>NC_054062.1:29256111-30506111 GCF_017639655.2 Falco naumanni | reverse complement strand
CCGAGCAGCGCGCCAGGGGCGGGGCGCGGAGGCACGGCCTCGACCAATGGGGCTGGCACGCTGCGGGGCGGGGCCGTTTCGGCCAATGGGCCCTGGGCGGGGCGGAGCGACAGCGGGCGGAGGGGCGGGGCGGGGCTGCTGCTCAGCGCTCCGCCATGGCCGGCTCGCTGCGCGCGCTCCTCGGCCCCGCCGCCACCGCCGCCGCCGCCGCGCGCCGCCGCGCGCTGGTCCCGTCGCCGCCCCGCCCCTTCCTCGGGGCGCGGGCCTGCAGCGCCGGTGAGCGGGGCACCGGGGCGGGCACGGGGGGCCCCTGGCGGTGGGGAGCAGGCGCCATGCACCGGGGCGTCAACACCGGGCACCGGGTCTCGGCGCCCTGCGTGGGGCCTGGCACCGGGTCCCTGCGGTCACGTACGGGCTGTGGCACCACGTACCAGGGTCCTAGCATCGCGCATCGGGCCACGTACGGTCCCAGCACCGTGCATCCTGCCAGCACCTTGCAACGGGGTGCCTGCAGCGTGCACCGGGGCCCCCCAGCACGGCACGCCGGCTCGGCGTGCGCTGGTCGCTGGGCTGCACCTGCCGGGGCCAGGATCGCAGCGGGAACGCCCCGCGGGGCCGAGCCCCCAGGCCCCGAGGTGACGGCGGGCTGGCTGCCAGGCCCCGCTGGCACGCACCCGCCGCCTTGAAGGTCGCCTTAAAATAGCGCGGGGTCGCGGCAGCGCCCGGGGCCTTGCCGCAGCGGGGCGGGCGGGCGATTCTCACCCGGCTGCAGGCAACCAGCTGCCTAACCGGACGGTGCCCGGGGCGGCGGCAGGGGCCCTGTTCCAGTACCTGGCGGTGCAGAAGACGGGAGCACGGCAGAGCGTGGGCCTGATCCGGCTGAACCGGCCGCAGGCGCTGAATGCCCTCTGCGAGGGGCTGATGGAGGAGCTGCGGCGGGCACTGGACACGCTGGAGAACGACCCACAGGTGGGGGCCATTGTCATCACCGGCAGCGAGAAAGCCTTCGCAGGTAGGGCGGGGTGCCTCGCCCCTCTGTGGATTTTAGGGGGTGGAGGGTGTTCGGTGTCCCACCCTGTTGCCTTTCGTAGCTGGCGCAGACATCAAGGAGATGCAGAATAAAACCTTCCAGCAGTGCTACAGCGGTGGCTTCCTCGCTGGCTGGGACAAGGTCTCCACTGTCCGCAAGCCCATCATCGCCGCCGTCAATGGCTATGCTGTGAGTCCCCTCCCACTCTCCCTGCACCTCCCGGCTCAGCCCCAGCACCCCCTGACCCCCCTCTTCCTCCCCTGTCCCAGCTGGGTGGCGGGTGCGAGCTGGCCATGATGTGCGACATCATCTATGCTGGGGAGAAGGCGCAGTTCGGGCAACCCGAAATCCTTCTGGGCACCATCCCAGGTGAGCAGGGGGCACCCACCAAGTAGGGTCCACCCCGGCCAGAGCAGAGACAGCGGGGACACCCGGGTAATCCCTCTCTGGACCTTTACCTTCCCTGAATGACTCCAGGTGCTGGAGGGACTCAGAGGCTGACCAGGGCAGTGGGGAAGTCGCTGGCAATGGAGATGGTTCTCACTGGGGACCGGATTTCAGCAGCAGAGGCAAAAGAGGCAGGTAGGGTGGTGGGCCAGCCCGGGCACTGTGGGGGTTTAGTGGGGAGCCATGCCCCCACCCCACCACCTCCCACCACCCATCCTAGGTCTGGTCAGCAAAGTCTTCCCTGTGGATAAGCTGCTGGACGCGGCCATCGCCTGCGCCGAGAAGATCGCCAACAACTCCAAGCTGGTGGCTGCCATGGCAAAAGAGTCGGTCAATGCTGGTAGGGGCTGGGGGGCCAATGGGGAACCTTCTGGGGGGCTGCGGGGCCAGGCAGCGGGGTGTCCCCAACTTCTCCCTTGCTCTCAGCCTTTGAGACCACGCTGGCCGAGGGGACCAGGACAGAGAAGAGGCTTTTTTACGCCACCTTTGCCACCGTGAGTAGAGGCATGGCCCCGTTACATGGGGGGATAGCAGGGCTGCTGCAGCCCCCCCTCCCAACCTCACCTCTCCACTCATCACAGGACGACCGCAAGGAGGGGATGACAGCATTTGTGGAGAAGCGCAAGGCAAACTTCACTGACAGCTGAGCCCAGGGTGGTGCAGGTTACCACGGCTGCCTGCTGCTCATCAACCCCCTGTGTCACCCCACGGAGGGGTCCGGGACCTGGCAGCGAGCGATACGTGTGTGGGGTGAGACAACCAGCAGCAAGGACCACCTTTGCCATCACTATTAAAAGGTTTTCCTGGCGCTGACGGGAGATGGGATATCCTTGCTCTGGGGTCCCCCCTGAGCTGTGAAATGTTGGGGTTCACTCACACACACCACACACCCCCTGTCACGTTGCTCACAGGTGCTGGACTGGGCAAGAGCAGCCTTGTGAACCAGTAGGTCTGTGTGTCCCCGGGGGAGGGGACAGGCTGTGGCATCTTCTTGGGCACAGCACCGGTGTGCTGAGTTTGCCCAATCTCAGCCCTGCCTGGACTGGACTGAAGGCCAGCGTGATGGGCTGAGTCCCCTGCCCCAAGGCATCATCCTCACCCTGCTTGGGATCTTGGGGCGAGCCCAAGGAGGGGGATCTCCCAGATGTGGGGGCCCTGCACTTAATGGTAGGTTTCTAGTAGTAATGAGGAGCCCACCAGAATGTGGAACAGGGAATGGGTTTATTGGGGGGGGGGGGGGGGCGGCTCAGGAGTGGGTAGTGAGGGATGAGTCGCCTTGGGAAGCTGCAGGGCCAGCTCCCACCCCTCATTTTGCAACCTAGGGATGTTTCTGCTTAGCTGTGGTGGATATAGTCACGGTCCTCCTCTGGGCCACTCTGCACCTCCAGGGACAGCATCCAGGGTGGCACGCGGACATCGGCCTCCATGGCATTGTCCTGAGGGTGGTAGAGGTGGTCACGGTCCTCCTCAGGTGCCGCCTGACCCCGTCGAGCCCAGACACTTCTGGAGATGACCTTTATACGTGGTTCCACCTCTTCAGAGATCTCACCCTCCTCCAGCAGCTCCACAGCTTGTATGCCTGGAATGCTGGAAGAGGGGAGCAAAATCAGCAAGGAAGGGTTGCAGTGCATTAGAGTTACTATAGATCCCCTTGCCCCAGGGGAATCCCACCCTATCAGGGTGCAGGGAACCTGGCAAGACACACACACCTGCCAGAGCTGCAGTTAGGATCTCGGGGAGCAAACAGGCTAATTTAGCTGCTTATCCTGCACACGGGCTAGATGAGTTCAGGACATCAGCACTGTAGCACCCACAGACCCCCACCACCACCAGCAAAGGGAAACCAGCCAGGGTCTCAGTGCTCTGAGATTTTGGGTGATTTGGGGCAAAGATGGAGCTGAGAGCCCCTTAATTTTGGGGGGCACAAAGCAACAAGGAAAATTTATTTCCCCCTGGAACACTTTATGTTTCGGGGTGTTGCTTTGTTGTTTTTTATAAGCCAGGGTACGGGCACCTGAAGGTGCAGGGAGCCCGTGACCACCTCTTACATTTCCTTGGCCAAATCCTGCTCCATGGCGAGGTCCTTCTGCCCTGTGTCACTCAGAGCCTGCAGGGAGAGAGGGGGATGCCAGGTGGGTGGCACAGATCACGCATGGGTCTCCCCACTCACCACAGGGGACAGTGGGAGACTGAGGCGGAGGGTGGGGGCTCACCTGGGTGCCCCCAGATGCAGGCAGGAGAAGGGCAGCGCCCAGCAGGATGGTGATGCTGCAGAGCCGCATGGCTGTAGAGCTGGCAGAGAGCTGGCGGAGGAGCCACATTGGCAGCAGCTGTGTTGGCTGGTGCCTGCCTGCACCCAAAGCGCCTGCCTCCACCCTGTGCTCATGGTGTCTGCCTGCATGTCTTTATGCAGGGCACCTGCCTGCAGCCTGCACCCACAGCACCTGTGTGCACCTGCCTGTGGCCAGAGTGCCCACCTGTGTCCTGCACTGGGTGGCTGCCTGCATCTGCCTGCGCTGAGCACCTGCCTGCACCTTGCACTTGCAGTGCCCAGCTGCACCTGCAGTCCCTGCCTGCACCCCGCGCCCACAGTCCCTGCCTGCACCCCGCACCCGCTGTCCCAGCCGCACCCGCCGTGCCTGTCCGCACCCGCAGTGCCTGCTCACAGGCTGTGTCCGGGCCCACAGCTCCTCCGTGACCCGCAGCGCCCAGCCCAGCCCAGCCCAGCCCGGGCCCCCCGTACCGCTCCGTAGCTGCCCCTGCGGCCGCCCGGCGCTCGCCCCGCACTTTGCCCGCGGGCGGCTGCGGCCACCGCCGGCTCCGCCCGTCCCGCGCGGCACGGGGTGGGGCCGGCACGCGGCACTGGGTGGGGCCGGCGCCGCGCGGGGCAGCGGGGCGGCGGGTGACGCCGCCGGGCACTGGGGCACGCGCCCCCCTGCCCCGTGCACCGGAGCACGCGCGTCCCCGCGCACCCGGGTGTTCGCGCCCCCCGCGCACCCGGGGACAGGCGTCCCCGCGCCCCGGCTCGGCCGTCCCGGTTTGGCGACGGAGCGAGCGGCCTCGTGCCAGCCCTGGCCGCGCGCCGGGGCAGGCGGGGAGCAGAGCGGGGCCGCCAGAAGCCCCCTCGGAGCTGGCGCCGGGTCCGGCTGCGGCACAGAACGAGGCGCGTTGGCACAGCCGGGCCCGCGGGCGGGGCGTGCAGCGGCAGGACGTGGCCGGGGGGCGTTGGAAGGGGCCTGCCAGGACCACCCAGCCTGGCCCCCAGCCGTGGGCAGGGGCGTCGCAGGGCGCAGCCGGGCCCTGGCCCGTATGGGAGCACGGTCTGTTCCAACTCGTCACAGCTGAAGAGCCGTATTTGCTCTCTGAAGTCAAACTGCAACGGGGTGGCGGCCGCAGCGGCACGCCTGGGCCGAAGCCCTCTCCAAGGAATGGGTCTCCCCGAGGCCCCCGGGCGGGACAGGGAGGTGGTCCCGGCAAGGCAGGCAGGGGCTGAAGGCGCAGCAGTGCCCGCTGCGTGCGGGTGCAGGCACACATCTCCCACCGGGCTGCCAGGCACTGGCGTTTGCTCGGCAGTGACGCAGCAAACGGATCGGCTTCAATAAAGCGCCATCCAGCGCCATGGCTGCCCCCCGACCCCTCACCCCCCCGACCCCCCCCCCCCCCCCCCCCCCTCCGCCTGCTCCCCTGCCAGCTTCGGGACTTCTTTGATGCCCCAGGCTGCTCAAGCCACCCCTGTGGCTTCCTGGCTGCTCAGTGATGCTACATCCTGTTCCTGAATCTGCAAGTTCTCCTGGTTGCACCACAAAGCTCGGTGCAGGTGCATAGCGTGCTTTTCTGTGCATTCACTGTGCTTGTGTTCATGTGCATCTTGGGCCATGGATGTGCTTGGCTGCAAATGCATGTGCATGCTGTGTGTGTGCATCTGCTGTGCACATGTGTACATGCACATGGGTCATGCCAGGGGGTATGTGCATGTGTGCTGCTCGAGTCCTGTTCCACGCGTGCCTTTGCTCACACGCGGTGGTTTGCCAGCGTGTGCATCTGTGTATGTCCAACCAGCATGTGTCCTTCTGATGGCCTCTGCTGGGTAACTGCCTGCTCCTGCCTGCACAGAAAGCAGGGGGCTGGAAAATTTTACTTACAGCAAACCCCACAAGGGAAAAAAAAACCAAAGGGAAATCCAAGTTTCGGCTTGAAATAAGGATTTTTTGAAAGCCACTGGCCAGGTGGGAAACACTTGCCCATAGACTCTGGGAAAAAGTTGGTAACGCAGAAGAGAGCTAGCCATGAGCCTTGAGGGTGTAACTGCAATTTTTATTTTGTTTTTAATAGCAAGGGCAGCCACTCCAGACACACGGAGTCTGGAAAAAAGGAAGGAAGGAATTTCCTGGCAGGAACTTTGGACACAAACATGTAAAGGAGAGCAGATCCGGGCTGCTGCTGTGTGATCTTTGTACCATCACAGGCCAAAGCCTGCAGGCATCTCCAGGGCATGGTGCCCGCTTCAAATTTCCAGTGGGGGGGAAAAAAGCCCAGTGAGGGGCTTCCAGTGTTCAAAAGTGATTTTTGATCATTGCTGGTCCCTGCTGAGAGAAGCCACTGGGAGGCATGGGGCAGGAGAACCAGGGTGGCAGCCACAAAGGTGGTGACACAGCCTGGTCTTCCCTGGTCCCATGGCCAGTCTGTGTGGGACCAGCAGCCTGCTGGGGGGGGGCTGTGCACAGAGAGGTGTGGAGGTGCGGGGGGCATGTGCTCGGAGAGGCGTGGAGGTGTGTATGAGGTGTGCGTGCCTGGGTGGCTGTGGGGTGCAAGGTGTGTGTGTGGTGGTGGGGAGAGGCCGCAGTGTGTGCAGGGGGCGTGCCTGCTGGGAGGTGTGCGTGCGTACAGGGGCGTCTGCATGTGTCCGTGGGGGTGCCTGTGGGCTGCGTGGGTGCAGAGGTGTGCGCAACCAGGACTGTGGTTACTGGCGTGTGTGTACAGGTCTGCACAGGAGTATGGGTATGGGGCAGGGGGTGTGTGTGTGTGCGCATGCACGGGGCATGGGTACATGGGTGGCTCTGCGCTCTAGCTGACTGCTCCCCTCTCTCCCCACCTAGGCCTCCCTCTTGTCCTCCCTCCTTCCATCCCTCCCTCCCTCATCCCTCCTTCCTTCCCTCCCTCCATGCCTGCTCCTGCCCCTTTGGCCTGGCAGCAGACACTACCCCACCCCGTGCCCCGCTCTGCCAGCCAGTCTCTCCTGGGGCTGCCTGCTCTCCTCCCAAAGTGATCCGGGTCTTCCTGCTGGAGACAGCTCTCTCCACAGGCTGAGGAGCAAGTATTAAGGCCAGACAAGCTGGCCAAGTTTTAAACAGAGCAAAGCATTTTAAACTCCCAGGGAAATCTCCTCCATCTCTGTAAGCACCATTCCCTGCTCCTATTCGCAAGAATTTTTCAAAGTCCTTTTTATCCCTTGTTCTTCCCAGAGAGGGGGAAGGGAAAAAAAGCAATTATAGATCCTAAGCTTCTTGAATAAATGTTGTTCCATCAACCTCTTTTTTCTCCTTTATGGTGGACAATTTTATAAGCGTTATGATTCAATAGGACCCAAAGACCTGGTGGCAGCATGCTGAGCCTGGCTCTGTGTTTCCCATCAATCTTTACTCCTGGCAGGATGAGATTAAAAAGGAAGGGAAAGATGAATCTCCATCTCAACTCGATTTTGGGGGTATTTGGAGTAACAAGAAATTCATTCTTCACATCTGACTCTGCCTGGGCTTCAGAACAGCATTTAAATTCTCGATGAAGCGATTATGTAAAAATTCCTTTATTTATTCACCTAGTTGGAAGTCACTTTAACTCCCCGTGGAAATCAGCTGCATGGCACCAGCATGCTTTTCCTGGACCAGGAAAACCTTTTGCATGAGTTTCAGAGTAAGCACAGGGGAATGGAACAAGACTTCAGTGAGAAGGAAAGGGTCAGAATTAAGGACATTGGTTTTCCGTTTTCTTTTCTCTTTTTGTCAGTGGTTCCAGCTTCCACACAGTCAGCAGATTTTGTCTTGGAGTTTCTTGAATGTTTTTTCCCCAAAAAGACCAAAAAAAAATAAAAATCCTGCATAGTCTCAGCTCCAGCAGCTGATTTGCTCTCACCTCCACAGTGCAGTGCTCCACTGCAGTCTGAGACTCTTTCTGTGAGTTACTAATGCGGAGTTCAACCTGCCCCACGTCTGTGGGCTATCCCAAGGGCTGTCCTTGCTGGGAGCTTTTAAAAACTCTGTAAGAAAATGAATGAATGAAATTAAAGAATTAATTATTGTAATGTACACCGCTCTTCCTCTGAATTTTATTTTGATTCTCCCTTGTGCAAACAGGGCTGGCAAGGAAGCACGACACCCTGCCACCAGTCCAGCTGAGGAGGCTGGGGGGATGCAGGGCTTCCTGCAGGAAGAGGGAAGACAGTATTATTTTGCTTGGTGTTATCCCTGCTGCGTTTTTGGCAGTGAACCCCTGCAAGTTTTTCACAAAGCCTGTGCAATGTCTGCAGCTGCCTCGAGTTTCAGAACAGCATTTAACATTTGCAAGATCAGGCAAGATGTGACCATCTATCTAGAAAGCCACTGCTGCCCGGAGTGGTCCTGGCACTGATGAGATACAAACCCTCACAGCACAAAGGCAGATAAATTTATTTGTAGTTTGATTTCAGAGGGGATCAGAAAAGATAATGTTGTGTCTCAGGAAGGATAAATATAAGCATGAGTTGGCTCTGAAATGCTGCTAAAGGGAGGTGGTACAGAGACACAAAGGCCTGCAGCAAAGCACCTCCCATGGTACTGATGTATCCAAACTGCTGCTGCACTATCCCTGTTTTCCCCCTTCTGCCTTCCCTGTATGGAGCGGGACCCTCGCACACAACTGCAAATACCCCTGCTTGACCATGGTGCCATCACTAACATTTGCAGGCAGCAGTGGCTGGCACCTTCTCATCTTGCACTAATCTGGTGCACTGACCTTCAGACTTTCTTCCTTGGTCCTTTAAATCCTCGGGTAGCACCTTGTCCAAAGCAAATTGTGGATGGGATCCTGGAAAGGGAGACAGCTTTAATACATGTTAACAGCCCACCTCTTGCAGCCCACAGAATATATGTCTTGTGTAGCATTTCAGGCTCCCACAGTAGGAAGAACAAAGTATCAGAGGAGCAGGACATCTAAACCACCAAAGTGTAATTAAAAAAATCAGTGAAATACTGGTCTGTTTTCCTGTTTATTCTGCACATTTCACTTATGTTCTGGAGGCCTCTCCTCTCTTTACAGCCAGGTGTAAGGTATCATAAAATGTAGTAAGCCATTAGCTATGTTCTAGGGAAGAACACAGGGAGAGTTCCAGGGAGTCAGTCAACCCCACGCATCATGACCAGCTTTGCTAAGAGGAAAAGAAAGGTGGTTGTCAAGAAGACGTAGATGAAACATTCTACAAGCAGAGGGAAGAAGTCTCATGATCACTGGCCCTTGTTCTTGTGGGGGATTTAAACCTACCAGATGTCTGCTGGAAATACAACACAGCGGAGAGGAAACAGCCTAGGAGGTTCCTGGAGCGTGCAGAAGATAACTTCCTGACACAGCTGGGCAGTGAGCCGGCCAGGGGAGATGCCCCACTGGACCTGCTGTTAACAGACGGGGAAGGACTGGTGGGTGGTGCAGTGGTCAGAGGACATCTCGGGCATAGTGATCACGAGATTACAAGAGTTTTCAGCTCTCAGAGAAGTAAGGAGGGGGATCTGCAGAACCGCTACCTTGGCCTTCCAGAGGGCCAGCTTTGGCCTGCTTAACAGCCTGGTTGGCAGAGTTCCTTGGGAGATAGTTCTGAAGGGCCAAGGGGCCCAGGCAGGCTGGGCATTCTTCAAGAGGGAAGTCTTAAAGGCGCAGGAGCAGGCTGTCCCCATGTGCCCAAAGACACTGCCGGCTGGCCTGGCTGGACAGAGCTTTGGCTGGAACTCAGGGAGAAAGGAGAGTCTGCCACCTTTGGAGGAAGGGGCAGGCCCCTCTGGAGGACTCTAAGGATGTTGTGAGGTTATGCAGGGCGCAGATCAGAGAGGCAAAAGCCCAGCTAGAGCTCAGGCCGGCTGCTGCCGTAACAGATAACAAAAAACATTTTTACAAACGCATTGGAATCAAAAGGAGGGCCAAGGAGAATCTGCACCCTGTATTGGATGCAGCAGGGAACACTGCCACAAAAGACGAGGAAAAGGCTGAGGTACTTCACGCTTTCTGTGCCTCAGTCTTTACCAGTAAGACCAGCTTCCCTCTGGGAACTCAGCCTCCTGAGCTGGAAGATGGGGATGAGGAGGAGCACAATGAAGTCCCCACAGTCCAGGAGGAAACGGTCAGTGACCTGCTGCTCCACTTAAATGGGCACAAGTCTATGGGGCCAGATGGGATCTGCCCGAGGACACTGAGGGAGCTGGCAGAGGAGCTCATCAAGCCACTCTCCATCATTTATCAACAGTCCTGGCTAACTGGGGAGGTCCCAGAAGACTGGACATCAGCCAGTCTTGTGATATCCACCTACAAGAAGGGCAGGAAGGAGGATCTGGGGAACTACAGGCCTGTCAGCCTGACCTTGGTGCTAGGGAAGGCTATAGAGCAGCTCATCCTGAGCACCATCACACAGCATGTGCAGGACAACTGAGGGATCAGGCCCAGCGAGGATGGGTTTGTGAAAGGCAGGTCCTGCTTGACGAACTTCATCTTCTTCTACAACAAGATGACCTGCCTAGGGGATGAGGGGAAGGCTGTGGATGCTGTCTACCTGGACCTAAGTAAAACCTTTCACACCATTTCCCACAGCATTCTCCTGGAGAAACTGGCTGCTCATGACTTGGACAGGTGTGCTCTGTGCTGGGTAAAAAGCTGGCTGGACAGCTGAGCCCAAAGAGTGGTAGTAGATGGAGTTACATCCAGGAGCTACCTCAAAGGAGGCTGTAGGCAGGTGGGGGTCAATCTTTTCTCCCAGGTAACAAGCGACAGACAGGAAGAAATGGCCTCAAGTTACCCCCAGGGAGGTTTAGATTGGATATTAGGAAAAACTTATTCACTGAAAGGGAGATGAAGCATTGGAACAGGCTGCCCAGGGAAGTGGTAGAATCACCATCCTTGAAGGTGTTAAAAATATATGTGGTGCTTAGAGACATGGTTTAGTGCTGGACTTGGCAGTCCTGGGTTAACAGGTTGGACTTGACGATCTCAAAGGCCTTTTCCAATCTATAAATGATTCTATGGACAGTTGCAGTGGGTTTTTTTGTGGAAGGACATGATTGTGAAGAGCAGGAGAGCAGAAGCAGCTGTAAAAGCATGGCCTCTCAGCAGCAAATTCTCCTTTTGACCTGCAGCATCACACTGAATTCAAGGAACGGTTTCTTCCTGGTTTATAATCTGTTATGCTGGACAAAGCAGTGAAATTTAAAATGTCACCATGGCAGCTGCTTAGGGACAGGATTTTGTTAGGCAAACCATGACATGCAGAAGCAGATCCAACTGTCTGTAGTGTGTTGTAGATGCTTTCAGACTCCGCAACTCCTTACAAAGCCCTGAAACAGCAACGTTTACCTCATTTTACAGAGGCTGAGCTAATGCCAGTGAAAATGAGAGGGAGCTCAGGACAGACGTGGGTTTCCCTTGCATGGCACTCCAGCACAGTCCTGGGCTTAACGTGCTGCTTCCAGACTGCCAGCGTGTCACAGATGTGGCAAACACAAACCACAAGAATCCCTTTGCTAACTGGAATAGTTCAGGCAAAACCGTATTAACCTTTATGCTGTGAAATGATTAAAATGATCAAGAAAATGACACTGATCCAGGTGTTGGGAAGAGGATGGGACCTTTTGACAGCTACCTTGTATCTCATACAGGTTTTACAGCACATAACAAGGGGGATTTCAAAAGTCAAGGCAGCATCAAGCAATGTAAAGATTTTATGTAAACCCCCCCCCACTAAAATCACAATAAAACAGCAATGCTGCTCTGACCTTGCTAAACCTAAGATTCAGAGTAGGATGTTCACCTTTGTTTGTGCATTGTTCTGTGACTGCATGTGAGCACAGACAGCTACAATAAAAGGCACCAGCTCAGCCCTGAGGCAGCTAGGAAGGGAAAGTGTTACAAAGCAGGAACAAAACTTGTTTAGGTATTTTAGGAGAGTTATTATCTTCAGATACACACCATTCTGCAGTACCCTGGGAGGAAATCATGGGTGGGCAGACTAACAGAGGCTTACTGACACAGCTTTCATGTAATAGGCACACTCTGTCCTTGTTTATGCTTTTCTCTTTGAAGAATGGCTTTGAAAACATACATGGAAATCCTACCTCTTTTATCTTCAACACAGAAATACCGAGCCATCCTGCACTAGGCACTGCAAAATGCAGTTAAGATGATACAGTCCCAGCCCCAGAAATTTTTGCCTGTGCAAGACAACAGTACAGACCTGGATTTATACAGTCGTTTCTCTGGCACTGAGGGTCCAGGGCTGGCTGCAGGCTGAGGGATCTCCATGTTCTCACTGGGCCCTATTTCCATGGGGTCCACTTGGAACTGTTCCGATGTCTCCATGCTCACATCTGCTGGCACGCAGGCACCCTGCTTCGTGGGAGAGCTCACATGCTTGGGGCCACTGTAGAGACAAAATTGTACATCCTTTCTCAGTACCTGCCACGTAAGCCCAGAGCAAAGGAAATTGAAGTTAATTTATGATGAAACAGGTGAAGTCCCGACTTGGGTGAGTTAGTGCACAGAGGCACAGTTTGGCTGTGCAAACCACCAGGAGCAGCCAAAAAGGCTGCTTGAGAGCTGCATGATAGGCTTGTACGAGTTTCTACTTAAGTATTCAGGGTTGCTGCATTTGTCCCCAGGTTCTTTTCTTCAGTCCATAAAGCGTGACTCATTCAATGGTCTCGATTCCCTGAGAGGACTGTCCTTTACTGTACCATACTGCTGATGTCATGCTGCAGCCAAAGGTGACCATTAGCTTTTCATCCCTGGTTAAGGAGTCGGCAGCATTTGCAGCCAGCAGTTTCTTTCTTCTCTAAATGTCAAGCCACTTTTACTAAAGGGCAGTTGGGCCTGCTTGTAAAGTCTTTGAGCAGCTCTTCCCTTTTCAGTTTGCTGCACCCTAAAGTGTTTGGACCAGAACACACTTCATTTTTTGTTGCCACACTTGCCCCCAGAACGTCAGGCTGTGACATGATGGCAGTAACCGACAGCCTCCCGCATCCCCTCACTGCTTCTGTAATCAGCTGTATCCATGTTCAGAGCTGCATTACATCACTTCTAACTATTAACACACAGAAAGAAAAGGAGCTCTGAAGGTCTCTAGTTCAACCCTCTGTGCAGAGGGTTGCACTAGATGGTTCAACAGGCTTCACACCAGGCTGGCTACCCAAGCAAGCTCTGAAAGACTCCACAGACCCAGTCCCTATCTCTTTGGGCACCCATCCCAGGGACACACCACCCTGCCAGGCAAGAAATCTTGTCTCCATCCCATCACCCAGGTTTCTCATGAAAGCGTTAAACATCAGTCCTTGTATTAATCCCTGTGGTGAAAGCAGTGCTTGAAATGAATGGCCAGCTGAGAAAGCTGATCACCAAACTTACAAAGCCTCCCTCTGCTCTACTTGTGCTTTTGGGGAACAGGAATATTGCAAAGGGTTGGAGAGAAAAGCAGGAAACAATACAGCAAGATGCTGGGCTTTACATTTCCACTTGGAGGGAGCAGAGCCTGGAGCCACATGGAGAGAGAAATAAGACGTGCTTCAACATTAGGATAAAGTAAAATATTGCCACAGAAATACTTGCAAGTTTACCTGTTCTCACAAGCAGCAGAAAACATCATTTCTGAGCCTCTTAGGATATAAACTTGCTTAATCTGGAAAGAAAGTGTGACAGCAGAGAAGCACATCATCGCCTCTACAGGGGAAAACCAGCTGAGCTATTGCAGTTCTGCAGTTACCTTTTCACTTTCTTTGGTCTATCAAACCGAAAGTCAGCAGGATAAAGGTGAACAGTGACCAAGTGATCCTTTCTGTCCTTGCTGCTCTTGAACTTCTCTGCACAGCCTTCTACCAAACACTTGTACTGAAAGGCACGGGAGAAAAAAACCAAAAAGGCATAACTGGAAAAGGCAAGAGAGGTCAGCTGGGGACATGGGCGCCCTCCCCAAACTGTCAATCTCTAAGGGTGCACACCCATGCCGTGCACACCAGCCATGAGCGAAGGGCTAGGCATGGCGACTCACCATGTTTTGCTTCTCAGCCATTATCTGGAAAAGTGAGTCGTGCCACTCTAAGATGTGAATATCCAAGAGATGTCCAGATGGAAAGGAACGCTTGCAGAACGAACAGACGTTCCTGTGCAGCGTGTTGTAGTGGTGCTCGTAGCCTTCCACTGTATCAAAGACCTGGCAGCATCCAGAGATGTGACAACTGAATTCAGACACCCTGTGGGAAAATCAGGACATCCACATCTCAAATTAAATTAGAGCCTTCTTTTCCTCTTAAGTGGTGCTTTGATTAAGAATGAACAACAAGCAGCAATGCAAGAAATAAGCTGTTTTACCTTAAAGTTGCAGCTGTGAATTTAAAACTTTGTGCCAATGCTATTTAACAGGCATGTAGGATAAACTCACACAATCCTTAAAGTACTTCCTCAGTTTTATATACAAGAGCTGATTCTAAAGCAAGACAGATGTTCTCTCCCAGGCTTAGCTTTCCCAATTGGGGCTGTCTGTACCACACAGCTCTCTCACTATTCAGACTGGGTAAATAATAACATGCCACATGAATCCTCTTGTTTAGCTACAATCCCAATTTTCAGATATATTATAGATGCCTTCTGTGTTTATGGGGAACTCTCGGTGAAATGACACCACATCCAGCAAGCACAAGAAGGCAGTATTCAAACAGGCAGCTGACTGCAGCATGTAATACCGACTTCTGACCTTTTCAGCAAGACACTGCAGTTTGCAAACTGTATCACCTCATTTTCCTTTTCAAACCGCTTTGCAACGCATCCACGCCTTCTCCCTTTTAGCTTATTTCACATCCACGGCCTCTAAAGCCCGCAGGCAAGTGGAAGAGCACCCAGCCCAGCCCTGCACCCGTACAAGGCGAGCAGGCAGGGCTCACACCCACAGCGCCAGGCCACCCAGGCCACACGCCGCGGGACACCCGAACCAGGAGGCGCACCGCCGGTCAGGGCGATGCCAGGGCGGCGGGCGGGCCCGGCCTCACTTACTTGGGTCTCTCCGCCACCTCCGCCAGGCTGGTGAGGACACCCTGGAGGTAGAGGTGCCTGTGCACGTCCCCATCCTAGGAGAGGAGAGCGAGGCGGTGGGCAGGCCGGCCCCTTCGCAGGGCAGACCCCGCCCGGGCAGGGCAGACCCCGCCGCCCGGCGGAGGCAGGCCGCCGCGGAGAGGCCTGCGGGCACTCTGAGGCAGCGCGGCCGCCGCTCCCCGTACAGGCCGGGCCCAGGGGCCGACCCGAGGGGCTCGCCCGGCGCGGGGGAGGCCCCGGGCCCGCCGGCGGCGGCCGCTCACCTCGAGGACCGGGTGGTGCGCGCCGAGGCGCAGGCGGCGGGGGGCGAAGGCGAAGGGCGGGGCCGGCGGGGCCGGCGGGGCGCGGGGCGGGGGGCGGCGCGGGGGGCGGGGGGCGGCCCCTCCCGCAGTCGGCGGTGCAGCCCGGCCGGCAGCCGCAGCATGGCGCCGGGCGCGGGGGGGCGGGGCGCGCGGCCGGGCGGCTGCCGCGGGGGGAGTGCGCACGCGCGGGTCGCGCTTCCGGTCGCCGGCGGCGGCACTTCCGGGCGGGCAGGTAGGGCCGGCGCTGAGGCGCTGCCAGGGGCCGCCGCGGCCGTCGCGGGAGCCGCGGGCCCCCCGGGCGGGCCGAGGTGGGAAGCGGCCGGGAAGCCGAGGGACCCGCCGTGTCACCCGGCTCTTGGGAAGCTCTCGCATCCCGTGATAGGGGTGAGGAGTCGGTGGGCGGGGGGCTGTGGTGACCGCTCGTAGGGAGCATGCTAGGCTGGAGAAGGGGGCTCACAGAAGCCTTCGGGAATTGGAAAAGATGCGAACGCGAGGTCGTTGGGGACGCGGTGACCCGGACGGCAGCAGAGGCTGGGTGCCGGCTGGCTGGGGCGCAGCTGTGTAGAGGGGGACGTGGAGGCCCAGGGCAGCAGGGTGGGTGCGACCGGCGCTGCGGCCTGGTGCCAGCAAAGGCCGGTTCTCACCCGTGTTGGCAGGGACGTCGCCGGCAGGTAAAGCAAAGTGAACACCTCGTTTGTGACACCACATCCAAACCGCTTGGGCCAGTCCAGGGGCTCCCTTATGAGAGAGTTACAAACAAACTGGAGTGAGCCCAGGGAGGCCCTGGCAAGGGTGGGTGGAGGCCAGGGCGTGTGAGGAGAGGCTGTGGGAGCTGGGCTTGCTCTGCCAGAGATGAGGGGGTGAAGGGGGACCCAACGGCATCTCCTTCTGCCCGAATGGGTCCCAGAGCTGCTGGGGCCAGACTCTGCTAGGACAGGCACAGCGAGAGCCGCAGAGGTGCTGGCACAAGCTGCAGCATGGGAAATCCCAGTTGGATATTGGGATAAGATGTTTCCGCATGAGGATTGGGGCCCCAAGAAGTGGGGAAATCAGGATTTTTAAAGATATTTAAGCTTGAACTGGACAAGGCTGTGCACAGGCTGCTTTGATTTGATTTACTTTTGGATGGAGAGTTGGACTGAGGCAGCTGTTCCAGCCTAAATGATTCAATGATTTTGGCAAACTAGAAGTGTGTCTGTATGCTTGGTACTCTGCATCTGTACAGGGTGTCACAGTGAACTCTGTATTTGCATGAAGCCTCAGTCAGTCTCTTCTGTGGCCCTCATTTGAGTAACTTTGCAGAATTTGGTTCTTGTCTGTTAATAAAATGGGCAATAGAAGATAAAAGACCCCTAAACCTGGAAGAACTGCTTTTGAATAACTTCAGAAGCAGCAGCAGCAGCATGGGCCTGCTGCTGGAGCCAGCAATTTTGGCTGTCTGCAGTCTGTCAGTAGATGAACCAGCACTTCTTACGATGACTCAGTAACTTGTCCACCACCGGTGTGATTTTGAGATTGAAATGAGCTCTGCTGGCTCACCTACGTTAAGGTAGGGTTTGTACCAGTATAGTTAAATCAGGCATGATAATGAGTACCTCTGTTTTGCTGGCTTCCTCCACTTACATGTATTACTTTCTTCCAGTCAAATATTTTAGCATACTCTGAAGGCTTATAATGCGGTCAGGAAGTGTTCTTTGTGTGGGTATATTTCAATTTGCAGCAGTAAAATAATAACTTAACACCTTTGTTTCTGTATCCTGTGGAGCTTGTAGCCTCAGGTGGGAGTATGAGCGAGTTCCGCATTCACCACGATGTCAATGAGCTGCTCAGCCTACTGCACGTTCATGGTGGTGAAGGAGCTGAAGTCTACATCGATCTTCTGCAGAAGAATCGAACGCCATATGTTACCACAACCGTGTCTGCGCACAGCGCGAAGGTAAGTGTTGATGTACTGTACTTGCAGCTAAAATGTGTTTCAGACCTTATAGGGGGAGCTGGCAGGACTCCTGAGGCGGCATGCTTCCTTTGCAGTCGTTGATAGAGGTTCCTTCAACTCTGAGAGTACAGTCCTCCCTGAGGAGTAGTTAAAGATAAATATACCTCGTTGTGATTTCTTTTGGCTAGTGATGTGAACTAACTTTTCCTTAGTCTACTTTACTATGAGATAACTTTTGTGGGTGTGGAGCTGGACACTTGTTGGGAGAGGTAATGGCTGTCACAAGTTTTTCTGTGAAAATGGTGAAATCATGTTGGCCTTGGTGAAAGGGGGAAATCTGATCTGGAATCGCAATTTTGGGTATGAAGTAGAAAGATTATTATCAGGAAAAAGGTAAAAACCTTGCATCTTGGAGACATTGGTAGAAGACCGTAAGAAGGATTGTTAGAACTGGGGTGGGGGGAAAGTTCAAAGAACGCTTATTTTGTGCCTGCAATGCTGGTTTCAAATTTTGATTAGAGGGGTTGTCCTCTGGAAGAATAAAACAAATGAAAAATAGTTACTGTGTAAAATGCAATTATATGAACAATACCTGACACTTCTTCTGACTATCATCCAAGTATTGGGGATTAAAGTTTGACACTCTCGTGACCAGACATACTTCTGTGGCCATAATACTGCTTTTCATTGTTGTTTTTAAAAGCAATCTGTCAGTCAAGCTGTAAGTGCTAGAAATTTGGTAACTGTCTGAAAGTTCAGATTTTTGTAGCCTGAACTGCATGTTTTCTCTGATTCCAGTCTTGTGCATCATTTACACTGACAGCTACAGTTCGTAGTCTTGTAGAAAGATTTAAGTAGGAGGCACAGCTGGGGACGTGCAGTCCAACCCCTTGTTCGTGGCAGAGCTCACATCACAGCTACAGCAGACTGCTTAGCTGTGTTTTGAAAATCTCCGCGAGATTCCTCCATCTTGGCTATGTCCTGGGGTCACTGCAGTCTCTGTCAAGGACTGTTTCACTAGGGCCAGCTGGGATTTTCTGTTTAGCAGTTTGTGGCAGTGCCTGTGATGTTTTTGCTGTGCCCCTCAGAGCAGGATCCGTAACCCCTTTGGGCAATGGGCAGTACGTCCCACCATCTCAATGGCCCTGTACTGGACTCAGCCCAGTATGTTAATGTCTTCCTTGCCAGTGGGGCCTCCAGAGTGGATCCAATATCCAGACATGGCTTCATCAATGCCAAATCCCTTAATAAACCTGCTGATACAAAATTGCATTCCTTCAGACTGAGCACATGCAAAGCGAGCCCTGCTATAGATCTCGTGCTTACCTTCATCTTTTCTTTCCTGCAGTCCCTTTTCCATCACCTGAAGTGCCAGGGCCCTCACTCTCCTCCAGCGCAATGCTGGCCCATGCTGCAGCATTCAGTCCAAAACCCATTCCCTGAAGTCCTTTGTCAGCAGCCACAGCCTGCACCTTGTCTCCGTCCTTGCACAATGCTCTTCCTTTCTTGAGTGCTGTGATGGTAACTTAATATTGATACGGTGTTTTGCAGGTAAAAATAGCAGAGTTTTCTCGAACTCCTGAAGACTTTTTGAAGAAGTATGATGAGCTGAAGTCTAAAAATACAAGACATCTAGATTCTCTAGTTTATCTACTGTCAAAACTCACAGAAGACAAAGAGGTTTGTTTCTTCTTTAGAACTGGATGTGTTGAAAGTAGCAACAATGTAATGATTTTAAGTACAGCGTGCATTTTGATGATAATGTTCAGCAAAATGCATGGAAATCAACAGATAACCAGTTCTAGCATTTACTGAATTATTAAAGCACTACTGAGAATTACTCCTCTTGATATAAACCACTAAGACATGGAAAACTGGGACATAAAGACCTGTGCTCTCATTCAGTGCAACAGTCTTACAGTCACGTGTTTTTTGCTTTAGTGTGTCCTGACCAGTGTTCACACAATCTTTTTTTTGTATATGTATGTACAGACACTCCAGTATTTGCAACAAAATGCCAAAGAAAGGGCAGAACTTGCAGCAAATGCAGCAACCAGTGGCAGCACAAATTTTTCCATTCCTTCATCTACTTCCAAGATCTCTCTACAGGAGCTCGAGGAACTACGCAAGCAGCTGGGCAGTGTCACAGCCAACTCCAGTGTACAGCAGGTACTGTCTCTTCCTAAGCTTTGGGCACAAAATCTTTCTCTTTCTGCTCATGTCTTTAGCTGTGGTCTTTTATCATTTAGAGGAATTCTAAATGTTTCTTTCTGTGCAGATAATCTAAATTATCTCTCAAATTTTATTAGTTAGATCACATTACGTTTTTGTGCTGTTCTTAATAAAAGTGGCCTTTTTCTGTTAAAGTCAGTTAAGGTAAATAAAGTTTAGGCCATGACAGTTCTAACTGGCAGGGGTTAATGTAGTGTCATTTTCCCATTTCAAATGACTGCTTTAAGCTGTGCTGACGTTTTCTTTTCTGCCCGTGGCAGTGGTTGCTCAGGAACTCAACAGCCATTGTGGCATGTCCTCATCCTTGCTAGGAGTTTTGCTCTCTCAGATGATATGGGTGCAATTCCCCATATAATCGTTCCCCAAGTGGACGCAGCTATTCCCTCCACTTAGCTATTTGAGCTCCTGAAATAAATGCTGCAAAGTGATAGCAAAGACAAAAAGAGGGAAAAAACCTGCTGTAGAAGTAAACTGTGTCATTGCACAGGCTTGGAAAACAGTTAAGCAAGTGTTTCGTTATCAGTAGGCTGAGAGGTAGAAAGTGCAGAAGGGCAATTATTAGTTATAATCCCAATTTTTATTTCCTGTAATCATTTGTAGAAATAACTGTGCTGTGATGAGTTGACCTTGGCTAGCTCTCTATAAATCCGCTTGCTCAACAGGACGGGGGGAGAAAAATAGGACGGAAAGCTTATGGGTCAAGATAAGGGCATTTTGGCTGCAGAAGGCACAGGAGGAACTGTGTATGGACAGTTATTTGGACAGAGGTGAGAGTGTGAAAAGTGGGGAGAAGAACAAAAGATTCTCAGAGGTCTGTACTAAGTGAGCAACTGGACTATGTGCAAATGCTTCTATTTAAAATTTTTCAGCTTCCCTTTGTTCCAGAGGTTTGTTTCTGTTCTGCCTTCTGATGACTGGTCAATAAAATCCCACAGGGGACAAGCCTCCAGGCTCTGAATGTGACTATTTCTGAGGGTGTCGGCCTGCTTGTGGATGCTCAGAAATCACACTGTGTCAGTCTCTGTTGTGGCAGTCCTGTGCCCTCACTCAGTGGAGGTTTATCTGTCTTGTTAGCACATGGGGTCTATCTGTACTAGTGAGTGTCTGCTTCACTCAGCCCTCACTCTGCAGCACTGCGGGCCCTGTCTTGGTCTCTTGGCAGCAGCCAGTTGAAAAGATCTGTGCCTCCCTGCTGCTCCGTTTATACTTAAGACTTAAAAAACTGAAACTCTTTAAAAAGGCCCTAATGTGCAGGTGTGTGGGGCCATTGAGTCAGTAGGGCTGTATCAACTCACATAGCTGAAAGCTCTGTGTCAAGAGTCTCTGCCGTAGCCACTTCCCAAGAAGACTGTCAAGTAGTCGTTGCAGTTGATTTATTTCTCCATCTCTCTTCTAAAGCCACGTTGTGCACTGGCACAAGCCTGGGGTGATCCTTCACACTGTATTAATGTACGTGAGGATCTCAGTAGAGCAGCTCTTATTTGTGGTCTTTGTGGCACCATCTTCATTCACTGGGCAGGGAGGGTAGCTATCAGTATTTCTACAGATTTGTTGTGGCACTGGTGGGAGGAGCCGCTGGGGTTGTCCATTTCAGCCTCCCTCTCGCAGCAGAACTGTCGCCCACACTAGATCAGGGCAGCTGTTGTTTTGTCCATCTGAGTCCTGCAAGAGGGAGTTATTCCACCTCCCTGCTGACTGCCACTGACTGCTCCCCCTCTGCTCTGCGGTAAGAAGTGTCTCTTCCTTACTGATCTCAATATCCCAAGAGTCAGCTTCTGTCTGTGGATGCCTGGACCTCCTGCTACTGCAGGGAGGAGCTTGGCTTCACCCATCATCTTGGTACTCGTCCTTCCTGTAGTTGCAGGCTGCTCTTAGACCTTCGGTTCACCAGATTCAGCAAAGCCCAGCTGCCCCCACCACTCCTTCTTGGTTGTGTGCTCGCTGCTGCCTGTCTTCCTCGACACCAGGGCTGTAGTGCAGGGAGCCCCTCGGCACAGTTGCCATTCATTGAGCATGAAGATGAGCTTTTTCTCTACCTCGATGGGTGTGGGCACTGTTATTGCTTAAGATGTCAGATGCAGGATCATCAGCATGATAGTGGCAAACTGTACCCCTATCCCCTGGGCTTTTAAATGCCAGGCTGACACCCAAGGGTCACACTTTCAGTTCTGGGAGTTTTATCCAGGCTGTCACTGAAGTCAGTAATGACAATGATCTAAATTTTAAGTTGTGGTGAGAAGGTGATGCATGCCCCTGAGACATGTGTTTTGTCACCAGTGCCACAAGTGCTGTGCCATCTGCCCTGTGATTACTTGGCACTGTCAGAGAAATCACTGAGTTGTCTTTTAGCGACGGGAGTTGCTGCTTGGACCAGTTTTGGCCCAAGAATCATTGAGGTGGTAAAAATTAAGTGTTCCCTTTCAGGTAGCTGTGTCCTTTACAGCCAAAACTGTGTCAACTTTTTAAAACTCTGCCAGTTAACAGATTCACACTAGAGCTGGTTGAACTCCAACAAAAGCTCTCTGTCTCTTGCATCCCAGGGAATCACTGGTGAGGAAGAACCAGTCCCTTGATGAAGAAGGTTCTGCATTGTTTCAGGGTTCTAGCTGCTCCTTATCATGATCACTATAAGGAATACTTTGAGTCCCTGCCTTTTTGTTAGGGATGAATGCCACAGCCGATAGGCTGTGATCTCACTGGGACAGAGGTTCCAGCATGGTCCCTCACAGTGCCGTGAGCTCATCTCATTTCAGGGACTTCCTTCAGGCCCAGTGTGCTATTTGGCTTATTCTTGTATAGTATAGAAGTAGGGCATTTTACAACAGGTATTTTCCAGAGCCAGGAAGGAAAGGAGATGACTAGATGGATAAAGAACTGGCTGGATGGCTGCATCCAAAGAGTTACAGTCAGTGTCCAAATGGAAACCAGTAATGAGTGGTGTCCCACAAGGGTCTGTATTGGGACCAATACTGTTGAGTATCTTCAACGGAGTAAGGAAGTTAAGGTCCTTCTAGCAGATCACACGTGCACGGTATAAGTAGGAATGTAGTGTTGCTTTGGGGTGCCTCTCTGACCTGGGGATGTTGTACTGGCATTATGCCAGCAGCAAGGCTGCAGCAAACATGCTCGGAAAGGTGGTGCTTGGAGGAGTGGTACCAGAGCTGATGCTTGTTTGGAGGCTTTCAAGACCCAGTACTGGGCAGCTCCGAGAATGTGGCAAATGACCAGGGCCAGCCACAGTGTGCATCAACTACCTCTCACATGTAAGAGTGCTGTTCTTTATGATACAAAGCTCACGGATACGTTTGCTTCCTTCCTAAATCCCCCTCTCTGAGACCTCCTGGGAGAGGAAAGTAAAATGACCCTTTGCTTATCCCATTTCACATACACATCTGTGGAGTTTAAGAAATGGCATTCATAAGCATGTCCCCTGTGTTTGTGTGCTTGAGGCTTTAAGTGTTGTTTAGGTTGTACATCTCACAAGCCTCTCCAGCTGATACTTCATCTTGCACTCCATTTATTTCAGTATCAGAGACCCAGAGCCAGGGGTAGAAAGTCTTTTGGTCTTTAAGAGCTTACTTCTTCGCTGGCTCCTATTCAGAGTAAAAAAACTTCATAATTTTCCAGCTATCTGCAGGTGGATTATCTGGATTGTGTTTGGCATGCAGCTACTCAGTGAGCACTGTGCAGAAACCAAGTTTAGAGGTGTTTGTTAGCCTGTCTGAAAGTGACCCTTGAGTAAGATGTTACTACTTCCGGAAGGAGTTTGCTGCCTTTCACATGGTGCACTTTGCACTAGTAAGCTGCCTGATGGTTGTGCATGTCCCCAATCTGCTCCCCTATGTCTGCCCTAGCACCTAGGTTGGTGGGGAGGGGTGCAGAAGGCATTGATGTACCCTCCAATAAAAAGGTGGCCAAAATATAAAGAAATCACCTCTGCAGCACTGAGACCAATAGACTAGATGATATTAAGAGACCAAATCCTGCACCGTGCTGTTGAAACATCAGCTATTTTGCTTCCTGTTCTCCCATTATCAGTTTACAGTCAATTTGTGCTTGAAATTCAAAATTTCTAGGACTTCAGAAGATGTCTTTGTTTTCCTTCTTTCTCTTTTTCCAACAGCCTGTTGAGCTTACGCGAAAAATCCTCCGAGATAAGCAGAACAAGAAGAATTCTGGTCAGCCCATTCCAGTATTTCCATCCTGGGTGTACGAGAGACCTGCACTTATTGGCGATTTCTTAATTGGCACCAGTTTAAGCACTGACACAACGGTACCTATAGGTATGTGATATGCAGGGAAAATTGCATTAGCTTTCATGTTTTGTACTTGTTCAGAAGAGCCATTCAGATTTCATCACACTCAGGATGAAAGCAAAACTTGGTTGCTTACACTCTGTAGGTGAAGAGCAGGGTTCAAAAAAACCCACAAACAAACCCAAAAGCCAAATTTACTTTGTTTACAGTGTTTCTCCTGTGCTGAATTCCAGCCCCACTGTTGATCCATGGGATCTAATCTGTTTTACGTTTCCCAGTCCTTTCTCTTGATCACAGCCTCCATAAAATCTTACTGTAGGAGTATGACATCTATATTCTCAACTGAAAAATCTGTAGTCATACCTGACAAGGGAATATCCATCAATCCACCCAGCTCAGTATTCTCTGCAGCAAGACTATAACAGCCTCCCTGATTTGCTGTCTGTCTCCTTGCCAGAACAGCAGGGGACTAATCTCTCCCAGTTGTGTTCTAGCTTTAGGCTGAACTGTGTATAGTTTCTTATTCATAAATTAGATATAGGAACTTTTTTTGGAGAAAAAAGCTGAGTTAGGGACTCATGCTTCCACTCCCCAGAACTGTGGAGGCTTCTACAAGAAACCTGTAGCTTTTTCCTGATGTGGATTTGGGCTGTGTTTAAGGGGGACATGAAAACAGTAGGCTTATTGTTGGAGGCGCCCTTAAATAGCTTGTTCACCAGGACATTTCTTCCATGGCCTTTTGAGAAGTGCTGTGAGGGTATGTTCCTAGCAAGCTCAGAACTATTTGTTCTGTCCCATACAATCCTACAAACGGAGAGGGACTGTTGCCTTGTTTCATGAGATAAACTTTGCTGTATTTAATGTTGTAGCCACTCTGTTTCCTGATCTTCTGATGCAGTCGATCATACTTTGGCTTGAGTCCTTTGTGCTTCTTTCAGCTGGTTTATAGTTGACTGCACCATTCAGAGACCCTACAGTTTGCAGTTCACCTGCAGCTTTTGCTGGGCTAGCATGTCTGTATTTGAACTGTTTTCTTGATACTTGAATCAGTGGAGTGGAGGTAGGGGGAGTTGTTGACACGATTGGAGCTTCTTGGGTCCAGCATAACTGAGCCCTTTTGAGTGGAAGGATCAGCAGCACAGGCTGTGGGTGATGTTCTCTTGGCCACAGATAGCAGAAGTATAGCCCTGTCTACTTGGTTTGCTTTGGTATAAAGGAACAAAGGATTCTGTTTCTCTGGAAAGCAAGGCAGGTGATTTTGGAGTTGACCCTAACTCTGTTTTATAATTCAGTTTTAGTTCTCTATATCTCGATTCAGCTTTTTCCTTTGTTCTCTTTGAATGGTAGTATGTCTTCCTTTCAAGTTGCAGGTACTAGACTGAAATAATAGGAATCTACTACAATCAGGTAGTACTGTGGCATGTTCTGATTGTGTTCTTTTTTTTGTCTTCTCTTTGAAAACAGGTACTTTGCCATTAGCCTCCCAAGAATCCGTGATTGTGGAAGACTTGCTGTACGTTCTGATTGGTGTGGATGGGAGGTACATCACAGCACAGCCTCTTGTAGGGAGGCAAAACCGAGCGTTTTCAGTCGATCCAAACTTGGACTTGTCCATCAAAGAGCTGGTGACCAGGATTCTTCCTGTAGCAGCAAGTTACTCTGCTGTCACAAGGTACCAAGATGACTTCCGTCAGAGGAGAATGTTCTCCTTTGAGCATCAGGTTGTAGACTAGAGAATCTGTCATTGTGCAGATGTTCGTTTCCAAGCTAAATTTAAACCTATGGTGATATATAAGAATGGCAATTTCTTTGAATTTGTTTTAGGTACATTTCTTTTTGCTGGGTTTCCTCTCTGTGCTTCCAGTTCACTTTTTCATTCACCTCACCTTCACTTTGTCCAAAATTGGTCTTGGTAAATTAAAGGAAAGTGTAAATAGGATATGTCTGACTTATTCTGGCTTGTTTCTTCCCACTTTGCTATGAATTTCTTCATGTTTCCTGCTTTTTGCTCTCCTCTGCACATGCAGGGCTGAGATAACCTTTGTGTACTTCTGAGCAGAACCTACTGCTGCCTAGTTTCTCCTAGCTACCTTAAGTAATTGTTAAAAGGTCCTTAGTATGAAGTACACCTCACAAACAGCAGGGAGTTGGAACTAGGTGATCTTTAAGGTCCCTTCTAACCCAAATCATTCTGTGATTCTGTGTGTGTTATGTAGATGCCTGCATTTGATTCAAGTCCCTAAAAGATCAGCAAAGAGAAAGCAGCGTTTTTAGGATGTGATTCATCCAGTCTCTTACATGTCTCCTTCCAGATGGTATGACTTGTGTTCAGAAGCATCTGTCTGTCTCCACTAACATGTATGGAGCCATCTAAATCTGGTCAAATGAATCCCTGTTGTGGCACATGGTGTCAGAAGCTAACAACAGTGCTTTCCCCATGTGTCTGGATGCACATTGCTTCCTTTTGAGATCTGTTCCTGTCCTTTAATCTGTTGCTTATGCAAAGACAATCACCTTGAAAATCCTGACTCTGGCTTTTTACATAGTGGTTTTGCAAGTAATTCTAGTTTCCCTGCAATTGGAGAGGAGATGTCTTCCCACAGCTTTCCATACATAGAAATGTGATGATGGGAAATAGGCAGGGGGACACAGAGCAAATGCGGAACCTGAAACTCCAGCTGAAGACTGATGTGCTTTCTGACAGATGATCTACTCATGTGCTTGTACAGTGTCCCAGAGATAAAATTCCTGAAAATGGTAGAAGGTGTGTTGCCTGAGAGTTTCCATTTTGCTTTTTACAGGTTTATAGAGGAGAAGTCTTCCTTCGAGTATGGACAGGTAAATCATGCTCTGGCTGCTGCTATGCGGACTCTAATCAAGGAATACATGATACTAATTACCCAGCTAGAACATCTTCAGAGACAGGGACTTCTGTCACTGCAGAAACTCTGGTTTTATATCCAGCCCACAATGAGGACCCTGGAGATTCTTGCTTCACTTGGTAAATTTTAAAAATACAGTCATTACATTTTGACAGGTGCATGAAAACTTCTGAGAACTGTACAGAGTAGTAATACAGGCAGGACGTGTGTCATTTTGATTTGATGTTATATTAAAGAAGAAAACCAAGGGGAATTGTATTTGTCAGAGCACTGTTCTTTTTTGAGAGTGGTGGACTGTAGCATTAAATCTACCCTTCAGAGCTGTCATGAGGCATGTCCATGCCTTTTACCCTCACAGTCCATGCCTTTCGCATCAGTTGTTTCCACCACTGCTGACTCTACTCAGCTTCGTTCCAAATGCCTCTCCAACTGTGGATGTATATCCACAAACCAATTCAACCAGAAGGAACCCCTGGAAGTTTCTTGTGCAACCCGTTGCTTACAGCTATAGCAGGTTGCTCAGGACCATGTCCAGGTGAGTCTGGACAATCCTCAGGAATGGAGATTCCCCACCATTCTGGGCCCTTTCCCATGGCTTCACCACCCTTTTTGTGAACATTTTTTCCTCATTTCCAGCTAGAATTGCCCTTCTTGTAACTTTTGGTATTGTCACTGTGCTCCTCAAAGAGGGATCTCATACCATCTCCTCTAGAGCTATCTGCTGGAGAGTGAAGGAATGATGTTCAGCAATTCCCAGCTTCATCTTCTCTTGGCTAACCCAGCTCTCTGAGACTCTCCTTGTATATACCCTGGGCACCAGCTCCCGACCATTTTATTAACCTCTGCTGAACTCTTCGTTTTGTCATTCATACTTGTGGAGCCCAAACTGAATGCAGTGTTTCAGGTGTGGCCTCACCAGCGCCGGGCAGAGGGGAATAATCACTGGCAGTGCAGCCCTGGGTGCAGTTGGCTTTCATTGCTGCAAGGACATGCTGCCAATCCACGATCAGCTGGTTGTCTACTGTCGCGACGGAGGGAAGACACAGTCACTCAATATGAGTGATCAGCAGACTTCGTTTATTGTCCCTTACAGTCACCTTTTATGCCTTGTTATAATTAGCTCATACATATTACAAAAGTTAAGCTCATTATTGGTTAGTTGCCTAAATACCAAGCCCGCCCCTAGTTTCTCTTCTGTCGTTATCTGTTCCCACCTGCAACATTCTTTTCCCACCGAAATCTTCCTGTTATTGTGTAACAAGAACAGCCAAAGACGGTGTATTTTTGCTTTACTTCAGATAAGCTGAGAGCGATGTGCATTTTTGTCCAGCCAGCTGGACTAGGTCTATGTGAACTTTTTCAGCTAGCCACATATCCACAGTCCACCAGGACTCCATGACTGTTCTCTGCCGTGCTGCTCCTCAGCTAGCCAGTCCCAGCCTGTGCTGTTGCATGTTGTTGTTGGTCACAGATGCAGTTGCCTCAGTAATTTTGGTTAAATTATTTGACATGAGAATACTTGTGCATTTCTCTCTACTCAGCTCAGATAATTTATCTGGACATAAATATCTGTTCTGCTTACAATCTGGAGTTGGATGATCCCTCTTGGTATTCACATTACCTGAAATTTTCAGTTTTTCAGAGCACAGCAATTAGCCAAATATATTGAGGTTTGCTTTGATCCAAAACTCACAGCAGTACTGTATTTCTTTGTTGCTATATCCTTTTTGTGAAGGCAAAGTACAAATTTCACTATCAACCAGCCTAAATCCTGGTGTTTGAGCTGTATGCGTGGCTACCTCAGTGTTACAGTTGGGAACAGAAGGGCTTGTGAGATCGGAGGTTTCTCAAGCAAGTCGCTGAGGGGTGTGTTTCTTGCATTACCACCTGGAATTTGGTTATTGCTTTTTTAGATTGTTGATCATTTGGGTTTTCATTTCAGGATGTTTCAGGATGTAAGCTTTTGGTTGTGTGGTGGAATGGCCTTACATCTTCAGCAGGGCTCTACATCTGACAGAGAGATCTGTGACTTAGTGTTGTCAGCTAATCGACTGCTAACTTTGTTACATTTAACAGCACAGCTTGTGCAATTAATCTGTGTCAGCTTTGTGTCTTATATCTGTATTTTTTAAATTTTAGCTACTTCTGTGGATAAAGGTGAGTGTATGGGAGGATCAACCCTGAGCTTGCTCCATGACAAGACTTTCAATTACACGGGGGACAGCCAGGCCCAGGAGCTGTGCCTGTATTTAACCAAGGCAGCCAGCGTGCCTTATTTTGAAATTCTGGAAAAGTGGATATATCGAGGCATCATTAATGATCCGTACAGGTAAAGAACAGTTAAGGAATGAAAATTAAATGCAAAAGTTAAGAAATACTGTTTGGGTCTTTGGCTTCTACTTTGTTAGTGCACCTATCCCTCTGTTCTCTAGAGTCTGTGTAACCTAGAAACCTGGACCTGGCAGCAGTTGAGGCAGTATTGCAAGGAAGAGGAGATGCTGGAATGTGTTTAACTACATTTGTTATTTGATTCAGTGGTTACAGAGTCAGACACACTCTCACTTGCTTTATTTTTCCAAATTCAAGGAAATCATGTGCAAAAGTCAATAGCACAACAGTTCAAATATGCAGTCCACTCAAATTCCAACTCTCCGTGCCTGTCCCCTTTAAAGTATTCTCTCACATCCTCTTCCTCTTCACAACAGGTGTGAGCCCTCTTCTCACGGGGCACGAGTGTAATTCAGTGAATCTATGTTAAATGTAATCCACTAATATGCTAATCTGATATGAGCTAACAACACTTTCTGAAGTTTCTTGGCTTTTGTAGAGTCATTTGAAGTGTTTTGCTGTGTTTAATATTTTATGCAGCGTTATGTTTCCCACTTTCTCAGAATCTTAAAGGGGGTGAAACTTGAGTTAAAATAGCTAAAATTAATGCCTTCCTGATGGTGAAGAAGGCAGACAAAGGCCAGCTTCCTCACCTCTACACTGACAACCAAGTAATGTTTAGACTTGGTTTGCAAACCCTATAAAATTCTGTTTCCGTCATAATTGATTGCAGATCAGCAGAAACACTCTGCATAATGCTCCCCTTAGTACAAATACAGACTGATTTCAGTTCTTGATTGGAATGTGTTTTCATGAGACCTTATCTCTGATAGATCGTATTACCAGTTTACAGGTCAAAAAAAGTAATCCTCATTGTACCACTTCCTGCTTCTAAAAATCTGCTTTAACTGTTCAGTGAGTTTATGGTGGAAGAACATGAGCTGCAGAAGGAGAAGATTCAGGAGGACTATAATGACAAGTATTGGGATCAAAGATATACTGTTGTTCAGCAACAAATTCCCTCGTTCTTGCAGAAAATGGCTGACAAAATACTAAGCACAGGTAAGTAGAGATATGCTTTTGATGTAAGAGGAATCTTGAGGCAAGCGTTACCATTCGCTGGGTAAAGATAAATGTCATTGTGCTTTGCCAATTTATGCGGTTGTACAACTGAACTTCTCAGAGGAATAGAAGAACACGATTTTAAAAGAACCCCAAATCCTATAAATAAAAGAACGCGTGGGAAGGAGTCCAGCAGCAAGGGGAGCTGTCTGTCTTACTGCTGTTTTATCGGTACAGTTTTCTAGCACCTAGCTAGATGGAGCTAGACAACTGAGGTTTGAACAGGCTGAGTTTTAATTTGGATGTTTAAATGAAGCATGCAACTTGATGGCTACCATTGTTCTCTTCCATAAGTACAGATCTTCCAGAAGCTACTTCTGAAGCGCAGCATCTGATCTTCAAAGCTTCTGGCTGTCTACAGAGATGTTTTGCCACCACTGGGAAACAAAACCATTTCTATATCTCTCCTTAAATGTCACGCTAGATGCCTAGTTTAAAATCCTGTATTGTCTTTTGAATGGTGTCTGAATCCTTCCCAGCTTTCAGTAGAAATCAGTGTAAACGTTTCACAGCATATCTTGTTTCCCTGCTGGATGTACAGTAGGTATGATTGTGTGTCGTTTTTTCTTTTTGCTTCTAGGTAAATATTTAAATGTTGTGCGAGAATGTGGACGTGATGTTACCTGCCCTGTGGCTAAAGAGGTCATTTATACTTTAAAAGAGCGAGCATATGTGGAACAAATAGAAAAAGCTTATAACTACGCTAGCAAAGTTCTTCTGGACTTCCTAATGGAGGAGAAGGAGCTGGTGGCTCACCTAAGGTTTGATTTATTCTACTAAATGCATGTTAGATAGGTTATATTGATAGTGAACATAAGTTTTTGAAGTCAGCTCTCTTTTCCTGGGATATTATTAATGTATTCTTTCTATTAGCAAGATTGACCTGAAAAAATAAGATTTGGGTTTTTTTCTGAAGAAAAAAAAAAAAGTGTAAAATCATGGAAATACTGGATGGGAAGGATGTCTGGGGTTTTCTAGTCTAACTTCCTTGGAAGGCTGTTGCCAAAAGTAGGTCAGGGCAGTCATTGCTTTGTCTAGCCTGGTCCTAAAATGCACCCTCATGTGTGGACATCTCCACCTCTCTCATGGCTTGTCTTACAGCTGCCTGTCACTCCCACCTGTGAAAGGAGTTAATAATATCTGGTATGATCAAGACAAGTTTGATGTTTATAAGAATTAAATTGATAATAAGCATCTCACCAAATATATGCCATGGTTATCATTCATGCAAACATAGGTAGCTGGAATAGAGTAAGTGTATTAGCCCCAAGTTGCAGTACAGGTTTTTCTCAACAATGTCCTTTTTTAAAGTTCATTTTAATAACATATGTTTTGATTCTCGTAACACATTCAGCTGGTGGCAAATACAAGTGCATTCTAGCATGCAAACTCCAGCTTCCTTGTGTGAATCAAGCTTTTAGTTTATTACTATCTTCAGAAAAGAATAAAAACAGGAATCTTAACTATCCAGGAAACAGGACAGCAACAAATAGGTAGGAAATTGCTGTTGATAGCTGGTTGTAAGATGATTTGTAATTGATCTGAGATGTGATACCAGAGGGTTTGCTTCAAACCAGTGACATTGTGAAAGAAAGTGGTCTGAGCTTCATGCAACAAACCTGCCAAGTGACTTGCAGAAGCAGCTGCCCATTAGGAGACATAAGCTGGAGCAATAATGGCAACTGAAGTGAATGGGGGTGGGATTGCTTTGGGCCTGCTCTTTACTAGGTCCAGAAAAGTTGTAACTGCAACAGAGGTGTCTGCTGCAGACCTGGGAACACTACAGCTGTGGATGAGAGAGGTTGTGGGAAGACCTGAAGATCCATGTTTCTCTCCTTTGAAATTGATACATGCCTTCCTGCCCTGTGAAAACCACCAGAGAACATGCTTTGTTTCGTGAAATGTTGAGAGCTGTCTGAAGCCTGCCAGTTGTTGTTAAGGAGATTCTTCCTAGCGTTGCTAATGATGTCATCCTTTCCAAGCCTTCTTTGCTTAATAGGGCTGTTCAAAAGACACAGGCTTCCAAAGTTCTGGTGGCACATGTCATCTGTTGGGTCCATCTATCAGTGTAGTTTCAGATTAAGGTGTTGCTCCGCCCTTCTAGCTGGGGTTGATGTCTATAACTTTCTCATCTTTGAAACAGACTCTCTGCTACATAATTCAGCACCTGTCCTGTGTATATGTAATCTGTTGGGGTGCAAGTGCAGGGGCAGCTGGCTGAGGAGGAAGCTACTGAGCTTCCAGCCCGTGTGTGCACTTTGTCACAGGTCCCCAGGGTTTCAAGATAACCATCTCTCCTCAGTTAAGTGGGAGTACTGACTATTTCCACCATCCCAGAAATGTTGGTTGGAAGGGACTAACAACCTTGGCAGATCTCTAGTTCAACTTCCTGCTTGAAGTGGCATTGTTGCCAGCTTTAGCTCAGGTTTTTATTTGGGTTTTTGCTCTGGGGTGTGTTAGCAGTAAGTATCTCACTCCCCTACTTGTTGTGTTCCCAGTTAACCTCTGATGCTGTCATGACTTCCTCGTGACTGGGGGAGTTTTCTTGGTTCAAAAGAGTAATGACAGTCAGGGAAACAGAGGGGCTGAGTACAATCCCAAATTGACAGTGATCAGGAGCCTGCAACCACAGACTGGTCATATTTTTGCTCTGACAGCTGCAGTTATCATGTGTGATCTTTAGCCAGGCGTTAAGTTAATCCTCATACTCTTCTCTGAGCTGTTTCCAAGCTGCTGGCCCACTGCAATTAGCTCTCCCTGGTGCCAATTAAAGTTTTATGTATCCTACTGAGCAGAAATCAATGCAAGTACCTGGAGTACTTTAAAAATCAGCACAGATACTTGTTCATTCAAAGGACTCCAAGATTCTGCTCTGAATTGGCAACTGTCTCTTGGATGGATCTGCACGCTGTGGAGGTTGGGGTGTTGTACAGGCTAGCAGTATGAGCCTTTGCCCAGCAATGTAGTCCATGCGTGTTGGATTTTTTTTCCTAAGCTGCATTTTTCAAGGTAACAAGAACAGCAGCAGCCCTGATCTGACAGCACAAAAGCATCCTGACTGAGGTGGTAGGGAGCAGGGGAGATGCATAAAAGACTAGTCTCCAGATTGGGTATTTATGGCTGTGTGTTCTCTGTGAAGAGAAACATTTTGTGATCAAACACAGTAGGCTGGCTGAATTGATTGCTTTTGTTCTTTCAGGTTTAATATGGATTAATTTGGGCTTTAAAAATCTTAATCAATTGTCCCTTCATTTTCATGAGCAGATCTATAAAACACTATTTCCTGATGGATCAAGGGGACTTTTTTGTTCACTTCATGGATCTCACAGAAGAGGAACTTAAGAAACCTGTGGATGACATCATAACTACAAGACTAGAGGCTCTGCTTGAATTAGCTCTGCGAATGAGCACAGCCAACACAGATCCTTTCAAGGACGATTTAAAGGTAAGAATGTGTGTAAGCAGAACATAATTGAATTTGAGCAGAAGGCCTACCATGATTTGGGAAGATTGTGCCTGTAAGAACCTGCTGAATGTACAGTGAAGGAGAAGAGAATTGATGGCTGTCCTTCTGTAGATCTTCTCTGGGTTAAATCCTCTTTCATCCAGATTAGCAACTGGAAGTACCCACCCTGGACAAAGAGCTGCATTTTCTTGCTGGCGTCTGAACACAGAGAATGTGCTTTTGGGTGGCCTGAGGATGAAGTGGAAGCAGCAGTGTGCCCTCATACTTATTCTCAGCTTGGTTGCTCACTTCAGAGTGCAAGAAAATACTTGATTAGAAGTCCTGCCTATTATTGATTGTGTATTTTACAAATGTGAAGCAGCACAGAGGCTGTGCCTGGGGAGCGTGAGATCTGAATAGGTCTTACAGAGGGTGAGGGAAAGGGAGAATGATCAGCAGTGTAGCACGCTGTATGCTGCAGTGACGCTGCTCTGGTGTCTGCTGCCCCATTCCAGATCATACCGTTCACTGTTGTTTCCTAGGTTGGTCTGATGACTTGTGAACAACTGATAGTTTGCACTTCTGCCACGTATCTGTTGCTACACAGTAGTTGTGAGTATCCTGTGGCTTCATTTTTTTCCTGCTCTTCCTTTATAGATTGACTTGATGCCCCATGACCTCATTACGCAGCTTTTGAGAGTATTGGCCATAGAAACGAAACAGGAAAAGGCCATTATCAGCGCAGATCCCACAGAGCTTACTCTCAGTGGTCTGGAAGCATTTTCCTTTGACTACATTGTTAAGTGGCCTCTGTCCCTTATTATAAACAGGTAAGGTATCAATCCACTGAAGGAAAAAAAGGTAGAAGCTTTTGCACTGGGTTGAAGCATGTTTCCACACAGCAAGATACTGGAAAACCTGTATCTTTAAAGTGACATTATATGTTGCTGACTAGTAAGGAACACTTTGGGATTGTTGATCTGTGCGTGTTCCACTTGTAGACTATGGAATATGGATTGTCTCTTCAGTAGAACCCCACTAGACTGTCTAAGGCACGCTTGGCAAGTCAAACTTTCATTTCAAATGGTGGGAAGACATAGATCAAAGGATGCTTTCTCAGCCTGGTCTGTGGCTTTACTTGTGACTGCTCACCCAGTATTCATTTGTCCATGGTTTTCTGAAGTGTCTCCCCTGTGAATATGAGCCCTCACCGAGAGGGTTGCCATGTAAGAATCAAACACTTCTCAAACATGGAGAGCAGAAAAAAAGGCACTTTCTGGTGTCCCTGGTTGCAAACTAGAAGGATACGGGCTGTTGCTAGAATTGCTATAGCAAGCTATTTTGCATTTAATTGACTTACGAGGAACTGAATGGTTCATTTTTTCTGCAGGGATTTGCCTCCTGTTTCCCTGGAGAAAGTCTGGCAGACCTGCTGCTGTTAAGTCAGGGCAAATAGGACAAGCAGTGTTACATGAACATGTTGAAAGATGTTAAATTGTTAAATGCTGACAATTAGTTTGTCCCTTAATTTCCTCTTTAAAAAATCAGTTGACACAGTGGGACTTGTCTAATGACATGATGTTTTTGAAATTATGTCTCTTTCTTTCAAATTGAGCGTATTAGCTCCAATGGTAGCTATGGAAGTAAAAATACTATTTGGTAAGGATTCACGAACTGTATCGACTGGAGCTCTGTAGACACCTACGCTGAAGTGTCTGAATGCAGACCTGATTCCAGTCCCTGAAGCTATAAATAAGCATCCCCATCTGCTTCTGACAGTGCATCACTGGCAGGGTAATGCTGCCTATATCTTGGTTACAGCTTGCTCTTATCTTTTTGGAGGATCCTAGTGAATTGTTTTGGTGATCATAGCAGTTTTAGTGCAGTGGTTACATGACCACAGGCTTTCAGCCTTCTATCCCAGCACCTGCATGAGTGACCTGTCTGCGGATAGCTCAAGGGAATTGAAGAAGGACGCTGGTGATGTACCTGCTGGCAGGAAGTACGGAGGAGGAACTCCTTGGAGAGAAATTCTTTGGGATGGTTACAAGTGTGATTTTTTTTTTTTTTTTCCTTTGGTTCAAATTGTTTCAGTGCAGATCTGTGTGCGTCTGAAGGCGTAAAGAACATATTGTGTAAAGTCTCTTTGCCTTTGGGCAGCCTCAGCCTTCACAGCTTAGTCTGTCAATCAGAACAGGGCTTAATCTGGATGGATTTCTCCTTTTTTTCCAGGAAAGCACTGACAAGATACCAGATGCTTTTCAGACACATGTTCTATTGCAAACATGTGGAAAGACAGTTGTGCAACGTTTGGATCAGCAGTAAGACAGCCAAGCAATTCTCCCTGCATTCAGCTAAGTGGTATGGTCTTTTTTTCTGCTGGATCACATGTGAAGTGTTGGGTTTCCTTCTTGCTAGTTAGATATGTTGTGACATGGATCAGATCACTTTGATTTGAGAAAGATCCTTACAAATTTCTTACAGGCTGAGAGAGGTTGAAATGTAACATTTTGTGTTTCGATAGGAAGTGTCTGCTCAATAATCTCCGTACTGCTTGGCTCATTTCTCCTTGTTGGTGTGAAGTTTTGGCCACCTGGGCACACTGCTGGCTCAGATGTTCAGCCAGCCATCAACCAGCACCCCCAGGTCCTTTCTGCCAGGCAGCTTCCCAGCCGCTCTGCCCCAAGCCTGTAGTGTTGCGAGGGGTTGTTGTGACCCAAGTGCAAGACCTTTGTTGAACCTTATACAGTTGGCCTTGGCCCATCGGTCCAGCCCAGCCCTCTGCAGAGCCTTCCTGCCCTCAAGCAGACCAACACTCCTGCCTGACTTGGTGTCATCTGCAAACTTACCGAGGGTGTACTCAATCCCCTTGTCCAGACTGTCAGTAAAGATATTAAACAGAACTGGCCCAGTACTGAGCCCTGGGGAACACCGCTTGTGACTGGCCGCCGGCTGGATGTAACTCCATTTACTACCACTCTTTGGGTTCAGCCATTCAACCAGCTTTTTACCCAGTGCAGAGCACACCTGTCCATGCCATGGGCAGCCATTTTCTCCAGGAGAATGCTGTGGAAAACACCATTCTTTTCTGGCCAGACCACTAGGAAGGACTCGCAACCTTCACACAGCTTGGCTAATGTTTGAGGTTTTGATGTGATAAAGATCGAACAAGGTAAAATCGGTGGGCTGCTTTCCCAGAAAACCATTCCATCCTTTCCATCTGTGAGGGTAGATTTGATCTTTGGATCTCCACTCCAGGTGCTGGAGGCACCTGTTTGGAGTGTGAGCCAGACCCCAGCATTGCAAGGTGGTACCTTCTGCCTTGCCAGTGGCACTTTCTTGTCACAAGGTGATCTTGACTGCCTCAGCACTAACCTCAGCAACATGACTGTAGTTCTGGTTCTCCTGTATTTGTAGAGGTATTAGCAGCAAAGACCTGTGAGGGTCTCTAGTCCAACCTCCAGCTCACAGGATGACTGTGATTGGCGGGAGATAGGGCAGCCATGGTTGAAAACTCCTAGGGTAGGTATCCCCTACCTCTCTGGCGACCTGTCCTGGTTTGCCGAAGTCAGTTCTTGGTTTGCCACCACAGAGCCTGCCTAAATTAACACTGAAAGGAACCTCTCTGTAGTCCCACCATTCTATTTTTAGGTGCGGGTGCATTAAATACCCTAGGTAGCAGGTGATCTGATTAAGTATTTGGATCCCTTCAACATATTGATGCAAGGCATAGAATATTTTTAAGCCTTCATTTAACAAGTAAGGTTGGAAAGAAATATGAACCATTTGTCATGTTGAATTTTGCCCTGCTAACCTGTGCATGCCTCACTATATTTACAATAGTAAAATTGCTTTAATATTTAATACTAAATTTTCAGTTTAATATAAGCAAATATTCAAAGCAGTTGTCCATTCTACAACAGGTTCAAAACTTGACTGTAGTAATTGAGCGAAAGCCATCTGAATATGTGGAAAATGAGCAGAGATGGTTTGCATTAACTTTATAATCTCCCTCATACTGCAGCAGTGAATTTGCTAGGGCAGAAATATTTAGCTCTGCTTGACTGTGCAAGCCTGGTGATAGTTCTCCGTGGCATTTGCTAGCTCTAAGTTGTGTGGGTGTGCTTTCTCCTCTAGGTTTGCTGGTGCTTTCACACTGCGGCAGCGGATGCTGAATTTTGTACAGAATATCCAGTATTACATGATGTTTGAAGTGATGGAGCCAACGTGGCACATTCTTGAGAAGAACCTGAAGTTGGTGAGTGTGTTCGCATGAGAGAAGTTGGAATGGAAGTCTTGTTAACAAATTTAATATAGGGAAAAAATGCCTAATTTCAGTTACTGCAGGTATCTATTTTCTTGGAGGCACTTAAGTATCTGGGAACTGTTGTTGTAATCACACTGCAGGGAGTGCTGCTGTTCCACATCACCTTTCTGCTTTATTAGCCCTATATCCCCTTCCTCTGTTGCGTCCTCCTATGCCCAGCTCATACTGTGCACTCTGCTACATAAAGGTGGTGTTCTGCTGAACATTGCTGTACATAGAAGAAAACTATGGGAAGGGAAGAAAGATGCAGGGTGCAAAGGTCATAAACTGGTCCAGACATCTTCAGTTGATTCCTTGGCTGACTTACAGTGCCCTTAAAAGTGAAGTCTGTACTTTCTCTTCCATGAAGCTGCCAAGGACTGGCATGTTAGGACCATCTGTTATAAAACAGGGCCTTCCTTATTCAGGTGGATACATATGCATTCTCACTGCAGGTAGGTAAGTCTGGAGAACTTTTCCACTCCAGCGGTGTCTGGGAGAGGCTAAGCTCACTTCCCACTGGTTTATATGCCTGACCAAGTGGGTATCTGGACAAAGTATGCCTGGCATCGTTTTGATTCCTTTCACAAAAATGTAGTGTTCTGAGCTGTGGGATTTTCCAGGTGTGTTACAGAGTGTTTCTGGTTCACTAATCCAAGCCAGTGAGTTCTACAGAAGTTAACTGTTCGCCCTAGGAAAAACTGCAAGAACCAGTTTTTATCTCCTGATGAGCATATGAGATGTCTTTATTGTTTCGGAGAGAAACACATTCTCAGGTGATGTCCCACCTGCCTGTTTTAAACCAAGAATGAGAAGTCATTGGCACTTTACCTTTCAGAACAGGCTGGTCAAGAAGCCTGTAAAGGTCTTCTCATATCTGGTTTCATTCATGTCAGATTTGTTGGTTCCATCCTCAGCAACAGAGGAGAAGATCTGTCACCAACAGATCAAGGGCTATTCTCAGTCTGTCTAGAGCAAACTCTTCTCTCGCTTCCTTTTTTACTTGAGTGTGGTAAAGATCTAGACTTTGGGGCATACAGAGTTACTGTGGGAGTTCATTAGACAAGTGCAGGATGATGCTCAAGCATTGGAGGGTCTAGTGAAAGCCACAGCAATGCTGCAAATACACATTGTCTTCCTTGCCATCAGCCTGGGCCCAACCCATAGCTTCTTTGTTCTTCAGCAATGTGTGCTGGAGCCAGGGCAGGGCACTGGTTGCCTTACCTCTCAGCACCAGTGGACACGCCTGGCTTTTACTGGTTTCTGGCTTACCAACAAGTCTTTATGGGAAGAAAAAGAGATCAGAGATGGTATCTTAGGTTACTTCTGTACTGCTGCCTAAAACAAGGGCAGAGACATAGGCTGTCTGCTCCACATTACATAGCCAATGTCACCGCTGGGTCCCATGTGGTCCTGACATACAATCATTTTTGTTCTTGCAGTTTCAAGTGTCGCAGCAGTCTCTGGAGGGCTGTGTTGTAGCTGTTTTCATAGCATGAAGCTGCAGGGATGCATTGCGTGGGCTGCGGTATGTCATGAAACCCTGTGGAAGTGCTCAAGGGTACAAAGCTTGGTGGAGTAGTACTGGAGGGCTTTGCCAAAGAAGGGAGTCTGACCTGCTGCCATCTCCTCCATGCCAGGAGACAACTTGAGAAGGCCCTTAGGAAGTGCTTTCCCTGAGCTTTGTATGATGGTTGTCTTGGCATATGGCACTCGGCACAGGCAAGGGCTGTGCCAGTGAACTTGTGTTTGATTGGAGCAGATGATCGGTGATCCATTCCTCAAGCTTGCTTATTTTGCAGCATAACCTTTGCAATGTCTGTAATAATTTTCCTTATACGAAAGGATACTGCATTCTTCATGGTCCTTCTCAGCTTCCTTACCGGCTGTGGTGCTGCTGTGTTGGGCCTGGTGTTAGGGTGCCCAGCTACTGTGAGGAAATAGGAGGCAGTTGTACATCACCTTATTATTGTTCCCTCTCATAGTCATCCTGTGATCACATGCTTCTGAGTTGGAACTCTTTTTCCTCTTACACCATGAAAAACGTTTATCTGATGTACCAAACAGCCCAACGCTTCTTCTGCAATCTGCATTAAGCTCTCTTGGCAGCTCTCTGATGAGCCTTGTGAATCTTCAGCATCAAATGACCCTGTCTTAGTTTCTACTGTATACTGGAGTGTTGTTCTGGGGACAGCTAACCAGTATTTTTTGGTGCCCTGTCATCCTTTTTCGTGGAGAATTCACAGGAGGTATCAGGTCTAGGAATGTGAGCATCTCTTGCAAGCATTCTTGGCAATCAGGTCTAAGAATGTGAGCATTCTTGGCAAGAACTTCTGAACAAAAAGAGGTTATATGTTAAGCCCCTGAATGATCTGAGAGAAGATACTTGGTTCTTAATTTTGTTGTAAGTTTAGGTTTACAAAATATAATGCTCAGTTTATTTGCATTGAGGCACTTGAACAAGTTATTCTGTCTCAAGTTCTTTCATACTGATTTCTAGTAGCACTTCCTTTCAGCCTCTTCTGATTCCAGATGTCCTAGAAGGGACTGTTAAAGGCAGTAGACATGTGGTCTGTAGTGATGGCATCCCTTGTTCAGAAAAGACAATCTCCTGACTCTAGGCTTTTGCAAAGACTGTCTGAAGATCCGTCTCTACTTTGGCTCTCAGCCACTGAGTTTCTGTGCTTCTTCAGAGATATAGTGGTATTGAAGCATTTTTATTTCAGTTCCAAAAAGGAATTTGCAAGTTTACACTGTTTCTCAGAGAGCCCATTCCCAAAAAACATCTATAGACCAAACCTTTTGACAGTCCAGGTGGGCAGAATTTTTCCCTTGCTATGGAACACCTGTGAGCCCCTTCAGCCTGCCAGAAATGTTGAGACAGTAGGTATAAAGTGACTTTGCTGACACCGGGGAAAGGTGTTTCCATGGCTGTATGGCAAGAAGGAGATCTGTCCATGCCTTCACCACACACTTCTTAATTTCTGAAACCTTGAGGGCTGCTGCAGTGTTTTGTAGAGCATTTCTACCATACCTCTGTACATAAAGGACTTTTCCAAGTAATAGTGCAGTAGTAATGACTCAAAGATGCCCGTGATGTGAATGTGTACACAAGTCATCACTTGAAGATTTTTTTTACAAGTTAGCAAAGTCTTTGAGACGTAATCTAAATGCATGTTTGCCTCCCATCCTCACCAGCGTCCTTCCAGGCTTTTAAATCTCTGGGAGGTGGAGCATGATCTCTGCCAGTGCCTGGGCAGGAAAAGTGATACGGGCACCTGTGAGTCAACATCTCAGCACTGCCAGCTAAAGAAGCTGTTTCAGCAACCACTTTGTTACGCAGTCCTTTAAAAGAGCTGCTCGCTAGGGATGACGTATCCCCAGCTACTGGGTAAAAATCTTCCTTGACTGAAATAAAAGCATCATGTATTTCCAAACAGAGAATGCAGAACTGGCTTTTTAGCCTCCATAGCCTGTAGACTGGGGTAGTTTTTCCCCTTAGTTTGCATCTTAGGAGGGAAAGGGATGATCCTCACTGGTCTCATGTCATGCCTTATGCAGTTTTTTATTTGTCAGACCTTTCGTGCATTTCCACTTGAAGTTAAGGTGCTTTCTTCCTAAAGATATAAGTAGTATCTTCTTCTTCACAACGTCATTGTCTTCATCAACACAGCTAGCATCTTTGTTGCATTAGAGGGTAGCATTTATCTGTATTGTGTACTAGTTGTTTAAAAGGTTATGGGTTTGGGGGTTTTCTGGGCATTTATCCTGATGGAGCAGTGTGGATACCTTGGAAATTTTAGTCCTATGATTCTTTCCTAACCTTGAATTTTCTCAGCTTCAGCACATCACATAATTGTACAGAATGAGAGACAGGGTTTAATCTATCATTTAAAATTTCAGACTGAAACAGCCCATTGAAGTAGCAGAGCTGGACAAAAATCTTACAGAATCCTTGCAACACTGCGTGTCCCAGTTCCTTATTGTGCTCCTAAACACGTTTCTGAATAGTGTGTGCATTTTTAGCCTTGTAAACTTACTAATGCTTAAGGTTCTTTGATTTGTTTCTCTCTTTTCCACTTACTGTAGCTGACTTTACTGAGATTGTGAAGGTGGGAATGGGCATGACAAGCAGATTTAAAAGCAAAGGAAGTGCATGTTCATAAAGCAGATAACTCCATCCTGAGCCTCCTTTCCAGTGGAGCATTTGGGTGATTAAAGAAATCATAATTTGGTTGAAAAGGTGATGTGACAAATTAAGGATAAAAAGCCTGTGAAGAGCTGTTGAATGCAGTAGGGCAAATACAGTCTCCATCTCAAGATGTTTCTCAAAGCTGAAAAGTGCATGAGAATTATCTCAACATGCCCCAGAGCATGTCTGAGAGGTCACTGTCAGAAGCAGGATGTCAGGTTAGAGTTTTGGTCTGGTGCAGCAACAGCGGTCCTGGTTTGGTTTTCATTATTGTACTGTCCTGTCCCAGGCATCTAATATTGATGATGTCCTGAGCCACCACACAAGCTTCCTGGATAACTGCTTGAAGGACTGCATGCTAACTAACCCGGAGCTGCTGAAGATCTTCTCCAAGCTGATGTCTGTCTGTGTCATGTTCACAAACTGCATGCAGGTATGTACAGCTTCCCCATATTGACCATGCCACTGCCAGCTGCTTTGGGTGCCAGCCAACTATGACAGTCCCTTTTTTCCGTTCAGCTCCTCTTGTCCTCGATGCATGTAGAAAAGCCTCTATTCCTTCTGCCAGCAGTCTACAAAGCTTGACTGCTCAGACCCTCATCCTTTTTCCCAAAAGGTTTCTGTGGCTTCTCCCTCCACAACATTCTCTATGCTCTTCTTTTTCAGCATTGGAATCAGGTTCATATGAACTGAATTACCTCTCTTCAGCCAGTCCTGCAGCAGAATTTGAGGTGTAAGTTGTAGGGCTCTGTAGTTTTTAGAATGCTTTTGAGGGTCAAGCAAGGACTGGTGATTGGACCCATGGAGACAGTTCTCCGCGGGCACAATCTAGCCAGCATTTCAGGGAGCCCATAGCTTTAAAAAACCCACACCTTCCTTTGGGTTTAGTTAGCTGGCTGCAGGGCTAGCAGAACTGAGTCAGCCTCATGCTTTGTCACAGTTGAAAAAATGGGATCTAACCATTTCCTCAATGCTCTGCCCTTCCAAGAGGTTCACCCAGAGCATGAAGCTGGATAGTGAGATGGACCGGCTCACCTTAGAGCATGGCACAATGCTGGGCCCGCCAACAGAGGAGGAGCGTGCTCAAGAGATTGCAAAGAAGAAGCTGACTAACAAGGTGGGACATGGGGTGAATAGATGGGCCCTTTCCTCTGTGAATGCTGCCTGGGTCACAGTCTGGTCAGGGTGGATGTCCTACCTCTTGCAGGTAGACCTTCCTAGTTCCTACAGCACCTCTGGCCCCAAAAGCAGAACCTTTGTGGAATTGTGGGCAGTTTTGAGGACAATGTGGAGTGCTGATGGTGTTCTCAGAGTCTGCTTTGAAGACCCTCTCTCCCACAACAGTCCCTGCACTTGTTTTTAAGTCCTTAGTTGTATTTTCAGCTGTGCTCAGCTGTGCGGTGGGTGCCTGCATACAGGCTTTCTGCAACTCGGGTGTGACTCTTTGCAGCCCATTACTTTCATATCTGGGGTATTTGTCTTGTCCGTATCTCTCTATCTAGATGCACACATGCTAAGCAGTTTGTTTGGCATTCTCTGCAGCTAGCAGGCTGCCTCCTGTCCCACTGAAGGCCCCTCTCTGGCACACGGCTGGTATGGGCTGGTATGGTCCATCACACTGCAAGGAAAGCAGACTGCTTCAGACGTTACAGCCTGTATCAGGCAATGCTCACTTTCTGCTTACTGGCTTTTCCTCCTGCTTGAAAATAAATAATGACACTGTATATTTGAGGATAACTCTACTGGGGTCTACTGTGGAGTTCTCCCAGATGGGTGTAGCAAGGGTTTTAACTATTGAGGTCTTTGCAACTGTTGTGAAAGATATATTTTAGTGGCCGAGCACTGAAGTTTTATGGCAGTATTTTTGAGCAGGTTAGGAAATAGGGAAGGAATAATTGCATCTCTTTGGCAAGTGCAAATCACCAAACATATGGGGTCACTATGCCTTTGCTTGATAGCTTTTAGCAGAGCATGCCGACAGTCTCCACCTGACATCTGGCTTTGAAGCAACAATCAACAAGTTTGACAGTAATTTTTCAACACATCTGCTGGACCTGTTGGACAAACTGAGTGTTTACAGCACCAATGACTGTGAGCACAGCATGCTCAACATCATCTACAGGTGAGCCAGTAGTTTTCTCTCTGTAACTTCCCCTCCTGTGGTTCCCAAATTCAGCTCAGGAAGAATAAGTGCTGATTATAACTGTGAATGTCTGACCCATCAATGAAAACACTGAAATCACAAGAAATACTGCTTTGCATCCTAACCCAAGGTTTTAAAAGATACCCAAAACACATTCCTTTGAATTATGTAGGATTTGTCTGTTAATGTTTTAAATGTAATGCAAGTGTTAGTTTTCTTGGGGATTGTGTCACTGTGTAGACAGTGAACAAGCTGGCTCCTGAGTACAGTATAAGTATTCCTAAGGTGAGAAAACCAATGCAAGGGATTGACTGAAAGTGGCTTTTTAGTTTTAAGTTCACATCTTTGTATTTATTTAAATAAGCATCTCTTAATATGTTTTTATTGTGGCCTCACCCATACTTACTAGCTTCTTAGAAATTGAAATTCCCTCAGTAATACCTAAAAGTCATGTGCACAAGTTGTGTTGCAGGGAGGGAGAGGGGAAAGAGGAGAGGAGAGGAGAGAGAGAGGGAGGGGGAAAAGGGGGCAGGGGGGAGAGAGGAGATGATCTAGGTTTTTCTGCTAGGTTTATGACCTCTGTGTTTCTTTTTCAATAAAGTGAGATGCACAAGGCCACCTTTGGAATTATTAATGGTTTTTTGTTTGTTTTGTTTTGGGTTTTTTTGCTGTAAGTCACACATATTAGTGTTGCCGGAATTTTTAAGATCTGTGTTATAAATTGGTGTAAGATGGTGGGACCTGCCCTGGTAGTTCTAGCTTTGAAGAACCACAGATAATGCTCTAGGAGCACTACCCTGAGTTGAGCACGTGCTGTGCAAGCAGAGTGTTTCTCACTCTGATTCTGCTACCAGCATTTTAGGAACAAAACTGAAATAACTGCAATATGGAGTTTGCTGCTGGGAGCAGCTTTTAGTGTTTGTGTCTGGAGTATGTTTTTCAAGAGTTAAGCACCCGTGAAACCCAGCAGCCTGCAGACTGGAAATGTTCAGCTGAGGCATGCATATAACAACAGAATAAGAAGGCAAGCGAGAGTCAGGAGTTGACATCTCTTTAATTCAAAGGGTCACCTTGATGGAAGTCGTGTAAGAGCTGCTGGGCACCAGCCGCCTCACACCTGGCAAAGAGTGACATTTTAGAAATTTTGTTTGCAGACTGTTAGGCACATAGAAAAAACAATTGATTTTTACAATGACTGACTTTTTCCATTGAAGAGGCAAGATACATATAGCATATAGGCATAATTTAAAGAGGTTTGTATTTTCATGAATATAAAATATTTCAACACCAATGCTTTTTTAAGTGCTTGTTCTATGTTTGTACGTTTCATAGATACATTTGCATTGTTGCAGTGTGTGTGAGCCTAAACCGCTTGAGTCTTACCTTCTTTGTTATTGCTGTCAGCTAGGGCACAGAAAACAGCCATCCTAAACATCCATTCGTTTCTTCATCCTGTCCGTAAGCTGGTATGTAGCCTTATTTTCATGTAAGCAATTATAAACAGCTCTTGCAGGACTAGCCAGAAATTAAGGTCATTTTTAGATGTTGATTGTTTCCTTTCATCTTTATCTGAGGAAAGCCCTTGGTTTACCAAGGAGTACTCCCTACTTAAGTTGTGATGTTTTTCAGTGATAGATATGCTAGAATCAGTTGGCAGTGATGTGCAATTTTGTTCATAAATTTGTCTGATAACTGATAAAGGGCGTTCGTGCCCCAACCCCTTTGATATTTAGTACGGAACAGAGTAGATCCTTATGTAGTTCTTTTTAACCACATAAAACTAAAGGGCACTTGGAGCTTTCTCCTAACTGTGCTTCGTCCCCTGTTTTGTTTTGTTTAAGTATAGTCTTAACTGCTCCACTGCTTTGTTTGGTCTTAGTGAACTGGGTCATTCTCATCCTTTAATGTAATCTTCAGGAAAACTGTAAGAATATTAACCTGTGACCCCATTAAGTTCTGTTCACTGCCCTTCTGTAACAGATGTCTTTTATGGCTGGCTGATAAGCCTTACACCTCTGTTGAGATCTGCTGCACCTGGAAACAGAAAAGGTTTTGGGAATGGTTTTTTTTTTTGAAGCAGGTTGTTGTCCCCTCCTCATGCTGTGTCTCTTGAAGCTTTCATTGTCCTTTTCTAACAGCATCTGACAAGGCTGTCCAGGATTCCTGGTACCAACCTTTGTGAACAGTTTTGTGAAGTATTCCAGCAGGAGGCTGGGCCTTCCAGTTGTCCTTTACTTCTGAGAACTTCTTGACCAGCAACTACCCTGGTCTCCTGTGTTAGCATCTGCTGCTCTATCTGAGATGTGGTCACTCAGCTGAGGCCAAGGTTGAAGACTAAAACCTGTTATGCCTGTTACCATGGGTGCTTCCAGGAGTGAAGGCTAGCCCACCAGCTCCCACAACACTGTAGAGAATTACATGTCTTCTTCCTTGTAGGATTATGCTCCTTATTTAAGGAGGACAGGGATACTTACAGGCATCTGAAAGGAAATGCCGTACCACAGGACTGCTTGCTAGTCTGAACTCTCCTGCTTCCATTCCTTGTCAGGGTAGGAGCTTATGTTTCTACCACCAGAACTGCCCTGGTTGGCTGCTACTCAGTCTCTGGAATGGGAAGGTAGGTGAGGGCCTCTTCTCCACAGTCCTAATAACGCTGATTCACTCCATCTCTGAAGTGACCAGAGTCAGAGGTCAGCTTCTCATCTTGGAAATTCATCAGAGACTTTTTTGGTTGCTGTGAGTGGAGGCCCCAGCTGTACAAGTGATTGCTGTTCCTTTCAGGACTAACCAGGACAGCCAAGTCTCTGCAAATCCTTCTAGGAAATGATGGTGCAGCTTATCAAGGCCTTCTGAATGTTTTATATCAACCTTCATATGCCTGGGCATCGCTGTTTATCATCATTGGACTGATGTAGATTGCAGGCAGGATCCATCTGTAGAAAAATTGATAGGCCAAAGAGGTTAAACTCTTGCGATCCCCTTGCTGCCATCACCTCTAGGTGTCACAGCCGTATCCAGTCAGGCTAGATTCAAGGACTGAGACCACAAGCAGTTGAGTCATCCAGGCAAGAACATTTACTCCCCCTCAGTGCTCCAGCTCTGCCTCCTTCTTTATCAAGTGCTTACATTTTTATCATTACCAGTTCCAGGTTCTAACTGATGGGCTTTTTTATGATGCTCCATCCAGGAGATCTTGGTGGCACCTAACTCCATGATCCAGCCACTTGGATATCATTGCAAGCCACACAGGGCATGGCCGATACAGTGTTGAAGACCAAGTTGCCTGCTCTTTTAATAGAAGAGCATAGTGACCCCACAATCCTTGAGTTTTGCAAAGAACATGTGGAGACTGTCCCACGGGTGGTATCACCCAGCTCAGTCCAAGTTGGTTCTAAGCTTACTCGGGAAGTCAACGGTGTCAAGTCCTTGACCAGTCTTTACATCATGCAACGGCCTTCCATCATGTGTGATGCCAGACACTTATGTAAAGCCTTTTCTGGCAGTAGCTCAGGTGGTGTCCTGCTTCCAGCATTGCTCCTACCGTTAGCATCAGAGGTTCACCTCTTGTATCATTGCCTCCCCACCCCTGTGTCAGCTTTATGCATCTGCCAGGATGGGGGGACAAGCTGGTGCTGCACCATGGAGACTGGCTGTGTATCTTGTTCAGTTGTGGGTCCCTGGTGCCACGGCCATGGGCTGTCCTCCACCAGATGCCTTTGTGTTTCACAGGCTGCACATGAGTGTTTGCTGTGGTGGGAGGTGACTTGTGAGTTGTGGAAGCTCTAGAGCCAGTGCTTCCAAATACGGAGATGTTTGTTCTTACAATGACTACTTCTTGTTTCAGGAGAAACGAGAAGTATGGTGATTCAGGTAGGTTGTGAGAAAACAAAATGCTTCTGTTAGCAGTTTGCATTGAGAACAGCGACCTAAGCTGCAACCAGCTGTTCCAGGAGAGGGTCTGACTCCTTGCCCCCTGGTGTTCCCATGCCCCGGTTCTGTTCAAGGGCTACAGAGGAAATACTGGGTCTTCATGCCATCAGGACTGTCATCACTATCAAGTCCCCCAGTTTGGACCATCTGGGACCACTTGAGCCTTCATCAAGATGTTGGACATAGCTGGACCTTTACTGACAGACCACATGTCCCTGTTTCCTTAACTGAAATGCTGTATGTTAGCAGGCCGTGCAACAGAACATGCCTTCCCGTTTCTACAGGCTGCTCATGTTGTAATGTTGTAAAGTGTGGAAGTCCCACAATTAATGCCCAGACGTGACATTTAGCTCTCACTCAGTCTGTAGAGATTATTGAATTGAGTCCTGGACTCTATGGCAACAGGAACCCAAGAACCAGAGCGGAGACAGTTGCTGTCTGAAATAACATATTTGACAGAGATGGGAGAGTTTATAAGACATACTGGTCTTTTCTTGTAAACCTTTTTGTATGACTGCTTTTCAAGGGTGATAGTCAGCATGTAAAATAACAAAATAAAAGCAGAATACCAGAATTACGATAAAAGGGTTATTTGTTTAATCATGGTTAGTATTTATTCAGTTTACAGTACTGAGTAACTGAGGCACAACCATTGTATTTGTAGCAGCAAGCAACAGAAGACTGAGATCCAGAGGGTTTCCCTCAAAGTGGGGAAGCTCACATCTAACATCACAACTCTAACAGCATGTTGTGTGGTCAAGATGCTCAGGTCCCTTGGCTTCACCTGCAGCAGTGCTGACAGATGGTTGGCAACTGCAGAAAATCTTGAGAGTCGTTCTTTCACATCCCAGTAGTGAAAAGGAGAATTACAGCATAGAGGACTTAGTCAGAAGGATTACTTAATTCCAAATACTTAAAAATTTTAGCCATCAAGTGGTGTGAGCATTCATCAGATGTACTTCCTTTACTGCTTTGGAGGAAACAGCGATTGACTGAGTTTAAAGTTAAGACTGGTAGGGCACATGAAGTGATGCAAACCGCAGTGAGTAAGAAGTTTCAGCCACAAAACAAGAAACTGAAGCATAAGCAGAGTTTGAGGAAGCGCTATCTATGCAAGTTCTTAAGAGATAGTTATCCAAGTTCCTTTAACCCTAAAAACACAGGTGAAAGGAAAGCAAATAAAAATCTGTAATTTAAGAAGTTTGGAATAAAGCAACTTTAGAAATGGAACAGATCCTCAAAGTAAGGATGTAAATGAGTCCTGGCCTTATATTTGAATCAAAGTTTGGTAGATATGCCCGCCTCAGTGTCAGGTTTCCTTTGTACCACTCTTAAGGATGAAAGAGATGTAAGCTTTGCAACCAGGAGAGAGCAACAGATAAATTCCATCTGTCGAGGCTCTCTTTTCTGCAGTCACCAAAAAATGTCAAGAACAATTTGTTGCCATTTGTGTAAGGTTGTTAAGCAACATGAAACTCAAATATTGTGCCCATTCATTTAGTATTGGAGCAACTTAAATTGAGACATGTAGAGAGTAACTTTTGTGTGATTCACAGGCTTGTATCAACTGTTGCTTAGTGCTCCAAAGCACACGTTTTTAAGAGCTGCACGTGTCTTTGTTGGCTTTGTAGTGCAGAGAACTGCCTAAGGAAGGTCACGGCAGGCATGGAGCTGGGTGGTTTTATGGCATCATTTTGGATTATCAAGGAGACAGGATTGTGATATTGCTCACATTGCCTGCTTTGGAGAGGCGTTTACAGGTATCAGCCATACCTGTGATTTTGGCTGAGCATCTTCCAGCCAGTTACTAGTCTTCTTGAACTGTGAATCTATTTGAAGCATACTTGTGTTAGCAAGGAGGTGGTGGTAATAGAAACTGCAACATTTCATGGTTAGTTACAGTGGGTAATGTGGTGGGTGTCGTATGGAAATTAATACCAGAGTTCAGTGGTGGTGAACTCTGGTATTAAGGAGTGGTGGGAAGTGGCTGGGAAGGTACAGAGACTGAGGAGCCCTCACCCCTGGTGCCTTATCCACGAGTAACGTGTCTCCAGGGTTGTGTGGTCAAGCTATGGCTCTGGAGTAGAAGCTCTTTGCAACTGGTCCTTCCTGATGTATTTTATACACCTGTAAAGAATAGGTGAAATTTAGCCTGTTGTCAGGGGACGAGCACAGAAGAGGTGTCACCAACACCTGTGGCACAGTGCAGGTATCCCTGTTTCACTCTGAACAAGCCACTGTGTCTGCCTAGCCTGGGGCAGTTCCATGTGGAGGTGGCAGTTCGGGATGCTCTGTGATGTGGCCACATTCAGCTGATGCCCAGGGAGAGGTTTCTCCTCCAGGGGCCATGGCTGGGTAAGACCAAGGCTGTGTGCAGCAGGAATACAGCTGCTTGAGAGGTCTGTGCTGCCACACAGCCCCCCTTGCTGCACAAGCACGCATCCTCTGCTTCCTCCTGCAGCGAGACTTGCACTGACTTGCTTCACACCCCTCATTTCAACCAACTTTATCCTAAAATTCATCTGACCCTGTGAAAGAGTTTATATATTTTTGGATCCCCTTGCTGCCTGTGAGCACCTCGATGAACACGTGTGCTGCAGCACCAAGCCTTTGGGGGCCCTTGGGTTTGGCTTGCTGCGTGCCGCTCTTGGGCAGCATTGGGCTGCCAGTGGGCTAATAAAACTGCTGGTTTTTCGTCTCTCAGGTTGGACTTCAACGGGTTCTACACAGAGCGCTTGGAGCACATGTCTGCGGAGCGCAGCCGGAAGGCGGCTCCCCTGCTTCCCCGCCTGACTGTACCGGCCCAGTGAAGCCCTGCTGCTGCCCCTCTCAGCCACCGCCTCTTCTGCACCAGCAGAGAACCGGGCACTCACTCACTGCAAGCTAGGAGTACTCAACCTGCTACGTGCGCTGTGTGAGCTGAAACAAACTGTAAGGGTTGTCCCAGAGAGATAGGGGAGTGCTCAATCTCCTGAAATGTATGTAATTGATTTTCTCTTCTGAGAGGCTTTTGAGTCCTTATTTTTTTTTTTTTTTTTTTTTTAAATTACATTGTAAAATTATGTATTTGTGTGTTGTAAAAGAAATTTAAAAGAAAAACAGAGTTATTTTGTCGGCAGAACTGGGGGTGCAAATTAGTCTTTTAGGTGATGAAATTTTGGTTGGCGCTCAGAGATCTGGCTCAGCTGCTGTGCAGCATTATTTTGGGAGGAGAGCCTAACTGGGCCATTGCTGGAATGAAGCTGATCAGCTGCTCTGACCGATGAGATGGGGGGGTCACAGCTGATGAGCATGATGTTCATGTCTTATTGACCAAGTCCTCAGCAGAGGACTTCCAGAGTATCTTGCAGATTTGTGCAGCCATAAAAATTGCTTGAGCCAGTTTGAGAGTGGATGTGGTAGAGGGCGGAAGAGAGGTGTCTCCTGGGAAGAAGTGGTAACCAAGACACATGCTAGAGACCCAGAGGCCCCAGTGGCAAGTGTGGGAATGAGGGGGAGAGATGAGAGGGCTGTGGATACAGAGCTGAGCGCTCCTGTTATTTACCTGCCCTTCCTCTCCTCACCTCCTCCTTTGCAAGGTCCTTCCAAGAGTGTGTTAGGAGGGAATAGCCAGGTTCTCTTCGCTCTGGTGGCCTAAAGCGGGTCGTCCAGTTTGGTAGAGGGAGAGAGACCGAAGGAGAGGATGGAGACCACCCGTCCTGGGTCTGGAGGACTGAATTTGTTCATATGAAGGTTGAGGTTTAGGACCAAGACCTCAGCCAGCATCATCTGGCTCTTCAGGGAAAGGACTTCTGCAGTTCATGGGGATGGGAAGTTGCCTGTTTGCCCACTGAGCTGGCCTCTCAGTCCAGGGAGGTAATGGAGAAGCTGACCTGCAATTTCTGTTCAGTTTCTGTGGATCTACAGACTTCACAGCCTGTCCCTTTAGCCCCCAGGGTGGAGAGGTGGAAGGGCCCAGGACCCTGGAAGGAGCCTGCTTGCCTCTCACTGCCCAGCATGTCAGGCTTGAGAGATTCCCCTGGCACCTCAGTTTATCGCTGTTGGTCGCATGTATTTGTTACACCAATGAGCAGCGTGGCAGCTGTTGCAGGAAAAAACTCTGTTCATGCATTTAAATCAGGATTGAAGCCATTTATAGATTAATAACACATAATTAACTAGCAAGCATTGAGTCTCAGCAGAAGTAATAGATATTTCTGAAATCCTAATTTTTAAAATTGACTGCAAATTTCTAAGCACCCATCTATGAGTAATCCCAAGGAGTCCCACTCACACCTGCACGCGCACGCGTGCGGATGGTTATGTGCACCCCTCAGCTTTTAGCAGGGGAAGGCACCCATCTCCTAGGAGCGGGGCTCTCCTCCTCGCACACCTCCCTGCGGGAGATGTGGGCGCTCCACTTCTGAGATCCCGTGCTGCTCCCTGTGACCAGCAGGTCCACACCCAGGTGAGAAAGCCCCCAGGTCACCTACACCCTGGGTTTGGGTCCCCCCTGCTTGTTGCACCATGTACCAGCAGCCCACTGGCTGGATGCTGCCCCCTCACTGTGCCTGCCCCAGGCAGAGGTGGGGATGCTGGTGGAGCAGTGTCCTACCAGCCTTTGGTTCCTGCTGTTTGCATGAGAATACACTGATAGGTAACTTCAGTTACCCAAAAATAGTGGCCCACATGTTGGATGCCTGATTGGCTGAGCAGTTTAAAGGCTTGGGGTGCTCAGAGAGATCTCCGCCCAGATCTACCCACTCCTCTCCGAGAGCAGACCTAGGCCAGATGCCTACTGCCAGCCCCGAGCAGGAGGTGGATGTGTCTTCTCCCCTCACCAGAAGCTGGGAGGTGCTAGGAGAGGGGTGAGAAAAGGTCCTGTGCCTGAATCCAGCAGCCCCCTGTCCCAGGGCACGGCCGTCTGGTACCTCCTCGCCCAGAGCTGTGGTGTGGCTGCTCTGTGTCTCCCTGGCAAGCCGGGTGATCTGGGTTGGTCAGTGGCATGTTCAAAGCCTGTTCATCTCTGCACGCGTCGCAAGGGTTATGTCATGGTGGGGACAGTGCCACTGGAAATGTTTAGGTAGTTATCAACAGACGTGCCTGGAAGTGTCAAGGGTGAAAGCACAGAGCTTTAATATTTATTGGGTTTTTAACCACCTTGACTATTTAGCAGGGAATTACAGAAAAGCTGCAGGGAGAAAGAGGGAAGACGTTGGAGCAGCCCTAGGCTACGGTGGTTTCTGTGCCATTTTGGAGGAAGCCTGTCCCTGGTGATGGAGCTCTGCAACAGCCAGATTTGGCATCTGATCCCCTCTTTTGTTAAGTGTGACGTGTCCTGGCTGGGCCTGGCCTGAAACACCAAGAAATATAAAATACCTGTTTGCAGGAGGAGGTTCTCTCTTCGCAGGTTACCACATGGAGAAGGCAAGGGGCAATGGGTTGCACCAGGAGAGGTTTCATCTGAATGTAAGAAATAAGTTACGGTGAGAACAATCGCTCACTGGAAGAACCTCTCCAGGGACATCGTAGAGGGTTTCAGGATGTGACTGGACAGGGTGCATGATAATCTCATCCAGGCTGTCCTCCCTGTGACAGGTAGGTCCTCAGAGGTCCCTTCCAACTTGGGAGGTTCTGTGAACAAGGGGCAGGCAGCAGCCAGCCTCGTGGCAGAGGGGAGGGTACAGCGCACCTCCCAGCTCAGCCCCACGTGGTGGTCCCAGCCCCTTTGATCCTTTGGGATCAGGGAGGGTCCCAACGCCCCCCTGATACGCCCTGATGTCCCATGGTTCCCCCGATGGCTCACCCCCCGGTGGTGATCCCAGCCCCTCCATCATTTCAGTGCTCCATCGTTCCGATGCCCCACCGACACCCCCCAGCCCCTCCCCAGGCCCACTGCTGCCCTCGGGTACTTCAGCCACCTTCAGCTCTGGCGTCGCCTTGGGGCCACCCCGGCGCCCCACAGCCACCCCCTTCATGTCCGATGGACACTGCTCGATGTCCTCGGCCCCTCCAGCCCCTCTGCCACCTTAGAGCCTGGCGGACACCTCCAGCGCCCCATGGACACCTTTTCCGCACCCCACGGGACACTCGCAGCCCCGCCGCCCCCTGTAGCAGCTCAGCGCCAGGTGCCCCCTGCCACCCCCGTGCCCTGCGGGCCCCTGCAGTGCCCTGGGACATGCCCCGACGGTCTGGGGACCCTCCCCGATCCCTCACAAGCACCCCCAGGTACCCCCCAGGCCGTCCCCGCCGCCCGCCCGGGGCCGCCCCTCCCAGCCCCGCTCCGCACGGGTCCCCCCGCGGGGGGCGGCCCCGTCCCGCCCCGTCCCGGGAGTGGCGGTGAGTCACGGCGGGCGGGGGCTGCCGGCGCGGCGGCGTTGGGGCTGGCACCGCGGGCACCTCCGAGCCATGGCCCCGGCGCTCGCCCTGCGCCGCCGGCTCCTGCTGCCGCCGCTGCTGCCGCTGCTGCTGCTGCTGCCGCTGCCCCACGGTGAGCGAGGGGAGCGCGGGCCCGAGCAGGGCGGGCAGCCCGCGGGCAGCTGCGCTCCGCCGACGGGACGGACGAGAAGTTTTGGGGTGGGGGCAAAAGCCCGGCTCCTCGGGGGTCTTCAGCCGTGGGGCGGGGCAGGGGGAATGCTTTTCCTTGCGGGAATTGAGGGGACGCGTGGGAAGCGGCACAGGAGGGATGCGCGAGGTGGGAGCCGGGGGTGCGGTGGCTCTTTGGGACGGGTCGCAGCTCAGCGGGGTTGCGGCTGCCAGGCTGAGCCCCGGGGTCACCGGGCGGTTAGGCGGGCATCGCCGGCACCCCCTCCCCAAGCTCACTCGAGGGCGGAGGATGGAGAAGGGGCTGTGAGGAGCAGGCTGGCCTCCCGCCCCGCGACAGAGGGACCCTTTCGGGTGCGCTGCGTCCCGCCGCCCCGCCGGGGTGCCCGCCGTTATGTAAAGGCGCCTCGGCCAGGAGGCTCCAGCGAGCGAGGGGAAATTTGTCATCGGCAGCCTGCGGCGTGCTGGCGGGGGGACCGGTGACTCAGCCGGCCGAGGGGGTGGTGATGAGGCTGCTGGCTCCTGCTCGGGTCCGTGGGCGAGGGCTGCCAGGCACCCGCACCGGAGAGCCCTGCTCGGCCACTGCCTCGCCGCGCTGGCCCCGGCTCACCCCGGCAGCACGCGGGCACGGCCGTGGCACCGGCTCTGCGGGGCTCCTGCGGAAGGCAAAGGGTTTGTCGCAGAAACGTCTCCCTTCTGACATAGAAAAAAAGATGGGAGGAGGGCTGAGCTAGTCCAGACGCGAGCCATCCTCCAAAACGCAACCCCTGGCAGCTGCCAGGTGCAAAGTCACAAACCGTGGCATCGAGGTGGGAAGCTGGGAACCCTCCGGCTTTATTTGCACACCCAGGGTCTCAGTAGGGTTTTCCAGCCTTGAAGGGACCTGGTTGCACAGGAGTCCTGCTGAGCACTCTGTGAGTGCCAGGGCTCGGGGGGCTGGAGCATCCCTGGAGCCTGTCAGGGAGTTCTTGTGTTCCCAGCAGGTATTCCAGGACTTCATGCTTTGGCTTTTCCCTGCACCTTCATGTTGGCCACTTCCCTTGTCCCCTGACTGTTGTTTATGGGCATCCTGGCTCAAAGCCCTCTGACCTTTCCCAGGTGCTGCTGCCAGGCTGGAGGAGAACCTTGCCCACGTCGAGAAGTACGAGACAGCGATGCCACGCAAGGTGACAGATCCTCGGGGGAAGAGGGACCTCCCTGTGCGACCGGTGAGTAGCATCACCTCCCAAATACTGCCTTGGCACAGCTGCCCTCACTGCCTTGCAGGGAGTCCAGGGATGGGTGTTGAATCAGCAAAGCCCCTTGCCCGACCACTGGGCTCAGAGCCAGACCCCCTTGGGCCCACCATTGGGCTCAGAGCCAGACCCCCTTGGCCCTGTGCTAGAAGAATGACCTAGTGCATGTTCTCTTGCATTGCTTCTGTCCCAGAGGGTGGAGATCTTGCAGGAATTGATCAGATAAGCTTGCCTGGACTGTTTTGGGTCAAAATAGGAACTGCATATAGGAGGGTGGACTCTCGGAGAGTGGGGGCTGCTTTCTCCAATGCTTTCTTTGGAGGCATTATTACCCAGTGGTGCCACCTCTTGCAGCCTTGCAGTGATCTTGTGACATCTGGTCTTTGCTTAAGTAGGGATTTGCAAAGCCTCATTGAGCTGTAAGCACTTTTCTTGCTGTGTTTGCTGAAGTTGTTTTTTTTTGTCCTTTGGGACAAGGAAATAAGAATCAGAAAGTTTCAGAAATCCACATGAAAGAAAGCCAGTGTTATTTTTCTTGGGAAACCTTGTAATTTGGGGAAAGGAATAGGGTTTGACTCAGGAGTTTTGAGTGCTTGGGGCTGACATCCATAGGATGATGGCCTTGACCTCAAAGATGCTTTCCTCATTGCCTTAAAGTGAAATTCAGCCAAATATGTGGATTCATTTTCTAGGGCTGAAAAGCACTGATTTTAGCACCTGATGAGATGGAGGGGCTGGGGAGATTTATTTCCTAGTAAACTCTTTGTACAGCACATTCATCTGTGATTCAAACCCTTTCTGATAAACTAGCTTCAAAAACACTCCCCAAAAGCATCTGTTTTCTCTGCTCTAGAAACCTAAACTTGTCCACGAGATGAGATAAACATTCCTCAGACTATTTAGAGACACCATCTGTGCTGGGTGCGCCGGGTGGCTCTGCACCGATCCCCCTGGAAAGGGGAGCTCACCCATCTCGGGGTCCCTCTGCTTTCCGTGGTACAGGAGAAGATGTCTGCCTTGAGCTGTGTACTTAGGGACAGCCATGGGTGGTGTCTACCAGGTGGCACTTGGATTGGGTGGTCCTTGGGTCTCCTAAATTGCTGTGTTAAGGGTGTGAGGTCTCCTGCCTTTTAAACCATTTTCCTCATCTTGGACAAAAGCTGGGTTTGATGGCTCAGTAACCTTGGTGGGGAAGAAGTTCTCTTTTGGAGGTGGCTTGACCACCACCAAGGCCCTCTTTGAAGTGGAGACAGGTGACTGGATGGGTGTTTTCTGCACCAGCTCCTCCTGTGGCTTTGCAGTAGCAGTCTGTGGCTGGGATGGCCATGGGCTGAGAGATGGTTCCTGGGTCAGAGCAGCTGGGACACATGGGGTTGGTCCAGCAGTGCATCTGCTAGGTGAGGTTTGAAGCAGACCAGCTCCCCTCTGGCTTTGCTTAAAATGTTCACCCCCAAAAGACAGGGTGGAGACTTAGGGCCTGCCACACAGGATCTCCTGGGATGTCAGCCTTCCCACAGGTCACGGTCTTCTTAGCAGGGACACAACAAGGCATGTGGCAAACCTGGGTTCTTCATGGAAAGGAGCATGAAAAAAGAGCAAGTACCTTAAAAAAAAATATGGTTACATGCTCTTGATTGCAGAAGTGACATCTCTCTCACCCCCATGCTCCAGCATTTCAAAGAACTCTATTGAAATGGCAGTGTGTTTCCAGCCCATGTGAGACCCTGCACTGCAAGGTACTAGCTTCTCTTGCAGCACACCTGTGCTTGTGCATCCCTGCTGATCTCCCCCACCACATCCCACAGCCAGTTCATGCAAAGGGGCAAGTCCTTTGCCTGGGTGAAGACAGCTGAGCTCCTGCCAGCGCAGCCTGGGGCTCTGCAGGAAGCAGCAAGGCTGTTGCAGAGCGAGCAGTGGGGCTGGACGGAGCAGAAGCGAAGGGGGGTGGTGGTGGCCCAGTGACCTGCTGCCCTTCCCTCCTCTCTTGTGCTGCAGCTCCTCTGATACACGGCACGGTGCAATGAGCCCCATCCCTACTGTCCTAGCGAGACCTGTTGCCTCTTACCATTCAGGGAAGGAATACCGTGTGCTGGGGGTGGGACAGTGGCATCCCGTCCCGATCCTGTGTAAGCTCTCTGGGTCTCTTAATAAGACCAGATGGAAGAAGTCCCTCCTCTCTGTGTGCTGTGGCCACAGCTCTGCTTTGCTTGCTCAGCACGGTCATGGGGTTAGCATGGCTCAGGCAGGGGCAGGGCTGAGCCGCCTGTGCTTTCAAAGCCTTTCCATCTGGAGCCCTTGCAAAGCCCATGCTAATAGGGAAGGGGGTGATTCAGAGAAGCTTTATCAGGACTTTTTTTTTTAAACTTGCCCTGTGGTTGTCTCCAAGAGACAGTCCCTGACCCACCATCCCCTTTCCAAGTGCTTTCCTGCCAATTCCTAAGACCTATGCTGGCTCCGGCACTGCCAACAATAACAAAGCATTGCTTTGTCGGCGGACACGGGATGGGACGGGCACGTCAAGCGGGAGACACTGTTCATAAGATAAAAATTTGCAGGAGACCCATGAGTGTGCTTACACACCAGCAGATTGCCTGCCTGCAGCTGGGGCTGCCTGGCGGGCTTGTCACAACCTGCTCAGCCTGTGGAGAGGACGTTTCGTGGCCGGCAGCCCACTGCTTCAGCTTCAGATCGGAAATGCAAACCAGGTAGAATTGAGGGCAACCAAGTGAAAGGCAAACCCACTCACCTGGCCCCGCTGGCAATGAGTCAGCAGGACTTCGTGCTCAGCTTCAGCTCCTGTCAGGTTGTCGATCACCTCCCTGGGAGTGCTGAGCCATTGTATGACAGCAGGTGCTGTCATCCTCCCCAGGGAGAGACCGCTCACCTCATCCAGGAGGAATGCTGGTCCTGCGGGAGAGGCTTGCTTTGCCTTTGGCTCAGCTCACCACCCCAGGATCCAGTAAAGGTATGAGGATGTGCCCTCAGGGGAGGTCTCTGTGCTGCCGCGGTGGCTGAGGAGTACGCTGGTGCCAGGGGTACAGCCTGATATGGGGCACTAGGCAAAGGCTAGTCATCTTTCTCAGTGGCCCTGGTGGGACGGGACCTCTGGAGCTCTGTGGCCCAGCCTCTGTAGGTGGAGATCACAAGGCAGCCTAGAGGGAAACACTTCTTCTGGAGGGACATCTCCATCCTGGGGGTTCAGGGCTTGGCTGGGCTGAGCCACAGCCACCCTGACCCAGCCATGGTGACTGGAGGTTGGACTTGAGGTGCCCTGAGGTCCCTTCCACCTGCACTAGGGTGATGCTTGGGGGCTCTGGCACATGGTGATACTAAAACGTACTCTCAATAGCAGACAAGAACCAAGAGAAGGTCATTCTCTCACTGTGATGTGGCATCTGATCGGTCAGAGATAAGGAAGTCTCTGCTGATGAGAGCTGTTGGGAACCAGGGTTCTTTGTGGTTTAGCCTGTGAGTGAGTGAGCGATGAACTCAGCCCCCAGAAATGGAGCTCTATGACTGATGAGTAGGAAGTCTCAGTTTCTGGCACGGCCATCTGCAGCCATGTGTCAGACACGGGAAATCAGACTTTGCTGACTCTGTTTCATTGCTGGTGACCTGTTCTTTATCTCAGGATGTGCCGGGGATTTGCATTATTGCCCACATGCTTTCTTTTTTCTCTTCTGATTTCCTGTGTCTTTTCTGGATGCCTCCAGGGTGAGCAGCCAGGCTCCCCGTCCTGCAGCTGCCTTCTAGTGGGGTGCATGCAGACCCCATCCCCTTTCTGGGCAGGACGGAGGCCAGGTGGTCCTCTGTCCTCTCTTCTGTAGCTCTCGCTCTTGGTGATGGCGGGTCTGTGATGTCATCTATCTTTCATGCAGAGCATCTACCCAGACCACATCCTCTACAGTGTCCGTGCTGAAGGCAGGGACTACCTCCTGCGGCTGGAGAAGAACAAGTGAGTGCGGGTGGGCACGGCGGGATGGCCAGGGGGCAGCTCACTTCCCACCCTCGCTGTGAACATCAATTCTCCAGGGTCTGGTGTCGCTGCACTGGTGATCTAAGCCCTCAGCCCAGACCCAGAATACCACATTTTCTTCCCTCCTTGCCGAACCCATCTGGGGAGGTCATGGGCCCACTGTACCCAACCTGACCAGACCTCATCCCCAAAGCTTTCTATCCCTTCCCCAAAACTGGGTTCACTGCTGACCCCCATTCCCCATCCTGCAGGGAGCTTCTGGGACAGCATTACACCGAGACGCACTACTTGGCTGATGGCACGGAGATCACAGAGAAGCCAAATATTCAGGTATGGGGCTGGCTCTGGGCAGAGTGGTTTTCCCCACTCCTACGGGGTCCCTCCATGCTGACAGCTGGTGCAGACCCCCTTTACACCTCTCCTTTCTCTTGCTGGCAGGATCATTGCTTTTATCAGGGCCACGTGCAAGGACATGCCAACTCAGCAGCGAGCATCAGCACCTGTGGTGGGCTCAGGTAGGTCCTCTGACTTCCCTGGGGCACTGTGGCTGGCCAGAGGACAGCATCGAGCCTGGCCTTGGTGCATGTCACGGTACCGCTCCTAGCGGATGCAGTGCTGTGCAACGGTGAGCCGGTGTGACCAAGCTCTGGCCAGCCGGAGCTGTGCTGATGGAGGGAGAGTTCAGCTTTCCCCTGAGGAAGAGAAGAAGACATCCCTTTTCCTGCTGGCGGTGGGAGCACTGACCGCCCTGGCTCGGTGCCCAGCAGGAAAGGTGCACCGCGTTTTACAGCTACTCCTGCTGGCTGGGGGTTGGCTTGTGGCACAGGATAAGACTGGAAACCCGAGCATGACAGAAGGTCCAGGCAGGAATGCCTTCTCCAGGCAGCAAGGCACAACTTGTCCTGCATCTACCCCCTTTTCCCAGGGCAGACTGGCCAAACTCACCCCAAGTGCTGCAGCCAGCGACACACAGTTGTGCTCATGGTGATGCACGGGCCTGCAGGCAGCCAGCATCTCCTCCCTGTCATGCTGAGCATCTAGAGCTGATGGCCAAATGCCTTTCCGAAAGAAAATGAAAGCAGATGGAGCATCAGGCCAGCTGTGTCTCCCTCTACCCACTGTTTGCTGGCCACGCTAGTGCTCATTCCTCAAAAGCTGCCTTGAGTCTACCTTCATTTAACAGCAGAAAACGTCCTTGCAGAGTAACCAAGCCACCAGCTCCATTCAAGGCTGTTCAGTTTGCCATGCAAGATCCACACTCTGCTGTTCTCTTTCTTCTAAGATCAGCTGGCAGCCAGACATTGCAAGAGTAAGCCAAAGAGGAAGGGGGCCCTTGCAGGGAGATGTGTAAGGAGGATGGGTGGTCCCTGGCGCACCCAGGGACCTGCAAACACCCATTTAGAGGTGAAATGCCTGCTGGAGCCGTGTGGCAGCCACCTCCTCATGCTGAGCAGCTTGTGCATACATGGCAGATTTGATATCCTTGTATAGTAGGAGGACAAGATGTGCAAGGGCAGAACAGGAGGCACAGACAGTACAGACAGGGTACATAAGGCACCTTATAGAAAGCATCTTGAAGGCCAGAGCTGCTTAGTAGGAATAATGCTGTGTTAAACCTGGCCTGGCAGCACTGGGCAGCTCCTACTGAGCCCTGGGACACTGCTGGTGCCCGAAGTACAGGATACTCCCCTTGCTACCAGGCACAGATGCTGCTCCACAGTTTGCTCCCTCCCAGCCCAGAAGCCAGTTTCCAGCCCTCCTAATGCTCCTTCTGTTCAGCCTGTGCTTCTGCAGCCTCCAAACGCCAACACTGTGGACATGTTTCCTATTGCTCCCCAGCTCCTGTCATGCCTCAGGTCAGCTCCATCCTGCAGCATTTCCTTGGTGTACTCTTGGGCCAGGCGAGGTTTGTAGGGAAGAGGCATCGAGTCCCTCATGTTGCTGTGTGCTCCTACACTCTGTACCTCTGCACAGTGCTGTGGACCTTCATGCACTGCCCAAGGGCTGCTTGGGACTTTGCATTGAGTGTGCTCACGTGCACGTGGCCAGAAGGACCTGACTGTCACATCCTGCTGGTCGCCCATAGCTCATCCAAGCTGCCCATAGGAACCATGGAGGGGGGGGTGGTTTCCTAGCTGGGATTTGGCAGCTATATTTTGTATCACAGGCCCTCGTGGGGGTGCGTGGGGTCCGTCTGTGTCCTGCAGGATACCTCCCCAACCTGATGCCTGCTGTCTCTCTTGGCAGTGGGTTTTTCCGGGTGAATGAAACCACCTTCCTGCTGGAGCCCTTGGAGGAGGATGCGGCTGGCTGGCACGCAGTGTACAGAGCAGCTCACCTGCGGGGGAAGCGCGGCACGTGCCAGGAGTCCGGTGCCACCCTGGAATATGACCATGAACCAAAAATTCCCGCAGCCATGAAGCTCTACCGCTGGGTTAAGGATTGCATTGCTTCTCCTTCCTGTAGCTGAGTTTGCAAGAGCCTAGCTCCTGTGAAGTCCGGGAGAGGAGTAGGGCCATACTGCATCTCTTGGAGATCCTCCTCTCCCGTGTGTTGTTGGCTGGGTGCCCAAACACAGATTGTTCCCGGTGGCCTAGCTCCTGGTGGGAACAAGTCCTCAGGTCCTGTACCATTAGCAGGAGCATCTTTCTACCCTGTGAGCTCCGTGGTGCCTGCAAGCCTGTCTCATGCCTCATCCCAGTAGCAGGCTTGGGTTTTTCCTTGTATGTTGGAATATGTCTGAAACACCCAGCAAAGTAACATCAGGAAGCAGAGCTAAAAGACCTACCAGCCTTGAATAATGTTGGAAGATGCCCCGGGATCCAACACATCCCACAGGAGGGTCAACCGCAGGGCTCGGCAAGCTGCAGAGCTGAGTCCCTCTTTGCACTCACTTTCCTCTTTCCTTCCAGAAATCAGCTCCGTTACGGAAAGGTCCCCGATATGTGGAGCTGGTCCTGGTCGTGGACAACGAGGAGGTAAGCAGGGTGGGGGGCAAGCTGGTGCCTGTGTTTTCACTGTCTTCCACTGCAGCGAAGAGGTTGAAGCCAGCCTGGAAATCTCTCTGTGTCCTTCCTGTAGTTCCGAAAACACAAGGACTTGCGCACAGTACAGAACCGCATGAAGGAAATCGTGAACCACGTCGACAAGGTGAGGCCAGATGACCGGATCTTCTCTCCTGGCTCCCAGACATGCCCCATGGTGCCAGCATGGGCGTGAATGTGGTGGAGGAGAGATTGGCATGGGGAGGGTGATGGAGCAGGAGCCGATCTCAAGCCTGCAGGTGGGCTGCTGCAGAGTGACCAAATCCCTTGACCAACAGGGTGTGCGACGTGGACAGGACAAGCGGCTCAGCCCTGGGTCCTGGGGGGAATAGGACAGCTGCCTCCCATCTCTCTCGTAAGGGAAGGGGGGAGAAATTTTTTATAATCCCCAGAAGCTCTCAAGCTGGAGCAGGTGCTAACAAGGGGAGGGTGATGGATGCAGTGCACCAAGGCGGAGTTTCTCCTTGCCTTGCTTCAGCCCCACTCTTTGGTCAGCAGCATGTGAGCAGCATCTCAGCCTTCACTGGCCAAGAGGGAGCCCAGAGGTCCTGGGGTAAACCCTGTCTTGTGTGGTCACCCCAGCTTGTGTTATTTATTGAGAGGGTTACGGCGTGGTATTCCCAGTGATGTGTGGTCCTGGGCTTGGTTGTGGTTCTTCAGGGGAGGTGGGACCTTTCTTCTGCTTGTGGAGCTCCAAACCAAGCATTTTCTCTGGGCTGTCTCCCACCTCAGCTTTATCAGCCTCTTCGCCTGCGGGTGGCCTTGATTGGCTTGGAGGTGTGGAGCCACAAGGACAAAATCATGGTCAGTCCCAACCCAGAGGTGACACTGGACAACTTTCTCCACTGGCGGGAGGCAGAGCTGCTGCGGAGGAAGCCACATGACAATGCCCAGCTGATCACGTAAGGACTAAGGGAGGAGGCAGGGGCAGGCACCGCCTCGCTGTCCTTGCAGCCCTGCTGCCACCCAGGCCACACAGCCACAGTGGCATCTCAATCCCACAGGGGCATAGACTTCCACGGCACAACCGTAGGGCTCGCCAAGAAGCTTGTGATGTGCACCAGGGACTCGGGCGGTGTCAACCAGGTGGGTCTTGCTGCCTGGGCATGCGCCAGGAGGGCAGCAGCACTCCCATGATCTGAGCTCCCTGCGTTGTATTGTCCAGAGCAGGTTTCTCCTCCACTGGTCTCCAGCTTTCCCCCTCTGCAGCCTTAGGGCTGGATCTGGTCCCTGACATCTCTGGCCCTTGAGTGACTGACCCCCAGAGAAGTGTCAAGGCCACAGGGGAAGGGTAGCTGTGGAAACCCAGCTGGGTGCCTGTGGAGGGCTCTGATATACCTGAGCCCAGATGAGCCTCCCAGAGCAGCTCCGTGGGTGCAGGGCTTCTCCCACCACCTGTCAGGTAGCTGGGACTTGGTTTGTAATTGCTCCTTGGCCATCCTGGCTGGAGCAGGAGTGGTCAGCCATGGGACCTGTGGCTGTCCAGAACCACCACAAAGCATCTTTTCAGGGTAGCTGGTATATGTAAGCTCACTTACACCCCTGAGACCCCAGGCAGGAGGTCTTCAGGGCCCATGGGACCAAGTCCAGCTTCAGTCTTCCTTTACCTTGGCACGGCAGCATCAGGGAAGGAATTTCAGACAGCAGTGAGACCTGGCACTGAGCAGTTGAAGAGCCCCAGCAGGTCCTGTGGAGATGCTGTGGAGAGCATTTGAACCACGCCCCACTTCTTGTCCCACAGGACCACAGCACAAATCCTATCGGTGCTGCATCCACCATGGCTCATGAGATGGGACACAACCTGGGGATGTCTCATGACGAAGATGTTGCTGGCTGCCGCTGTCCAGTCCCCAAAGCAGATGGAGGTTGTGTCATGGCGGCAAGTGTTGGGTGAGCAAAGGAAAGGGGAATATCTCTGGGCAGCAAATATCTCGAGGTGTCCTCTGGCACTGCCCTGATGTGGTGAAGCCCATGAAATGGTCAGGTCTGGGTGGATACTCCACTTGAAGCTGCACTTCAAAGGTCTGTTGGTGCCTTTGAGTCTGCTGGCCCTCCAGCTGCTCCCTGGGCTGGTGTTGTGAGGGCCCTTGGGCTCTCATCTCTGCTCATGACTGCCTGGTTTTGTGCCCCTTCAGCGTGGTTTACCCCAAGCTCTTCAGCCGCTGCAGCGAGCAGGACATGTGGCAGTTCCTCGGGGACCCCAGGACCAGCTGCCTGCTGAACGTCCCCAGGGCGGATGAGCTGTATGGGGGGCCGGTGTGTGGGAACCAGTTTGTGGAGCGGGGAGAGCAGTGTGACTGCGGCACGCCAGAGGTAGGGATGCTCTCTGAGAGCCTGGGGAGGGGGGTGGGCAGCAGGGACCTGAGACCTGTCATTCAGACTCAGAAAAAGTTGTGCAAGCCTCTTCCCTGGGCATCATGCTTTGCAGGACTCATCTTCCTTAGGTTCCTGATGCTTCTGCAAAAAAAAAAACCAAACTTGCAGAGGATATTTGTTAACTTGGATGTGTGCCCCTCCTTTATGTAGCTGGCTGTGATTTTAGCAGGAGCATGCCTAGGAAAGTCAGAAATCCCCCCAGTATATCCTCCGGAGATCTGATCCAAGGAGGGGGACATCATGGCATGTTGTCCTTTCAAGAGCTGCGCTAAGCTTTTCCACATCCCTCGTGGCCCAAGAGACTTGAGGCAAAGAGCCAAGCGATATCTCTGGGATAAATCCCTGGGTCACAGCCCTGCTCCGGGACCTGAAGGGATGCTCCCCCGATGCAAAGAGCACAGAGATCCTCCTGTTCCCTCCTTCCTGGAGATGTGCAAAGGGTGCTGCCAAAGAGCAGAGACCCAGGTCAGGCCCCATCTTCTGAAAAATCTCTTCCTTTGGTTTCATGTTGGTCATGGGGTTAAAGAGACAGCAAGGATGGTTCACACCTGGGATGATGCTGTGGTTTTGCCCCATGGTTCAGTCTGTGGTGGCTACGCTGCCACTGGCACCTGGTGATGTGGCAACTGGGTCCCCCCGGGAAGGAAGGAAAGGGTCTTTCAGTGGGGCTTCTGAGAGGGCTTCAGTCCTTCCCTGTCTCACAGGAGTGCTCCGACCGCTGCTGCAATGCCACCACTTGCCAGCTGAGAGAGGGAGCAGAGTGTGCCCAGGGGGACTGCTGCCAGGACTGCAAGGTACTGCCATCGGCGGGGACCAGCTTGGCGGGGCAGGGAGCTAGTGCATGCAGTCCTGCCCTGGGCTCCTGTGGAGCTTCCTGGTAGAGGCAATGTGTGCCCATAGCCTGCTGGAGAGCTTGAAGGACCTCTGTAGCACCCTGCTCAGAGCCAAATGCACCCAGTGGTTTGGGGGAATCATGCTTTTCATTTAACACTCTCATGGCACGGACAGTCGGCATCTCGGGTGGGAAGCGGTTGGGAAGGTGAAGCAGCCTCCGTTTCTGGCCTCCTGTAGCCCAGGTCCCCTGGCTGTCTTAGGTTAGGTGCAGGATGAAAGCTGTTGAAGAACTGGGCGATGTTCAGAAGAGATCAGTGTGGCCCATTCCCGATTCAGGAAACCAACCTGCCTCTTCTGCTCCATTTGTTCAAGTGAAAGTTGAGTTGCACGCATTGACTCCTGCACACAAGCATAAGCAATGCTTTGATGTGAAGAGGCAGGGCTGGAAGAGGACCCTGGGGCAAGTCCAGACTCAAAGCAAAGCACAAGGTGTTGCCCGCAGGGAGAGACTTCACTAGGGGAAGAGGCCTGGTGGTCTCTCCATCCTGTGCAGTAGCTCATGTCTTTCTGCCAGAGCAGCACAAGCTGCCGTGTCTGGGGGTCTGTGGGGTGCCAGGAGATGTTTTGAAGACCAGGGTGCTGTCAGGCTGTGGTGCCTGCGTGGGTCTGGGGGTGCAAGAGCATCGAGGCAGTGCTGACATCCCCTTTTCTGCGCAGGTGAAGGATGCCGGTGTGCTCTGCCGGGCCAGCAAGAATGACTGCGACCTGCCTGAGCACTGCACTGGCCTCAGCGCCGAGTGCCCAGAGGATGTTTTCCAGGAGAACGGCATCTCCTGCCAGAATGGCAACGGCTACTGCTACAACGGGGCCTGCCCCTCACATGGCGAGCAGTGCCGCACACTCTGGGGCACAGGTAGTGGCTCCCCCACCCTGCCCACCCTCCTTGCCCCGTGCGCTGGGTGACGTGCCAGGAGCCCCGGCTCCTTGGGCCAGGGCGTGGCTTGGCTGCGGTCCCCTCCTGCATCCCTGGATGGGGTGCTATGGCTGCTGACTCCAAAGCACGGCCAGCTTGCTGCGGGCTTCGGCTCTGCGTGACCCTTCCTGTGTCTCCCGCAGAGGCCCAGGTGGCTCCTGATGTCTGCTTTAAGCACAACAGCGAGCAGCACCTTCACCTCCACTGCCTCACCGAGTACGGGAAGCGACCCTGCAGCCCCAAGTAAGGAGCCGGGGGGGAGCTCTGGGGGTGGTGTCCATGCCTGATGACAGCACTGCAGGGCTGAGCGAAGCTCCCCAGCCCCGCTGCCACCCCCGCTGCTTGGTGCTCGTGGCTGCTTCTCCTGCAGGGATGTGAAGTGCGGCACACTGCTGTGCCTGAGCGACAACACCAGCCCCGTCCTCGGCGGTGGCTCCTACTCCCTCTTCTTTGGCCGCTTCAAGTGCAAGGCGGTCATTGCCGGCAACGACGCCAACGAGGTGGTGGCCAAGCTCAGGCTGGTGCCCACCGGCGCCAAGTGCGGAGAGGAGATGGTGAGCGTGCTGGCTGCCGCGCTGGGGTGGTAGAGGGGTGTGTGACAACTGGCTACGGGGACCCAGGGCAGCCTCAGATCCCCGCTCCCTGTCCTCAGGTCTGCTACGCCGGACGCTGCCAGAACCTCCTGGTCTACGGCAACAAGAACTGCTCGGCCAAGTGCAACAACCATGGGGTATGCTGTGGGATCATCCCCTGCCCAGGGCAGCTGCGGGGCCCCAGCAGTGGTGCACCCACCATGCTGATGCCGTCCTCCCTCGTCGCAGGTGTGCAACCACAAGCGGGAGTGCCACTGCGAGCCGGGCTGGGCAGCACCTTACTGTGAGCAGAAGATTTCAGGGGTGGTGGCAGGTATGGCACCCGCTGTGCACAGCCAGCGCCGGCTCCCGTAGCCTGATGTGTGGGTGCTGGGCGGAGGGGGGAGCCTGAGGAGGGGGCTGGCACCCTGCTGTGGTGCCGGTAAGTGCTGCTCCGTCCCCACGGGGCACCCCCAACACCGGGGTGCCTGTCCCACGCTGACCGGGTCTCCGCAGGGAGCAGCAGCGTGGCCCTGGCAGCTGCGCTGGCTGTGCTGGTGCTCGCCGGCATCACGCTCGGCAGTGGCGTTGTGCTCTTCAGAGGCAGGGGGACGAAGCTCTTCCAGAAAGGGTAAGTCCCCTCTCCTCGCCCCCACGGTGTGGCTGAGCCACGGCTGCACAGGCCGAGCCCGAGGGGTACGCAGCGCAGCCCCACGCCGTCCCTGTGCCCCACAGGACCCCCAGCGGGCCTGCTGCAGGTCTTGCCAACCCACTCTTCCGCGAGGGCGGCCGGATGCGTCCCCCCCGCCGCCAGCTGTCCCACCGTGACATCGGGCCCCCCAACCTGCTTAGCAGCACGGCAGCCCCACAGGACGCCCGCCCGCTCAGGCCGTGCCGCCCAGCCCCACAGGTAAGGGTGCAGGATGGGCCCCTGGCGCGGGGCAGCCCTGGCTGCGGGGGGGAGGCAGCCCCTCGCCCCACTGTTTGCTGACCCTGCAGCCACCGGCGCCCCAGATGACATCTCCAGCGACACCGGTGCCCCAGATGACATCTCCAGCCCCTCCAGGATGGCCCCTGCAGGTAACCACCCCTCCAAAAGCCATCGTGGCCTCAGAGCAGGGTGGCCTTTCCCTGGCCCGACCAGCCCCAGACATGTGGGGCACAGCTGTGGGGCGGCCCAGGCAGCTGACTCGAGGTGGGGGTTGGGGGGGGCTTCCTCTGTCCCCTGCCCACCTCTGGGTCCCTCGCTGGTGCCCAGGTGAGGGACTCTGGTCTCTCCTCACAGCAGGTGAAGCCAAAGCCACCCAGCAAGCCTCTCCCGGCACTGAAGAGCAAGGAGCCGAGCTGTGGTGAAGGGCCCCCAGGACCATCACTCCCTCACTCCCTGCTGACACCTCCCTCAGTCTTTCAGCAGGGTGTCCCCCTGAAGGTGGCCCTGAAGCCGTCCCCAGCCAGGAGGTGACCAAGGATGCTCCATCTGCCACCACGGCTGAGGAGCTGCTGGCTCTGGTGCTCAGGTGGCACAGCTGGAGAGCCACCGTCTTGCTTCCACCCTTACTTGAATTGCTCACCGGACCCTCCCCCGGGAGGGCACCAGTGTTTACGGATATTTGAGTTGTGCCTTAACAGACTTCGTAGCCTCACGGCTGGCCCGGGGAGAGCCATCACCCGGGGCTTTGAGGGGGAGACCAGGAGCAGGGACGATGCCAGCTCTGGTTTTGAGGCCAGCCCCAGGCTCTCCTGTGCCCTGGGAGCTGCCGCCTTCTCTCCCTGAACGTGTCCTGCTCCTCCTGCCCCTTCCCTGCTGGGGCCGAGGCAGGAGCGCTGCACCCAGGGGGCCCGTGCCCCAGGGCCACCACCCTGGCTGGGGACAGTCACACGGGAGGTCTTTGGCAGGTCTAAGCCAGGCTTAACTTCCCCACGGAGCTTTTATCTCTGAAGTTATCACTTGAGTTACTGTTCTCCTGAAAGGGAATTTCCTGGGAGCCTTTTTACTGCAGCCACTAACTTATGACAATTATGTGACCATTTTGAACCACCTCTTGTGAAACCAGGCCTCCCCCTTTTTGATATAATTTAGGTTGAATGCTTTTATACCAATAAAAGACTGAAGGTAGTGGTGTCACGGGGTGTCTCTCAGCAGAAGGGAGAAGCAGAGTGGCAGCAGGCAGGCAGCTGCCCAGGACACAGGGTGGATACGGCACAGGTGGAGCCAGGGGCAAGAAGTGCTCGAGCTGAACTCCCAAATCCTGTGCCAGAGCCACAGGGGCTGAATAGCAACAATTTCTGCCAACCACACGAAGTAAAGCTGCCACAGGGGCTGCAGGATGCTGCAGAGTCCCTGTGACCCCCCTGGCACACAGTACCATTGACTCCCAGCTGCCAACAGACCCCAGGCTTGCTCTGTGACCGAAGACTGGCCGCCGTGACTCCCACCACCAGCTTGGCTACCATCATCTTGGTCCAAAACAAAAATCCATGCTTGCAGGCAACATCAGTCCCTAAGGACACTGCTCCCACCCAGCAGCACTGCCTGCTTGGGAAATGCTCCTGCACGGGTAGCTTGCGAGCAACAAGGCGGCTGAGGTGGGGACCTAAGGGCATGTCACACCTACAGTGACAGTGGCCCTAGGACACATAAAACCACCAAGGCAATGGTAACAAAATAATTTTATTCTGCTTTATCAAAAGAACTTAACACTGTGCATGTAAACTTGAACAAATGCATCATGTTTCTTTAAAGAAGGTGCAGATCCAGTGGCAGACCCCTTTAGTCATGGGACCACACAGGCCTTTTGAACAGAGAAAAACCAGTTCCGTCCCATGTTCCTGGTTGCAACTATGTTCCTGCTCTGCAGCTCCCAGCTCGGAGAAGCAAAGCCCAGACAAGGGTGTCAGAGCTGTGGTGATTCCCTCCTCTTGCATACCTACTCAGGCTTCTGAAGAGGTGGCTGCGGAAGCAGAGAGGGATAGAGGCTTTTGCAGAAGGCACTGAGCATCACACACGTGTTGCTGCAGGACTTCAGACTGCAGGAGCATCCCCCAGTGTCCCTCAGACCACACGTGTAGGGTGGCTGATGCATACCCAGCCACAGCGGGATGATACTTAGCCAGAATGACTGCCACCAATGGCAAAGCCATGCACCCACCTGGGTGGCCACAAGGAGGCCCAGCAAGGTTCAGGTCCACACGGAAGCAGCCCTTCCTTTACCGGCCTGGAAGGCCTTCCTGCTCCCTGCATGGGGATCTCACTGTGATCGCTGCAGGAAAGCTGTGAGCTGCCTGGTTATTGCTTCTAGTGGTTCCCCTTGTGCCCTTGCTTCTTCACATCTGCAGGCTGGCAGAACCTACCCTGTCCAGCCAGCATTGGTAGCATGGGTAGCCAGCATGGGTAGCCAACCTACCCACTTCCAGCCATCAAACCAGCCTTTGATGCCAGCACTGCGTAGTACCCAACCCCAGTGAGTGCCACAAGGAGACAAGTCTACATCCCCTCCAGGAGTGCTTCTGTTCTATAAAGCCTGCCTTTGTCTCCAAATTCAACCGAAGTCGCTGCTGCTGGGTGAGAAGAGGCTGTGTTTCTGCCGCAAAGTGCCTGCTGCACGCTGGCAACACCAAACAGATGGAAAGTCAAAGAGATGCGACTCCACTGGCTCAAAGCCCTTCCCACAGGAGAAGGGGGACCTTGCAAGTCAAACAGTACTGCCAGGAGACATTTCAAACACCACAGCTATGAAATACACTGCCATCCCCTCCCTGCCCCGGTACCCTTCCCCTTGGAAGGGGACTGCAGGGTCTAATGGGGCTAATGCTGCGCTTGCCTGCTCCTCTCCTACTACATCAGCCGCATGTTTCAGCTCTGCCTTGCCTGATGGCTGAGCTGCCTTCCAGCACAACATGCAGACATCCTTCCTGCTCCTCTGCCCACCAGCATCCTTTGAAGGCTGCCCTTTGCCAGAAGGGCACCGTTTGCCCAAGCCTCTAGCAAGCGATGACACAAGTTTCCCCATGCAAAAGCTCAGCTTAGTACTCCCCAGGATGGGATCTGCCAGGCACGTGGCTGTGCCACAACCCCTGTGCACCAAGCATATACAGCAAAAGCAAGAAACCTCTCCTCCTGGCAACAGCAGTTCCCTTCCTCTCATCCTCAGAGCACAAGAAGGCTCATGCATGACCTACCCTGAAGCTAGCATTGGTGCTCAGCACCTTCAGCTAGCCTCTCACTGGGGCAGGGTCCTGGTCCCTGGCTCCTGCCACGGCTGGGTTTGAAGAGGAGCTGCTATCCTGGAGCAGAGCACCAACCGGGCCTTAGGAGTTTGCAGACAGACGGAGGAAAGAAAGACCACCTGAAACTGCTGCAAAGTCCTCCACTCATGTATCACCCCAGCTGGCCAGCAGCAGCAGCAGGAGAGGCAGGGTCAGCACACCCCTGCTTTGCCCCAGAGATGGAGGCAGCAGTCAGGGCAAGAGCTGAGACAGCGTAAGGCACCGTACGTTACCAAACTTCCTTGAGGAGAGACACCGCCATCCTCCATGTCAAGCCTCACAGGACAGGAAAGCAGCACTGGAAAGCCTGAAGCCCACACAACTCCTCGGGGGAAATCATTAGCAGAGGTGAAGCACAGGCCATTTGTTTTGGGTTGAACGTTTCACCAAGGCAAAAGCTAAGCATGTTCCTCCCCTTGCCATAACACGGCAGATGGTGCCAGCAACAGATCTCAACACCAGCACCAACTAGCTGAGTGCCCAGAGCGTCACCACCAGCCAGCCTGCCCAGTGAACCGCGCCAGGGCCAGGCACTGCACGTGGCCGCACCCAAGGGGACAGGAAAGCAGGATGGACGTACAGATATCCCAGGCTGGTGGAGGAGAGGCAGTCTCTGAAAATACGGTGGGTTCAGAGGCAGAGAGTGCTACCAGCTGGGGAATGGCATTCCAGCTCAAGCAACCTGCCAGTTGCTTCCCCAGCCATCATCTGGGATCATCACAGAACTCAAAGAGAAACAGGTCCTAGAAACAATCACGTCCTTACTGGCAAAGGTGAGGACAGAGGAAAAGAGGAAAGCAGGTCGTACCAGCAGATTTCCCCCACCCCCTGAGCATGTCTACTTCTCACCCTGCAGCAGCACACAGGGAGCAGGGGTTGGATATATTACAACGCAAACCAGAAGAGCAGATCATCCTGCCAGCACCATTTGTGAGTTAAGAGCCCCGCAACGCAGCAAAGCCTGGCCACTGATGAGAGGACCAGCAACAGATTCCCCACCATGGCTGTTCAAGGACACGAGACAAGGTCCCACTCCTTGGGGCAGTGGATTTTGCACAGGGGAGCATCAATGCTTCACCTGCTTCGCAGCCGAGTTGTCAAACATCTCACCTGCCACAGAGCAGGGTCCCTTCACTCTTCTCTTCCCCTTCACTTTGCCAGCAAGGCAGAGCAGTGGAATTTCAGCCCCCTTTCCCTGGTGAAAAGACCTACAGGGAGGCTGGGGTCTGAGCAAAGATTTCCCAGCTCTGTTCCCAACTGTCTGCTCGGAGGTGCTCCATGCACTCTGAAATCTAGTTTAGGATGCAAGGCGAGATCCAGCCACCCAGCTGAAACATACTACAGTCAGTCACAGGCAGCTAGCTTTTGCTTGGAGAGGGGGAGTTATAAAAGCCCATTAGAAATTGCTTGCTCCAGGTTGTTATCTAGTGCCACTGCCTACAGGAAAGAAGATAATGGCTATGCAGATCCTATTCAAATAACGTATTCCAAACCAAACCACTCCTTGCCCTGAGGAGGAACACACAGCCTCTGCTTGACAAGGAGAGCCCACTCCACTGGAGTCCTTGAGGAGAGTTAAGATAGTGTTGGTAGAAACATGTTTCAGAGTCCACAAAGCAAAGCTTCATCGGCAGGACGAAGGAAACCTCCTTGCTCAGCCTTAGTGAGGAGCACTGGGGAATGGCCAGTGTGCAGCAACATAGCACTCAAAGCTACATCTCCTAGCTCCAGAGTAATGCTTGCTAAATAACTGCACCTGCTGCGGAAGGCTTTCCTGGTGTCTGTCTTTTAATATTCCAGTATAGGTATGTTAGTACAGGATTATCCCTCATTTGGAAGCACCAGTTTAATAGGGGAAGAAATGGAAGAGCAGAGCACTTGCAATGTGTTGCTAGAAGAAAATCAACCCAACTGCCACCTATATACAAGGTGTCCAACACGCGCTGCATCCGCCCCACCAGCACAGGGCACCATCCCCATTCACAGCTGGGCTAGCTGTTGAGCTGTACCGGCTAGCCTTCTATCTCTGTCAGCCAGTGCTTTCCTTCGCTCTGAGGTGGCTTTCTCCAGAGGTCTCTGGGGCCTCCTGTGAGGGAAGGCTGGTTTCTTGGGCAGTCCTCACATTGGCTTGTTGGAAGGCACAGGAATCCAGAAACACGTTGGGGATGCGGTCACCAAAATACAGCTTGCTGTTCGCAGCTATTGCTTGATATTTCATTAGTTCCAGATACTCAGGAGTAAGTTTCAGCTACAAAAAGAGAAACCAGAGACTGTAAGAGACAACTTTCTGGGCACCACATCATCAGATTTCATCTCAGGCAGCTGCTTCCTGGGATGTGGGCTGTTATGTGTTTTTCCAGTGCTGCCCACCTGAACCTAATCTCCTGTGCAGAGGAAAAGAGTGAGCAAGTCTTCTTCTGACCAGCTCTCAAGTGCTCACCTTGTTGGAATCAGCCAGCTTCTGAGCAGTATAGTACTCTGCATCAGCTTTTGCTTTCTCTCTTGCTAGGAACGCAGCATCTTAACACAGCAACAGAGGACAGACAGGAAAAGAAGAATTAGCAAGTGAACAGTCACTAGATCGAGCACCTGAGCCTTCGTCCCCTGGGGAAAAGCTGAGCTGTCCCAGGTGTGCCCATGGCACAGCCCGGCTGGCTGTGTACCTGCACTGCTGGCTTGCTGGAGTGGTACCTACAAAGGGGAGAAATGACCCCAGTGCATAACCTTGTGCTACTGCACTTTTTATTGTTTTTGCAGGACAGCAATGCCTATGAGCCCAGTCCTGAGGTTCTTCTGTCTGCCACCACCCTTAGCTAGAAGATGACCCCAGCAGCACGGTTACCTTCAATCTCAGAAATTCGCTTCTCTGTTTCCTTCTCCATAATCTTCTGTTGATAGTGAATCCTGGCCACCTGAGCAGCCTTCTCTGCCTCTGCAATCACAACAGACTCAGCTCAGATACTCACTCCTCAGGGCTTGAGCATCAGCACCTGGTTGCAGAATCTGCCACACAAGTAGTTTGCTCTCTGCTGCCTACCCCTTTCTGCTTGGACCCTACAGTGCCCGTTTGTATCTAAGTGATACAGTTACAGAAAGAAAACACAGTGCTGATGTTTTTAGAGTTGCACTGGATGACATCCCTTTTACAAGTGTTAAGTCCCCCTGGCACAGGGACATCTAACTTCAAGCCCAGGTAGTTTTTCTGGCAGGGCTGTTACCTCTTGGCCTGCCGCAGCAGGAGCCCCGCTGACGGACAGAGGTGTTCACTGCTGCGGGGAGGGAGACGGGACATAGACACTGCAGCACAAACACTCACACTTTCTAAATGACTGTCGGTGCAGCCTGGCCCTGCCTCCTTCAGGGAGCTGTCAGCAATGGAAGACAACATCCTACCCCAGCTTATTAGGGAATGTAGGAATAGAAAGTCAGTCTGGCCCCCCATCTGCTAGCACTCCCAGCTGGTGACATACCAATGAGTGCTTTCTTCCGGTCTGTCTCTGCCTCCTTCTCTACCACTTTCTGCTTCTGGGCTGCAATCAGCAGCTTAGTCTTCTCAGCCTCCCTGCAGGGTGAGAAACGTTATCACAGGGAAATGGAGCCGGGGAGCAGCTCTGCAAACCAAGGCATGAAACGCTAGAGGCACAAGAAGCCGATCAGTTGCCAGCACCATGTCCTCACAGCCATGAGGACTAGTTCTGTTTGCAGCTCTATGTGCACATGCATAGCCAGCGAGTTAAAGGAAGGGGTTATTCTCCCTCTCTCTTTGGCGCTGGCGAGGCCACCCCTGGATGCTATATACAGTTTGAGGCCCTTGGGATGTCGAGTGAGTCCAGCGCAGGCCAGGGTGTGCCAAGAGGCCGAGGGAGCTGGGCTTACTCAGCTGGAGACGAGGAGGCAAACGGGGATCCAACAGCATCTCCGCCTGCCCAAACGGGTACTGGAGACACCAGGGTCAGACCCTGCTCAGAGGGACACAGCGAGAGCCCCAGAGGCAACAGCACCAGCTATGGCATGGGAAAACCCAGCTGGGCCGAAGGAAACAGCCTGTTCTCGTGCAAGTGGGGTGACCCTAGGATGGAGCCTGAGCAGTTGTGGATCCCCATCCCCAGGGATGCCCCGACTTGGCTGGACACATCCCCCAGTGACCTGCTGCAGCTGTGGCACTGGCCCTGTTTTGGGAAAGGACTTGAACAGGAGATCTCCATGGGTACACAACAGACATACAATTCTGCAAGTCTGCCAGAGAGGAGCTTATGGATGAGACATCAAGACCCCTGAGCCCTGAATTGAGTTCCTGAGTCTTCTAACAGGTCCTCTATAGCACACCAGTGTCCTCTCTACATTAGGGAGTAAGAACACAGCCTTGATACGGACTGAGCAGCTGTCTTTGTGAAGGGCTGAACAGCTTCAAGGTGAAAGAGCTATGGAAATGGATAAACAGAATGCACAAATGCACCTAGCCAAGCACACGCTGACTAGAGCTCACCTTTCACCTTCCAAGCATCAGGTTAAGAGCTTTCTAATAGCATTATGCCTATTCTGGATGCTCAAAACCAATTCATACGATTTCATGTACAGCTACTCACATTAGCTCAAAATTTCTTCGAATGGCTTCTGGGATTTTGGGTTTTGTAACACGCACGGCCTATGGATAAGAAAAAAAAAAGTGAGTGCACTTTAATTTAAACATTTTGATGCAAGCTGTGTAACTAAGAAATGTCTTTGCAAAACCAGGCTGTACTACTCTAGACATCTCCACATTGATCCAAGACCACACATAAAGGTTCACAATCCTCTTGTACAACACAGCTGAGCACAGCTGCTCTCACAGAGGTGCCTTACATTTGTATTTCCCATCTTTGTACCTTTTATGGCACCTAAGTGATCAATTAAGGCCCATGCAGTAAACTGCTAAAGAGGTCCACCACCTTGGTTAGAAGCAGCTTAGTTCTCCATTGCAAAGACTCTTTGAACATCACCAGACAACACTTCCCAAAGTACTGCTTGACAAAGGGGCTCACAAACGCAATGAAATCAAATTGCAGGAGTAAGACTTGCAAAACAGAGACAGGCTACGAGCTCAGGAGCGGATTTCCCAGGGGAAAAGCTTGCAAAAGTGACATGCAATGAAAGACATAGTGGTGAAGACAGGGGAGAGCAGCAGGGCATGGGTGGCTGCTCTTGTTGGCAACTGTGGATCACCAAGAGTTACGTGCATGGCGATACTGACACAACACTGGTACATGCCAGAGACAACTGCTAAGCTGCTCTGTGGAGGACTCTCTCTGAAATATGAGGGGCAACACCTCCAGAAGCAGGACCAGGAGCTACTGCTGTTCAACTGGCATGCTGTGTGCCTCATTACTGAGCTTTGGGAGATGCAGATTGACAGTCCACAGCTGTACAATTGCTTCACAACCCTCCTGCTCCACCTTCACTGTAGATCTAGTGCCAAACCTGCTGCTTCTCTCTGGGGTCAGTAAGCCTGCAAAGAACTAAGGGGCTTCCACAGAGGCGAATGGGGTATGGAAACATCCAAGCAAGTCTTTGTACACACAGAAAAGTTGTTTCAATGTGACAGGCACCCCGGTCCTTGCAAACACCATGCCTGGGCAGAAGAAGCCAACCTATCATTAAAGCAAGACACTCGTTTGGGTTGGAAGGGACCTTCCAAGATCATCCAGTCCAAAAACCTCCTGCTATGGGCAGGTTGCTCAAAGCCCTGTCCAGTCTGGCCTTTAACACTTCCAGGGATGGGGCATCCGCGACTTCTCTGGGCAACCTGTGCCAGTGCCTCACCACCCTTATTGTACAACATTTCTCTCTTTATCCAATCTAAACCTACCCTCTTCCAGTTTAAAACCATTGTCCCCTGTCCTCTCACTACAGGCCTTGCTAAAAAGTCTTTCTCCACCTTTTTTATAAACCCTCTTTATATACTGGAAGGCTGCAATAAGGTGTCCCTTGGAGCCTCCTCTTCTCCAGGCTGAATCTCAACTCAACACTGGGATGTTAGACCAGAATATCCTTCAGTGAAAGGATTTTCTAAGCTGCCACTAGGAGCTAGGCCTCTCCAACTCCCCACAAAGGTACTGCATACAGAAAGCTCACCTCACCAGCCACTGCAGAGCGCACAGGAGGATATTCTTTCTACCTCCATAATACCCCCCGCACCAAAACAAAGATTAGTTTTGAGAAGTGCCATTTCTCCAACACTGACAAAGATTCCTCTGTAATCAGGAATGCTGCCAGGTCTGAAAATCTCCATTAGCTTCATCTTGTTCAAGCCAATGGCTCAATCTATTTAATGGCTCAATCACCTACTTAAATCTAGTAGATGGAAACGCTACTGTGCACTGTCGATATTGTTAACAATCAAATGTTAACATTGGGACACACTGGGACTAATCGGCTGTGCAACAGCTTTGCAAAAAAGAGCATGAAGGAATCAAAACGCAAGCTGACTATATGACAGCATCTTTTCCCTGTGGCCATGAAATCCAGCTCCACGCTGAGCTGCACTGGCAAAAGCTCAGCAGCAGCCTGAAGGCATTTTTTATGCCCCTCTACTTGGCACCAAGGAGGCTGCATCTGGATACTGCACCCAGCGTGGGGAACCCCATAAAAGGGCTACCAAGAAAGTGGAGAGTGCAGCTGAAAGCCACTGAAATGGCAATGTAAACACTGCAGAGAATGGGAACAGGCTGACGGTACGGGACTTCTTCCCTCCTGTTGACCCTCCTCCTTAAATTCGGGGGTGACATTTGCCTATTTCCAGTTATTAGGGACCTCCTTTGACCACTGTCATCTTTCAAAGATAAGAGAGTGGCTTCACAATGGTATGGGCCAGCAACTCAGCACCCTGGGATGCACCCTACCTGGTTTCAGACTTCTGTGTGGATCTGCTCAGTTGTCCTCTACTGTGGGTAATGCTTTGCTTCTGCAGACTCTGCTGCTAGGGTAAGGAACAGGGAGGCCCAAGGGCAGATCTTGGCAGAAAGAAGTCAAAGGTGTTGGGTACTTCAGTCTTTTCCACATCCTTGGTCACTATGTGACCCTGCTCCACAGCTTCCTTGGCCTTCCTCTTGCTGTGGATGCACCTCAGAAGCCCTGTGTATTGCCCTACACTGCCATCATTAGGTCCATGCCTAGCTGAGCTTTGGTTTTCTTAACTCTGCCCCTGCACTCCCAGCTCACTGATCCCTACTCCACCTTTTGTGAGTTTCCTTTTTGCTTTCCAGCTCAGTCAGGAGCAACTTGTTCATCCAGTCACTGTCATTTGGACAGTCTTCACCTGACAAAAGTCAACTCAAGGTTCAACTATTTCACATTATGTGGAAAATGGAAGCAAGAAAACCTCATCAATCTGGTGAAAGGTAAGCAAATTAGAGGTGGAAAAAAAAGAATAATTTTTGTTAGAGAATGAACCTACCTGGATAGTGAGACCTGGTGCCATGACATTGAGGTCCTTCTGGAGGGCCAACTTCAGATTCTCATCTATCTGATCTGTGTTTGGAGGACAAGAGAGAGACTGCTTAGCTTATCGTCTTTTCTCCAACAGCTTATGTGGCAGAGTGTCAGCTGGCCTTGAAAAGCAGGTGTCTCTATGGTGTAAGATAAAGATGCTTTTTGAGATCATTTAGTACCTTGTTTCCCTTCCTATACCCCCTGGAAAATGTTCCTGAAAGGAGAGCCACACACTAGTGTCTCTAGAAAGTTTCAGCTATTGATGAGCTCATGGTATCTGAGCTAAGGGCAAACGCTTTCAGCGTCTCAGCAAGAGAAAGCACCCAGAGCCGGTGGTGGAAGTCCCTTCCCAGCTGGAGTCACACCAGCCCTGCTGACAGCATCAAGCTCTGCCTTAAGTGACCTGCAGGATCCAGTACCTGGCTACTGAAAAAATGCATTTTGCCACTTCCAAGCTCCAGGAAGATCTTTCCACAGAAATGGCCAGTTATGAACAGATTAAGCTGCAGGTACTACCAGGAAACTCCCGACCACAGGTATTTGGCAAGTTTGAGTACAACATTCAAAGATGTACAGTCTCTGACAACCTTTTACCTTCCTGCTCTGCCACTCAAGAAGGAACAGGATGCTGTTATGTCTTTGCTGCTACAGGTAGGTTCCAAGAAGCAGATTTGCTCGTTCCTGAACCACTGCTATTCCCTTGTGAAAACACTAGAGCATTGCAATGAACTGAGAGCACATCCCTTCCGGTCTCACTTGCTAAGAACAGCCAGAAGGAAGCTTTTAAAATAAAAATGTCAATTGAATGACAGAACAGGGGCCTAAAAGCAGAAGTAGACAAGACAAAACCATCATCATAGTGAAGGCAATGGGCACAACTGCTCACACAAGAGCACAGTGGCTACTCTGTGCATCCAGAACTCAGTCCTAAATGGAAAAGGACTGAAATCAAATTCCCACATGCAGATGTGGAAAGGCAAAGAAATCTGAATCATTAAAGTTACACGGGAAGTGGCACATGGATATATAGGGAGGTGGATTCTAGACTGCAACTCCAGCCCAGCAGCTGTTTGCTCACAGGAGCCTGCTGTAACATATTCTACAGAACAGGGAGATTACACAGCCTTTGGCGGGTGCATCCAGCTGCCATCCACTTACCAAAAAGCTCAATGTATACTTCCTGCAGGGTATGGGCACTGCAGAACTGATTCAGCTCATGATGAATTTTATTGAAGATCAAGGTCTTATCGTAGTCTGCAGTGTAGTTTCTCACAATATCGTACACTGAGGAAGTAAGCAAATTATCACAGGTCACCACCGACATGTATTGCTTTCTGCAATGCCACAACCACAAAACAACAGCTCACAGCATTAGGAAAGTAGTGCAGCACTGGGACAGGCGGGCGGGAAATCTCCATCCTTGGGAATTTTCAGGACTTGGCTGGACAAAGCCACAGCTGCTCTGCCCAGCTGTTAGCCAGAAGCTTGCTGTGAGTGGGAGGAAGGTCAGAGAAGACACCTGCAGAGATCCCTCCACCAATGCTGCTGGGAACATATGACTTCAAAGAGCAGAGTAATTACAAGATACACTGCACGGTCCTGTTTTATGATCTGCATAAAGAAATGAAACCGTAAAGCCTGTCCAGGACTTCCATGCATAGGAACAGATACTATTCTAAAGTGAAAACAAGTATCATTCCCAAAACTATGACATGAATTCACTCTTCAATGCCTCAGTAACACTAGCGTTTTGCATTAAGCTATGCTGCTGAAAAAAAGAGCTGTATGGGTGAAATAATCTGGTGAAGTAAGAAGGTAAGAGGCTCCTACACAGGCTCTGCTTTTATAATTTTCCCAGGAACTAAGCTGGCAAGCACCTGGGGGCTCTGTCCTGTATGTTTAGTTACACAGGTGGTCTCCCCTTCAGCAGCAAGCAATAGGATCGAGCACCTATCACATTTCTAAACGTACAGGGCAGAAGCAATCCTAGAATTTATCTTAATCTTTGCAAATCTGTGGCTTTTCAAAAAGCTTGCAGACACATGCATGAAACTCAGTGTTAAGTACTGGGAAACATAGGAATAACAAGACACAGAAAATGGAAGTCTTGCAAACGAAGACAGAGCTGCTACAGGATGAGTGAAGACTATCACAGCACTGCTTGTTGAAACAGGACAGGAAATACCTGCATACGGTGCCAATTTATTCACAACTTCTATTCGATCAATGTAGATCATAACACCGCCACTGTAAGTGAAAAAGAGAATTCAGGAATTGTTACTGCAACTGTTAACAGTGGTCCATATTTAAAGCAAAGTCTTCTTTATCCCTCTTTTACTAAATGCTACGAAACTTTCCCAGAATAATTCTAACTTGAACATTTTGCAATTAGATGGCAGCAAATCCCAGCTCTGTACAGACTGGTCTCTCTTTCTCTCTCCATAAATCAAAAGCATGCTCCAGCAAGTCTGCAAAGCACTTTCACTTCACTTTGTATTCTACCTAGCCAGCAAAAGAAAAAGTTTTTTGATCAGGAATGTAGCTGCAACTATCAGAAAGGGGGAGTCCACCATAAAGAAGGGAAGGCAACAAGGACAACAGATGACATCTGCAAGCAGCAGAGCAGACACAAACTGCAGATGCACCACAGCTCTTCTAGGCAGTAAATAAATAGAAAAGCCCTTAGTTTACGTCCACACATTTACCAACTCCAGCAGGAACTTGACAAGAACCCTGTCAGAAAGGAAGACACAAAGCATGTAACAGACTTTAGTTTACATTCCCTGCTTCAATGTCATGTCGCAAACAGCTCTCCAGTAACACTGCAACTGTGCACACACGCCCAGGCATGTGCACTGTCAAGAAGCTCCATACATCTCACCCCCAAGGAATCATGCACTGCTGGACTAGCAGAGAAAAAAAAGAGGGAATCAGAGGCAGGGCTTGATCCCAGCCTGTGCTCTTACTGAAGTGGCTTTCAGCAGGTCATGCCCACCCCTAGGTACCTGTGACACCAGAGAAAACCACAAACTACAGTGAAGAAAAAAGCCTTAATTTTCAACAGCTCTTAAATCTCTCAAGAGTGTTTTTATAAAGCACGATACTCTTGCAATTTTGTTCCCGGGGCAAAAGCAAATCACAAGTGAGAAGCTTTAGCAGAAACTGGTTATAGAGACAGCTAATCTCCACAAGTGGACCTCCCACATTTCCAAACTTGGTGTCTGTGATGTTTGAACTCCAAATGTATCCCCCATGACAAACCCAGTTTCTTACTTTGCAGATCTTAATCTCAGGCAGATGAAAGCTAAGCCTGCAGAAAAATCACCTGAACCTGCCTGTGTCTGTGCTCTTTAAAAAAGCTCTCCCAGGCACAGCCTATGTTCACTCTGCAAATCTACCTGCTTCATGGCAAGCTATGAGCTAAAAAAGTTGGTGACGGACTGAACTTGTCTGCTGGAAGGGAGAAGCCAGCAGAAAAGATAGTGGTGGTTTAAAGAGAGACTTATTTCCCAGTGAGATACTACTATTAAGAGTATTCATCTCTTTTCCACTCCAGATTTCTCTTTAGGTCATGGTCATTCTTGCCGGCCCTCTCTCAAGAACCATTACTGTTATTTTTAAAGAAGACAGGCTTATGGATCCTTGACAGGTATGTCAGGCTGCACAAGCAGTTATAATGGTGCGGGGTTATGTGTTTTTCTCCGTCTCATCTGTTCTGTGCTCTGCCCCACCACATCAAATAAAATGGCTATTATTGGAAATAATGTCCAACAGCATTCCTCAAGATCTTCTGAACCAGCTCTCATCCTCCTGATTTGTTCTAGTCACCTTATGACATCTCCAGCAGGGCAGGGAAACCCAGCTACCATCTTGGGGTATCTCTAGATATCCCAGTGAGGAACCAAAGCAGAGTGCGTGGGCTTCTTCCACCAGAATCTCCTCCACTGCACATCTTTATGCTGGGGTCCTTCACACTTAAATTTTACAAGGATCTTAAAAGGACAAAGAGAGCACCTGAGACAATCTGCCTCCTACGCAGGACTCATTCACAGCCCTTTACCACCTCATGCGCAAGAAAGGCTGGCACCTCAGACCAGAGAGGACTGCTTGCTGCCTGTCTGACTCAACCAACACTGCCTACAGCAACCCTGCCAAGGATCTCAATCAGCACGGGGCACAAATGAATTCTATCAGTCCTGCTGCTGGTCAGACAATGACTTAGAGGAAACAGGTACTCAAGAGCCCAAACATGCTGGCCACCTATTTCCCCACTGAGGGCTTAACGTTAAACAAAGCCTACAAAGAACTTCCACTGTGTTTTCCATCCATCCACCCAGCTGCTGGACCCATCATCCCTTCATATTGTGCAGTGGGGATAGCTCTTGACCATGCCATTGTAAACACAGGAGCCAAACTGAACTGTAACGCTGATGTTAAAGCGAGCACCTCAGACAAAACCTCCTCTCAAACAGCCTGGTCCAGAAGATGTTAGTAATTCCTGGGGTGCAGGAGACAGCAGCCTGGGCAGTTTCGGGACGCCTGCTCTGGCAGAGGACCATGCACTGATTCGGACTGATTAACATACCTGGTTGACCTGCAACTGTACAAATCCTCTCATCATCCACAGCTGTCTTCCTTGCCCTTTGGCATCTACAGCTTAAATGCTGGCTCAGACAATGCTCTTTCCACTTCAAGAAATCACTACCGTTCTCAAAAAATCCTTGTTTGCCAGAGCCTGCTTCTTGTCAGATGCAAGGCAGGGTGACTCGCACAGGGAGATTTCCAGCGCAACACACCACCGCAGTTGCCACAGCCTTTGTAACGCTGCTGTCTGCAGCCTCTGTGAGGGCTACTCACACCCACGAAGGTGCTCGCTGCAGAGCTGCTCATGGTGCCGGTCAGACAGAGCAGCACTGAGTTGAGCAGTCTCTTTGATTGGGGAGAGAGGAACAAGAAGAAATCCATAGGAAGTCTGAGAGGAGGATAACACGGTGACTATGTGTACCTGGGAGAAGTTTAAGCATGATTAGGAAGCAATGCTGCCTAACTTTACAGGACACAGTGAAAGTGTACGGGGAATGCTACAGGAGACTAACATACACTAGCAGGCATTTCAGTAGACCTTTAAAAGCTTCATACATTTCAGGATTTTAGCTTAGGCCAGGACAGAAGACAAGGGGAAAAAATGAAGAATGTTGCCATAAAAAAGGGGCCGTAAAAAAAGGCAAAGGCTTAACACATTGCTAGAGCTGAGCACAAACAAGACCAGACCAGGTTAGGCAATCAGAGCATGTAAAAATTTGGCTTAAAGGTCAGATCTGGTCTACAGAGATACAGGGATTAATGCAATATATCCAGTTGCAATATTCATGACTTTTTTCCACATAACTGGCTAACAAACAGGTATCTGTCCGAGAACAGCATTCCTCCAGTGCTCTGTTTCCATTCCTGCCAACCATCTGCAGCAGAAGCACAAGATGATTCTCGCACCTTTGCAAATAAACATCTAATGCTTGATCAGTACTATTGCTTGGCATCCTGGCTATTTACTGTTTCTTGGCATTGTAAAAATCTGCACAATATTTAGCACAATTCCTTCCAGCTAAGTTTGAAAGAAAAATGCCACTTACATAATTATCTCATGCATTATCTGCACAACACTATTTTCAACCTATTTATAGCATTCCACAATTAACATACCTGTGAGTATATTCATTCTCAATTAATTCTTCGTCAGTCCTTTGGAATACTTTGCTATTCTAAAACTAGTTTATCAGACTGATTTTCCATCACTTTTTAGAGATCAGCAGACCTGCCATGAGGAAACTGCTGAACTTTCTGAGGAACTGTGTGCACATTTTGTTGTTGGGGAAAGCCAGGTACCTCGGACACCAGAGACAATCCACAGCCCTGAGCAGATACATATTCCACCTGTTGTAATTAAATGGTTTTTGTCTTTGAGGTGACAGCTGTTTTATGAAAATCAGTCATCTGGTCCCAAAGTATTTTAAAATCTGCATTTAATGTATTCACTTAACACTGTCAATTATAAATGGGACAGGTAAGGCAGAAATTGGGGATAGGACACCCACACAACCTTCAGAAGCTTCGTAATGTGGATGAGGATACAGGGAACAGGAATATGAATATGGTGGAAGAGAAACCCAGCCTTTAAAATCTGATAGTTTAATAATCAATTAAGGAAATTTAAACTCTTTAGGACCTATTGTTGTAATGAACTCTGAACTGGGATAGTGAAATTTCAGTTGATTCATTTGTTATTTAAAAGCTAATGTTTTATTATGGAAATGTGGATTCAAAGCTTTGGCATGGAGCAGCTACAGACTTTGATTCCAAATGTAGCAAATTTCAAGGCTCCTGCAGTTAACACCTTAAAAACGGAAAGGGCTACTGGGACCTTTGGTCTGAAGTGTACTCAATTATTAACCAAGAACTGCTTCACCAGCTGTCTGGTGTTTTAAAGCATGTTTATTACCTGTAACTTCACAACCACCTGTATTGCACAACTGAATCCTGCAATGCTGAAATGTAACAGGAATTTAATGAACTAAAAATACAGAATTAAACAGAATATTTAGCTCCGAAATCACAGACGCACAGAATAGTTGAGGCTGGCAGGGACTTCTGGAGGTCATCTTGTTCAACCTCTCTGCTCAAGCAGGGTCAAAGCAGCACAGTTAAATTTTGACTATGTTAGCACATCTAACATGGTTAAGCTTCAGCAGAAAGCTTTTCTTGGTCTGTTGAGAAGGCCTGCAGGACAGCAGGACACCATTCCTGGCCCAGAGATGTGATGCTGATTTACAATGTCCAGCATGTAAAGTATTACTCCTATTTATGCTGTTTATGAGCTAAAAGTTGCCACTAAACACATCACTAAAACTCTGCTGTGGCACAAAAACTGTGCCATTTAAAAGACATGGATATAGAACATAAGTCTTACTCCTCCTTCCTGCAATTATTTTTCACTTGATCTAAAAGCTTTACCTGACCCCAAAGCCCTGGCTGCAGCACTGAACACTAGCATTATCTACAGATACTCCTGAAAGAGATTAGAGATCCAAAACTAAAACCAGCCAGGGCCCACGAGAACTTTATGTTAATATTTAAGCTCAAGTGATGTCTGATACTATAGGAATAATTCCAAGAACTCATTTCAATAAGGGCTAAACCCGATCAAAATTAACTCTGCTTTATTAATGCTGCCACTAATGTTCAACTTTTAATTTCAATGTGGTCGTTATGTGTCGTCATTCAAGTCATACTGAATTATTTTTTTAAACAGAAATATTGTTGATTACCCTAAAGCTAGAATACAAGAAGAATCACCACTTTTGTTTTTATCCTGAAGAAACAATTTGGTCATCACTTTATCTTGTGAATGAACCAACACAACAGGATCTGCAACCCAGCTGAGCTAGCCCTCTCCTGTTACCACTCTGCTTGTTAAAACTATACAGATCTGTGCTGACAAAATAATCAGCTTAATTATGAAGCAGGGAGGTGCCACCCATGCATAGGATTCTTTATTCTTTCTCACTCTCTCTTTACATCAAGTGAAATGTCAATTCCAAAAATGCTCAAATGATTCCAGAAGACTGATTTTCTCGAGTTGTTTTCAAAACGAACCATCTCCCATCAGGATTCCCATTCACCATTTACTTTTGCCCACTGCTGAGCTGAGCACTTTTATTCGCCATGAGATTCAGACCAGAAATACCGCAAAGCAGAGGGCAGATCAAAGCACAAGCAATGGACTATCAGAGTAATGGAGGGAAGGAACCAAGAAAAATCAAGAGAACATCACTATAAATGCAAATACCCTCTGAACATCAATGTCAGCAAAAGCAAGAGCGCTCCTCCCCATACCTCCTGCTCTTGTATTTCTAAGTATGACGTATACACTTACGTTTGGGACTTATTTTAGGGCATGTGTCTTTACTTTTCAGCCTCTGTGTCACAGCACTGTAAATGACTAGCGGCAAACTACACAATAAGAGTGCCTCTACGCATCACCAGAAGAAATATAAAGGAAAAACATACCTTGTCCCACAAGGCACATTTTTCACTTCATCAGTCTGCAACGTCGTCTGAAATAAGAAGACAACCACTGCTCACAAAACAACTCCCATTCTCCAAGGAAGATCATGCTGTGCCAAGACTCACAACCGTTACAAGGGAACACGGAGCCAAAAACATGCCCTCTGCCTCCCTCCCGACTTGTGCAGGTATGGGCAGATAGCAGACTTCTTTTCAACTGCCTTTTGGGAGGTCGAAAGGCAGCTGCGCTCACTTCTCTGCTCTCAGCTCCTGCAGCACTAAGACCTGCAGCTCTCCTAGGAAACAGCTAGGGCCACAGACACAGACTGTCCTCCCAGAGCAAGACATCTCCTACCCCTACCGACACACATGCATGTTGCGGAGATTCCACCAAAAGGACAAGTCTCAGCACACAGCTGGGCCTGGCACCCAAGACAGAGGGAACCAAAGACTTCCTAGGAGCTGCTACTCTGACTATCACATCTCTGAGCCCCTCTGCAAATGCCTTGCCTGAGTCACTCCCATCCAGCAATATCCCTACCAACATCTGCTTCCACTCAGCCTCTTCCAAGATGAGAAGGTACTAACCTGCACAGATTTGAACGTGGTAATGAACGGGAGCATGATGTGGTAGCCTGGTCCGCTCGGACTAGTTAACAATGCACCACCCCTACAGAAAGAGAGAGACATGGGGAAAAGGCTCAAGCAACTGGAAAACAGTAAGTGCTGGCTTTGAGAGCAAGCAAGTATGTTCAAACTTCCAGGGGTCACAGCTATGGCAGTGCACATTACATTATTCATCTGCACCAAATTTACCACCAACTCCCCTACAAAAGGGCTGACTGAGTACCATACTTGCCTGCTGCAACTCAACAATCATTTGATTATTAACACTTAGAGAAGGCAGATATCACAATGTTGCAATGATGGAAGAATTTAGCAAAGAGCTTCAAGACCACAGATTTTCCTCTCTAAATAGTTCACTGGTAACCATGGAAAAAATCCAGCAGTTGATGTGAAACTGCTAGCTTGAATTTCCACAAGGCATTTGGCACAGTCCCTTAGGCAAAGCACAAAGGAAACCTGCAGTCTCTTATGGGGAATGGCAGGGGGTTAAAAGACAGGAGACAGAGGACAGCTCTAAGCGATTGATCCTTGGCATGCAGTAAGGTCTCCTGCAGCGCCCTTCAAGGGCCCGTGCTGTTCAACACGCTTGTAATTAAAGGAAAGAGCAGCACAGAGGAAACTGGTGGTGAGTGCAAAGGATAGAAAAGACAAGACAGAAATATAACAGAAAGGGAAAAATATCACAGAAAGGCTGGTGTTGAACTGCTCTATCCCTTTATTGAAATCTGAAGCAAAATTTAGTCAAGAGGTATTTAATGACTGTGACTACTCACTGCTGTGGACTGACAGTGAGTTGCTCTACAGACGCTACTCAGCGCAGCTCTGAGCCCCGAGCCCAGGAGAAGACTCACTTCAAAGCAACAACGAAGCAGGCACTGCCAGTCCTGGGACAGAGGTAACAGCCCTCAAGGTAAGAGGGAGAGATCAACAAACACGACAAGAGTGGACGGACCAAGAGCTTTGGTCCTCTAAGCTTCCAAATCTAAACTGTGACCCACAAAAAGGGAGGAAGGGGAGGGAGGAGGAGTAGCTGAGCATTCACAAAGACCAAAGCGTGTAACAGCTCTGCCCGGAGCCAGGCTGGCCAGGCCCACGCCGTTTCTGGTGCGAGAGCAGAAACAACAGGGCCTGTGCCCACCTGTGGGCAAAACGCGGAGGGAAGCACGGGAGAGCAGCCACCTCCCGAGGCACTCCGGGGCTAGGGATGGGGCCCGGCTTAGAGCGAAACCCAGGGAACGCCACGGGAGCCGCGAAGGCGCCGGCAGGGAACAGTACCTGTAGTACACGGCCAGGTGCCCCTCCTCGACCCTGTGGATGGAGGAGTACAGGAAGAAGACGAGGAGTCCCGTGGCAGCTGCAACTACGGCTCCCGCCTGGGCCATGGTCATCCTCGCATCACCTGCGGGACACGGACCGTCATCGCCCGCGGCACCCGCCGGGTCACGGGGCGCCGGCACCCGCCACCCGCACCCAGGTCTCCGCGGCCTCCCCCCGCCGCGGCCCCTCGGCCTCCGAGTCAGGGAACGTCCCCGAGGCGCCCAGCGGACCCGACTCCGCAGCGGGGCGGCGCCGCCTCCACGCCGGGCTGCGTTACCGCGGCACGGTATTACCGCGGCGGCGAGCTCCGGCTGACGCGACCCCCGGCGCCGGAGGGGAGGGCGCGGGCACACGCGCTGCACCGGGGCTGCCCCCGCCCCTCAGGCCGCTGCCCGGGCGGTGGCGGCCCGCGGCCGGACCCCCCACGCCGCCCCGGGGACCGCGGCCCGGGGTCCCGCCGCCGCTCTCGCTCGCGGCGCGGCCCGGCCCGGCCCCGCCCGCCGCCGCGCGCCCCTCACCTGCCGCCGCCGCGCGCCCACGTGCGGCCGAGGCCCCGCTCCCGCCCCGCCGCGCACGCGCGCCGCCCCCCAGCTGCGCGCGCCGCGCGGCGCCCGCCGATGGCGTCACGGCGCGCCAGGCCGCCGCCCTGTTGCCCGGCAACGGCGTGAGGGCGCGGCCTACCCGCCCGCGGCGAGGAAGCACCCACAGCCTCTCCACAGCATTTATTGCAATCGACTCTATTTAAAATATATATAATCTATACATTCATATTACAGACGTGAGCAGGCGGGAGGGCCGGCGGCAGCGGGGCCCGGGCCCTACAGCAGCTGCCAGCCTCTGCCCTCCCGCTGCCTGCCCAGGCCGCGCAGGGCCGCCTGCCCACAGTGCCCCCTAGGCGAGGGCAGCGGGGCGCCGCGGGTGGCTCCAGCACGGGGGTTACTCGTTTAGTCGAAAGCCCAACTAGACAACAGCCTGCAAAACGCTGTTTGGTGCTGCCAGTGGTGTATCTGCCACCGACCATCACACCTTTGTGATCAGCTCCACTGAGGTTTATAAAACACAAGGTGATGGACGGACCAGTCCTCTCCAGCTTGTCGCATTGAAGGCCGCCAAGCCACCTCTCAGCGCACAGGCACTTTGCAGACAGCAGCACGTCAGCTCCTGCGGCTATTTGAGCCAGCTCCAATCAAAACTCTGAAAGAAGCAGCAAGGAGACAATGAAGTGCAGGAAATGGTATTGACTGAGTATTTCCAAGGTGGTGACCAAAAGACACTCTGTACCCAGAATCTCTCGCTTCTCAGAGTCATGTTTATCTAACAGCTGAAAGTAATCTCGTAATTTCACAACTCTGTTTGTCCCCAATACAAAAATCCCCCGTACTCATTGCAGTGCTCAGGCATGTCACAGACTCTACTCGCTTTGGAAATTATGCTTTGTGTCTGCACAAAACCTACTGTGTGGTTTCCTAGTGCACCAAGGGACCTAGCAGTAGTGCAAGACCACAAATGAAAAAGAAAGGCTCCAAGTCAAATGTACACAAGAATAAAGGTTCCTATGGTTATTCATTCTTTTTTCCTCTGTTTCTTCCCAAGTGAATCAAAGAGGATAAATCCCATTTTCTGCTGCTTTCCTTCTGCCTAACCTCTGTCATCTGATGCAAGGAAAAGGGGAAAGAAACCAAACGTAAAAAACCAGATGATCTATAGAGCATGATTCCACAACAATTAATAATCTTTCTGGGCTAAGACATGCCAGACAGATGCTGCACCTTGGAATGAGATATGGGAGGTGACAGAGGTAAGAAGCCAAGTCATATAGCTTCTCGCTGATCTCCAGCCACAGCAAGGAGACAAGACAGGAGAGATTGTGTTACACAACTTAACCCTGTCAGAATGGAACAAAAACAAACAAAGCATTCATCAACCAATGGATGAAGACTGGGGTATGCATAATTAAGGATCTCCTCCCCACTAACATAATTACTTTGCCTTAATCGGTAGTTAATTTCATTTACCCATTCACATTGCTCAAGCCCTTGCTATTCTCTGCAACTCCTACTAGTAAGTTTCTATTTCACCATCCCAAATAACTTAGTGAACTGAGAGTTTACTGGAGTTACTATTATTCATAAACACTGTAACATTAAAAAGTTTATGAATTAAAAGAGCTCCATTTCATCAACGGCCTCCATTTCTGCAACCTCCTGTTCCTTCATATTTCACCAGTTACAACAGGTACACAGCTTCAACTTTTTTATCCCATGAGAATGGAAGTTATCCCTAAAGAGACCTTTAAGCTTCTTTTTGAAAATCCAAGTTACGGCATATCAGTGGATCTTTGACTTCTTTACAGGACTGCAATAGATTTGTGAGATAATCTCATGCTAACAGAAGCTGTATCGACTCTTCTCCATTATAGAAAGGTCAATCTACATGTTTAACTGTCCTTTTCTCATTGTATTTATACAGGCGCTTCTACGATACAGCTTCTAAAATCAGCTGAGAGCCCCATCTAAAAGACTGGTATTCTGTGGTGCTCTTCATTCTTCTGTTAACGGGGCTCTTTTGAGCAATAGCTTACTGGCCTAAATTAGTGTTCAGGAACAGTTTCAGATTGCATCAAAACATCTGGGTGACTGTTACTTTTGTTATTCCTTGCTATTTCAAATACCAATTCGTTCAAAAAGTCATCTTAGGAGTCTCTAAAACTCCACTTCTGCCACAGGGAGAGCTTCACTTAATGATCAGGAAAGGGCTCTGGAACTGGAGAACTCTGCCCACTCCAGTGCAGACACATATCGTGGCTCTCCCATTGACAATGCAACCAGCATTCAGCGGAAGGCGCCACCAGCCAGGGGGGCCCACAGACCACTTGGCTAACACTAGCACCAAGCGCTACCTTCCATAAGGAGCGGCATGTTAACAGAGTCCAGGAGGGATGACAGACATCACATGCCAGACACAGCAATTCACATCATCACGAATGACCCCATTTAAGGAGTTCTCCACACCCCTAAATGACCCTGCTGTGACTCTTAAAATTCAGGTCCTCAGAGATACATCAACAGACTTACCATCATGCTGCTGTTCTGCTCCTGTCTCACCTCCTGCAAAATACTGCTAAACAGTTCGAGGTAATTCAGATTCTCTTCTATCACATGGGCAAAATCTTCCCTGCAGGGAAGGGAAGGCATAAGATGGCAGATGTAAAACACAAAGTAACACCAACACCAAAAGGCTCTGCACCGGGGGAAAAAACCCCCACAACCCACCCAAAACCCAAACAACCCAAAAGAATAATTTACAGGAGTTCTCTGCAATCATAGGAGCTACCCTGTAGGGCACAAAAACATGCCTTGAGGTGGCATCCTGCAGACCCCCACCCTGGAAGTTTGGATCTGCACTCCTTCTCTACACAGACTGCACAAACCACACTGAAACTCAGCCTTAACAGAACCTAGGAAGTGAACTGAGTACAAGGGGCCTGAAATCACTGCCTGCTCCCCATAAGGTTTACAACTATTGAATTTTTGTACAGTGCCTTGTGCAGTGAAGTCAGGGTTTGAAGAGAAGCTCTGAGGCAACCTAAAGGCACCTTGCTCAGGAAAGCACCTATTAAAAGGTGAACACCCCACATTACTCAGGCAAAATGTGCCCTGCTGCAGCAGACAGAAAAGAGGAAGCAGAGAAGGTTGCTCAGGGTTTCAGAGAATTCAGCTGACTTCCAGCAACAGCCTGCTTAGAAGACGTGTATCTTCAGAACCTTGGGATTTCCCTGACCACCCAAAAAGGAACAGATGGCCAAATGGTTTGATGCCAATGTTCACCACCCACGCCCTAGCCCCCTGCCAAACCAGCACTGCTGTGGATAGAGGGCTGAGCAGTATATGGGGCACCTTCCCTTCTGTTATGCTGACTGTAAGTAAAATTGCTAATGAAGTAAAGAATAAAAACATTCAGTTCCTGACAAATCTTTTACTCAGCTAGGACTGGCTGAGAGAGAGGGGCCTTAATAACCAAATCCAACCCCAAGACAGAATAACATGACATGCAAGAAATTAATAGCACAGTGCTTTAGCTGAGAGTAATATGTGAAACCTGCGCAGGACCAGAGAGCAGAAGTTTCTGAATAAAGAGTTCAACCTAATTCTTGATGTTTTAGAGCATTAGTAACCTATGAGCTGCTGAAACATTTTTCGGAAGGATAAAAAAACCACCATTAGACCAGATGGATTGCTTAGTATTGACCCCGACTCCAGACCTCCATTTGAATTAAAACTTTTTAAAATCACTGAAGCTGTAAAGCACTAAGTATGGCCCGATTTATCTGGGACTTGCACTAGAACCTGGGCACGAAAAGAAACTGCATCTTGGCTCAAAATCTCATTGCTGCATTTTGCTGTGGTGTGGCCAGAAGTAAATTACCACAATTTCTGTCAGGAGTTGAACAATGTTGCCTTCAGAGACAGTCTAGTATGTCAAAACTCTCCTTGCCCACCATATCCTGAAACCACCACAGGGGATGTGGTGAAGACATGCCCCTTAGTACTAGAGACTCCAGTGGCAGAGGACAGGATTTCAGAGTGTGCACGTACAAAATGGCTACACTGACTTCTCGGGAGTGGCCTCCTTTCCCAACAGCTCTTACCCATCTTCAGGAGTTGCCATAGATGACAGGGGGTGAGGTATGCTCCCTGAGGAGCTCTGTGGAAGCCACGTGGCTGCTGAAGTCGAGGTTGTTCCTTCCAGGCTGGAGCTCACCAGTGATCGAGAAGAGCTCTGAGTCTAGAAAAAAGAAATTAATCTGCTGTGACAGACAAAGGATTTTTTGTAAATCCTTTTTTTTTGGTAAATTTATTGTAAAAAAAATTTAATTATTTTGTATGCAAGACTCGCGATTAAACATAAGCACTGTTTGTAACATGCAATCTAGGCAGTGCTTGTGGCTGGCAAGTCAGCTGATAGAACCCTTCACAGTTCTGCAAATAGCTGGTACCAAATGTGTCTGCATGTAAGTCACCCAAGGTTGTACATGGCCTGTCTTCTACATGAAAGCATTAGGATGTGGTGCCATGTCCTAAGCCGTGAGTCATGCACAGCAGCAACTCTCCTTACAGGGGAAAGACATAAGTGTTTCCTAGGCTGGCCTTGAATGCAGGCATACGGAAATCAGGAGATGGCTTCAGCTGTATATTGATGCAGAAAAAACAGCATAGTCTTAAAACACCTTAAACTAACTAGGAAAGCGTATTTATTCCACTTTTGCAGCGCTAAAATCACAATAGGTTTAATATATCAGGCTGAAGTTCACCTATCCCAGTGTATGTCCTCCAGCAGCAGCCCACACTAGACATTCAGGGAAAGTACGAACAAGGCACAGAGCACAGCAAGACTACCATACTCCAGCCTCCAGCGATTTGCAGTTTGATGACTTAGTGGGACCAAGGATTCCTCTACCGGGCTTCTTTTCCATGAATTCATCTACACCCTTTTGAAACTTGTGTCAACTTTTAGCATCTCAAACTTCCCTTCTCTACAGTAAAATCAACTGTGCCTGGAAGTTATCCCTTGTTGGTCTCTTCAGAGTTTCATTTGATGTCTCCTGGCTCTTGCGCCAGAAGAAAGAGCAAACAAGTAGTCCAAAAGCTACTTACACAAGCAATTTTCAGCAAATGCCATATTTCCCTTTGTCTTTTGCCCTGCATCTGCATTACTGAGTTGTCAGCTTCCTTGATGTTATTTAGAGCCTCTTCAATCTTTGGAAGTAAGTCAATGATCTTCTGCTTACAGCCCAAGAGCTTGCTATAATAAAAAACAAACACAAAGTTACTTTCCATCTTGTGTGGCAACATGTCCAAGTAAAATCAAAAGCCTCACCTTGGTATTCAAGAAAAATTCTGTTAGAAAACCCCTTTCTCTTAGTGCAGCACTGTGACAGCTGCAGGTATAAAACCTGCAAGACTGGAGAGACACCTGAACTTTTCCAAGTCCAGTTAAGGCTCAAAAAAGCAGGCAGACAACACTACTATTAATACTGACAATATAAGCTCTTATTTGAAATGCAGAAATTGATCTTGATGATGATGGACAGCACAGCAACTCAGCCACAGTATTTTATTAATCTTCTCTTCTCCACGTTGGTCTCTGCGAGCTGACTATACCACAGCTAACAACTTTATGTGATCTACTAAGCATAAGCCACACATGAAAAGAAAATTAAACGATGCTTTTCTGACTACTGAGATCTGCATAATGGCATTTTTTCTGAGCTAACTGAAGAATTAATGAAGAAAACCACTGTGGTTATCTTCTCAGCTGTTACACTACTACTTTTTTTCCTTAAGATTTTAACCCCAACCTAAACATTGGCAGATTTTGTCTCATTTTAAAGCGAATTCTTGGATGCTAACAGTACAAGCCATTCCATTCTCCTCCCCTTCCCTACTAACTACACACATTAGCTACATGTTTTAAAAAAGTAAGTGGAAATTCAACACAGACACAAGGAAACAGAATTAATATTGCTACAAGAAAAGTATAGTATACCTATGGACATGGTTTTCCCTCTCCTTTCCTGCCACAAAGCTACATATGCTGCAAGTTGCATTTGGTTTTTTTTCCTGCATAAAGTACCTGAGATGGCCAAAAAGCTCCTTGAGAACTCGGTCTTGGCTCTGTACTGTCTGCACAATAATCTTCACCATGTCCGTGCTGTCACTGTAGGCATGATCTGGAAGGGCCATCAATCACCACGTTAGTAAAATGCTCTTCAGCAAGCAGCACTCTGGACACAAACACCCAGAGTCAAGGAAAGATCTGACTTAATGAGTGCAGCCAAGCAAACTGAAACACAATGAAACATCTTAAAATCTGTCACAATCTCTCACTAGGCACAGCTTTTCCTTAATGTCTCTTCTTTCTATAGTTTATATGTGTAATATATATGTATTTCATGGGTGTATATATATAAAACATATAATATACATCTAATGTATTATTATATATTATAATATATAGAGTATATATAATATGCTATAAGTAAGTACATTATTCCAGCCACTCTTTTGTCTAGATACTGGATTAAATAACAACGGCAGGTAGTTCCTAAACACACAAGTAACTAAATCTTTCTGCTCACCAGTTACTATGATCAGCACATAATACTCCCCAAACATAATACTCCATCCATGACAGAAGAGCAGAGGAGAAGAGATTGCCCTTGGGTTAAAGTGATGACAGAGGAATAGCAGTTCTCCCACGTCTGGGGCAAGTAAATCAATAGTATTGGGGGCAGGAAAAAAGGTAGAGAATGCCAGAAGGCAGACACATGTGTCCAAGACAGATGCTCCAAGACTGAAAGCCAGAAGACAAACCCATGGCTGAGGAGCAAGACTACAGAATTTGGGAGAGCTGTAGGCTCAGCAAAAAGAAGAAATCATCTTAAGGTATGCCCTTGAGTCGTGTTAACTTTAATAAAGTAATTTGCCTTCTCCTAAACAGTATTTTCTGGGTTTGAGTTCGTAAATATGAGTCATGGGGTACAAGTGTGAAACAGTCTTTGAATCATCTCCTTCCATACCTGGAGGTCTTGTTTTTAATTGCTTGTACAGGTCTATGGCTCTCTGTTCCCTTTAAAAAGAAGAAAATGATTCATACATGTATCAACAAGCAGATAACTCAAGGAAAAAAACCACTGCAGTTAAGTCAGGCCTTGCTGAACCTCACAGATTGGAGCTGCCACCTTCTACAGTTAGTATGGAAGTATAACATTTGGAACACAGGGATGGTCTTTCTGTAATGGAAACCAACTCCTCCCTAAAAGCTGTCTCTTTTCCTTTGATTAGGCATTTTCTTCTCAGATAATCATACCAACTGGAGATTATTTTCAGTTTCAAATTTTCACATGGCTCAGCTGTGTTTTCCTTCTGTGGTATCCTTCACTATGAAACTTAATTTTTGTAACTATTGGTACTTCTGCACAACTGCCTGAGAAATTATTGTTCTTGTTCTTCATTTTTTTGCCTGAATTTTAGTGATACTCTGCAAATGGAAGGAGACAGCTGCACCACAATAAAAAAAAAGGGACTGTTTCTCTTCTTCCCATTAAATAAACGTTACTTCTTTCAAATATTTCATCAAAAGCAGCCAAATGCTGAAGCTTCCACCCTTGAACAAATCTTCACTGTTCTAAATCAAAAGTCTGTCAGAAACATGTAGCAGTTCAGCTAGACCTAACTCTGCTATTGGGCCCTCACCAGGCCTCCTCTTCCCCCTAGCTGTACTGTTTCAAGAGATCATGCAAGCCGCTTCTGCTTATGTAAGTCAGCATTTCTAGCATGATGGATAGTTATCCATCGTGAAACTCCTGCATCAGCCAAGGACAAGGGAAAGGTACTCTTTACTCCTGCTGCATTGGGAAAAAAAGAGAACATTAGCATCCACAACTGTCAGACAAATCTGAGATCACCCAGGATCCATGTGTGCCTCATGGCTGTATAAATCAAACCTTAAGGTAGTGCTCTGCAGTATGCCTTCCTACAGCCCCAAAAAATAAAAAGCAGGGGACTCAATCTGCTCTTCACTTCACTCTTATTAAGAGGAATAGCTTTAGACAAGAATAATGAACAGCCTAGAGCACACTTTAAATACCCCAAAACCAGCTGATGCAGCCTTGGGTTTGCAGTCGTGAAATTACTTTAAAAAAAAAATAGTTTTAGGAAACAGATTCACAATTAGTTTAAGCTGCTCTGAATGTGGACTACTGCTGCAAGAGGTAGTTTCTCCCTTCCACCACTTCCTCCCCCGGGCACCAGTTCCACTGTTCCTGCAACTACACACAGACAAAAAGCAACTTAGCTGATCTAGCTCTGCACAAAGGGAGTGGGGAGAACATGCCAGGAACAGGCAGTGTTTCCTCCCAGAATACTCAGAGTCATTCAGAAGAGCTCTGATTAAAAAAAAAAATAAATTAGTGGCATTTCAATTTTGGTAACTAATTGATCCCTCGCTCTTATAATTGCCACTTGTGCTCCCAGCAACAGCCCAAACTACAATAATTGCTTCCTACATCTTCCTATGGTCAATAATACCACTTAGCTCTTTCATATTGTAATACTTCAAGTTTCCAAACAGTATCCACAAGTCGTTATTTATCTCTGCTTTGAAAACATTTTGAAGACCTTTAACAGGATTTTAGAATGATGTCATAATTTTCTCACTCAACACTATAAAATTCACTCTTCTCCAATGCAAAAAGAAATCCTCTGCATGCATCCTCAGTTGAGACCAAGATATATCCGAGGACTATCCTCTTCTAAGATGAAGTTTTATAGTCAGTGTCAGGAAGTGTCCTGTCCTTCCCAACTGTTTTCTCCATGTTTCCCCAGGTCTAGTTGTTGTGTGGCTGCAGGGTAAGTTAGGCAAGTTAGATGAGTTTAGTCCTGTGACTGAATGTTAATCCTGCACTGCTAACTTTTGGAGAGAGCAGCGTCCTGTTCTGCCTTATTATAAGGCTGCCAAGCAATCGTTAGAACTTCAAGACAAAGGAGGCATGTACAGCTGCAAGTGGTGGGACCTTCACTTTTACCAGCAAAACGATCTTAAAACTGATTGCAAGCTATTCTGTACTCGCAGTTTGCAGAAAGTGACGAGTGTGTGTCAAAGTGCTGAGGGAGCCACCAACAAAGAAAAAAGCAAACCCTCAGACACTGACATATACAAAATCCATTTATGTGCAATAAAATTAATAAGTAAAGGACTTACAAGCTCTCCATAACCTCTCCTTGGCGCCTTGCGTATGGACTCTTCTGGAGCTCTACAATTTCTGTGTGCAGAGCCATGATCTGCTCATCCAGATACCCGATATCTTCAGCCTAATGGCAAAATGTAGTTACAAATCAAACTGAAGAATGAGAGCAATAGATAAAGATCCCCAGAATACTTGTTTGGATAATGGGCTGACTCCATGCAGAGTTCATGAGAAAAAAAGCAAAAAAGCTCTATGACATGACTGCTGCTACAATAATTGAGGTTACTGTTCTCAGTGCATGATATCACCTAGATCCAGATCTCAGACATCCACACTGGATGAGAAAGATCAGTTTCTTCATAAATGATCTCTCTTTGAGATGCATGCTGCACACACATACACAGACTCCCTGGCTCTACATATGTTCCAGCAGTAAAGTTGTTCTCCTACTCTTACAGTATGGACAGAGGATGCTCTCACACTTTACCCTCCCACACGCATTTTGGTCTGACATTTCTCTGGTATTTCACATCTTCCTCAAAGCAATATAAAAGATACTAATTTTATGCCAAACCCTCACAGTCAGTCTGGTGAGGCAGCCAGCATTTCCAAGCATGAGAAGTAAGTATGTGGTGCCAAACATGCACTGGAGATCCTCAGCACGGTTAAGAAAACACTGGTCACTGTTAGAAAGCTTTTCCTTTCTAACCTGGAGCTGCAGGATCTAAAAATTGAACACCATCCAGAAAATACTCCTTGTTGAAACTGCAGAAATACTTGGTATGAGGCTGTATAAATGAGATGTGACCCCTTGACCACAAAGGGACGCCTCTAGGTCTTGCAGGTAAAGGATAAACCAAGAAGTGAGCAGCCACATTGTCAAAAAAGAATCAGATTGTGAGAAAAATGTGAAGTGAACCCTGTTATCAAAAGAAATGTCTTTATCTGGACCATCACGACTCACCACACAGCATAACTGTGTCTCTTGAATTCACAGAAGTTAAGCTGCCCACTAGATAGGCTGAGATACCACAGTGTATTACAGAGGAAAACATTTTCCATTCCTGATAAACGGACATAGTTATACCATGTAAGTGGACTGCACAGCTTGAAGACAGAACATAATTCTACCTTCAATATTTGTTGAGGTTCCTGGTTTTCTGGGAACAGCCAGTGACAGCTTTGAGTTATTCTGTTAGAAATAGCCTCCCTTTTATCTTTCTTGCTTCCTAACAAGGAGCAACAAGATCCCAAAATGTAAAGAGCTGAACAGAGGTGAATTCAGGTGGGAGTCCCAATTCTCCCACCTCCATCATATGACCAAGCAGAATTAAGGCTCCAAGAACCTTTTGACTTAGATGAAGATAGGTAACAGATGCCAGAACCTGAATTACCCAGTCTGTTCCTTCATAGCAGAAAAAAATAAGACAATGTAATTTATTGTTTCTGTTTCTAATGGTGTCTGGGATTTTTATGTATTAATCACTGTGCTCTGTATTCCTATGAGAGCCAATACAAAAACTCCCTGCAGGGGAGAGAAGAAATACAAGACATCAAGCAGCAAACCACATGACAGTCCTGGTCAGCACAACATGCAATGTTCTTGGCACTCCTGCAGCTGGCTGCTATCACAAAAAAACCAGTACATTTTGAGATATTTTCAAGACCTCCGCTCTCAGAAATACATTACAAATATGCTGATTTTTCCTTGAACTTGTTCTGAATGCTCCCTTCTCCCAAGTTTTATTCAGTACATCCAACAGAAGAAACAGCTTTTGACAATAAACTACAATCATCCTAACTCTGTCCCTAGTTTTCACAGCTAAAAGCTTATTCCTTCCCTATAAATGTCTCGACAGAACTGCAGGCAAAACTATTCTCTGTCAAATAGGCCTCTGTCTTGTCATCATTTTCAGTGGAGGTAAAATTAAAATGTTCATTCCCAGAAAACAGAGATCAGAATTCTAAGCAGTAGATAAATTTCAACTAGCCTTTTGCAGAGAACTAGCTCTCTGAGAAACAAAGCTATTATGTCAGCTTAACTGTCCATAAACCACAAGCAAAAGCATGAACTATTAGGACTACTCACAGAATAAGAACCGACTCTAGCTCCACTCTAAATTTATTAAGGATGACTCTTATTAAAAACTAGTTTGCGTATTTGCTTGCAGAATACCAGAAATTTATGCCTGTACTCCTAAATCAAGTACTGCAATTTTGAAATTGCTGCATAGTAAGTGATTGGTATTATTTTCAGCTTTTAGCAATGGAAATTTTTGTCTGCAATAAATCCAATCAGGAAGACTCTTGTCCATCGCAGCACCACTACTTTTGCACAATAAATAATATGTCTCTATAGTCTTTTCCTATACAGACAACTGAATCTAGTGACTGGTTTTGTTAAAATCACTATATTCAAACACTTGGGGACTGGGGGCTGTTTCTTTTTTAATGCATCTCTAATGATATTCACACTCTCACAGCCAGCAGGATGTGAAACACACTGAAGGGACAGAACAGTGGCACATACAATGTCATGATTTCCACAGAGAGTTAATGAACCTTCTGTAATATCCCCTACCTGGGCACACTGAGAGGCCTTCTCTTCCATCTCCTTCCAGGCTTTGAGCATCTTTTCTGAAGCTGAAGAGAAGAAAGCTGTTAATTTATAAAAAGATACTGACACAAAAATAAAGCATGACATAAACTTTACATACATCAGTTGAATTTAAACACAAAGGGCATGACGCTGTATCTCCATGCAGGAGTCATGACCCAGAGATCACAGAGAGACAGCAAAGTTGCACCTTAAGAACTTCATGCCGGATCTTAACTCACATACAAACTCTTTGGTAGGATTTCACTGTTTGCAATCACTAGCTGGAAATGAGTCTGAGTCTTTAAACTCCACCATTAAGCTCAACAACTGCCACTTTTGAACACAGACTGTCCAAAACCAGTTCATTGAGTCTTTCATTTTCCATCATCCTTCAGCCCAGTCATAATTTTTGACTCAAGTTTCAGTTTTTAGCCATATATCCAAATTATGCATAAGTCCCATTATTCTCCCCTGAATAGCATTTAAGACCCAGACGTTTCTGTGACAATAAAACTGTAGCTGGTGCTTTTTCACCTCGTCTCTCATCCTGACTAATGCTACCTTCTGCTATCAAGCACAGCAAAATTACTCCCTTAGCGCTGTTCAACATGGTGTTTCTACAGTCACCATGCCTGTTTCTTCTGCCATGGAAGGCTAGTGGCCCTTCCACTGCACATCAAGCACAGCAACTCTGCCCTCCACTTTATGCTCAGCGACAGCTCCAAATGAATTAGACTCTGAGTGAATAAATAGCGAACATTTACATCACCAGTACTATTAATACTCCGTGCGGAACAGCTGACCACCTGTTTCACTGTCACTGAAGGTCCCCAAAAACATGTTACTTTTTATCCTTCTGCCTCTGCTTCTGCCAAACTCTTCTGCATCTGCCTCAGCTAAAACATACCCATAAAGATGCCAAGGAACACAATGGCAGCACCAGCATTCATTTTCTTTTAAGCTAGTTCTTACCCACAGTCCTTCATAGCCAGTCTGATCCTTTATAGGATCAGACAAGACACCCAGGCAAGCATTACAGAAAACGTACATATGCCATAAGCCATCTGGTCACTGTATCTCTCCAGGTCAAGGCGAATGCTTTGATGAAAAAATTCCAGCTTTGCTTTCAGTTGCTGAGATGCTGACACCATATTGTTTTTCATTTTGATTAGGTTGGCATTATACCGAAGAAGACTGAGCCTAAAAAATTAAGTAAGAACAGCACATGTTAGTTGAAAAGCTTATCTGGACTGATGTGGCCAGTGCTGTCACATTACCTGAAGGAAAGACATAGCTAGCAAAAAATTTTGTTAGTTCCTTGGAACAGGGAGTCTCAGTGGGGTCATAGACTCCATCTTATATCCTCAGAAGCTGCAGGTCCTCGGCAAGCAAAAGAGAAAGTACTTCCTTATTTGCCAGTTTTTCTGTCAAACTCAGTTCAATGGTCTGTGCAGTTTAGAGTATTTCTTAGTATTTACAAGGTCCTGTAGTGCATGTTGCCCTGGTAAATGCTGGCACCTTTTATATCACTTGAAATATATGACACTGCCCATTCTGTGATTCAATCACAGGACCAAACCCTACAAATATAACATTTCCACTCATTCTGCTACCACTTGTGAAATGACTATTCTTGGCTGCCTTAGGAGGAATGTTGCCAGCAGGCTGAGGGAGGTGATTCTTCCCCTCTATTAAGCACTGGCGGGGCCAGACCTGGGTCCAGTTCTGGGTTCCCTACCACACCAGAGACATGGACATACTGGACAGAGGCCAATGAAGGGCTAAGAACATTATTAAGGGACTGGGAGCATGTCTCCTATGAGGTAAGGCTGAGAAAGCTGGGACTGTTCAGTCTGGAGAAGAGAAGGCTGAGTGGGGATCAAAACGTACAAATACCTGAAGGGAGGGTGCACAGAGCATGACTGGCTCCCGTCAGTGGTGCCCAGTGACAAGACCAGAGGCAATAGGCAAAAAAATGAAATACAGGAGGCTCCCTCTGAACATCAAGAAACTCTCTTTAACTGTGAGGGTAACCAAGCACTGGCACAGGTTGCCCAGAGAGGTTGTGGAGTGTCCATTCTTGGAGATATTTAAAAGCTTTCTGGACATGGTCCTGGCCAACCAGCTCTAGGTGACTCTGCTTGAGCAGGGGGGTTGGACTAGAGGAGTTCCAGAGGTCCTTGCCACCCTCAGCTATTCTGTGAGTTTGTGACTATATTCAAGGTTCAAGTTTTTTCACTTATCATCAATGTCAGGCACTATGCAGGAAAATTCCTGGAGTGGAATAAGCTCTCAGCCCAACTACGTTTTATAATGTAGAAGTACAGAACAGCAGAGGGCTGTAAAACTTTGGGTAACCAAAATGCCCCAAGATATAATACATTTCCATGCAAAAAGTCTCTGTATTTGAATAATAATCTTCTGAATGAGGAGTAACAACTTACATGGCAGCTCTCTGGCCCTGGAAAAGCCTGCTATAATCTTCTTTTAGCCCAATCACGTAGTGAACTGCTTCTGCCCATACCTTGCGCAGCTGAGGAATTGGTAGTTGGATTTTACTATCCTGTACTGAATGCAAAAAACCACAATTGTACACAAATGAAAGGACAACTCTAGGAAAGGACTTCAGTGCTTATAACATTCCTAATTCCTGTTTCAGGTGCTTAAAGTAAGGGATCAAGTCACGTAAGATCTGCTCAATTTGTGTGTGACGCTGCCTAAGCATGTATAAGCTTTTCATGCTATGGCTCCCCAGGTGATTGACAGCCTGCTACTGGCCAGGCAACAGCTCACGTTTGAACTCACAGCTACTCCAGTACCGATTTCTTTGACCACTTTGGTCTGATGGCACTAGCAGACACAGTTCACACTACATGAAACGGCACAAGGCAGGACCCATGGGTGGGTTTATACAAAACATCTATCTAAAGCAGTTGCCCAAGCTAGCAAAGTAAATTTAATTGCTCCATTTAATCAGCTAATATTGGACAGTGTCCTGACTTGTGTTTCATCTGAAGATGTGTTCAAACTTTTGTACATTTCTTCCCAGATTGCTGGTGTAGATGTTTAAGGGGAAAAGACGCAGGACTCAGGCATGTTCTCCTACAGACAGGGAACTGTCAGTACGTTGGGGTAGGTATCAATAAACATGTTGTAAAAAGCCTTAGCTCCAAAAGAATCAGCACAACGATGCCACACAATGATATTCACCAAAGTTAAATAGCCCAGAAGACAGGAAAAAAACCCCAATCAGAATAAACCTGAGTGACAATAAAAGGAGACAGGGAAAACCAGCACAACTTCTGCAGAGCCAGGCCAAAGAAAACTCAACAACTTAACAGTAGCTTTATGTCACATGGCATTTCCTTTACATGCAATAACCTAGTAGATGTCTCCTGACCCTTGGCGCTAATTTTTCCTTCACAGAGGTATACAAGGTCCTTCATACAAGTATAATGGGTATACATACATATACACACATCTTCATAGAAGTATATTTGGTCCTGCAGGTGACCACTGTTGTTTCAGGAGACATGTAAGGGAAGCTGTAAGCCGAGAAGCAGCTTTCATGCATGGTCTAAAAAAGTGTATTGATAATGCCAGGGCCAGACAACAGCACCAGAACTAAGTGGGACCAACTGGAGCAGATCCCACCAATATCCACGCAGCAATAGGCAGGCTCTACTCCTAACAACTCAAGAGGGGCCTAGACGGTCTCAAACACTTGGCTCTGCTTGGTGAGACTAGAAGTAGGATCAGTCCCATAGGTTTATGGACACACTAGAGCTGAAAACTGCTGGGAAGACAGTACAAGAGGTTTCGAACCTCTGCCAAGTGTCTCCAAAGACCAGTTCTAGTTCATAACCTCCGCAAGGGAATGACAGCAACTGGTGCAACATGGCCAAACACGCTGGCTTGTCTCTGTCATCAGAGTAAGCCGAGTTTCCTTGTATAGTGCCAGAATGATCAGCAGCATAGAGCAAGGCACCTGTTCATTCAACTTAGGCGAGACATGAGAGATGGATCGCAGCTGAAATGCAACTATCACAGACAGTACAGGGCAAAAAAGGTAACCTCTACCCTCAGGATGCTAATATGGTATTCAGAAGCATATCTAGAAGAGCTGTAGGAGGGCAACTACTCATGAGCATCCAAAGCACCCAGTCTCAGGAGCCAGGACTGAAAGAAGCTAAAACCTGTTTGTACTTGTGCACAGGGAGGAGAAGGGATGCGTATATAACTTCTACAGATGCTAAACCCTAAGATAAGAAGGTCCCTGACCCTTGGTACCTCTGAAGGATGTCTATGTGGCCTATAACTCAAGTTCTGCAAACACCTCCCAGCATGATGTCACTGTAACACTCTGTAGGTGTGAAGGGACAAGACCCATCAGCAGATCAGGAGGCTGTGCAAATGAAATCACTGCCCCCAAGATACAATCTTCTTTCCAGGATGTAGTGTACAGACAGAAGTTTCCCTCTCTAGGCTACAACATCAGGTTGCACATATTATCTCCCAAGCCTTCATTCACATCATGGCTCTGTTTAAGTGCGGCAATACTTAGGTTCAGGTGTTTAGGTGGGGCAGATACTGTTCAGTGCACAGAATTTAATATAAGGGCAAAAACCTTAAATGAATTCTTAATTTTCTCTATAGGAGAGTTCCCAAAGGGTGGGCAATAAATTCTCTGAATGGTTAAATCTAAAAAACGTGGAGATACAGCACTGTAGATGAAATTTTGTTAGGCTGCTCCAGGTTTCTCAAATGGTCCTCTCTGAATTAGACAGTGCCCTTCAAGATAATACACACAGATTTATATGGCAAGTCTACTCTCATATTACGTGAGAAGCAGCGCTTTCAGTTCCCAGCTGCTCTCCAGCATACTTACCAATGTAATTTACACAGTCAGACAGACTCCGAGAAGCAAAGGGTCCATCATAGACAGTTTTGCTTTTATCAAACAAATAGACCATGTAGCTATCCCAGCCTCTCTAGTGAGAAAAGAGAAAAGACCATAAACAAGAGAAATCTCGAACAGTGCTCCTAGTAACCCAGCGGGTCCTTGTTACATTATGAATTTATTACTGTGGGCAGACACTCTTCTTATCAGGGGCCTTAAAAATGTGATTTTGATAGATCCCACAGAAACACAGGACAGGACCCTTTGCTAGCAAGTTACTTTATTTAAATATTTAGACAGAGTATAACCGTAAGAATCTGCTTATGTTAGCTGATAAAGGAAATGCTATACCTGAAGAGTTACTACACTTACAGAACTGTCTCCAGCGGGAAAAGATTAAGGCAATTTAACTTCCCCAAGATTTTAAATTCCCTGATAATGTGAAAGACATTAAACAGAATCATTCTTACTACGCCATCAATAACACACTGGGAAGCAGGTTTCCGAGGGTCCAGGCAAATTCCTGTTTCTAACAGCAGTTCCTGATTTCCAGTACTTATTCCAGTTTCAAACTCAATCCGAATCTGAAGGGAATGAAGGCTTTCCTCGGGGTACAAGAGAAATGAAACAATCTTGGCGGAGGTCATATTTAGGATGTGTACTATCTGTAAAAAGAGTACAAGATTACAAGTCACTGCTATCAAAGACAAAGGACACAAAGGTCTGGGAGGGAGCATGTAGCAATTAACATGTTAGACTGAGAACATCGTTTGAGTTTTAATTACTACAATAATCAAGTTCAGGACCAAACCCACAACACTCAAAGCCTGCACCTGTAACTTTTAATGTCAGAGAAAATTACAATCAGACATACTAATAGCCTTCACAAGCCACACTGCAGCTTAATTACATCAAAAGAAAGGCGACAACCTAGCATAAAGGCCATCTTGAACCTTGCTGTCTCTGATGCCGGCCAGTACTACTCCCCAAAAATGGAGTTACGTTTCCTTTAATCCCTCCATACAAATAAGCTGTTACATATCAGTGCTTGTCTTCCCACGACTCTCATGGCCCTCTCTACAGTTTTATTGTATCTGGTCAGACTGCAGGACCCAAACCACACCACAATATACAGATTTTGACAAATCCCAACTATGGGCACAATATTTTGAGCTTTAATTCCTCTGAAGTCCTTCCAGATCAGGCAAAATTATCCTCTGGCTTCTATACTTGCTTGCCTCAGCTCATCTTACTCCAGCAAAGCTCCAATAATTACTTGAAGGGGAAGAGTCAGGTGAATGTAATCTCTGTTATACTACAGGTACATGGGCCTGGAGGTCACAGCATCAGTAGTAAACTCCTGATAGTTGAGGAACACTGTTACTAGCAAATATTAAGCCATTACTTGATCTTGGCGAGTCCTTTTGAGATGACAGACAGTAATACAGGGTCATTCTTCTCCTCCAAGTGTAAACCTAGAGATTAATATTGCTGGTGATATTTTGCCTTCAGACATGCAATAGACAGGCTTTATACACGCTCACTTCCTCATACCAAGAAAGATACTCCTCATGATCTTGCAGCTGGATGATGCCAGGATTATAGCTTTGTGCCACTGAACACCCTTTCTGTTCTCAGAGATGCTTTCAGTAGGCCTTTAAACCCAGTATCAACCCTCACTCACCTTCAAATTCAGTATGTGATCCATTATTAGGAAACACTTTGGACGACTGGTCTCAGGATCTAAACCTCCACCCCGCTGTTGTGGATCCCAATTCAGCATCAGTTGCAACCAATTCTCCATTGGTTCTACAATTAAACTAAAACAGAAGGGCCATAAGAAAGAGAAGGCAGATATTCCACAACGCTCAGTCCACTTGGGAAACTAGGATCTCACAACAGGTTACAATACAGTTACAATAAGGTTACAACTCTTTTGTTAAGAGACCATGTGTGTGCAACGAACATGCATGAAGAACATAGATTTCACTGCAGTCACTCATCCTGACAGCAGGGAAAGCCTAGAAGGCAAGGAAAGCACATCCAGAGTGAGCATCCCCACTGTAACCAAAGTCTTTACAGACCTCAGCAGGTGCAAACCCCCATCCAATATACCCTGCATTACACTTTTTCTGACTCCTATTCATTGAGTCAAAAGTATTTTGACACATCAGTAAGGCGTGACAAAATGGATAAGGTGAATTGGGTTTTGGTTCTTTTTCCTCCAAAACCCATCCATGGCATACATAAAATAAAATAGTTTTCAAAGCCTTGTCTGCAGAATAACCATTCTCACGTTGCAGAGCTGCCTGGAAGGTTCTCCTCCATGCTCATCCACACCAAGCAGCATTTAAGTTTAATGTCAGGAATGTCTCTGAAGACAGGGCACAGCACAAAAAGCCTAAAGCACTGGCACAAAGCTACTTATTTCATTCTTGGCTCCAGTACTTTTCCTAGAAATCTAACGGTGCCAATCAGTTGTGCTGCAAACCTGGGCACATCTAAAGACACAAGTGCTAAATAAGTGACAAATGATTAGAGTCTGACTTCTGACTTGGTACAGACCAATTAAAAGGCCCTCCTGGAGGTCTTCGGTCTGAGCTCTAGCCCACAGCAGGGCCAATGTCACAGCTACAGCAGGCTGCTCAGGGCTGTGTCCAATCAAGTTTAGGCAGTTCCACAGATTTAGATCCCTCACTGCTTGCAGCCCCAGGGATGCATCATTAGCATGGGGAAACCTTTTTCCTGTGCCCAAATTTCACTTCCCTTGTTGTAACTTGTGCTGTTGCCTTTGGTCCTTTTGCTTCGGCCCTCTGAGAAGAGCCTAGATCCATTGTCTCTGTAACTCCTCAACAGATAGTAGAAGACAAAATTAGATCCCCCTTTGCCTTCTCTTTGCCAGACTGAAGTGGCCCAGCTTCATGGGCCTCTCCTCGTATGCTCTATTCAACAGGCTCTGACCATCTTTGTGGCCTCTTGGCCTGGACTTGCAGCAGGTTTTTCCACAACACAAGTACTAGAAACTTCTGCTTTCATGGAGCAGCTAACTCAAGTCCTTGGTTTATGAGATTCAGTACCATCAAGTTATCAGGTAGATGTTACTCAGTGGCCTCGTGATAACGGGTGGAAAGCAGTTGCAGAGTTCACACTGCAAGGTGAACTGTCATCATCCCACAAACTATAGGGACAGTCCAAAGTATTAAAAAAAAAAAAAGTCATGTGGCTATGGGCTATTCCTTAACAGCAAACAGTGGCTTGCCAGGAGCTTGAAACACTCCTTAGGAGAAAGAAGGAGGACCCCACAATGCTTGGGATAAAAGAGGACAAGCCCTCAGTTTAAAAGACAAGCCAAAAATTATCACACATTGCCACAAGGACACACTTACCCACAGAGGCTGTGAGGCTGTGGCAAATGGGTACTAAAGCGAACCTCCCCATTCATCTCTTCAGAAGCGAAGATGTGCTTTGGATCCTTCTTCTTGATTTTTTCATGCCTAGAAAATAAAATCCTTTGTGGATATACTGACAATGTTACTTCTGTAAAGGGCCAATTGAATATGGCAGCAGCAAAAAGCACCAGAGTCTAGTAGCTTTAGAAAAGAAGCTCTTCTTTCAGGACAAAGACATTTTCAAACAACAGATCCAGAATATCTCCAAGTGGAAGAGGGAAGCCCTTGAAATTAACTGTCTTTGGAAACATTTTTGCATCTGCTTGGAAGGAGGTCTGGACAGCCATCAAACAAGAGGGTCAACAGGTAACAATTCACTGCCCACACAGCAAGCCTGCACCAACAAAATCAGCCTCCACACACCGAGGCAGATAAGATTTGCAAGAATCATCTGGCAAAACCACTGCCCTTACCTTGATCTGAGTGAAGCACCTAATAAGTGTTAAAAACACTACAGGCTCTTGGATCCAAGGAAAGCATCACCAGCAACTGTCTCGGTTTCCTCACTTCACCACTGGTCTGAACCTTGCCTAGAGCTCAGCTGCTTCAGAGCAGCAGGATTTCCTGGGGCAAGTTTACAGCCATCAGTCAGCTGTGAGGCAGCTGCATGCCTCTTGCTCCGGGAGGCTGCCAGCCTGCTCTGTGTCACAGTCAGCCCCAACTGGAACTGAAGCTGTATGTGTATGGCCTGTGCTGTTCTCTTCCTTCTTTTATGGATAGGGAAGAGCTGTTTCTAATCTCATTCATGCATTAGTCTTCTCCTACTTACATTAGGAAATCAAGTTTTCCATGCTGGAATAAATGCAAAAAGTACTGAACTATTTAAATAATGAACTCCCAAAGCTTAGCAATTAAAAGGGAAACCATTGCAACATGGTTAAAATTATTTTTTGTTAACACGTAAGAATTTTTTAAGCTAACACTTGCATAAAACCTCAGATTTACCTTTTCTCCTGTTATTATTTCAATGCTAACAGAAAAGCAAGATTCCCATTTTCTCCTGTTGTAGGACCACCCTTTTAAAATCCAAGCTTATGTATACTCCTGGTATTGCAAAGTAAGAAGTGGAAATATAAAAATATCCACGCTGTCACCTCACCACACACAGCAGCTGTCATTCCTATTGCCTGGCATCACATCCTGCAGAGTAAAGTGTCTTACCAGGTAAACGGCTGTAGATTATGTAAGAAAGGTCTAAATCCTGCAATGCATTCAAACACCATCGTTCCAAAGCTCCAGTAATCAACAGTAACTGAGTAGGATTTATTCTCAAAGAGTTCTGGAGCCTAAAAAGGATCATAAAAAGACACTTTGAAAGCAGTATTTCAGGTCATCTAATTTACTTGCATTTCTGCAGAGACAAAGCTGTGTCTAGGCATGGCCCCAATTCCAGGGCAGCATGGGGACGCTGATGTGGCCCCGCTTACACTGCCCAGTGGGTCAGGGCCTAGAGCACCCAATCCATGAGGAATGGGAGGGAGCTGGGCTTGCTGTCTGGCTGTGGGGAGGCCAGAGCTGGGGGCAGGCTGAGAGCAGCTCCCAGCCGTGGCACAGGAAGGCATAGAGGAGATGGATGGGGCCAAACTCATCTTGGAAGTGACAGGTGATACAGTGAGGGGCAACAGCCCCAGATCACCATCTGTGAGGTTCAGGTTGGACATGAGGAAACACTTCTTCCCCTGCAGAGGGAAAACCCTTGGGACAGGTCTCCAGGAAAATGTGGGAACTCCATTTTTGGATGGTTCAGGGCTTGGCTGGGCCAAGCCACAGCTGCCCTGACCTAGTGCTGGTGACAGTCCTGCTATGAGCAGGAGGCTGAAGAAGGGATCTCTGCTGGTTCCTTCTGACACACACTTCTGTGATTCTATAAAATGTGGCAATACCACATCACTTGTATAAATGAAAAAAAACCCAGTCTTACCAAATATTGTAATGTTCCAACAAATGAAGTGCACAAACTTCCTTGATCCAGATCCTTTGCATATCCCAGGTCTATTATTTTGTGAACAATCTGTAAACAGTTTAAATAATTAATCAGAAGAGCAAATTCAGAGAAAAACACTCACCAAACAACCCAAAAACTGTGCAGTTACATCCACAGCATACGCTCAAGAGGAAAGCCAGAATGGAAGTTCTGGAGAAAGTCCACAGCAAAGCTTCTGCATGTGACACAGTGTTAAGGCTTGCTGTTTCAACATGTAAGTTGGCGCTGTCCACCTGTCTCAACTCAAGACTGGATTTTAAATAAAGTAGCTTGCCAGTTACAGCTTGGCCAAACAGAGTAGCTAGCTTTTTAACTGTGAATTTAAAGTAATTTGTTTAAAGAGTAACAATAAAGAAAGCAATTTTCACTAAGAAATCCATATAGGTCGATTCTTTGAACTTGGCTTGATTTTACATGCAGCCCTCAAGCCACAAACACAGGGACACACTACAATCTCTTAATTATTCACATTCTGTTGCAGGCAGGGTTCCTGAATGGAAGCCAAAGTCATTTGGTTTTAGTGACAAGGATTTAATAATAAGCAAAACCGAGTTTGTGGCTTCAAGACAACATAAACTTTTACTAAATTCACAGTTGAGTTTTCAGCCCAGTTCAATGACATGAACTACTTGTTCTCCATTGTTTCTCTCAGATCAGACCAAGCTGCTGACAACTTCCAGAAGTGGCAGTGGAAACACTACTGACAGAGGCCCCCTGGCTTACCTTTCCACCTTCATCTTGAAGAACAATATTTTCAGGCTTTAAATCTCTGTGTATAATTCTGTTTTCATGCAAATACTGGATACCAGACCCTGAAAGACATGTGTTTGATTTAATATAAAATAAACTCACACTGATTAAAGATACATCTGATAAAAATCTAACATCCCTAACTTTGGGGTTGACATCAATAAATCTTCAGTTTAAAGCACCATTAAGAACTATTGACTCAACAGATTCATGATATTTATTGTAGGACTGAATTAGCTCTGTTCCTCTGCTCTGCAGAAATGGAGATTGCTACAGAGTTCAGATCTCATGGCATAACCGCAGGTCACATGTCTTGCCCTTACAAGAGAAGCCGCTGAATTCCTCTCAAACTGTAGTTACAAAATGAACCACAGCATGCAGACAAGCAAAACAGGTCTCCAAAATGTGCAGGCAGCCTGAAACAGCCCTGCATGTCCTCTAGCCTAAGATCTTGGTAAATTAACACAAGGTAACAAAAGGAGCTATTTATATATGTGAACACGTTATGCAAGATGCTGATGAAAGAAAGCACTGAAATTAAGCAAATGAAACAAGCTCTTTCCCTTTGACCTAAAACTACTGCCAAATAGTGGCTTACAGAGCTTCTAGTAAACTGCCACTACTGCCAAAGCACCACATCGCAAACCACCCCATCAGTGAAGCTGCAACGAAGCAGAAGCACTGCTGGAGCTATAAAACGACTGCTGGGCAGTTTCTGGTTAACACTGCATGGAGCAGCTGACTGAGATGCCACCAGCAATGCCCCAGTAAGTATTAACAACACTGAACTTAGGGGCTCAAGGCTTCCCCTCTGCTGATGAGGGACTGATGTGCTCAAAGTAGCACCACTTCTGTCATCCCCACCACTGAAAGTGAAATTCCATGATTTCTTTAAGCCAGCCTATGTGAGGGCTGTCCCCAGAAGGAACACAGGGTCCCAAACCCTCCTTTCCCAGAAGTAATTTCCATGGTGGCGCAAGCATTTATGGCACCACATGATCAGCTTGATCCTGGGACCAATCCAGCTGGAAACTGCTAAGAAACAAATAATCAGGTTTTAGCCAGTCTGGTTTCCAGAACCTGCTCCTTGCCTGGGTATGGGAGTGACTGCAATAGGGGAGGGAAGAGGAGCACGCCCCAAGAAAAGCCAAAGAGCAGGACTTTGCCTTGTGGCAACAGTCCACACTTGAACTGCCTTGAGGGGACTGCAGAGCCACTAACAAAAATGAAAACAAGAGAAATCCTGCCTGCAGGAAAGGGAAAATTCACTACCGATCCACCCAAATAACAACACTGGCTGCTAAATAAAAGATTACCAAGCGTCTGCCACAGGACACAGCCAAAAAGCAAAAGACCACCCACAAAATCTGAAGTTTGGTTTTTAGTTTTTTTCTTTCAAAGTAATGACGTTTCAATCTTGGGAGATGGTCAAGTGGAAACAAAAGAAAAGGTCCCATGAAAGGCCCAAGGCAGGTATTGTATTTGCTCATCTCCACCATGGGAGTATTTTAAATTTTCCTATGCAAAAGATATTCTGACTGCACATCGTGTAAAGCCTGCTTCTAACCAGCCATGACTATATAAATTCATTATTTTAAGAGAAATATTCAACCAACATGCCTTGTCCACAGTTCAAACACTTTCTCCCATCTGGGAGAAAGTCTTCAACTTTCACTGATTTATCATTACACGTTTACCAGCTTTAACTTGCATTTCTTCTCCACTGCATTTTCAACTCTTTGCCAAAGACATGCCAGAGACATTTAACTTATTATGAAGACAACAGACCCCATTCTGCAGGTGGAAGGGGAATAAGGAGGAAGGAATACAGGGTTGTGCTTGATTTCAGGAACTCAGCTGAGCCCTCTGAGCACTGAAAGACAGAAGCCCAGGCCAATACATCCAAAATGCTTTCTCCTGCCAAAACTAGCTTCATTCCTACAAGTACAGACATGTTATCTGTAAGAGAACTAAAAAAACAAGGAGCTCTACTGGAAAGCCTAATTGCTAAAGAAACCATCTGTAGGCATCGTGCTCAAACAGATGACTTGTCCCTCCAATGGTGTCCAAGAAGCCAGGTACTTTCTAAAGGAAGGCCAGTTTCAAGTCTCACATCTTTTATTTTCTTACAGTTCCCTCAGTGATCAAGAATTTGGCATCAAGCAAGCTACAGCTCAACAGTCTGAAAAATGAGATATTTGATGAAACATTCCTGGATGCCAGCAAGTCTGTCATAGAATCATTCTCCTAGATTACTACAGCCTTGGGAAATGGCTTTAAAGCAGGCACCCAAAGGTATCAAATTAAATTGTTCCCCATGAGCAGTAGTGTCACCTTGGGCTACTCCCATCCTGTATGGATTTGCTGCCTGCTCCCTTTCCAAACTGCAGAATCTGAAATCCACATGACATCAGACACCTTCTGTAATGCAGATCAAGTTGATGTCTGGCTAATTTTCATCTTGTCATCACTCTACCTCCCTGCAGGCTGCCTTGGGACCTTTCTTAGGGCAATACGCAGCCCAACGGCAGTGTTAGTGGGAAAGATTTCTTCTCCATCCTCGTGCTTCAAGTTGCCATTGTGCAACACAGGGCTGGTGCCCTTGTTATGCTGCTCATCAAGTACAGTTTAGTCCTATCCATCACCTTTACAAGTGCCCTTTTCTGTAGCGCTCAGACCTTCCTCAGCCTCCCTGTGGCCAGACCCAATAAGCCCATCTCCTGGTGGGTCAGGTGCTCCAGGCCTTGTGCTGTCTTTGCAGGGCCTTGCTAGGATCTCCACACCCCTCTGGAACTTGGGGCCAGATGAGGACAATTGTATCCAGATGTAGCCTCACCAGTGCTAAGTAAAGGAGACAATGATCTCCACCACTGCACTAGCCACAGCTCTAATGCAGACCAACAGAATTGCTTTTCCAAAACAAGAAGCTTGTCAACATTTAGACATGCTTATTTTGGGATTGCCTACCTCATCAACCCTCAGTTGAGAGCAAATCATTAGCCAGAAGATTCCTGGACTAGCCCTCGCATAGTTGGCTTCCTCTTCTGCTATGCTCTTACCTATCTTGCTCTCAGCTCCACTCCAGTTTGTCATCTCCTCTGTAGTGTCACCCTGAACAAACAAAATTTCCCTCCTACTAAGCAAAACCTACACAGAGAAGCCATAGGGCAACTTTGGCACTTGTCACATTGGTTCTTGCTTTTTGGCTTGTAAAAGTTACATTCCTTCAAATAACATAACAGTTTGACACTCCCAGAATCATGTACTGAAATGGGGTTTGAATGGGAAAACGTGGCCTTAACAAAAGAAAATGTTAAGGTCATAGTTACATACAACTGACCACTACACAGGTTTTCAAATTCCATTCCACAGACAGGTCATTAGTGAAAGCTTCTTGTCTCTGTGATCAGTAGGGATATCAAGTCCTTCCTCTGCAATAGAAACCTGATTTGATTTAACACTCTGTTCTCCTAAGTCCCCTTTTCAGGGTCAGCTGAAAAAGCAACATGCCATTACACATAATTAACACACACACACCCCCCCAAAAAAAAACCCACAAAAAAACCCCAAGCAAACAACAACAAAAAACACCAAAGCACAAGAAAGGCACTAGACTACATACCGATGTCACTAAGCAAAGAAAGTATTTGACTTTCCTTAAGTCCGCAGCAGTTTTCCGGTTTGTTCAGCAACTACAGTAAATAAATTAAAAAAAAAAAACAAAACAGTTTAGACCCCTGTTGACAGTCAAGAGCAACTCCTTCCACACCCTGCGGACATGACACAGACAACAGCACAGTTCAAAGATAACTCCAGTTGAATGAGGTAGCTGGTTTTGTGAAACAAGAGCATGGGAGAAAAAGAAAACTACTCAGACAAAACAAAAATTTAGTGCAGAGATAAGGTTGAAAAGATTTGGACTACTAGAATAATACCACAAAAGTGTAAGAGACATCAGAAAGCAAATGGGCAAAAGACACAGGCAGGGCCATATGGCTGTAGGCAACAGGGATCCCAAGGCTCCTGGAATTTGTTCCTCATCTCATGAAGTTTGGGAACACCCCGTATACCTGAAGCAGGACTGCTGCTTGGAAAAACAACTCTCCAGCGAGGAAATAAATTGAGTGACAAAAGGCAAAAGGAATGGATGTACATCTAAGCCCTTGGCATTCAAACACACATCGCTGACAAAAGGATGAGAAGGGAACCTAACAGGTTAACGCCTAAATTCAGCGTAGGTCACAGAAGAGAAGATCACTGCAGTTATTTACTGCTCCCAAACAGCTTAGCTGGCCCAAAGCAATTGCTGCTTTAATTTGCACAAGTTGGCCATGGACTCTAACACAGCCTGTTTTCCTCAGTGTGCTGTACCCAAGTGATACTCCATGCTATGGAAAACACAAACATCCAGGTATCAGCCTCCACTGCAAGTTGCTGCCAAACAATGTGCAGTCACCTGTAGTCAGTCCCCACTCCATTAATGCTGCCTGAGCCCTGCAGGGTCCAACCCATGATACCAGCCACCCACCTCATGGTCAGCCACCTTAAAACCAGTAAAGGGTAACTCTCTGATAATGGTGCTATGGCTGCAGACTGTCCCATTTCACACAAGTCACCTTCTTCAGCTCAGCGCTTGATTGCTGGCTAGCTCTGCCCTGGGACACAGTCTCCTTCCTGACTGCCCTCCAACGATGAGAGGCAGCTGCTTGACACTTCAGCATGCTGGCTTTCAGGCTGCCCACCTAGTTAACCCTGAGCTAAAAAGCAGATCACTGGCCTGTGGATCACTGGAGTACCCACAGCACGGACCATAACCTGAACTCTCAGCCCTGTCTCCACTCTAAGGTGCTTCACCTCTCTCCTCCCTTGCTCTAAATTTTTCTCCTCTAGCAAAAGGTCTAGTGGAAGCACCATAAGAAAACCTCTCCCAATCAGTCTTAATGACCTGTCAATAAGTAACCAGCAATTTCCTGCATATGCCCTGAGTCAGCCAAGTTGTGATCTGATTTTTACTTCACTGAAGGCTTTTATAGATTAGATTGAGGGTACACTTCTGCACTGCAGCCACTCCTGCCACGATGTATCCTCGTGGTTTTGCCTGCCTCCCACACTTCAGGCACAACCAGTAGTCACACCTCTACAGAGAAGAAGCCAAACTTCAACATCTCGCTCCTTAACTTCTGAGTAGATGTGCTGAACAACAAAGGACAAGAGGGGCAAAGTCAGAAATCAAACTCAGAGCCCACCCTTCTCTGAAAGAGCACAAGCATGAAAATGTGCGCGGCCCATAGACAGAAGCTGATGCTTTTCCATGCTTTATGGAAGATCACACAAGTGCAATGAGAAACTTAGGGCAATGCAAAACAAAAATAACGCTAAGCAAGTGTAAGAGAAAAGATTTGAAGAACAGGATCAGAAATAAAAAAAACATGCATTTTTTTTCTTTAAGGAACAAAGTGTTACATGTGATCAAATTAAATGAAGCGTGTTACTTCCGTAATTGTCCCAGCATCTATGCAACATCAAAAGATTCATTAGGAATTAAATGATCAAATACTACATTGTAAGTAGAGCTTTCTTGGTCAGGGCTTCCAATCTACCTTCAAGTAGTCTCAAAACTTTTTCTGCAAAAATACAACACCCAAGCATCGCTGAGAACATGGTAAGCTACATGTGTCTGCAACATCCAAATGCTGATTTCATATATACCCACTTCCTTTCATTGTCAACCTTAAAACTATCTCTTAAAATTGTCCTTACTGTTTTAAGCAACCCCAAAAAGTAAAATAAGGCTCAGCAAGTTACCAGTTCACTAGCTGCTATCACAAATAAGCAGTTATCGCATTCAGAATCTGCTTGCGTTCATCCAGTGCTATTTAACAGCAGTACCAAAACCAATAGAGAAATTAACTTCCCAATCACTTCAACGAGGTGATTTCTAAGCAAACATTAGCTAACAGGGATTTGTTTCTTCATCCCTATACAAATGGCTGCTTCCTGAAGCCAGCTGCAAAGGAAAGAGAGCATAAATTCTACTGGGCCATGCAGCTGCTGCCTGGGGAGCTGCTGAAAGGTTCCTTTACTCTTGGGTGTTGCTGCTTTGCAGTAGGGCAGTTTCCAGTTCAGCAGGAAAGTCTCTGAAGACCTGGAGGCCCCAGTCCAGTACAGTACTAAAAGGATCCATCCCTGTGCTGAGAGCAATACAACACTGGATAGAGGTGAAACAAAACCAGGTAAGAGACACACTGCAGCAAAGCCAAACAGGCTGGGTGTATCTAGGCTACGGGAAGTTGCATTAATGCTGTAACAGTTCCACGAAAGGAAACGCTGCTTCAGGATAAGAGAGTATCTGCCCTTGGATTGCTCTCTGTCTTCTGGTTTCAAAAACACAAGCCTCATTTCCCACACGTTTTTTTTTCTCTCCACTTTACATATATTTCCCCACACCTACACTCAAAAAGCACCACAGAACACACGTGGTCTCATAGACAGCCACAGTTACAGAAACAGCATTAACACTACTTATTTTGCTACATATTGTGAAGCAAAGCAGATGTTACCTTCCGGAGGTCACCCCCTGAACAATATTCCATCGCTAGAAGAGGAACGTCATTAACCAGGAAGTTCATCTCCTCAGGAACTTCACAGGCTCTTACTACATTGGGATGGTTCAACCTAAGCACATGGAAAGTTCGATGAAAACTGACTCCTCTTGGAAGAACGAGACAACAGATCGTCAACCAACCACATTTTATGTTTCAGGTACAATTTCTGTTCCCCAAATGGATCCTTGCTGAGAAGTACACTCTTCAACAGGTACCTACCAGTATCCAGATGCATAAAATCCACACACTTGTGATGAGAAGAAACGATGTCTCAAAGTCAAGGTAGAGGACTTTGATGATGGGTATCCAGGCTCAGGTTCTGGATTCCTACACGCTCCTGGCAAAGTTGTTACAAACGTGTCTCTGTTTCTGCATGCGGGGACAGTTTCTCCCTGGCCCCAGGGTTTCATAGGAATCTGTTAACACTTGTGTAATGGTACCAGGAAGGTAGAACCAGGCAGGTGAAATCCACGTACAGGGGGATTAGTTTCTGCAACCGAATTCAGATAGATGCTCCCTGACTGTGTCTAATATACATTACTCTTGACACATCCAGAAGGAAATGAAGGCAAATTACTTCTGTGTGCACCTTCCAAAGCCTCTGGAAGCCACCACAAGAGCAGCTGTAGCTGTGCCGCTCAGTGCTTGTATTCAAGAAACAAATATGGTGAAAATGCTAAAAAGAACAGTGATCACCAAGCCCCAACCTACAAACTCAGGTTACCTGCTAATGGTCTCCAATGTTAGTGCATACAGTGAGCAGGCGAGGGCGACAAGGTGGCAGAGTAGGAGCTTGGTAAAGCTCTATGCAGCAGAGGCACTGCAGACCTTGGTGGAGACAACTTGGAACAACCCTCAGTGGTATCCCTGCTCCCACCAGTGGGATGGCACATTTCATGCTCCGGGATCTCTCTCAAAAGGGAGGAGAAATTCTCAGGACAGGGTCCCTGGTTAAGGGACCAAGGAATTCCCAAGGACCATACAAGGCCCCACCACCCAGAGCTACTACTCATATCCCCAAGGACAAACCTGGCTAGCTCCGGTTCACAGGTACCTCAAAAGTGACACGATGGAAAGAGGGATGGTGGGCAATATAGAGTACATACTTTCTCATGAGAAAGTATTAGGAAACATTATTCTGTACATGCAGAAGTGTGACAGAAAGAAAGCAATTCCTAGGACCCCTCCAGGTGCTAGACCAAAGATGAACACACTGCACAGCATGAGAACATGCAGGTGTTCTCACGTCACCACGTTAAAACTCAAAAGCGCTGTGTGGTGTGAGTCTGGAGGAATTCAGGATGGGCAAACAGCCCAGGCAACAGAAGGGCAGGGGTTTTGGATGTCACAAGGTCCCAACCCAAGGCATGAGCTAGTACAGCACACCAGCAACACTTTGATAGCTTGCGATGACAGATAAGACCAGCACAGAGCTGCTAAGTGACGGGCAGATCCTCTCCCTGGCTGGTTCAGTCTGGGGGCTGGCTGTCCCCATGCCCTGTCACCACGCCCTGGTCTCTCAGCCTGGCTGGTTCACGGCCACTGGGTCCCAGCTGTCCCCACGCCCTGGTCCTTCAGCTCAGCTGGTTGAGGGCTGCTGGGCCCCTGCTGTCCCCCACACTCCGGCCGGTTGAGGGCCGCTGGGCCCCAACTGTCCCCCTGCCCTGTCCCTCAACCCTGTCCCCACACTCCGGCCGGTTGAGGGCCGCTGGGCCCCCGCCTCGGTCCCTCACCCCGGCAGGTTCTTAGGGCCGGGCCCCGCCTGTCCCCACGCCCCGGCTCCCCAGCCCAGCCGTTGAGGGCCGCTGTGCCCCGGCTGCCCGGGCGGTGCCGACTCGTCCGCACTCACTTCTTCATGATGTCGATCTCATGGCACCAGCGGTCCTTGTTCTTGACGCTGAGCTCCAGCCGGCAGGACTTGATGGCTACCCGGGCGCCCGAGTCCTGCAGGACACAGCGCCGTCAGCCGCCCGGGCCCGGCCCGGCCCTCCCCGCCCCACTCCGCTCCGCTCCGCGCCGCCCCACCTGGTGCTGGTAGAGGCAGACGTTACCGAAGCCGCCGGTGCCCAGGCGGTCGCGCATCTCCCAAGGCCCGCAGCCGCCCGCCGGCTGCCCCCGCAGCGCCGCCCCGCCGGGGGCCCGCTCCGCGCCGCCACCGGGCCCGGGGGGGGCGCCCCGCTCCATCGCGCCGCAGCCACTCGGCGCCACCGGCACTCCGCCTTTATTGCCGCGTCACCGCGCGCGCCCGCCCGCCCGCCAATCGCCGCGCGTCCGCCGCCGCCGTCAGCGCCGCCGTCAGGCCCGGAGGGCGAAGTCGAAGGGCTGGAAGTCGCGGCGGAAGGCGCGGGCCTGCGCCGCCTCCTCCGCCCGCTCGGCCGCGCAGCGCCGCCAATCGGCCCGCTGCGGCAGCGCCAGCAGCGCCTCGCTCGCCAGCACCTCCCTGCAAGCACAGCCGCGTCACCGCCGGCACCGCGCGTGCCGCCGGCGCCGCACGGCAGGGGCGGGGGCGGGGAGGGGGACGGGGAGGCACCCACCTGCCGAAGTGCAGCGGGAAGCGGCCGCGGATGCGGTGGAACAGCTTCTCCCCCCGTGTCCAGCTCCACGTAGAAGTAGGGCGTCCCCGGCTGCGCCACCTGCGGGAGAGCGGGAGAGGCGGGGAGCTGCCGCACCGCCGGCAGCGCCGCAGCGCAGGGCTCGGGTCTGGGACAGGGCAGATAGATGCTCCCGATCCAGGGAGGCATTTCGCTGGGGGAAACTCGGCTGCACCCACCCACCCACCCAGCGGCACCCAACTGCATCCGTAGCTGGCGACAAACCGTAGCTTCCATGCAACCACGATGCGATGGATCGCTTTCCACTGGGATCATGAGCTGAAGGGGCACTAATATAACATTGGTGGTGGCTTAATTCTGCAGTTACCACTACAGAGCAGTCAACAAGAGAACCAGGCGGTTCTGATTGTGCTTAACCTGAGCTAAGTCATCCCGTACTAACACGGCACATTGTTAGAGGAAGGAAAGCATGTGAAGAGACCGTGTTCACATTTCTCGCCTGAGACACCAACCTCTGAGCTTGCCAACATGCATATCAAGAGCTGTAACGGCTTAGAAAGGGACAAGCACATGTATATGCTATTTCTGGCTCCCGCTACAGATCAGGTCTCGCTGTGACCACTGAGCACAAAGGAAAAAAACAACCCTATGTCACTACAGACTCATTTCTGTGATATCACGGGAAGATTTCTTTCAAATTCTTATACAAGGGAACCTAAATCCACCTGATGTGCAGCAGCACTGAAAGAGGGCTGCTGTTTGATATCAGAAGTAATGAATTCAGCGAGGCCTAGACATAGCTAAAATAATTTTCAGATAAGCAACTCATCTATTGTTCACAGGAACTTCAGCCAGAGCAGAATATATCTGACATATCTCCAAACCAAGTCTACAATGGTCTGCCTCTAATAGCTTAACAGTACAACACAAAGTGACCGCAGAGGGAAACAGAGGCCTAGATAGGACAGAGGGAAAGTAACAGGTGAAATCTTGTCTCATACTTGCGTGATATCTGAGTGCTCTGGGATTTCTAGTAATTCAATCTGTTGTTCCTGTGCCTGTGCAATAAAGGACTCCTTAATGTCTTCAGAAGTACAGTGGTCTAATGGGACAGGAACCACCTGGAGAGGGAGGGCAACATTTCCGTAAAAAGAAGAAAAGACAAACCAACCGCCTGCAGAAAGCAAGCAATCCATCACTGGAGCTGGCATGCTCCTCAGTAACGCTCAGCATCATCAACCAAGACAGGTGAGCACCCATCTGTACAGGCTTAAACTTATGAGTTTTTTTCTGTAGGAGTTGAACAAAAAGCTGAAAACTAAAAGCTTGAAAAAGTTCTCAGCACAGCCTTCTCCATTCTGATCTCTGTGGTAGCTCAAGGCCGCTCTGTTACAGTTACAGATCTGCCAAATACAGAAACCACCACAATAAAACCCTGAAGATTGACACAAGGACAAAAAAAAATTAAAAAAATTAAATCAAACCAAAGGGCTGGTACTAGCAGACAATGACCAGAGTTCTGCATCTGTCTTTGGATTTTCAGCCTACATCAGTTACAAATGTGAGCACCACAGAGTGTGTGCCAATCAGAGTCAGAGTGAGGTCTTGCAGCTTATCCGAAAACCTTGTGGGCTTTTTAATCGGTTCCATGCAGGGCAAAGTTTTCCTCACCCACTCAACACAACCAACGCTGTGCTGCTGTAACGTGAAGAATTCAAGGACTGTGGTAGAAGCAGCACACTGGTTTTATTTTTGCTCTGGCTCTGTTTGTGCATAGGACAACTTCTCTCCATGCTCTGTGAAGGCACAGAATAAAGAGGGCAAGCTGAAGGTGAGCTTTCTCTTTCAATTCATTTGCGGGTATGTACAAGTGTATATTCTCCCAGGGTGACACTAAAACCATACCTGTAGCTGCAGATGCTGACTCTTATAGTTTCTTTCAAACAGGACGTATCTCTTTCCCTTGCTTCTGAAAAATTCCTTTAGGGCAGCCTTGTACTTGGTCACTTCTTCCACCACCTCTGAAGACAAGTCAACCACTGACTGGTAGTGCCCGATAGGCAAAATCAAGACGTGATCAGGTAATAAGCCACCTTTGGCAAGGGCAAGATAGCACTAGAGTGAAACAATACACACCAGTTACTCACTGCAAGCAACACTTACGTACCATGTTGTGGAAATTTACTCTCTGACTGCATTTTGAGTATAGCCCAGCCCAGTGATTCTGCCTTGGGAACAGGAAAGTCTTCTCCTCTATGTCACTTCTTAGGGATTGTTTATTAGCTATTTATTCATTACTAGAAGAATGAGACAGGGACTGCTAAAGGACACACACACAACAAAAATATCTTTTGAATGCCAGAGAATGCCTTGTCTGCAGGATGCAGGAGTTCTGCCAGATGGTAACATAAGCAAACCATGAAGGCTGGCACAGCAAAAAGTTTTCTGGCACTGTAATCCAGCTCTGCTGATGGAGCAAAACTGGGCCAGTCTTCATTTTTTAGAAACTTTAGCTATATATTTACGTTTTTTGTAGGGGAGACGCAAAGAAACTGAAAACAAAACTAAGAGTCAGCTGCAAATAAAGTTTGGGGTTTTTAAAATTTAAAATTGGAGACTGATACTTCATATTGCTGTGTCTTGGCACCGTTCTGCTGTCATGTAGCAAAGAACATGCTACAGGTACTTACGTGTGTGCCAATACTAACAACCAAGTGCTTCTCAACTTCTGGGCTGGCAAGGCAGAACCAGCAGGGCCCTGTAGACTGTGCTTTATTGAGAAAGAGAAAGAAGTGTTAGCACAAGGCTTATTTGTCAGAACAAGGAACAGAACAAGATCTGGAAAAGCTGTTATTTTCCAGCCACCCTTCCCAGCTGATGAAGTGCTGAAGGTGTCAGAAGGACACAGCTCCTGGAAGCAGATCTGGTCAGGAACTGGTGTCTCTGGGAGATTCCAGCAAGACAGGAGATGGTGGCAGTCATGCACTTGTTGACTGCCATTCTCATTGAGTGCTCTGATTTAATGGAAGAGCACCAATTCCAGGAATTTAGTGGTTACAACTTACTAACAAGAAAGCACCAGCAAATTTAAACAAACAAATCAAAATAAGGTAGAATTACCACATAGGTACAGACAAGGACAGACGCTATCAAACACACTTGTCAGTTCTGGCCTATTCATCACACCCAAAACACCTGGATTCACACTGAAACTGTGATACCTGAGCTGACCTTTAACGTAAGTTGATGGCATTGGTAAGCTAGGCCTCTCCTTATGGTCAAACACTATATTCACATCATCTGCAGGTTGTGTATAAGAATAGACAAACAGTTTTGTAAATGCAATAAACATGACAGGGGTCTCCCAAGAACTGCAGGAAACAATGTCCAGTTCTGGGGTTCATTTCTCAGCAAAACAGTATAACAAGGTTCTATTCTCATGACATCAAACTCCAGAAGACTTTGAAATTACATGAATATATAGCACACTATGTCCTACAGAAGCGATGGGAGAAAACAAGAAAACCCAGACAATCTTTCATTAAAATTGCCATTACAGCCAGTTGTGCCTTTGCAGGCACATATAGAGCGATGACACTGTGCTCATCTCAGCATAAAGTAATTTAGCCTGCAGACCTGTTAAGTGCAAGGACTATGCAAAGGGCTTGGAAATCTAATAAATAAAAACTGAACAACTTAGTCTCATGTAACAAGGGCAACTAGACTTTTCTACCAAAGGCATTTCTGAAGAATGTCTTCTTACCCGCTGGCAGTGGGAATAGCTTTCACAGAAACAAAAGAGGAGGCCAACACCTACATTTGCATTTTAAGCCCAAATTTCTGTATAACTAAGACCAACATTTCTAAAGATCCATGCTTGCAATAACACTGGCACTAAGAAGTCATGATCTTCGAAGATTTCATCTCAGTTTCTTCAGGTCAGACAAACTAATGAGATTTATAACTCAGAAATAGAGAGATAACAGGAGGGCTTTCTCCCTTCTGTGAACTCACAGCACAAAACAACTGAAGTGGTCTTTCAAGAACTCATCAGCACTGTGATCCAGTTTCTTGCAGTCCCTCTGAACGGAAACACGCTGCTTTGTGAAACTGCCTGTTGGCCAATTCAGAGGCCAGTATGGTTCAGAGGGTAAATGGAATCAGCCCACCCACAACCACCACAGATCCGACTAGCTTTTAAAACTATGCTTTTCATTTTTCTTTCACCTATTGATTGTCAGGTTTGCTGGAAACAAGGGACCCTTCATTTCTCTGTATTCCCACGGCATGTAGTATAGTGACAGAGCACACTGGCAGGTTGACATATACAGCTCAGCGGTTTGAGAAAAATGACGAGTGACACAGTCTAATACCTCAAGGGAAGAGCTCAGAAAAAAAGCATCCAGATACTTACGGGTTTTTTTGGCTTGCTTAGGTTGGGAGTTCCCTCTCTCTTTCGCATCTGAGGGACGTTTCTTTCCCTGATGCTTATTCAAATCAAAGAAAAACTGACAAGCTGGTTCTTCCTGTTTAGAAAATGAAAACCAAAGCCCATTATAACCACATCAGAGTCACAATACATACAAGAATTTGATTTTTCCTGAAGAGGTATGTAACTACCTTTGAAAGGCATCAACAGTGAAAGCATCGATATCCTGCAATGGAATGAATTGAGCTCTCCCAGAAACACAGCAGGGTTTGCCTCAGCCAGGGAAAAAAAATCTGGGAGAGCTGCCCCAAATGGCTATGTTCTTTTATTTAGTCTCATGCTGAGCATTCAGAATTGCTTGATTTTATGGATTATTCAAATCTCTTTTTCACTCGACAACCAGTGCCAAAAGAATGTCTTTATTTCTTAGAGATGTTAACCTCTCAACAGACTCACAGAAGCTGAAACCATTTGACTAAATTGTCATGTACAGCAAAATACCACTAGAAGGCTTCAATGCTGCAGAGGAAAGCACTGGGGAAGGAGATGGCAAAGAGCAGGGTTCCCACACAGGATCACAACTGCAGTCTAAAACACAGCCTGCACTGAAAGAACCAGCATGTACAGTGGAAGCATTTTTCCCAGTAACCCTGGCAAGCTCTTGTGCCTGTCATCAATTGCATAGTTCAGCTCAAAGGTACAAGTTTTGCTTCTATCCGGTTACTGACTGATTGGTCTGTTAAAAGCCTTGTTGCCAGGGGTTGAACACCACAGCAAGTCTCAGCTGGGGGTGGGGAGGTTGTCACAATTAAAGGGATCAGGAGGTGTCTGTCACCCTCATGCCCAGCCATGCTGACAGCTGGAAGAAGCCAGCCCCTCACTCTGTGCGCGCGTTGCAGGGAGAGAGGCTGGAGAGCAATGCTTGCACTTCCTACGTGACACACTGGTCCAGCAAAGACCAAGTCAAGCCTAACTTCAGGCCGAGTATTCTTCCCTTCTGCCAATGAGCTCCCAATTTGGTTTCTCTACAATACATTAAGATATACACGCTATTCATATGTCCGCATTAGTGGAGTACCCCACAATGCTTAGAGGGCATAACATGCTCTGCACAGGAAAGTAATCTGAGTCTCCACAGTGATGAACAGAATCTACTTGTCTATAATGAAATTGTGAAGGTGGCAGTTTCAGATCTTCTGACACGAACAGCTCAGTGTTCAGGCCCCAAGAAAGAACTATTCTGCCCTCAGCTGGCAAACAATCAATATTTAAAGGAGCATGAAGCCGGTAACAGCATGCTTGAGAAAAAAAAACTGTACCCAACACCAAACTCACCAGCATTGAGGGATACAGTGGAAATGCAACATCAAAAAATGTAGCATCTAAGTAGCCAGCAGTCTAAGGGAGAAAACTGAGGGCCAGCTGCAAAGGAGTAATTTGTAGTCTACAAGCTTAGAAAGAGTAAGACCATGTTTTCTGAGGTGCCCATAGGGAACAGTCCTGACAAGCAAGCAGATCTAACTACAGCATCACCATGCAGACCTGCAGGAAAAATCTGGAGTGGTTTGAGTTGGAATAGACCTTCAAAGGTTATCTGGTCCAACCTCCCTGCAGTGAGCAGGGACCTCTTCAACTACATTAGGTTGCTCGGAGCCCTGCCCAACCTGAATTTGAATGTTGCCAGGGATGGGGCATCTACCACCTCTCTGGGCAACTTGTTACGGTGTTCCACCACCCTCATAATAAAAAATGTCTTCCTTATACCTAGTCTGAATCTACCCTCTTCTAGTTTAAAACAATTACCCCTTGTCCTGTTGCTAGACCCTATTAACCCATCTTTCCTGCAGGCTCCCTTTAAGTACTGAAAGGCTGCTGTAAGGTCTCCCTGGAGCCTTCTCTTCTCCAGGCTAAACAACCCCAAAACTCTCAGCCTGTCCTCATAGGAGAGGCATTCCATCCCTCTAATCATCTTTGTAGCCCTCCTCTGGACCCACTCCAACAGATCCATGTCTTCTTGTACTGAGGACTCCAGAGCTGGATGCAGTACCCCATGTGGGGTCTCACAAGAGCGCAGCAGAGGAGCAGAATCACCTCCTTTGACCTGCTGGTCACACTGCTGTGGATGCAGCTGAGGATAAGGTTGGCTTAAGAAGGGATACACTGTAACAAACTCCCGTGCATTGAATCTATACAATTTGGTCGATAGAAATAGTTTGCACAGAACCTTGAAGTGTTTTGGACAGAAATATTCCAAGGTTAAGCCAAACACTGTCCTATGCTCCCTGAACACAGAGAGTGAAACCACAGTGCACACACTGGGGAGAAGGCAGCAGTACCTCTGCACACAGGGGTGTTTTGGTCTTCTGTGCCTCCTTCCGTGATCTTCTGTATGGATTTTCTGTAACATCCTGTGGCTGTTTCACTAGCTCTGCAGGGTCCATCAAGTTCATCGGCACAATACTGAAGGCATAGAGATACTAAAAGAAAAACAGATAGCTCAAATGCAAGAAACTTTTGCCCTGACTGCAACTTTGAAGGGGTTGGTTGTGAACTAAGCCACCCTGAAATGGTAACACAACTTAGCACTGCAGTAACCCAGCAAATCAAGTGTTCAAGCTAAGGCAGGATATGAAAAACACACTTTCTGTGCCAGTCTCCCACCCAGTGCAACCAAGAGTTTATGGAGTGCTTCCAAGTGGCTCACTCTTCACTTTAAGGAAAGATCTTTTTTGAAAAACAGCAGTGTGTCCTACTTGAAATACCTTGACCCTTGCCTGTTTCCAGGCCTTTCTGTCCAGAACTCCTGGACCTTTTTTTGTTACCAGGCCTGATTCCTAACACTAGCAACCTGTCCTTCTACACTGATATTCTGTAACTTTCTTAAGGTTAAAACCAAACCAAAATAAAACAGCCTCTTCCCATCCCAGAAGTTATTTTCAGTGATTTGTAACCGTTCATTTGGAATTTTACTTCCTTCTTAAAGCAGGCCATGCAAACCGAAAATACATAAAGTAGCTGGGGAAGGGGAAGGAATGGCAACTTTCTAACCACTTTCCTCTGCAGCTGTCTTCACAGCTACATGCCATTTGACCAGGTAGAGAAGAGTTAACACCTCAGAACACACCTTGCAGGCCTTACCCTTCTGACATAATGGGCAAATGGTATCTATTACTTGTGAGACAGATCCCTCCACTTCAGTCAAGCTTTTAAGTGATTAAGCCATCTTCTAGCTAGCCAAAGCTGGGGCTTACTGCCCTATTACTTGTGCTTGAATATAAAAGAAATATTCGGAAGTATCAGTACCTTTTTCTTGCTTGTATTGCCAACATCAGCAAGTGCAATAAACCTGCTCACATGCTGCGGGGTCTCCTGTAGCACTGTGTGATTTCTGTAAGGAAGCAAAACATGACTGTACTGGCACATACAATATAGAAAAGGACAGTGGGAAAATCACGTGTCCTCCAGCTACTCAAGACAGCATGTCAGTCACACAGTGTCTTTGGCCAAGAACAAGGAGGCTTAAGGACAGACAGACTCATGAGATCTAACGGCAAACAGCTACACAGACCAAAATTACATCTCATTGCACTCCAAATACAGAGATGAGAGGACAATTCACTAGTCTGCAAAGAAATACATCTTTAAAATGTTTCCTGCAGAAAGGTTAATAAATCTTAGCCAATGTTAACATGACAGCCTTAGTTTTATTTATAGGTTGTTCTGACACCTACCTTATAGAATCATAGAATCATTTAGGTTGGAGAAGACCTTTATGATCAACAAGTCCAACTGTTAACTCAGGACTGCCAAGTCCAGCACTAAACCATGTCCCTAAGCACTGCATCTATGTGTTTTTTAAACACTTCCAGGGATAGTTACTCCACCACCTCCCTGGGCAGCCTGGTCCAATGCTTCACCACCCTTCCAGTGAAGAAAGTTTTCCTAATATCCAATCTAAACCTCCTCTGGCAGAACTTGAGGCTGTTTCCTCTTGTCCTGTTGCTTGTTACCTGGGAGAAGAGACCGACCCCCACCTGCTTACAGCCCCTTTCAGGTAGCTGTAGAGAGCAGTAAGGCCCACTGAGCTTCCTCCTCTCTAGGCTAAACAACCCCAGTTCCCTCAGCTGCTCCTCAAGACTTGTGTCCAGACCCTTCCCCAGCTTTGCTGCCTTTCCCTGGACACACTCCAGCACCTCTGCATCCTCCTTTGAGGTGAGGGGCCCAAACCTGAACACAGTATTTGAGGTGCAGCCTCACCAGTGCCGAGTACAGGGGGACAATCACTGCCCTTGTCCTGCTGGCCACACTGTTTCGGCCACCTTCTTGGCCACCTGGGCACACTGCTGGCCCATGCCCAGCCGGCCGTCAGCCAGCACCCCCAGGGCCTTTTCCACCAGGCAGCTTCCCAGCCGCTCTGCCCCAGCCTGTGGGGCTGTGTGGGGCTGCTGTGACCCACGGGCAGGACCCGGCACTGAGCCTGGTTGAACCTCATACAGCTGGCCTGGGCCCATGGGTCCAGCCTGTCCAGACCCCTCTGCAGAGCCTGCCTGCCCTCCAGCACATCAACACTCCTGTCCAGCTTGGTGTCATCTACAAACTCACTGAGGATGCACTCAATCTCCTCATCCAGACCATCGATAAAGAATTAAACAGGCCTGGCCCCAGTACTGAGCCCTGGGGAACACCACTTGTGACCAGCCGCCAGCTGGATGTAACTCCAGTTATTACCACTCTTTGGGCTCGGCCACCCAGCCAGCTTTTTACCTAGAGAAAAGCATGTCACTAGTCACATTTTACAAACAAAGTTATGACTGAAGACACCCGTCTCTTCACCACACAAGAACTTTCCCACAATACATTTTCAGAGATGCACCCCTGAATTAGGCTGAATGGAGTTTAAAGGCAACTGAGGGCAACTAACTTGGCATCAGATTCACATCAACGTACTCAGACAAGCATTATCAGCAACGGCACAGTTTTCAAGGCAGCAGGAATTATAGCAATAAGATGCATGAGAAACAATCTTGACTCCGTGTCGGGGCTGGATGACTTCATAAAATTATTTTAAAGTTGTCCTCCTCCTGTGTTCTTTAAAAATTGAATGCTTATTAGACTAATAAATGAGACGTCACATGATCTTACAAACCTGTATGGAAGTCTTTCATAATAGGCCTTCTCTAGGGCTGCAAAGTGGTACCTTGGTTTGAGACTTGCAGCTAGGTCAGATACTAACTTGGAGCCACACTTCTTGGTATCTATTTCTCCCTACAAGATACAAACACAGTTTTATTAAAAAAACCCATCAGATTGCAGTGAATGCATGCTGGAAATGTAGAGACTGACTATAGTAGTTGCCATTCCCTGGAAGTGGGAAAAAAAGTCAAAAGGGCTTGATCTCTTATTGCCAGCCAGAGCCTACTCATTTATTCCATTCTCAGGAATAATGTACTCCTTTTTCTGTGCCTCCTTTTCAAAAGTACTCAGGGTTTGTATCCACTTGTTTCATTAATCCAAGTTTGTCATATTTTCCTTCTCTTTCTCTTGTGACGCCAGGGCAGCACAGAGTGAGTTTGGCAAACACCAACAGATGTCAAAATCATTGACAAGTTTTGACCATATGTCCAGAGTGCCAAAGCTTTAGTGTATGAGTCAAGTAAATAGGAAAACTCTGAGGTTTTCTTAGGAATCAAAAATTTTTTCCCACTTCCATCTCCAAGAATTCAGAGCAAACCAAAACACAACCAAAAAGCAGACTTCATATCATTTCCTTGGGTGAAGGCTCTTGTGCTGTCTTTTCCCTTTTAGCCTTAGACTGTGAAGTAGGGAAGGACAAGGGCAGAGAAAGAAAGAGGTTCGGAAATAGCCTATGTCTGTTACCTTGTTATCTTTTGTAAAAGCACAGGGAACAGGGACTCTGACCTGGCAGGCACCTGCCACAGCCCTTCACTGCAGCAGCGGGACAGGCACTAACCCACCCTCAAGAAAGCAGTCCTCCTCTCTGTGTTCCCTCCTGCTACTCTTGCAGCAGGCATGGCAAAGGGGAGCCCAGCAGCATCTGCACTGAGGTCTGGCTTATTCCAGCCCCACTGAAAACAGCCAGAGCTACCAAGCATCTCAGGAAAAGAAAACCCACAGAATTCTCCAGGAGTCAATTCCCATCCATGCACTTTAGCTCCTCACACCACTTTTGCTGAAAGAGAAACGTCAGCTAACACAGAGCAAAAGCTCTAATTGTTTATTTCTCAAACTTCCTGCTTTCAGTGACAGGATTTCAGGGTCTCAGTGTGCAAGGGAATCTCTTAAGACTTATTATGAAAATCCTCAGGTGACAAAAGTACACACTCCAACAAGATGCATATTTGAATATAATCATTATTAATACACTCTTCTTTTAATCCCAGTGAGTACATTATCAGAAAATTCATGCCAAGGGAAACCAAGTGTGAAATGATACACTGAACTACTACATAGAATTCCCATGGGATTTGAGAGACCTGGCTTTTTTTTTTTTTTAAGCCAGAACATCCCTACAACTTTTTTCTCTCCAACTCTGTAGGCTAGTTGGGTTGCTGCAAGATGAGGAAGGGTTCTTTATGTGTTTAGACTAAGGATCATCTGTCTTTGTCAGAAGATACTGAGAAGAAGCAAAAAGTGTTTTGCCATGATACACGGCCCTGCTCTCCAGGAAGGTTTCAGATCACCTGAACTTATGACTGGAAAATCACTTCTGCTGAGGAACATTAACAACAGAAAACTGGACACAAACGAAGCAACATCCTCAAAATTCAGACAGAGGAAGAACCAGAGTATTTAGTACAGGTGACTTATAGGCAAGGAAATGAACACCAAAATATTTTAAAAGTTTTGAAGCGCGGAGAAGGAACAACTTAATGTCAAGTGGTATTGAAGATGCTTAGAGCCCAGCATTCCACAACAGAGACTAGCAGCATTGTTCCACAGCAATTGTAACCAAGTGAATTCAACATCTGCGATCAAATGAAAGCTACTGACTGATTTTTTCAGGCAGGGACAGATAAAACACCCTGAAGATTCACAATTCCCTGTCTCCACTGGTCCTTCTTCTCTGAAGAGACAGAACATTCGATATCCATTTTTTACTCTCAGCTTTCTCAAGCACTTGGAGATGGCCCAATACCCCAAAATGCCACAGCAAGCAGAAACACAATCCTTTGTTAAATCCACTTTGAAACCCATTGCAGAAGAAAACAGAACACTTACCGCACTGTTGGCAAAAGTCCCCACATCTCTGGGCCAGGGGGATGTCAGCAATATATCCACACCTTTAAAGTTTGGGGTTGATAACAAAGATGCTTTTAATTCTGCCACATCCTTTGCACTAAAACTGTAGGCAGGAGCTGGCTCATCCTGGGACTCGGTACCACTCAGGTAGGCGATCTGCAGTCCAGAAGTTCCACTGTAAAGACCTCGACGGCCTGCATTGATACACAGGCATGTGCTTGAGATGTAGATATTGCAAATAATATTGTACTTGCACCACAGACAGAGGACCAAATTCAATAGTCCTGCCTTACTTCTACTGAAACTATCCTTACAGACAGCTCATTTTCTGTGCCCATCAACTGTGGTAAAGACACATTTTAGCACAATGGCTCAAACCCAACCCTGCCTACAGTGAAGCAGCTGTTCAGACAACCCCCAGTCTTCTCTTCTCACTGCTATCTTGTGTCTCAAAAATAAACCCATATCAAAAATTCAGTATGAAGGTTGAGTAAAAAAAGCCACTTGCAAATGCCTTTACTTGTTATGTTTTTGTCAGCTGGCATTCTAGAAAGAAACTAGTTTTTCCTTTCAGCTTTGCTATAGCTTCAGTACCTTTAAAGATGATACTTCTTACCTCTGCTACTCCAGTACAGCTTCAGCGCATGGCAAAATCATACTTCAAGGAGGAAACTTCCCCCATACAAAGATGGGCATGCTATGGGAGTAAGATACCCTCAAAGAACACTCTTTCAACCACTCTTCCTTTTGCTTTGTAAGTTAAGTGTTAGTAAACAACACAAAAAAGCAGGGTTCTCTTTCATGTTTTACACGGCAGATTGTATCAGCCGTTCAACATAGAGTTCAACTACAGTCTGAACCCCAGAATAAGAAATGCCACCTTAAAACTTCCAGAAAAAGGGCTTTGAAGTGGGAAGATCAGAAAACAGGTTAATGACAGCACCACTGGGCAAATGCACATCCCTTACCAACAGCCTGCAGCCTTACCTAAATAAGTAATGTTCTCTGCTAATTCGCAGCCACTGACATCTGGAAAATAGCTCACGGTCTCTTGGTCATTAGCACCAAGCACATAGGTTGGAATTGGAGCTGAGGAGGAAAACCACATGCACTCAGTTTGCTTTAATTAAAGTACATTATCACAAGTTCAGTCCACATTAACTAGGAATTGCAGCAAGCCCCATCCATTCAGACCCCAACACTGCTCCTTTGCAGCATGCTGAGGAGCAATCAGCACAGAACAAGAAACCCTCCTTCAAAGTAAGTCCCCAGGCCTTTCCACAGATGCATATAACACCAGCAGAGAATAACCTCTGCTTTAACTACAACTCACTCCACTGCCTACATAAGATCAGCTCAGAAATGATCCATAGCCCTAAAAACATGGGCCTTCCCTAGGGCAATGCTAAGTAAATACCAGAGCAGAGGGACACCCAGCGATTCAGTTTAGGCTGATTAAATTGTACAGCTATCAAAAAACTGCAAACCATTTATGTTTTAGTGGGAAAACTCAAGTTCATCAGCTCTTTGATTCATTTGGTAGAAGAATTTGCTGCATTACTTCACGTACAACTGATGGACATAATAAATAAAGAAAAGCAATGGGAAGTACTAGTTTTAATTTCTCTATGGCTAGGTGATACATAAAAATTTGTATCTCCAAACAGCATAAGTCAAATCTTTTCAAGCTACTAAAAGTTAGAAAAAGCAATGACCGATGTCAGAGACACCTCCTGTAGATCTCCTGGCAGACTAGTACACCAGTAAGCTGGTCAACACCTGGTCAGCAGGTCTTAAGTTTTTTCACTCAATAAAAACCAGCAGTAGTTTCCTATTCAAGAAGGGAGAGCAGCATCAATACTGCAACTCTGCTACAGCTGTATTTAGACTGTTGCTTGCAGTTCCAGCTCCCACAGTCAGAAGATACAGGAGACTGCTTTCAATGGCAGAGCAGAGTTTGAAAACTTCATGGATGGCTTATAACACAAAACTTGTTTGTAGCTATATAGATGTGCATATAGATGATATTATAAGCTACAGATTTTTTCAACCGTTCAAAGAGTAAAGAATTCAAGTGAGAATGAGCAAAAATGCGTTGGTCTAGGGAAGACTTTGCTGTTAACATCCACCTTTCTCACTGCATGCACAAGAGAGCTTCCTTGGGAGTGAAGTTTAAATCAGTTAACGATTCTCCTTATATTCTCATAGCAACACCACCACAAAGCAGCACACTTTGCCATGGTAAGTCCTCAGCCACAAGCAGCAAACAGGACAGTCTTTGTCTAGACAACCCACACAGATGCACAAACAAGCAGTGGATAACTGGGGAGCGATGCAGCAGCAGAGGAGAACCAGAAAGCAAGAGTCCCAGCTCCTTTCTGGCTTGCCTTAATGCCAGGGGCGAGAGCGACAGTAGTACTGAAGAGGAAAGAGGAGCACTACAAATGCTTATGTGGTAGTATCTCCCTTACAAGAGGAAAGAGGCAGAGAATTCCACGTAGGCCTTTTCATACCCATGCCTGGGAAAACATCTTCAGCACAAGGGCTGAGGATGAATGGGCAAACCCTGCTCCTCTGGAAAGCCTTATGATCTCTGCAGCTGAAGAAAGAGACGCTCAGCCTGCCAGTACCTCTGCTTTCCCTTTTCTCCTTGGGACTGAATGCAGGGAGGGGAAGAGCAGCACAGCTGCACACTGCGGAGAGGTCTGTGGTGGAAGTGTGAAGGTGAGTGTGAACAGGGAATGACAGAGAATTTCTTGCAAGGGAAGCACCAGAGTGGCAGAAGGACTACACACTGGCAGGCAGGCTGGGATCCCATGGCTTGCTGACTGAAGTGCTGTAAACATCTATGTACAGCTTCTCAGGCTACCCAGGTTGAGAAAACAAAGACTGCCCCACACGGCAGCCTGCAGGCTGAAGCTGTAAGGTGGTGACGGTAGGAACAGACATGGAGCCATAAGATATCCAGGCAAGGAAAGAGAACACCCTGACACAAATTAGTAGTATCCCATGTTTCTCCTACGACTGCAAACAGTGCAGGCCAGATGAGCCAGGAACAGGCCTTGACGCCCAAATCATGGGCAGGCCACTTGGACATATGCATATTTCTGCTCCTGTCTGACAGCGTGACAGGAATGAGTTTTGTTTTACAATAAACTCATCTTTCTCTACTGCACAGAGTTTTCCTACTTGAGTTCAACTGCCTTAACATTACCCTGTTTAACTTTGACTTCTGAATTCAAAAGCACACTGCAATGAGACAGTGAAGTACTGGGTCGTGAAATAGTGTGGTCACCAGCGTCCTGAGCGATGCCCTTCTTACCTTTCTTGGCCCCCGTGCAATACTCTGCCCATTCTGTCTCTGAAGTAGACCCAAAAAAATTCCCAACACACAAAAGCATCTAAAAACACCAGATAAAACAAGAGTTACCATTTGACCAAAGACACAATACACACTTTTTTGCTGATGCGCTCAACTGTCACAACACCATGACGTGCATTGCTTCAGCAGCACTTTGGTAAAGAGGTTCCTCTATTTACCTGCGTCTAGTATTAAATGCATAACAGTAACATTACCAGATGTAAAACATGACAAAGAGACAGCTGCTCCCCCGCACCCTCTGCCCACAGACTAGGGCACCCCCCAGCGCTCTGGTGCTGGTCAGGGAGGGCTGAGGGATGCTGAGCCCCTTCGCAGCCCCTCGCACGCCGAACCGACAGAGGAGGATCCCAGCCTCAGAGGGCCGAGCACGGCCCCGGACAGCAATGCCCGCCTGACCACCCCCCCACACACCCTCTCCAAACAAAACCCACCCAGGGACTGCCCCGCGCCCCGGCTCACCCACCACACAGGCCCGGGACCCCCGCAGCGCCCCGGCTCACCCGCCACACGGGCCCGGGACCCCCACCAGCCCCCCGCCTCACCCGCCACACTGAGCCCGGGACCCCCACCAGCCCCCCGCCTCACCCACCACACTGAGCCCGGGACCCCCACCAGCCCCCCGCCTCACCCGCCACACTGAGCCCGGGACCCCCACCAGCCCCCCGCCTCACCCACCACACTGAGCCCGGGAAACCCAGGCGGAGCAGCCCCACTGACCCGCGCCCCGCAGGCAGCGCAGCGGGGCGCCCCGCGCCACCCCCCAGCCCCCCGCAGCCTTACGTCGAAGCGGCCGCTCTTGCCCTGGATGGCCCGCACGCGCCCGAACAGCGCCTCCAGCCGCCCCTCCACGTCGCCACATGCCAGCCTGCGGGACACAGCGCGTCAGCGGCCGCCACGGCCCCCAGCCCACGGCCCCCGTCCCCCGTCAACCGTCCCGTCCCGCCGCACTCACACGCGCAGCGGCGCAGCCGCCATCGCAGGTACGCTCGGCTCGGGAAGGCGCCGCCGCGGCACGAACCCCGCGCTGCTTCCGGGTGCGCCGCCCAAAGGGCTCCGCCGCCGCTTCCGGGTGCGCCGCCCAAAGCGCCCCGCCGCAGCTCCATGGGATAAGGGTGGTGTCGGGGTGAGAGTCTGTAGCTCCAGCAGGGTCAACCCGCACCAGCCCCTTCCCGTTAGCGGCTGGTGCCCGTGCGGGGCTGTGGGGGCTGCCTGCCGCCCGCGCAGGGCTCTGAAGTGAGGTGGGGGGGGGACTGCCTGCGTGGCGGGGCGCTGAGGTGAGGTGCGGGGGCTCGCGTGGCGGGGCGCTCAGCTGAGGGGGCTGCCGCGCAGGGCGCTGAGGTGAGGGGGCTGCCTGGCGCCTGCGCGGGGCCACTCGCCGTCGCCATATGTCACGTTCGGGGGAGGTTCCCCCCGACCCCTGGTGCTGAGCTGTGCCCGGCCAGCCTGTGTCACCAACGTATTTTATGGTCTCAGGTAACGAGGATGGTTTCATCAAGAAAAATAAATGCTGTACCCACCTAAGGTATGGGAGTGCTGTCTACACAAAATTGCTCTTTTTTTTTTTTTAATGCTGGTAACGACTGAGAGATGAAGTCAGTAGTAGTTGGTCATGTAAAGTCACATCTGTGTGATTGCAGCTAGGAAAATCACTGTACAGGGGGATATCAGACGTGTCTAGGCGAGAACGTAAGATCCTGGGAACTGAACCTGAGCGCAGAGCTTATTCCAAGGGAAATCAGAGCAGCAGGAATCGCTAGGGACAAGTCTACGACTTGCTGAGATGTAAAGAAGGGAGTTGTCAGTGCTGTCAGCAGTAAAACTCTACCAAAAGAGGAAAATCCTATCCGCATGCTTTCACATGCTGTCTTAGAAATACTGTAGTGAGATGCCAGAACATTTCCTTTATCGGATGGTAAAGATTTACAATGTTGCAAAGGACAGCACATGTTTCTAAAAAATTATTACAATCATTAACATGATCTAGTGGCAGCAGAGGGCACCAGTCACAACAACATCTGACGTCTCTGCAAGGTCCTTTGGAGGCTCCAGCAGTTCTACAAGACTCCCTTTTGCATCTCTGCTAGGCTGCTTCCTTTCTCCAGCTGCTCAGCTTTGGGTCCTGCTTCAGTTCCACTCTTCCCTCAGGATATTTACCCAACTCCTCCTTCTGTGATCCTTGCCCACACCGTGGCCATTCCCACCCTCGCAGCTTGTGCTCTGAGCCCCCTTGGCACCCTCCCCTCTTTGCTTCAGGTGCCCCTGCCCCAGGTGGAAGGAGCCCTATCACAGGAACATCCCCCTGCCTGCCCCACAGCCTGTGGGACCTCCCCAGAGATGTGCCTGTCCCACAGCCCCCACTCCAGGCTTCCACCATTCCTTCCCATGCTCCACAATGACCCACACCTGGAACGGGAGAGGTTATGGCCACTGTGGCTCTCACTTCATAAATCCACTGTAAGACACTTTAGAAAACTCTGATCTCATAATTTTGCTATGAAGCAAGAGTTTCTTTTTCTTAGCCCTCCCAGTGATCTCCCAGAGCACAGTGGACTCTCTAAACAGTCACAGGCTACTTCCAAATCAAACCACTTTCCACCTGAAACAAGCTGGGTTTCCAGAATGCAAGAGAATAGTAGTGACAACCCATGGAAGACCCACAGTATTAAAAAACTAATTCATATCAGAATTCACGTCATACTTCTATCAGGTATTTCTTTCTGGTTTTCTTCAATGACTTATATCCAGAGGCTCAAAAGTGAAAACCTTCCTAGAGCTGCATCACATCTGCCCTCTCTTATCTCCCCTGCAGGTCTGAACACACAGCTGTCCCCCACTGGCACTCTGTGCATAGGAAATCAGGCCACAGACATTGCTCACTCGGTGTTCTGCCCCAGGAAGACCCGAGCAGGAAAGATTCATTTTTATACCCAGTATGAGATTAAGACACAAATGAGGTCAAATGCCTCTAATCAAGGAAATTTATTGAGCACTTATATAAACAAAGTATTTATGTGCTGTGGTAAGAAAGCAGCGATAGGAAAGGGGGGGGGAAGATAGAAAAGAATAAAATCTACAAGCAGTCAGGATAGAGTTGCAAGAGAGAGCCACCACTGTGGATCCAGTGGTGTCCTGTTGGTCCGTAGTCTCCGTGTACTTGGGTGGCGAGGGTCCCTGGATTGTGCCTGCTGTTTGCTGGCACAGTCTTTTATAGGGTGTTGAGGCAGGTCGTTCCCTGGATGGCAGCACACACTGCGTTCCTGTGCACACTTTCCACCCTTCTTTGACCCTGGCCAAAACCTGGGTTTGGGTAGCTGTTGGTTCCTTACCCGCTCACAACTGCTGAGCTCTGTTAAGCCTCCACAAGTCTTGCAGCAAGCTCAGCAGGAATGCAAACAAGCTTTGAGACAGTCAAGATATAGTCTCCTACACTTGGTGACACAGAGCCCTGGCAAAGCTCTAGCAAATCATTCCTGCTGCACTCACTGGCATGGTGGTCATGGGGAAGTAGTAGTTTCTTCTACAGGCAGTGTGCTCTTGTACTGTAGTGCATGAAGGGCTGTTGATCAAATGGTTATTTCTTGTTGATCACATGGTTTATTCTGAATGACACCAACTCACACAAGCAGTTGTCCTGTAAGAGAGCCTGAAAATCAACCACCAGTAGCAGCAAGATGCCACTGTCTTTATGGAGATAAGGCCAGAATTTGAATCTTACCTGTTCAGGCAATGAAGAGCCAAGCTCTTCCTTCAATAGCCTTAGTGAACCCCAAGTGACTTTAAAGGAATGAATGGAGAATTAGTGTCTTTGTAGTGGTAAAAAGTTGTGTTTACTAAAAAGTTACATTTTGTAGTGCAGTTTTTGAATGTGAACAATGTGTTGCATCCTTGTACTCCACACAAATTGCTGAGCAATAATACGTATCTAGACATCACTGAGTTTTGGAGAATATCCCATCAGAGCCAGGTTCTGGACCTAGCCACCACATATACCCCTGACCTAAGCAGTCAATCCTTAGTTCAAGTCCTCATGCAGCTGCTCTGACTTGGCAATGTAACAAGGTCAGGCAGAGATCTTATTCTGCCACAAGAAATCAAGAACATTATAGATGACATATTACTTTCTACAAGTGTGCTTGTTTAGGCGTATTTGAAAGATAACCACGGTCTGTGACAGCAGTTACACACATCATTTCTGAGAACAGAGACTTCAAACCCAAACCATGGTGGTTTCCTGTGCGTTGTCTCACTGAGCCCAGTCTGGGATGAGAAAATATTGGTAGCAGTGGAGACCCTGAGAGCATGAAGAAGACCCCAGGAGTTCCAGAGCATCTCTTACCACATTGAATCCCTCTTCTCACTTTCTCCTAGACAACTTGATTTCATTATTGGCCTGGAAATACAGGTAACAGGAAAGAGCACTAACTGCTTTTTGTCATGGTTTTCTTTTCTGAGTGTTGTTTCCAGTCAAGTAATCAAAAAGGAAAGAAGAAATCTGCAGGCACCAGGTCTGCCATTTATGGAAAAGAGAAGAGACTTCAGGAGCAGCACTTGTGAAATAGATCTAGCAGTAGATAAGTCTGAGGAGGTGAATATACTACTAGCAGTAACTAATAATCCATCTGCAGCTAGGAGGTTTAAAAAGAAAGAAAAACATAGCCTATAGCAACAAGTACCTGTCTAATTACAATGGGATTTCTGGCTGAACCTGCCAAGGAGTTTTGCCTGTTGACATTCTTCCCAAGCACTTGTGTCTGGCTTGGGAACAGCAAAACCAGAGACAAATTAATCTTTTCTGTAAGATCACTGAGGAATTCAGTGGTTAGGATAGAGACACGTATCTTACTGCCTCCACATGAAATAAAAGTGACATTACTTACCACATGGTACTTGCAAGTCCCAGCAGGATGTCTGCTCCTTCCCTTTCTTACGTCTTGAATATGGGTTTTATAGACAGAAAAAAACATCCTTCCTGGTTTCTCCCAATGCCAGTTCCTTTTCTTTCCTTCTTCCTTGTGCAAAGCTTAATCCCTCTTACGTCAGCAGCTGCCTTAGGAAAGCAGTGGAAAATGCAGGTGTCTGCTAGCGAATCCACCAGAGGCTTAGACCCTGGGATGTGTGGTAAAGTATTGAGGGCATATCTGTCTTCAGGGGCATAGCTTTGCTCATATTTCAAGCTTTGTCATCCAGTCTTGGCATCAGTCCAGCTAATTATTGGAAGAGGTGGAAGTATGAACTTTACACTCAGACGTGAAGAAGCTCAGTGCCTTGTTTCTTCCCACAATAGGTAAACAAATCACGGTGGGCCCACTGACTATCTGGTGGTGCTCCTTTGGTTTTTGGTAGAGCTCTTTTAAGAAGGAAGCCTATGAACAATTGAGTTTACTGACTTTCCACATAACCTTTTCTTGTTTTTTTTAATGGGGTCCTAACTCAGCTATGTAATTACAGAGTGAGCCTAATCACCAAGTATTGGATTTTAAACACTAATACTACAGTTAAAAGGTTGCTAACTAAAGTTAAAAGCATGTACAGCTTTAGTTGTGCTCACCAGAGAAGCTGAATTTGAAGTTGGGTAGAGACCTACCAAGTCCAGATATTAAAACTAGGATATTAGGTTCCAACTTAACTCTTACAAAGAAGTACTTGAACAGCACCTCACTTAATATTTCTCTCACTGTGTTGAAGGTATTCAGGTGTTGTTCACCACTTCCATACATACAAACAAGAAATTTGTTTGGTAACACAGACAATTGCTGTGCAGATTGTGAAGCAAAACCAGCTCTTTCTAGCAGAGGATGCAATCCCCGAGGTGATGAGTAGAGGACAGCTCCAAAGGAGGCCCTACAAACCCATGAGCCATTGCTGTCCTACCAATTGACGATTCTCTCTGACCTGGGCAGTGACTATCTCATGCCCTGAAACTCAGACATCAGTGAAGCAGACAGCTGAAGATGGACTTGAGCTCGTAAAACTGACTCTTTCTGGATTTAGAGGCAGAATTAGTTAAAGCCTATGACAGTTCAGATCTCATGGCTTCATCCATGTTTCTGCCTTGTTATTCACTTAAATTCAGTTAATCTTAACCAGCCTGTTGCCTTGACATTATCTAGCTGTACTACTCAGTGCAAGCCAAGAAAACATACCTCCCTTAAATGAAAAAAAGTGAGGGTTTGGACCCTGACCCACTGAACCAAAGGCTGTTTGTTGCCAGTTACAATGGTAGAGGTGTTGAGTCATCTGTTGAAACCAAAAGGACTTAATCCAACTTGATTTTTCCTGCTTTCACTGACTTTCATGTACGTGCAAGCTTTATGAAGCCTGCTGCAATTACCCTCAGACCCATGCAGTGTTTAGGAACTCATACACTTTTCTCTGTCACCTAAAATGCTGAACTCTTACTGTTTTGGCCTTGTCTGCCTCAAAGACATCTGTCTTTGGTTTATGTGAAATGGAAAAAGCTGAAGCTCTCAAAGGTCTGCTTTCCAGAGGGTAATGCCAGATAACCTGAAAAGCATCTGTTCTCCTGGGAAATCTCAAGAGCAGGAAAAGCATTGGATAAGACGATATCCCCTCCAGACCAAGAGCTGGTGGGTGAACACCCTGTTCAAACCACCCTCCTGCCTCAAGCAGAAGTGAACCCAGCATGCAAAACTGCAAGTACTGAGTATATCAAGGCAACAGCCATGTCTGATATTGCCAAATAGATGGCAACAGGCCAGTTATGACGTTCTTTCTCAGTATTAGTAAGGGCTGTCCTCTAAAGTGCTGCTAGGAGAGCCCATGTGCCAGGGGGTGGCCAGCAGGAAGTGAGAAAGCCTCAGACAAGCAGATCTCCTGAGCAGCAGCTTGTGCAGAGAGGGAGCTTCTTCACGCCCTTCCACCTAAGCATGTATTTAAACCAACAGGTGGTCTAATGCAAAGGCAGAAGTACCGAGTACAAGCCAGCACACCATACCCAAGTGGCAGACTTCAGATGTTTGAAGTCTGCATTAACACAGCAAAGGACGAATGATGACCTATTAGAAAAATAAAATCTAAAAGATCAGTGATACGGTGTTGGCACTAGCAATCAGAATTGTGACTGAACAAGACCACCAGCTCTGTTGGAGAAGGGACCTAGCAAGAGAAAACAAGGCTCATCTTGCTCATACTCGTGTTGTCCAAGGCTGGAAAGAGATTTATTTGAATATTGCTGCCCTCTAGTGCTTTGGAAAAGAGTCTGCCCACGATTTAGCCATAAACAGATGTTACGTAAGGGAAGCATGCCATTTCCAGGAATGGACACGAAAGGATCAAAATAATCAGTGATATCTATAAAAGCAAAAATTAAAGACAGCTCGCTCTGGGTATAAATCCATATAGCCATTAATTATTTCAAATTAGCTATATCAGTTTAGAGCCCCCCTAGAATCGTCCCCATTTATGTTTCCAGTATCAACAAATAGATCCTTTACCTTCCTTTTACTGCATCCTGAGGCAAAGGCTTTTATCAAAACACTGGTAGTTGCTGAAGGTAAGGTGGCAACAGCTAATAATCCACACCACCTAAAACTGCTCTTGACACTAAAACTGACAGATGGTTCAGTGTCCTGGTTTTGGCTTGGATGGAGTTAATTTTCTTCTTGGTAGGTGGTGCAGTGCTCTGTTTTGGGTTTGGTGTGAGAACAATGTTGATAACACACTGATGTTTTTAGTTGTTGCTGGGCAATGTTTGTACTAAGTCAAAGACTTTACAGTTTCTCAGGCCCTGCCAGCGAGAAGGCTGGAGGGGCACAAGGAATGGGGAGGGGACACGGCCAGGACAGCTGGCCTGAACTGGCCAAAGGGATATTCCATACCATGGGACATTACGCTCAGTATATAAACTGGGGGGCACTTGATTGGGGCCTGCTGATCACTGCTGGGGGACTGGCTGGGCATCACTCTGTGGGTGGTGAGCAGTTGTACTGTGCATCAGTTGTTTTCTTTCCTCTCTTCCACTTGGATTTCATTCCTCTCCCCCTCTCCCTCCTTTTCCTTATAACTGTTATTGTTGTTATTATTATTATTGTTCTTTCATTTTATTTCAGTTATTAAATTGTTCTTATCTCAACCCTCTAGCATTACATTCCTTTCCGATTCTCCCACTCATCCCCTTGGGTGAGGGCAGAGTGGGCAAGTGGCTGCATGGTACTTAGTTACCAGCTGAGGTTAAACCACGACATACAGGGACACTCTAATATATTATAGATATTAAATCATCTTCTGACCTCAATGATAACTTCAGGTCAGCAGCCAGAACATCCCTCATGATGTCCAAAATATGCTCCACATACCTCTTGTTTTTGCTGCGCCTGTTTTGTGGCTAAAGAAAGCTCATTAAAATAAACTACATGCAAAATAATCTCTACTCACATCTGTCTAAAAAAACCCCAACCAAATGAACAAACACTTAAACCACTCTGTTGCTTCTGATTTTAAAAGTGATAGCACAGGTCTGTGAGAAGCAGCTGAAAATAACTACTTCAGCTCCCTTTCCCCTCTGCAATTTATTGTGTATCCATTCAATGAAAAATTGTGTTAAAATTCACCTCACAAAAACTAAAACTGTATATCTGCAGTCTCTGGGGAAGTCTGTCAGTAGCAGTAACACCTTCTCCAGCATCCCCATCTCACTGTATTGGGCAATTAACCTTCCCAGTGTTTGCCAGTTAGTTTAAAGGTATATTCAGGCTGGAATTTAATTCTTGTTTAAGAATGAAAGCTTTTCTCTCCTGCCACTGCTGAAGACAATCAGCATCTTATGCATTATTTTCTCCATTTATCTGGACAACTGCAACATCAGCTTTTGCTTTGCAAGGGAACTCTAGCAGTAAGGGAAGGAAACTCAGGCCTTGTGGTCAGATCACAGAACTGACAGCCTTGTTTTTCTGAGTTTTGCCTCTGCTTTTCTGAGTTTTGTCTCTACTTTTCTGAGTGGTTACGGACAAATCTCTATAGATTACATTTTCCCCTGTCTCTATAGTTGACATCTATTCCGTGATGTCTACTAGCACAGTAAACACCTCCTTTTGAGATAGCAGTCATTTCTCGCAGCTGTGAAAAGGTTTGGATGACCTTCTATTAAGCCTTTTAGACTCTGCTCTCCAGCCAAAACCCAAATACAGGTGATGAATTTGTGGCCAGCTGAAGCTCGTCCTGTGCCCATGTCAGTTTACCACACTACTCTGCCTTTCATAGAATCACAGAATGGTTTGAGTCAGAAGGGACCTTAAAGATCATCTAGTTCCAATCCCCCTGCCATGGGCAGGGACACCTTCTGCTAGACCAGGGTGGTCAAAGCCCCATCCAACCTGGCCTTAAGCACCTCCAGTCACATCACCTGCCTGTGTCCTTATGATATATTTATATCCCTGTATGCACGTACCTGCGTGTGAGTTAAGACAAGCCGGTGAGCAGCCAGTCCCTCCCTTCCCTGTGTGCTGGCTGCACCAGTGATGGCAGCACCTTTGTGAGTGCGCGTGTCTGCCCTGGCAGGGTCCTGCAGGTGAGGCTTCCCTGCGTGCCACCCTGCTTCACCATGCCCTTCGCTGAGGCCACCGCTTGTGTCAGATGCGACGTTCACACTTGGTTCCTACCACCCATCTGTTCAGCAGAGTTCACAGACTTGGAGAGGCAACAGCAGCTGAATTTGAATGCCAAAGCCGGTGCAATGAAGAGGCTGCTGATAAACCACAGAAACACACCAGTGTCCTCCAGTAACAGGAACCAGCAAGGCTAGGCCGCTGAGATCTGCATCCAGTCTGGATCTCTTGAGCTGCTGGTTGCAAGCAAACAACCTGTTTTGATTTTACATGTCAGAGACCTAAATCTATGGACAGACTACAGACATAGCTGCAAGCAGGAGGAAATGCAGTGCATGAAGGAGTAATGACTGAAATAGCCACTGAAGCATGGTGGTTGTCAACTGCCCACATGCTGTCCACACAGTGGTAATGATTAAGAGGTTTAAAGAAAGTCTTACAGCACAAGGCCCCAGGAAATTAATCTATTCAGTTTACCAAAAGAAAGAGGAAGGATGTAGCAGGGAACTAGTCACTGAAGGATCTTCAGTCACCCAAAGCTACTGCAAGAAGCTGTCTATCGCAAGAAGCAAAACTGCATGCAGAACTAGGAACACAGCACGCAACTTTCACAGCAAGAGGGATTCACCAGTCAGACAAGCACCACAGTGAACCATGTATTTCAGCAAATCATGAGTGGATGTCTTCACAGAAGATAATTTCATAGATCAAGCATCCCTGTACTGAAAAGGGAAATGCTTCATGGAAATCCAAAGACCTGTGTTATACCGAGATCAGTCTAAGCAACCATAGCCACATCTTCTGGCCGTAAAAACCCATGACTCAGCTTAACCTCCAAACTTACCAGCCATGTCTAGTTATGCAATATTTATTCCTGTTTATAGTACGAATAAAGCCAAGTAAGCACTTCGGGCTACTGTCTCAGTATGTGCAATTACTTCCTAGATACCATGTAGCTACTACTGTGGCAAGAAAGGCCAGTTGCCAATTAAAACTTGCTAGGTATAAACAGGTCCTCTGGGGTCTATTCGGTGTTCTGCCCTGCATGCAACAGAGCCAGTAATTCTGAATGGCCGAGTCTGAACATGCTGTCTGCTCTCTGGAAGGCTAAAATTAGCATGCTGCAAGTAAACAACTTTCTCATAATCTTTCTGTAAAAGAGGCACCTCAAATCAGAGCTGATCTGCTGGATTTCATTGCTCTTGTTCCATTTCCTCACCTGTAAAATGGGTATTGACCACAAAAAAATAGGTAGCATATTTCATATGGGAGGACTGAAGTATCTGCGCTTTGTTTCCAGGGGCAGTGAGAATCATGTGATTCTTGCAAACAGTGTTTCAGGATTGGGAAAGGGAATGTCCTAAAAGGAGTTCACAGGGGTAAACACCCTGCAAAAAGAGAAAAGCATGGGAGGTCAGTGATGAGAGCTGGGCTGGCTGCAGAGGGCTAAATCCTCACTGTCACTGATAAACCCAAAAAGTGAGTGACTTCAGCAGGGAAATGCTTGCACTGTTCCCTTGCTGATGGTCTGTCTCCATCTCAAGGCCTTCTTTTCTCCTTAAGGTGAGATTTTTTGAATCTGCTTGCGGATAAAACATTAGGCTTTCTCTTCTATTTGTGGCAGTCCTTTAGGACAACGCTTCCCAGTCCATTTCTCACTAGTACTAATGACAGCTGGAGTATCTTCTTCTGTGACCAAACACCAAAAGGAAGGGCTGAGATGCCAGACCCTCCCAAGTTACTGCTAGGAGTTCCTGAAGGGGATGTCCCCAGCTCAATATTCCAGACAATTGAGGATCACTGCAATTGGAAAAGAGAGCAAGGAAGCTTGAATTGAAGAGACTGACTAAATTCCCTTGGACTGGCCAGCAGCAACAGCCATCCAGCCAAGACAAATGCTATCAGCTGTCAAACCCCATTAGACATGGGGTGATGCACATCAAACACTAATAGCTATCGCAAAGCTGAGTGCATGACCCTCCTCACAGAGAGCTGATCCTTTCATTTCCACCTAGGAGTGATCCTGTGATTGGACGCTGTACCTTAGTACCATGACTTTGGAGATACCTCTGTGCAAGTCCTGGCTAAAGATGTAGGGGAGGAATCCACAGCCCATGCACAGGAAGATGACTTTCTTGGTGGATGGTGACTAGCTGCAAAGGGAGCAGGGAGTGGGGCAGCAACTGTGTACCCAGACCTTCTGGAAGAATAAACACTTTACTAGTAGTTTGCATGTATTTGCTTCCTTTCTGGTGCCAGCGTTACTTTTAATCTCCTCATTTCTTTCCACAGCTTCTCCTGCAATTGAATCAGACTGCTAATACTGGCCTTCAAAGCTGCACAGTCAATTCCCCAACCCTCCCATCTACCCTATTTGTACCCCAGGTCCACAGGCTAGAGCAGAGGGAACAGAATAGAGCAAGAGAAGAGTCATCAGCCTCTCTTTCCCTGTTTTGTTTTCTAGACAGATACTTGGCTGTGCAGACCATTATCATATGAGAGCAGAAGCAAGAGGCCATTCACTGTTCACAGAGGAAGGAGAGGAGTTAGAGCTAGCATGTTGAATATACAACACCAGCTTGGTGCATTTTTTGCCTTTTTCATTTAAATTCCGCATTTCTTCTTTCTCATTTCCTCCCCCCCCTTGGTTCTCCCCACCCCCACCCCTTTGGTTTTTTTTGTATGTGTGTTGTTCATGTGTTCATGTCTCTTGATCCCCTGGTCCTATTCCACAACTGCATGCCTTGCCTCCCACAGCCATCACTTCTCACAGGATGCAGCAAAAGGAAGATGTGCAAGCCTTACAGGTACTGCCTGAATGACAGGAAGCGGTCTTACCTTCCACATTTTTTGCTGAAACTCTTTAGCTGGAGGGGGAGAAAAAGGGGATCAGTCTGTTCTAAAGGGTCTAAAATCAGTTTCCACACCTGTGTTTTACATGAAATAGGACATATTTTAGTAGTACCCTTTTCCAAATCATACATGAAGATAGAAATAACTATATTTCTCAAACTCCAGAGCTTCGTTTCTCTACACGGCATGTCGTACTTATTCCTACAAGCTTTTCAAGACATACAGCATTAGATAGTGGGTTAAGAAATAAAAGCTAGATGTTCTTGTTCAGTTTTGTTTTATTAGCACAAGAAGCTTTCTTATCTATTGAGAAAACACACTGCAGGCTGGTGAAGCTAGTATAAGGCACAAATTGTGGGGAAAAATAAACCAAAATTTTTATTAACAAAACTATGACTCTTAAATTTCCAAAACTCTGGTTTTGCTTTCATTATCTCAGTGACTCTCTCAGCTTTAACCAAAGCCCAAGTACTTGAACCTAATCACCTCTAAACAAAACAGACAAAACTCAGTTGTTTCTAAGGTGGAACATGCCAATTTTGAATTGGTCAAATCTAGAGATTCTTCTTAGAAGCTGTCAATTAACCCTTCTCCACAACTTCTATCATTATACAAAGTAGCCTCTTCATCCCCCCCAAAACAGAAGAAACTATCCACAAAACCCAGCAGCCTCAGCAATGAAACAGAAATCAAGCATAAGCACTGCTAGGTCTGTACTTCTTGCCGTTGTGCTAAGCAAAACATTTGTCCATACATATGAATGACATCAAATTCTGCTGGCAGAGGCAAAACCAAACTTTCCTAGTTTTATGTAGAAAATATATAGGTTTATGTAGGTACAAAATTTTCATCTCCTATGAATCAGGCTATCTCATTTCACATGAACTGGTGTCCTGGTTTCGGTTAAATCACAACAACTTGGTAAGAAATGATAAAAACCCATCAGCTATGTTAAGAAAGTATCCTGCTTCTACCTTCATCCTGATTAGGTAAATCATGCAGTTATAGTGACAATATTTAACATTTGTTTTAATCAGATTAAAAACAATGCATAAACTTTAAAGATCTATTTTTATGTGTTACCAGTGTCACCTATTAAAATTCGGAAGGATTTTAAAAATGTGACTTGCTTATTGCTCGTGATGCTATTTTCATTGAGTAAGAGATTCTGTGATTATATTGTCTTGACCAGGAGAGGGAAAGCTATCAGAAACATGGATATTGATTCTAAGGTTAATTTAAAAAATCTTGGAAAAATGAACTTGTAACAAATTTGACCTAGAGAGCTGTCAACTAGCCTTTGTCTTGCAAGATCAGTCATAATCACATTTGTTTGAAAGTCCAAACAGACTATGGGTCAGCTCTGATCAGGGGGATGTTCTTAATTTATCCATTTCTGAAAGTTCACTGAAAAGAAGCATATGTAACAGGAAAGCATCATCAGCCTTATAAGCCTCCAAACCCTCCTGGTCATCTGCTCAAACAGCAACGCTGTTGGGGATGCGATCTGGGGAAAGGTAGTAGTAAGGAAGCTTCTTGTTCTTGTTGCGCTCAGTGATGGTGTTGACAATCTCATCCAGATTCTTGCGGAATTTTGCCATAGCCTCCTTCACTGGCTTCTCCACAAAGTGTTCATCTGGGTACATGCCCAGAAACAGCTAATTGAAAAACAACAAGACATCATGCTCTGAGAAAGCAAAGGCTCTTCTGTTACAACATTATGCCACCCAGCAGAACAACACTCAGATCCTCACAAATGTTACTATTAAAATAGTGCTATCAATATATAAGCTAGCCTTGGAACTGCCAATGAAAGATGCTCTGACATCCTTCCTCCACCGCCGGCTGTTTCTTTCCATACCTGCACCTTTTTGTAGTGCTGGTTCACTACAAAATAAGTGTAAAATAGTGCTGGTTCACTTAAAAATAAGCATTTTTATTCAGGCTAGTGGTCAGTCAGATCAGCTTTCTAAGCCAGATCTCTGCGTAGCCACTCAAACATTTATGCTGCCAAAGAAAAGGACAGCATGGGAGGGGAATGAATAGCCAGGGATGAAAAAGGAAGATGACTGATGCTCTCAGTGACAGCAGAAGTTTCTGTTGACTTAAAACTGTCCTTCAAAGTTCAGCCTGACAGTTGCTTTTGTCTGCTTAGACTCTAAGGGTGCCCTGAATACTTCATTGCCAATGTGCAAATATGCATACTGGCGTATTACCTGCTTTAGGTAACCACTTCCCATGGCAGCACCCATACTACTAGTTTCTCAGCTGAAATCCACTTTCTTCTTAAAGAAAAACTTCATTTGAAGTACCCTCTGTCCATCATAAAATCATTTAGGTTGGATAAGCCCTTTAAGATCATTGAGTCCAACCCTCAACCTAGCACTCCCAAATCCATCACTAAACCATGTCTGTAACTGCCACATCTACATGTCTTTTAAATCTCTCTAGGGATGGTGACTCAACCACTTCCCTGGGCAGCCTTTTCCAATGCATCTTCCATTTAAGGATTTCAAAACACATCCTCCAGACAGAGCCCTTGGGTGAGACCACCAAGCACCTACAATCTCATTTTACATGAGGGAAATGGCTATAGACCATGCTTGCAAAGACTCCTGTGGGATTGTTTTGTTTGCACTCCACACCAGGCACAAGCCACAGTTGTAGTGCGTATGGCAGTGGGGCACATTTTCCAAAGGGACAGGACATGGGAACACTGCGGTGCTGTACCTTCTCCACCAGCACTATTGGGGCAAGGAGTGGAGAAAACCCTTGTGTCTCTGCAGCACTCTTCCTACTGCACGAGCATCCTTACTCAGCAACACCATGCTTGAGTTTAGAAAATTTTGTTTTGGCTGAAACACAGCCTCAGAGCAAATATAGGACTGCTTGCTCAGAGCTGGTTTGCCACTGGCAGAACAAGGGCAAACCCACACCACTGATACATCTCCATGGAACAGCAAACATGGTCAAGTCAAGAACAGAGCAGCACTACAATCTTGTGAGTCCATGTGGCCTTGCCATGGCTTTCTTGGTCTCACCTACAACTCCACCACCTAGAGATGGGAGGTTGACTTACTTCATTGTCCTGGAATTGGCTCAAGGCCCAGACAGCTCCAAGATGCCAACAAGAACGTCCCCTGTCTGGCAGACTCTCCACAATTTGCTCGATGGTGACTGTTCCCTTTTCTGTTGGAGGAGGCTGGCGCATTGTTGGTGGGGCATTGGGAATCCAGGAACACCAGTCATACTGCACGACAACGAAAAAGACCACAGTGAAAAGCTACAGTAGCTGGTATTTAGGAACACTGTGAAGGAAATCAGGAGTCCCGACACCAGGGGTTTTGCTTCTGTAATACGAGCCTCTCAGAAAGAGAAGATACTAACTGCAGGACAGAGAGATGCTCTAGAGAAGGACTGAAGGAGACAAGAAAGTCCTTGCTGTCTTTCTCAGGTTCTCACAAGGAAGAGAGTTGGGTTGTCTAAATCCTGCTGACCACATGTGCCACAAAACCCAGATTCACCAGCCAGGCTAAGGACTTAACTGTTTTCTTAAACAAAGATCTCTTCTGATAATCTGAGATGACCTCTCGTTAAAAACCCATAAACGATAGAATCTCCTTTTCTCCAGTTGCTTTTTTCTGCAAAATTATGCTCTAAGAACGTGCACACAGTACTGTGGTCAGGTAGTAAAAGAGGCAAAGGATGCTGGTGCATCATGGAACATGGCATGTGGATGTGGCCACAGTGAGTGCCAGACTGGGAACTCAGAATCACTTCTGGCCTGCTTCAGTGTTGTGGGATGGTGATGTCTCATTTTGCCTCAGACATGACCTGGAGTTTTGCCACCATCTGAGATGTTGCGCTTAGCATAACTCTTTTCCAAGCACTTTTTCATTACCTTGATACATATCCCCTGCCCTGCCTGAGTGGAAGTTCCATTTCAGCTGCGTGCTGTGCTTACACTGCTCAGTCTGTTCTCTCCAATGCACAGCCACCTCCTCCTACCCTCAGGCCTCTCTCTCTGCCATTTTTTCCCCGTGGCTGAAGACCCTTTTTGCTAATGAACTGAACATCCTCTGCACACCAAATTCCCCCTCTCATTCTCTGAAGGATCTCTGCTAAACCCTAATAACCTGGGCAATATTAAGAGATGGTTTCTTAGTGGTACTTGGAACAGACAGGACTTCCTGACGGGGTGGCTGGGAGATGTCTCAGTCACTTGTAATGACAGGTCAGAAGTGAACAGTTGCAGAGGTCTCTGGTCATCGATGTAACACAGAAATAGCATGGGTTCACTCGACACTTGGCTCTACACCTGCTCCAGGGGTCCTGAACTGCTGGGGTGGGCAGGAGGGTCAGCATGGAGAACAATGTGGGATGTGTTTGGGAATAATCACCATAGGAAAGATAGTCCCCCTGCTAATCAGGTCATCCATGACTGAAGCCAGAACATGCCAAAAAAAAGCTCATAGAATATCTCAGATTGGAAGTGACCCATAAGGACCATCAAGTCCAATTCCCTGCTCCTCAAAGGACTACCTAAAACTAAACCATATGACTAAGAGCATTGTCCATGCTCCTTGAACTCTGACAGGCTTGGCACCGTGACCAGTTCCCTGGGGAACCTATTTCAGTGACTGACCACCCACTCAGTGAAGCTCTGTGTGATACAGACTGACAAAGAGATGTGCTTCTGGCTGTGAAGCCTGGTTTCCAAAATGCCTTGATGTTGGAAGAAACAGCATTTGAAAGGCAGGCTGTTTCTGTAGTTTCAGGGTAGACATATGTCAGTAAAGGCAGGCAGTGATAACATAGATTTTCAGTAGGTGACATATTAAACATCACAGGGGAAGCTCAAAGTTGCCAGTTGGCTCACAAACTCAGGAAATGAGCAGTGATGCCCTTTCCAAGCACTGGAAATATTACACACATTGGTGCTTTTGAAAACTTGACATACCTGACCAAAACCTAGATCTTCACAGATGCTTTGCTTCAACTTTCCATGTATGTCAGTGGGAGTTAAGTGTCTAGATATCACTGACTTCAGTGAGACTTTACCTTGTAGAGGCTTGTCTCTTGCCGCAGAAAGTAGAAGTGGAGGTCCTGCAGACATGCAAGGCAGCTTTCAACTTGTTAACTCAGAAGCCTTGGTAAACGCTCCATTAGGCCAGCTAGGTCACGGTACTGCTGGGACTGAGCTGTTGGAGGTAGCCAGCTGCACCAACCCAAAGACAGATGGTGTATGCATGAACTGCAGTCACAGCACTGAGCTGCGCTACACGTTCCCTAAGCCACATCTGAAAATGGGATGTATGTTGCTTCGGCCCAGGCACACTGCCAAATTAACACAACTTACAACAGCAACCCACGGCAGTCACCTGTGCATACACTTACAGCAAATATAAAGTCAAGTCACTTAGCATAACTTACTGCATTTCATCACAGAACGTGCCACAGACTACCAGCACATATCATAACCAGGCAGTTCAGGTGATGTCTGCAGAGTATGGTAGCTAGACTGTGCACCTGAATCCTTAAGCATTTCTGAAAAGGGTCTTAACAACCCATTTAATGCTTTAAAAATATTGTTTCCCATCATAAAAACTATAATATACAAGTTACAACCCCTAAACTTGAGCTTTGTATGTATTTGGGACTCAAAATGCCTTTCTCAGCTTCCAAAATACTTCCCTTTCCACAGAAACATTTCCCAGACCTTGCCCTGGTAGATGAACCTCCCGGTTCAGAAAGAAGAACAGTCTTCCCAGAAATTCCTACCTGACCAAAATTCACAGCTGCATGCTGGGCTGATGTGGTGAATATTATCACTGTGAGATATTCTGCTAGCTTCTCTCGTGTCCTGATCGCCTTAGGAAACCCTAAACAAGGGAGAAGAAAAGCTTAAATAACCCAGCTATGAAGTAACCCAGTTACCTGGTAGTAATCAGCCACTCAAAAGGCATGAGTTAGAGAACTGTGCAGCAGTCACTGAAGAGCAGGGCATTCTCTTTCTGAATCTTGCTGTGTGGTCTAACAGGAGCTACTCAACCCCTCTGTGTCTTGGCTGTCCAGCTGTAAAAACAGAGAGAACCTGCCCTACCTCATACAGGTTTGTGAGGGATCACCGCTGTTTGCAAAGTATGGAGTGCTCCTTAAGGGAAAGGCAAAGTATAATTACACCTTTAAAAAATACAGTATCCCTGTCCTCTCACCCTACCTACCCTGCAGCAAGGAACCCAGAGAGTCCACAGGGCAGGGGTCTCAGATGCTCCCTTTCTCTTCAGTCTGCAGTGCAAGCAGGAAAGGTTCAGGCCAAGGAGCAAACGACCACGTGCTTGTATTTATAAAGGTTCGAGGCTCAGCGATCAAGTGCACTGTGAGGAGGAGTGCAGGGAGAGCTTATTTGCTGAAACGGGAAGTGAGGAAGTGAGAACTTCTGAAAGAGAGACAATGGAATGAGGAACAGAAATAGTTGCATCAAGCTGTCTTTGGAGGGGAATAACCAAACAGAGTTATATAAAGGAAGAAGGGAATAGTTAGGCACTAGGGAAATTTGCTACCAAAGCACCCCCAAGCCTGTATCTCTCCTACCCCCACTACATCACAGCCATGTGCTGTACTCGCTGTCCCAGCCTAATGTGATCTCAGGTCCCAGGATACCCAGAGACCTGTCAGCACCCTGGGGTGAGCTGCCCTTGCTCAGGCTGCCCGTGCCAGCTGCTTCACACCTCCACCACCAACCTGACGCAGATGTGAACTCAGCCTGAGAGGGAAGAGGCACATGGTAGCTCTGGCCAGCCACCAAGCTCAAAGAAGAGGTGATGCACCATCCCCTTCTGTATCCTGCTATCTTACGCACACTACGCTCATCTTTAAAGCAGTTTGGCAGGCTCCCCGTCAGAGCAGGAATGGAGACTGAAGGGGGAGCCCTGGGTGCAACTGCCTCCCCCAGTTATCCTTCTTCAGTTCCATACAGACCCAGCCAAGTCCCCCTGCTCTATGCCACAGCCCCTGGTGTGGCAGCGGTGCAGACAGTGATGCTGCAGGCCTGGCAGGTTTCCCATCTCTAGTGGCAGTCCCACCACCAGTGGTGCTTGTAGTATTCCACCCCAGCTGTAGCACCAGAAGGGCTCAGTACTTGTCCCATATCAAGATGCTCAGGTCAAGCATGAACTTCCTACTAGGATGCCATTTCTAAGCTTTTCCTAAGAGAAAACTAGACAAACAAAAATGACAGCAACTAGGTGTCCCCCAATCCTTTGCTTGTCCAGGCAGGCAGACCCCAGGAGACTGTTGTACACCAACACATACTGGTAATGAGTGGAAACATGACCGTTTTGCCTGGAGGTCTCACACACAAACATGTGTGCATGCAATGCCAATGCCATCTGCCCCAGATCACTGGCCAACAGGTGTTTCCAGATGTAAATCAGTCAGGACAGTATGAAGGATCCCACCCACCTGTATAAATTCCTGAAAACCTGCCTGGACAAAGTTGAGTGGAAGCAAAAACATGTTTAAGGAAAGGCAGGAGTGTTAACTCCGGGGGGAGAATAGAGCCATATTATGGGTGAGAGCTACCATAGCCAAGTAATGGTTTGCAACAAATGAGAGACAGCAAGAGGAGACCAAGCACAGGAAAGTATTCCTTGGAAAGAAATACATGTATCTTCTCTTGAAGAGAACAGAACAGCTCAACAATGACACAGATACTGAACAAATGCAAGCTACTGCTGCAGAGGTTCTTACTGGCTCTTATTTGGTGCAAGGTTTGGAGGAGAGGATTCAAGAGGATCTCGCTGCTCCTTGTGACTTTTATCAGTCTGGCTGGTGGTTCCAACTGCACATACAGACAGCCCCTCCCCTAACGCTTAAAGCATGAGCTGGCAAGATCAAAGGACCGATCCCCAGTGTACAGAGAATTGCCCAGCACAAGTTGCCCAAGCTCGTGGTGAGAATCTGGCAAATGAAGGAGCTGTCTCCTGAGGGAGAGAGGGCCTGATCCAGCATCTGGTCCATAAAAATAAACACTTTTGGGCCAAGAAGGGAGAGGGTCTCCACCAGTACAAGGCATACTGTGCATGCAGCACTGCTGTCAGCAGGGGCTCAGCAAGCCGCAGACCGGTCTGGGCTATCATATCTTACCTGAGGCCTTCACACCCCTCATCCCATAGACGTAAATGTCTTTGACGAAAGCCTGGAGCTCCACATCCTCACACACCACGTCGTCACTCTCGTAGTAGATGTGAATCACATCCTCTGCAAAACTGCAGACACACGAACAAATGAAGAAGACAAACCAAAAAGGAGAAAGCAAGCCTGTCATTCCCTGAAGACCTTCTACTGACCAGGGAGATGCTGCATACGGAAAGGGCAAGAGTTTCAACACCCTCCTACCTCCTTTCCACAAGCAGTGGGAATGCACAGAAGCAACTTTGATTCATTTCTGACTGCAATGTCACTTCCTCCCCCAACAAAAAGATGCTGAGCCACACTACATCCCCTGAAGAGTCCTGTGTGCTTTATTCTCTTATTTGAGGCTTTGCTCCTGTGCAGACCTCTGTCATCACATCTACGTATATTTCTTCACTTAATACAGACTCTGTCTGGCATATCCACATGGCTTTCACAATGGGAACAGAAGTTCCCAACTGTAACACTGGCACCATCCCCTGTATCCCACACTGGGATACTCCAAAGCTGCTCCTGAATACCATTCAAAGAGTTGATGCCCTTCTATTGCACATCCTTTTCACAAAACCCAACTGGCACACCCCAAACCAGGGGTGGCCCTGGAAACTCCTCTTCAGAAGAAGAGGTTTAGAGCTTTTTCCTACACCCACTGCATACAGCAGGCATCCCCTCCCTGTTCAGTTCCTCTTCTCAAAATCCCTCTTTCTATAAAAGCTTCCCAGGCTAACTCACTTCAGAAATAAAGGCTCTAAAACCACTAAGATAACAGAAATAGTTCTGAAAGCAATAAAAATAGGTAAGCCTGATTTCCTGAAGATTTGTATTTCACGACTGCATGACTGGTTAACTGAGCTACGCTGAGATATTCTGTTAGCTCTGCAGGTACCTATAATCTCTTGCTAAGTATTTTGACAATAACCCATAGGGTGAAACATTTGACTACAGAAGCTGACTGATGGGATTAAGAAGTGTTATCCAATACAGATTTCCCCCCTAAAAAGCTATACTTTTTTTTTTTTTTTTTTTTTCCAATTTGGAGACCTTTAGAAATCTGTCAACGTGGTTTCTATTAGCCAACTAAGTCAAGAGTTGCTATTGAGGCAAACAGCTGCATATACACCAAGGGTTTCAGCAATTTTGACTTCCAGAGAAATCCAAAAGAAAAGAAAAATTCTGCATGATGCAGAGATAAAGCTGCTCTGCATGAGCTCTGCCTCCACCGCCTGGCACCTGGGCCAAATGCACACAGAGGGTAATCCTTCTCTTACACTACGGCAGTATTTTATACCCCCTTCCATGCAAATATAAATTAGTATATGAAGTGTGGATGAGGTCTTTTGGATTGGAATATCTTTGGGTTGGAATATCTATCTGCAGTTAGAACAGAAATAAGAAGCTGAGCATTACAGAGGGGTTTAAAAAGTCGCTGCGTGAGCCTCACTGTTTGTAAAGGGACAATCTTACCAGCTTTCTTAAGTATAGGCCATCTACCACATGTAAGGCAATGCTGGGGATAGAAGTTATTTCATCAAAAGAGTGGAGACTGACAGCCCTGCAGAGTGCAGGAGATTCATGGTGACTAGACACATGCACGACTGTGGGTTCGTGGGTCAGGATATCACACTCAAAAGGGTACTGCCCATGACATTTATAAACCAAATTATTCACTTACGAAGAACCTCTCAGCCAAGTTTGAGCCAATGTAACATCTTCCTCCAGCTAGGTTAACACCCACAAACAGTCAAACTAAATTGAGTCGAGTAAGTACTATCTGGTATTTGAAAAGATCTATCTCGATCAGCAAAGAAAACACAGGAAAGAGAACATGGTCAAAAACCAGACTATATCAAGAAAACAACCGCAGAAAAGTTGTAACTTCCTTTACCCTCAAATGGGCACTAACAATTGCAGGAAACACTGCAAGATAACCCCTTGCCAAAACACAGAGAAAACACAGGAGACAAAGACGTACCCAACACTTCAAACATTATGCTTGCATTATAAACGTCCCACTTTGTGTACACAAAAGGCTGATTTTTAATGAACATGCTTTTCAAAAGCCATGTCACCAAAACCAGCTGCATATTTAGCAAGCAACTTATGCCACGCAAAAAATACATTGTTTGTGAAATGCAACATATGAATCATTCCATTCTGAGGCAGTGTTTCATAATTGAAAAGCAGTCATGTTGCTGTGGTCGAGCAGCCTTGCAGTACTTCTGACTCAGAATTGCTGCCCTTCTTGACAAAACTTGGGCCTTGCCATTCTGAGGCATTTCAAGAAATGTTTTGCTCAAACTGAGTTTGAGAACACAGCTCTCATGCAAACCAAGCTTATATTTCCACTCCACAAGAACCTTGACAAGCTCATGTGGCTGGCCCAGAGAGTTGGGTGCTCTCTTGGTTTGTGCATAGCTAAAAAGGAAGGCTAATTAAATTCCCTTTGCAAGGCTGAATTCCAACTCACTAAACTCTATGAAAACCTACAGAAGAGCACATACTTATAAAGGTTCCTCTGAAATACAGCATGAAAGAAAGCAGGGCTGAAAAAAGCAGGAATTAACAGTCTTTCCAGGGTGTGTACTTGGCTATGTATTTTTCCTCAGATGAAATACAATGGATGGAAAAGCCACCACATGACTGAACAGCCCACGTGCTCTTCACAAGCTTGTGATGAAGAGTGCAGTGAGCGGGGAGAAAACAAAGTCGTGTCTCTGTGACAGTGACTTTATTAGACATTTCTAGAACTACGGTCTCTTACCTCTTTATAGCCTCCCAGACTTTAATGCCATCATCCCGGTAATAGTAGTAGGGGATATCCTCTTTGCTCTCCATCCCTTTAGCTTTGATCTCCTCAGGGAAGCAGAGGGAGCCATAAGTCAGATCCTTCATTGCTTTCTGCACCATTTGTACATGTCCTCCTCCACCTGTAGCATTTGCCTGCAGGAAGAATGGCAAGACTGGAAGAGTGGGAGACTATGTTCACTTTGTGCTGAGATTGGCTTTCCTGATTTGCAGGAGGTAGCGCATTCAAAATGGTGGTGAATCTCTTTTTCAAGAGAAAACAACATCTCTACACAAACAAGTACCAGACTGCAGAGGTCTACTGCAACTGTGCATTTTGATTTTGAAGACTTCACACCTCTTTCACATTCCTATTATAAGCACCTACTTATAATGGAATACGGTAATAAAGTAAAGGAACATGGAAGCATCGAACCCAAAGCACTCTGCCAGCACTACGCTCCAGAACTGGCATATGTGTGAAGGAAGGCAGCCAGGAGCGTGTTAAAAAAGGGCTTTTGCTAAACCATCCACTGCTGCTACAGAGTGGTTCAGAGAAAGCATTTAGGGATGCAGGCTACCATTAGCCACCCTGGAATTTAAGCCAGAAGATCAGTCCTGCTGGGTGGCTACCGATGAGGACTGGCTGGGGTTTCAGTATACGTTACACGTGGAAACAGTGTGTCCACAACAAACTGCACTGCAAAACTCTTTAGATAATCGTTGCACAGAAGCTCCCAAATGTTGCTTTTCTAGCATGATGCTAGTGTTGTACCAGTAGTCAGCTTACACTTACTGTCCCATGGCTGGTTGTTCATCTACACTGGAACCAACAAATTCTGGAACTCCAGGATCCCCGCTGGCAGGTCTTAGCCACACACTCATCCCACACGCACAGGGTACCCACATTATGGTTCTGTTCAAAGGGATGGGAGCACCTGCTGGGTCTCCACAGTCAGCAGAGGATACAGAAGACAAGGAAGGTGCCTGGATTTAACCTCTCTTTTCTTCTTGGGTGAAACACTCTGGAGCATGGAAGCTGTTTTTGGTCTGGTGCCAGAGGTGTCAGGGGGACAGAGTTGTCCTAAAACACAGCCTCCCTCTTCAGAAGGGCCTCTGAAACCTTCCCAAACTTCCCAATTGCTGATAGCATGTTGTCACAGACACGGCTGCATGCTAACCTGTTGTGGTTCCTGCAGCATGCCATTTCTGGGGGAGCCAAGGGAGGAAAAGCTGTGTACACGTTAAACACCAGTGCAGTCAGGTTTAGGTGTTCAGATTTGACCTAAGAGCTGATCACAGTCAATGATATATGGCTATGTTTCACGGACTCAGACAAAGCTGAGTTTTAAACCTAGCAGTTCTGTTGGTCTGTTGTTTACAGCAATTCAAGGAGACAGGCTGGAATCTACACCCACTACTTGTGGGCTTAGAAAGCTATTTTATCTACATGTCTTTCTCTGATGCAAACTTCCTTTTGCAATCACAAATTCTTCTGCTCCCCACTCTGCCCCAAGATGAATAACTGAGTACTTAAAGGAAACAGGGGACTTAACTCCTGCACTCCTATACTCATACCACAAAGCCACATCAGGTATGAGTAAGTGAGATACTGACTCACTACTGACATTGGCCAGTTCTGAATTGGCTACTTAGTGGTAAAAGGTAACATCTTTAGCACAACGAGGCATCAGTTCTGCATGCCAGTTTCTCAGATGGTATCAGTTATGTTTGCCCTTTATTAGAAGGGTCAAGAAACAAGGCAATATGTGATGGTTAAAGGACAGAAACACATAAGGAACCATGAAGGATAATGAAGATTTACAAAGGGGATTACTTACCTTGTCAAAAAGGCCACATTCACAGATAAGCTGTTCTCTGGCTTTGGTATTAATGGCTATTGTGAACCGCATGTGTGGCACCAAGAGCTGTGAAACAGGAAAAACAATGAAAGAAGGCACATTCTCTGACTGAACTCAACAGCAAGGAGGTGTAAAGTTTGAAGTCCTGGAAGTCCTGGTGGCTTAGCTGTAAGTTGCCTTGCAGGGAAGCCAGCCAAACTATCTCAGCTGAGCTGTCACCAGGCCTTCTTTTGGTTTGTCAAATTAACACAATAACCACCCTGACCCACTTCATCCTTTCATAATAACCACCCTGACCCATCATCCATAGCATCCCTTCATGCAAGAACCAACCTTGAAGAGGGGATGTACAGCAGGTAGCTGCCGGAACATCGCTATGCTGAACACCTCTGAGACTAAGTGGGTCCGTAAGAGATGGGTCACTGTCTGGTGGATGTGGAAATCAGATGAACGAACCCAAATTTTAGCTAGCAGCCAGTCATATGTGGCATCTGAAGGAAGGAATATGGGATTGTCTGGCCCAGGCTTTTGACCAAGCTGAAAGATTTAAGAAGAATATGAAACCCCAAGTCATTCATGTTTAAGATGAGACAACAAGCCATGTGCCCCTTTAAAGACCCTGACAGTAAGCCCACCTGGATTGCAATGGGTACAATTTTATTCTCCAGATTCTTATACAGCAGACAGATGGGTGCAGCCAGGTACTGTATTGTGCATGGGTCTGTTTTATTGGCATCCACACCATCCAGCAGCTCGTAGTCCACAATGAAAATGTTTCCTTGCTGCAGGGCAGGGGAAAAAAGCATGGTGTGTTTTAATGGAGTGCAAGCAGCAAGGCTAGGAATAAAGACTGGGAAGTCTTGGTCAGTGGTGGGCTTGTGCCCTGTGGTTAGGAGTGGCCACTGGCCTGCCCTTGCTCGTGGCGTCTCAGGGATGATGCCATTGAGACAGCAAGCAGCTTACACAAACTGACTTGTGTCTGCTGACTCTGGCAGTAAGCCTTTCAGCAAAGAGAGACCATGTACTTGGCATTCATGCAATGACAGTAAAATGCAAACAAGTTTCACATTGCCAGCTGAAGAGACCCCCATGCTCATCATACAAACAAAAGCAAGGCACCACCCTGGCTAACCCTTCTTCAGCATGTTAGCTCAACCCTGCAGGCGACAGCAGGGTAAGACCCTACCAGGAAAGGAAGAGGCACTTTTCCTTGCTGAGGCAGGCAGGCAGTCCCTAATCTTTCAGAGGAAACCACTGAAAAAGGACCCTTCACCTCGTGGTGACATCTCTTTAATTGAACCTGGAGAAAGGCATGGCCCGCAGCTCCAGGACAGCGGCAGAAAGCAGTCAACAGAAGTGTCGCTAGTCTGCAAAGACAAGCAGCTTTGCCGTAACAAACCACACAGCCTGAAGAGAGGAGATGTGACTGAAGGCAGTTAGAACAGGGTTTGGAGGTTAGATGATACGAGAAGGAACAGATGAAGTCCAACCTGACTCAGAGCCATACCTTTACTTCCTCCTCCAGGGTCAGGTTCCTCTCCAGACTGCATTCCACCATATCCATAGTCACAGGAAACTTCTTGGGTATCTCTGTGCATCTCCGGATCATTACAGGATTGCATCCATTCAGGAACTGGTAGCCAAACATAAAGTCTTCCTTCCAGTGCTGCATCACATACTCTACAGGAAAAACAAGCCTGCAGCATCAATATCTGCACCACACCGTTATCCTACTGCACTGTAGGATTCCTCCTTTACTCCCCACTGTTTGCTATGCTGCACTGCAACTTCCAACTAAAGCAAGCAGCAAGAAAATTGTTCAAAAGTTGCCATCGATTGTTAAGAAAAAACACTTAAGATAAATGGACAACATAATCTCTGCTTTTCACTTTGAGAAGAATTAAACTGATAATCTGTTTCTCCATGCACAGAAGCAATGAGGAGTAAAATACCCCACTCCTATGAAAAATACTGTCTCCATCTGCAGACCACCTTCTCAAGTCTTCCAAGATATTTCTAAATCTCACTCTTTAAATTCTCAGGGTATGCAGTACAGAGGGATTAGTCCAAAAAAAAGATGGCACAGGCAGGAGAAGGGAAATACAGAGCAACGTGGGTAGGGGAAGAGTAACAGTGGCTGGAGCAGTTCTCTTGGCTGGAGCTGGGAGAGGGACACCTGGGGAAGGGTTTTGGCTTTGTCTCAGTAAAACTCCTCATTCATTGTTTTGCTTGTTTAACACCTTTTTTCCCTCTGCTTATTTTTCAATTGCTAATATAAACCCAGATTAACATATCTGCTTAATAAAATGCTGGCTTGGGGTACTCCATCTCTTTACTATTACATATGTAATACTACAGGATGTTTTCCATAATTACACTGTGTTCTGTTTCATAATGTCATGTCCCCACTTCAGCCTACAAATTCAGCATCAGAAAAAACATGATTAACATGAAAAATCCCATTGGTATCTTCAGGTGGAAAATGAAGCAAGTAAAGTTTTCCACTATTGCCTATTTTCAGACAAGGCAGAACTTTTTATGAAAGCAATTTATTTTCCTACAAAGGGTGAAAAAGATAGACCTGAAGGAATGCAGTGATTTTTTTTTTTTTTTTTTTTTTAAAAAGTCTCAAAAATCACAATGCTTTCTAAGAGTGGAAAAAAGTTAAGTTTATGTAAAGTTCACATTTACATCATCTCTGTCAATTGCATAATGAGTCTGGAGCTGTACCTGAAGTCTATACCAAGCAATAAATTACTCAACACCTTGGACAGAAACTGCATGAATGAAAAATGCCTTGAACCACCTTTTCCATTAGCCCTTTTCTGCCAAGGCCTGCAAATAAGCAGATTCAGAGTTGCATTAACATAACTGAGACCAATGTTTAACATTTAAAACTCAAGGAATTGGAGCCTTCCTTATCAATACGGAAATGTTATCGATGTAACTAATTGTAGATCATATTAATTCTCGTTTTAAAATTACTTTAGGAAGCAATCTTATTAAATGTAACAAATTGCCATAATTAGTTTTTAATAGCTCTGGCTGCTTTGTGTGCTTCATTTTACACCCAAGTCTGCAGAAGTTACTCTTATTCCTGTTAAGGAGTCCTTAGGCAGCCTGAAGAGGAGCAAAACTTCAGATCAGGAGGGAAAAGTATTTTCCTTTGCAGAGTCTGAACAGGCTGTTCACACACATTTGAGGAGCCACATGCTAATCAATTTATAGTATCTGTGTATCAATTATATCTAATAATACAGTAAAATAATGTAACCGTGGGTGATAGTAGGTTGGGTCTGGCTCACAAATCAAATGTTTCCCAGCCCTGCTTTACAGAAACAACTCCATGAACTTCAAACCCCGTGTCTGTCTGCAGTTCTTCTTGCTGGGTTTTCAAATAACTGCTAAGATTTCCATATTGAAAAGAGTTAAATAAAGGTAGGATTTTGTCTTTGATATGTTAACACTACATCAATGGGATTTTTAACAGTATGAAAGATACTGCAGAAACTGAATGGCCCTGAAGACAGAAGTGAAACTCACACTCCTAGAGAGGGATTTCTGTCTTCTGGTAGGAGGATGCATGTATGAAATGGCAAGCACAGTGGGACACTTAGTGCAGTATGCACAACTAATTCTGACATATTTTTTTAAAAGAGATTACACTTCAGATAAATGCCACACGCCTTTTCAGGCCTAGCTTGCGCTTGTTTTCGATAAGAACCACAGTTCGTCAGGTTGTGTTCTTGGGGCCCATCCTGGCTGCAGCAGGACCAAGTGAAGAAGTTGCAGCTCCCAGGTCATTCCCAGCTCTTTGCATCCCCAGATCCGATGGCCTAACTACACGGGCTTTCAGGCCTGAAACAAGTTCTGTCAAAATGACCCCTGTTGGGAAAAACTTACCACTGAGGAATACTGAGCTGCCCATGTCATTGACACATGAGAACTGACCGGGAGGAGATATAGGGGAGGTCACAACAGCAGAACTGAGGCAGTGTGTCCTGGTTTCGACTGGGATAGAGTTAATTTTCCTCCTAGTAACCGGTACATTGCTGTGTTTTTGGATTTAGTATGAGAATTATGTTGATAATACACTGATTTTTTTAGGTGTGGCTAAGTAGTACTTACTTCAAGTCAGGGACTTTTCAGCTTCCCATGCTCTGCCAGCAGGGAGGGGCACAAGAAGCCAGGAGGGGACACAGCCAGGACAGTTGACTCAAACTGGCCAAAGGGATATCCCATACCACAGGATGTCATGCTCAGTGTATAAACTGGGGGGAGCTTGCTGGGGGGGCCGATTGCAGCTCAGGGACTGGCTGGGCGTCAGTCAGCGGGCAGTGAGCAATCGTATTGTGCATCACTTGTTTTTTGGGAGTTTTATTTCTCTCTCTCTTTTTATGGTCTCCCTTTTAATTACAATTATATAATTATTGTCATATTTTATTTCAATTATTAAACTGTTTTTATCTCAACCTGTGGGTTTTACCTTCTTTCCAGTTCTCCTCACCATCCCACTGGGGGCAGGGGTGAGTGAGCAGCTACGTGCTATTTAGTTGCCAGCTGGGCTTAAACTATGAAACAGTGGTACCCTCCCCATGTTGGAACAGGGTCAAGAAGTTGGAACTGTTAGCAGCAGTGCAACCAGGACAGAGCACATGGCTGCAAGTTAGGCAACTGCCTTTGAGCTGGTCTGTGTAAGAGGAAAGAGGGGTCACCCTCATACTTGACTTTATCAGAGGACATTTCCAGACTCGCCTCTTTGGAGATTTTCCATGTATTTAGATGGCTGAAGTGGGACACAGACGATCAAGCTTCCAATAATGCCTCAACAGCTAATACGCTCCGTAAAGCACTCACACTAATCCGTCCCTAGGTTTGGATGTGAAATACTTATGGAAATTCATTCTATGAGACTTGAATATATCTGAAAATACATTTCTAAAAGCCAAAAGTGACTATGATGCCCAGCTGGCCTGACCTCCAGTATAGCTCAGGACAGAGTAGGTTCCTGAGCAATCACCCATGAATTTTAGTTTTTGTGAGATCATCGCTTCTCTTTTTGGTCTTGTGGGCTGCTGGTGTCATCAGCAGTCTAAGATTACAGATTATTTATGAAAAAACATGGGAGAGCAGAAGTCTGAGTAAGCCACTTCCATCCTAATCAGATACGTACAAGACAACTAAGTAGTCATTCTACAGTGCAAACATGAGCAAATGCTGGTAAACCCACCAGAGATTGTGTTGCTGATTCTGACAAAGATCCTCTCAAAATCTGCAAAATCACTCCAGGAGGACTGGAACATGTGCATGAAACGGTTGACATAAAGATTCTCCATCCTAAAAATAAAACAAAACATCTCTGAAAAAAATCAGCTCCAGCTTCCTCAATACCCTTCCCCATTCTTTTCCATGCTTTTATACCCCTACATACAACACATTTTCAGTGGTGGAATGAGAGACTGGTTGTCTCCTATTCGTTGAGAAATTTGTTGGCTGTACCTTTACACACAGCCTGAAAGGCATCTCAAGTGCCCAGTCCCTGCTATTGCACTTCCTGAACTCCATTCTAGAGCTGTTCTTGGCAGCCTACAATGGCAGTGCTTTAGGACCTATGTCATATAAAAGCTATAGTCAGAAAAGCTAGTGCTTCACACACTGTCAGTAGTTAGCAAGAGCTGAGAGTGTTAAGGTCATTATTAGCACTGGTTCAGAAAGGAGTATGGTGACACATACAGACTGAGTGATTTGCACGAACTCACAACACACACAACCCAGGATCAGTTCAGCCAGTATTCCTAAACAGAGAACAGCTCCTGTATCTGTGTCACCAAGGCCAGACTGGACCCCTACAGCATGAGCCTGAGTTTTTGAGAGCTTTCTATCTACTAGAGCTGCTGTTAAGCTTGATGCTCATCTCTAACCTGGGGAATTAAGTCACTTAGTTGCAGACATCACATGAACATGGCAACTTGGGAGCCAGAAACATCCAATTTAAAGTGCTAATTCATCAAAGTTTTCTGTCTACAATAGATTCAAGCATGTTCACTTTGTATAAGTCCTACATTGTTATGAAATATAAATAATTTATTTTCACTAGAAAACAAATAATGAATTTGGAAAAGAAAGTTGGCTTTCCCACTAACACTTTAAATGATCAAAGAAAAGCACACACATCACACAAAGATAAGCAGAGTAGGTAACGGAGTAAAGAGGGGTCACACTGTTCCAGAAAATCCTCTCAAACAGAATTTGAGGGAGGAAGAATCCAAAGAGGGTGGATTTATAATCAGTAAATTTGACCGAGGCAACTTAAAAAGAACTGGATTAGAAGTGGCTGAAGAGGACCAAAAGCCTGGAAAAGAAGCAAGTGGTAATCTGGAGGAGGGCTCTAGACCAGCATCACCATAACCCAGGCAAAGGAGCAGCTCCTGCACTAAGCCCAGGCAGAGCACATGTACAATGGACTGTTTCTGTCCAAACAGAAAACTGTTTTCCCCAATAAGTCAAGTACTTCTCAGATGTCTCTGGCACATACTAGAAACCAGAGCAAGGAAAAAATGGCAGAGTTGCTTGTAGAACTAAATCTACCCAAATGTGACACTGGTCCAAAATAGCTATGCAAGCCTGCGTGTCTGGCACAGAATCCAGGGTGAGGGTTTTCATTTGCTAAATAGCGTAGGTCACATCAGCATGGGAAACCTTCAGGATTACCCACACCTAAACATAATTAATCCCATAAACGTACAGAATTATCCACTGCCAACAGTATCTAAAGACCCAACCTTGCAACAAGAGAAGGGATCTCTAAGGCACATCTCTAAGTTGTTTTGCATGTCCCAAGGGAAATGGCTGTCCCCTCCCCTCTTCCACCATTCCCTAAGTCTCATATAACTCTCACAGCTTTCACGTTTTTCCTTCAACGTGCTTCCTGCCCACTGCTGCACCGTGCAACTCTGCACCTGCCCTCAGATTTCCAAACCTCCCTGTTTTCCTTCCTTCCCCATGACTTTCCCCACCTACTGCCACTCCATTCACACAAATGGTTGTCCCAAGCTCACAAAGCACAACAGGGTAGCTAGAAAAGGGCTATCAAACACATTCGCCAATGCTTTTCACAGTTCACCCAGCCAAAAGCATAGGTGAGGTCTAGATTTTCAGCCAAATGTGCCAGGCAAGAAGTATTGTTACTCTTTAGAAAAACCTCTTTTGGTCATTCCAGTTCTCCCGAATGGCTGACTATCTGCAATAAAGTTTCAGGTTCCTACTTCATGGGGAGGTGCCCCTTACAGCCAATTACAAAAATAGATGTCCCTGCAATCTGTTGAATTGTTTGCAAGTTTCACTTGGCTGTGACTAAGGATCTTTGACAATATGCCACAGACTGGTAGGATGGGATTGCTAGAAGGGGAACGTAGCCTGCAAACTGGTTATGTCTACTAACAGCAAACGGGTCACCTCTGGCTTTCAGATGCTCTTGCTCCTGCATCACCCAGATCCCCTAAAGCAGCTGGGGAAGAGCTGTTTTACACAAGCTAACACCATGTTAGCTAGAAGCAACAGCTCTTGGAAAACACAGGATGTGTGAAAGTTTGGAATACCACACCATTGCTAGATTAACAACAGAAGATCCCAATGACCTTGCAGGGGTTTTGTATATTTTCATGCCTCTCCTCTTCCCTTAAAGGAGCTGTTCCTTGCCTTTTCTGAGCTAGACTGTTTCCTGAGGCTGGGCCAAAAGAAGAGCTGCAGTGTTTGCTTTCTTCCCTTGCCTGGAACAACTTGGTTTTGCCGCAGGCTTATTCACAACAGCACAACACAACAACTATGATGGATTTTTCCGTTTTTCAGAATGGCCTCACCCCTGGCTCTGTTCCACAGTGAACATGGACTGCTGTCCCACCTGACTGAATCTCAGAGTACTTCACAGACATGCATGGAGTCTCCTCCCAGCACTTTCTGGGAGGTAAAGGAAGTGAAATTATAAAATTCAATAATTTGATAAATTCACGTTGATAATTTAACGTTATCAGTTTGTACACAGAGGGAAAATAAACTAAGAATTAGAGACTGGCTGTGGTAATCTGGCCTGCATTGTATTAAAGTCCTGACTACAGATCAAGAATGTTCTCTTCTGGCCTTACAAAACCAAAATGACTAGCCTTTTAAACAACGCTATGTAAAGTTCCACAGTTTTCTTGGGTTGTCTTGCATTCCCCGCCTGCCCCCCCCCCCCCCCCAAGAACTATTTTTGATGGTCATGTTCAAGTTCATCATCTTCTAACTAAAAGGCCCCTGCAGGGCTGCGTTCCAATACTTGTCTGTGGAAGAGGAACATCAAAGTCTGCAGTTTTCTAAGGATCTACGGTCAAGGCTCCAGAATCTTTAAAGCTTCTTAAACTTTAAGGATCTACTGAATACTCAAGGATTTCTTGAGGAATAAGGTCTTTCGTAAGAAGGGACCTCAACTTCTGGCTCATATTAAAGATGAGAGATTGGTTCTTTGGGAGTCTGAAAGCAGATCACAAAGTTGAGGCAATACCTGTGCCTTTGGGTAAGCTTGGGGAGCAGGAGGCAACTGTCAGTTCTTTGTACTATTAATCTAACCCAGGGGTCCTCAAACTACGGCCCACGGGCCGCATACAGCCCCCCAGGGTCCTCAATATGGCCCCCGGTATTTACAGAACCTCCCCACCCCCACCCCCTGCCGGGGGCTTGGGGGGAAACCAAGCAGCCTCAGATGACTGCCTGCCACTTCATCCGCATGCCGGCCCTCTGTTTAAAAAGTTTGAGGACCCCTGAACTAACCCTTTGTGTGACTCCACAGCCACTTCTCCAGTGTAACAACTAGTATTGCATTAAAAAGGTACAAAAGCAAGCACTCCATGGCCTGTTCCATCATTCTCCTAACATCCTTGTCTGCATGAGACAAAGCCAGAGTCTTCAAAGCTATGCAGCCACCTTTATTCCAAATATCTCTGAAAGATCTAGCTCCACCTGGCCATATGTGCCACAGAAACACACCCATCACCTTGTTCACACCTGCTGGAGGTTTATTCTGCTAAAAAAACCCAAAAGGATAAAAAGATTTGTTGATCTTACAAAGTATCATTCCATTGTGAAAAATAGATCCTGGAGTGGGGGAGAGAGGAGGGAGGGAGAAATCTACAGCAGAGCTAATATGGCCAGCAAAAACAGGTGCTGTTTGAAGCTTCCAGTTTTCCAAATTAGAAAACAACCAGATGGATTCTCTCAGAACAAGCCATGGGATTCGACTCCGTGGTGGTAGGGAAATTCAGCTGCATAAATGTAACACCAAGAATGGTCCGACATGTAAGGTTTCAGTCACGGTCAGCTCCCCAGATGGACTCAGATAAGCAAGTATTCACATTTATTAGAAGGTACAAGTTTCTCAGGATGGCTGTTAAACTGCCTAGTTCTTATCAACTTATGCTTGATGACATAATCTCTGTCTGATCACCCAACGGGGGGGGGGGGGGGGGGGGGGGGGAACACCTTCCCAAAATATGAAGAGACCAGCATATTAATGGAATGACAGATGTAGAAATTGTGGGTGATTTTGGACTGGTCTTGTCTCATCTCAGACCATCCCACCATCTGCTAGTATGGACTTACAGGACAGAGAGGTCCTATTTGCCTCATTAACCCCGTACTATTTCAAAGAGCTCTGCAGGATTGATTATTCAGGCTTATCCAATGGCCAGGATTCCATTTTTTTAAATGACATCACACATGCAAATGGATGGACAGTGACTTTGTTTCCCCAGGAAGATTACATTCAGATGTGGTTAACTGATGAGCTGCTCAGAACAGCCTTTCTTCAATAGGGTCTCCAGGGTGCGTTGGTAGCATCTTCCTTTGGTGTGTGACTGAAAGGCTTCATTATTGCAGACAGCCAGGGGAGAGAAGTGTCTCCAGGGGGCAACTCAGAATTAACTCAAAAGTCTAAGGTATGAGGTGCCAATAGCTCTTCCTACGTGTTTCACCAGTGCCTCCTCCACCCATCTACAGCCAAAACAGTGTCTAATGAGAATGTGGAGGCTCAGTCAGTTCCCAGGGTGAAAAGCTTAAAATATTGAATTTATTTATTTATTTTAAATTTCAAAGAAATCCCTTAGATTCTTTCCTACTTTGATTAGCTCCAGATCCAGCTGGGAGAAAAGAATCCCATTTTGGATTTCAATGAAATCTCAAAGGTGATAAGAGTCTTACCCTTGCCCAAAAGAGATTTACAAACCTCCTAAAGTTCCACAAACACTTACGCTTTAGAATAGTTCAGAATGAAGTCAATTCCCTTCTCATTGTCAAACTGGATGTCACGAGGCAGATCACTGTGGGAATGGGCATCAATGCTCAGGGGAAAGCCTGGGTGCCACTCCTTCCAACTGAGAAAACAAGAGAGGTTGGATTAACCATATAACCTTATCAGCACAGGAGCTGTATCATTCCTCCACCTACACTGCTTCTCTGACTCACCTCTATAAAGTAAGTTTGTGGCAGACTCATCTGGGCCAAAAATAGTGACTTATACCACATCAATACCTGCCAGTACCCTACAGAATCCTGAGGTTCTGAAGTACAATGAAGGGTGCCCACTTGGCCACCTACTTTCACAAAACTTGAAGTAACTTAGTATCTGTGGTATTTCCATACTCTTGTCAAGTTTGGTTGAAATTGGCAGTAGCTTCAAATGTATTGGGAGGGGAGGGGATGGACAGACAGAAGGTGCCCAATGCACATCATTCTTGGGGCTACGTTTTTTGCAGAACTGAGATACAGCAGCTAAAAGTACTCAGACATGTATTTAAGTTCCTCCAAAAGGCAACTCCCTGAGAGATGCAGATAGTCTTGATTCAGCTCTTCAGAAGAGCTTTACCCCCTAACAGTCATGGCACACATTCTCTGCCATGTATGTTCTGACACCATGTCCCATCTTTACTTCAAAACAAAAGGTGATGCGTAAAGAGTACTATTTCAATGCTATTTCCAAATTGCCTGCCACACAGAGATTGCATTGTGTGTTATCAGTTATGCATCTGAATTGTAAATAGCTGTTTCCCTGGAATTACAAATGGTTTTGCCTTCCTTTTTGCATAAGTAAATAAAATTTTGTGCCACACCTCTTTTTAAACTATATCTTCCTCTGCTCTATTTCCCATAATTTGTAAGCAAGATCCTTTCTTAGTGAAATGATATCAACAACTCACACACCAAGCCTCAAGCCATCAATTCTGAATGTACCCTCTGTCCTTCCGATCCTTACTCTCATGATAACGAGATACAAGTGAAAGAAATTTATGTTATTTTAACAGAGTGTGTCTCTAGCAAAAGGAAATGTCTAATGCCTTCTGGAACTACCCAGTGATAAAAGACAGCATTTTCCCATTGTGACCTTGATTAGGAAAAAATGCCTATGACAGTATAAAAGTGGGTATCACAACTGTGTTCTGATAACACATTCCAGTCCACTCAGATAGGGCCAGATCTTCCACTGCACACTGGTTCAGGAAAAAACTAGCTTGCTGCAGCAGCCAAAATGCTCTGGTAAGAGCTGAGATGTTCAAATCATGTTCCAAAACTGGAATAGTGCTCATAAAAGGCAAATTAAATCTGCCTTCAAATCTTCCTTGAAAGCACAACTGCATGCCAGAGGGCCCACACAGAGACGGTACCACTGAATTCCCACTTAAACCTTCCAGATGGGCTTATCTAGGATTCAACTATCTCATAATGCCACTTGCACCAGGATGATCGTAATTTCACTTACAGTGAATTCCATCTAAGTAAGGAACATATATGGCCAACAGGGTAACTTAAGCTTTCTCTTATTCAGAAGTCCAGAAATCAGAGCAATATGATAATCTGAACATACTCTGTCAACCTCTGACCCGATGAGAGCAGGCTCTGGACCTTCTAGGGAACTATGGGAAACTCACCGGTACATTTTTTGACGGGTCTCGAGCTCTTTGCGTCTGTGCTGCTTGAGAATATGAGTCTTGTCATCCCGTGAGAGCTTTGCTGGGAAACAGGGAAAAGAGACAGGGTTATGAGGTTCCTCTACCTACCACTGCCCAGGTCTTCAGAAAGAAAGCAAAGTTTCCAAATCTTTAAACTTCTGATCTATACCTTCACAAAGTTTTGCTGGGAAAGGCTTAGACAGTCCAATTTAGTACCTTGAATAGAAGCACAGGTCCCTAGAGAATCTGGAAGGAAAGAAACTCCTACCTTGTTGCCTCCAAGGGTTAATTAGCTCAGGCTAGGAGCTCTCTCAACTGTATACAAAACCCGGGTTCCTAGTGTAGACACTTGCTGTACATATCCAGTGTTAAATGGTCTAAATAGGGTCATGGTAATTAATTTTACATTTCAGTATCTAAGGGAATTTTCATCAATAAGAGAAATCACAACATTGTTCCAGCTAATCTCTCTGCTAAAAAGACATCTACAGGAAGCACTTCCTATCCTCTCTCCTTGAGCTGTGCTTCTCCCCTGGCAGCTTGGGGCAATAATCATATCTTCTTAACATAAGAACAGAAAGAAAAAAAAACAGAGAGGCTTCATTTCCAGGCAGCTTGCTCTTCTGACCACACATGTGTTCACTATACCATTAAATAACACAGAGACTTCCTTAGTGATCAGAGAAGGGGCAAGGTCCGTGACTCACTTTACATACGCAAATGGGAAGGCAGATAAAGCCAGCGGGAGCTTCATGGAAATAGCTGTTTGGAGTTGGAAATGTCAGAGGTAGTAGAATGATAACATGATGGCTATACGAGTTTCCATCTGATTGTGTTCAAGTTACCGATAAGGCTTCACTTGCTTTTGCTTTACCTCACCATACTCCGAAAGCCACGCAAAGCTGCTTTCCATGAAGTGTTACAGTTGTTATAAATCAAGTTATGAACAATGGTCCATCTGGAGACCAAATATAAACTGACACATAGTTCTGATTATATGACAAAAGGCTTCAGATGCAGAATTCCTCAGCCAGGAGTATCCAAAAACTTAGTGGGAAGATAAACGCTTATTTCCTACCACCTCATACCTTGTTTCAGCTGTGTCAGGCACTGGTGCTGCAGACCACCACAGCAGCCAGCCTACCCTAGGAAGCACAGAGGGGAACCAGCACACATCACCGACACACATCTGCCTCAACCCTGACCGCAGGAAGCAGGTAGTCAGAGACAGCTAAAACACAAGTCCAACAGGCCACTCTCAGAAGAGCACAGAAGTGCTGCAGCACTCTTCTCAGTTGGCCACCACAGCTTGGTGGTGACCATACCCATCTCACCCTGCTTTCTGGACTTGCCAGGACACAGAGAGGAGGGGTGAAAAGATGAAGTCAGTCCTTGCACCCGCTGAGCAGCCTGCCTTGGGATTTTATTTCACTCTCAAGAAAACAAAACAATTTACAGGCAATTGATCATGGGCCACATAGGGGCTCAGTATGAAACAAAGATGGGACAGTAATTCAAATTAGATCAAAAGGGTTTCCAGCAATGGAGATGCGGAGCAGACAAAAATCTGGCATTAGGGTCAGCCTTCAAATTCAAGACTGGTGTAACAAGCCAGTGTAAGGACTTTTCCTTGCATGTGCTTCCCAAAATATCCAAATGAACGGCCAGCACCCAGCCCGACAAACTGCTCAGAAACAGTCCCAGTCATCAGGGAAAGCCCATTCCCCAGGATGCAGAAGGGGGCTGGCAGTGGGTCTCCATGGGAGAAAGAAGATTGGGAGGTACATGGGGAAAGGGGAAGGAGAAGCGAAAGAATTCTGGATGTTCTGCAGGAAATCAGGTTTCTTATGGCTCTCACCTCTTCCATCTCGAAGGACAATCTCTTTCTCATCTGTAATCCAACGGTAACATGGGAACTCCAAATAGTCACCCATTGGCGTTTTTACCGTGATATACTTAAGGTACCAGTCATCCTGGTACCAATATTTTCGTTTCTCAATTTTTATTAGCTGAATTTCTCCAAGGTCTTCTTCCACAGTCACATCATAGGAGTCAACCTACAGAGCAGAATACAGTCAATGACCCACCGCATGTGCGGGAAGCACAACCAGCACTACACAAGCGTACCTGATATGGCATGGGTACAACAGAACTTGCCAGCTTCTTGTGGGTGAGAAAAGGAAGACCTATTATTGGACTGCAACGCAACAAAAAAGATGAATAAAAGAACAAACAAGAACATGTAAAACGCTCCAGAAACAGAGAAACATTTTAGTATGCAACCTAAAATTCTGTTACTCCTTGAAACGTTTGCAAGTCCAAGAAAAACATGCAGACCATGAAACCATTTATAGTTCTCCCAGCAACAGCTGAAAGAGGTTTTGCTAGGGCACATCTGTCCATGCAGCTGGAATGGAAAGATGATCGTGTGATTAACACATTGGACTCAGAATCTAAACACCTGTGTGTATTAGCCAGATGTGCTTCAGAATAAGGATAGCATTCAGATCACCTACATCCCCTTTGTCTTGTACTTCTTGTGGCTGGCCTTCTTCAGTTCTCCATTTTTAAAATTAGGACAATTGTGCATTTTACGTTTGTACAGCTCAGATTTGGACAGGGATATACTTTATGTTTGTAAAGCTCAGATGTACAAAGCAATTTAAGTAGCTAACTGAAAGCAAGGTTCACAAGAATCCCATCTGGCTCTGGAGGCCCTTCGTTCTTTCACAGGAAACAAGCCAGCACATGGAGACATGGTTTAGTTCCTTCCTCAGTTTGGAGTTAACTCAAAGGCCTGACTCCTGCTACGTGGAGGGACCTCAGCGCAGACCTGCACAGTAGCTGCTCTGTTTAGTCCTTTCCCATGCTAAGGGTCTGGTCGCAGGGTCTTTGCACTGAGCTGGTTACTGAAGGCTAGGGACTATGCACATCTGCTCCTGCAGGAGTGCCCTCACTGGTGGCCTAAAGGGACAGGGCCCCTGAGACCCTGAGGTAGTGGCCATGACACGATCTGCGTGAGGAGCAGACCATTCCTGGAGCTGCCCCTACACCAGGCTGCAGCTCTGAACCTGGCCAGGCTGAGGCAGTGACTGGGCACCATGCTCTCCCTTGCTTGATGACCGCTCCGGCAGGGCTACAAGAGAAGTAGCAATGAACATTTTCTTCTTCTGTTTAAAACACAATGGCTTCGACTACCAAGCTCAGCATTTCTTCCATGTGGTAAGCCTGTTCTCAGCCCACATATACAATATGGCATCTCAGGGCTTCACCATCAGATGGCTTGAAATGGACGTGGAGCCACCTGGCCCACCAGGATGAGCGCACCTGTGAGCACACGTACAGACCTTAGCTGCTACATGCTCCAGCTACTGAAGGCCACAAAGAACTAGTCACCTAGACACAACAAGATGACTTTGGTCACTGGTTCACTCCGTAAATTGCCTCTCCCACAACACCGCTCTCAGCGCCGCAGCTACACAGCCAGGCCTGGGAGGAGGACGGCCGTGGACATGGTGCTCCCCTCAGCCCCTCTCGCCCATGCCAAGCACCCCCCATGCAGCACAACGGCTGTCATGGAAGCTGACTTAAGTGCCTTGCCAAGTTGCCTAGCAGGTGTAGGACAGTGGGCACTCGTCCCTGTACGTGGGTACTTCGGTCCCCTCATGGGGGTAACTCCTCGGGGGTACATTCGGTTCCTTACCACCTGCGGGGGCAGCGCCCAGCAAACGACAGTTCTGGTGGCCCTTGCACTATTGGGCAATACCAGCATAGCAAGAAATAAGTAATCATTTCAAACATGACTGTAAGACACCTTGTGGTGCTAAGTGAGTCAGCAGAACAGGAACTGACTCTCACTTTCCAAGAGCAGAAGCAGCCCAGGGCAAACAGGAGCAGCCGAGTGCTCATCGCAACAAAGCCGAACGGGCTATGGCAACCACGGGAGCAGCAGCCAAAGCCTACTCTGCTCAGATGATCCTGCTAAGCTTCTTGTGGTTACAAGTAGGGACTTAACTCTTTTGTGGTTTTTCTCAACACAGCCAAAAGTTTTAGAAACCAACTAGGTGCTGATATCAAAAGGAAGAGGTACTGCACTGACACGCTGCAGCGCCTGTAAAAGACTCACCAGCCTATGTGAGCTTTGTCATTTGGCTCCTGACCTAGACACCACACTCTGCTTGTTCTTTTCAGGAGCACTTTCTTAGCCTACCCCAGACATTTGACCTATGCCCATTGTTACTGTCTTAGTGGCTAGAGAAAGGCTAATTCACATAAAGACCAAAACTGAAAAGTGAAGAAAGATTAAATTCCAGGCAGGAGAAAGGAAAAAAACAACCCACTACTTAAGTGTCTTCAGATGGCACTTAATATCTCAACTGTTACAAAAGAAAGATTCATGGCAACTTGCACCCCCATTACCGGAAGAACACACCTAAGAAGGATCCCTTGGCATCCCTTCTCTCCCATTTTACCCCAAGTTTCCCACATTATTGATGCAAAATATGCTTTTCTACGAGCTATCCATGAATCACCAGCTGCAATGATTGTTTTGGGATGAAGACACCTGTCTGTCCACCAACATTTGGGATGACTGACCTCAGTTCTCTTATAACCCATTACGTAAAAATACCAGCTTTTGTAAACTTCGTCACATCTAATTGACTCATAGGAGCCAGAGAAAAATAAAAAGCCCTATAGGCTTTGAAGTCCATCCTACAGACAATGAAACATTGTCCTTGCCTGTCTTCCCCCAAAGATGTTATTCAATCAACTCTGAAACCATCAGGCCATGACTGCTATACTGCAACTCATATGAGGCTAACAAGGATACTGGAATTTCTTCTAATATGTAGTCTAATTTAATTTTAGGCTCAAATACCTAAAATGGGCATGGACGGTGCTTATTTTGATTTGCTGAGACTTAACAGACTAGTCTTAGTCTGAGCTGTATTCTCCTCATGCCTATTAAAGCAAAAGCCATTGAACTGTTTTTAAAAAGGAAGCCCGTCATGTCTTAAATAAAAATTTGCAATGTTTATGTCAATAGCACACCCATACACACCAGGTGGTAATAAACTGCTTCACAAATAGCATGGTAGTCCTCGACAAGCTTGGGATGACAGCATCTGTCTGCTAGGATGTGAGCTGGGAGATGAAAATCACAGAGCTGAGATTTCTACCAACATGTTAGAATGATGCTTGTCACTTTTCCTTGCATCTCCATAGCAGGAAAGAAATAGTTCTTTCTGTAGATCCAAGAAATATACTAATTTTAAACATTTTTTGAAAGTTTTATGTTGCTGATTCTTCAACATCACCACCACCTCCTCCCCAACTATCCCAGAACAGCTAAAAGGATAATGTGTAAAGGTAAATTAATTCCCTTGGTGATTCATGATTTTGAACAAGCTGTGGGGATTGAAAAACATTCAATGGCTTTTCTCAGAAATCACAATTATAGCGCCTTGAGCCACAGCTACGACAGTCAGTGGCTGCAGAACATACCCCTGTGCTCCTTGCTCAGAGAATGGAGATTCTTCCTTCCCACAATGCTGGTTTCAAACACCACCCTCATCTTTGCCTATCACCCCACATCCAATATTCTCAGCTTCATTCTTGTCAATTGGCATAAATAATTCTGGATGATGGCTACAAAATGCAGATAACATTCTTATGTTTTTTCCCATTCTTAAATCTTTCCAGAAATAGACAGCACTTGAACAATTTCTATTTCATATCCATTTCCTTTCAATTCCTGGTTTTCTCAATAAAAACAGTGTCAATAAACTCTTTACCAGACTTAGGTTTCGCACTGAGTCAGTACTTCTGCAATTTTGTACATCTCTTTCCAGGACCAGATGGCACTTTGCGGAAGAGTCCCTCGTCGCAGGCTGTCATACCACGTATCTCAAACTCAGCCACTTCCTGCTTGTGCATCTTTTAATGCAGTTATGACACAAAATGTATTATTTCAATTTTACCATGATCTTGATGCATTTGGCAGTCAGGAGCTGGAAGTAGCCACCATGCAGAGACACAGTCCAAACGAATCCACAAACATATCTGAATTATTACCCATTTGTGTTCATCACTACAAAGGAAATTTAAACATGTAATGACTAATGCAATAACCTACAGAGACAAATGATAAACTGCATCTGGATCATATTTGCTTTGTATTCAGCTACTTGGGATTTTTATGCTCTATCTTCTCACCCACTTCCAGGTCATGTACAGAGGAAGAATAAGGTGACCCAAGACACTGCCTGGATAGGGGAAATGCACTGCATTATTTTTAGCTCAAGTCCTCATGCAAAACCCATTGCTGTCAAGTGATTAGTATGGCACAGAAAGTCTGAAATTAGTCTTACCACGTCCTTTTTGCCTAAGATACCTTACTATCCTTTTTAAAATTCATATCCTTTAAAGATTCAGCTAACAATTTCATTTTTAGTAAATCCTCATTTACACATATGTATTTCTATAGTTCTCATAATGTCACACCTATGCACATACACATCTGTATACATAAAAGATTTAAATCAAAGAGCAATATGAATCAGATCCAAACAGCTGATAGAAATGTCACATTGACAGCCAGTCTTTGGAAGAAACTCATTCCTCTGGTAACAACCTCTTTGCTAATATTACAAAAGCCCTAAAATAGTTGCACGTCACTGTTGATACAACGCAAAAAGGACATTCAATTAGCCTAAATGTTTCTGAAGATTTTAAATCTTTTTATGACCATCACAGTGCCAATTTTAATGGCACTTCTGAAGTGAAGGTTTCCTCCTGATGTCTCACCCAGCTTTCACTGCCTCCAAGCCAGCGACACAATGGGCTCACCCGAGATGAAAATTCCGCTAATGCAGTAAAGGTGTGACAGGTTACAAAGATGGTACAGGGTCCAGGTCAGAACTGACAGTTGGTTGCTCAAGGTTTCTAAGGCGTTTGTGGTACAAGGTCTCCTGGTAAACACATGGCATCCCTGCTGACTGCACACTGAGCCAGAGATGCTAGGACTTTTTACACAGTCTGAGTTCAGAGTGAAACAACAGAATTAACGAAGACTATTGGACTGTCCAAACTCCTGTAGCATCCTGTTCAAGCAATTTAATCTCACACAAACCCTAAAATCTTTCTTTCTGAGGAGAGACTCCTACCAACTAGCCTAATGTTGCAAAAAGGACAACACAGACAACCCCTCTTTCTATAAGCACAAAGCTCTAAGTGGAAAGAACTGTATTTCCCTTCTGGAAATACTTGTGAGTACATTTCTTTCAACAAAAGCAAGAAGCAGGTGACAGGGTAACAGGAAGAAAACAGAGAACTGAGTGACACCCTAATCCTTGCTTTGAAAATACTTGGCACCAAGAGGAACTTACTCAAAAGACAATGAGTGAAGAAAAGCAGCTATGCCTTTCTACATAGCCTGTGTCCAATGCTTTGAGTAAGTCAGACAAAACCTACAACTAAGCTACCATTGTGCAAATCCCTTCAGTTTTTTCCAAGTCCCTTTCCCTCAATCCACATTTGGCATGCAAATCTCCTCCTCAGAACTGGCCCACGCCTTCTTCATCATATCTAGTAATATGCACAATTTGCATTAATTCAAATGAAGACATTACCAGGATACTGAACCTGGCCCAATATTTAGAAAAGAAATTGGATAACAGACAAAGCTTTACAAGGTAATACTGTAAAATTCTGGTCATCCACTAAAACAGTGCCTTTTTTTGCAAATGTGTTCACAATTGAATTGTTTTGCAGAAAAAGAAAATTATAGTGATGCTATTGAAAGAAACACTAAAGGCAGAGCTGTGAAACCAGTTGCTACATTTTACAAATCAACCAACCTGAAAGTCTTTTGGCTTGCTTCAGTTTTATTTTTTTTGGTTCTGATTTGGTATTTTTCTTTTCTTTCCTTTTTTCTTTGTACAACACATTAGTAAGACCCTCAGTGTTTTGGGCACAATGTTACCTGAACAGGTGCCTGGAGAAACATGCTGCCCTCCAGAAGAAAACAACCTCAACAACAGAACTTAGCACATTGTACTGCAGGTGTGTCATGAGCCATACACTTTATGGAACAATGTTATTCTCTAAATACATGCCGAAAAAACTGACTGCATATTTGTAATATCAATCACATAGCAATAACAGAAATCATGAATTTGGATAGGAGAATTCTGGATTTAGTCAAGAACTTTGGCACTTGGAAACAAGTTTGACAAAAAGCAGAGACAGTCCCTGCCTCAGAAGGCTTATTTAGCTAACAACACGTTTTATATAAAATGCTAGGACCCAGGTGAATATTTTCAAATGTGCCTAAAAGCTACCTTCCCGAGGAGATATAGGTACTCCTTTTAGGTGCACACATCCTCTGCTGTAGTGTTACTAACATCCACAAACCTCTGTTCATTGCTATCTCACCCAGAGGGGTCCAGCATTCACAGGCACCTCTGCTCCAGCTGAACCTGGTCCCACAGCAGATCAAGGGTTGCTGCTGAGCTTATACTTAATGCTCACACCATGGCATTTTCTCCCTCTGACAGAATCCAACCCAATCCAATGAGATGTTCAGAATACTACCAGGCTCTCCATCACAGTAATCTCTAGAAGACATTCACACACTCTTTTTGTAGCCCAGGGATAAGAGCAAACTGTCTGGTCGCTGGAGACCCTAGTGCTTATCTCCTCAGCTGGCAGGGCTCAGCTGTCCTGGGAAAGCACCCTAACCCTGAGTCTGCTGGACAGTCTGAGGTCTTCTTCATCCTCTCTCGTTAATGCTGTTAAGCTTTGCTTAAGATGTGTAACTGTTCCCTGGGGAGAGAGAGAATGACTAGATGTCCATTTGGGAGATTCAGCTAGCAAGGTTCTAAGCTAATGAATGTTAATTGTCGAAGCAAGTAATCCCAACAGCAGCAGCTGTTAAGTCCCCACACCTGAATCTGCTAGAGCATCTCCTCAGAACATCGACTATAAATATCTGTGGACCATGTCTACACATGCCATCAGCACTTACTCAAAATACCGACTTCTGTTAACCATATCTGCGATGTCTAATGCAGAAGAAACCAGATACCTAAGCTATGAATTAAAAAAACACACCTAAGGGCAAAGCAGCACCATGACAGTGAAGTCTCACCTGTATATGCAGCAGTAGGTCTCATTTCCAAAGTGACTTACAAACACGCGGTTAAAACTTTCAAGGTTGCTTAGATCTCATCAGACCTTTTGGAAACAGTGAGTTAGGTTCCCAGATAAAATACACATTTTGGGAGGGGGGAAAAGAATTACCCGAGTCTATTATTTCCACAGTAGACAACAAGCAAATACATAAATACAACAAATAAACCACTGCTCAGAGTATAAGCGATTACAGATGGATAGCCTTGGTACTGTGAGCAGATCACGGAGAGGACAGGGCACAACACGCAGCAGAAATCAAGGTTAGAACGAACAGCACAGCTGACAGCCCGGTCCCGGCTTCATCCCCACACCTGCACGTCCGTGCCGTTTTCCAGTTCTCATTGAAGCTGCCCTACACGTTTCCCTTGGCAGACACAGTGATTCCCACTGGAAGTTCTCACCTCTGTGTTTAATTCCTTGGAGATACCAGGGCTCTGACTACTACACCGACCCCAAACATCACAGGAGGCAGACAAATATTTTTAGTATTTGTGAGTAAAGGACGAAGGAAGCTGGAAGCCCACTGTAAGCCGAAGGGCCCCATCCTCCCCCACGGCCGCGGGGCCGCTGCCAGGGCTAACCCCCCGGGCCGGGGCGCCCGTGACGGCCGGCCGGGGTGGCAGCGGCCCCTCGGTCCCGTCCCGCGCGGCAGGCGGGGCGGCAGCGGCAGCCCAAGCGGGGCGCGGGGAGGGGGCGTCCTGCGGCTCCGGCCCCGGGCACCGCCGAGGGAGACGCGCGGCGGCTCGGAGGCGGCGAACGGGGCCCCGGGGCCGCCGCCAGGGCTGCACTCACCGCGCCGCGCTCGAAGTCGTTGTAGAAGGGTTTGTCCAGGAGGTGCCTCTCGCTGCAGCCCGCCGTGCCCTCCAGGCTCAGGTACACGTAGTCGTCCGTGCCCGCGAACCACTGGCTGCCCGTGGCCACCGTGACCGTGTAGGACGGCATGGCCCCACCGCCGCGACTCGGCTCAGCGCGGCCCCACCGACCCGACCGGCCGCTGCTGCGCCGCGATCCCGCCCGGCCCCGACCCTCCCGGCACCGCCTCCTCCGCCACCGAGGCTCGGCCACCGCCCGCCCCTTCCCCAGCGCCCGGCACGGCCCGCACAGCGCCCCCCGCACCCTGCGCCGCGCCCCCGCCCGCAGCCTGCCCGCAGCCCTCGCCTCGCACCTGCCCTCCCTTAGCACCAGCTCCGCGCCAGCACGCTTCACGCAAGCTGCCGCACAGCACTTGGCTCTGGGTGTCTTTCCACGGTTGCACACTCCGACACAGCTCCCGGAGCTCTCGGCACACGGCGCGCTGCTCTGCGGGGCAGTCCTGCTTCTGCCAGGCAGCGGGCACGGCTCGCGGCACCTCACCGCATGTATCCTTGCAGGATCTCACCCACACAGCCTCAAAACGCTCTGCGTTCTGCAACCTCACCTCATCACCCCAGTTTGCCCCGGGAAGAGATACACTCTCTTCCATGCCCACACCTTATGCATGTACTACACTGATTCAACGCACTACCGCAATCTACCCCCATATGTACACTGCACGTATCCCATTCTCTTCATCATCCAACGTTACTCACTCTGCACCAACACCATAGTGCACCCTCATTATACACACCGGATCTGCAAACCTATATACCGCTCACCCTTTTCTCAGGTCTAGACCCCCAAATGCACAAAAGCTGGAACGCTTTATTCCCTGCATTCCCCTAAGTTTCTCAAACACTCTGTTGTCTGCACAACCGTGTGCAACACTAACTGCCAGCATATGTACGTACACAACCAACTCCCCATTTCCACAAAGCACTCTAAAAACCCCACAACTTCACAGTCCCCACCCTGAGTGCACCAAACACCTGCTATCGTTAAGATGCTATCATTAAGACAACAGAAGAGCACTCTGTGCTTCTTCCAGAGTCCAGCCTACCCCAGAAAAAATAACTCCATAGCAGTGACACTGCACACTTGGGCACCAAAGCCACTAACGCTCTTCTCTTGCATTTTCATCAGGCAATCAAATACCACATGCTGCCACTCTTGATACCTCACTGATAATCTTCCTTCATGCTGCTGCCAACAGCAGCTGCATGATACTGTGCTGAAAAAAGCCAGGCTGGGGCTTTTGCAGATCCCGGTGTCCTTCCACCGTTGCTCTGTGGTCAGACAGAGCTCCTCATTTCCTTGCTGTTGGGCAGTTCTCCTAGCTGGTCTCTGGGCTCTTGGGAATTCCTAGTGTTACAGATATGCAGAGCAGGCTAAATTAAATCCATCTCAAAAGTGCTTTACTCGTGGTACACTTGCACTGCAGGTGCGGTGCTGTGCTGGCGCAGTTAGTGTACAACAGTAACTAATCTAATCATACTTCGGTAGAACTTTCAGTCTGAGGCACTCTCCTGCACACAGGTGGGGCTGGGTGGGCATTATCAGCCACCAACCTTCAAACGCAGATGAAGAGAGCAATTAAAGTCAACAGCTGGAGGTTATTGCTGGCTCTGTCCTCTTCTATTCTGGCAAGCCCAGCTGCAAAGTGTCTTGTGCCTCAGTCCAGCATGGCTGCTGCATCTTGGGCTGTTGTGTGACACTGCAAGACATGCTTACAGATTCTCTGCTTCAGGTTCTAAAATTGCAACTACCCAAAGTGTGTTGTGGCCTGTCTTATGCACTGTGGCCACAGAGCAACAGGGACAACCTGTAATAACCTGAAAATTTCCTGTTATTCTTCCATAGAAGTGTGATGACACTGGCCTACGCTCACCCAGGCAAGTCAGAGGTCGTCTCCTGCATCTTTTCTGTACTAGTAGAAACTCAACCATTTGCTACATTGTGACTTATATTTCAAGGCTCTCCCACATTCAGGGTATGCATTTACATACAAGCATAAAAAATATTCACTGTGCCTGTCTTGGCTCTACTGAATTTCTTGCTTGGCGTGAATGTCTAGTCTGCTGCTACTTTTAAAATAACACCCAGAAGTGCGAGATGGCCAGCTGTCGCATGGCGCACCTGAGGTACCTGCAAAATCAGCCCAGAGATCTGAATTCTCCTCCTGAGTTTTAACCAGCAAGGGATCCTTCCTGCTGCACTGCAATCCCTCCTTCCATGGACAAAGTTACTCCACAGAAGTGCACCATAAACTCTTAAGTTCTTCCCTGGTTTCTTCTTTCCTTTACGTAAGATTTCAAAGAAATCATACATTAGTTTCATTTTTGTATGAGTGCTCTCAGTCTTAAAGTTTCTAAACTTAGGTTCACAGCCTTCTTGAAAGATGTATCTGAAACCTTTGTAATATGTCAAGTGCTTTAAAACCAGCTTTTGTCAGACACAAGGCCACCCCCTGGGCACCCTCATTTTCCCTGTAAACATTCAGCAAAGTTGTGTTCAAACCTTCATTGGTGGGTTTCCATGTTCCCTTGTGTCTCAGCTCTGATACACCATTTGAACCCTGTCCGGTCCCCCTGGGTCACCAGTTCTGCTTTCAGACTGTTTGGGTCTCCTCTGTGCAGAGGTGTGACTGGGAAGTCTCCCTACAACATTACAACTCCTCTCATCAACTCCTTAAGGAAAATACTAGATAAGCTCAGTCCTGTACATGGTATTTATAGGAATACGTTTGTTACCTCTCGGCAGCCCCTTCACAGCAATGTCTATTTGTAGTCTGTTCCTTTAGCACCTCTCATTTTTATTGTCATTTCCACCTTCAAAGGTTTATTCATAATGTTTACTGTTGGTAGAATGCTTCATCAAACTCCTGCCAAACAAAATGGTGGGGCACGCAAAAAACAAACCCAACCCTTCTGTCAAGAGACTACAATATTTCACCCCCGGAGAGCCACGCTGTGTGAGACCCCAGCAGATTCTCCTGCGTCGTACCTGGTGGCTGCTGGATGTCTAACAAGGAAACCACTCCTGGAAACTGCAGCTGGATCTCATGGCTGGATCCCAGGTGGGTGTCCTAAAGGTTAGGCTGCGGGCTGAGGCACAGACTTGTATTGCAGGGTTTCCCCTGCTCCCCCAACACCCCCTTGGACTCTTGGGGTGAGCGGCGAGGGGAAGGTCCCGCTGCACCCTGCACGTGGCACATCTCCCGCGGATGGAGCGGGAGGCTGGGACGTGCCCAGGCCCAGGCAGACCCCGATCCCGGGTCTCCAGCTTCCCTTCTGGCACCACCGACCTCCCCGCCGCCGCTGCCCCTCCTGGCCGCTGCATTTCAAGGCGGACCGCCCAGCCCCTCGGCGAGGCGGCACGGGGGCGCGGGGACCCGCAGCCTGCGAGGGGCTCTGGGGCCAGCGGCTGCTGGGGGGGGTGGTGCGAGCCGTGCCCCCGCCACGGGCACCCAGGGCGCCGCTGCCGTGCCCAGCCCTGAGGGCTCTGGGCCAGCAAAGGGGTGCCCTGCCCTGCCCTGCCCTGCCCTGCCCTGCCCCGCCCCGCCCCCGCCCTGCCCTGCCCCGCCCTGCCCTGCCCCGCCCTGCCCCGCCCCGCCCTGCCCCGCCCTGCCCCGCCCCGCCCCGCCGGCTGCCGCCGGACCGCGGGTGGAGCCGCGTCCCCGCCACGCTGGGCAACGGCGCCCCCTGCTGGGCCCTGCCGGGAGCGGCACGGGGGGCCGGGGCTGCGCAGCCCTGCGGGCAGCACGGGATGCTGTTGTAAGCAGAGTGCAACGTTACCTCCTTTGCCACCGCGAAAAATAGGATAAAAACAGAACATTTTTTTTTCTATTTTAAGATGGGGCCCCTGTTAGGCGGAGTGCAATGTTACCTCCCCTGCCAGCCTGAAAAACGCAAAAGGTGTCAGAGTCATCGACCTCTAACCACCACCAGTAACTGCCTTCGCACCATGCAGTGCTTGTGCACACAGCAGTGAGGCCCAGCGCTGGTTTCTGGCACCTGCTTGCACCCCCGGCTGGTCCCACCCCACCCCTGCCCCAGCGCAGGTGAGTGAGCCCCGGCTTATCCCCCCCAGCCACTTTCCCGGGGAGGCAGTAACTGCCCCTACATCACCCCCTGCACTTGAGCCTGAGCCCCCGTACTTCTCACCCACCTTGCTCCTCGCTGGAAGGTGCTTTCACACAGCAGAGGTGGGATCCAGGCACCCACAGGCGGGGAGCTGGGAAACCAGGCTGATGAAAGCTGCCAGTGAGCTGGCTGTGTGTTAGTGGGGGGCTGAGGCAGCCCCCGGCCAGGGCACATCCACCCAGCCATGGATTTTGCTGCTTGTTATTCGCAGCTCCCATTCGCCTAAGCATCGCTCAGATCCACCACATGGAAATTCACGGTGGAAGTCCGCTGCTGTCCTTCATCTCTGTGCAGTGCCGGTGACAAGGCTGTTCTGTGTAGATGTCACATATCTTACAGCCCTCCTGAGGCTACAGGCAATTTGGGTGGGCAGATGGCTCTCTTGAAATATGCTAATAAAGACTGGGAGTGGGGAGGAACAATACAACATGGTAATTAATAAATGACGGAGGAGAGCAGTAGAGCCTACAGAAATTTCCAAGTTAAATAATCTAAGGGGCATGGGCTGAACAGCTGAAAACATGGGTGCTAATTTTGTATTGCTCCACCAGAATGGGAACAAAAATCTGCTTGTTCGTCACCTGCCTCTGTCCTAGCTCAGAGGGTCCAGAAATTAACTCTAGGATTGCAGAGCTCAGCACAGAGCATGTGCCAGAGATGCAGAGCTCTGCCACCCAGGCAGTGGCAATTGTGACACCAGCTGAATCTCTCCCCCACCGCCCCCCCCCCCCCGGGGGTGCTGTATCAACACTTATTACAATATCTTTATACCTTTACTGCAGGGGATCATCCAGATCGCAAGGGGCGGTGAGTCTGTCTCTCCCTGTGAAGCACCCACCCTCTTTTTGAGGTGGGCTTCCTTGGATTCTCCATCCCATTTAGCGTGATGTTAGGATACCTTCCTCAGCCCTGAGGACCTGGGTTCTGGGACTGCCTGACCTCAGCACTTCCCTGTAAATCTGCAGATCCTCTCACTGCCTCTATGGATGCAGCTGTGCTACTGGCACTTTGCAAGAAGAGGAGACAGCCTGCTTTCAGGCTTCCCCTCCCCAAATCAGTGTTGGGAGGCTGCGCAGGTAACACTGCTAAAGGGGACGGGAGAGCAGAGGCATGAGACAGGAAAGCCACGGGCGAGGCAAGCACAGGGAGTACAGCTGCATTAGTAGCTACTCTCTTGGTATCATTTGGTGCTGCACATGTTTGAGAACTGCAAAACTGGAATAGCAGTGGGAGACTGAAGACTGTCCTAAGTCTAAGTCCTAAGCCCCAGCACAGCAAAGGTAGGGTCCTGATAGAGGCTTGTGGAATATCAACCCCAGTCTGAGCTGACACCCAAATTCATCCTTTAACTTCTACCGCCGTTTAGTTTGGTCTAGGGCTGCAAGAAAACTGCTCAATGATTTAATTGGTTTGATTTAATTTCTGACTCATTTCTCTGGTGTACACCAACTGCTTAGGTGTGACCACGAATGTAGCGTGGTCCTGAAAGCACAGTTTTGGGATAAAACAAACCATCATCTTGCTGGCAGGCAAAGCAACTGGTTTAGCTAATCGCATGATCAGAATCAGTTCTCTTTTAGCACAGCACTTTCAAAAGCAGGAAGTTAAACAGGAGAGCCAGACAAGTGGCAAGCCAGACTCCAGAGAGACCTCAGCTTACCTGCAGGAAAGGAACAATGGTACACTGTGAGTTAATTTGGGATGCTCAGGGGTAAAGCAGATAGGAAGTACTACATACACCTTCCAAGACAGCTGCACTTTCTTAGCTGGGATCAAGTCACCAGCCTGAGATATTTCCTATTCTCTCCCAACCACAAGGATAACTGTTTCCCTTGACAAAGCCACCTGCTGTCCCAGCACTGGACCCTACAACTCTTAACGTGATGAATTCTCCCAGGACTGCTTGGCCTGCCTTGTGGGCAGGTGCCCTCTGAGACAGAGACTATTGGAGCAAAGCAGCGCAGCAACGGGCTCCCAGCAAAAATGACAGGGAGGTTCATTTTTGTCAAGTCTTAAAATGTTAGGAATTGTCAGCCTGATTTCTTGAAGCTTTGGGATGTAACAAGCACACCCTGAGCGGTGATCTCCTCCCTCTGCTCTGTGCAGTCTTCTGGTGTTTTACTCAATTATTTCAAACCCTCCTCTAATGTTAAAGTCTTTGAGACAACTTCATTCGTCTCAATACTTTCAAGCAAGGTCACTTCTCTGTTCTCAGCTTTCAGTTCCTCTGCCACCAATCTTGCCTTTTCTCTAGAACACACTTTAGGAGTATTCTTAAAGTTTGCCATCACTTGACTCTGTCTGAGCAATATTACATTTCCAATTACTCTACCCTGTGTAATGCACTGAACTTGCTGCCCAACTTGCTTCCCATTTCCTTTAGCCAGTGCTCTTAGGGTTTTTTTGTTTTAAAAAAAAAATCCCCTGCCTCCCTTCTGAATTATATTCTCCTCTCTCTGTGTTTAGCCAAGATGAATGGATTCTTCCTCCGTTTGGTTCTTGTTCTGTAGTAAGATATTCTTGACGGAATTTCTGATGTCATCTATCCATCCATGCCATGACTGTGAAAAAAAGCATCCTCTTCTGTCTGTATTGCAGTAACACAATACAACCCCAAAATGTCAAGAGAGCATCCTACACATCAGAGACTGAAGCCTAGCGGATTTACAGGAAAAACTGGGATCAGAGGTGGACATTTAGCTTTATTCGCAGCGTCACTTCTGAGTACTTCCACAGTCATTCCTATGAATCACATGATTATAATTTGGTTCCTCCTGGCACAAACCTCCCTGCCCAGCCTTGCCCGGAGGCAAGCTGAGGGACTGAGAAATGATGACAGTGATCAAAGGGGGGTGGTGGGACAGGGTGGAAAGGAAGGAAATTTGGGTTGCACAAGTAGAATAAATGGAAAGGGGCAAACGCATCACAAATTGGGTGAACAGGCTGGGGATAGGGAAGTCTGAAATGGAGGTACTGGGTGACAGGAGAGCGGTCCACAGGGCGGCTGTGGGAAGAGGGGGACTGGGGGAGGATATACAGTCCCTGCAGGATGGGCTGAGCAGATGTGCAGGCACAAGCCCGGTTCTTCACAACTCTTGGACATGGTTTTGAGAGTCAGCAGCTAGAGTCACGCCATTTGATACCGTGGTAGCCTCCAGTGGGCACTCAGATGGACCTTGCCAACCCCCGGTGCTGCCCTCCAGCCTCCCTCTGTCCTGCTCTGAGAGGCAAGTCATGCTGGTCCTGCCAGCCAGGTACCAGTAACTACTTACCAGAAAGCTCCAGTTCCCAGGGACCAGCTGAAAAATCCTGCTCCTGGAGTCACAGCTGTGCCATGTGCTGCCGAGCCACTGCTTTGCTCCACCTCAGATATGGACACGCTTCACAGTGACAGTAATACTCTTTCAGATGAAAATGAGGTTTACAAGAGGGAAGAATGTTACTAAATAATTAACTTGAGGTGCCTGAACCCAAGACGAGGAGTACTTTTTAACCAGCAGCCAGATGGCTCAGCAGGCTCTGTTCCTTAAACCGTCTATCAGCTTTTCATCCCAGAGACTGTCAGTCAAACAGTAGGCCCTGGGAATTATCATCTCTCCCGCAGGGTATTTTTGCACAGAGGTCTTGCTAGTGGGTATGCAAACTTTATATAAGTAGCTTCATTTACTACAACCAGACTTGCTTTGCTAAGGGAATACAGGGCAGAGCCTTTTGTTTTGCATGGGGGGGCACCTCTCCAGCGTTGCAGTATTAAGATTTCTTCCCCTTTCTCACCTAAGAGAAAATGAAAAACTAATCACTCCTTAAAAGAAATATAAATGAAATTATTTCCTTTGAGCCCCTTTGTGTCTGTTATAGACACAACTTTCCAGATCTCATTTGCTCTTTTGCATTGATGCTTCCATTACCAGCTTTCTCACAGCAGCGCAGTTAGCTGTTTTCTTTGACTTACTGGTGCTAGAAACCTATTCAAGAGAAACCGCCGAAGCCTTCCTGTTCGGAAGCTTGGTCCGGGCATGAAAACACACATAGCACTGCAATCAGCTCACGCCATCAGCAGTGAAGGATAAATGCATTCATCCACCACTCCTCACTTAACACAGAATTGTTAAGTGAGAATTTTTTTCTTTTTAGAGGAGAATCATAGTAACGAGCATCTTCTGCTCTGCACCTCTGCATAGAAACCAGTGTGTGCCAGAATGCTGACTTCAGATGTGAAGCACTTGTAGCAAAACTTGGTGTTGATTCCAGAAGCTCCAGATTTTAAGGTCCACAGGTATCCTCTCTCCCTACCTCCTGCACAGCACAAGCCAGAAAATTCTCCCCACGATTCCTGCACCTGAGCTCAAAGCATGTGCACAGTCATATATTCACACTGCACTGAAGGAGTCACTCACTCATCCTGATGGTTAACTATCCCTTTATCATTATGAATCATTTTAACATCAAATTGTTGTGGGATGCTACTCTGTGTTGGTCTGCTACACCAAAGAGCCATCAAGTTCCATGTTTATTTCAGTGAAAGTAACTCACTTTGATCATCATCTTACTACTGGAGAGCTCAATTTTTCTCTTGCATGGGCCTCTAATAGTTTTTCAAACAAAATGGATACTATAATGGTTTTGGTTTGTTCTGTTGTTTGTTTGTTTGTTTTTTTTTTAGAAACACTTTATTGCTGCAGTCAATAACCCTGTGTATCACACACAAATAACCAATTACAATTTAAGAAACTAAAAATAATTCTGCAAGTGGTAATACTGAGAAAAGGAACATACATGAAAGGATACAAAAGTACACATTTAAGTTACTAAAAAATTACTAACTAAAAAATTCCGCAGAAGAGTGAAGTGTCTTGTATAAACTATACAACACATGCCAGTGTAAAGTTTTTAACGTTATACAATTACCTATCTACAAATGTTTTACCTAAATACAAGATCAGCTGCAATTTTTTAAACAGTTATCTTCTATACAAAGACAAGTGCTTTCAGTACTTCATTGGAATATACAGACACTGCAATATCTCAAAACTAAAAAAAAAAAAAAAAAAAAAAAAAAAAAAAGAATCACAAAATAAAAGGTCCTGCTCGTAAGTTTTCTTTGCATATCTAATGTAACGCTGTGAAAATCCACAAAAGCAAGGGTATTGCTGGCTATTTCCCATTTCACCCATATCTGAGAGGGACCCGACCCAGAGTCACCCACCTCCCTGTGGCCACAACCTCCATAGCAGACCACAGCAGAAATTTGTCTCTTAACACACTTCAGCTTTAGGAGCAATGTGGACCCAGGTCCCAGTTTGCAATAGATACCTACCCAGCCAGGCACTGGGCGGAGGTCACCAGCTCCCATGTGTGGCCATATCCACCTGCCACTTCAAAAGTGGCTGCAGAGCAGCACGCCAAGCAGACCCCTTCCCTGCAGCACCACAAGTGGGACTGATGCTCTGATCAGTACAGGGACAGGACGGGCAGAAGTGGGCTTGGACAGGGAGTTACTATTGCTTCCCTGGGCTTCCAAGCTACAGCGGAGACCCAGCACTTCTCCAACCCCTTGCAGGCTCAGTGTAACCTTCACTGAATCCCTCCTGCTGAAGCGAAGCCAAGCTCGATGACATTCAACCAGAAGAAGCTGTCCCCAGTTCTGGCCATCTCCTCGGAACACAGGACAACATTTTAAACACCAGCCCCGCTCCCAAAATACAGGGTTACAGTTGAATAAAGTCCTGAGAATTCATAGGAATTGGACACCTCACAATCTCTTAAATGGGATCCACATTCTGCAGCACACACACCTGTCTTTCTAACATAATGCATGTTTGTGACCTAGCAGATACGCCAGATATGACGTGGTGGGGAAATGTCCCTGACACAGCCGGCACTTTTTTGGACAGGATTTAAGTCAATGGAATGGGAGTCTGGTCAGATGTCTAGGGCTTGGGACATACCAGCAAAGGCTCTGGCAAGCTAGGAAAGGGATTGTGGTGGATGGTATGAAGTCCATATTCCCTCCTACTTAAATTGTGGCCTCAAAGAAGTCCCAGGTAACCTGAACTAACTTTGGCCGAGGAACATGGACCAAAAAAATTTCTGATTTCTCTTTCAGTAATTTCAAAAGCTGCCAGAAGGAAGTGGTGGAAAACCTGACCTGACAGGGGCTGGTGGCTCCCCTCACTGACATCTGGGCTGGAAGGACAGAGCTCACTTGAGCTAGCATCAGTGCCTCACAGCTGGAAGCTGGAAACAAGTCAACAGTATCTCCTTGAGGAGAAAGAAGGAAAAAGCACCAATCAACCTCACAGCATTTGATGGCACCACGCAGAAGCAGAGAACTGTAGCTCCAGATGCCCACTGTTAACACCAAGCAAGAATCAACATGAGAATTGTGACCAGCATAAATGAAAACCCTTGACAGATGGAGCTCTTCTGCAGCCCTTCCTGGTATGAGCACTCCTAAGCAGTATAAAGAGTTTAAGTATGCGGCCTTAATTTTCATTCAGAAAAGACCGGCTGGGAGAGGGAATAGTTAGCAGCAGCACGGGCTAAGACTGTTTCATCTGCAGGTATTTTTCCCCAGCTGATTTTGCTGGAGATGATTTTTCTTCCCAAGTTAAGATACACAGGGGCACAGCAAAACCCTTCAGTATGGAGCTTCCGAAACACCAAATGAGATTTCACAATGTTTCACCAAGAATCACATACGACAGCGATTGGAACAGGACCAGCATGTTACAATATACCATATCAGCACTTGTCAGAACATCAGTCAGACACTGGTGCCTCTCAGGTGTGAGCTGGAGAACAAGCAGGTTTCATACCAGAACTTGTGCATTTTCATTTCACCTGCTGGCCACAGATCGGATGAGAATGTGCACAGCACGCTGACAGCTGATTCTGTGCATCTTACAGCTGTAACGCAAGCATCTCGCAGACACGTAAGTCTTGCGCACTTGGGCATTTCAGAAGAACATGATGAAGTTGTACAAGACCTGATATTTAACCCACCTGAGATTATCTAGTAAATCTTTTCACAGAACAAAATACAAAACAAAACAAAACAGTGTATTATCCAGGTTCTCATAATAGAAGAGGATCACCCACAGAAGAGTTCAGGAAAGGGCCCAAGTAATTGCACTTCAATTATGGCAGGCATAGGCAACAAAGTCTACATGTGTACGGTCATGAAGACTGCTGCCCTGCTACCAGGAGGGTATGCAGGGTTTGTCTGCCTGTATCATATAAGCATGGGACATCCTGACACCTAGCACAGTACACAAACCCCTGCCGGTACAGCTTTGCTAGGACTGTCTAGAGGCATCAGTATTTTAAACCACCTCCAGAAGCATGATGCTCGTGAGTATCACAGCCAGTAAACTTCAAGCACGAGATCATGCAGAGGTATGCACGCACACACACACTTTTCCTCTAACAGTTCTTAGAAACCACTGGTGGGTGCTCTCTTACCATAGTCCCTTCTCTGCCTTCTTTTAAAATACCAATTTAGAAATAAATTAATACTACATTTTAAGGAAAAAAAATCACCGATCTCTTACTGTTACTCTTTGGCAAGTCTTAAAGCAACTACTTTTATTATGAAAAGGACTTGCCCAATGACAGTTGTACTCAAAAAAGACTAAGTAAAACCTGAACCAGAGCTGGGGCTTTAGTTCAGTATCTGAACAAGTAAACAGATGCTTTTACCCAACTGAGAAGTCCAGGCAACTCCTACTAAGACCAGCCAGAGGATTATCATTGACTTTACAGAGATTTAGATAGGGCTTAGGTAGGACAAGTCAGCCTTCACATGCAGAGGCCTCGTGTGCTGACTTTTCATGGGGCTTTGTTTCTGCTCCAGCCACACTGAGACTTTGGTTAAACGAGGGCTTGAAGCTGGAAAGTGTTTCAGTGAAGCAGATTGGTCAAGTGAATTAACAGCAGACACCCCAGGCTTTGGGAAACTGCCTAAAGCCCTGCAGATTTTAAAGCTGTCCCTCTCTTTTCATTAAGGCTGGCTGATTAAAAAGCCAGTCCCATATTGAAAAGCACGAACAAAACTATTCTTTGACCATGTAATGCATCACATCAGGACTAAAACCAGGCAGGTATTTTTAAACTCATCCCCTTAATGCAATGTTTACTTCCGAGACTTTGATCTCACCACCTCCTCTGACAACATCAAATTCTTGGGTAATTCACACATGACACAGCACTAAAGAAGGAAAACCAATTTCAGCTGTATTGACTAAGTATCTTTTTTCCATAACAGCTCACATTTTTACCAATATAGCAACAAACCCTTTACCAGTGGTTTGGAATGAAAGTTACATCAGGTATATATGTGCAGGTGTGTTGATGGTCTGACCTAGTAAAAAAAAAAAAAAAAAAAAAAAGCAAAACCAATCCCGAAAACAGAAACCATTACACATTGGAAACCAACACCGTACACATCAACTACTCCCCATACACAAGTCACAAGTGCAATGTCCTTTGAAAAAAAATCACTCCTCAAAGGAAACCCAAAGAGGCAGAGTTTTTAGTGTTATGTTCAGTGAGATCATGTGGGCGTGTGTTGGAAATCACAGGTTGGAGGTTTTTTTCATTTTTTTTTTTTATAAGGCAAGAGGTTTACGTTCCAGAAGAACAGATGGGGTAAAGAATGAAGAAATGTTTTGAAAATGACACATTCTTTCAAGTTTCATTCTCATTTGACATAACGTATTACAAAATAAAGATTTTTTAAAAGTGCTATATGCTTTGTAAGTCTCATCACAATACGTAAAGCAATATTTTACACCTGCTGCCTAAGACAAAATGTTAGTGGCAGTGTTAGTGATAGATTAGATTCTAGCTCTCCCATTTCCCTCAATGTCTGGGACAACCTCCTTCATCATGCTTCAAGAATAACCAAACAAACCCCACATACACATATTCCAGAATCATTTAGAGTCATCTTCTGAAGTAAGAGACTCCATGATGTTGATGACTGTTCACTAGCGGCTTGCTCGATACCAAACCCAAGCTCAGTCTACCCAGTATCCTGTGGCTCTTTGATCAGCCAGTACGAGAGACAAAACGTTGAGAGGTTTGCAACCATGACAGTGACAGATATGCCAAAGGGATTTAAAAAAATTCCAACAAAAATCAAGAGTAAAAAAAATTGATCTGCCAGCTCTCAGCTGTTAGCCAATTTTAAAAAGGTAGAGCAGTTTGCAGTAAACAATGATATTTTAAATCTTCAAGGAGATACAGAAACAGCCCCCCCAAACAGCAATCAGACGTGAAGGATTTCTGCAGCATAGTCTTCTGGCTCTGTGTAATGTGAAGAGTTTGTGTCTGAATGGTGAACCCCAAGCATTTCTTTACTTTCAAAGTTTGGCTCCATTAGTGCAGGTTTTTCAAAAATATTCTTTTTGCTAGTTTCTGGACAGTTTTGGACATATATTACTCGGTTATAAGCTTTAAGTCTTTTCCACAGCTGTACGTACACTTTGCATTGTACGTACATGAACAGAAGTCCTCCAGTGAAACCAATAGCCACAACCACCAGCTTAGTCCAAAATGGCCACTCTAGAATCCCTGGAAGAAAGAAAATAAAAAACAAAAGAGGAAAGAAAAAAATGGTCAGTACTGGCTGGACTATGTTGGATCTCTCTAAAACATCAGTAAGGAAAACAGTACGGAAACTGTCACAGAGTTTAGGTTATGCAAACTGTTCTTATTTTGCCATTTTTCTTGTTTGGCCTTTTTTCCCCTCCTCCCTTCAAGTCTAACACATGCAGACTTCTACTTCATGTATCACATCTATTCTCACCCACCAGAGGAAAAACAAAACAGTTGATCCTCTGTGCTTGAGCCTTTGTGCAGCACAATCATAAACACAGTCAAGGTAACAGCCAGTAATATGTTTAGGTCATTTTACGCCTGCTTTTAAACAAAAATTGGATCAGATTATGAAAGGCATTCTATGGCATGGTTTCCTCTTCATAGCAGGAGATGCAACTCAGTGACCCAAGAAGTCTGCTCCACTCTGTGATCACACAGTACATAAAGTCACAGTCTTCAAACTAAAAGGGAATGACTACTACCATCTAGCTTGACATGTTCAGTGACAAAGACCAGACAATTTTATCTGCACCAGACCTAGTAACTTGTAGTTGAACTACAGCATCTCTTCTGATGCAAAACCGCAAGTGCTGGAGATGCTGAAGCATTCTGGCACGCTTACCCTCTGTCATTAAAAATTACCATATTACTTTTCCTGAATTTGTCTAGCTTGAACTTTTAGACATTGGATCCTGTTACACCTCTATCAACTCCTTTTAAACGAAAGAGTATTCGTTTTATACATCTTCTGCTTACACAGGTCCTGTACCCACCCAGCCTCACTCCTCTTTGAAGATAAACGGCATCACAAGACGGACATGAAACCATGCTGAATCATCCACTACCAGGTTTCTCAGAGAATAAAATCATGGCCTTCCAAGTCTTCAAAGTTTCTACCAAGACACAGGCTATTGTTCTTTTGGAAACACATGGTAGCATGGGAGGAATGAAAATATTTTAGTCCCAAAATACAAAGGGCACTGCAGCGTGACTACTGATTCACAGACGGGCTGTCTGATGCCATCTGTACGCAGGGGTAGTATGTGCTTGCCCCGGTGCAGGCATGAGCGTATAGCCACACACACTCCTCAGCTCACTACAGCAACCCCCAGATTTAGAATCCAAATGAAGGAAGCAAAGGTGGCACTATAACACGTACTAAATATTCACACTATTCCCCCTATTCTTGTTCATCTAATGGACTTATTGGCTACAATTACCTGGAGATGATAAATCTTTGAAAGCATATGCTTTTCATTATCATACAGAAACCATACACTGAAAGGTCAGTAATTTTCATGGAAGAGATGGGGTTGGATGGAACAGAAACTAAAATATTCCATTCAAAGCAGCTTCCTGACTGAAGTCATGAACATTCAAACTACAGCCCAAATAAGAAATGACAGCAAAACTGTTCAGTTTAAAGTGTGATTCTGCTCTGAAGAGACTGGAACAGCTCTGTGGATTTGCAGGTTTATTGATGCTCAGAGCCGCCTCCCCAGATGACGCTCTGGAATCAGCAGCATAACATTTTCCACCTGCATGTCTAGCTGGCGTGTAGTGCTCTGTGAGCAAGGACAGTTTGCCTTCTAATGGCTCCCAGCCTTGGTAGATACCTCGTCCTTTCTATCCCCACCTTCGGGGACCGCTCAACTGCCTGAGAAACAGCCCTGTGACAGCTGCAAATATGCAGCCCAGCACACCCAAAACAGATTTCCATTTGGTAAGTTTACAGTGGCATGCTGAAGAAAACCTACTATTCAAGAAGCTGAGACATCCATACAGTGGGGTGGCAACCACTACATCAGTTGCAGTACACCTCATCTCAGTTACGTGAACTGGAGCCCTAAGAATCAGCCCAAGTTCCTTGTGCTTCAGGAACAACCAGTCATAACATTTTTTTTTTCCAGTCTAATGTGGCTCTCACAGGAAACTTGTACTAACCCACCTCACAGATGACCAAATGGGAAGAAAACCCTGTTGATTTACCTCAAAGGTTTGGATTTAATTTCCTCTTACTTCTTCTCTTTTAAAAAACTGTCCTGCTTTTGCCCAGTTAAAATGTAGCCATAGCAGCAAAAAAAATATGCCTATGTCCTTATCTGCTCAGTAAGTGTTCCAATTCAAAACTAAATTAGCTAAGGCAGTGCAATTTTGTGCCTGGCTACAGTGGATTAGCTCTGATATCTCTGCATTTTCTAAGTGCAAACTAAATTGACTTGAAATAGACTTAAAGAGCACCCACAGATTAATTTACACTCACTTAGCTAAATCATTTTAGATATGTTCTTTTAAACCAACCCAACCTCAGGCTAAAGCTGACTGGTCTATAAACATCACCTGCACACTCAAGCTCTGCATCCTCTCTGCATTCAGGGTAAATAATTATTCCAAGAGAATAAGTGGGAAGAAAAGCAAGTAACATACCAGTAGTCTGTCCCTGTTTAATCTCTTCAGCGGTCCTGTCTATCAGGACATAGAGAGACCACACAACACAGGTGATGGCGATGATATGGAATGTTACAGAGCACATGATCTTCCTCCTCTCGCTGGCTGTCATCTGCAGCTTCTCCCACTGGCAAGAAACCCAGAAGCAAAGCAAGGGATTAGGTGTCTGCTGTAGTTACTAGTGAGTATAAAAAAATAACAGTAAGAACAAAAACCAGGCAGATGAGTACCTTCCTCCTATTTTAAAAAAAGGATTTTAAAAGTCAGATGGCGTTACTGCTCTGACATGTGCATGATGGCTGGCAGCTCACCCTGCTGTGACAGGAGCCATCCTGGTGCCAGAGGGGACCTCCCGCGCTCAGCTCCCACCCGGAGCCACAGCACAATGTCATCACATCCTGCTTCTGCACGCAGGGGCAGCTCCAGCACAGAGGGACCCTAGTGCCAGGCCTGGCAGTGCAAGCAAGGCTGCTCCTTCCCCTGTTCCCCACTCACAGCGGGCACCCACAGCCACACACCGCAGTGGCAGAGGGTACCTTTGCTCGGGCATTCAGTAACACACTGCAGCAAAAGTGGCACATGATGCAGCTGACCAGCGTGGGTGAGACATAGCACGCTGAACTCAGTTAAGAACCCCCCAGTGCACAGTCAAGGCTGTTCGGCTCTCAGCTCAAGGCTGTTTAGTTCTCCCCTCCTGCGTCTGGGGGTTTCATTCAATCTTCACGTATATTTAACACTATTTACAGCAGTGACACCCGTATTTTATTTTCAGTGTTTCAAGTGCACTTCAATGCATACACCCCAAGAATATACAGTAGAACTGGAATGACAGCTTTTTAAGTGAGAGGATGCAGAAAATTAAATCCCCAGATCTGCACCTATCAATAATGCTTATACAGCCCAAATGGAAACCACAAAGTCAGGTCAACATAATTTAGGAAAGCTAGAAAGAAACTAGACAATTATAGATGCTTCTACTATACAGGGAATTGTTCAAAGACAGCTTCTATTTTTTTTACCTGAGATACCCTGAAGCTTTTGTTAAATTATTTTTTTGGCAATTTCCCCAACGTATATGATGAAAGTTTTTGCAGGTAGGGTTACACATCCCTCAGTGTATTTGTTTGGAACAGAGAGTTTAAGATGGGCTTTTCCTAGACTTTCACAAAATATATGCTGGGGCACATAAGCTTCTCATACATACCTATTTGTTTCTACAGAGGTGCATTTGATGTCTCCTGGACTAATTTGTAGAAAAAGAGGACTTTGAAGGGAAGGAATAACATGGAAGAGACTGAGGATGACCTGACTGGTAGGATTGATTATGTTGAATTACTGTTTCCACTGCTACAAATACAAGAATGGTTGAAATGTGGACCACAGACTTTGTGATCCCCTCTGTCTTGCCAACAATCAATCTCTTTGGCCAGTCCAAGCCACATGTCCAGTTCTGTAGGCACCCAAATCTCATTGTGGCACAAGAATTGAAGACTTCCAGCAATGACATGCTAGATGTTATGCTAGAAAGCATATTTTTTCAATCTTTTTAGAAAAAGATTGGACAAAATGTTCCCTTCGGATATTGCATTTTAAACACCAAATTGCTTTTGCATCTAAACAAAGGTTTTAGTAAACAATACTTTTGACAGAGTATAAATTAGTTAAATTATTTTGTCAAAATGTAAGCATGTTAAATCTATTTGTGAATGCTTTTACAGAGCCACGAGGACTTGCATTTTGACTAATTTATACTCCTCTCTTCTGTTCCATAGCTTGAGCTCCTCCACTGGACAATACCTCCTGTGAACTGCTGGCTCCACAGCCACCAAACCAACCCGCACCAACTCATCTCTTCAAGATATGACTGCACAGCAAAGAAGTATTCTGCAAACTATGCACTGTCCCAGAGAGGAAACTAGAATCTGTAGGTACCTGCTGCATTATACCGATGATACAGCACGTGGCATTTCCCAGTCAGCAGTTCTGGGGTTTTAAAGTGTTGTTAAACCAAAAAAATCAGCAGAAAATTTAGATTTAATGTCTTTTTTTTCCACTGAAATTTTAAAATAGAGCATCCTTCTCTTGTCTCCCCTCATCTTCACTGGAGCCATGACACGTTTTGTTTCTCATCCTCTTCCCTTGGCAACTTGGTGTTTGAACAGCCCAATGCTGCAATACAACCTTAAGATGCTGAGGAAGTTTAAATCCATTTCTGCTCTACAGACAAGCACAAACCCTATTATTTGTCCCATCCTGTTCATAATCACGAGTTCCACACTGTTTTCTCCTGACTGACAGGATACCATAAAAGCTGAGCTGAAGATACTGAGGCAGCTTATCTTCCAGCTGCAGCTGAACCTCTAAATTATAAATATATTTAAGAGGTAAATTCCTTCTTCTCTTTCTGTTTATAGCTCTGTCCCTACCTTTTGGCATCTGGTCTCTTTCCCACAGATGACCTGTTCAGATATAACTAATGATGCTGAGCAACTCATTTCTGAAGTTCTCACAGGGCACAAATATTCAGAAAATGTTTCCCACCCACTCCAGGCAGAGAAAGCACAGGAAAAACAGCAGCCAACTGCCAACTACAGCAACTTTTTTTACTTGGGATTCTCTAGAGCAACTTCCTTAATGGTCTATGGCTGGGCTGTGCAAAGTATTGTCTGTGCAGGTAACAGAGCCTATGAAGGACAATATTGCAACTCAGAGGTACGATGCTCTGTGCCGCAAAGACAAATCCGCAGTTTTTAGAAGGCACCGATGCACCGCAGTCATAAGCAGAGGTCATCCTATCAACTGGACATGCTAAGCTATATACTTTGCAGACTGTAGATCTCTGCAAAAAAACAGGAGGTGTTTGAAATCTGCTCTATTTTCTGCTAGGAGTCACTTTTAGGAATTGGACAAGTTCTCATAACAGCTTTCAGATGGCTGCAGTCCAGACTTCCCACCATATGTGATTTAGACTCATCATAATTGAATGCAATGTTTCTCATTTATTCTAGTTCCAGAGTGAGGTTATTGTTATTAACCTCTTCCACTTTTGTAGACATGGCAAGATTTGTCTGTGCTGAGAATAACAGTGACTTTCCATGACAATCCTCATGTTAAAGACCAATTGAAATTGGAAGCCCAGAGGACGTGGGATAACAGAAAGGACACAAGAGCAAAACTGGCCTTACAATGCAAACAGCATTTAGGTATCTATACTTTAAAGCTACCAGACTTATGAAATGTACTTTTCTACAGAACAAAAAAACAGGTTCTAGCAACGTGAAGTGTGCAAACCTAGTCATTCACAATCTAAGAAAAGGTAAAAAATAAAAACACATTTATTGGTGAACCTTCTTCTACTTACACTGTCATATTTTCACTAAAATAAGTTTGCTCCTTTAAAAAGAAAAAAAGCTATACATTTTAACCAAAGTACACTCAGAAAGTGATTTAAAGTGTAACCTGAAATCCACATATTTTCAAGAGAACTTCAAAGCAATGTGGGTCTTGGAATAGCGAACTAAAGCAGGTAATGGTAATACAAAACTCCCTATTTAAAAAGAATGTGGATAACTGCAGAGCAAATACTTCTTTGCATCAGCTGTAAAATGTAACTGCAAAGAAAAAAATCAGGCTACTCCATGCACATGCATGTATGCATATACATTTGCACACAGAGAGTTGCAAGGTTACAACGGTGAACTCTCAGAGCTGGATTCCACCGATGCTGGATTTGCCAGGCTGAGTGTTAATTTAAATCCCTTGGCACCTATCAAAACCGACCAGACGTACTGAGGAACCACAGAAACATGATAAATACACAGGGCGTGCTGTGGGCTCGTGGGCAAGGACAGCCTCTTTTCAGAGTGGATCTGTGTTTAATGAAGCATTTCCTTGGGGAAGCAGGTCTTGTGCCTACCTTTCTCAAAGGCTTCAGTTTTGTCTCCATGATGAACTCATACTTGCACAGTTCACAGCACCTCGTATCCGAGCTCTTGATCCATTGCTGCAGGCAGGCTTGGTGCACAAAATGAAGACTTCCCGTGCAGTGACAGGGGGTAATCAAAGGGCTCTCATCGTCTCCTTCACAGTGACATATCCTAAATCAGAAGCAAAGCTACTCATTAGGAGAAGAGGAAGCAGAAAGCATGGGGAAGAGGCATGTAATGCCTGTGATCACACATGGGTGTCCATTGAAGATCTCGAGATACGTATCAAAGGAATATGTTCCATAAAGGAGCTAAAACTAATGAACTCTACTGCTGCACAAGCACATACACAGGCACAAAGTAATTGAGCAGACACTACTAACTAGACAGCTGCTTTCTAACAAGAGGCAGACACACAGAGCCTGACAGAAATGCAGTATTCCAAAGAAACAGGGTAAGAAATGACAACACTTCATCTAGAACAACAGTACTTAACTGAAAATAGCATTTAAACAGATCAGGCAGCACCTCCCAAGACAAAATAGGCACAGAGAGGTACAGCTACTCATAGATTACAATCTGAAACAGAAGATAAAACAAAATGCCCAAACCAATGGGCTAACAGCCCACTCCAGTATCACGAAGAGTTAATTTAGACAGCCTGGATTTTACACAAGAGAAGTCATTATTTCTAGCGCCAATTGCTAGGAGACAGATCAACACCGCAAAGCTACAGCACTGAATCTCCCCAGAATACACTCTGAATGGACTAATAGTTTCGCTCTCCAATTCTAACTTTGCAAGAGCTGCTAAGGAAGCATCAGCTCTGCAAAATCCCCCACTTCCCTCACAGTCTAGCTGTGCAGCCAGCAAGGACACCCGATATAGCGTTACTACCAGGTGCTGACATTTTGATTTCCAGCTTCAATTTATACACAACCTTTGCATTGCACCAAACATCACTAAGTCCTTACCATGTGGAAGAGGTCACGAATTGAAAGCGGGATGGTAAGGAGCTCAGGGAATTAATGTAAGTTACTAAGCATATGTGAAGTACATCCTGGCATGCTGACATCCCTGTCTGTTACTGAAATCTCTTACTGATGTGTAGCATCTTGCCTCTTGCGACCTTGCTGGTAGCTGGCAAGTGGAAATGAAGGAGTGGGTGGATTACAACAGCATCTTGTTGATGACAAGCCAGTACAGAACTAGATTTTGCTGGTAATGAGGGGGAAAATCAAATAATATTGGCAAGTACTAACAGAGCCAGCTTCAGAATGTGCTGTCAGGGAGGAGAAAGATTAGGGTAGTAAAACAGGCAGACAGATGGGACATTTGCTCCTGTACTTGGTGACCCCTGCGCCTCAGCAACATTTTGGAGCTGGGATGGGGCAGACTTGCAGACAAGTCACCACAAAGACAGTCCAGAGCTGGCCGTTCCCACCACCTGTGCACACACAACTATTCCTCCATAGCTGAAACAAGGACACCCATCTTTTTTGGACTTCACACTACAGACATCACAGTGGCCCACCACTAAAAGGGCACAGATCTCCCTTTCAACTAAGGCATCCACAAAGCCCTTTATAAATAAAAAGAGTGCGGTGGGATACAAACTCTGAGGAAAAAAAATAATCTTGATCTATATTGAGCTGACCTCAAAAGCAATTTTCAATAGTCTGTTCTCCTCCTGGCTCCCCACCCTCTGACCAAACCAGCAGTGGCTGTCAGGACAACACAGTGCGCATTAAAAGCTAAGATGTGTTCAGCTTGACCTTTAATATGTGTAGCCGATTCTCTCATGATACTCCCAGTTTGGACACTAATAAGAGAAAAATACAATCTCAGAACTCCAAACCTGAAACAAATTGCAGGAGAATTTATTTGACTCCAAAGGAAATTCTTTTGCTTAGTAGCCTTGGTAAGTGCATCAGAGGGCTGCAGGCCAGCAGAGAATGCTGCATGCTTCAAATTGCACATATTAAAGCAAGGTGACAGGGTGAAAGGGAAGATAGAAACAGCACAAAGGCAAGAGAAAGCAGAAGGGTCACCACTGCACATTGGAGGGCTTGAAGGTAGGTGGTTCTCTGGTAAACCAACCTGCATGTATCCCCCGATGTGGACACAGGGGAGAGAGGGGGAAATTTTTCTGACAGAGGGGAGGGGCAGTCAAGGTCACTGTCCTTCTCAACTGAGCAGAGCGGCGCCCGCTGCTCTTTTGATTTCAATTTCACTGAGGTGCTGTCCTCAAAGACGTCATCATCTCCCATATCATCAGAGCAGAAGTCTGTGCTTTCCACCAGCATGCTGGAGGATTTCTCAGCTTGGAAGTGACTGGAATAGCTCTCCAGTTCGTGGAACTTATGCAGGCTGCTGGTGCTGGAAGTGTGGGAGAAGGAAAAAAGGTAACGCAACAGTTTTTTGCTCCTTGAGGTGTCATGTTCCACTTTGTCCTCCAGCAAGGGAATATGTACGGCTTTGTGGTCCTCTGCTCCTCCTGACGCACTTGAGTAGTTGGAAAGGGAAGGGATATAGGAGTGCTTAGAATTGCTAAAAGAAAGAGGTCTGAGGTGCAGCGGTTTCCTCTCTTTGAGATGAAATTTGTTAATCCTTACACACTGCTCTTGAGTCGGGGTCAATTTGCCTTCTGAGCGCGTTCGCTCCACATAGTCAAAGCACTCACTGGTGCTCTGCGCCTTCTGGTCCACGTCATTGAGGGACTTGGAGAATTTCAGGGTGCGGGTGGGCTTTACATTCTTAGAAGACCTGAGTGCCTGGCCCCGATCCTGCCCACGGGAGTTTCTCTTTGCTGCATGTAACGTGTCCTGACAGATTACTGTCACTGTGACCCCTTGTGTCAGAGGGCTCTGGCAGTGAGGATTTTTCAAGACAACAGCAGACTGCACTGGACTGTGATGACAACACTCAGAAAACACTGCACTGGAACTGCATGCAGAACAGTGGAATAAAAGCACAGAAAGTAAAAAACAATTACAAAAGAGAACACAGATAATTAAAAGTGCAGAAATGAGAATTATTGCTAGTGTGGGAATGGCAAACGTAGCAGGGCCAAACAGTCAGTAGGATTCAACAAAGCAGTGTTAGATAGCAGTCGAGTCAAACAAATGGGATGCTTCATAGGGGAACCCCACATTGCTTATTCCCCATACACGTGCTTTTTCGGTTTTGTTTTTCCTTAACTTGAACCTTGCACAAACCTCATTGCAGCCACGCAAACAACACGCTTTACCTGCAGATGTCCTGGTTGGATGGCGTAACAGAAGTCCGAGAGAAGCTGTGAGGGGCAGAGACAGAGGTTGGACTTCCAGCCTGCAGTGAAGAAGTCAAAACAAACAAAAAAAAGCAAGTCACAAGTCGGAAAAGTTTGGTATGCGCAGCAGTCACCTTCAGGACTGAACACAGCATACAGTCAGGTATCACTCTACATCCGATATTCAAGGGCTAGTTGCAAGAAAGTGGCTTTACTGACACACGCTAAGAAAGAAGCTTACTCCTTGGAAAAGTAGGAATCAGAACAGAAACGTTTTCCCCCAAGGTCAAATGCAGCCATCTCTGGAGCGGAACCTGCCAGCTGTCAAACACTGCACAGAACAATAGCTCAGGAAATGAGCAAAGCTACAGTAATTAGAATAATTAGATGGAGGTGTGTGTATGGACTGGTCCCAATTTAGCTACCACATAACAGCTAATCCTTCCTCTTATAATGATGACAAGAGATTAGAGGCTTGGCATTTTTTTTTTTTCCACAAGACAGAACTGTCAGTAATTCAGTAACTCAAACACTATTTGGGGACCTATTTTCCATACTAGCATATGCACATGAGCACCATCTGCCAAACCAGAGCATTCCCTGAAGTACTCTTCGTACTTTGTGAGGCCCTTCATCTGCTCTTCCTCTGACAGGGTCTTCCACCTACCTGCAGGAGAGGTGCAGCAGCAATCACATGTTGCTCATCCAGCAAAAGCACAAAGAGAAATTGAGTAACTGAAGAATTCAGAACTCAGCTGAACTAACTCCAAAAAAAAAAAAAACAAACGCAAAAAAAAAGCTAAGCTTGTGGCATATTTAACACTTGATAGAAAAACCTCTAAAATCAATATGGTAAGAACAATCAGCATCTCAAGTTGGGACTCGACGGGTTATTATTATAGGCCTTTGCTGCTGCTATATTCTGTGGGTCACTAACAGAAACTTCTTGACTCTTCCTAGAGGTTTTGGCGAGGAAGAGACCTGCGTTGAAAACCTCGTAATAGAGAATCTTTAAACCCGGTTCTCCAATGTTCCACAGCTGCTGGACAGGCTGTGCTGCTCAGCCACTGCCGCAAAACACCAACTGCATTTCAAAATTCAAACAAAGGTTTACAGCTCTTTTGATCTGCAAAGTCCGAAACCCAGGAAGAAGCAATGCAATCAGCACAACAACAGAAGCGCCAGCACCATGCTGGTCTGCACAAAAACCAGCACAGCCAGCACAGACCTGGACTGGGCAAGTGCACAAAGCCAGACTAGGAGAGACCTCAGTCATCAAAGATGTGCTGCCACAGAAGCATGCTGTGCCCAGCCCTGGGCTTCAGCTGGGGATGCCACAGCTAGCTCAGTCATCACTGCTTCCATGATCTCGGGTCACGCTGCAACACACACACACACACACATTCTATCAGCCTCAGGACTCACCCAACTATACTTATTAAAAGCCCCTATGGTATATCTAAACAAGGCCACTGCAGGCTATTACACTCTCACAGATATACTAGGATACATGTGCTACTTCATAAATACAGATACAACCATCATCTTCCAACAGCACTAGAGAGAGCAATGTATCTGGCCTCACGTTGGGATGCCTCAGGTGCACTGAGCCTGGAAACACAGGTATCCCCTTACAGCTCCGTCTGCAAGCACCAAGGGCAAGACTCAAACGCACTCCTTCATCCTTAGCAAGACACTGTAACTTATTTCCCATCCTACCCAGCTAGGCACATGTACAGTATAAAACCCAAGAGATAAACCTTGTGCCAGAAAGCAAACTGAACTATGTTATGACTGTGACAAAACAAATAAAAGACTTGGAAGATCATTTATTTGCTTTCTTCTGGAAACTACGGTTCTGTGCATTTTACACCAGTTGCATGTGTGAATGATACAGGATGGTGATCATATAGTGAGGTGAATTCAGGTATTACTTGGAAATTTGCTCTCTATTTGATGCTTAACCTCTCCTAAAAGCTGGTACATCTCTGACTTCAAATCCTACCTTTTTTAAAGAAAGAGTTTGTGCAGTAATTACTTTTTTTTAAACACTGACAAGTTAGTGAAAGGCCTGACACTGTAATGTGCTGCTATAATTATGCAAATGAAAATTAATATGTCTTTTTAAATAATTCATTATTTAAGTCTTACTTAGCAATCTTCTCAAAACAAAATATTGAACAAGTAAAACACCGTGTTGCATTCTGCCATGGAAACAGAGGCACATATTGTTGAACTGAAGTCACAGATCAGTTAATAAATCTGTCTCAGGTTTTATGTTATGAGCAAATCACAGAAGTTAACCTGCTTAGAATGAATTCAATCTCTCTACTCTTTCACTTTAGCAATGAAGCTTTCCAAAAAAATGACAGTGATGTGACATATGATGTGACAGTCTAATAGCAGATGACTAGATTCAATGATTCAAAATTTCCCTTCCAAAACCATGTTACTGGTTTCCTGACCCAATTGCCTGGCACCAAGACAGTGTCAAAGTCTTGCCACTTGGGAAATCAAAAGGCTGGGACAAACAAAAAATGATGGAATTTCATATGCATTTCAAGCTTACTATGCCATTTCTAAATACCAGCACTGTTCAGGACAGCTTGCAAAACCCCCACATCTGAGGCACGTTTCCTTTTCCTCCCATCTTCCTGCTTCACAACAGGAGGGTGTTTGCTCCATCTTCATACATTGTGGAAACACAACCAAAATATGAGCAGAAGTTAACACACTCGGAAATGCACAACAAAGTGGAACAACAAAACATGGGAGGAAGTTACTCCCTGCCCTTGGTTTAAGCCAACATAAGCTGTGGCTACCACCAAAAAGCCATGCTTGATGACCCCCCAGTCTCTCAGTCCATCCTCCTTTCCTCCCATTCTTTTTGCTCATGAAACTATTCACACAGCTGCACTGCGAATCCGATTAGAACAGCAAGGTGAGGTACAACTAACCACTTCTTTTCCTGAGCTTGTTTAACGCTAGTCACTTCCCTAGCTTCAGCTGCCAGAGGGAACATCAGTCAGTTCAGAGCAACGAGCCTCTAATGACGAGGCACAGGTCACTGAGAAGAACACACTAAAAAAGCTGAGCCAAGAGCCCAAGAAGTAAGTTCTGCCAGTTTTAGTAGTGGTGCCTGCAGCTGATGCTGGTCAGTCCACACAGCTTGTCTGTGTTTCCTGACTCAGTTACAGCAGCTATCAGGCAGAGAGGTGCCACAGAAAAGAGGAAACAACTAACAGCCTTGGGCCAGAACAGGGCAAAGAAGAGGCAATGGGATGGGTAAATTCAACAGAGAGGCGGATTCAGCTAGCTTGGAGCTCTGAAGTTACTCCCACACAAGGCTAAACAAATACGCTGTCAAAGCCTTCACGACTCCAGCTCCTGGCACACACACCATCCTTAATGCACCAGCAGCAGCCTCTCAAGCAGCAGCACCTTTGGCTGAACTGGCTACTTACGATGGTGGCAGCAGGAGTAGGTTTCAAAGCACTCCTTGTCATAGGAGGTTTCTGCCATGCTCATTATGTGATGGGCAGCCCATGCTTTGACAGCCTGAACTGGATCCTTTTAACCCCAGATTCACTTGCTGATCCCTGTGGACTTTCATGCTCTTTGCAAGGAGGAATATCACCTCTAATGACAAGCCTTGGAGCTATGTGCTGGTGAGTTATCCCATACAGCCCAACTGGTTGCCTAAAATAGCTCTGGACTAAAGGTCAATAGTTAGTTAATTGTGTATATTGACATTCCCATCTAATGCAATTTAGTGAGGTCATAGTGCAGCCTTCTGCACTGGCGTTTAGATAATCACAGCGACACTGGAGGTAGCAACCCCTGGAAGCCTACAGCTCTCTGGAGGGTTGCCATCAGGAAGATATCTGTATGTATGTATGCATGTATCTATGTGTGTGTGTGCATACGTGTCTCTCTGTCGCTCTACATCTCTCTGTGTGTGTATGTGCTGCCATAGCTGGCTGTTCTCATTCTGCCCCCACTCCACGAACAGTGATTTGTTGGTGAAAAACCTCAGCCTTTTCCAATTATCTATTTGTAACACACCACAATGACAAACGTGGCAGCAGCACACAGGAAAGACAGTATCAGAGGGACAGTTATCACACCCTCTGTTTCAGAAGAACTCATTGCCAAAGAGCTTTTTTCTCTCTCTCATACACTAAATGCGTACGAAGGCAGCAAGGCTGATGCTAGACATGGACATGGCAGGCACTTATCTTGCACGGTACATCTTCTGAGGCAGCGAAAGCTCCAGGCTCTGCTCCTCCCTTAGTTTACACTACAGAAAACAAGACCAGCCACCCCATACTGTTCCTTTGGAACGATCTAGGTATAGACAGTGACCTAGGAAAGAAAACAACAGTGATGGGCGCCCTGCCAAAAAAGCCACCAAGTGCCGCTGCAAGGTGCTACATAGCTAACCTGGCCAGTCTTCAGATAGGGAAAAGGCATCCAGGAAGAGACCCAGGGAACCTGACTCTGTGCCACCCCTGCCCCATTCCCTTCCCTTCCCTTCGACGGGGCAGCCCCAGCCCCTTGCACCCACAGGGGCAAAATTCAGTTCTGCCTGCTGTGCTGAGAATTCCTGAGCCTGGGCTGAAGGCAGGCAGGGAGGTCTCCATTAAACCCCAGAGACACATCCATCATTTCTTTCTGCCACTGCAGAACACACACAATTTCTTGGCTCCAGCCATCCACCAGGATGCAACAGATTTGTGTTCTGATGCTTTCAGCAAGTGCTGTATTCCACGTACACGCTGACTGATAGCTCTTGTTAAACTGCACTGCAGCTGTAAAGTCTCCAAAGCTCATCTGTGGGACAGATGTTGCTGTTTCACTGCATGCATGCCAAAGCAGGCCTCCAGCTGAACTAGCACACCCAGGCAGCAAGCCGTTCAATGAGACCACCCAGCCGTGCCAAGTGTGCCAATTGACACGAGACAGCCAGAACTGGCCACCTATGGACGGGCTGGATGCTGTGAAGGGCAGCAGCCTGCTGACAGGCTGTTTTTTAAAGCTTTTCCTAAATACCAACACGACAGGATCAAACATCAGTAACTTCTAGTCTTCTCCATTAAATTCTCCTTACCAGACTTGTGCCATTTTGACCTCTGGTGCATATTAAAATCAAGTGTCTTTAGCTGGGGTAAGATGCATTATTGAACGGAGAGTGGTTAAAAAAACTGGGAAAGAAAAAAAGAAGATATGGCAAAGAAGTGTCTGAAATTTCCAGAATGATCAACATCACCATACAATTTTGGCAACAATTCAATAGGAACCAGCAGTCCACTGCTGGAAGAACTTTGTTCCATACTTTGTCAATGTATGACTAAAATCAAAATTATGTCTAGAAACTATGAGTGAAGCTGAAGTCAGGTTCCCCTCATTCTTCCTCAAGAAAAATAAAGAAGGATTCTGGCAGGAACTTTCTCTAGAGATACCAGAGCCAAAGGCAGTAGAGAAAGAAGGCTATCTATCCTTTCACCATCTCCCCAAGTATAATTCAACCTGCCTGTAGCACAGGATTAATGTTGACTAAACCCAGTAACAACTGCATAGATTCTGCAGGGAGAAGAAGAAAAAAAAAAAAAGAAGTAGTAGCTCTTTGACTTTAAAATCTTCCTCAAAATATCTTGGCTGGACTGAGGAAACAAGAGGAAAGGGAACTCCTGCACGTTCCCCTTTCACAGGGAGGCTATCGCACTCCTTATGGACACAACCGCACCATGCCCCAGCATGAGATAACTTGCTCTTGCAGGTGGGGAAAAGTGTACCTCAGTCTTCACACTACACATTTTTTCCTGTCTTTTCCTTTTCCCATATAGCTCAGCAGAAATATTTTTATTTTGTTTTAAGCCATTTCTCTTTCCCTACCCCCAGGCTCACGTACCTAAACAGAACCTCTGAGCAGCAGTTCTTTACAGTAAGCCTCAGCCCTCTGATGAACCACAGCATAGCTAAGCTTTGCCACTAAAAAACTTGGACTGCTTTTCTACGGATGAACGCTCACTGAATCCATCAAAGCTTCAGGCAACAGTGGACGTGTGTATTCATATGCTTTTCTAAATCTGTTCCAAGCCGATGAACACCCTAAATGGATTTCAAATTTCATAGCAAGCTTAGGCTACCACTTTGTGTCTGCACTGGCTGCCATTCAGCCCAAGAATAATTTAATACTTTACAGTGTGCTTCTGCTCACAAGATAAAACTGTACAAGCCTTCAGAAAAGACAAAGCATTTACATTTTTTAAGGAGTGCACTTCTGATTTCTTTGCTGTGATCTCAATATCAGCATTTTCAAAGTTTACCCCTTAGAGGACCACAAAAATAAGACTACAAAATGCTTCCCCACTAAGCTAAAATCAGCCCTCCAAGAGCAATCAGATGACAGGAACAGCACACAGATGACCTAAAGATATTTCCATACACCACATCATCAGTTCCAGGATATATCAGATATTTCAAAGATAAACAATATCATTAATTTGAGGATAACTGTTTACAGAACAGCTTTGTTAGTGACCTTGTTTAATCTGCTTGTAAGCACAATTCCTTTATCTAAGTGCAGAGGGCATGAATTACCACCACTGTGAAAATTCTGGTTTAGCTGTTCTCAGTGAGTAGCTGTGTTTTAGTGTCAATTTCATCTATATTTAGAGGGTGAAGCTTCTATAAAGCTTAATTATTTCTCTGTGTGGCTTGTATGATGAAGGCACTTAGCAGCGAACAGTGACTTCTTGGCAAAAATGCTGGCTTAGTCAGGGTAAACAGCTGAGATGTGGATCTGGGCTGTACACCCACCCCTCTGCCAGCTGGGGGTGTTTCAATCAGCATCACTTCTCTTGAACCGGGCAAGTTGGGATTTGGGCCATGACCAAGTCCCATGACTAAATCAATTCAACCTGCCTTCAACATTATTATTTTTTTTATTTCAAAAAAACCCATAGAAAATAGTCCAGAAATTCAAACGTTTCATGTGAAGCAGATTTAAAAGGAGCGTTTGAAATAAGCACACCAAAAAAGCAAAGAAGGGCCTGAAGGAATGCCACATCCCCTACCGTGCAACAGACTGCACAAAACTTAATGGCACCCTGTGAAGATCCCTCTACATCTTATTCCCTACTCCTTCTTCTTTGGCTTCCAGCTTCCATCCCTAGCCAAGTATTTAGGTGATTGTTTTTTCTTGGTCTGGCCACATGTACTAGGCATCTCTTCAGCCTCTCTTAGCATCTGCCTCTTGGAGAACTGCCCTTTTTCTCCCAGCTCCACCTGTCCACAACACTTGGGGTCTATGTTCAGAAAGGTCCTGCTACCTCTACCAGCTGATCTCATTTTCAGTGGCACCATCTGTCTGCCTCCCTCCTTGACCACTTTTAGCCCTAGGGCATTGCTTTCCTTGGTCACACCAAGTAACACAGCATCCTCTTGGCTAGAGGCTGAGTTCTGACTCAATCCTTTCTACTTATATGCCACTGTGCAACGGAGAGCAGCAGAAAGATACACAGTAATAATCCCAGCAGGTTCATAACGACATATCAGCACTAGAAAAGCTTTGAATCGAGTGTCAGTGCCAAGCATGTGCAGCAGATTTGCTACATTGCTATGCTGTAAGCTAGACTTGAGTGGAAAAAATAATAGCTGAAACAGTCATTTGCAGGAAGCGTGATCATTGTTTCTTCTGTACACATCTCCCCTCCCCAACATACCTGGAAATGCAGCATATAATTGATTAAACTCAATTTTGGTTAAATAGCTCCTCTTAAAATGATGTAGCATCAACAAGCTCTGTGGATTTTAGAAAAGGCTAAACAGGCAGCCAAGCATTTCCTTACTTTTTCCCCTACATGTATTCGCTCTGCCTAATTGGCCAGGTTGTTATACTATTCTGAACAAAAATAAAAGACAGTTTCCTATTAAACCTCAGAACTAATGAAATTTTTTCCACATACTTAAGCTTCCACACAGCATCCCATTACTATAATCTTTTCTCTTTTGTCCTACAGGTCGCTTGCAACAGCCAACCCCCCCTGTAGACTGCAAAATAAATAGTTGCAGCCTAGCACTGAACTGCCTGGATGTGCAAGGCAACGTTGGGATGTATGAGGCAAATCAGAGGACTGATGGGAATTCCACCTCCTGCCCTTGTTAGAAGCTGTCTTCAGAGTGGATTAGGTACATGGAATGGATCAGACACAGAGGCAACAGAGGAGCAGTAAGAACACCAATACCTCTGGGAAGCTCATGTTTGCCACCAACAAGTCTCACCCATTGAACTGGCAAAGCTGACTATACTCCCCCTGAGAACTTCAGATTTTGCAACACACAGCAACCATGTTGAATGTTTCAGTGTTTCAAGATGAATGCAAATATTGAATGTCTCACTTGCCAGTACTCCCAGGGAAAGCTTTGCCAAGTGTGCAAGGTTCTTTCCACTGCATTGCCACACTACCAGTTCTCAATGAATTAAGAATGAACCGTGCAGCTTCATAGGGGTACCAAATTGCTGCTGCCGAAAGTCTTGTTGTGCTGAACTTCAGGCACTCTTGGAAAAGTATGATGAAACTGAATGATAAAACTACCACCTCTGCTCAACACCTGTAAATCCAGTTAAGGATCCTTAAGAAGAGAAGAGCCAGGGTAAGAAAGAACAGGTGCAGTCCCATTTTAGAAAAGCACAGATAAGAAGTTATACTCGCATAATATTTCTTTCAAAACCCTTTCTGTAAACGCACATTTTCTGAATGCAAAACATAATCCCACATCACTCCGTGACAACACCACTTTCAGCTTGGTCAATTCCTTGTGCACTGACAGTTGCCCTGCTCGTGATTTAAGACACACAGTAATCTTGTCTTTCTGCTCTAAAGTGAAAGCTGTCTGTGCCTGTATAAACCATAAATTAAGTGCAGCCACTGTTTCCTCTGCTGGAGATAGGCATGAATAGCTTCCTATATCCTCAAGTACCCAGAACAGAAAAAAGGGACTCAAGCTCGTCACAGCCATACTGACTCAGTCTCTCATTAGAAGTCACTATTACCAGCAACATCAACTGTGGCAACAAAGGACTGAGGCTTATGCACCCCATGAAAAATACTGGTCAACCAGCACAGCCTGCCTTGCATGAAGGCTTTAAGCTACTGTACCTATGTAAGCAAAAAGGTGTCAGGCTTCTGGCTAATTAAAAATCTTCTTCATTTGTAATGCAGAAGTAGAAGCAGGGTATGTATTGTAATAAGTTATCTTGGACTTTTTCCCCTAACAGCGTAACAAAGCAATTGTGCTTTTGACATGTCCATTGGCTATACTGAAGTGTGACTAGAACGGGTAGAGCATCATGCTTCCCTTACAGATCAAGGCTTGTAATAGCAAACATTTTAAAATACTGCCATAGTCATGCCCTGACAACAATGCATATCATGGCACTAACAATAATTCAGTGCTGAAGTGACAATAAAATAATGTTCAACCACATACTGAATATATATTAGACGATGCATGGCTATACATATCTTACAGAGAACATTCAATCAGATAGCTTATGGTATAAAAGAGCATACTTGAGTGATGGTTTTGGAGCTAATTTTCCCCCCAAGGTAAGTTCTCAGGCATCTGTCATCTATCTTGCTCCTACCAGGCTAAGGAGGCTGACAGTGTGAAAGAGAAAACCTACAGTAGCTTCCACTTCATTTGACCTGTAAAGCCAGTCTGCAAAACACCAGAGAGCTGTAATGTTTCTGGCATGACTATCAATGACAGACAGGCAGCATTTTCTGCTGGTTATATTGTCACATATATCACCCCAGATTTGGAAGGAAAGGAAACCCAGTATCCTCAAGTTTATCAAAGACTGAGTTATATCGAGGAACATACCTTTGAGATGTTGCTAGAGCGGCTCACTGAATGCCCCAAAGCCTTCTCATTCTGAAAGAGGAAGAATAAGATCATTGCAGCAACAAATCACAGTTATGAGGATATTTTAAAGCTGGTATTAGAAACCAGACTCCATGGAGAAAGTCTTACAGCTGTGGCTTTTAAGGATGCTGCTTCTATTGACATCAGCCTGATTTACAATCATCGCTAAATTGCTTTATTTGCTTAACAAGATAATACCTTACAGAAAATCACATAGGCAAGACAAATACAAACTGAGAAATAGCGGAACAGTGCTGTCTTCTCTCCATGAATACTGCAAAGCCCTTTTCCCAGATACCATCTATTTAGAAAAGGGTATTTCTTGGTGCTGCTTCATCTACACCTAAAGGCAAACATCCAACACTAAAACTGAAAGCTCTTCCTTAAAGAAAAAAGTATTGCAGTGATATCTGGAAAAAAGCGTGAATAACCACATGCATGTCATTTCAGGAGAGAAAGCAGAATTACTGAGGAACTTCCCACTTCCCACAGAACTCTGAATTAAACTGGAAATATCATACAAGATGAAAATGCAGAAAGTGCAATTATCAAAAATGAAATCAGTGATGACTGTACCTGTCACTTTTCAGTGTGCAGACTCTGACTGATAAGCATGACAATCTTACCTTCTACCAAAATAAACTACAGGTTTCACCAAAGTATTTTATCCTTTAAGGGTTCCTGGTTTCTGAATGTGTTTACCCTATGTGTAACCAGACACAGTTGCTCCACTGGGAAGAGCCTAGAAATCGCTCTGCAAAAACTTTTCTGAGTAAAATCCAACAAGAAATATTTTTTTTATAAACAAATATTATGAACAGGGCAAGTCATAAATAACATGTGGTTACAAATCAGTATCGATGTTCCTCCAAATCTGTGAAGCTGGGACACAAACTGGTTTGAGATTTAAACCCTCTGAAAAAAGGGTAAATTTATTACTATCTCCTGTGGGCTCTACGCTGGGTAGGAGTTTCTAGAAGCACATCTTCTCAACTAGGATTTTAGGAACCAAACTCTTTCACCTTTGTTCTTGAAAATAATTTAACCTAGCAGAGACACTCTGACAGCACCCTCTTCCAGTTCTCATTGGTGCTGACCGATCAGACAGAGCTTGAGGTGCAAAGTCCCGCATATACAACAAATGGGGACAGAACCCGCTCCCCGCCGCCCAAAAGAGTCAACTGCTGTTATATTCCTAGATCAGTTCGGACACAGCACCATTGCTGCAGACCACCTGCCTATCGTTTGTTACAATTCAAGCCACCTTCAATGACTAAAGCCCGTATCACATCAGCCCAACCGGCCAGGCACCCAGATGCTACACCCACACTTGGAGATCCCTGCACTCCTGGACACTTCTTCCTACAGCACATCCCCAGAGCGACTTCAAAGCTTTGTGTTGAGAAAAAAGAAGGCAAGGCAAAAAATTTCAGCATATGCTTACAAAAGCAGGCTCTCTCTTCCTTACAACACCGGTTGCCCCTCAACACAGTCCTGGGCACTGCCTCAGATGGCAGATAGGAACTGCTCTTCCTCCCTTAAGAATGTGAGGAAGCAAATTCAGTGTTCTGAAATCCTCTGTATATAGGAGTTTGAGTACCCAGAAGACAGTAAAATAATGTTTCAGAAGAACAGAGAAGTGACCAGGGAAACCTCCACCAGTTTGGACTGACAGCCAAACTAAAACCCAGGAAGGATTATAGTTTAAGATCTGGAGTAGCTGTGGCCCGAATTACCACTGACTTGAATGCCACACTTGTGTACTGCAAGACTGAGTTTGGTTTTCAGGATCACTGTGAGCTTTTGTAACAGGTAACAGTATTGCTGGAACAGAAACAAACACGTAAAGACCCCCCAGAATGCGTACACTAACATTGGACAGGACTACTGCCGGAGCCAGTATGGCTAAGGATGGACTCCAGCCTTTAGGGAAGGACCTAGCTGATTTCATCAAAGGCAGCGTAACTATAGCAACAACAAAAAAAGTTCACTGAAGCCGCAGAAGATGGGAGGAAGAAAAAAAGGAGCAGGGACATGTTCTTAAGCTATGATGAAAAGAGACCAACATAAGCCGGCAAGCACAAGGGACTTGTCATTGCCTGTGTGTGAGGTGTGGGGAGAAGCAGGCTGTGCATGCTTGGCCTTCCAGGGATGTGTGGGAGGCACACAGAGCAAGGCTATGTGGGACAAGTGGGACAAGGGAAAACAATAGTGAGGAGCATGACCTGTGGCCAAGAAGTATGCCTGGAGCAACACACAGAGCTCCACAGAGGTGACAGTCTCAAATCCAGCTGTAGGTGTCAAAGACTTCTCTTGGTGAAATTCCTGAAGATGAAATTAAACAGAGCAGAGGTTTCTTCATGTTGACTCAGTGCTTCCTAAATACTGCTGTCTAGCTGAAGATGCCTGCAAGGGGGCACGACTGAACTCACAGGGGCACCCGTGTTGAAAAGGATGTGCTAAAATTCAGTGAGTACAAATCCGCTGGAGGACAAGACATATATTTGCACAACAGTGTAAATGATGCAGAGCAAACAACCTCTTAGCCCTGCTACAGAAACCAGTCTTTCTGCCTCTGCTCCCAGAACTGATCTTATCTGATGGATGCCAAGAGCCTCTAAAGAGCCAGATGCGCATATTATCTTTATTGATCTACTCTTGGAAACATACCTAGCAGAGGTTTCAGTCAGTGGACGACTGCAAAAAGTTGGTTTCATTATTGCAAGAGCAATCATTTTTAAACAAAAAAGCGGTCTTGAAAAATACTCCCTTAAGGGTTACGGAGTGCACGCACACAGATGTTTAGGTATTGGTGATACTTCTAAAGGACTCCTAGCCACCTAAGCGCTCTTTCACATCTCGGTTTCTTTACGACACAAAGCTGGTACACCCATAAAGTCAACAGGAAATTCACCACAGCCTTAGCCCAGGCTGGCCAAAATCGGTGCTCTAGAGCTACGTACACTGACAAGGAGGAAAAGCACCAACTCAGCCATATTTTTCAAGGAGTGACAACTGACCCAACAGCCAGTACCAGATCCAACACAGACTTGAAAATAACACACATATTTTCCAGTCTGCTACCAAGCAGCCCCACCACCCAGATAAAATCACTTCAGTCCTCAGACACCAACTGACCCCGCCTTACCCTGCCTACTAATCAGGGACGTTTTTTTGAAACAGCTGCTCCAAGTCTCACAGCTTACATACACATAGCCTTTAAAATGTATTGGGCTGAAGAGAGATAAAAACCAAGTTTCAATGTGAAACAGCAATTTCCAGTTCACTATGACCACTCAGGTAGCACCCCTGCTGAAGGAACATACGGCACTTTCTTGCCCACTTCTGCAAAGGACCAAGAAAATTACTTTTTTTTACATGATTAACCAGCAACAGAAACACCTCAGAAACAAGAAGCAAGTAATACAGTTCATGAAGTCTAGCTGTGCTGTTTAATTCTCTTTTACAAATAAAATAATAAATATCTATCTATCAGGAAAAAGCACTGTGGAAGCCATTAAATAGAGCCAGTTTCCTACTTTGATACATTAAGGATGCCACATGTTTTCCAGTCATTAAGACAGAAAAGAGCTGTAAAGCCATGGGAAGAGTTCCTGGAATAAACTCCTGGAATACGTATATTTTAATGGCAGGCACAACTACGAAGTGAGGAACAGAAATATTAAACAGATAAAAATTATTTTAAAGGCAAACAAACAAAAGCTTACTTTTCACACTATATCCATCACCACTGGTACACTCATCCTGGGATCGTTTACCAATTATTCACAAATTAACACTGACACAGGAATGGCAAGGCCAAGCTTCTATTATGGTACCATCACTGCCCAACAAATAATCTTCAGAGGCTTTTTACTCGTATGTTCCCATTGCACAATAAGACATTCTAGTCTGGTAATTACGGCTCCAAACAAGCTCTCCTTCCCTTTTGCAAAAGCATTAATCTCTGCACTTGAACGAAAGGTCAAGACAAATGCAACATCTGCCAGCACCGACCATACAATTATCACCAGCTAAAGCAAGCGTCACTCTACTTTAGCAGATCAGTCTTTCTGGATGGGATAATGGGAACCCTGCCTTTCAAAATCATCCTACTCAACCAGAACCACCTGGCAGGCACTTAAAATACCCCCATCTAGATAGGAAAAAATTACAAGTGCAACTTCTCCTGAGCCACTCACTGCCAGCTGCTGCTCTGAGGTCCCCATCAGAGACTGGCTCTAGGAAAACAAAGAGGAAGGCAAAAGCAAGGAAATAACTGAAAAACAGAAAAACTGCTACCCATTCCTACAGTGACACGTTTCTCTAAACTCTGGATGCACTTGCTTGCAATTGCCTGAATCCCCCTCCCAATTTTTCTCTCTTTTTCTACCTTCACTTGAATTTGCTCCCAACTGTGAGCTTACATCTGCTTTCCTGCAGGGCTCTTCATCTTGCCATCTCCACCGTGCTGGCTCATTTTCCCTTCTGCCACCATTCTTTGGTTACTCTTGCACAACACCTCTCCCTCCTCAGTTCAGCAATCTAGAAGCTGACACCTTTATCCCATCTTCCCTTTTAGCTCGGTCTCCCGTATTCAGCAATTCAAGTTATTTTACCCTTGCTTCCCTACCACAACACATCCATTTTCCACTAAGCATGACAACTATGTAACTTACACAGCCAAACTCACCAGTTTTGTGCACCCCAAAACACTGGTTACTATCACCTGGGCCAGAAGGAGGGTCCCCACTCACCGATGACAATTCAGGCAGCCAGAGCTGCTCTTGTGCACTCACAGCACACCAGTGTACCCACGGTGACCTTCCTCCAAACTCGGTGGTAGACTGCACGCAGCCTCAGCAAGCAGGCACTATAAAGAAATACAACTTGGATGTCCTTGCCAGGATGGAAGGGGAAAAATATCACAGTAAAATGGTTTGGATTTTGTGTTTCCAACATTTTATTTTCAGTCATTAAGGCAAGTAAATAGAAGATAACAGAGGAAGCAGTCTCATAGCTTGTGTAGCCTTCTTCTGACAACCGTACCTACATTCAGTCCTAAGTACGGCCAATACTAAACCCATCTTCATCTCTTGCTTATAGAACTGGAGAAGAAACTGCAAGCCACACCTCAGTGGTTTTGCAAGGTGATTTGCATTCCCTTTCCCCCTGGGAAAGCTGCACAAAGGTCACTAGAGGAGGGTCCTCATCAAGCCACTGCCAGCTACGTGTGAACATAGCACATGCCTGCTTCCTGAAGCCTTAATTCTCTGACACACCAGCAACCTGACAGGGCACTATATTCCCCATTTTCCAATACAATTTTTATGTAACATTACATAAAATGGGTTAAGATCCTCATCTAATGACAAAAGTTCTCCAACTAAAATCTCAGTGATGAAGAGCAGAGTCCTTTGTTTTGGTGATGTTGTTGTTGTCGATTTGTTAAAGAGTTGAAATCAATTGATTTTATTGGTTTGATTATCTGATTTTATAGAGTTATTTTATAGAATAGAAATATAGGAAGATAAAAAATATGTTGAAGAAAGTTATGATTATTTAGTAAAGGTAGTTGCGAGACCCTTTATACATTTTGTACTAAGCCTAGAAGAATGGGTTGGAATCATTGTTGAAGCTTAAGTAATAATTTAGAGTTTGAAAGGTTTCTTTGTATCTAACTAGTCTTCTGTATAGAGAAAGTATATTGAGATGTCAGAATGTAGGATTAATGGGAACTGGGGAGAGTCGACTGGAACAGCTTGTAGTTACCTGCCAAGAAACCGTGAACTTTAGTAAAAGGTAATTCCGGCAGGGGGAGATCGCGACCACCGACTCATATACCACCTACCCAAATCGTACCCCAGACCCATTTCTGGACCTTTCTAAGCTTTATTGCGCAGAATCGGATATGGGAGGAGAATATGTTAATGATTTTTGGGAAATGTTATGATTATGTATGAATAATTAATGAATATGTATGAATAAGCTCTATATATGGAATCTGTTTTTAGGACCTGGCGTGCGTTGATCGCGAGAGGACTCGCTCACGCACCCGGCCGTTAATAAAGAAGTGTCTGCTTATCTACATCACATTGGTGTCGATAAGTTTTTCATTCCGAGATTTCGGTAACAGTTTTGGCGACCCAGATGGGACCTCGCTGAAGGAGACCGGAGGAGTCGGGGACCTGATTGGTTCCAGCCGGCACCGAGAATTTCTCGGGGATACCCATCGATCCCCGATCCGTAAGGCTCTTCGCGACGTTCCCTGGATATTTGGTAAGACACTTCTTTTTTTTCTAATTGTAGTAAGTGGGTGAGAGTCCCACTAAAGTAAGTAAGTAAGTGCACTAGAGAAAGTGGGGGGGAGTCCCACTATAATAAGTGTATGGTAAGGAGTGGGTTAGAGTCCCACCAGTGGGTTGGAGTCCCACTGAGTAAGTCTACCTGTCAGTCGCAGTGAAAGACCTGCGCAGGGTAGGACTAGGAGTCTGCCTGTCAGACGCGGCGAAAGCTGCGCAGGGTTGGACTAAAAGGATCCTTGTGTATGTGGAAGCCTAGGCGTCTGCCCGTAAGACATAAGCGAAAGCTATTGCAGGGTTGGACAAAAGTGGAAACAAGAGAAACTATATGCTATAGTGTTCTCTAAGGTAGTGCCTCTAACAAAAAGTTAGAAGAAGTTTTTGTGTTTGTGGTTTTGTGTTTGTGTATTAAGAAGAAAATTAAGAGGTATAATATTGTGTTATATGTTTGTTTAAAGTAACTGTTGGAAAGTGTGAGTGTGGCTGTAAGGGTGAGACGTATAATTGAGAACGAAAGCGAGTGTGGAGTGTGGATCCGCGGATCGGAGTGACAGAGTTGAATAATTGTGTATTGTACTGTGAGTAATTATACCATGGCAACTAAGTTAACTCGGTTGTTTAAAAGTAAAAGCATGGGTAATCTTGTTGTAAATGACAAAATCCTGAAAAATTCTCCATTAGGATGTTTGTTGACACACTGGGGAGATTTGTATGAGGATTTGTCGAAAAGCCAGATGATTGAGTATTGTAATAATTTGAGTATTGTAATAATTGGTGGTCTTTGTATATATTGGATGATCAGGAAAAGTGGCCCACGAAGGGGACACTGAATTATAACACTATTTTGCAGTTAATGCTGTATTGTAAAAGAGAAGGGAAATGGAATAAAATGTCAGATGTGGATTTGTTTTTTTTATTTAAGACAAAGAAAGGATTGGCAGGATGAATGTAAGCTAACTATTAGAGATAATTTTGTAATGGCTATAACTTTTGATAATAAGAAAGTGGAAAAAAAAAAATGTTGTTTAAATTGTAAGGTTGGGAGTGGATATAGGAGCGACATTTTTTTATTAAATATCTGTAAAGGAAAAACTGGAACAAAACCAGGCCATTTTTGTAACCCCTGGATTTGAAATTTGGAAATAAGATAATTATATATGAATTTTTGTATGTACCAGAATGTCTGATACCCTTTTTAGGAAGAGATTTGTTATCTAAATTAAATGCACAGATTGTTTTTGACGAAGGAGAATTTTTCTTGAAAATATCTGAGTCAAAAACAGGAGAAATCTTGATGATATAAGAAAAAGTAAAGGAACAAGAAATTCCACCGGAGGTGGATTTGGCAGTGATCCCTACTGTATGGGAGACAAATATTACTGGTAAATCAAAACTAGCAGAACCAGTTAAAATAGATTTGAAGGAAGGTGCAGGAACAGTGAGAATTAAACAATATCTAATCAAATCAGAAGTGAGACAGGAATTGAAGAAATTGATTGATAAATTTTTGGAGTATAAAATTTTGGAAGAATGTGAATCTGAGTATAATACTCCTATTTTACCAGCCAGAAAACCCTCGGGTGAATATAGGCTGGTGCAAGACTTGAGAGCAGTATATCAAATAGTTAGGGATATTTATCTTGTAGTAGCAAACCCTTATACACTGTTAACAGCGTTAAGGGAGACTTATCAGTGGTTTACAGTGCTTGATTTAAAAGATGCTTTCTTTTGTATACCTTTGGAAAAAGAAAGCAGAAAACTTTTTGCTTTTGAATGGGAAAATCCTCAAACTGGGCGAAAGATGCAGTTGACATGGACTAGATTACCCCAAGGATTTAAAAACAGTCCAACTATTTTTGGAAATCAATTAGCTAAAGAACTTGAAATCTGGAAACAGGATAAATCAAGACCTGGACATTTACTATTACAATATGTGGATGACATATTGATTGCTGCAGAAGAAAGATTTACCTGTATACAGGTGACTATTGATCTCTCGAATTTCCTGGGACTAAATGGATACAAAGTATCCAGGAAGAAAGCCCAGATAGCCTGCCAGACTGTGATATATCTGGGCTTTGAGATTTCAAAAGGACAACGGCAATTAGGAAAAGATCGCAAAGAAGCTATTTGTGGTATACCTGAGCCGAGAAATATTCATGAACTCAGAGCATTTTTGGGAATGACTGGGTGGTGTCGCCTTTGGATTATGAACTATGGGCTAATAGCTAAACCGCTGTACGAGGCCCAAAAGAACTCTCCCTTTGTATGGGGCCTATAACAACAAAAGGCTTTTGTAGAATTGAAACGTGCCTTAATGTCTGCATCTGCTTTGGGACTGCCGGATCTAACCAAAGATTTCCAGTTGTTTGTTCATGAAAGGCAACACCTGGCACTGGGAGTACTAACCCAGAAGATGGGAAGCTGGAAACGACCAGTCGGATACTTCTCTAAACAACTGGACACAGTGAGTAAAGGGTGGCCAAACTGCCTTCGAGCAGTAGCCGCAACAGTGATGCTCATACAAGAAGCTCAGAAATTGACTTTGGGAAGAACAATAACAGTCTATGTCCCACACATGGTGATAACTGTCCTAGAACAGAAGGGGGGACATTGGCTGTCTCCCAGCCGAATGATGAAGTACCAGGTGGTATTGACTGAACAAGATGATGTGATTTTAAAAACTACTAACCTGGTAAATCCTGCAGTATTTTTAAGTTCCATACAGGAAAAAGGACGACTGGAACATGATTGCTTGGCTACTATCGAGTATGTTTATTCCAGTCGTGAAGATCTGAAGGATGTGTCGTTGGAGAGACCAGACTGGGAACTGTATATTGATGGAAGCAGCTTTATGGAACAAGGAGTCCGATACGCCGGATATGCGGTAACAACAGAGACTACAGCTATAGAAGCAGGAGCATTGGCGAGTACCACATCAGCCCAAAAGGCAGAACTCATCGCTTTAATTGGAGCCGTAGAATTAAGCAAAGACAAGAAAGTAAATATCTGGACTGACTCAAAATATGCCTTTGGGGTAGTGCATGTCCATGGAGCCTTGTGGAAAGAGAGAGGGTTATTGTCCTCTCAAGGATCAAACATTAAGCATCAAACAGAAATTTTACAATTATTGCAAGCAGTTCAAAAACCAGATCAAGTAGCAATCATGCACTGTAAAGCACATCAGATTGGAAATATAAAAATAATAATTGGAAATAATTTAGCTGATAAAACAGCAAAGAAGGTAGCAAAGAGACAAACATCGCAAATGGCAATAATTCCTTCTAAAACAGTAACCCTTCCTAGGGAAAAACTGAGATATTTAGAGGAAGATGACAAATTGGGTCAGTTATTAAGTGCTAAGAAAAACTTAGCTGGATGGTGGAAAACTCTTAATGGACAGGTAGTAATTCCCCCTCTTTTAATGAGAGAGATAATTCAAGTAAAACACCAAGAATGTCATTGGGGGGCAGAAGCTTTAGTAACATCTTTACGAAAACAAGTGGTATCAGTTAAAATGTTGGGAATAGCTAAAATGATAATTGCAAAGTGTGAGGTATGTTTGAAAAATAATCCAATGATTAAGAAAAAGGTTCAAATGGGTAGACTGAAATCTGGTGTAGAACCTGAAGATTATTGGCAAGTAGATTTTTCAGAATTACCCAGACAAAATGGGTATCGGTACATTCTGATAGGGGTTGATACTTTTACAGGGTGGCCAGAAGCCCTTCCCTGTCGCACTACACAAGCAAAAGAAGTGGTGAAGTGGTTATTACAGGAAATAATTCCGAGATTTGGAGTTCCTATTGGAATTTCTTCTGACAGAGGTCCACCCTTTGTTGCTGAAGTAGTTCAAAGTGTTAGCAAAGCATTAGGTATTAATTGGGATTTACATGCCTCTTGGAGACCACAGTCTAGTGGGAAAGTGGAGAGGATGAATCAAACTTTGAAATGACAAATAAGTAAAATTTGTCAAGAAACCAGTCTAAAGTGGCCTTAGGCACTTACATTGGCATTATTATGAATCAGGGTACAGCCAAAGAGTGGAACCTCAGTCAGTTTTTATGAATTGTTATATGGAAAACCATATGAGTTTCTAGAACCAAATCCAAACATATATGTAAAAGGAAGCCAGGATGTATATAACTATTTGTTTTTTAAAGGAAAATTATAGCTGTGATTTGGAGTGTAGTAATTTGGAATAGACCTTTACCCCTGAAAAAATCAATGCATGATTTTCAACTAGGAGACTATGTCTATGTGAAGACTTGGACCTCTGAACCTTTGCAGGAGCACTGGAGAGGACCTTTCCAGATACTGCTAACCACTTTTACAGCTATCAAAATTGCAGAATCGGATGCTTGGATATATTATACTTGAGTGAAGAAAGCACCGTGAAGAAAGCATCTATTCCGTGGAAGATTGCTAATCGTGACCCAGAGACTTAAAAATTGATTTTGAAACATGTCTAATTTTTTTATCAGGTTATGATTGGGTTTTGGATTTTTTTGGTTGGTAATGTTGGTGGGATTATGGGCTGGCTTGGTGGACAGGAACAAAAGACAAATAGAAACAGAACAAGTGATTGACATTCCCAAACAAATGGCAGAGGAAAATTTGTTGGTAGGATTGACTAAAGAATTTACCAATTTATAAAATGTCACGCAGATCACTGCTTGTTTGCCAATATCGAGGGCAGTAGGTGAATCTATTTCATGGGGAATTTTAACTATGAATTTGACTAACCTGGAACATAAAAATGAAACAAATTATTGTGAACAGAGGCCAGTGACTCAATGGTATGAGCAAGTGAAAGTTATTAGAAAACAGTGGAAAACTCCAGGTAGTCTGTTGGATTGTGAAAGATTGTTAAATCATGTTTTTACCAAAATAGGGAGATTTAAGACTGTGGGATGGTGTTTTTATGATGAACAACTTAAAACCAATGTGAGCAGAAGTATCATGAAATGGAAGTGTAATAAAACTGGCCAAGGTATCTAATTAGTAGAACAATGGGACTCTATATGGTCTATGTCCATATTTTCCCATTTTTAGTATATAGCAAGAACTTTTTGGTGTTTTACCTGGGATGGAAAAGTTTTTTTTTTCAGTATTACCCTGGGTTAACGATAGGTCAACTTCATTGAGAGAAAAGGAAGATAAAATAGTGCCATGGTGGAAATGTGAAAAACTGTATGATTGCAGTAATGCAGACCTAGTAATTCAAAGAATTTTTTTTTCTTAAGACACTGTTTTAAAATATGGTTGTTTTTGTCGAGGTCTTAAGAACACTCTCAATTTAATCAGCACTTTTATAGTTAGGAAAGGAACTTTGTTTAGTTATAGTAAAACTATTATTTGAAGTTTTGGACATTTAATTTGGGCATTGAGTGATGGAACCTGGACAACTCATTTACCATTAGATGGTAAAGTGAAACAAATTACCTTAGGCATGCCAACATTGTGTCCGATTTGGAAGAAATCACCATTTAGAGGATCCCTAGAAAATTTAGAACTAAAACGAACAAAGAGATCCGAGACAAATGATGATAATTGGAATGAACCCTCTACAGGGGTGAAAATCGGTTGGGCACTTGAATCACTTTTAAATCTTATAGCTTCATATAGAAACAGAGCATGGCTCTATTAGTTAGCTGGTCAAGTGGAAAAAATTAGCAAACGTTACTAAAAAGGGGTTTAAGGAATTGAACATGCAATTATAGGCGACTTCCAGAATGACTTTATAAAATAGAATGGCACTAGATATGCTCCTATTTAAAGAACATGGAGTGTGTGGATATCTTAAGGATAAACTGGACCACTGTTGTATCCACATTCCAAATGTTACTCAGGATGTGGAACATAATCTGGACCTATTGGGAAAAATTGAAAAAGAAACTGAAAATATTTAAAAGGATATGTCAGAAGATTGGCTTGGAAAATTTTTTTAATAAATTTTGATGGAACTTGAGCTCTTGGATATAATCCATAATCAAAACTTTGTTTTTGTTATTAATTGTCTTTTTGATGATCATGTTAGTATATGCATGTTTGAAAAAAACAGTTTATTAATAGGATTGCTGTCAATCGTATGATTATGAGAGAAGTGCCTACTAGTCCACCAAGATACAGCCCATCACCACCAAAATATGTTGAAACAAATGACATGTAAATAGTGTGAAAGTATTGAAATAATGATTTTCAACACTTTCAAAGGGGGGAAATGTTGTCGATTTGTTAAAGAGTTGAAATCAATTGATTTTATTGGTTTGATTATCTGATTTTATAGAGTTATTTTATAGAATAGAAATATAGGAAGATAAAAAATATGTTGAAGAAAGTTATGATTATTTAGTAAAGGTAGTTGCGAGACCCTTTATACATTTTGTACTAAGCCTAGAAGAATGGGTTGGAATCATTGTTGAAGCTTAAGTAATAATTTAGAGTTTGAAAGGTTTCTTTGTATCTAACTAGTCTTCTGTATAGAGAAAGTATATTGAGATGTCAGAATGTAGGATTAATGGGAACTGGGGAGAGTCGACTGGAACAGCTTGTAGTTACCTGCCAAGAAACCGTGAACTTTAGTAAAAGGTAATTCCGGCAGGGGGAGATCGCGACCACCGACTCATATACCACCTACCCAAATCGTACCCCAGACCCATTTCTGGACCTTTCTAAGCTTTATTGCGCAGAATCGGATATGGGAGGAGAATATGTTAATGATTTTTGGGAAATGTTATGATTATGTATGAATAATTAATGAATATGTATGAATAAGCTCTATATATGGAATCTGTTTTTAGGACCTGGCGTGCGTTGATCGCGAGAGGACTCGCTCACGCACCCGGCCGTTAATAAAGAAGTGTCTGCTTATCTACATCACATTGGTGTCGATAAGTTTTTCATTCCGAGATTTCGGTAACATTGTTACTGCAGTGCCCCAGCCACACACCCCTGCAAGGCAAGAACTGATGTCTCAGCCCAACAGACATGGTTAAACCAACCAGGACAAACTGGCTAGGGCTCTGCCTATTTGTGGTTTTCTACGTGGAATCTGAAAGCCATTTTAACCTCATTTTGTGCACTACAATGGCGTTTTACAAGGACAGATTAAGCACAAAGTCAGTATCTGGTGAAAAATTTACTGTTACCAGTAAGTGGCACAGGCCAACAAAGTCTTCTGGGTAAATAGTTGCTTTCCTTAATTAAAAAAAAAACTTTGCAGAAGAGAATGAGTAAGTAGTAATTGCTCCCATTCATACAGCAATTCCCATTCTTAGATCTTATGAGAATTATAGAATGGGACAAAGAATGGCACTGCTTGAAATGGTGAGGTGCTGCAGTACTGAGTAGCTGAATGACCCTTGCATGGCAAAACAGCGTCAGGAGTGAAGCAGTTCTTCCACCAAGTCCCATGACCGCAGCATGAATGCACAGTTGTTCTATAAACACGCAGCCATGCACACCCAGGTTTTGTTTCAGGTTTCATAACTATGGCAGATTTCCTAAGAAACTCTTCCTAGAATTTCTGTAAATCTTGGACTGCAAACCTGTACCTGAACAACAGAAATTAAAAAGAAACATACGCTTTAGTCTGGGGAGAGGGGTTGTTGTTATTGTCGACAACATTGGCACGTGCACTTAACTGTCTGAAATGGATAGAATGAGAGGAAAGAAAAAGGAGAAGGCTTTGAATTACTTTACCTGTCAAAAACAATGGATTGTTAAATTAAAAAAGCTATGTCAGCACTAGATCTTGTGACTGACAGAATCCAACACAATTATTTCAGTAGCAAATGATATTTTATCAACTGAATATGGCTTTTATTTGTTCGGCAGTCACCAGGTCATCATGGAAGAGCAATAAACTTGCTAAGTTTATAAAGCCAGTTTTTGGCAAACTTCTTAAACCTTGCTAATTTCAAATTTCTGTTCATAAGATATGACGAAATATCATCAAGGTTTGTCAATGATTTATGCATGCAGCTAGAAGAGTAATGAATGGAAGAATAATGGCATCTAATCAAAGAACAGTAATGGCATCTATGCCTTGCCTCTCTGCCCTTGTGCAGTGTTTATCCCTGGATGCTGGAAACCAAGGAAGGTGATGGAAATCACACCACCTTTTTTCCTTTTTCGCCTTCCTGAAAACCCAGTATAAATACTGAAAAAAGAATCCAATCTGCCCCGTCCATCTAGTCCAGTGTCTTCTGTTCTTGGATGATCCCACTTGATTGTCTGGGACCAGCAATCCACAAATGAGTGCAGAAACTCGCTGTAAGATTTCAGATCTTTCATCACAGTGAAAAAACTATAGCAAGTTCACTGTGGATTTACTCATCTTACTAACTTGCTCATTCACATTCACATCAAGCCGTTTCACATAGCGGGAGACAAAATTGGAAAAACAACCTGAAGGCAAAAAACTGAGGCTGGAAGTAAAACAGGAGAATTAACAAGTTTTATTCCAGGTGCTGAACTTACAGCTGTGCCTGAAAACATCAGCAACAGAAGTAAAATCACAAGATCATACTGCTTTAACAGAAAAGAAAGACCAAGAAAAGGAAACGACAACACAGCAAATGGCTTTAATGTCAGAGTTCAAGGAACAGTGCCCTTGGGGGTTTGTGGAGAGGAGTCAAGGAGGCTAACAGATCATAAACAAGAAATAAAAATGAAAGGAAATTCAAAGAACAAGGCAGACAGCAGAAATGTTGAAAAATAAGAATATTTTGCCTACATCTGCACCACAGCGTGGTCAGAAGCACTATCTGCTTCATCTCCAGTCTGCTCTTAGCGATTGCATGGATGTGCCTGATACTAAACCTGATGGGCACACAGGTCCCTACATGTTCCAGATGTGGTCCACCTATGTATAAGTCCTTATTCATTGCGTACTGCTGGATGCTCAGCCTTGCCAGTCTGGTCTTTGGAGTACGTGGGGTACAGTGCTTGGAACCATTCTTGAGTCCAACCAGACACTGGATAAGGTGAGAAGAGCATTCTCTTCTAAAAGGTCATTTTCTCCATGGCTTTGTTCTCCAGACTTTTTTCAACATACCACATTTCTAGTTTTTGCATTGCTTTGCTTTATTTCCAAAGGCTGCACAAAGTGCATCTGATTATGGATAACCTGCATCTCCAGCTGCTATTTCAAAATAGAGATCTGGTCTCCATCTCCCACCTTTAGCTGAGCTAGATGACACAAAAGCCTTCCTATTGCTGAGCTGAAGGTGTCTCACCTGGAAGAGCAAATCTTAATTTCTGCACAAGACCATCAGTCTGGTACATTTCACTAAAACTACATTCATTTGCACACTTATTATGTTTACATGCCACGTGCCCACCTTCTAACAAAGAAAACAGACTGCAAAGTTTGGCACCCAGTGTTTTATGGATGTTCTTATCTTGCTGTTGCCAGAAAACCTGCCTAAAATGGATGCATGCCTTTACGTGATACCGCACATAAAAATAAATCCTTCCCTCAGGGAACAAGCTATATGAACTACAAAAGACATGATCTGAAAATATACACCTTTTTTGATAATGGAAGCAGTATGCATTAAGCTTACCTTTACCAGTGTGATAGCAAAAATGCCGCTTCAAACAATTCCATGTTTTTAACAGCAGAGAGATACAAACATAGAGGAAGCCAGCAATTACAAACAGATTAACCTCCCCCCCCTTCTTCTATCTTCTGTGAAGTAATTCCATTTAATACAGATGCTGGAATTCTCATGGTACACTACACATGTCAATATGCCAAAGCAATTGACTGTTTTAAACGTAGGCAGATTAAAACCCCCTCTAGGTGACTGGCAATTTGGAATTTCTCATGCTGCTAACAGACACAGGAAGCCTGCAGCCTCGATGAACTCTCCAAAGAGCCACCCTGTCTCAGTGTCTACAGGACTTTGCAGGCTCAGTCATTCGCTGCAGGAGCAGGCTGTGTGCTACGTGGCACGGCAGACGGCTGTGCGGTTTGCACATCGTGTGCAAACTGGATGTGACACACGTGTCTGGATCGCTGCCTCTGCTCAGCTAGGAAAGCCCACCAAAGCCTCTCTCGATTTCCAGGTCATACCATCAAAGTATACTGTTGCAACAGTGCATCACAGAATCACATCTTAGCCAAGATTACAAAGGCCTCCTGAATCTAAAAACACATTCAGAACAATACTAGAAGACTGGGTACTTCCCAAAGCAAACTTGAAACTTCAAGTTGCTTCTCCTTGCTCAAGAATTTTAACTTCTTCTCCTCCCTTTTCATCTTAAGATATAAAGATCGATTACTAACGTACCTCTGATTGTGTGGACCCATAAGGGCAAACAATATTCCCTGCAGCTATTAGAGGACTCACCAAATCATGCTGCGAGAGCATTCAGGGTATTTTTGGTAAAATTTAACACAATATGGTCAAAAGCACATGACAAAAGAGCTCTTGAAAGTGCATTTGTAGGTATCAGACCTGTTCAGTAGTACCCACTCAGTACAGACCAGCTTGGTTTTGCTTGAAATTTCATCTTCCTGTTTTTACCAGTGCTGTTTGCAAGATACTAACCCACAGCATTTCCAACTCACTTACCATTAAACAGTCACACAAATTTAGGTAAATGATGAACTGGGCTCTACAGATCCCGCTGAAGTTCCTTAGCCAAACACTGGTTAGAATGAGATCCTTGTAAAAATCTAACCTGTGATTTCTGAAGACCTTTAAGCACTTCACATTTCTTACAACCATTTGTAAGCTCAGAGAACAGATAAAGAATAATATCAAAGAAAAACAACACATAAACCAAAACTACTTAAGGAAATAACCACTCTCTGAGGAAAGATGATTCACAGCTAAGAGAAAAGGTACTTCATTCAAAGGGCAGTGCATTTCAACTGCAGAACAAGAATCTTTTGAAGCATAAATCTGCTAATGAAAAATTATATTAAGTGACCGTTCAGAGTTCCTGGCTAATTATGCAGGAAATTCAGGTAACTACTGACTATTTACCCCAAAAGTCATTTAAAGAACATGCATATGTGAATGCACGCACTTTACGTACATTAAGTTTTTTAATAAAAAATAAGCATACACATCCAACTACCCTCTCTTCCCCCAAAATACACCCCCTGATACCAGCGACAAGGGCAAAAACCTCTAGATGTAGCTGGCCACTCCAACCAGTATAACCATGAGCTTTTTGTATAATTTTGTCAGGGAAGCACAGCTGGTCTCACATGGGGCCTCACCTGGTGCTTTGGGATGCAGCCAGCCTGTGGGTGTCCAAAGAAGGCTACGTGGGACCAGGCAGAAGACTGGCAGTGTGTAAAATACCATTCATGAGCACCTACTGGTGCTGTCAGTGTTCTGCGCTGTGTGATGCTATGAACATTTAAAGTCATTATACTATCAGAGTACCATGGTACGGCAAGAACCTGGTAAGGCAGTGCTTTGAAATACCTGGCTACACCCCAGCTTGCTAACTACCCCTCCCACCATGCTGCCCAGCCAGCAGATTTTTTTGCCATCGTGTATTTCAGGGTTTTCTGCAAAATTCAGGCCTGAAGAAGCCAACATGTCTCTTGCTTTCACAGGTCTGTCTTTCAGGGCCATGACCTCTGCTCACAGTCCTGTGTGAACAACAGTGACTCAAGATGAGCATTTCTCACTGACAAAGCAATTTATGATTTGCACAGTGCTCCAAGCTGTAAAATCCTCTTCTCTTAAACACTGGGGGTTTAACACATTCTAAATGTACTCCTTTTTTAGCATAAAAATCCACAGTCATTAACTTCACTTCTACATTTGGTGTTCTGCACTTGAAATGTCAACACATTTAGTAACATTAAAGGAACTGAGGGTGCAGGTTCCCAGCAAACAAGGGCTGTGCTGAGAAATACTGCATTCAGTCACAAGCGAACACTCTGGCACACTCTCACTCAGAGGAAGTTTAGGACCTGTTACTCACAGAAGAAAATCCTGCTGATTATGGTTACCTTCAAACCATATAATGGGAGCAGGGAAAGTACAGCACCACACATCACAGATATCAATGGACGAAAAATGAAAATGCTGGGAAAGTAAAGGACAGAAGCAGAATTTTAAAGTGCTCCATCAGTCTTTCCTATGTATCACTCATTAAGTGGGTCCCTGGTATAGGAGTAGGGTAAGAATTCAGCATCTATCTGCAGGTCAGTTAACACTACTTAAATCCATCTCTAACAGCTGACACTATCCAGTTTACCGATACTGATCACTGGTATACACAATCTTCTTGGTGGAAGACAAGTGGTCAGAAGATTTAGATTCTCTACATTTTTGATACTTTCCCTACTCTCAGAGAAGATAAGCACAACACAGGAGGCCAAAAAAACGAACAAAAATTCCTACAGGAGATTTATGTTTGTTTAGGAAGGTAGTTTCAACCTTTTTATTTAAAGAAGTTATTGAAAAAAAAAAAAAAAAAGATAGCTTGGCCATACAGAATATGGGGAAAGTCTTCCACAATGGCAATGAAAGCGAAACAGTGAGTCCCATTTTACCAGGGTCATCTTTTCTAGTTCTGTATCCAGCAGCAATGCTTCTTGAAAAGGTGACTGTTAACAGATCTCTTTCTCTCTTCAAAATGTAGCAGCATCCAAGAAACCGAACAAAATGCCAACATGGAGAAGGAATGGGTGGAATGAATATAGAAACAGAATAAAAACCAATAGCAGATCAACAGCTTTTGCGTATGGTCACTAGAGGTTAAATCCTGGCTTTACAGATGGCAGGGGGAATTCCACCACTAACGTCAATCAGGTCAGGAGTTCGGCCTCTGTTTGTAAGAGATGCTGCAGAAATGCAAAGAGTTTGGCAACAGTCAGCTGGGGTGATCAACAAGAACACAAGCCTTTATAAGATGACAGCTGAAACAATAAATTATTAAAAGAGAAAGTAAAAAAAACAAGGTGAAGAAAAGACATGTAGCTAAGTTACGAGACTTGACAGTGGTGTCCACGCTGTCAGAAGAACACCAGGAAGCAGGTAACTCAAGCCAGTTATTGCAGGCTAAGACACATACACTTGGATGAATTATTTCCTGGAGGAAGCAATAAACCAGCACTCCATGCGGACGCAGTGGTCCCACCACAACCAACAAGAAGCGCATGTGGTCTCAGGAAGACTCAGACTGCGCCACTATCAACATCCTGATCTGAAAAAAACTATTTCAGTAACTGCAGCTGCTAACAGGCCCACATAGCAGATCAGGAGCTAAAGTAGTTTTAGAAATACTGATTTGCCTTAATGCAAAGCAGAGAGGAAGAAACTGCAATAAAAGACAGCTAGAAAAATGTGTCTGCACATGGCAATCTACATTTACTTCATGTGCAGCAGGAGAAGCAGGAGCCCTTCCAAAACAACCCCTGTGCAGGAAGGGACCACTGTGCAGTGCCAACACCGAGCAACACCAAAGCCAATGGAGCTGTGCTGGCGAAATACAGCAGAGATGAGCACAGTGACCCAGCACAGTAGGACAGTCACCCTGAGGGCCAACAAACAGTAAAAGCCAAAAAAACCAAAAGCAAACCAGTTTTTTGAGCAGGTGGTGCAGAACACAAGAGTATGGTGCCTGGGAGCAGCCCTAGCCACCACTCCTGGTCAGGGCAGGTATTAGCTAACAAAGGGACGCTCTGTGTAAGCAGCCTCATTTCCCATCACTGTAATCCTAAAATCATCTGACTACAGCAGAAGCAATCAGATGGGTAACTAACAGAACCTACCAGGTGGAGAGAAACAGACTTTTTAAGAGCTCTGCTCCTCACAGTCACCATCTAACAAGGAGGGTTGAGTGTGTGCCTGAATGAGCTGAACGCCAGCAGCTGCCTAAGAACTAAATTTACCACTGTAGTCCCAGGAATGCCTGCGTTTTCCACTAAAATAAAATCTCTGGGCCATTAGCCTATTGGAATAGAAGCTTTTCCACTTAACCGAAGACATTTACTCATTCTCTTCCCGCAATTCTCATGCTCCAGTTCCAGTAAAATCCTGCTTGGTTTTGGAGCTTTTTATGGTAACACACACACACACACATCAGCTCTCGATATGATGCGAGCAGTATTAAACAATTCCCTTCACTGAGTTCCTCTGCCTCTCACGTTTATTCCTATGAAATAGAAAATGAACTGCAGCTGTCAAGAGTGCTGGATGACCTACTGGGGACTGCACTGCATTCCTGCACATGCGCTGACATAGCATTTTCTAAAGTTTATTTCCCAAGGGGAAAGGGTTGTAAATAAGTCTCATAGAGTAAATCTCCTGCCCTTCATTCCCTAGAGCTTTGAGCAAGGGTGGTTTTTTGTCACAGGAAGTTGCATCAAAGTTTTCAGAAAAAGTCTATTAGATTATACAATTTGCTTTTGTCAAACTGCCTCTAAATCGACCTCCACCACAGCTAGATTTTAAAAGCTCCGTTTGTCTTCTCTATGCTCACTACTCTACATCTATGAAATCTGCAGCTGTTTTAGAAGATAATATTTTATTAAAATACATTTTGTATTTTTTTTAAAGTAACTTTTAAAAAGCCGTGAAGAACCACTTAATGATGAAAAGCATTTCTGTACACCTTCTGAAAATACACATAGTCAGACCTCTGGGGAGGCTGTTTTCTCTTAGGCTCTGTACTTAAAATTGAGTAAGAAGCTGACGCAATTAAAGTGGGGCTTCACCTTGGGCTCTAGAAGCGAGCAGGGAGGATTCACTTAGCGGGCAGGATCCTCGGTTTGCAAGCTTTTATGCCTGGGGTATCACATTGACAATGTCTGCTGATGACAACAAGGCTCTGATCCAGAACTGTTGCTTTCCAGTCCACACATTTACTCCCTCAAATGTACTTCTGATTCCTCTTAGTTTTGAAAATATAAAAGTTAAAATTATCCCTAAATGTAAGCACTATCCTTCTAGTTTGTAATGACCACTGAAGTGTTTTCTAGGAGATTAAAGAATAAGTAATTGCTGCTTTGGAAACCTATTTTCTTACAGGGCAAACTCCAGGCAAGCAATATTGCCTATCTGGACAGGAGAAAATCTCAAAATTCCCCTTGAGATTTTAGTTTTAAAGTGGCCTTTCAGAAGGCATCCAGTGAAAAAAAGAAATATCAGATAATGTGCAGGCATTCTCCAAAAGGTGAAATAGATGATTTGGCCAGATAAGCACTCTGGGGAAAGGTGGGAGGGCAGAGGGAAGAAGGATTAGATGCTGCTGAGCTGCATCTTGCAGTGCAGCCAGTGGGACTGATGAAACAGCAGCATGGGATAAGGACGCAACCTGCAAGAACAGCTGGATTGTTCTCTGAAACAGAGACTTCAAAGCATGAAGACTCGAACCAGAACATCCTGGTCCATGTTCAGACTCCCCCATACTGGAGATTTACAATTCTGTGTTTCAATAGAAATATTTACCAAAGGTGAGCAAGACCGGTGTAAATCTGCAAGGAAAAGGTAAGGGTTAGATACAGTTTACACCACATCTTTTGCATTTTAACCCTTTGCTTCTCTGTCACCGTGCCATTCATAAACGCTTTGCTTTCAGGAATATACAAACGTCACTGTGTTCTCACAGGCATCCAGGACAAAATTCATCTATGGGATTAAATAATTTGTTAGGTCAGGCAAGACTTGACACTGGGGAACAGGGAGGGATTCCTGCAACAAAATGAGCATCACGAACAATGGGAACCAACCCAGAGAAAGATGCAGGAAGGACCAGCGCTTGGAAAGGGTAACCACTTAAAAACTGATCAAAAGATACAGTTCACCCTGTAGTTATGACAGCTACCTATTAATATTACAGATTAATTTTTAATAATCTTCAAAGCAGTGAGATGGGGATATTTAAATATCAGGTCTGGAAAGAAACTGTTGCTCCTTGGACACGCTCCCTGTAGGCTCTAAGTAAGCTTCCCTTGCAAACTCTTGTTCAACACATGAAAAGGAAGAAAACATCTTCCCTCTAGTGAAAAGCAGCTGGACAAACCCCTTCCAGTCACTTAAAAACTCAAAGCAGTGAAATAGGCAGTCTCATCCTGCAGCTAAGAACAAAGTAGCACAGCAGACAGGTAAATTAGAGAAGCAAGGGTTTAAAGGGACAAGTGGCCAATTCTCTACGAACACACTCAGAAAAAACTAACACTCTTCTTGCAAGGTTCCATAGTACCTTCTGCTGCTAGCATCCTGAAAGATAGAACATTAAAAAGAGCATGTGAAATTAGAAGAACCTCTCTTAATCCAAACATGCATTTGGGCATGCTGCACTACAGGGTTGAAACTTCAGCACACGATGAATGTGCTTCTTGTATAGTACCTTTCCTTCAAAACACTATTTCCTCTCCAAAGGGATCACTGTGGTGGTTCAGCGCCGAACAGTGCTAGGGAACAGCTCAAAGTAAGAGCTGAACAAGACGGTATCTAAGACAAACTGTAAGAGGGACACAATGAAGCCAGTTTGCAATTTATAGCCTCTTGCAAAATACACTCCTGGAGTCTGACATCAGCACCCTGAAGCAGGTAAATGTGGTGGTCACCTGGCAGAGGACAAACCTGAGGCACAGGGAAATTATGCTGCCCTGAGTGAGATTCACCCCTACTTGCCCTGCTCTTCCAGGCGGTGTTGCTCAGTGTCACTGACAGAAGCCGTGCCCCGTCACAGCACTCAGCTGAATACTGCATGTGGTTTGACAGCAGGAGTCTCGTGTACAGCGAAGTCGTGCCAAAGGAAGGAGAACAGGATCGAGATCACTGCCTTCCATTCTTCTCAGTCGCAGAATGGAAATTTTCAAGGCGGGTCTTGTCAGGGTGTTAATTTTCACATGGATTATCAGACTGGCATTTCCCTGAAGAGCTGCCTCCTGGAACCCACCACCTGGCAAAGCCCTGACCGGTCCTTACTGTGTGCTTCCTCTCAGTCAGAACAGTCTCCACTTACCCCACCAACCTTTGCCCCCGAAACCCCACTGCTTACGAATGTGATCCCAAATTCTCCTGGAACTTCCCTGGCTGTACAATGGCCTTTGGATCCCTAAGCATGGTGGCCCATAAGAATGCAGAAGGTGCTCCATGACATCCTCACTTCTGTGCACTGAGCAAAGCAAACTGAGGGCAACAGAAACAATAAATTAATGTTAAAAGATGCCTAATTATTTTTTGTTGTTGTTGTTTTTACAGGTGAGGCATCACAGTGTAAGGAATCTACAGGCTTTTCCAAAAAAAGCTGGGATTTGGGATCTTGGAAGATGTTGGGATTTTGGGTTTCAAGACAAAGAAAATCTACTTTGGACAATAGTTGTGCGGGGACTCCTCATGTAGTACTTTGATATTTAAATTTTTCCAACCTTTGGCAGGTGCAGAAACCCTGTGCTCGAGCACACGGCATAACTGGAGCATAGCAGTGGAACTGAAGTAAGAGGATTACATTTCAGGAGGGACATGTTTTGGTGCAAGACTAGAGGCTTAAGGGGATTAAAAGATAGGAGCTGTTTCCCAGGGTGACAGGGTGAAAACCAGCAAAGCCCACACGTAAACATCGCCTGCAAGTAAGCGTTGTTTTTGTTGCCTTCAGCAGCAGAGATATGGCAAGCAGGACGGCAAATGAACCAGTGACCACATCAACAGCATCTTCAGCCCCCTCCACTGTCCCCACCACCTTTTTAACTCACGTCACACCTCCATTTTCTGTCTCTTGCCTTTAATCACTCTTGGCTCTTTCTAGCTGCTGCTCTTCCCACACAAATGAGCCCTCTTCTCCTGCCTTTCTATTATTATCCATACTGTCTTTCTCGGTATCATGCCCTATCACCACTGTAAAACAATTTGGAAATACTTTTTAACTCTATGCAAGAAAAGGATGTTGGGATGCTATATAAAAAGGAGGGTGACTTCCGTATCAAGAAACTAGAATGGATAGAAATAAAGCTCTCTTCATAAGATCTAATCTTATAAAGCAGAACTCTTGTAAGCTTTAGAGAAAAAGGACTGCAATCTTTTTTAAATCCAGGAGGATTTTAGTTTTCTGCTAGCTAACCCTCCTCAGAAGTAGAGCATTAGATTGGGCTTTCAGTCCAATATGTCTTTCTAACAAATACAGAAACGGCGGTTTTATTCCCTGAAAGATAGGGAGTTAAACTCACTAACAAGAGCTACAAATGCTGGAGGGCCCAGTATGACTAGAACATCCTATTTGGATGTAATTTAGAAATTGGAGAGAAGTGCCAAATTCAACTAATGCTTTCAGGAAGGAAGAAAATTCAGGAGCAGGGCTGTGTGGTGCTAAGCACTGTAACACACGACAAAAGGCTGCAAATTGCTTCAGAAGGTTCATAATCCAACACAAGAAAATGTAACGGCGACTACAGCAGCCTGACAACATACAGAGGGATGGATACTGGTGTATTGAGTAAAAGCTGACAAGCATATTTATGTTAAATGCATTAAAATACACACACATGTAAATAGATGAACCCTACAAACTACATTTTGGTTTCATTTAATGGAAAGGATCTGCACTAGACAGGACTAAATACCACAGGCTACAGTAAATCAAGACGAAGAAACTCTCTCGAAAAAGAAGTCCTGCAAGTGTCATCTGAATTTTAATGACAGAGTAGTCAATTTTGTTTGTATCACAGACAGCATCAATGAGGACAAGCAAAGGTTAGGATGGCCACTGAGCCAGGGCTGGGGAACCAGGCGGTGTGCTTTCTGTGGTCAGACCTTCATGGCCTTGGATATTAAACCTTCCCAAAGCTCAGCTGAAAAGAATGGGACAGAAAGTCAGAGATCACCTCTGAAAAGCGCTGACAGGTAAAACTGGTTCATATCTATAAATGGTAAAGAAGAGGACAACTTGCAAACATGCTGGCATTACAATGTGCATACTTAAATTCTCTTCCCACTGCTGCTCAGGAGCTCTTGTTTCCTCCTCGTTAAATTCACGCTTCTTGATATTGCAGATGCTCTCTTTTCATTTCAAATGTATCTGTGTTCACCTTTCTTTCCCTTTCAGTGAAAAGCATGTTAACATCTTCCCTGGAGTCAGACACATGAGAAGGCTTCTACTTGTACTTCCACAAATCAAAAGCAGCTGCTACATGGCATGGCATGGCAGAAGTGGGAACTCTTCTAAATAAAAAGCAGAGGAGTAAAAAGGGGAAAGGAGGACAGAGCAAGTAATAAACAATATAATCTGCAATACAACTGAGGAAGAGAAAAACAAAAGAAACAATCCTCCTCTCCCCCTAATTATTTGTTTTATTTTTCTAATGGCAAGATTTCTTTGTTGAATTTGGGATGAGAAATGTAGGTCTTCTGATGAGAGAAAATTTGCAGAAACCATTAATGGCTTGAAGCATCAAGAAAAAGTGGACTGAAAGGCCTGCTTCACATGCTTCTTCATGGGCTAGGGAACAATATCTAATGGCAAAGGAGAATGAGGAATTCCCTTTCCAACTGTCCTACCCAAGGAATGTCCTTGCCCCTGTTGCACCTTGCTCACTTTCAAGATAACGGGCTGCAGGAATGAGACTGTTAACATCCATTCTACAGCCACTGCATCTCAGAAATCCTTTGACAGAAGAACCTCAGGTGCCCACCACTGAGTCACTTCCAGTTGTAATCTACCATAATATTACAGTGAGTTTGCAGAATGTGCAGTTTCTTGATTCAAAGACATCAAGATGTCTTTTAAAAAATGAAGAGACAAAAATCTGCCTTTGGGTCAGATTATCACTGCATTTACCTAGCTTGATCCTTCTATGGCATTATATGAATTTGGCTCTGTCTATTTCTTTTTAAAAAAGGCTACCTTTGGTTTATTTCTTGAATTCACATACACTGCTTTACGCCTGCCCCTCTGCACTCAGGACAGCTAGTGACACTGGATGCTAGACAACCTGAAGATGGTCTCAGTCCTACCTATCAAAGGGCTTTGCGCCAGTATAGCTGAGCGACACAGAGAAGGAAAAGCATGCTTTCTAGAAATGGTTTACTCAACTTGTAATGAGCTAGAATTCTCATTATCGGTAACACCGGTGCTTACAGTTTATTAGGAGGACTGATGTTCTCTTATTTTTAAACCACACTGTGTAGGTTAAGGCTACCTCACTTAGGAATTGGCTTAATCCCGGCACCACTTTTCAATTCCCCTTTACATTTGACACGGTGTATTTTGGCAGAACAGAAAATGCCCAATGCATAATGAAGAGCCTGGATAGGGTTGTAATTTTTTTAGATGTCACACATATGCCATGAAAAAACACGGTGCAAAAGCAACTTATACGCACACAAAACTCCTGCCTTGTACAGCCAGCGTTAGTTTTCCAATCAAAATAAGCTTTATGGACAGAGAGATCTTTTTTATGTTTTCTTTTGCCTGTCTACAATATGTCTGCCATTAGACTATAGGTATTGTGGTACATCTAAGCCTTCAAAGCACAGCTCAGGTTTTTAGTTCTCTTACCCTTACAGCCGTAAGAAAAAATTGATGAAAAGTCTTTTCATTGTGAAAATGCTTCCAGCTGAAATACACAGGCAGCCTGAAACAGCTGGTCAAGTGGGGGCAAGCCGTTCAGCTGAAATGCTGATGTGGCAATGATGGTGTATAGTAACAGTAACTTGTCACCAACGCTCATTACCTTAAGGTTGATGGAAAACAACAGGGACAGTTAAAAAACCATCGTTCCTTTGAAACCAGCAGCTCCCAAGCTTTCTCATACACAAAGCCATCTGAGGGACACTGACAGCAGCTAGGCTCATCGTTTCTTAAATTAAGAGCTATGTCCAGCTGTAATAACTACAACAGACTACAGGACAGACAATCATTAAGTCAACTCCTCCTTTGACCCTTGATTGTAAGCAGGGAAGTGAGAAGCCAACAGAAGTCAGGAGGCTAATTTGACTTGAAACAAGGGATATTTTTAGGGAGGACAACGCAGAGTCAGTGCTCCCATGAAGACCAGAGTGAGTGGGCTACAATTATGGGAGAAGGAAGTATTAAAAAAAATATTTTAAATTAGCAGAAGCATAGTTTCTGAATAAAGCAGACAGAGAAAACACAGGGATTATTACTCTAACCATGGTGGCCCAGCCTGGATTTGAAAGCAGAGCTGATGCCTCAAATAGCCTAAGGTGTTACATCTGATTCTTCAAACCAATCTGACCCCTTTGAGACAGACAAATACTTCCTTGGGGAAGAGCGTTGCTACATTTCAAAGTCCTAATGTTAACCACTGACTGTCAATCGAGATTCAACAAGCACCCCAATGAGTCATAAAACACTAATTTTCCATTAGACAGCAAGAGAGAAACTGATGACAAGAAACAACAACAAAATTAGCTGTTAAGAGAAACCACATGGAATGGCAAAAACTGTTCAAAGAAAACTATCAACTTAATATCAAGAGAAAGAAATAACTGTGTAATAGCCACAAATGTCTCAACATGGAGACAAACCGAGCATCAAGGTCAACATAAGGGAGCTTAAATTGGGTGGTTTTGAGATCGCTTCCTGTTACGCTAGGCTAATCTGGGAACTTGATGTTAAATTAGAAAGAAAGGGGAAAAAAAATATCCCTGAACAAGAGAAACACAAACACCCATGTTGACAGCAGCCTCGCTGCCCATCAGAATGTGCAGAAACCAGGCCCTGGAAAAACATTCTGAAGACATTTCTTCCTCTTTCCATCACTCTCTTGCTACCTCAGTGTCGCCTTCTCTTTTGAAGTGCCAATTTCTATCACTGATGAGCTTCAGATTCACTTCCACTTTAAAAAAAAAAAAAGGCGGGGAAAAAAGAAAAAAGTCAAGTCGCCAAATTGCCACTGAAGCACTACTGGCTCTAGTACTCAGAATCCAAACTGCTCACCACTTTTTAAACAACTAAAATTCAGTTTCATCAACCTCTGATACATACAGAAAACATGACTCAAGTTTCAAAATCATGAAATTAACTTAAAATTCAGAAAACATGTGCACACATCCACAATCACAGAGGCTGAGTACACCAAAATACAGATGACAAAAATTAGTCAGCAACACTGCCTGGTAACTGCAAGTGACAAGAAGAAAATCTTAGAAAATACGTTTCAAGCATTAGTTAAGAAAGAATAAAACTGAGTAAGATTTAAAAAAAAACAAAACACAAAAGAAACCTTTCTCTTCATAACCTTTCTTTCAGTTACATGCAGGGCAGATGCATGGGTACGGTGCTTCCATAGCTCAATCCAAAGATCACAAAATTACCATTTCTTTTAACATAATCATCTCATTATTTCAGCACCACTGTTTAGATTTTGCTTTTGAAAGTGTTCCATCTCAGGAAGAACCAACAGTATGTTCTTGTCTCTTTTGCCTGGGGGGTGGGGATGGCGATTGGGTTTTTTTGTTTGGTTAGGTTTTTTTTTTTACTAGGATGGAAATTCAGGGTGGGTTTTTTTTCCCCAAAAAGAGGCTGCTGTTCAGAGGCAAGGCTGTCTGAGGTTATCACCTAGCCAATAGGTTGAAGTCATTCCATCCCTTGCCACAAGGCAAAATGGACAAACAAGGGATGAGACAAGGGGTGGCGGGGCAGGAATATTCTGTGTAGTCTTTCAGCCCTGAACTGCTTAACCAGAGAAATGGAAATATCACCCTCTTACAATACTCTTCCATATTACCTCACCTTCCCTGAGACAATGAGCTCTTTGAAGCACACCGCATGTCTTTAGGCATTTCTGGACAGCTTTATAGTACCCTTCTGGTATTTGCAGATAACCACAAAATAAGAGAATTTGGAAGAAACAGCATCTGTGGGTATGCTCTGTCCAGCCATATGATGAAAGGCTTGTGCTGGGTCCTTCTGATTTCCTCATGGCTAGCTAGCCTCATAAAGAAAGCACATTAATTTATTTTATTTAATCCAAATGAATGAAAATTTATTCACTACCAAGCAGGAGACAAAGTTCAGGGCAAGGTTATTTTAAATAATTTCATTAATTTAACTAATTCAGCTCTCAATCAGACTTTACAGAGCCTGGAAGCCACACTGGGAGAGACAACTGCTACCTCCTTCAAACCCACTGTGGAACTGCTCTCGTGAGAAGCTAAATCACTTCAGCTAGAGTAAAAGGTGACACGAATCTCACAAGTTTTACGCCTAGGAGAAGCAGATGAACTTTACAACATAGGTCTTCGGAGACCTACTTTTCTTCAGCCAATCTGACTCATTACAGCCTAATTTCTGAGGTGACTGTTAAAGGCACTGATTGCTTGGATGTTCTTGATCATCTCTGCTTAAGCCATGGAAGGTTCCCACACACCTGTGACAGCCGCCAAGCAAATACATGTAGCAGCCCTAGTTATTTGGTGAGCTTGAAGTCAAAGTAATAAAGTAGTGCCAGGAACGGCCCTAATCATTGTCTTTGTCTTTCATCCATGTATAGCAGACAGATGAGAAAGAGATGTTGCTAACGAAGAAATGTATGGATTCCAAGATACATTAGAAAAGTATTTTTAGCAAATGCAACCGTAAGAAAGAAATGCGTAGCTTTAGCAACAAGTGAAAAGAATCTGTAAATGAAAACTACATACCCAGAAGAAGTGATGCTTAACAAAAATTAAATTCCAGTGTCAAAAATGCATCAAGAAGAGACATGAAAGGGAAGAACAAGCTACAAAAAGGCATCAAAAAGGAGAAGAGGTGGGAAGAACAGCATAATCTGAAATTCTCTCTGTTCTTTACAGATCATTAAAGATCTGGATAGAAAAGGTTTCTCTTTTTGCTGTCTTTTTTTTTTTTTGAGGTGGGGTGGGGGGTGTCTTGTTTTCCTCAGCAACTCAGTGTAACAGATCTTGCGAAGTTTAGCTCTGCTGTATTGCTCTGACTGAACTGTCATTTTGTCCTTCTCACATTGTCAATGCAGCGGTAAGGTTTCCCCATTGAGGCTGACTCATTTCTATCGTAGCTGACAGGACTCCTGCTCTTCCAAAACCTTTGTGGTCCTTTGACATGACTCAGAATGAAGAAGTCTATGTGGCATGTGAAGCATTGTTAACAAATACAGAAGGTATGGCTTGGTAGCTATAAACTGGTGGCCATGCTGCATAGGACACAGAGACAATTCTCTGTCAAACCACTCATTGCAAAAGTTTTAGCAACTGGCATCAACTTCTAAACAGTTTACTACCAGACATCCTTACTGAAAGCCATGGGGGCACATTTATCTCTTGAAGGAAGAAAAATGTAGCCAGACAGCAGTACAGTTGAGTAATTTTCACTAAGAGATGGCAAATTGTGCTGATCAGAATCACCAGTGCTAGTTAGGGCCACGCTGCCTTTAGCAGTGCAGATAAAAATCCACAGCCACCACTCAGAAATCAACACATCAGAGCTTTGAGGATGACAGTAATCACATATGATTATTTAACAGGAAGCTTAAACAAGAGCTAAGGGCAAACCTGGAGACAAGCCCCTTCCCTGTGTTTCCAGGTACCTCTGCTGAAAGAGAATTTCCCCTCAGAAGGGAACAGTCCAACACCAGTTCTAGTGAGGGAAGTGCTCAAATCACTGATTTTGGAGTCAGGGAGGTGTGTGTTCATGGTTTCATTGTTGTTTTTACACACTCCTCGGGCAAGCCACTTCAATTTATACTTCAGTTCTTCAGGGGTAAAATGGAGCAAACAAACCTTTTTCTTGCCACGTGAGCTCACTTTCTTAGGCGGAAAGTTTTGAGAGACCAAAGATGTCCTTTTTCTACAGATCTACGATACCTACTACCTAGTAAAACAGGACATAACATAAGGAGTCTTCAGTGCCACTGTTACACAATGACACCAAAAAATAATGCTTGAAGAGCAAAAGTACCCATTGTCAAAACTGCCTTTAGGCGAAGCTGTGTATAAACCCCACAGAAACTCTAAATTAGTCACCAGAAATTGGAAGTGGAGCAGGCAAGGACCACGCTAAGAGCTAAGCACGGCTGCCAGAAGTCCAAAGGAGTATCTGTAAAAGTTTAAAGCATACAGAGTAAGAAGTATTTCTAGACAAATCAACAGCAGTGAGAATTATCTCGCCATGACTGATGCCAAGGTTTAACCTTTCAAAAGCAGCACACTGTCAGGCAGCTCGACATTGACACCCCGAGGTAACCAAACTCAGTCTGAGAAGGAAAGGCACTCATGCACAGAAGACAGGTTTTGAGCTCAGTCAGAATCTCTCTGAAGCCGGCATTCCTGACTCCTCGTTTTATTGGAAAGAGATTGTAATGGCCAAACATGACTCTTCTAACCAGCGGGAGAAAAAAATGCTATTAACCTCTCGCTCTGATGTACTTGAAGACTGTTACCCTGCTGCTAAGATGGTTTGTCAGGCTGAAGTTTTTGGGGCAACAAAGTTGAGAAACCACTTTCAATTAGAAGTTGAATTTTCTCTTTTGATTTTTATATACAAAGCCCAGGCCATATTATTTTCACAGCCTTTTGACAGACCAAAACTGTACTTCTATCTGCATCCCCATAGAAAAATGAACAAAAGAACCTAAACAACAAACCAGTATTACTAATTGATTGAATTTATATTCCAAATCAGACACCAAACATTTCGTGACTACAGATCAGAACATTTACTAAAGACATTCCAAGGAGGAAATAAATTTCAAAAGGAATTTTCTAAAAAATGTACTAAATATAAATAAGTCTTTTTTGAGAACTGCCACACCGGCTATGCTCATTTTCCTGTGAAATCTTCCATCTTCAGCATGAGAGAATAAACAAGAAAACTTCAACACTCTTATTACTTAAACTCATCTTTGAACCAGGTCTAAGAAAGGCTAGTAGTCTAGGAAAACAAACAAACAAAAAAATCCAAAAGAAAAAACTTAAGATTTTCCCCAAAGGAAGTTATCAAAAACTTAGCACAGTCATAATGGGTAAATAAGCTGGGAGATTTTCTGTTCTCTTTTTTGAAGACAAGTGAACTAAGTTTAGAATAATTCCCAGACATATCACTTTAGCTTTAAGTGATTACTTGATTGTTATATCTATCTGCAAACGGATGTCTGGTTAAGAAGTTATTTCTAAAATCAATAGTATCTGGGTCTGGATTCCTAAATTCTATTACATTCTAAAATTAGCCTGGTCCCACAGCTAAGGGCTTATGGAATACAGTTCAGTTGGTCACCATGGAGCAGCACCTCTTGCTTAAAACTGCTTTAGTAACAGGGGTCTGGAAGGTGAGTAGTGCAACCACAGTTTCTAGCAATGATGCCAGGAAATATTCAGGAAACTACACAGCAAGAAGGCTAAACCGGACAAGTTTAGTGAACCATTCACTAGTAGATTCGTGAATAAATCTTATATATTGCAGCTTTTGTAAAGGAAAGGTATTTAAAAAATTAAATAGTTTGGCATTTTTTCCCTTCTTCCCCTGAAAGCATTAATAAATGCATCGACTCCAAGATATTTGGGGATAGGATTTTGTCAAATTCTTTCTGTACACCAGGTAGTATAGGCTGACTAGCTCTGTGTTTTCTAAGCTACCACAGACAGAAGGAAAGGCTAACACATAGTACATATCTAACTAAAGGTTTGGACAGGTTTGTTTGGGTTTTGTTTGTTTTTTTAAATAGGAAGTTTTCACAACAGAAGGAAGTCACCACCAGTGGAGTGTCACCAGGAGAGTTAATACAAAACTGCCTGAAAAGCCAGGTTACTAGCGAGGTGGCAAAGCTTACTTCCTGCACAGCCTCCTCCATCAGCCAAGGCAAGGTGCAGAACCACCTAACTGCACCAGATAGTAAAACAGATGACATGCAGCCTGGATAAATGTCAAGTGACAGTCTGAATTTTACATATTCAAGGATGGGATCCAGGGTACTTAGGAATACAATCTTCAGGTTATAAAAGTAATTCTACAGAAACATCAGCTCAGTGCTTGACAGCAGAATAAAAACTCCCAAGTGTTTGTAATCATCAAGGACAGAAAAGAAACCAGGAAACCACGATCTTCTACAAACCTAGAAAAGCCATTTTAAATACTGTGTGCAGTTCTCACCCCGCAAAAATCAAACAAGCGTTAGCAAGACATACAAAAACGATACAGAAAGAGTAATGGGGTGACTGAATGTATGAGTGGTTTCCATGCAAAAAATGACTAAATAAGACTGGGGCTCTTCAACATGGAAAAGAGATAACAGAATCACAGCAGCCACAGAAAAAATAATTACAAAACCATCTCCTGTCTCTCCAGTAAAACACACGCAGAACATCCAATGAAATGAGCATTTCAGAATAAAAAAGACACTATTTCTTGCACAATCCATACAGCGGCACTCTGCCTCAGACAGTTTTTGATGCTCAGAGTTTTATTTTGGTTCAGAAAAACCTACTGGAGAGATTAGTGGAACAGGAATCTATTGAGAATATTAAATACAAACACAGAAGAGACCCTGAGCTATAAATCAGTGAAGACTGGGAGAGCTTTCTGGGGAGGCATCATTATATGGTTGATGATATGCCTACTTTTAGACAGATTACATAATTACATGCCTGATTTTACACTAGCCCCTAAGCATCCCCTGTTGCACACTGCCACAAAGTACTTTGGTCTAACCTGGTACAGCAGTTCTTATGTTCTCAATTCTAGCTATGATCTTGACTTTGCTGACAATTTTAGCATTCCTGTTACTGTGAGCATAAGGGACTGTTCGGGTCTTGGAGTCAGTTCTCTGGAACAATCATCACTCATAAGACATGCCTCTAATGCTGAAGGGTTCAAGAAAACATTATTTCATACTCCTGTATAGGAGACAATTCTTTTCAGAAATTGAATTTAGACCTTAATAAAAAATAGACAAATCAGAAAAACAATAATGCATGACAGGAAGGGAGCAGGGGGGAAACAAAAAAAAGATGCCATCAACACCTCAAATACCTGTAGAGCAGGGATGCAGTCCGATGGAGTTACACTAGGATGACCCTAGGAAAAGGACTGTGCTCCCCTCTGCAATATGACAAAAGAAAAATTGATTTCCAAAATCCCAGACTGCAGAAGCTGCTGTCAGTTCCTTCCTAACCTCCATTTTCTCAGTGCTTTCAAGCTGCTAGCCTTCACCAGCTTCACACCAGCTCCTCCAGCAGCACAGAAAAGCAACACTGGCTAAAGCTCTCCGCAGAGTTCAACACACAGGTGGTCTGACTCTGAGAGGTCTAACTGGCCTATCTGTATTCATGATTTTGTATCTAAGCTTGGCAAAGGTCACGAGCATCTGTACGTCAATATTTACAAAGTGTGTTGAAATGTCTTTCTGTTAGCTTTAGGCTGGGATGTTGCATGTGTCTAGTCACCTCACTTCAGTGTCCTTCTCTAAACATCACCAAGAGGCAAATACATGACTGGGGAGCTCCGAGGCACAGCTGCAATGACACACTACCATTTATTGTGCACAAAACCTTGCTAAACAGCAGAACACTACTTTACCTCCAACCTGGTCATTTGCTGTTACTTTAACATGAATACACAACTAAACCAGACCAAACCAGAGCTGTATGGCCAAGACAGCATGTTGCTCAGCCCTGTGCCCAAGACTTGCTCAGAGAGAGGTGGCATACGGGTTGGCATTATCCCCACGCTAACATGCTCACACAGCTTTTGGATTGGGCTCGTCTGTATCAGCAAGACCTGACTTGACTTGCAGTCAACCCATGGAGATGCACGTGGCTGCCCGACATCCCTCTGTCTCTGCCAAATCTTACACAGGGTCACAACACCCCCACTGGAAGCTCCGTATTTCTGCCTGCTCTGCAGTCATTCCCAGGCTGGAGGAAAGGATGGACAACACCGTTTGTTGTTTCTGTTCAGGTATCAGCGCGTTCAGTGCCTTTTGGAGAATGGCATGCAGAGGTTTGGGGAGGTGTTGCTGGGGGGAAACAGTCTCTGTCCCTCCTTTTACTGCCTTGTCACCAGTGGCCAAGACATGGCCATGATGAAGTGGCCAAATCCATCACAGTGTTGAAGCACAAGGAGATGATGGCAGCCCTTTGCCCTCCTCCACCAGATCAAGGTACAGAGATCTCCAGCCTGGCATGCTGTACTTCCTCAAGGAGTGCAGAGGGTCCTGCCTCCTGAAGCCCTACTGCTGTTTCCCTCCCAGCCGCATCCATGGGAGGAAGCCAGACACCATTCCTCCCCACTGCCGGCAAAGGATGGAGGCAGAGGGCCACCCCACTCTGGGGGAAGAGACAGCAGCAAAACCATAGGGAAACTGGCTGACATTGAGAAAAGGCTGGATGGCACAGGGCAGGGTACAAAACTGACACCATGAATGAACGGTAACATATACTCCAACTCAATTTTACACCGTTTGTCATGACAAGCAATTTGATTACAGCCCCACCATGGCACCGGAACACTGCCCACCATTAAGGTTTCTGGGAGACAGCCTAGTGGCAGAAGGCCATGGACTGAAAATAGGTTCATTTTACACTACTTATCTGATTTTTCAATCTAAATTTATTCTTAAATTATTAAAAAAAAAAAAAAAACAAAACCACAAACTTACGTCTGTTCTCACCACAGACCTACCTTTAAAATTCCTTGTCAGCTAAGAAATAAAGAATCCTGAAGTTTCTGCACTGCTCAATAGGTCCTAAAAAGAGAGGCCGCCATGGTTAACCTTCCCTCTTTTTTACTACTTTTCCCAAGGACATCACAGATACAATCATTTCATTTAAATGTTGTTACAATACAAAACTGCCTTTCTATCACAGAACTAGCTAATAACTCCTCTTCCATTCCCTTTTTAATACCAACATAAGCATACTCTTCATTTCAGTTTGTGTCATTTCTTGCTGCTGCCAAATACTGAATATTTTAATTGCATTTTTGACTCTGCCATTGGGAACCTTGCTACTTCATTACAAAGAGACACTGAGATAGGAGATAAAACTGGGAAGGAGTTTTATCAAGTCAGTCTCAGTCCTGGTCCCTGCCACCGTTTGAACACAGAGTATCATCTTTCCTGTTCTGGTTTGATTCCACCTCTTCAGTGACCCACACAAAAATAACCACAAAATTGGACCTGTGCCCTTTTTTCCCTTATTCATAGGCTGTTTTTTTTTTTGTTCAAGGCAAACTCTCACCTTCCTGGACCTGCACGTAATGCCTGAAGTGCTCTGCTCTGTCTAAATTATTTTCCTCACTCTTTGGTGACAGAGTGAATATTTGGCAACATTTGTTGATATTTTGATCCAGAACATTTCCCAGACATGTGAAAGTTCCTTATTTAATAATATTTTTACTATTAAATAATAATGTCTGAATTTTAAAAAATTGTAAGCAGCAGAATAAAACTTCTGTCCCCAAGAGTGAGATTTTATGATCTACAGTGTCATAGTCCATCTGGGTCCTTCATGCTTCAGCTGCATGAGAATTTTGAGGAATTTCTGAAGCACAGGCATAAAACTTTCAGATGGCACATCAAACACTCTTATCTGGGCCCAAAGTGGTTTAAGCTGCAGGAGAACATGCTTGAGTCCTCTCTGTGCCAATAAGGTTGTAATTGCTGTTTTGTGCTACAGTGATAGTATCAAATTTTATTTGATTAATAAATAAATAAATAAATAAAATCTGCCTGGGTGAGTGGCAGGGCAGCTGAGTACAGACAAGATCTGAATGTGGGTAGTTGAAAGAGAACACCACAGAGATGCTTTTAGAAAACTTCATTTTAAACTATCAACACATCCACTCAGTATATTAAACATGCAAGTGCGGAAATAACTCTTCCTTTCCTATACCCTCATGACTAGACAACACAGTTCTGGACTCCAGGTGTAAGAGTACTAAAGCAGTAAAATACACTTTAATGCTAAACGAAAAAAAAAAAAGAAATCTTAAAAGTTTAAATCACATAATCCCAAATCCATCTCTTAATTCCACTGATTTCAATCAAGTAACTGAATGCATGGGACCTCACAAGTCTAATAAAATCCTGATAGCAAGCTTCCATGAAACAAGGATCTTACACGTTGAAAGGTCATACGATCTGTTGTAGAAGAGTGTTAGATCTGTCACCTCTCTATCTCATGACAAATATTGAAGCATCTGCAAACTTTAAGCAGCAGACCAACTCTCACTGTATGTACAGCATACAAATTTCAAGAACTTTTAACATGTGAAGTCAAAAGGAGCTTCAGTTTTTAAGTTAGCATTTCAAGTTATTTAGGACTCCTAAATTAGTACTGATTTCCCCCCTGCCCAAAGCTCCAGGCTGATAGTGTGTGCGACGGAGTCATTCCCAGCTGTTAACTAAAGGAAGAACGAAATGTCACTAAATATCGTATTCTTGTGTACATGCAAATTCTATTTAGATGATCAAGTCATCTTGGAAGACAACATACTGGCAGGCAGCATACATTTAAGCTTCCCCAAAAGCACATGATCATTAATCTTCTCCTGGAGGATTTTACATAAAGCTGACAATTTCTGCTCCCACCAGTAATGCTTATTTATTAAACCCTGACTGGACTTCAAGCTATCGTTTTGAAAAGAAAACAACTTGCCTCCACAGAAAAGCAATGTTTCATCCCAGTTGTCTAGCAGGGAGTCTTTGATTTTTTGCACTTTCAAGTTTGGGTTTTTTAGCAGCCCATCTAAATAAATAAGTAAGTTAAATCCTCCCCAAACCAAAGCAAACCCCCCAACCAGGAAAGGCAGGCAGGCGGGATGCTCACAAGCACGGTGCAGTTAGCAGCCAGAGGCAGCATACATGCTTAGACACACAAAGCAAATAACATTTGAATATTCTTGCCAAATGAGATTATGTGTTTGTATACCTCCTTCTCTCACACATGCAGAAACACACATTACACAGCAAATAATGCTCACAGAACAGAACAAAGCCCCTTTGTTATTGTTCCGTAAGGTTTTGCAAAATCCCCTTCTTTGTCTAAAACCGAACTAATAATGTTGCTCGAGCCCTGATGATCTAAATATACAAACCTTGTACATAGAAGTAATATAGATTTCTTTTAGAATGACAACATTAGAAAATACAGACAAGCTTTTGTGAACAGAAGCCTCAATTTACAAGCATCTTTATTCGGGGGGGGGGGGGGGGGGGAAGTAGTAAATACTGCAGCCATTCAAGTGCAGACACTCTGAAAGGACACAATTGGAGCTTAAGGCTTACCACATCCAGCTGTGTTTTAACAGACTCTCTTACGGTTACCTCCCCCCAAATGAAAGTGCTAATACCAATACAATTAAAACACCAGCTTCAATAAAAAGCACCCAAAAAATGTCCAAACACCAGCGAGTTATATGTCTGCTTTTCAATCCTCAGCACCTTCAGAAGAATGTTAGCGTGAATGAAAGAAAGGTGCTTAAACACCAAAAAAGGCAGCTTCACAATTAAAACTGAACCAAGTATCACACTGAAAGGGATCGTTCACGTAGCACTCTAACGAGGAGCCTCTACAGCAGTCTCTCTTGACAGGCTGCCCTGACGTACATATTTGTTTTGCAGGGCTTAACAGCATCCCTACAATGAACTGTAAGATACTGCCAAGATACTATGCTGACAAGGCATTCTCCTACCTGAAGCTTCATTTTCCAGCATGAATGCATGTGTGTATCCTCAGTGTAGCTTCCTCTGGTTGCATGACTCCTGTTATTCAGACTAAAGAGACGGAGCTGTGTAAGCAGAGCTGCCTGACTGCCCTACATTTGCCTGCAGATGAAGAGTTGGTGCTGTACTTGCCTGGGCTTGTTTAAGCCCCCTAAATATAATACTAGTGTAGCTCAAACTAGACTAACTACTTCCTCCAGCTGATCCCAGTGAAAAGAGCTTGTGATGAATAATGCATGAGAACTCCTATGAACACACTCCATTCCTTGCAGCAGCTCATGCCCACCTCTCCCCTTTTCCTGAAAGCAATCCCTAGCAATTTTTTTGTTCTATGAAGCATAAAAATTCTCCCAATGTCCAGAGCAGGGAAGATGCCCCTCCCAGATCCATTTTCTTTCCTCCACTCGTTAGCCAAACTAATAGATCTGGTGATTTATTTTTTTTTTTTAACATAAAAATCTGCGCAGCTAGAAGCCAAAGAAAACATGATAAGCACAGAGCCATATGTCTGGACTACACAATCCTAGTCAATTCAGTTGCTTAGTAATTAATTTTTCTTATTCTTAAGGGCTGTGATGCAAGAGAGGCTGTATAAAAAGATGAACAGCAAAAACTGAGAAAGAATGTGACAGACCAGAAAATAATACAGCACAAAGAAGGTGGAAAAAAAAATGCCTGCTGTAGCTGGCAAGTTCAGTTGACTGTTTACAGAGAAAAGATACTGCTTAGGAGAACTTGGTGGGCGGAAGAATATGGGGGATAAATTCACATGCTGCTTTTCTCGAGCAATAAATTCCGCTATGTCAGTACAACTTTGCAAGCTAACTACAAAAATCACTTACTTTCAGATATTCTTCCAAAGAGTGAACAAACACAGGACTAATTTGCAAGTGCAATTACTGCAATAGGAAAATGTCAATACATGCCACTTGTGGTTTCAGTCCTATTTCTCAGAATTGTTTTGCTTTGATTTCACTGTTAGATACACAATGAATTATTTGGCATCTCTTTATCAGTTACCTGCTGCAATCCAAGTGACATTGCTGTCTTAACACAACCGACAAGGCTCTTAGAAGCCGTTAGCTGCCTGTAAAGGAAACGTGGCTTTAATGTTACCATTTGCAGTGAGAGAGTGTGTGCAGCTTCCTAAACCCTGAACCACAGCTTTTCAGTTTGGGCATAACTTAACTCTAGACATCTCTGAGGCTGCATTTTTCAGGTCACATCACAGCTCAGCGACAGTCCCTGCTTTCTACCCCCGCCTCAGGTGACTTACACAAAAAAAGACAGCGAAAAGGTGAAGACAACTGAGAAAGGCCAAAGAGAAAGAGATACTCAACACATTGTAGTGACCTAGTGCTCAGCCATGACTGGTGGTTATTTTCAAAAGTACTCCTCTTCCACCTCTGCTAAGGATCAAAGCTAAACTTAGGATTCTCCAGATGACGCTATCCAGGCAGTAGCATTTATGGTCACACTTTCCCTGGGATACCTCTGACCCTGGGAATGCTATACACACCACAAGGCAGAGGAGGGGATTTCCCGTCCCTTCAACTGCACTTTTTTCCAGACCAACTCCATCTTCTCACCCTCAGCAGTTCCCTGCCCCATCCACTTTCCAACTGAGGTTTTCAAATGACAGCACCATATTCAAAATTCAATTTTACACAAAATTACACGGTACAAACCTTGTGGCCAGGGCCACTCTGTACGTAACTTTGTTTCTCATACTCAAGGACAACACCCTGAGCTAGACGGACCTTTTGTCTCATCCACCACAGCTGGTCCCATATCCTCAGCACTCTGCAGAATTTGCTGTTTCTTCCTCCCCCCAGACCAAATATTTCTTTTCAAAAAGGAAAAGCACAATACAAGATCAAATCCACACAAACATTATCAGAGCCATAAACAAAGGCTGGGAAAATACTTCACTTACCAATACGCTATGGATAAACCTCAAGGAGGCAAAGCTTCCTAGTATTTAAAAACAAGGCCCTAATATCCTCCTTCAGCTCCTCCACCACAATTTTAAAAATGGGAACCAAGAAGCTTCCAGAGAATTAGCAGGACTGCCTGAAGTGAGAAGGTGGAGCTCTGCATTAACCCAGCCTTGTACACCACAAATTCAAGGAATGCGATTGGGCTGAACATGACAGATGCAGGAGGGCTGCTTCATGGAGAGATCTTCCATTTCTGCAAAGGATGCCAAAAGGGCTACACCTTGTTAGAGGTAACATAATCACATGGCATAACTCAGATTCTACACTATAAACAAACAGCAGATAAAACAGCTGAAGTGAATCATTTAGAGTGCAATCTTACTTTTAAACTTAATAGTTTTTAAACAGGGTATGTTACATTCATGTCTATACAACTGACTCAATTTCAGAAACCGCAGCAAATAGTAAATAATAAGCTGCAAGATTAGCTCTGTCAATGGCTGGGTTCAAAACTCATCCCCCTATTTTCATACCAGATGAGCTTCTGCTAAACAACGGAATGCTCTTCCCTCTCCGCGCCTGCCTTGCAGACTTCTCCTGCAGCCTCACAGTGGTGCCTGGTTTTGGCTCACACAAGACTTGTGCAAAAAGCACTTTGTAAACAAAATTTCTGCCTTAGTTCAACCTAGGCAACTGCACCGCCATGAATTCACTCTCCAGATGTTATCTTTAATATCTAAAAGATAATGTTGAATTCTGAGGTGTTTTTTTTTTCCCCAAGGGCTGTAACTCTGAGGCTAATGGAAATGGATTGCTGGGGGAGGATAGGCGATGACACACATGATAACTGCCATAAACACGTATTTGTGAAGCTTTATGTACAGGGAAGTACGTATTTAGGCTCAATTAATAACTTTATAGAGTCCTTTGGATACTTACCCTCTTCCTCTTAGTACTTCAGGTTAGTTCAAAGGTTATGAGGGTTTGTTTCCAAATTCAACAGGTATATTACCATTACAAAGAATTATAGGAACGCAGCAGGCTGGAAAAGAAATCCAGTTTAATTACATTCTGCACCAGCGTTTCACCAATGGACTCTCAGCAGAACTACACCTACATGTGGCACATAGGACTACTCCCATGACAACAGGTGTTATGAGTAAGTTTCCAGGAGAAGCAAACCAGAACACAGATGAGCAATGACAGTAATTAAACACTTTTTATTATTTCAGAACATTATCTCCTTTGGGTACTCAAATTAAAACATATGAGAAAATTAAAGCTTATCTGCCTTCTAAAAAGCGTCCTTCATTAGGATTTAAACAAAAAAATAGTGCTTCCTAACTTTTTAAAGAATAATGAGCTCAAATGTTTTCTGAATCCATCCATTTATTTAATGTAGCATAAAAAGTGTGTTTCTAAAAACCTAATGTCTGAAAACGATGGAGTTTACACTAAAAATCTGATTGTCCATTTAAAAACACCCATCCATACACGATTTTCCCAATTTCTATGTATCACAGCTTCAAAAAAAAAAAAAAAAAAAAGGAAACATGGATATTGACAGTCTAAAGCCACATGGCAAACAACTCCAAAGTGACATGAGTTAATGAGGTGATACCTGACTACTTAGGGTTAACATACTGTTGAGTCTTGCATCCCCAAAACAAAGCAATTTGGGGTTTTTTCCCCCCATCAAATATTAAACATTCTACTATGTAATAAAATATTGGAATTTATTTTAAGAATAATTTTTAAGAATATATAAGAAATAATTCTTACATTTATGAGGCTAAGAAGAGCAGTTTAAAAATTAATGGCATTCTGATGAACAGCTTTGTATTTATTTAAAATTAACTGCATTTTGTAGCATTCTCCTGCATGCCTGAACAATCATGTTGCCACCATGAAAGGAAAAGACATAGGGGAGGGCTGACCAAAGCAAGAACTGTGCTAGCAAAATCATCTTTCATTCATGCGCACTTATTAGGTGAGACTTGAAATAATATGTATGGCTTCAGCTCACAGACACATCACTTCATTACGTGCTTATGCTAGGGGCCAAGCTGCATAATTTTTGTTAAGTATTTAGCTACTGGCTGGCCAGTTAATTTTACAGTCAAATCTTGTACAGTCTATTTAGTTTCTCCCGTTTTTAAATAACTGCAGCCTCCTGGGGAAATTCTCTAGTAGACCATCTGCTCGTTTCCTATAAATCCTCCTTTCAGACCTTACGCAAATTTCCAAGCTGCCAATCAGAACTTCTTTGATGTCTGGGTAAAAAAAAACAACTCAACTATTCTGAACTGAAAGGGGCAGCACAATAAGATTAGTTATCCCCTGACCAGTAAAATAACAATTGCAAAGTGGGCCATTTCTCTGCAGCGCATCTCAAGCAGCAGGTACACCTTCAGTGGGATGAGCGCTTATGGTCCTCCCTGGCCACAGGTTAGGAAAGGATGGTCATGATCTAGGGACAATTTATCTTGCATTTTTAGCTCATTTATTCTCTCCTAAGTTTCTGTGTGCCCGAGCACCTTGTTTGTGACCATCTCAGTTGGTACTGCCTGGGAACAGCTGATGGATGTTTCCCAGGTCTGACCCCAAAGGAGGGTGGAGGGAAGGAAGAACCAATTTGGATGGCAAAAGCACAATGGCAAAAAGGTGGGATGAGGAGATGTTAAATACCAAGCAGTGTTTCCTGTCCATGAACTCGCATAACCACACTTGTGCAAGTGCTGCAGTGCTCCTCTCTGGTTTATGCAATGCTGCAGGCTGTGCAGACCCAATGTTACACCAGACTTTTTCCAAACAAACAAGGCCAGAGGGAGTTTCAGCAATCAGAAACACAATGAAGGAGCTAACAGACTTGGATCCAGCAGATGTTTCTCTGAGCTTATGTGAATTTAACAGCGGAAAAAGATGAGGATTTTGTATGTATTTTAAATGAAATTAGCACCAGCATCTGAGCTCCATACCAGGCATTAACAAATACCACAGAACATCCCATGCTGCTGTGGAACAGGCAGAAAGACAGCAGTACCTCTAGGCAGGAGCTGCCTTTTTGCTGCTGCCTGTGCCTAGTTCAAATACTTGCCACCGCAGCAGCACATTCACAACACTGCAACGCAATGTAATAGTCCTTACCCCGAGTACTGTGGGTGTCACTAATGCACCTACAAGAGTGGGGTGTAACAATACGGCCTGTAGAATTTTTCCAAAAAGCATTAAAAGATTGATTCCAGAAAAAAACCGAAACCAACAACACACCAAATCCTCAAAAAGGACTTCACAACTTCACACTAGAGGAAACTGGGTGATTGAACATGAAATAAAAACCCCAAGAAACTAAGTGGCGTATTGAGCTTCCTAAATGGTTTTACTTCCCCTCACATCTACAGTTTGGGCTCTTTCTTCTGCTTTTTGGCCTTAGAAAATATAACTGAGTTCAGAATAGTGGATTACACACAAGTTTTCCCCACCGAAACCGCACTTGCAGGAACTAGTTAACAAGACTTTCACAAACATTTGAGAAATCTAAGAAAAAAAGTAAAAAACAGAACTTTGTTATAAAAAGGAACTGTAAGAGCTTCCTCAGAAGTTCTTTAAAAAAAACCAAACCCAACCCCCCATCAGATTCAAAACTCATGACAGCTAAAACCCACCTAAATATTGCACAAGGAGAATTCACCAGAAAGGATGTAACAGACATGTTGGTCATGGCTCTGCATTAAACACTCCCAAAAATTCTGGTTATAAACTAGAACCTCAGGCTTCACAGTTATTTCTGTCCTAATGACTGAACTGAAAAACAGCAGGGCCATAAAAATAGGCTGATCTCATCTGCCTTCCCTCACTCTGTAATCCACCAAGACTTGTGTGTGCCTTGGCTGGGTTTACTGCAGGTAGCCAGACAGAAGCCAGTCTTAAAGGAGGACTTCAACGATCTACTTCTTGTGTTCCTGTTGGTTACCCCACAGCATCTGTGGGGACAGACAGTGCAGGAGGCATCAGAGCCTGCTGCCGGACTGTTGGCGGTGGATGTGCGAGTCAAGGGACCGTGGTGGACACTTTCTGGAAGAGGATAAATCATCAGAGTGCATTGCAGAGGGGGCCAGAGGATAGATACCTGGGTTTTGCTGGATGAGACACCTGCAAATGGCACTTTCAAAGTAGTTCCTTTAAATGAGTAGCTGTAGCACCAGAGGTGGGGAGATGTCAAAGAGAAGTCTTTAAGGAACTGCAGGGCTCTTGTAATGATTAGCTACCTGCTACAGGCTTTACAGGTGGGCTTCTTTTGGAAAGGTCAGACTGAAACCAACAAAGCTGCTAAAGTATTTAGATCCAGGTATCAGAATTTGTGAAAGAAAATATCTGGATCTGGAGATGATGCTTAGCAGCACGTTCAGTACATATTTTTGAACTCTCATGGGGCAGTGGGAGCATTCCTGGCAGACTGGAGGCAGAGCAGCAGGGCCAGGCAGAGACTAAAACTGGGAACGCTTTCAGGAGATAAGCAGCTGCTACCAGTCCTGCTCGGCGTGAGACCAGGTGGACTGGGGGAGTTCAAAATGCTCATAAACCTAGGAGCAACAGCAGTGCTGTGCTCTCTGCTGTATCCACATTCAAAAAGAAACAGGTTTATAGATGATAAAGGGGGAAAAAATAGAACAAAACAGCATGGTGTGGACACGATACAGCAGGAACTGAAGCTCCAAGGGGAACAATGCTGCCCAGCCACGGAGATCCTCTCTCTTTCTCCCTAGCTGCATCCATGGGAAAGGCCCAATTTCCCATGGAAACTGCAAACTTCTATACTCCAGTCAGTTCATGCGAGTAACCATTAGGAAGCATCTTTCAAAACGGCATTATTTACTCAAGCTCCAAAATACACAGAACAAAGGGTGTAAAACAAGGCCTTAATACCTGGGTGCATTACCCACTCCCAAAATTCTCTCTGCTAACTCTTGCAGACGAAACATCCCTCACACCAGCTGAGCTCAGGATGCAATTGGGATAAAGTGCTGTCCTGCCGCAGACATGCTTACCCTATCTATTTTGTTGGGTTTTTTTGCCAGCCTATTATCTCCTGTTAACACTTCCCTAGAGTCTGTTTTAGCTCACCAAAACTCCCACCTTCACTATGTCTGATATGGTGGAGCATTTAGTTTTATTTCTTTTCCCAAATGTTTCCATCTAAAATGGAACAAATTATAATGATAAAAAACATGTTAAATGGTGAAGACATGACTCCAGACAGATCTGAAGTTGGCCTTGTCAAGGCAGAATCAAATGAAGACGTTCCTGCTGGTTCCACAAGATCAGTGCTAAGCCAGGCATTAGGCAATATTTTCAGTACTCATCTGGAAATGAATTTATGAAAAGACAACATAGGAAAGTCACTGCCAGTTACATTTACCGGTGACACAAAGCTTAGCAGGGTGCTAAAAATGATGAGGTTTACAGCCACTTTACAGACACTGAGCATCTGAAATTGATTTGGGGGAAAAAAAAACCCTGTACTCAAACTGCGTTATGTTTTCACCAAATCAAAGTGACACAGGCTGTAACTGCAAGTTATACAGGCTTCAGCCTATAAAGCAGGAGCACAGTAAAGGGTTTAGGAAGCTGCAGTGAAGTGACAACTGGAGATAAAACCTGAATGGGTTTGAGGTCAGGATCAGTGCCGCTTGCCACTGCATTATAGCAAGCAGAGATCAGTTGTCCCCTCTGAAGTCCAGCACTGCCAAGGTAGGTGCTGGAGAACTGAGGGAGAATACCACTAAAACCCTAAAAGCAAGAGCAGCACAGCTTGCCTTGTAATCAAGACACTTGCACCTTCAGTGTCCCAATCTTTCCCTTCCAGTAGAAGGAGAGGGGGCTGAAAAAGATCTCCTTCCATCCCTCACTCCGCCCACACATTTTCAAGGCTGTAGGAAATACCCTACTGGGAAAGAACAAAGATGTTACCTGTAAGTTTATTTAAAAAGTCGATGACCTAACTTATTTGTAAAACACACTGATAGGTCCAAAAGCACAATTTAAGAGCCTGTTTCAGTTAATGGAGAAAGAGCCACCAACAACCAGCATCTGAGAGCTGAAGCCGGAAAAACTCAGAATTAAAAAATGAAAGTTGTGTGTGGTTTCTGTAAACTGCGATGGTGGTTGGCATGGAAACAAACTGAGTAAGATAGAAGATTTACCCTTCATCTTCAAGTCAAGGCTGGAAGCTGAAGTGCCTCTTCCAAATACCATGAGTTATGGGTTCAATGTACGTCGCATCTAGTTACCCCTGTAACACAGGTCACCACAAGTCAGATCTGGCCAACCCTGCTGGCCTTCAACGTCACAAACTTCAAAGGACTCATTAAAATAAAACACGCCATTTTCAACCAGACCGATGGGAAACAGTTTGGTGGTGGAAGGTGCTGCTGATTTCAGTTAGGAAGCAGGGCAATCAGGCCTTTATTACTAGTGCCTACAGATACATGAATATATATATATATATATTTTAGATAGCTATGTTCTGCTTTGCGTATTAAAAAATTACATACAAAATAGCTGTTGTTTTTTAAAATTTAATCTACACTCCAGCATGCCTTTCCCTCTTCCACATGAACTTCATGATTGTATGATGATACATATTTTTTACTTGGCAATTTGAATGTAAGCCCAATAGTCAAGGTTTTTAGATTACTCACACAAGAAAACCAGTTCAGTTCCCAGCTGTAAGGGGAGAGGGTATCTTTCATTACTTTAAGCACAAATTAACACTGGCAGTGCCCAGTGGCCCTAATTTACAAATGTTTCCATTAAGTACCCCAGCGATTCCCTTTTAAGAGCTTAACTCCAAATAGCTATGGTTTAAAGTTTACAGGTAAGCAGTAGCTGTGCTTCCCTCTTCCCAAACGTCCCAACCTCGTTGTGTGAAAACAGAAACATCCTATTTAGGGGTCAGTTCCACATTTCTGCCTGCAATGTTTCAGTAACTCCAGTGTCTCTGGAGTACCTGATGCTTATGAGCAGCCAAAGGGGAAGTCACACTGCAGCATTTCATGCGGAATGAAGCTGTTTAACTGCTGTTACATTAACCAGCTCAGAGAAATTAAGATGCAAAAATCAGTGAATGTTTCACTTGGTTGCATACGAGCCTGCTTTGCAATCTTTACCCTAGTAATGTGCTTTCAACCATCTGTATTACAGTAAACATAACTAAAGAGGACTGAGGGGGAAAAAAAACTCAAACAGCAACTCTTTCCTATTGTCTGGGATCAATCAAATGTTTTCACTGTTTTTATGCTTAAAAACTAAAGCCAAAAAAGATCATGTAATACACTTGCTTAAGGAAACAGTGATGTTTGAAACTGAACAATCCAGAAACCACCTCCTCTGACATCTACTGCTTGGGAATAGTTGCTAGAAATAGGCAGGCAGATGATTTCCAGAAAAAACTGCGCAACTGACATGGGGTTTGTGCATCCAGCCAGAGCTGACTAAAACATTCCCTGTTCTGAAACTTTCCATTCAGGAAAAGCTACCAATGTGTGTTACAAGGCTGCTCTTTGACCACTTTAAAGGGAAACATAAAAATCAGTTGGGTAGTTAGTATTCAAAAAAAACAGAAGCAGCCCCTACACCTTTGACACCACCTTATTTTGGCTCCTCTCTCTAAATCCTAGGAAAAAGTTAATCTCATGCTTCTTTTAAGAATTTGATGCCAATCTGTAATTCTTATCAACATGTGATCGTAGGATTTAAAATATAGTATACGAAGAAGCTAAAGAAGAAAAAAAAAAACTATCATACACTAGTCACTCCCATGGGCTGTATGGTAAAGTCTGGCATCAACATACACTGCAGAGGTTATAGGACACAACTTCTCTTGTGTGCCATCAATCCCCGAAGGGCCTCAGAGGACTCAGACATGCCTGCTTCTGCTTCTATCTGCCCTGGAAAGACAGCACTCAGCTATGAAACTACAACTTTTTGTTGTACAACCATTCCCCAAACACTAGAAGATACACAGAGATCTGCTTCTTGCTCCTACCAAGCATCTTTTTTCCTCTGTTCAAGAGAGGTTAACTTCCCCCACACAGGGAAGCACCAATCTAGCATGGGAGATGCTTCACAATAGCTCAAACTCCATAGACACTTTTGAAACGAACCCTGGTAGTGACTGAGCAGCTGTCCTGAAATAGCATGAAAATGAGAAAGGACAGTATGGGATGCTGTTCTTCTAACTCGTTTCTTGTTTTCCTAGTGACAAAGTACAGAAGAAAGAACAGTATACTGGCTCAGAAAATCCTTGCTCAAATAACATGCCTCCGCACAGATTTGCAGTATAATGTGGGCAAGCTTTTAATGTCCATTTTTGACAGCTCTGTAGAAACTAATCAATTAATTAAATGGCTAATACAAAACTCAACTAGAAGTCCACGCCTGATCATCAGTGTAAATGTTTCTACTGCTCACCACCTCTCCTTTCTGCGCTCATTTCTTCTTCACCTGCCTTGTGAATCAGGCCCACTTTAATCATGCTTATAGAATTACAACCAACTAACCAGCATCCTCAGCAGCCACGATCTCAGATGTGCTGGGGTGTTTCCGATATGTATTCTGGGTTCTCACTTCCCTGTACGCTCAGGCCTCCTGCATCTGTTGCTGGAATGGCTCCTAGCCTGGCCTTGTGGGCTGAGGTCACCTCTCCTCTGATCTGCCACCATGGCTGTGCAGCATTCTCAACTCAGCCCTCAACATCTACTAGCTCACGCTCCAACTGTGATATGATACATTTAAAAGTGCACCTGACTTAAGATTAGCACCTCAAGGACTTCTTCAACCTCATCTGCTCTGCAAGTTTCCTATCTACTAAGGTCACACACTGTTCTTTGTATTTTTGCCTGTGAATCTCAAATCTGCTACATGTATTTGCTAATGTGAAGATCCTGATACACCCACGTAGACAAAGGAACGGAAGCACAAAGCTGTTACAGCGGTGACTGCCAGCATGCAAGTGGGACAGGCAGGGCTGGAAGGTGTTGAGTGGCACACATGCGGCCAGACGCTGGTGTTGGAGGAAGGCAGGGGTTCTCAGGAGGGGCTACCACTCAGTGTTTATACTAAGGGTGCTGGGAAGTACTACCTTACACCGTAATGGGATAATCCCAGCTCACAGGGAGGCGTCATGTGCCTCTTCACTTCAGACTTCTACTGGAGGAGTTAACCTCTAGGTTGGGAAAGAAATTTGGTATGTCCTGAAGTGGCAGACAATCTCTTGACAGATTAAGTGTGTATGTGTGGGTAACAGTGTTTAATTATGTGGTTATATACTGTTATCCCACTTCATGGGCATACTGAAGCTTGTCCAAGGAGGTTGGGACAAAGGGTAAACACAGTACTGTTACAAACAACCCTACATAAATATACTAAAGGTGACTGAAATTAGCTGACATGCCACATAAACCTGTTTCCTTTGTGGAAAGATCAAAATGCCTATTAAAGCTGTGGATATCTTGCACAGACAATCCTGCATGAAGACAGCTGCTATTTATATATAAACCTAGAATATCACCTCTGCAGTAGAAGTTAAACCTGCAATCAGAAGAATGAATGAACTGAAAGACTAGTAAGAAACACTTGTTTCTGATACTTTCCTCCCCATTGACAAGATCTCTCTGCGTGCTTTACAATAAGCACGTGAATCCGAGGGGTTACAAAACCACAACAGAATCACAACTTAAAGAAAGCTCTTGGACCTATGCTCTGTCAACTGGATGATATGCTCTCCAACATTACAGCATATCATCTAAAGGAAAAACACTTTGCACAACCTATGTGCTAAAGAGCCATTAAATAAAGAACAGAACATACATATTTTTTTTTTCTTTTTTCCTTGAAGAATGGGCTTGAAGGTGAAAGCAAAGGCAAAACATGGCTTTTATATGAAGATATTGTAGATCCAGGTTTCATCTCACATTGGAAGTGCATGAGTCAAGAACAGGTGACAACTACAAATGTTTGTTTATAAGGTAATTCAAGAACATCCGGAAGCAAGTAATTTTTCACACCTAAAGCAATTTACAGTGTACTTTAAAAATAAAAATGGAGCCAAAAATTCTTCCAAAATCCCCACAGGTTCATAGAGATATTAAGTACAGCATACTTAACTAAATGAACACAACCACACACTAGTTCCAGTTAACACAGAGTGAACTTGACTTAAGAGTTAAAAAAAATAATCTGATTGACTTTAAACATAAATATCCATAAATCCTTCTATGTCTATGAGATCCAGAGTAGTGATTTTCCAAGGTATAAGTACTTAAAAGCAGGTAATTAAATTATCCTTCAAGGCAGTAAGGCACACTGGAAAACTGTCTCCAAATCCAGCTTTGATATAGACACAAGTAGGTTACACAAAAAATTTAGATGTACAACCCATTTGTTTACTATAAGATCTTTGAAAAACCTAGGCATAAGATACAAACTTTTACTGCAAATGTTCTAATGTTAAAACTATACCAAAACCTGTTTCTACATTCATAGAATCTGAGTGTATGAATAACTGTGCTAAACACGCACACTTGCAGTTACATCAACAGATGCGTAACATGCATGCAAAGCATTAAGTGACATGGTCCCACACTCTTGCCTCCAGCACTACACCCTTAAAGAACGTGATGGAAACACACAGCATCCACTCAGCAGAGGGATGAAGCCAAATGCTGCAGATGTGAGAACAGTTCTCTCCCTGACCCAGACAGCCACCTGTTGTTAAGTCCACAAGGAACTGGATGCAGCCTGCATTCAAGCATATGAAAAAATATAAACTAGCCACTTTTACTCATTTGCATCAACATCAAAGTAGTGCTCATTTACAGGAAGAGAGAACTAGGTTGTAAATAAACTTAAACCTCCACAAATAGGAGATCCCATTCTTCCCTTTGTCTTTAAAGATGTCAAAAATTCAGTTCTTGACTCCTAGAAACTGAAATTATGAATTGCAGCCACTGACCTCACAGAACACACATTTGGGCTTGCTCAGTTACAAAAGCATGCAGACTTGCAGCTCTCATGAAAAATCTCCATAAGCAGCTTCCTAAAACAAGAGCAATGTCTGCTACCAATGGGAAACATGTTTAGTAGCAGATGACAGAACATCTCTTCTGCGACCAAGAAAAGCTGAATGGATCCCAAAGGTGGATTTTGTTTCTAAGTCTGAGGACTACTGACTCGGAAGACTGTACTCCTAGGAGCTTAGATTTCAGCAATGCACAGAAGAGCAATTTCTGAAGAATAACTTCCCCCCCGCCCCCATGAAGAATTCTTCAAAAATGGCATAAAGGCCAAGCAGAATTACCTAAATCCAGGGGTGCAAATCTAAACCTATATATAGCTTCTCATCAGTTAAACCTTTAAACCGCTTGGGTTCATGGTTTAAAGGGAAATCAGCAATTTGAAAGGTAGACAAAGTTTTAAAAACTCTGAAGTTAAGTACTTTAGGGGTACCACACCACAGCATGCCTCCCTGGCAGAACTGTTAAGTCTTTGTTCTACTCGGAAAAAAAACCCTGATCAAAACCAAAAAAAGCCCAAAAGAATGCAAACCCCCAACCTACTTCAACCATTTCACCAGGTAAAGAAACACACCTGTCTGAAAGAGCAAACCAACCAAGTAACTCACTATGCATCAATGAGTGAGGCAAAACATCCTACAGGAGGAAAAAAATCCTCTGTACTTCTGGTGTCTCTCATTTCATTTACAGAAATTACCTTTAATAAACAAAGAACTTTAAAAATCACTTTGCAGAAACCTAACAGCATCACTTCAACGAAACAGTATACCCACTGGATGATGAAAATCACTGCAAAGTATGATCAGGGCCTTGTGTCATGCCTTTGTGGAGCTGCAATGATTTCAGTGGCACTCTGTGACACAGATAATTACACGCACATACAGCTTGCTGTGGGATAATGGCTGACACACTTCTTAGAAAGCAAACAAGGAAGCATGCTTTTCACAGAACGGTCAGGGTTGGAAGGGGCCTCTGGAGACTGTCTAGTCCAAACCCCCTGCTAAAGCAGGTTCATCCAGAGCAGGTTGCACAGAATCGTGTCTTGAATGCACCCAGAGAAGGAGGCTCCACAGCCTCTCTGGGCAGCCTGTGACAGAGCTCTGTCACCCTCAAAGTGAAGACGTTCTTCCCCATATTCAGAAGGAGCTTCCCATGTTGCAGTTTGTGCCCGCTGCCCCTTGTCCTGTCGCTGGGCACCACTGAAAAGAGCCTGTCCCCGTCCTCTTGGCACCTGCCCTCAGGATATTTGTAGACATTGGCAGGTCCCCTCTCAGCCTTCTCCAGGCTGAGCAGGCCCAGCTCTCCCAGCCTTCCGTCACAAGGGAGATGCCCCGGTCCCCTCACTGCCTTTGCAGCCCTGCGCTGGGCCCTGCCCAGCAGTTCCCTGTCTCTCTTGGACTGGGGAGCCCAGCGCTGGACACAGCGCTCCAGCTGCAGCCTCCCCAGCGCAGAGCAGAGGGGCAGGATCACCTCCCTCGACCTGCCAGCCATGCTCCTCCTAATGCACCCCAGGGTCCTTCTGGCTGCCTTGGCCACCAGGGCACGCTGCTGGCTCGTGGGCAACCTGCTGCCCACCAGCACTCCCACGTCCTTCTCTGCAGAGCTGCCTCCCAGCGGGCCAGCCCCAGCCCGTACCGGTGCATGGGGTTGTCCCTCCCCAGGTGCAGACCCTACACTTGCCTTTGCTGGACTTCATCAGGTTCCTCTCTGCCCGGCTCTCCAGCCTGTCCCGGTCTCACTGGATGGCAGCAGCCTCCTGGTGTATCAGCCACTCCTCCCAGCTCTGTGTCACCTGCAAACGCTCTGAGGGTAGCTCTGTCCCTTCATCCAGGTCACTGATGAGTAAGTTGAACAGGTCTGGGCCCAGTACTGACCCCTGGGGAACACCGCTAGCTACGGGCCTCCAGCTACGCTCTGTGCTGCTGGTCACAACCCTTTTGTCAGGGAAGAAATAATTATAAACTCTAAAATCATGAGCTCAGAGCCAGGGCTGCCTATATGTAAAGCTGTTACACATTAACATACAGCATAAGTAGCCCCAGACCTGCAAAACATCACCACCAAAACACACTCGGCTATCACATAATTAAACAGCACCAGCCCTTCTCTTAAAAAACCGAAGAACAAGATTCAGCTTATTCAAGTGAACTGGTAATGAAAGGTAGACAGAAATTGTGTTAATATCAGAGAGGTGGTTTAAAAATTCAGGTTAATGCAACAGCTACAGATCACAATAATTAACTCTAAATTTCCAGTCTTCAGACACCAAAGCAAGAAGTTCACAGGCAATAAGCAGACAAAATCATAACAGAGACTGTATGTGAATGAGTCTGATTACAAGCAAACAGCAAAATCTGAAACTTCCAAGTTTCTGCTCTGAAGCATCGCTACATAAAACTCTGCTGCTGTATCAACTTCTGTTAGATTTTATAATGTTTACTGAATTCTCAGAAAAAGAGGGTTTTCTCCTCTTATTCAAATCCCTTTCAGAAACCACTTCCCACAGTTTGCCTTTTGTAGTTCATCTCCACTCAGAAGACATCTGCTCCTTTCCTCACACACACATGCTGTACACACTCCAAGACAAACACAATGCAGAATCAAATAGCGCAATCTGACTTTTTTTTTTTTTGTCAGAACTGCTTAAGCGGGAGCAGCTCCCTTCCCTCCCATCCCTCCTGCCTCCTCTCTTCCCTCTTCGCTGGGGTTTGCTAGGAAGCAGCATGCTTTAGTGTCCAAGAGTGGGGCTCAAGAGGACCAGCTTCCCATCCTGCACTCAAGCACAAAGAGAGCAAATGGATTCGGGAAGGTCACAGCATTTTGCACATTTACTGTGATCGAGATGAAGCGATGCCTACATGCAGGGGGAAGACCCCTCTGCTCTCCACGCACCCCATGCCCATCACGTTCTGCTGCAGGGCTGGCTCAGCAGCATCAGCTGCAGAGTGGGACTCTGGCAAAGCAGTCGCTCTATAGGATCTACTAACAAATGCTTTCAGCTACTCAGCTTGTAGCTATACACCTCAAGCCCTTTAAAAGGCTAGCCAGCAGTGCTAGCCCTCTTTCAGACAGGGGGGGAAGGATAGCACAGGCACCCAAGGGACTTGCCCAGCACCTTCTAGCACGGCAGTAGAAGGCAAACAAATCCCATGCTCCAGACCACTGTTTTAATGCAGGCCTGGCTGCACTCTGTCTGCTTCTTGCCAGTTTTCCAGGTACCACACAGAAGGGGAGGTTAGTGGTGCTCTTGCCAGGGTCATGTGGGAGAGAAGAAGCAAGCCCTGAAGTCAGCAAGGGGCAAGAATGGGACAGGGAGAAGGCAGGCATGCAAGCGCAGAAAGAGCACCTCGGGCAGTCACACCAGTGCCAGAGGCCAGGATATTTATAGGAGTAAAGAAACAGGCAATGCCCCATGAAAGCACATTTGCTAGGCCACCTGACAGCAACTGCCAAGTGCTATGCCCAGGCAGGGTTTTACGCAAGTAACAGTTCAGGTGTCTTAACAAGCACAAGAACAACTCTCCTAATAACCCAAAGGAAAGATCACAAGCAGCGTGGTGTTTAAGTGTGTACAAATGCACCCATGAAGAGAGAGGTGTTTGGTGTGAAGCAGTTTCTCAAGCAATTTTCCTGTTTACTTGGTGCTCCTCATTAGACTTAACCTGCTAAAGGTAATCAGAGTGGAAGTATGTTTGGGCACCTGTTCCTACACTGACATGTTCCAAAAAAAATCTGTTTTAGCATAGAAATCTGCCATGGAAATACCACCCTCTCAGCACAACAGCAACGGTACAATTTGAAAGGGTGTTACAACCATCTCAGTCACCTGGCATATTCTCAAATGATGAGGTCTGGGAAATATTCCTACCTGCTCCCAGACTGCAGAAACAAAAGCATTTTCACTGCAGCTCTTCACAGGTGCTTCCGTCACAGGTTGCCTGCTCTGTCAAAAATTTGTCTAATTTCTACTTTTTAAAAAGTGGGAAGTGTGACATCAGCTTTTTCTGAGAAATGCTTTATGATCCATAGAACAGGCTAAGTAAAAGCCAAGGTCTGAATTGTCACGAAAGGACTTTGCAATTCCCACTTTGAGGCTAAGCCTAGAAACAGCACAGCAGGAGATACATTCTACTTTCCATGGAAGACTGAAAGGATACTCGGACAAAATTTCTTCCATAGTTAACCAGTTTCTAAAGAAAGCAAATTTAATAAAGGAAAAATGCCAGGCTCAATGTTAATACATGACATAGCTACACATAAATCTCGGTATAAAAATAATAAGGGGTAAAATTCTCAAAGGATTTGCAGCCTGGCTGCTTAATGGATGATTTGGTTCAATGGGCAAGGAAAACCAAACACACACACGCACACACACACCCTTTACAAATGCCTGAGTATTTGAATCAAATTCAGCCAGAGCCCACATTCCCAGGTCAAAGTCCATAAGGCGAATGGAAAAGTTCACACAGTGCTTCTGTACCTTAGAAACAGTGTACCAGCTCTTAAAGCATCACGCTGGATTCAACCACGTAAAGCATGCTCCTTTATATTGCACTACTGATCTATGACTAACAATTCTTACAAATGCCTCTATTGCTTTTTCTTTTCTTCTTCAAGTAAGTCCTGCTTTTCCAGTAAGATGTGGCTTATTTGAACCAATGCCATAGTGCCTTTCCTGTTATACGATGCAAGAGATCATTAAGAAGGCAGAAGAAATTTAGCAAGATGCAACACGATGAATATTTCCCTCACCATAATTTCATCCAGCCATAGTATAGGTAGTCTGCTATCTCCTGGTAGTCATAGTATCTCCACAGTGACACCTTTGAGAAGCACCTGGAGATGATTGAGATCATCACAGCACCTCTGCTGAGCACGCAGCAGCCAGTACTACACAGCACTTAGAAGACAAGAAGACAGTTTCTCTAGAGCAGAGGACAGAAGGAAATTTTGGTTATCAACTGGAAACTTGCTAGTTTAAATTTGACTAGCACATTCATCTGCTTCTGTGATAAATTCTACGTGATCTTTGATGACAACTGTTTTTCTTCTCAGTGGTGTAGACCTGGGAAGCAAGAGCACTGCGCACCCAACACGACTTGCACCAACACCTCATGATATCTCATTCAAACACTGATCCCGTCCATCCTGACCTGCTTACAAGATCTACAGAGATCACAGCACAGGAGGCCACGACTGGGAAGTTACTTGCACACTCTTAGAAGAGCAGTGTAGAAGCTATTGCTCAGGGAGCTTCACTCACTGCAGTAATGCACACTAAGAACTTGTGGTACACATCAGCCTGCTTCAGCAAGGGAGACACAAAGCCCTCAAATAGGGAGTGCTGTAACACAACAAAACCAGAGCAACACCTCAACCATGTGCCAGCGTTGGTTCCTCATTTCCAATCCAAATCCTGACAGCTGTTAGCTTTTGGATATGTCAGGAAACATGACTGCTAGTGTGCTACCCACCAAACAGGGGCAAGGGGTGGGATGCTGTAGCATCTCACAAACAACAGAGTGACTCTCCCTTAAACCAGGTAAGTACGAAGCTATTCCTAGTGAAGGATAAGTAAGAAGCTAACGATGGTTATTAATAGCCCTTAAAGCTAACAGTTCATCTGAGTTAAATGCAAGAGTAATAATCCCTTTATGACTTTCCCCATTTTTAGTGGGGGAATGGACAAAATGAAAGACTGCCATTAACCACAGTTTTCAACTATTTTAAATTTGAAAATTACACTAACCTGAATCAGAATCTAGCAGGCTGTGCTATTTATATATATCACTGAGGACTCCAGCCAGAAATGGTAAGCAGGAACTCTGCTTTTTACCACCTCTTCAAATTCAGTAAGATTTTTGCTACAGACTTCCACAGGTATTGAATCTACATGTTAATCTGCCATGAGGTACGCCTAGGGACTATAGATCACCCACAACTGGACTGTAATGATAAAGGTGGTAAGGATTTCTTGCTATTCTTCACTGTTAGTCACAAATTAGTAGCCCAGAAAACTTGCTGTTGCAGCAAGGAAAACTATTTCTAAACCTGGTCAGGCCTTAACTGGAAATACAAGAGCTACATCTTGACCAGAACCGTGAAAGAGAAGAAACAGATCTGCACTGTTCAGCTTGAGAATTTTTCCTCTGCACCTCTACTGCAAATATGGATAATTAAACACATTTATAATCACAGAAGATAAAAGAATAGGATATAAAGCATCCTCCTTCTGGAAAATAGGACAAACACTTGATTTTTCACAGACTGGCAAAGTTCTCTCTCTAGGTACATTGGTACTTCATTTTCTGCTGCTGTGCTTCTTGAACCCTTCCTCTGAAGGATTTCTTACAATGCAGGATGCAAGAGGAGAGAAGTCAAAGGTCCAGTCTGAAATAGCAAGGACAAAAGCAAAGCAAAATTTCATTTAATAGTTGACACTCTACCTTTATTCACTTTGGCATTAGCCAGAGCTTGGTAATAAACAGGGGAGATTATGTACGTGATTCTGCTCAATCTACAAAGCACACACCTGGCAATACACTTGGTCTAAGAACATAGGCTGGTATTACAAAGCAAACCTACATATTTATATCTGAAGTAGTAATACTGGTTTTGATTGTGGTTTGGTGTTTGTTTGATTTCATTCAGATTGGCAAGTGGCTTTGTACAACTCAAAACACTTCAAGACCACAGCGTACACAATTCTTTGAGGTGCTTACTGTTGTTCCTACACACAAAAGGTAAGGAGTGTTTCTATTACATAGTAAAGGTAAGGTAAGAAAACCATGACACTTGAATCAAACTGTGAAATGTTGCACCTGCTTCTGAAAAACTATTACAAATTTTTGCAGAAATCCATGAGAACTGTGTCTAGGCCATGCACAACACAAAGAAATAACTACGAGCTGTGCTGCATCATGGGCAGTTATGCAACTGAAATATGAAAGTATTGAAGTTACACTGACTTTGTACTGAAGTTACAAAACTGAAGTGCAAATACCTTCTTTCTCAGTTTTACCTAGTGTCCTTCTCTTCTACAGCGAATGTTACCTAGGGCACAAAAAACATCAACTACTCAGCAGATTTGCTCAACACAGGATCATGATCACTTTGCGTGCTGCTCTTTACCTTGCAGTAGCTCCTGTCTCAAACAGAAAACAGGCAGTCTGAAGTGATTAAATATATAGCAGCAATAATCTACAATTTCTTTCTCTTGCACCGTATCTCTCCTTTACTGTATAGTTCAAATATAAGCAAAACTCAGAGTCACAGCCAGTGGGTCCTGACTGCACCCAAGAGTTGTCAGGGACTCCGACTAGCAAGTAGCCTTGCATGTCCTGACTGATGCAACACAAAATTTTAACTGGATTGGTCAAAGTCAGCACATTAACAACTCCAGCTCATTTGTTAGACCCAGCACTGAATGTTAACACCAGAAGCAATGCAGTTCACAGGAGTGGGGAAGAGCGTAGAAGGGCTAGGCAGTGGCTTCCATGCACAAGAGCAGCTACAGTGTCACTACGCTATGCAGGACACTTGGGGGATGAATGAGTATGCTGACAGAGACAGGAAGGACAAGACCTGGGAAACATCAAGTGTTTCCAGGTTAGTCTGACCTATTGCCCACACAGTCCCAGTCCCCATTATTTCCTCTGCAATATTGCACGTATTTAAATAAATATTCTGTTCTGTTTCAAATATCCCAAGGCATGACAGTACAATAGCCACTTGGTATGGGAAACAATAATCAACATTTCAAGTACTTATCATGAAGGAAACATCAGGGAGACTCGTTAACACTGAAGCCGCTGTGTCAGAAATGAAGAATGAAATGAAGACGACAACTTGGGACTCCCACTCCTGGGCTCACTGCCTGGTCAGAGTTAGCAGAAGTTGTTCTGATCTGACCGGCCTTCTAATCCCCATCATCCCAGCAGAGGGTCGTTAATTCCCAGGACTGCCCGCATTTGGCAGTGGGGCTTCACCCTCTCACAGCACACACAATTTCAATAAGGGAGGGGACCCAAGGGAAGAAACAGCAGAGTCCTCTTATCTAGAGAGCTGCCCAGACGATGGATGCGTGCAATGGGTGGAAAGCAAGAGATTCCAGCAGACTCTGGAGACAAGGTGCTTTATGGATTTAAAGCACCTCATCTGTGATGGTGACTTCTTGCCTGGCAACCCAAAGCAGCAGCGTTCCAGCCTAATTAATTACTGGTTTAAGAATCTGAAGGGCTAAAATCCATTTTAAGGTGTTACTAAGGAGAAGACTCCAAAAAAACAGCAATGGGACTATTTATTTTTACTGACTCACCAGTGACTTTGGTAGGTGCAATCTGGACAGCTGGTAGGTGAGAAGGATAGTCATGGCAGATGATCCTAACACATCAGAAGAACTTCTTTTATCCTACCCAAAGTTAGTCTTAGTGAATGCTTTTCTGTAACATGACAGTGCCTTTCTTATCCCTTATACTTAAGCTATGCCCTATCTATAATCAGTATCACCCTAGATCTTCTCAGAATTAACCACTGCTAAGCAGACCACAAAACAAGCCCTGCAGTTGTACCATAATATGAATATTCTCTTGACCTGATTTTATGTTAAAGTAAAGCAAAAAAACATAAAGAAGTTTCTGTGGAACTGACAGACAATGTAAAATTCAATGCAGTACAGTATATGCTAGAACATGATGCCCACTAAGGTCTTCGGGCTGAATTGGAGATGTACTCCAGGGGTAAGTAAGGTTGGCACACAAAGAGTAAACATGGTGTGCTATTAAAAATTGTTAAGCAGCCTATTAGATACTATTAGACTTCTAATCATTAAATACTTCAGATGTTTTTGCATTCCATTCACACACACGCTCCCAAGTTAAGAATACAAATCATATCTCTAGAAAACAGCCACGTATAGGTGCGGGTGTACATTTCCTTCCTTGTGATATTCCAGTCAATATGTACCACAACATGGCTACTAGAAGCTGTCAAGAGCAAAGGAAAACAGGATGCATGGCTGCATATAGTTCACACCCCGTACTATTTTTCTTTTAGAAAGGTAAAATACACCTGTAACAGCTTCTTGTGACAACAACGCTGGAGTCATTATCCAAAACCCCTATCTGCCTTGAATTCTCATGCAAAATAGGTCATAGCTTGCATTTTGCAGAAGTTAGTGAACAACAATGTCTAGAATTTTGTAGTCAGCTGCTTTAAACTAGCAAATATGAGAATAAAGGGCTAATCTGGTAACATTCATCTTCACTAAAAGCAGCAATTGTGCAAGGAGTTGGGGCTTTGGAACAGAATCAGGCCTGATTTGATAACTCCTATAATTTTATACTTGAATAACTTCCTGTGAAAATCAAGCATATCTGACAGTACCTGTTCCTCTTTTTCTTTGGTCTTGCTCCTGGTGACTCTGGAAGAGGTAACATCCGGAGCTGGAATGACAGAGATTTGATGCAGTGGCATGTTCATCACACCGCCTTGTTTGGTCCTATCATTTACAGGAAGGAGGCTTGAAGGCAGTGCTCATTCAGTGCCATTGTCAGGCCTTGCACCTAAAAAATAAAAAGATTAGATGATGTTAAAGGAGCTTGAAATGCAATTATTTCTAAACCAAAGCTAAGCCATCAACTGGACCAACATGCACTTCTTATTTTCTCTCTGGATTCTCAACAGGAGAGAGTTTCGTGCACCGGCTGGGTGAAAAAAGACACAGGAGAGCTAGAACTAGACAGGTTAGAGCATAATTTATGCAAATGACTGAATAAATAAACTATCAACCAGTTCTGAAAGTGGTCCAAGAGCAGAGCCAGAGGGCAGCGATCACACGAGTCTGCGTGGATAGGAAGGAGCAGGATGCTTAGCTTGGAGAGCTGCTCTGTGGGAGTGTGCTACCTGGAGGTGCGGAGAACATAGCTCATACAGGTAGCTTCCTAAACTGCCAGCCCCACACAGGATCAACCTGCCTCAGGCATCATCCTGAATCAATTGGCCCGAATGCGTAGCTTTGGTTAAAAACAGTCAGTGGCCTGCATTTGGCTCCTCTCATTCATGCAAACATGTACCAGTTGGCAATAGGAATGAGCTGTTCCTTTCTTAAGGTTAATTAGAGAATAATATAATCAAAATCCCTGACTAGGTATCAAGAATCCACTGGACTACACACACTTTATCCTTCTTTTACTAATACAACAGGGAAACATTACACATAGGAGAGACAGTGATAGACATAAATTAACCACAATTGGCAATGCTAATCTGAAAGGCAGGCATAATTAGCCATACCTTTTATTAGATTAGCAAAGTTACATTAAATAAAAAGCTTTTTGAAACATGTAGGATCAGGGAGTGTTTATTTGGAATGTAACCTACCACAAATGATACACAATCAATTGTGTTTAAAGAAAGGATTAGAGGTGAATTAACACAGTGGGAACTATAATAAATAGGGCAACTGGATGATGCGCTGTAGTTTCCTTGACATACCAACTTTCTGTATGTTTGTTTCTGAATCTTTGAAAGCAGAAAACAGAGAATAGACAGATGCCCTACATATCATGTTGCTTAACAATGTGCAAGTAGTATAGCCTAGCACTTTGTGCATAATTTGTATTGTACATATTTTTTATTGAATATTTAATTAATTGGAAGTTTTAAAGATAGGCCAAGCTTCCCAGGTTTTTTGATTCTGCAAAAGATGCCAGTCTGGTTCTATTTCTACTAGACTTCACAGGAGTACTGCAGCTGTGCAAAATGAAAATAGGATCATATCTTTTGACTGCTTTTGATTAAACAAAAAAAAGAGAAAAGCATTAATTACATATCCCAAGGGACTTTATACAGGGAATGACAGTTCAGTATTCTCTTTGCACTGAGAGGGAAAGAGTTATCAGAGGTCATAAAGCAAGTGATGACCAAACCCAAAGTGCACACACCACCTCCAGCCTCCCATTCACACACTCCATTTGCTGGATGATGCTATCTGCTCGTTAAGAGTGCTCAGCCAGATTCAAAAGCCTTACTGACACATGGTGTTGTGGTTTAACCCCAGCCAGTAACTAAGCACCACCAGCCATCACTCCCTCCACAGTGGGACAGGGAAGAAAATCAGAAGACTAAAAGTGAGAAAACTCATGAGTCAAGACAGAGACACTTTAATAGGTAAAGCAAAAGCTGTGTGCACAATAAAGCAAAACAAGAAATTCATCCAGCACTTCCCATGGGCAGGCAGGTGTTCAGCCATCCCCAGGAAAGCTGGGCTCCATCACGCGTAACAGTTACTTGGGAAGACAAATTCTGGAACGCTGAATGTCCCCCTCTTCCTTCTTCCCCCAGCTTTATATGCCGAGCGTGATGTCCCATGGTATGGAATATCCCTTTGGCCAGTTCAGGCCAGCTGTCCTGGCTGTGTCCCCTCCCCATTTCTTGTGCCCCTCCACCCTTCTTGCTGGCAGGGCCTGAGAAACGGAAAAGTCCTTGACTTGGTACAAACATTACCCAGCAACAACCAAACCCATCCCTGTGCTATTCACACCACTCACACCAAATCCAAAACACAGCACTGCACCAGCTACCAAGAAGAAAATTAACTCTCTCCCAGCTGAAACTGGGACAGTATCCATACCTTATTCCATACTACTTACATCATATCACACTTTCCAACACAACCTCATTAACCATCATCACCCTTCTCATCCTTTGATATGATACACAGACATCATTCTCCTAGTCCGTGGACCAACCCTGTAAACATGTGTGTAGAATGTCCATAAAATGTCCACTGCACTTGTTTAGTCCAGACTTTGCGCTCCAACTGTTATGGTTGTCACTCAGGAGAGGAGAGGTGGTGTGTTGCATGGGGTTACGGGGCACGAAAGCCAGCTCAGACTGTGTTGCTGCTGCATTTGCATTGCTTCTTGTAATGCTCGTCCTCCATTGGTTCAGGTGGTTCCTACTATAGCCATTCCTATAACGTGCAACTCAATTAATGGGTTACAACAATTTAAAGGTATATCCATTACAATCTCCACCCCTGGTCCCTTTGGATCAGTCCACAGGGTTTAACATTGCAGTGAACTTCTCCTTTTGCCCCTGCTCTGGCTTGGACTTAGCCACAGACCACAGTTTGTATCTGCTCCAAGTGGAGCTTTATCTATGAACCACAGTGTCTCCATGGGTATGTCTGCTGCGGCACAGACTTATCTACTGCCACAGCTGCTTTGAGGTGGACCGGTTCCAAAGTGGCCTTAACCATGGGCCATGACCATAGACCTGCTCCAGCATGGCCTTACCCACAGCCACAGTCCCTTCAGAATTACATCTGCTTCAGCATGGCCTTATCCATGGCTGCAGTCCCTCTGGGGGTGTACCTGCTCTGTCATGGGCTTATCCATGGCCACGCACTTTGAGATACTCCAACATGACCCTGTGCACAGCCACTAATGCTTCAAACTGTACTTGCTGCAGCATGGCCTTATCCTTGGGCCACAATCCCTTCAGAGCATACCTGCTGTGGCATGGACACAATCACAGACAGACACTTGGAGATATACCTGCTCTGATGTGGACTTATTTACAGCCACAGATGCCTCAAGGTGTCCTGCTCTCACATGGACTCATCCGCAGGTCACAGTCCCTTCGACTCAAGTTCACACTGTCTGTTCCAGCCTGACTGTCCAGTACAGCAGCACAGAACAGCAGCAGTGCCCTGGCCATCTGCCAGCCCAGGCACATCACCATTCCTGTTATCAAAATGTTCCCAGGCACAGCAGAGCAAGATGATAAGCAGTAGAGTAAGCAGCAAAAGCAAAAAGCAGCCACTAATGACCACTAGACTCTAACAAACAGTAAGGCAAGCAAGCCCCATGGCAAGCACAGATACTGCCCTTTAGTAGCTTAACAGCAATAACAGCTATACATTTGATCTAGCACATTCCAATCAAATCTGCTGTTACCTTGAACCCTTTGAGCCCCACGTTGGGCACCAAAAATGACTGTCACATGTTATCCCCAGCCAGTAACTAAGTACCATGGAGCTGCTAACTCACTCCTCCCACAGTGGGATGGAGGAGAGAATCAGAAGACTAAAAGTGAGAAAACTCATGAGTCGAGACAGAGACACTTTAATAGGTAAAGCAAAAGCTGTGTGCACAATAAAGCAAAACAAGGAATTCATCCAGCATTTCCCACGGGCAGGCGGGTGTTCAGCCATCCCCAGGAAAGCCGGGCTCCATCATGTGTAACAGTTACTTGGGAAGACAAATGCTGGAACGCTGAACATCCGCCCTCCTTCTTCTTCCCCCAGCTTTATATGCCGAGCGTGATGTCCCATGGTATGGAATATCCCTTTGGCCAGTTCAGGCCAGCTGTCCTGGCTGTGTCCCCTCCCCATTCCTTGTGCCCCTCCAGCCTTCTCGCTGGCAGGGCCTGAGAAACGGAAAAGTCCTTGACTTGGTACAAACATTACCCAGCAACAACCAAACCCATCCCTGTGCTATTCACACCGCTCACAGCAAATCCAAAACAGCACTGCACCAGCTAGTAAAAAGAAAATTATCCCAGCTGAAACCAGGACACGTGGTCAGGATTTATATTACTTCCATAGATGTTAAGATGGCACATCATAAAGCATGCATGAAAGCTTTGAAGGCAATGCCTGCAAAACTTCTAGGTACCGTATTTTAAAAATAAACTACATTTATATGCATAAACAAGCAACAACAAGGACACTTCCTTAATGGAGGACAGAGGGAAATATGGGACTTACCAGCACTATTGAATCTCAGCATAAAGAGAAAACACAGAACCTCCCTGGGTTCTCCACACACCTGTTCAGCTGCATCTCTAAAGGAGTCAGGCTAGAGGAGAGATCAATGTGGGCTGAGACAGGAATATCAAAACGCAATAAACAATGCAGAAAAGGAAGGTATTTTCCCAAGAAAATATAAGGAAATGAAGTCCAGAAAACATCAAGCTCCAAGGAAAATATGCAAAGTAACATGTTCTGTGCTACTGTCAGCAATAGCTGAGCCAAGGAGAAGGAGACGTACCCTGGTCTGTATCCCCCTCAAAAATGGTTCTGGGCTTGCAGGCAAGGACATGTTACTACCATAAAGAGAACAAGGAAAATTATTAGAAAACACAGTTAAACACCTCTCATGATGACAAACAAGTCAAACTAGTTTTTCTACTGGCACTTTGAGGATAGCATGTGTTAAAAGTTCTTTGAAAGAGCTCAAGCAGCAGATACCCAATTCAAAGATGATGTGAAACAGCCCTCCTCTGGTAAAGGAGCCTGGCAGATGCTCTAATAAAGCCTGCCTTTGTTCAAGGGTGGCTTAAAAAAGCTCTAAACTTAACCCAGATGCCACTCTACAGCATCCCAAATCTGGAAGGTCCGTAACAACGCACACACTCCAAGCCTGTCCATATCAACTTGAAGCACATTAACTCCACAGCGCTAATTAAAGGATAAAAATTACACGGCTCAACGGACCACCTGCAATACCAAGTACAGACAGACAAGGATGCCAGAAAGCAATGCCACTCAACATAAAGCAAGTTATGACAAGCTCCACCGGACGTTTTCCACACCTAAATTAGCACCACGTGCTCCTCAATCCAGGGGTGAGGAGTTGGGCACCTGTGTAGAGGGATCCCAGCTTCGAGCACATAGAGGTAGGGGCCTGCTAAAAAAGCGCTCAGGGAATAAACGCTAAGGCAAAGGAACTGCTCCTAGACATTCCCTTCTCTTCAGGATTCCAGTGAGATGTTCAGGCCGTCCCTCACACAAAGTGAGGGTTCCTCATGACTATAGCACCTCTACCGAACAGCTGAGCACACCTGCCCAGGAGGTGGCAGATAAGGGCTCAGCTTCCTCCTCCCTTGTGTGTCGTTTATAAACCACACATGCAAGGCAAGTCCGAGGATCGCCAGTGCAGATGCTGTTCTGTTCACAGAAGAAGGACTTTCCAGCTCCTTTTTGCCTGGAAAACTGAAGCAATCATGGGATTGCAGAATAGGAGAGAGAGGGTATGTGCACCAGCCAGGTCCCATAGGCAAGGCAGTTATCTGCCTCTGAAGGAGGGACCCTATTCTCCTCCCACCCCTATGGCTGTTCACATACTATTCACTAGAGAAAAATACTTAAACAAAACCTCTCTTAGGAGTTTGGGCATTCAGCAAACTATAATAAAAGTTAAGCTTGTTTTCATAGCTGGACTCTTTAGAGATTTCTTTACTGATGCTGCCAACAGCCAATAAGCCACAAATACAGACTACTGCTCTTGTCCAGGGAGGTTTTCTGCAAACCTGGCTGGGGAGCATGGGAATACCATACAATGGACAGCCTGAAGCTCTACTGTTCCCCTTATTTATAGCCACATTGGTTCCTGCAAAATGGATTCTAGCCATACTGCCATTATGGAGAGTCTTCAGAAACCAACACCATTTCAAAAGACAAGAGAAGTCAAAATCCTGTCCTCAGAACCCACAGGAGATCTTAGTTCAGTGGAGCTAAGATCTCATCCACCCAACTAGTCCAGTTTTGCTTTCTCATGGCAGGCAAAACAGTAACTAAAAATGCCAGCAGGCAGCTGGAACCACATCAGCTGGGTCCTCATTACATTGCTGTAACCATGAAGCTGCAGCAAGAACAGTCAGATTCAAAGGAAACAAGACAGAGGCTCCGAAGGCAGCCGACAAGAACTGAAAACGGAAGAAAAAGCATGCACATGACTTGGGCCTGGTGGCTGGGGCATTCCCCTGAGCAGTGGATCTCCTGACAGCAACAGAAGCAGATAATTAGGTTCCCCTGGGTTACCAGTATTAAGCACATGAAAAGGGACAACTAGCAACAGCAGGTAACCTCACTATAACAGAAGCAGGTGGGCGACCACTTGAAACCCCACTTCCATAATCCACCCCATCAGGACCTCAGTTTCCCAAGTGACAAAACATGAACATAACTCAGCCATGAAACGAACCCAACAGTCTGTAAATCGCCAGATTGTTACAGTGAGAAGTGCCACTGGAAGGATGCAGGTGGAGGAAGCTGTTCTGTCATCCCTCACCTGCCACCCACTGCAGCTTCTCTGCCCATTAGGTATTCCAAAATAAAGGCTGAAGTGCTCTTTGACAAAAATTCTCAGCTAGACAAGGGCAAGTTAGCACAAATCATGGTTTCATGTCTATGGTTTGGTATCTACCAGAATCTAAAATCATGCAGTATGAACTGCAGATTTTACTAGGTCATTTACACTTCAGAAAGTCCACCGTATTCCCTTGCTACATGGCATATGCTGGAGAACTTCAGCAGAAGCTCTGGAGCTGTAGTGGCACTGGCTGCAGATGTACACAGGCCTTTCCAAAAGAAAAGCATCCTGAGGATGTATGTAGGTGTGCACACATGCTCTGCATTACTCACAGCAGGGGGAAAAAAAGGTAGCAGTCAAACATGTCAGTTGTTTTCCTATTTAAAGTACAATAAGTACTCTGGATTATAAAAGAATCTGTCTTTACATGCATGAAGGATAAACCCTGGAACCTGAGGCAGTGGCAGGATGATAGCTGCTAACAGAAAGGAACTGGAAGGTATTTCACCTCTGAGTCATTCTGGTCTGCCCCAAGGCTTCTTACACTTTTCTTCAACACCCTTAGCCCCTTTTAATGAGAGTGAGCTGCACTGCATAGGTCAATGGTCTGATAATCAGTTGCAGGGTGAGCAGGTTAAAAATAACAGATTGTTGCTGCCCAGATAATCCAGACACTGCAGCGCTGTGCGCTGCCGTGACATCCTGCCATGGAATGGATGCAGCCTGTGGACTTTGGGAGTCCTATAGCTGCAGGGTGGGAAGTGCTGCCTTAAGGCTTTGTGGATTGTTGTGGTGAACTCTGGTCTTCTGAAACTTCCCCTCTGTGCAGCATGAAGCCTGACCAACCCAAACAAGAACAGAAACCTGCTGAAGAAACCTCTGACTGCTGCTAGATGGTATAACATCTTCATCAGCTGGCTTACCTTCTCCTAGTGAGACTTGAAATAATCTATTAATGCAGATTTGGAATCTGTTTTTCTTCTGGAGGTCTTGATGTGAAATCTCAAAACCCCCTAAAAAAAAGTAATTTGGTTTTGGGTTTTTTGGTGTTTGTTGTTCTGAAGGTAACAGAAGCCTTCATCCAGTGACCTCAACAGTACCTGTGTGCATCTTAACTTTTCTTGCCTACCCTGACATTTCAGTTGCATATAGCTTATGCCTACTTCCTGTACGCTACATTTCCCATATTTGCAAATATTTCCAATCCTATTAACTTGTGTTGGCTCCAGTTTGAATTTTATTTGTTTTATTTTGAGCTTGTCCGGACTCCTGCCCTACTAATGTAGCTTACATAATTCTTTTCTAGAGATGACAGATGTGCATTTTCAAAAAGGATCCTGCATCTGTGTTTCGTTTTCTTTTACTGTAGCTTAATCAGTACTTTGTTAACAGCATTATTTAGGAGATGTTATCAACCCTCATGCACTTCACATGCATTTGTTAACTTGACAAACACATCTAATCAAGGAAGCTTAAGGGAGAGAAACTAGCACTTCTTTCCCTACAGTAACTTTCACATTTCAGGGTTAGTACAATGCTGTAAGTGAAAAGAACCGTTGTTCTAAGACCAGGCAGATATAATTCTGGATTATTGCTATTTATAGCTATGCCACTGCCCATATATCATGCATTGTTTAGTAGCTCAGCTGCAACTTCTCTCTTCATTATCTCAGTTCCTCCTTTCCTCCACCTGCTAGTGTCCTAAAAATAATCTGCTTCCAGACTTAAAAACATTTTTCTTCTAATTTAATTAAAAAAAAAAAGTTATTATGAAGTTGAAATCAAAAGAAAAGCTTAGAAAGGGAACAAGAGATCCTTCTGCATGTTACTCATGTTCCCTTTGAAAGCTTCTCAATGTACAGGAATATATAGCTGTAGTCTACACACAGTGCATAGAGAAACAGAGGTGTGTACCAGCTCTGGCTGACTCCTTTCAAAATAAGAATATGATTGTTTTTACAAACATAATACAACTCGACAAGCAAGTTGTTACGCTACAGCATCAATAAATAGTGGTCCCAGAGCTCTTAACAACCCCCTCCCCTGATTTCACTGGAAGCTGAGCAGGATCTGCACCTCTGAAAAACTGATACCTTGAAATCTGTCCCCTTCAAATCAAATCAGCTGCTAAGTGCAATTACCAACTAGCTCAGTAGCATTCAGAAGAATAAGAGTGTCACTTCCTCTGTTCTGATAACAAAATAATACAATCATTAGAGTCCCATCCAAAAAAAAAATTATTTTTGCCTGCTTATGCTACTAATAACAACTTAGCTGCATCAGAAGCATCAGCAATCATTCCTGATGTCCTGTGGAAAGAATAAAGCACCAGGTGGACTCCACACACAGAGGCAGAAAGCTTCTGCTACAGAGGCAAAACTTCAACTACATCAGCGGTCTGCTAGGTAACACACATTTTTAAGTACTCTCCTTGTATATTTGTTGATGAAAGTCTGTAATAACATCAGCAATAGTCCCTGGAACAGTCTCTAACTGTAACAAGCAAAAAAATAAACAGGTAATGCAGAAGTTTCAGTCTCTGCACTGGGAAGCCCTAATGGTGGGGGCCTGGAAGAGGTCAACAGCCAGGGCTGCCGTTTCCTCAGCCAGCAAATTGCTCTACCTCCTCCACTGCATTTTCAAAGCCATTTGTAAAGAGGGTACCACTCGTACTTTCGCCTACATAATCACCATTTCACTTCATCCCTTCACATTAAACATATCCTCCTGCCCCGAGGAGCCTCCAAGCAGACCAGGTCTAGCCCATGAATCACACTGCAAGCTGTGAGCCTTCACAGCCATGCTGCAGGCAAGATGCTGTGTCACAGCATGTATGGGACTTGCCTTGCTATCACTCCTAGCTACGATCACATCAAGTCTCATAACAAGCAGAGACTGACTTCCTGAGAAATTAATGCCTCCCTCCAGAAGAGACATTCTTCCCTCCAACTTGGCACTGAAGCCACCCTGCAGAGCAAAAGGCTGTCTTAATAACATCACTCAAATTACATTTTCCTTAAAGATAGGGATGATGACTTGCTTCTTCATAATACTCATCAGATAACAACATGCCACAGTACCATCCCTATTGCTACAGTTTTTCAGAAAAGCTGGTTTTCCTTCTTCGTTACTTGTTCAAAAGCATTGCATAGCAGTAGCCTACATGGATTCCATCACAGTCTGCACACTGGTGATGCAACGGTCATACAGCTTTTCTTTGATAACTCACAGAAATGGTTAGAGAGAGAAGTAGGTAAGGTTTCATACAATTTGAAATTTGTAAAGGAAAACCAAAAAAAGGTCAGATTACTGTAACACAGGTTTGGGAATGGCACACTAAGATTGCCACAGTTGGTCCCCTGCAATTGCAGATCACCCTGCAACCAGTGCAGAAGGGTCCACAGTACACCCACTGGATATAAAAAAAAACACTCCCCTCCCTCCTATTCATAAGCAAAAGCCAAACCAGGAAAGACATCAAGTGATATCAAGGACAAGGCAACACCCCAGATCTCCAGAATAACAGCAGATCTATTGGGAAAAGTGCCCACGTGATCATTATGACTTGGCAAAGCACTCCATATGACAATTGATGGTCTTTAAAATAAAATAAAATGTTAGTGAAGATTATAATCAAATGGAAAGATGGACATGCTAATACATGTATAGACCAGTGAAAGAAATCTGCATTAACATGCAGGCAAATTTCTAGCCCAGTACACAAGTCCACACGATATAATGTAACATGTATGAGTAAGTTATGATTACTTTCCATTCTCTACTATACTCTTTTTGAGGTTCATGAAATCCAGCAAAAAACTGCTCTGTATTTTTATCTTCAAAATTAATAAAACTATTAAAAGCAAATGCATAAATTTACATTGAAGACAATGAAAGCCTGTGTTTCTCAAACAGTATAAATATTTACAATGCAAGATAGTGATGAAACAAAACAATCTTGTCATTGTTTAGCAAGGACATTGCTTACATTCTGTATTGTACACAGATAATGATGCATTTTTAGGAAAATCCTGTGGTACATCACTTATTTTCCATTACATCAGAGCCTAACAGTTGTAAAGGCCATTTATGTACAACAGGCACCTACGCAACATTCTTCACTATTGTTTAACTGCTACCAGGCAAAACACTCCTCTTAAGCCAGAGTAAAAAGAATATACTATTGACTGTATGATTCTGTGTTTTGAAGAAGTATGAAATCATTTCTTCTTTGCCTGTGGGTGAATAAGAAATTTCCAAAGTGGTGCATGTAAGAATATATTTCTTTTGAATGATTTACGAGTTAAATGCCAAGTAACTCTTTATTTACTGGTTTAAGTTACAGCATATCTTTGCTCTGGAAGTCTTAATAAACTCTTGACTTCTGAATCATTATGACAAATGTTTAAACTCTTTCTGAGGAAACTGCTACAAGCCACATTCATTAGGACGATGAAATTGGAGCACCCAAATCCAGTGTCTTCAGAAGTTCAAGTATAGAGTAAAAGGGGCAATGTGCCAAGCATCCTATACCTGATGCTTTCACAAACTTGCATGACATGAGTTAATTATGTTTCCAACCGTAATTTCCCACATTTTAAAGCAAACTGAACTTTGGCTGCAAAGCTAGCTATGAAGTAATTTGCTATCCCCATAAAATTTAAAAGTTCAAATTTTAAATACAGGCGAATACTGTAGTCATTGAAGTAAAATACATTTTGGTGACACCTTTTTATCAGGAAGTATGTTCAGGCATAGCATGCCTACTTTATGGGGGGTTTTTTGTTTCCATCTTTTTCCATGCTGATACCTTCTCTATATATTTGCCAATGTCCAACAAGAACCCTCTCCCTAGAGGGCGAAGTGGGAAGGACCAGTAGCGCCAACTACACAAGAGCTTGTGCTCCAGGCAGAATAACCAGCTGGGGGTGTCCACAGCCCCCTAGACATAAATGCTCATTTTTTATTTTATTTCAAATATCACCAATACAGAGGTGTGCTCTCTGGCTGCAGTTCAGGAAGGCAAATAATTTAAGTTCTTCAGTTTAGTCACCTCTGTGCAATGGAAGGATAACAGTACTTCCACTTCCCCACTCCAGGCTGTTTGGGCTGTACAGATAGCTTCTGGGGGGGATAGTACTGTTCCTTACCATGGCAATGTACGGTACCTGGTACAACCAAGAGCACAGGCTGAAGTGATACAGTAAGACAAGCAATCAGAGCAGTAAACATCTGAGTCACTCCTTCAGCTTTAACCTGCATCCTCACCAAAATCAGACCTTGACTGGCGACAGTTGCTAGCCAGACAAACATGGTATTTCTTATCAATTTCAACATGGAAATTATGCTAGAAGAGCTTAAGAACCTATGTGTCACAGCATTATCATTACAAAGTACAGCTGCATAAAGCCTACAGACAGAGCCCAGGTCTGTGAACAGAATTAATTCCCCTCTAGTGCCAGAACAAGACAGCCTCTTCCAGCTGCAACTTGGTATCATGGGACACGTTGCACAGTTACAATGGCTGCATGTGCTCTTCTTATCGCAACTGTCCCTGGTGTACTTTAAAGGCCAGGCAACCCATTTCACAAGGCTGACAAACTGCTGGGCTGCCCTCATCCCAGCTCCCCACGCCACTGCTGACACCAACAAGCACTGGCAGCAGAGAAGCATCAACATAGTTTCCCTTCATTAGGGAGTTATTTCATCCGAGGATGCTGGCACGTGTACGCTGTTCTGCCTGTCCTCCCCCCACAACAGTACTCCGTGCCACCCGAAAAGAAGGGACTGGCATTACTGAACCCCACAGACAAGGCACTCCTTACTATGGTCTGTAAAAGGCCATTCATTTCTACCATACCTAAAATAGCCACTGGATGCGACTGTGAGATGAATACACAACTGTGGATTCCTTTAAACTGCTGCCTTCTTACATGGACAAGAAACCAGTGTCCAGTGGTTACATCCTCACTCATTGTCCTTGTTCTCAGTTCAGTAATTAAGTGTTGACCCTTTCTGTCCCATCCAGTATTAGTCCTTTTGTTTCTACAAATATTTGTAAGTTTAAAGATTTTATGAGAAGTTTAGAGAAACAGCACAAAACTCCACCAATCCATTCCTATGCACTTGCAAGATCTATATACGATCCTATTAAATCAAATCCATCACAGCATTCTATCACCAGAACTGCAGCATTTCTGAAGTCTGTCTGTCAGCCTCTAGCTGCCCATTGCCAGTCACCCACAGCCAGCTACAGGAAGCTGCTAAGACAGAGTGAAACACCCAGGTACCCAGAAATTGTGCCTGTTCATGAGAAACCCCATGAATTGCATACGTCTGTTGCTGCTGGAACGAGAGGCTTGCAGTGCTCTGCTGCCCTACTCTTCAATAACTTCTAGTTTTTCCTCCAGCAGATGCTTCAAGCAATCTTTGAGTATCTGATAAGGGTGAGGAGAAGCCCATGCCATTAGAGAGCAACATGCTGTGAAGACAAAAGATGGCTTAGAAGGAGCCTGGTGATAGCTGGGGCAATACGGTGGAATGGATTCCAGGATGCTGTCATATATCCACAGGGCAAAGAAAAGAAGTTGGTAGGGGAACTTGTCCAAACAAAGAAAGGCTTAAAATAAAATTCAGGATCATGGCCACGTCACTGATACCAATTGACATGTCACATTTTTCAACCCAATCACATTTATTAGTGGCTTTTCTGTCTTCTCCCCTAACAGATGCTCTTTGCTTTAAATTAGTTTAGACAGGAGCCACAGAGATGAGCCAAGTGTGCTAAACAAGGCCCATGTAATCCTGGTATTGTAAAATGGGAGGAACAGCAGTTTCTATCAGGTACCTGCTGAAATTAAAGGCAAGAAGAAAAAAAAAAATTTTAGAAGCTAAAATCTCATCAGTCCTGGAGGAAAACATACTCCTGGAAAGAGGGGGAGCATCGAACCTGTCGAGGCCACATCAGAATTTTGCATCAACTGCATTCAGAGCTGCAGTGAGATAAACCCATCTGACCCCACCCTGTTCTCCTTTACATTTTCCAGGACCCACATCTGCTGATCATGTGGTTTCCTTCTCTAAGTAGTTACAATTACAGTAACATTCAGGGACATTTGCTCTTCCAAAGAGCAGATAAAAAAATTACTACTACTACAGACAAATAATTTGAATGTCTGCTGAATTAGGCTGATGGAGAGATAAGGACATATTTCTTTATTAACCATTTTAAAATGGCAAATGCAGTATTTTTTTTTTTTTGATTGAAAAAAGAAAACTACTTCCTATTCCAAATGCAACAGATGCTAGAAAATCCAAGATAAAATCTCCTGTTTTCTGCTTGCTTAAAACAGTTGGCATGTTCCACTCCAGAGACAGTCCCATCTTTGGCACAGGCTCCCACACACGGGCTGTACAGCAGCATCAAGATGGTCATAAAGTATTTAAAGATGAAGGATATGAATTCAGCTATTTTTGAAGTGACAGGAATCCATAAGTGACCAAAACACTGCTGCTTTCTCCTTGGAGGACCAAATCAGTCCCTTTAGTCTCTGGGTGTTAGAGGAAGAAGCAGCACTGTGCTTAGGAACAGGCATGGTCTCCTCTGTGTCACAAGTGCCTGACACCATCCTTCTCCATCAGCCATGCTCTCTCTGAACAGGCGTAAAGCCTTGGTCTTGGAGCAAGTTACACTTCTTGTTTTACAGGGACATGTGCTATTCAGGGAACAGTACTACCTGGTGATGGCAAAGGCTCCCATTACCATCCTCTGTTGAAGAAGTCATTTGGTACAACCTGACATCACCTATATTTCCTGCAGAGTTAACACAAGTTTCACAGCTCAGCAAGGCCAGCTGATCTCTTACTGCCCCATCACAGACAGCAGTAGCCATCTGACTTAGACATGAAACTAGAAAGAGTGTAAAAAAGTATTCAGACCCCAATCTTTGGAAACGTTAAATATCTCAGCTGAAAAGCCTCCCTCTTCCTTGTTGGGCTGCTTCTGCAGCAAAGCCAGACAGTCGTCTTACGATGCTCAACCAATGTTACCTGACAGCTTCAAGCAGGAAACAACAACATAACACCTGTCAATGTTTGTTTCTGCGCTCATGGATTGTTTTTTTTTTTGGGCTGTGTGTTGGGTTTTTTTGTTTTTTTTTTAAAGAAACCAAAAATTTCTCTAGGAAGATGCCCACCAAGGAGGGTGGGCATCTTCTCTGCCTAAAAAAAAAAAATAAAAAAATACACTACTGGCAAAACTGCACCCTACAGCATTTAGCTGGGGCAAAGACTCAGCATGAATCCAGTGCAGAGTCAGTACCATCACCCTTACAGCACCTAGTCTCCCCCCAAAATTCCCTTCCAAAACGTTGATTCTGCCCAGTCTTTCCTGAATGGCAAAACAGAGATAGCACTACAGTCTCTGATCTTGCCCTATCTGCAGGTTATGAATTCGTTATGAATATTAGTTATGAATACTCCTCTAATTAGAGATCAACTGTGGAATTAGAGGGTGTATTATTTTTAGCAATCATCTGATTGAGCCGGAGCTGCAGTCAGTTGTAAATTACTCGCTGCTTTTTCTAAGACTACATTTTACACACCAACTTCCAATGCAACATTCAGTATCTCTTCAAAAGCTGTAATCTATCAGTCATCTTTGCAACGAAGAAAGAGGAACCAGCTATCATACAGCTGAGAATAGACTTCTTAAGTTCTTCAGTTTCTCAAAGTCTAGAAAGAATGGCAAGGGAGATGAAGAGGTCTGTAAAGGTACAGCTGCCTTCACACACCAGTGGTGAAGACACAAGCTTGAGTAACCTATCCCTTTGACAGCTGTCATGTTGGAGTGGCATCTCTTATAGAAGGAGTCGGAGAAGGTGCAGTGACAGCATACTGTGCTGGTTTGTTGCTCATCAGGTTAAAGCATGACAGCCTGCCAGTGATTTTCTTTTCTTGGCACATTCCAATGAAGGAAGAAGAAAAGGTTCACGGAAGAAAGGCTCATCTCAGACACTTGCCAACTCTCCTCAACTCACAGGGGTTGCTGGAGACTGAGGATAAAGAGCATCTCAGAGAAGCAGGTCTGTGCTGTTGTATGTCCATGTTACTGGCCTCAGTGCAACATGCAGTGTACAGTCAAGCTGCTTTCTACTCCCATCCCCTACTGACAAGAATTACTTTCAGATGTGAAACCCAACAGTTTCATCATCTTAGTAAATTCCCCGTTCCTGGCTCAGGTGTCTCTCATATGCATTAGTTAGATTACATCAACCACAAAGACCTGTCCATGAGCCACACAGGATACAGCTCAAAGGAGGTCAGAGATTGGATCATCAGCTGTCTTGAGTTTCTCCTCCCTTAATTCACAGAAGCAGCAATTCAGACTGTGTGACAAAGGATAAGTATATGCTTTGTGGGGTCATGTGGAAGGGAGGTAATACCACAGCACCAAGATGCAACTGGCAAATGTACCTTCCTGGAGCAGAGCATCCACCCTGGTGCAGAACCATCCCTGCAGCTTCCTCCCACAACCCCTGTACCTGGCATGGCCAGGAAAGACAGGCTAAGCCAAACCCATGCAGGTCTTAAACTGAAGAGCCTAAGTACAACAGCTACGGAAAACCCGAAAAGGCAGCTGGCAAGCAGTCAAGCAGCAGCTTAACCAACAGGATGCCTGCAGGGCACCACAGCCCTACCAAGTCGGCGCAAAGCACCTGCAGCACAGCAGTGAGAACATGTTGACTGAGAAACTTCCCAGTAGGCATTCAAAGATGGAAAAGAAAGACTGAACAAGTGTCCCAGCTGACAAGTAGAGCTCAAGTACACAGAGAAAGCAAACAACCGTAACAAACGTCTAACAGACACAACGGAAGATCACAGCCAAGAATAAAATGCATGATGTACCTAATTCCCTTTCCATATAAAGAACTGACCCTGACTCAGCTTCCTTGCTCTCTCTCAGGCGGCCGGACCACGCAATGCTATGCTTGCTTATTGTCAGGGTATCACTAACAAAGGAAAATGAGTGAGAAATCTAATCTTGAATCAAACGTGTTCAACAGCAACTGAGCTGGGATCCTTGCCTTGTGGTTGGAGAAACTGATACCAACATCACTAGCGAATAAAAGCCTAGGTCTGGTGCAGAGAGAAGCACCTCAGGGTCCGCAGAACACCAAATGCTGACCATGGGAGACTCTGATCCTGGGAAAAAGAAAATCACCAAATGACTACAAAGCGTGTATCTGACTTATCCCACTGCATTTGGTATGTATGTAGGTAGAGGAGATACTCCACTACATGCATCTCTGATACAGCTTTCTGAGCAGGGGTAAAAAAGCAAGGAGCACTTAGGCAACCCCTGGTACAAGGCACAGGGCTCTGGCAGAGCCATGTAGCGCTGCTCTGAATGCACAGCTTTGAAGCTGCATTTCTAATCTATCACTTGCAATCACCTGTAATCTGTCACACACCAGTAGGGAAGACTTGCTTTGCTAGAAACAAAGCCACACATTTTGTTTAAGACAGTAATCAGATGGATCAAGTAAGGTCAAAGAAGAATTTTGAACCTCTTGCCATTTGGAAAATAAAACAGCGTTGCAAACCCCAGTTTCTCAATGATTTGCCTGCAAAACTTCACACAGCAGTTTTCCTGCACTCCCAAGAAGGCTCATAAAAAGAATCTCATCTCAGTCCTTGGGAGCTGCAGAGCTCCACAGGTGTACCAGAGCAGGACTCCTCATACACCTGCCAAAGCATGTAGCAGCTTGTACAGAACGTGGAGACTTTTCAAGCCCTGCAATTTTGTGATGAAAGAAACTTGGTGAATATTTCTGCAACATCTGAAAGCGTTAACTCTAGCAGTCTCAGAAGTTATCCTCCCTGGATAATCCTTAGGAGGAAGGGTACAAAACAGCTGAACATGCTGTCACAGCAATCACAGAAACAAATACACAGCTCATGCAAAGGAACTGCTAAAAGGCAACATATAAAGTTATCATGCCAAAATCAACGAGGTATTTCAAGGCTACAGTGTTAACACACTGCATAAGAACACTGATGCATTTAGAAGGCTGAAATTTGATCTTGTTTTTATTAGCTTCTGCTTTGTTATGCCAAGAGCAAAGTTAAAATGCCCTTCCATCTTTAATCAAACACGCTATTTTTTTTTTGTTAGCTCCCAAGATCAAGCCAACCTGACAATACTCCTGTAATTTTACAAGGGAATCTCTCCTCCCTCCACCCCCTTATGTTATCAAACATTAATTTTGTGAAGAGCCTGCTGCACTGTGCCAGCTCTAATTTAGTAGCAATATTTAACCTTTTCCCTTCAGCTCTCAGAAGGCCTGGCAATGGAAGAAGGCCATCTCATGGGCAGACTGATTAGCACAGACTGATTTCCTACAGTTTGGCGTCCTGTGATAGCAGGCTTTGTAAGGGCCACTACCCACATGAACCATCCTGGGTTTAAAAAAGTGCTTTCTCCACGGGCTTGGGCGCGGAGCGAGGCTGCAGCTCCAGGCCATGACACTGCAATTTACAGTCCCTTCTTCCTGTGACGTCTAAATATTTGACATTTAGCCAACAGGTTCAGAAGTTACTTGCAGCGTGATTGCATAAGCCCACTTCCCCTTGGAAAGTTGAGCAAAAAAATTATTTTTTTTTTTGAAATCCAAGAACCTTGCAAAAAACGTGATACAGACAACAACTGAGTTGCAGGAAACTAAGGTGCATAGGTGAGGTAGCTTAAACCAAAAAACAGAGGCCAGAAGCACGAACAAGACTCAGATTTCCCGTCTCTCACAACAAACCTTCAGCTGCCACCGAACTTCCTCTTCTCTTCAGAGCTAAGCAGCTTGCTTCTTTTTCTCTTTGCAACAAGGACTTAGTGCAATAAGCGTTTATGCTGTTTGGTACAGGCAAACCCTCTCATCTAGAGATCATTTGCAATGTCAAAGAGCAGCAGCTCCTCTGCAAGTCTTCAGTCTACTTGCTTTTTTCTGTTTTGTATGCATATACGCACACACACACATTTTATACAAGCAGCTTCAATGTAAACGATCGGTCTCAGATTGTGCTTCAGAAAAAACACTGACAACTGTCCTTTCTTGTCCTGGCACTTACAGTTCAGATTTGGCAGGCAAGCTCTATGTGAAAATGACACTGAAAGCTATGGTGACAATAATCACGTTTTAACAGATGTTTTGGATGCAGAACTACCAGGGAAACTCACTTCATTTACCGGAAACAAGGAAAACCCAAACCCTACTGTTAACTTCAGAAAGAGCAGACTGCTCCCGTGTGTATTTTCCTCTCTGTGATCACCTATGGTAAACTATTACCTAGTGCTCTTCACATTGCTCTGGTATGTCAGACTTCACCAGGCTTATTAAGAACCAAAAAGCCACGGCCAACTTTCACTTTCTATCCATTGTAGCAGAGTTCATTATGCTGTTAAGTGCCAAGTCCCTTAAGAGCGGTTTGCTGAAGGAGACCAGGGGAAACCGGTGAGAAGGGGACAAAACCCACACTCAAACAGGGCAAGAGGCAGCATTTGCAAGAAGCTCTTGCTATAACGTGGCCCATGTTATGAAAGCATGGCAGAGCCCCATATTGCATCACTCCCTGTATTTCAATCCATCAATCTTCCCATAAATATATATATACACACACAGAAAAAGAAATATATATGCACACACCGAAATATGCCACATTTTCCATTACCCTTCCTCTTCTGATTGATATGCTCATAGTTACAAGAGATTGCAACAAGGACTGGCCTAGTAGTGAATCACCCTCAACAGCACACTACACACTACACTTTTACAACTAGAAATAGAGGGATCAGAGAGATTAATCCTCTCTGTCCTGGATGACATGAGGAGCCAGTGACAGTGAAAGCAAATATAAATAGGCAGAGAAGGGGCTCTGTCTTTCTGCAGTTCCCTTTGGTTTTGAAGGAGGCTTACCCACCAACAGATACCTTAAGAGGTTGTTATGAATGAAATTAAGCAAAGGCGTCCTTTTTATAAGCCCTGCAGTAAGTGGGAGAGGAGGAGCTTTCATTAATAATTCCTGTGACACCGCCTTCCCTCTTCCAGAAAGTTAAAGGCCGGGCTCAGCCCCACTGCAAAGAGAAGCACTGATGGAGGCAAGATTGAGGAAGTATTCAGTCAGATATTTAATTAGTGCTATAGGGCAGGCTGTACGTAGCGAGTCGGTTGCTTAGTTGGGTAGTTAATACTACTCAAATGATCCTCTACAGGCAAAATTCACCCAAAAGCCATGTCTAGAAGTCAGAAACCTTTGGTGCTAGGAGTCATGGCAATACACGGACCCCCACTGCTGTCGCCACACAGATTCTTGTGTAATAAGAAAGCAGAACTCAAACCCCAACTCTGGCGACAGGAGCAGAAGCACGTCCCCCCTCCTCAAGCGTCACCAATGGTGAAGAGTCATTAGCAGTAAGTCTGAGTGACAAATTATTCTGGTTATTAGAATCAGCAGATCAGACCCAGGGGAAGCCTACCTGTTTATTAACAAGTGTTGTTTTTTTCTGCAGATACTCTTCCTTGCAGGCTCAGTACACACAATAAAGAGGAACTGAAAGGCCTTTTAAAAATAAAGTACATTTGAGAGGAAGGGAGGGACAAAGGATTTGTAGGCTTGTTTTGAAAATTAGCAACTTTGTGTGTAACCTTGAACCCTTTTCTTTCTTTTTTTCTTGTTTTTTGTCAACCTAGATCCTTCTATCTTTCTTTCCTTCTCCTCTGTCTTATCCAAATGACCTCTTGATTCAAAGAGGAATGTTTCTTGTCCTATGTCCAGGACATAACAGAAATTGAGCTACCTGCTCAAGGAAGAACAGCAGCGGGGAATATTTTATTCCTTGCAATGAATGTCTTATCCTTGATGGTGTGTAAACACATGATCTTACTGAAGCCATGGCCAAACTGGGGGGCAAACTCGCCCTCACTGGTTTTCAGTCACTGGTTAAATGACATTTCTAAATCCAATACCTGGTTTTCCATGGAGAAACTCTGGCACAGTTGTTCATGACCAGCCTCACCTGCAGATTGGACTGGTGACATGTATTCTGTCCTCCTGATGCCTTTCGAAGGACACAAAGAAACTTTAAGGGGCAGATATCAAGACATACCTAACTGATAAATAGGAATTACCTACCCTCAAAGAATACAACATTTATATTCTATATTGATTCTGGCCACATATTCTGCAAGGTTTACAACTGGGATCCTTAAATGAGTCTCCAGTGATAAAGTGCTCATCTACTGGTTGACTTGATTTCATCAAACTATGGAAAATTTCAGCCACAATTTCTAGAATCTTTTAGTATTTTCCACTTATCCAATGTATACCTGGCATCAAAATTTCCAACACTGTTTTCAGTCAAGGTCAATCAACCATGACATCCTGCCAGGTCTCTGGTTAAACTAAAGCCGTGCTACCAAGCTCCCCTACTTGCTGGCAGGTATCAAAGGTGAACTCCAAAGAGGTTTTAATTTTTAAAAATAGAGAAGTAACAGTTATTTACATATATCTTTGATCTAAAATGGCCCATAACTGATAACCAGCTGGGCACATAATAAAGGCCAGCCTTCCCCCTAGTCCCTGGGGAAAGAAATTGCAAGCAGTAGAAACTGCTAATGGTTGAGGTAACCTTTGCTGTTTGTGAACTGGCTGGCTGGCAATGATTTACATTTAAGAATAACGCAGCTCTTAAAGCACATCTTTAATTGCGAAAAGACTGTGCTTTCAAGGGCTCTTGTCCATTTACCTACCCCAGAATCAGTAAGCACAATATAATCTGCTATTTGGGGTTTTAGTGCTTCACATGAATTAGTTACTTTGATAAAAGACCCCCCAAAATAGTGTGGGAAGCAGTGAGGAAGGTTCTGTTTTGGAAATGATGAGTTCTTTGGACAAGTGGTGTTTTCAGTAAAAGCCAGATAACAGAACTGGTAAAAATGGCCCTAACTTTGTGAAGAGGGTTTTGAGGACCTGGAGCTGTGAAGCTTCACAACAAAGTCCACCCAGCAAGTTTAATACCAACTCTGCTATGTCACAGCAAGCTTTCACCAAATCTTTGCAGTCAATGCACAAGTCAGCAAAATAGAAGTCACATTAAGTCCTGCAGGGGTTCTGCCTCACTATGGGAACTAATACAGTTTACGTGGCTCACTCAGCTCCTGCAGCAGCTAGCACTAGATGCACCAGAAGAAGAAATGGAGCAAGCACTGGACAGCTTGTTCCCCAGGAAGATTTCCCCTCTAATACCTTATGCCCTAAAAGAGAAGTTTTTTCCAGACTTGAAGTTTTCCATTCCATATAGCCCTCTGCAGCTTTGGTATTCACTGTCTGCCACATGCACACACAGTCCAAGCACAACAATGTCCAGGGCTCCTGCAAGCTCCTTCCTCCAAAGTCTGTTCATTTTTTAAAGCAGCCCAGCTACAGCCTCTTACAGAACACTAGTTAGATACTTCTACAGGATCAAGAGTTCCCTCATTTTTGGGGGAAGAAGGAAGGGCAGGACCAGAGCAAACTAAAATCAAATAACCCCCACCCCCAAACAACAGAAAAGAGACACTCCATTCCTGTTTTCATTTTTCCTGGCAAACGGCCATGCTCACTCCAGTCTTTACCATTTCTGAAGTTGGCTATGAGTCACATTAGGGCTGACTGCTTCCTAGATGTATGGCACGAAAGACCCATAACAGGAGACTCGTTTTTCTTAGGCATCAGAATCAATTCAGGACTTGCAAGAACCATCTACCGCTCCTTCCCTGAGTGGCATTACTACTGCGAGCTGCCACACTCCTGCAATGATCTGCCTGCCTCACTAACACCAGCGTTTGGAAGACCAATAAGGAAATTGGGCTGGCAGAGAAGAGACTTCAGTATGTTATCCAAAGTATGTGTGACAGCCTCAGGAGCAGGGAAGACTGAGTCCTTTCACCCTTGAACATAGAAGAGTTGCTGGTCCAAAAGGTTAGACCTAAAACAACAGAAGTTTTATGTGTTGTTTTTTTTTTTAAATCTCATTGTGAAAACACATAGTTCACCTGGCATGCTAAATTAATCTATCCTTGTTAACACTTAAAAATGGGCAAAAGCAGCAAGGAAACAGGTGGATTTTCTAGCACTGGAATCATAACTGGCTCATCTGGACACTCCACCAGTTCTGGCCACATATCCATACACTGAGTCATGAAAAGGCTTGCCGCCTCTCTTCCAATACTACACCCCAGGCCAGAAAGCTGCTTTTCAACTAATTTACCTCTACAAGCAAAACTGCTGACTAGGGCTAGGTGAAAGCCATGTTAAAAAAACAACAAAAAAAACCCAATACCGTAACTACAAATATTCAGTGAATTGTGAATTTTCTAACTTCACATCAGACTGTAACCCAAGTCACGCGAAGTCCCCAGCACAGGAGCAGTTGATCAGACTACTGAAGTCCTATCGGTTTCACCAACCGTAGCAGAATCAAATTCTGGGGAATGTCTCACTTTCTCTGAGCAGCTAGGGCCTTGCTCAGGGCAGTCTGGTACCAAACCGTTTGGGCCACAGTTGAGAAGCTGTCAACACCTGTCAGCAGGTATTACCCTGGGTGCTGGGCCATACCCTTGAGCCAGGACCCTCGATGTTTCCATCTCCAGAGGCAGACTTAGCAGAATTTTGCATGAGTGGAAATCATCAGCATTGATAGGTTTCAAAGAAAACAACTTAGGTTTGATATATAAGCATTTTTCCAAGAATACTTCCGGAGTAGTGTCAGATGATGCTGAAGTTGAGCCAGGGATAGCCCTAATCAACAAGTTTTCAGAGGAAGTAAGTTATTTCAGCAGCAAAAGTTCACAGAGTGCCGCTGCTTCAGCTAGTGTTACTGTCAGACCAGCAAACCTCTTACACACCCATCTTCCTTCCAAAATCTCCTTCCACCTTCACTCAAGCTCTACCTAAATGGTCCCTTCCATGCTTATGCTGCTAGGTTATTTCACAACTCTGCTGTGCCCTGCATCCAAGCCCTCTGCCAGCTGCAGCACCTGAGCCGTGTGTCCCCTTGCACTGCAGTCTGAAACAAACTGATTTTGCGTTGGCATATTAAAATCCTAACTTTGTTCGCACTTCCAGCATACTAAAATAGGAAAAAAAGCATTACACCTCAGGACAACTCGAGCATTACACTGCCAACTAGCTCCAGGAAGCACAAAGGGATTCCGACTATTTTCCAGTCTGCCGTTAAACTTCACAATTTGTTATGAACACGCTGCGACCAGCACACTCTGGTTAGCAGTTTTATCCCTGGCGTGTCTCCACTCCACATCGCAAAGCGAACGCAAATGCGGGTGCTCCTCCGCAGCGGAGACCCCGCGCAGCCCCGCGCCTCCCCGCTCCCGGCGCCAGGCGCACACGGACGGGCTGAGGCTGAGCAGACAAAGCCGGCGGAGGTGGGAAAGCCGCTTACAGCGCATTAGGTGCCGTTGCCCCGGCTCTCCGAGCAGCGGCTCCGCCCCGGCCGCCCCCGCCCCGCGGGCCGGCGACCGCGCTCCCTCCGGCCCCGGCCGACGCGTCACGCCGCTGCAGCCGGTCCCACGGGGCAGCCACGGGCCGGGCCGGGCCGCCCCCGCGCAGCCGCCTGTTGCTGCCGGCGCGGCTCCCGGCGGCGCCTCACCTGCGGGCGGGCGGGCCCGCCGCCAGACTCCCGGAGCCAGGTGGTGTCGCGGGGGCGGGACGAGCGGCGGCCGCAGGCACCGAGCGGCACCGCGGGCGCCCCGCCCGGGCCACCCCCGCCGCACGGCCTCGCTCCCCGCGGCGGCGGCCCCGGCCTCCCCTCGCCGGAGGAAGCGGCGGCGGCCCACCCTACCTTGGTGCCCCGCGCAGGGCCCGGGCCGGCGGCTCCTCCTCCGGCTGCGGCGGCTGCTGCTGCCCATGCCCGGGGCCGGGAGGCGACGCGCCGTGGCGCCGGGGACCGGGAAGCTCCTGCCGCGCCGGGACACCGCCGGCTCTCTCGCGCGGCTCCTGTTTACCTCGGCTCCCCGGCCGGCCGGGCTGCCTGTCAGCGCGCCGCCCCGCCCCGGCCCGCCCCCGCCGCCATGGCCCGGAGGAGGACGGGGAAGCGAGGCGCGGCGCCGGGGACGCGGCTCCCTCCGGCGGGGAGTGCTCCGGTGGGCAGGGCCCGGCCCGGCCCCCTCCCGGCCCAGCTTGGCCGGCGGGCGGGCGCGCAGCCGCCCCTCCGCCCGCGCCGCCCGGCACCTTCCCCCCGAAGCGCGGGGCCGCGGCACGATGCAGGCGGGGGCAGGCAGGGAGCCGCAAGGAGAAAACCCCCAGCGCAGCGGGTGCCCTCCAGCTGTCCCGAGTTCTGCTCTCGCCCATACACACCTTACAGTCCTGCCGTGAACAGTTGACGCTAATGCCATTCCCGAGGGGAAAACGGCTTGCCCTTTACAAGAATTAGAAGAAAATGGCTAAACTAACTTCATAAGGTGCCATTTAACTTTCTTAAAATGTATGTATGCTGTAAGCCTGAAGATGGCTCACAGCCACTCTGATAAAGTGTTTTTTATTAGTGATTCACCTGCCTGTATTGGTTTATCAGCAGAAGACCACAGAATCATAGAATCAATTAGGATGGAAAAAGGCTTCCAAGACCATCAAGTCTAACTGTTCACCCAGGACTGCCAAGGCCATCACTAAGCCATGTCCCTAACCACTGCACCTACCCATTCTTTAAACACCTCCAAGGATGGTGATTCCACCACCTCCCTGGGCAGCCTGGTCCAATGCTTCATCACCCTTTCAGTGAAGAAAGTTTTCCTAATATCCAATCTAAACCTCCCCTGGCAGAACTTGAGGCCGTTTCCTCCTGTCTGTCCCTTGTTATCACACAAGAGACCGACCCCCACCTGCCTACAGCCCCTTTCAGGCAGCTGTAGAGAGCAACAAGACGCCCCCTGAGTCTCTTCCTCGTCACCCCCAGCTCCCTCAGCTGCTCCTCATCAGACTTGTGCTCCAGACCCTTCCCCAGCTTTGTTGCCCTTCTCTGGACACGCTCCAGCACCTCAACAGCCCTCTTTGCAGTGAGGGGCCCAAACCTGAGCACAGTATTCGAGGTGCGGCCTCACCAGTGCCGAGTACAGGGGGACAGTCCCTGCCCTGGTCCTGCTGGCCACGCTGTTTCGGACACAAGCCAGGATGCTCTTGGCCTCCTTGGCCACCTGGGCACAGTGCTGGCCCATGCCCAGCCGGCCGTCAGCCAGCACCCCCAGGGCCTTCCCCGCCAGGCAGCTTCCCAGCCGCTCTGCCCCAGCCTGTGGGGCTGTGTGGGGCTGCTGTGACCCACGGGCAGGACGCGGCACTGAGCCTGGTTGAACCTCATACAGCTGGCCTGGGCCCATGGGTCCAGCCTGTCCAGACCCCTCTGCAGAGCCTGCCTGCCCTCCAGCACGTCAACACTCCTGTCCAGCTTGGTGTCATCTGCAAACTTACTCAGGGGACACTCAATCTCCTCATCCAGATCATTGATAAAGATATTAAACAGAACTGGCCCCAGTACTGAGCCCTGGGGAACGCCAGTAGTGACTGATCACTAGCTGGATATAACTCCATCTACTACCACTCTTTGGGATCAGCCATTCAACCAGCTTTTTACCCAGCACAGAGCACACCTGTCCAAGCCATGAGCAGCCAGTTTCTCCAGGAGAATGCTGTAGGAGATGGTGTCAAAGGCTTTACTAAGGTCCAGGTAGACAGCATCCACAGCCTTCCCCTCATCCCCCAGGCAGGTCATCGTGTTGTAGAAGGAGATCAGGTTCGTCAAGGACCTGCCTTTCACAAACCCATACTGGCTGGGCCTGATCCCTCAGTTGTCCTGCACGTGCCACGTGATGATGCTCAGAACAATCTGCTCCATCACCTTCCCTAGCACCGAGGTCAGGCTGACAGGCCTGTAGTTCCCCAGATCCTCTTTCCTGCCCTTTCTGTAGATGGGTGTCACATTGGCCGATGTCCAGTCTTCCGGGACCTCCCCAGTTAGCCAGGACTGTTGATAAATGATGGAGAGCGGCTTGGGGAGCTCCTCTGCCAGCTCCCTCAGTGTCCTCGGGCAGATCCCGTCTGGCCCCATAGACTTGTGCCCATTTAAGTGGAGCAGCAGGTCACTGACCGTTTCCTCCTGGACTGTGGGGACTTCATTGTGCTCCTCCTCATCCCCATCTTCCAGCTCAGGAGGCTGAGTTCCCAGAGGGAAGCTGGTCTTACTGGTAAAGACTGAGGCACAGAAAGCGTGAAGTACCTCAGCCTTTTCCTCGTCTTTTGTGGCAGTGTTCCCTGCTGCATCCAATACAGGGTGCAGATTCTCCTTGGCCCTCCTTTTGATTCCAATGCGTTTGTAAAAATGTTTTTTGTTATCTGTTACGGCAGCAGCTGGCCTGAGCTCTAGCTGGGCTTTTGCCTCTCTGATCTGCGCCCTGCATAACCTCACAACATCCTTAGAGTCCTCCAGAGGGGCCTGCCCCTTCCTCCAAAGGTGGCAGACTCTCCTTTCTCCCCGAGTTCCAGCCAAAGCTCTGTCCAGCCAGGCCAGCCGGCAGTGTCTTTGGGCACATGGGGACAGCCTGCTCCTGCGCCTTTAAGACTTCCCTCTTGAAGAATGCCCAGCCTGCCTGGGCCCCTTGGCCCTTCAGAACTATCTCCCAAGGAACTCTGCCAACCAGGCTGTTAAGCAGGCCAAAGCTGGCCCTCTGGAAGGCCAAGGTAGCGGTTCTGCAGATCCCCCTCCTTACTTCTCTGAGAGCTGAAAACTCTTGTAATCTTGTGATAGCTACAGATACAGAGGAGACCAGAATGAGATCTTCCTAGGTACCATGTGTGCAGCCTGTTAACTTCAGCAGTGCTGTTACTTCCAGCCACTGGAATGTCAAAACAAAATATCCCAAGACTTAAGCTTCCCTATAAAGACCTGCTCCTTTAGAACAGCTACATCCCATTGCTAGGCTCAACAGAGGGGCTTGATTTTTGAACACTGCTGCTAGATGAGGAGAGGCACTGGCCAAATCGGGGCCAAAGACCACACCTTCCTTCTCAACTTGGTTGATGTAAACAAAAACCTAAAAAAGATTTACTGGCCTGCAGCAAAAGAAAAGGTAGGATTATGCAAATTAGCTGGGAAAGATACCCATAATGTACCACTTTTTTCAGGGTTCCTCAGCCCTATAACCAACCCCCTGCTTATGTCTGTGGCACAGGAGCATTGCACCCTCTCCGTGGATGCACTGAACTTGGAACTCAGAGATGAAACTGTATTCTGGGAGTATGGTCAAAACTTGGGAGTCTAGCAGGTTGAAATGCCCTTTCGATCCTCAGCAGCCATTTGCTTCAGTCATGGCATACGAGTACCTTTATGCTGGAACAGCTTCTGATTTCCTTGGCAAAGACACTGCTCTAACATGTTCTCTGGGCCCTTCTCATGACCGCCGTTACATCAGAACATCACTGGCTTAGTGGAGTCAGTATGGTGTAAACAAAAAGGTCTGAGTACTAGAAGGACGCTAATGAAGTTTGCCCATAGCTATATCTGCGTGCCATAATCTCTGTTACTATTTTACACTTCATTTTGCAAGTAGATATGCTGGACTAGGTGAACTATACTATCAAGGTGAATTATACAGGGAAAAAAGCAAAGTGACAGTTTTATGAGAAGGTGCCAAGGGAGATATTTCCTCTCTCCAGACATGGTACCTATCCCACTTGGGAATAAGTAAAAAAGAACAGGAAGACATGCAGCCTTGCTGAACTGTTTCCGTCAGTGCAGTGCAGACAAGAAAGCAGACAACATTAAGAGGAAAAACAGAAAACAAGGCAAGCTCCTGACTTGACATGCAAGTTCATTCACTAAACCTAGTCAAAGTTTTTCATCTCCTGTGCCTGTACTTTTCATGTCAATAATTTACAGGACTCCAGAAAGATTACATATACCCTTAGAGAACAGTGAGAAAAGCATACAATCATTAAGGTAACCCCTCAATGCAGAGTACAACCACACACTACAGAAAAATGACACATTGCAATAGATTTCAGAGCACAGAGAGGCTGGGCTGAAATCCTGTCGTTGCATTTCAGAGTTAGGACCCAGCACACCCATGTAGTGAAAGTGGGTGACCACCAACCACAGTGTGTCTTCCTGGGAAGACGAGGGTGTGCCTGCAGCTCCTCTTCACTCCTATGTAGACTGCAGTTAAAAAACCTGGTACTTAGATCATACCCTTTCACAAGATAGGGTATGGTAACATGCATATGTGATGAGAATCATGTCTTCTTGAGACACAGTGTATCATAATGCTGGCTTGTAAAAACAACCAGTTTCCATCCTAAGCTGCACTGCTGGCTTACCTAGAGGCCACAGGGATGTCTCAGAGGAGGCTGTTTTCTTCCTTCATACTCGCAGTCCATTTTGTGGTGACTTTTTAAAATTATTTTTCAGGCTAGAATTGTATCCCACTCTGGGAACAGTGTAGCTCACCACCCGGTACCGTATGCCAGACTAGAAAAGGGATCTGTAGATGCAACTGGAACAGAAGTAGAAATTATACAGAAATACAGTCACACAGAGGGCAGATTTTCCAGGGAAACTAGAGTAACTAATGATTAGGCCTCAAATGAAGGCAGCCACAATAAGCTTCCAGTACAACACCCTTGATTCTCAAGGGGAGCAAAGTGCCTGAACTCCTTTGCAGATCAAAGTCTTCCCTGTGTTTTGCAATTTATACTCCCTAGTGTCTACATTTCCCCAGAAAGCTGGTCTAGTATGTTAACACGTGTTGCTGTTCTTTCCTGAGAAGTCTCAGCAACAACCTCCTGAACGCAAGACTGCAGAGCTAGGACTAAAGCCTCAATGCTCTAGAGCAAGCACTACCGTGGAACATCCTCCCTGCATGCCTCACAGCCCACCAGTAGAAAATGCAAACCTAAGCTTTTGCAAATGTTCCCACCACCAAATTTACAGCTAGTTTAAAAAGTAGGGAAGGAAGAATAAACTTAAGCTGAAGGCAATTAGTCAAATGGAAATCTTAAAATTCTTCTAGCTAGTGTTGCTTTTCACAATCCGAGTAGGAGATGAGAGGTTTTAAAGAAATTATGGGAACAGAACATCTCCACTTTACTAACTGGATACCTCTGGCTCAAAGTTAAAAGAAAACTGTAGTTGGGGAATATGTGCCTAGAAATGCATATCATGCTTAGCTGAAGATACTGATGGGTCTGCAGAAGAGCTGCCCCAATGCCTTGCACACAGGATCTGGACTGTGAGCATACCTATGGCTTTTGAAAATACTTGTCATCAACAAATTCAATTTGTTTAAAGTCATGATAGAAGTACTTCTGTGCCCAGGAGACTCCAAATCTCTCTAAAAGCAGCACAGATCTAGCATACGGTTATTAAGACTATGATTTTTCAGAAATACTTTTATTCCTTTTAGCAGGAAGACTTGAACAGCACTGTGGGGCAGAAACCCTGAACAGTAAAAACTGCTGTACAACTGTGCCCTCTTTTTTTGTCTTTAATTACAACAATATATACAGTAGCTATGTGGAAAAGAATAATTAATTTTCCCCCCAGATAATTATAAATGATCTTTTTATTCTACAGTAACAGTCTGAGCACCTGCATGTTTCCATAGCAACCCCACAATACTTCAGGGGATTACTTTAGAATTCCACTGTGGTTTGGGTCTCTAAAGTTAATTTAGATATTTTTTTGGGGGAAAAAAATCTGTTTCCAAACACTACTACTACCATATATTTAATGATCTATACCAGTCTCCTATGTTACCATCTTCAGAAACTGCAACACTTCCTTGCAGCTTTTTGCACAAAACCATGCAGTATTATGTATCACTCTAACCAGAACAGCTATTATGGACTTACGGCTGGAAGCATCCCCAGAGGTCTTGCAGGGGATCACACTTATGGGAAGGGCTGATGGAGAACTGTAAATCCCAAAAATCCACATCCCCAAAAGACCCCTTGCAAAGAGTAGGCAGGTGTACACACCTTCATTCACTGAAGTATATATACGCTCACTCATTTCACGTGCATATATGTCAATCTGTGGCTATTAATTTAAATTGTAGAGAAACACATCTATTAGACTGGTAACAACTACTAGAACAACTACTAAGCCTGATGACTAGGAAGCTTTAAATCCAGACATACGCATACGTGCTCACACGTGCAAACATGACATGAATACAGACAGGACAGGATGTGCTCCTAAGGCTTTTTCTTTGCTAGTTTTTTTCCAGGTCAGCTCAATTCCTTTACTTCCTTCCAGCTGCATATCCTGCGTTGTGTGTTGCCCCATTTGTTCACTCTCTTCTATGCAACACTACTGGAAGAGACGAGGGGAATTTCTCCAAAAGTTCTCTGATGACCCCTAGTTTTACTGGGGGTGAGCCCAGGGTTCACTTTTGCTCTGCTATTTTCTGTCTGTGCTAGGTGAATAAAATAGATTCTGGTAAGAGCAAGAAAAGACAAGAGTTAGGGGAAGGTGAAAGGAACTGATGTGAATTCAAGTAGAAAGATGGAAGGAAATACAAATAAAGTTTATGTCCTTCCTGACTCTTTTTCATTCATACAAAGATGATTTCAGGTTCCGAAAGGAAAAGGAAAGAAAACAACTTACCTCTGTATGATTTGGAATTCCTTAAAACCTGTTACCAATGTGCTTTACACAGCACCATTTTTAAGTCTGCTCCACGGGACAGGTGGGAACATTTTTTGCCATTCTCTCCCTTAAAACATCAAGAAAACCAGCTACATGTTTCGGTGCCAGTTTTAGGAGGCAAATTATTTGCTGAGGTTGTATCAAGAATACAGAAAGTTAAGCGCTTTCCTGATTCCCTCAGGAACAGGAAAGGAGCAACTACCACTCCCTTTCTTCCCCAGCTCAGAACATCGATGTTATAACCAGCAATGCTTAGGTGTGATGACTGAAAGATGCTCACTGAAAACTGTATTACGCTACAGTAAATGGCAACAGCTAAGAACTGAGTGAAAGAAGAAATTAAATGATGCATGAGAATTGCAAGGCAGGCACCTGAAAGATGTTGTAACACTGAACAAGCACCGTATAGTGTTAAAGCATTGATTCTTTGTGATTAGGAGAGAAAGAAGTAAGTCTGCAGTGAGGCTAACCTTCAAATATATACATGCAACATATCTAAAGAGCTGCAGTCACTGTAAAATAAGCCATTTTTCTTTCTCAGATAATTTTTGTGACCCAGCAGAATGCACTGTTCAAAGTCTAAGGAAGAGCTTTTACCAGAAAAGCATCAGATTTCACAGCTTATATCACCTTTAATGGAAACACCACCAGAGCTCCAAGTAGGTGTTTTGCAAACATCTTAACAAGTGTATTTCTGAAGTGTCTCAAATTTATTGACCTTGCTTCAGTCTCAGACACAGGATATAAATTAGCAGTGCAGTAAATACATTTTACTAAAACCTGGCCTTCGAAAATCACTAGAACGAGATCATTTGAACCCCATCTCCGAGACAGAGTGGCATCAGCCATTAGTCTCTCACTTGGAAAGCAACAAGAGAAAAAAAGCATTCCTGCCTGCAAACACAATTGTAACCTTTCTCCCCATACAGTGATGTAAGATCCTTGCGTATTGTAGATTTAGGAGACAATGACTGCCCTACATGCAGCAGTTTTAATCTGGCATGGCGTGTGACAAACAGGCATATGACTGCCCACCCCAGCAGACTTCAGGAACTCTTCACAGGCATGTGAGGGTGCCTTTGAAGAGTGACAAGATTTGATACAGCTTTGAATCTGTCTCAGAGCAGATAAGCCTTTAGAGTCATAAAGCCTAACTCAGGCCTCATAAATGCTATCCCCTGCAGAAGTGTTAATAGGGATTTTATCATTACTGAGCCTCAAAACTAAGGAAGAGGTTAGCAAATGCAACAAACTGATGTTTTAGGATAATTTCTCTAGATAAAACTAGTTGTCTAGGTATGGGTGAAATAGCTCTAGGGAAATCCAACCAACAACGTTAAGGTGTCACACTGGATCAAGGCTTACAGCACTGCAAGTCATTTAGTATCCAGATAAAGGAGAAGCCTACACCTTAGTCCCTTCTTTGTAGCCCAGTAAATTTATGCGTTCATTCAAGACAGGATATGCACTTCTAGAAAAAAGTGAAGCTCAGCAACAAGCGATACATCTATAGAGGTCAGGTGGTACTGCAGCTGGGACTACAGCTCACCATTTTCTCGTCCTACTTTGCAAAAAGAAAAAAAACACAAAACAGTTTCCTCCTCTGCTGATCAGAGCTTGGAAAAAGGACTTCACTGGTGTGCTGTACTTCCAGGTTTGTTACTTAGGCCACTGAGGAGCATACAGAAAATTGTATTAACTTACTCCCCTGAAACCCATATATGCAGAGGAAGGAGGACATTTTTTGAACTCATCTCTTAGCAGCCGGTATTTCAGCTTTGGCTGCCCCCACTGCAATAAATATTTGCATGCATGCAACACACAGAAGTGGTAAAGGTGTAAAAATAGGCAGCCTATTTCGGTGTAGCAATACCCAGATGTCATCTTTCTCATAAACATAGCTATTGTGCTGAACTCTGCTAGATGTTCCCCTTACAGAGCTTTCCTACATTTTCTCCTCTTACTCTAACTATTTATATCCTGCCCAGAGTACAGACAGATTAATAATAATAAGCATTTCTATGGGACCTCCCTTGGAAGAGCCCTGGACAGATTTGACGAGATATTTTAGAAGCCTGCATTTTAACAATACCTTAGCTGCTTAAAGCTAAATATACAAGACAGGAAAATGGGAACCAGGGGATTGAAGCAGACAGAAGGATCTCTGAAAGTATACTGCACAATTAGAGGACATTCAGAGGACAGCAAGCATAATTAAGGCTCTGGAATAGCAAAGACAGTGAATCGCTACCATAAAAAAAGATGAGTGAGAGGAGAAGTGATATAAACACAGAACATACTGAATACTCAGAAGACGCTATCGGCCCTTTCTCTAGACCAAATTAATTTCAATGACAAAATGGTAGGAAATTCAAAACTACAGTGAAAGAAAATGCTTTTCACCTTACACATAAATAGAAATAAGCGAGACTGTGACTTTTATCAAGACTCAAAAATAGTCTCAGACCTTTATGGACCTCCAAATTAATACTCTACACTGAGTCAGGAAGTTCTTCTTCAGACCAGTCATTAGCACAAGAGGTACGATCCAGTGTTGAAAACAGGTTCCTGCACATTCCGCTACAGAGGAATTCTTGCATCTTCTTCCGAACTGTCTGTTACCTCCCTCTTCTCAGAGACACATGCTGGACTGGATGGACCTCAGGATAATTAAATCTACTTTGATGACCCCTAAAGCAAACTACCTATAATTACTGGCAAGACAGAGAACGATAAGAAGAAATCTTGTCACTCAACTCTCAGTCTCAAGACCATGTTTAAACCCAAAGATATTTCATTATACGTCCTTTGTGTTGTAACTTTGCACCAGCCAGTGCAGGTTTTTAGCAAACCACTACCATACCCCAAATACGGCCCATTTACGGGGCAACAGTTCCAGCACCTGGTATTAAGGACAAATTAGATTAATGCAAAATAAATCCAAGCCTACTGTTAAAACATCAGTTCATGTGAAATAAAAAGACTGTCTGCACATTAAGTTTATGGATAGAAGGGAGAGAAAAAATGTAAATGTTCGTATTTTGAAAAAAAAAAATGTTAATTTGTTAAAAAAACCCACCACACCACAGAGAAAGAAAGAGAGGGTGTTTCAAAATTCCTGATTTTTCCTTTTAGAAAACTTTACTGTTTTTACTTCCAACTCATTAGCCCTCTTACATACCATGTAAATAATTTTCGTTATTAGGTATTGTTTTGAATTTCTGATGCTAGACATAACACCTAATTTCAGCAATAATTCACCGTCCAGATGTGATTAGAATACATAACCCTTACATAACTACATACACACACATACTACATACATATATGATATATAGTAATCAGTCCTACTGAAGACTGGATTAGAAAGGACTGAAAGCAGCCTTAATGTGTGGTTTCGGAATAAATTTCTGTTGCTGAAGACCTGTAAAGCTTCTTGAATTGCAAGGCCAGAAATTACAAGTAGTAAGGAATGGTCAATTTGTTTGAGGAGTTACTGGTGTACACTCCTCACACATCACTGAGTTTATTTTTTCATACCCTCACCCTGTACTTGTAAGAAAAAAACACAGTATTTGTCATTCTCCAGTATGAAATCATGGGGGCAGGTAATATTTTTACTGCATATGTAGAATCCAGCATAACTTAGCTAGCAGACATCTCTGAAATTCATACTTGCAGGGTTAGTGGGGATACACAGAGGAGGGCTTTCTGTTCTGAAATTCATTCAGATTACCTCAGCTTACATCATAAAAACCAGCATGGAATTGTACATTTTTGAGGCACTCTTCCATTCTTTTCAAAGTTTCTCAAAAAAACCTTTGGAATTAGGAAAAGGTATGGATCGTACCCTGCTGCTGACCTCCTCTGATCTGTTCAGAGCCGGCTGAATAAAGGTCATAAAGAAATAATCAGTTTTCCTTATCCATGGTTTTCTCGCCAAATCTTGTTATTGGGCAAACCCAAAACTTCCCCGTTCCGAAACGCCTCCGCTGCCCCCTGGTGTCTCTTCTCTGCAGCTTCACACGGAAAGCTAACGCCTCAACAAGCCCTCTGCCGCAAAAAAGTTAAGGCACAAACCAGTGGACCACACTTCCAGATGCAGCTCTTCTGCAGACTGATGTTTATAATACTTTCTCAAAAAGATCAAATTACTAGGCAAGCCTAATTCCAGTAAGATACTTAACAACAAACTAAACCTCTTACATTGAACATCGCCAACAGAAACTGCTTCACATCAGCCAAAGTACCAACAAACTGTACTGAAGACTTACAGTAAGCAAGGAAATAGCTGTCGTCCTCTTTTATGCAAACTTCTGTAGGTATGCTATTAAATTGCTGCTTATATGCAAGGATTTTATTTCTTTTCCCTTTTTTCTAAAGAACTGTTAATGGGAAAGGCAAAACAATGACCTGAGCTAAAATACTTTCCAAGAAAGAGGCACATAATGGCCATAAAAGAACATAGAGCAAAAAATTACATGATTGCATTGACAGGAAGCCCAAACATACCAGCTCATTCATGGACTCACTGATAAAAAAGATGGAGACCAAGACTGACACACAAAAGAGCTGAAAATGCAGTCTCCCAGCCAGAGACAGTTGTAGGGAGAAGGAATGGCTGGAATCAGCAGAAACTAAGCTACAGAGATTCACAAATCTGTAAAACAAGATGCACATTGGATTCTGCATTAAACAGTATATTCCTTTCAATGCATTTGACACAGGTGCTTTTCAGTCTTTCTAGTAAGACGTAGCTAGTGGTCCCAATAGAAAGTGGTTACAATTGGGTATTTATTCATGGAATTAGCTGCAGGAAAGAACTTGGCTCAAGGAGTCAGTCCACATGGTTTGGATGATGTGGTTTCATCTTTTGAGAGAGAAACATAAAGAAAATCTGGCACATCATTCTTTAACCACACAACTGTCTTAGTGAAACTCTTACCAGATAGAAGGATTCATCAGGAAAAATCCTATAGGATCTCAGGAGGTCCCAAGAGCTAAAGTAGAGGACCCCTCTCTTTAAAGCTATGGCTGTAAATTCTAATCAAAAAGGAGTGGTGGATTTACCTCAAGAGGAAAAATAATGCAAAAATCCATCCTACTGTAAACAAAGCCAATGGGGGAAGAAAAAAGACCAGCTTGCTGAAATACTTCGCTCAAGAAGGCTACCTGATTAAAGGAATACACGTTTCACTAATCAGGAAATAAAGACAGGTTAGGAATGTAAAATAGGTCAAACCCAGCAACAGCTTAAGCATCATTAGAAAACCACAGTTCTGTTACCAGTTTTTATGTTTGACTGGTTTCTCCCAAATGTGCTCTCAGACTGGGGTCGCCACTGACATCTCATGGCCTTCATGTAACACTCATATTTGAAGTGCAACCCTCATCTTTTTAAGCAATTGCTCTTTTCTGGCAAAAAGTGTAGAAAAAGATTTGTGATTAGTTAAAATTTTTGCTTGCAAAACCTTTGATTTGTGTATTTGCTCAGTATGTGTAGGGAAAAGGAGAATAAAAACTAACATTGTGAAAAGAAACATCCCTTCACCTGTGCACAGATATGCTTGTAACATTCAATGGTACATGTAAGTAAACTTAGAAACATAAAACTTAAACTAGGAATTGAAACCAGCTAAAGAGAACAGACCGCTTTAGCAAGCTTCTGCTGAGAAAAGTGAGTAATTACAGTTCTACATATTAAAAGCAAAGAACTACTGCCCACAACATCCCAATGGCTCTAAACAGACCTGCCTCACAAGAAACAAAGTTCATCTTTCCATTTAGCACAACTTCTGATATTTTTAGACAGTAATCTTTAAACAGGACAAGAACTACAGAGAGGAAATCACCTTTTTTCATTGTTTTCCACTCAGCACTCCAACCACTAAAAAACTGCCCCAAACTAAAATCCGGGTAAGAACTACAATAATCAGAAGCAGCACAGGCTCACACAACTGTCCCATAGCTTCACATGGCTTTCTTAGTTGTCCTCACATGAGCAACTGTGGCTCAGTGCTAACACAGATACCCAATTTACATAAAAATTGGAAAAATGTTGTGACCCAACACAAAAGCCACAGGTCGAAGCAACTCCTTACAGACACAAGCAACTCCAAACCCACAATTTACATCCAGAAGATGGTGCCCCATTACAAAATCTGGAAGCACTTGAAAAGAAACAGAAGTGTCCAATTCACAACATGTAAAAAAAAAGCTAGAAATACTTAATTTCTGTAACATAAAGCATTAACAATTCTAGCCTCATCTACAGCCGAAGACTGTTAACACAAGGCACCAGTGCAATTACATTGCAGGGGACTGCAAACTGAATATAGAGATGGGAATTGCAAGCAGACAGATTTTTATCATCTTTCAGAGAAAGGATATTTGTTCAAGATCCAAACCCACTTCTGATGCCTCAGCGATGCTTACCAATGACACAAGACCAGCCTGGTTATGCCTCACAGGTCCTCAAGCATAAATGAAGCATGCAAAAAATGCTTGACAGGAAGGCAGAGAAGCACACACCGAAGTAACTGTTAAACTTCTGTTATGCAAATGATTTACGATACAATCTAATTACATGAACAAATACACAAAAGCTAAACATTTTTCTACAGCAGATGCATAGCACCACAGTGCACTAATACTCAGAAAACCAAACCATTCAGATAAGTTTACACAGTAAACAGTAATTAATCCACAGCACAGTCTAACACAGGATTTGGTAAAACCCAATAGCATACAAATTAGCAACTACAAGAGTTAATTTCAAATTTAAGTGCTCTTATGGCTGTACTACTGGTTGAAAATAAGAGTGCCTGTAACATAGTATGGGAGATAAGAACAAAATCAGAGTTCTGCACAAAAAATGTCTGTATTAAGTGTAATCAAAATGAGGTATAATAAAAGTTATGAGAAGCTATACACATGGAAATTAATTATTACTACACTGCATTTTCTGAACAGCATTGTGCACTTCATTATGCATATGCAGAAGGGGAAAGTCACAACTGAGATCTGACTCAAGAGACTTCCTGCCACACATTTCAGTTATCCAGTCTTACTAAAATTTGAGTCAGCCATTCTAACGCACTGCAAAATAATTTCCTGACAATCATACTCAGAAAAATTAGATTAAGTGGTGACAGCCAATATTATTTTAATTCCACTTCTTTCCAAACCTCTACTGTACCTACAAAGACCAATACCTCTGTCTTAAAAGTTGCTGTGCTGCAAACAATTGTAGGGAAACCAGTAGTACATTTGCCCTGTTCCTTATTCTTTTCCTTTGGCATCAAATATTATCCTATGCTGGAGGTGAAATAAGAACTACAGGCATGTTCACAGTACCTAGCACTGCTCAGTAACAACATGTTCTTCATACTAGGTGCAACTTTGTCCACCAAGAATAAACCCAGAGGTCACACACACACAAAACTACTTTTTTACCTTATCACTGCCCAGAAGAATGATTTTGGAAATTTTTTTTCTGAGATCACTCTGAAAATTCCAGAAGGTTCAAGAAATTGCAGGCGGACTACATGAAATGGATTTCCTCCAAGGATGAGAATTCTTCAGGTTACTTCTCTCCCTTTCAGTGATCCTCTTTTTTTTTTTTCTCCTGGCCCAACTTTTGATTGCCTTGCTCATCAGCTGCTACTGTTTGTCTGGAATGCAGCATAGAACATTTTAATACCACAACCAACTAAGTAGCTGAAGACTTGGCAAGAAAGGGATGACTACATTCCACTGCCTAGATCCAGTGTGGAGGGTTTGGTTTTTTTGCTGTTTTGGTGGTCTGATGTAGGATTTTATTAATCTGTTTATACTAGAACACCTCAAGCAACATAAGCCTATAAACAGATTTCAGACACACCAAGTGAATGAAAAAACAAAGGCCTTCATTAGGTGTATTCCTCCAACATCACTTTCTGCAGTAGCTGCACACTCATTAGAGGAGTCTCAAAATTACTGAACTGCCTTCGTACAGTACGAGCTGGAGGGGAGAAAGGCTGCAGGTTAATATATGCCATTCATTGAACACCCATCTGCCTTTGCTAGTACATCTGTAAGACCTCAGAAGGCTTATTTAAAGCACACAGCGTTGGTCACACTGCTCCTAATGAAGCTGGTAGGAGTTTTCCCACCAATTTCAGGAGGAACAGGTATGAATCAGTGCTTCTTAAAAACAAAAACCACCAACAAGCCACCCCCCAATAACAATGCCCCAGTTTTAATTTAAGAGCATGCTGCAAAATATGAAGAGATTTTGTGCATTTACAAGAGCATAAACCAGAATAAAATTTAATATTTATTAGAATTTCTTCCAGTAACAGCATTCAACATCTTAACAAACCAAGTTGTGAAGTCTTAAAGAAATCTAGGATTTCAAGAAAAGTTAAAATAAGTTGTTCCTTATATTTAATGGCAACAAAGGGGGAATTTTCTATTTAAAAACAAACTTGTCATATAAACAGTATTATTTTAAGAAAATGTGATTAACACAATATGTAATTTTCAGAATGGGTACACAGTGTATGAATACCAATCTGAATGGAACAGAGGTGTGGAACACACTACCCCCTTAATCTCAAAATAGGCTGTTTGAAGAAAGGACAGGGAGAAGGATCTTTCTAGTGAAATAACTTAGAACATACCACGCAATGGACAAAAAACGCAAGAGTACAGAAGACATTACATGACACCCTCATTACGACACCCCCTCAAGTCTGGTTATACAGTAAATAAAGTTAGTAAAGTGCATCTTTTAAAGACTTGTCTAGTGAAATAGCTTTTCCAAATATAAAACACAACACAAGACGTGCAGTAACAGTTAAATCAATAACGTAAGTTTTTAAAAACTAATCTTTAACTTTTCATTCACTAAAGAAGAAAAGCTTTAACTGCAGTAGTGTTCACATCATTCTTCGATAGGATGCATCCTCATGTGCTTTTGTTACTTGGCAAATCTTTAAATATAGAGCATGGCAAAATTATGCAGTTTAAGCAAGTGCTTCTCTCAATGTGATACAATTCTTCAATGGCAGAACAGCCACATGCAGCACAACCATGTTAGATTTTGGGAAGCTTTGGTGCACTAACGACGGGATTGGTCTCCTGCAAATACCTTCGCCCTGCACTCTTATAGTCGTAGGTGCAGGTGTGAGTCTCTGCATAGCGGTGCGTTGCACAGAAGTTGTTTCCACATCTGAAGAATCAAGAATATTAGAAGTTACAAGCTTTTAGAAGCTTTTAACTCTCTGACATGCTGGGAGCCCTTTGGCTTAATCACGTCTTGTTTATTTGACATAACTGCCTGGATTCTAACCATCCTTGACTGATAACATTAACTGGTGAAGTAATCAAATTGACATTTTTGTAACTGAATGTTGCAGCTTTGACCCAACAGTCTCTTCAGCTGGGAAATTAAGCAAGATAGTACTCCTGGAACCAGCTAGCAAGGATCACACAGGATCTTATAAATTAAGAATTACTGGTCTTTGATTTATTTTATTTCTCTTTAAAGATCTCACACAACATCAGCTGATAGAATTCAGAGGACAAAACCATGGAACTAAAATAATGGCATTGGGCAAAATCCACATAATGCATTTCAATTCAAAACCACCACATCATTCAGACCATCAAAACAGATGATGAAATAGTTCAGCACAGACTACCTGGCATAAGCTCAAATTAGTCATCTGAGATTAATAAATGCAGATTTAGTCAGCTGTAAAGACATCAGACTAACTATAGGGAAAACTACTTTCTATGTGACTGGAGAAGGGTGCATCTTGCATGTATCAGTTGCAATTTTCATGAGTTAAGGTTATGATTTTTGCATTCAAACTTGACAGCTCAGCAGCTGAGACTCATAACAGGAGAGAAGCATACTCTGGATATTGTATCTGATCTGGACAAGTGCTTTAGATGGAGACTGCTACTAGTGTCCTGTTGACTGATTATTTGATAAAGTTGCTTCTTGACAGTAAAACGACGACAACATTCAAAATTAGAATTCTCCTGAAATGGATTAAGCATTACTCATCCAACTTACTGTCTCACCATTAGACTATAATGCTCCATTTATGTATCTATCTGGGTTTGGAACAAACTCTGCAGCTGTTCCTGAGGCTTTTCGTGCCTGGTAATAATTTTTTTTTTCGTTCTTGTTCCTGTAATCACCAGTTCCTTCCTACAACTGTATTCTCTATTTGGTTTATATTCCATTCTAGTAAAAGGTCATATGATTCCTCCCTTTACAGCTAGAAGGAATGCTATTCTTGGAGATGTGCGATTTACCCCCTTTTTCTGTGCTTCACTTTCAACCTTAAGCAAGCTGCTTAGTTACTTCTAGAAGAGCTTGCAGCTATTTGCTTAGCCAGAAAGTGTTCAGGGTCCAAAACTGTTTCAAAATCAGTGACTGAAGAGTCAGTAAGAAGGCAGTTCCTCATCCTGAAACTCTCCAACACAATTTCCCAATGGCAGAAGTCTTATTCTTTTTGCTGTGATTGGCATAAACCAAGATCAGCTTCAAATGTAGCACTCAAAGCGCAGCAGTTCCCAACCTTGGCTGGCTCATGGGAAATGATACTGAGAAAAAGAGTATCTTGTGGGAAACTACTTCAAGAACCAAGATCAACAGAGAAAGCAGGGTTTTTTTGTTGTTGTTGGTTTTTTTGTTTTGTTTTGTTTTTGTTTTTAAGTTTCCAGTGATCACTACTAAGTACCAGGTGTCACTGTGCTGTCTGCAAGACATGATTTGGGGGACACCACTCTGGTATTTTGCTTTTGAGATGCTCTAGATGATCAAAGGTGACCGAAGTCTCACAAACAAAACACAGAAAAATCAAAAAGTTGTCAAATATAAATTCATACAAATTCACAAACTGTGCTGATGTCTTGTAATAGAACCAAATCTAAGGGAGATACTCTGAAAACTAACAAAACCAGTTTTTTCTTGAGTTGTTAATGATGTAATTATCGTCAAGAAACTTTGCAGAACATGAATCTGTAGCAAGTTCTCCCCACACAAGTATAAAATATAATTTTTTTGGTAATATTTCCTGATATTTTGCATTCTGATACCTTGCATTTCTTGATTTTCCTGGAAGAACATACACCTCAACAGCAGAACAGGTACTACATTCCTGAATTTTAATTTCTAGAGCTTTGCTGAATTGAGAACTGCAACTTTTGTAAGGGTTGACTTTTGATTTGCTGTGCTTAAGCAATACCATGTACCATAGAAAATCTTTTGGTTAACCCAGCTATCAGTTTTAAACAACAGCTGGTTATACGGTCAGCCTACCTGCACTCATAGCTGGTTGCCAATCCAGTTTTCTTGCCACAAAGAAAGCAATGCTTTGCAATTTTCTTTTTTGCTTGAACTGAGCCATTCACAGGTGGAAGATGGGTTGCTTCACCTGCTTTCAGAGGTAGAAAGACAGCAAAGAAATTTTATTTTTATTTATTCCTGATCACAAACTAGTTCAATGTTATCTTTTGAAACCCAGCTTCATTTGCATTTCTTGGGATACTTCAGGTGGGAACCCCAAAGCCTAAACAGGGAGGAAAAAAACCCAAAAGCCAAACCAGAAAAACACCTCAAGCCTATGAACACCTCTAGAAGAGGCAGCACAATGCGGGACTTAGACCCATTATTTTTAACACCTGTTGAAAGTTCACATAAGCAAGAACTTACAGAAGAAATCAAGGAACACATCTGTCTTCCCAAATGCAAAGTGGAAACACAATGTGATTAGGAAATCACTGCACACAGTAGCTTTCCAAAGAATCAACTGGGCATTCAAGTACCTAGCATGTAACTCAAGTTTGCCAAATAAATACTGCCAACATCTTTAAAATCTTCTTATAATTATGGTATATCACCAAAAGTACATTACTAAGACTACAGGCCTCTATTTAGCTGTATGGTTTCATAAGGCACTTTGCAGATGTTTGTAAAATTTCTGTACTTAAAAATGTACTTTAACCACTTGCCCTATAATTCTTGATTGTTGCTTTATTAACTGAAAAGCATGTAAAGAAAAGGCACCTTCCCTCTGTAGAAGCAACCTCTTAGTTCCCAACTTGCTTATTCACGTTTACCATACGCTAGAACAATGAAAGCATGCAACGCATCCTCTCAAACATTCTTTCAGTGTTTCTGTCGCTAGTGTCAGGATGATCCCAAAAAGAGACCTCATGAGTTCAGAAGTACTTTTTGTCGAGCGCACCTTTAATCCCAACACTCGTTTCTCAACTGAGATACAGCAGGCTACATTCAATAGGAACACCAGGCAGTCACCACACATTGCAGTCATTGCTACCAACCAGCTATCCCACTGCTATCTAGCATCAAAACTTCCAGATGTTTACTTGTCTATGCTACCAATTCCATCATTTAAAAGCATGCTATCTCAGAAGCATCAGTCAGCCCAGCTGGTGAAACAGACAGAGCTTGAAGACAGCCCCCCCACCCGCAGACCATACTTAACCAGAAAAAACAATAGTTCTGTCACCACACTCACAGCCTCTACAGCAATTACATGAATCTGTCCTTTGGCCAGTTATACAACAGATCATTACCAGCCACTTCTCTTCTCAAGAGCCTGCATGATATGACAACACCAAGTTTGCCTTTCTCCTGTCTAGAACCTTTTTGAAAACACCAGAGGAGTGTCTTCTTCACAGTTCTATCCAAAATGACGCAGATGTTAGCAGGCTTACCCATCATGCAGACATGGCTATTAGGGTATCACCTCTTACCACGGAGTAGGTAGGGACAGACCTGTTTATTAACTGCCAATTAACAGCTGCACCCCCAGCTGTGAAACAAAGGCACAATCCACTATTTTAGCAGCTTTTGCTCCCACATCATCACATCAGTCTTCCTGTTGCAACTGCTATTTGCAGATCTTCTTGCTCATTCTCTATGCATAGGTCTTAGAATCCTGGAATACATGCCTTACTCTATTTTCCTAAGGTCATATAGAAAGAAAAGAAAGCATGCAAGCTGCAAGTCAAAGATGTGAAGAAGAACAGTTAATTGTGCTGAAAATCTTTAGCTCACTGTCTTAGGAGTTTTAAAAGTACTAGACAATTACATTTCCCCCAAGAGAATTAATCACATAAGAAATTAATATTAAGGCACAACACATCCATTTTCAGTAGACGTCAAGCATTAAGATGTCAGCACTGGCGAAGCTGCACCTCGAACACTGTGTTCAGTTTTGGGCCGCTCACTTCAAGAGGGACAGAGGCGCTGCAGTGTGCCCAAAGAGCAATGAAGCTGGCAAAGGGTCTAGAGAACGAGTCTTATGAGAAGTGGCCGAGGGAACAGTGATTGTTTAGTTTGGAGAAAAGGAGGCTCGGGGAGACCTTATTGCTCCCTACAGCTACCTGAAAAGAGGCTGTAGCGAGGTAGGTGTTGGTCTCTTCTCCCAAGTAACAAGCGATAGGACAAGAGGAAATGGCCTTAAGCTGTGGTAGGGGAGGATTAGATCTGATACTAGGAAAAACTTCTTCACTGAAAAAGTTGTCAAGCATTGGAGCAGGCTGCCCAGGAAGATGGCTGAGTCACCATCCCTGGAGGTAAAGGACGTGTAGATGTGGTGCTTAGGGACGTGGTTTAGTGGTGGACTTGGCAGTGCTGGCTTAACAGTTGGACCTGGTGATTATAAAGGTCTTTTCCAGCCTAAACAATTCTGTAATTCTATTCTACAATTCTGTGATTAAGCACTCCACAGTTACCAAGACTAGGATAGAAAGAATGACGCCCACCACAAAAGAGAAAAATCTGCACTATATCAGTAATCTTCAGCATCCATGCCCTTGCTGCTTCCTCCCCATTTTTCTTTTGCTAGATCCCTCTGACTCAGGCTGTAGTTCTAAAGACTATGCTAGCAATAAATAAATTCAGCTGATTTTAGCAGACTCAGAACTATTCACAGAACCGACCTTTTGAAAACTTCAGAGCAGAACATCATGTTTATGTCTACAGATGACATGCAGGATTCATTAAGTATTAAAAAAAAGCTAAGAAAGTCACAGTTGTGTCTACCCAAGATCTGGGTGAGATCTGTAAGTTAAAGAATTCCTTTAAAATTTATATCCTGTTACAGAAGTGTAATATAGCAAGAACTTTGAAAGCCATATGCCTTACAAAGATAAATGATTCTTGTCCTCCACATATGTGATATATCAGAAAGATTAAAAAGTCATCTTCAATTATTATTTAAGTCCATTACTTACCTGCTCTTTTCCCTACAGCTGCAATACTTCCATTCATTCCAAGCCCATGCGCAGACTAAAAAAAAAAAAAATTTCCACAAGGAAATTACTAGCAGATGAAGTTAAATGAGAAAGTTAGGCAGTCTGGTATCAGCTTATTTGAAATCGATCAGCATACCTACAAAGAGCCCAGGATGACTTCTGTACACAAATTTGTAATTCTGCAATATAAAGCCTTATTCAAAATGACTATTTAATAGTTTCTCCATACTTCACAATGTACTAAAACAACTAACTACAATAGAGACCTGAAGCTAGGCACATATAGTGCCAGTCACAAGGCAAACTTTGGAATAAACGAAACTAGTGAGCAGCAGCAGAAGTCAGATGACCCTTCAAGCACAGACACACATAATTCTATCATTATAATAACTAATAATTTTAGCTGTGAACAAACAACCACTTCAATTTTTATGAAAAATTACTTCTAGGACCCATCCAGATAAACAGACAGTTAAGATACCAACAGGAATTCAGGAAACAGTTCAAGACTAACAGGAATTTAAGTACACCTCCCCCTCCCCATGCGTCTTCCCTGAAAAGACACATGGACACACGCATGAAAGTACAGTTTTCAATGTCAGTACCAGAAAAGACAGGAAAACTACAATTTCTTTGGAAGCATTAGTACTCACTAGAATATATTCAGCAGCTTCATTTGGAGGAGCTGTTTTCCTAAAGCTTTCTTCCTGAAAATGCTGCAGGTTTGTAGGTAGTGCGACACCAGAAGTCCGAAACCTGCCTGTCCCACAGGAACTCTGTAAACTTTCCCTATTTGCACTTCGGGCCAGCGAAGCCAGAAATCCTAGGTTCCTTACAGAACTCACAGGTTCTTTGGATGCCTTGTTAGCCACATCTGTGATGTCCCTAGCATCTGCTTTTGAAATTACATCAGGTCTTTTGCCAAGTGACTCTACTTTCACACTACAAAATCTAGTAGTCCTAGAAAAAGAGGAGTCTGCTATACTATGGACTTCCAATGACCGAAGCATGTTTGGGGAGGCTGTAGATCTCAAGTTGCCAGCCTCAAAGCATTTGGATTGCGCCTGTGGTTTCAGAGAACTGTGACGTGCCACTTGCGCTGAATACCGAAGAGGTGGCAAAAGCAGATTTTTCTGAGGACTTAATTCACGAGTACTGAGAAGACCAGCCCCCATTGCAGCAGTGCTCAGCACTTTGCCAATAGGTTTTCCATGCTGCTCTACAACCTTAGATTCTTCATCTCCATCAGACAGTTCAAGTTCTGGGTTCACCTTCCCTATATCATATATCTCACTACACTGCTCAGTGGTACTTGCTTCTGTTAAAGCAAAAGCATCTGTTTCAGGTAGAAGTTTTTCTTCTGCTCCATATAGTTCTACATTGGTTATATTTGGAAACAAAACAGCATCCTCCTCACTTGCTGGGGTCACATTTTCAGATGCTTTTTCTGAATTTGCAGGCAGAGATGAAACAGGAGTCAGAATATTATTTGTAGGTAGCTTTGCATTTTCTAGTTCAACACGAGATATCTTCGGTGGTAATCTGATGCTACTAACTGACTGAGACCAAGAGTTGCTCTGCCAAGTGTCGTCTTCCTTAAGAAAGTCATTAGTTGTAGATGGCATTGTTCTACCAGCAGTGGCCAAAGTAGCCAGTGCTGAAAGTGCATTTTGGGAGGACTCTGAGTGATATGAATTCCCAGGAGGAGGTAGGCAGGACTGTCCAATATGGGGGAGCACTCTTAAAAACCGGTGACGAGCAGCAGCCACTGAGCCACTAGATGGTCGAGGAGTCATCGGAGGACGAGGTTTCACCTTGACAGTTTTCTTAGGCTATTAAAAAAAACAAAACCCACATACAACAACAGTTAGTATTTGAAGTACAGTTGCATTCAAAGACCTGACCAAGATCATATTCCTAGGAACTCAAATAGCAAAAGGCCAGAACGGACCAAATCACTCTTTCTAATGCCTCATCTTTTACTAGCCACCAAGACTTCACCCCAACATCTGAGTAACCAAATCAAGTAGTATAATCAGAAAAGGCTTTTTAGTAAATGGGCCATGTCAGAGGAATAAAAAAGAGAAGTCAGAATGCCAAAGTTACTGAGAAAAGCTTAGCGTCTCAAAAAAGACAAACAATGAAAGAAAGCCTATCTTCTCCATTTTACATCTAGGTAACCTAGACAGACATAAACACCAATGTAACATTTTATCTTCTAGGTAATCTCATTTTCATATTTAACTTCATAGGCTCTTCAGTTACAGTATTTCTAATGAAGTTTCATTTAAGAGAAACACTGATTTTTACCACAGCAGTACTGTGGAACAATGCTACTTAAAGTATTGGGAGAAAAAAGAAACCCTAAAACCTCCACCCAAATAAATCCAGGACCATCAGTGAATTCTTTGAATGTGGACAGGTAGATCCAAGTAAAGCCAGTGCCCCACAGCAAAACATTTATACAGTAGCATTTAGTTGATCAACAGATAAGAAATCATCTACCCTTGATCACTTCACTTCCCAAAACAGCAAAGTATCTGACCTGATTTTTAGAAAAGTCAGCACTAGGAAAATGCAAGCTGCATTATGATAGGAAAACTGAAATTACAACTTCACCTTTTTACTCAGATTCATGTTCTCCATCTTTGCTTTGAGCAGTTTCATTTTATTCATAGTAATTGAATTCTCTATAATCTGTTGGCCAGAAGGTGATGCCTCTGTCTCATCTTCATCATCAGCATATAAATTATAAACTGAACCACCACTGAAAATAAAAAAAGTTTGTGTTCACCCTCTAATCAAGTAATTTAATTATGTTTTCAATGTAGACTATTCTCACAACTAGAAAGTCATATCCGTAGTTATCTGTTGACAAAGTATTATGTAAAACTGTATGCAGACATTTCAAATACATTTATTTTAGTACATAAGCATTCCTTACAAGATGCTTACGCAGAGTGACGATGGTGAAATCAGAACACAGCCACACTTCTGGGAAGTTGTTATACCATATACATTGGTTCACACTCACTATATATTTTCCCCACTGAGGGGTTATCCAGTTCCACAAATGTCTCCTGAAGGTATGGCCAAAGCTGTTAACTGTGTGACTCAGACAACAAGCTGAGCAGTTTTCCAATTAACCAGACAGTGGCATGGAAGGAAAGTCCAAATTTCTATCCATCCTGAGGGGTGTTCTCACCATAAATGGAAATGGAGGGGTCACCCATGTGGATATGATATTCTATTTCTCCTTTTCAAAATAATAAAAAAAAAAAAAAAAAAAAGATCAGTTTAAGTTTCCAAAGAGTCTCACATGTGGAAAAAAATAAAACAGATTAGAATTGCTAGTCCCAAGACAAAATATTTTAGCTCGGTAGTCACTGGAAATTCATAGCATCACACTGCATTTTTCCATTCTGTATTCTAACAGAAACTGAACCTCAATGTTTTGAAGTCAGCATCTGACTTGTTTTTCCTATGAAGCAATGAAGTATTAATCACTAACACATATCCAACATGTGAAAGAGAAATAAAGAACCATTAGGAGTATTTAATTCATTACAAACTCATGCATTTTCAACACTGTATATAGTACATTTTAAAGAGTGTTTTAATTCTTCCATTAGACTGGCAGCATCTAGAAATTGACAATCATGCAGTTTCCGTGTGTTTGTACAAATGTCAAGTTCCTGCTCTCGAAAAGAGGCCAAGGAAGAACTAAAGGTCATGAGGAAGTCAGCACCAAAAAAAATAATAAAAATTGATGAATTAGAGCTGCCATCTTACCTGATTCTTGGAAATATTCTGCTGCTCTTAGTCAAGAGCCAGTATGTTTGCACTGACCCTCCAAATTATTTCCTAAAATGTAGCAAAATTCCAAAGGCAGCACAGCTGGGAGACATATCTTTAAGAGCAAGATATCAGCAAAGTCAAAGCAAGAGTCAGCAAAACAGTCGACTCATTTCTTACGAAAAACTGAACAACTACATATGGGGACAGTTCGCATATATATTACATACCTCTCCTAGTGAGGACTCAACACTAGAGAATAATTTCAGAATTTTAACTCTGCAAAGACTTAAGTCACCAACTCAAAACAACTCTTTGAACTTCCCTTCCTTCAAGGATAGAGATGTGTCTCACGTGCTTCGTTAGTGGTTTTGGTTTTTTTTTTTTTTAAGGTTTTTTTTTTAATGTAAAAATAATTATTACCCTTTCTCTTGCATTTTCTGGCTAAATAGAAGCCAAAAAAAATTTAAGTAGTAACAAAAGTTTGTTTTTATTATTATTTAAAAATAAATTCTAAATGTATATGCATAAATATAAAAATATATTATTATAAATAAAAAAAATATCGAAGTTAGATAAGAAGCTTTGTTCTTGGTGGTACTTTTAGCCCATTTTCCAATGCATAAATTCCAAACTGACTTTGTCCATAGCTGTCAGCATTCCCGAGATCTTGCTGGTAAATGCATGTCTCAACAATGATCAGTAGCTGGCTTTTTTGACTTCGGTGCCTGCCAGTCCTCTAGCACAAGTTTCTTTTAATCCAGAGACAATAAACATTGTATGTATTTACACCTTGTCAAGCTTTAACCATTAACTTAACCACAGATAAATAAAATTATCTGGAGAACTACAAAACAAACGCAAACCAGTGTCTCCTTTCTAAACTGCAGTCACTAAAGTCTGCTCCACGCATAAGCAATGTGAGAAAAGCTGATAAACAACTGCCTCAAAATGCTCAGTCACCAGTATACCCACACATACAAACACATCTAACTGTCAGTGTGGAAAACACTAGTATTCAGAGTGATTCACAATCTTCCTTTACAAAGATAAAATGGTCTGATTTGTTTCTATTCTCTCCTCCCTTTGCTACTTTTTCCATTTCCCACGAAGTCTGACCTTGCCATAACAACAAATCAAAAAATTAGGACCCCTTGCCCAAATTACCGTCTGCCTTAGTAGAAAAGCTAATAAATGAACTCCCATAGAAAGCACAGGGGAAGAGAAACAATGCAAGCTGGATGTTTTCAATTCAGGTGGCTTTCAACCTAACTGGATCATTTGACCAGTGACAGCATATTTCTTAAGCATAATGTGTTTGACTTTTATACATGCTGTTGTGCTTTGAAAGGCTTACCAAGATGTCTTGCAAGAATCAGAAGAATAGTTTACTCTTCTGATTTGCTACATTTAGCCAATCTCAAGTAAATTATTATTTAGTCTATACACTAGGATTACCTAATCAAGAAGTACTAAGAATTTCAGACAATTGTCCATACCAGTTTTAAATGGGAGGGGAAAAAAAAATCATCACAAGCATACAAGAATTTGAACATGCAGGCAGATACCAGAGAGACCCTTAACACTGAAAAATGAAAGTTCAAGCTCCTTCTGACAACTCCTTGTGCCAACTCACAGTATAGCATCCGCAGCCCTAGCTCTTTCGATTGGTTTGGATGTTCTTTGGAGTCAAAACGTAGAAGAGAACAACTTGGTAACAGGCAAGCAGGTTATCAGTGAAAACAGGAATTACACCTGTATGCTCCTCTTTCCACAAGTGTATGTAGCCCAACGCAGCAGCAAGGTTCACAGTTCTGGTGACAGTGGTTTTTACCCATTTCAAATCTACACAATACCATATGTGGCTATTTACTGAAAAAAGAGTGCACGGGCTGAAAGAGAAGATCACAGATCTGAAATATTTGTATCTTTCCTCTTCTTCCCCTCTAGTAATTGTACATCAAACACTAGCTCTTTCTACTCTGTGTAACAATGTGGGAATTCAACCTTCACATTTCATTCAGCCTGTCGTTTCTAAGATCTCCTATAAAAGTTTCTAAGAGTAATATTCTGAATATAAACACACCAAATATAAACCCAGTACAAAGCTCTTGCTTTCACTTTGCAAACAGTAACAAGAATAATTACTTAACAACAGTGCAGGTCTTAGCCTTGGAGGAAAATGCAGACAGTCCCCAGAACAGGGACTACCTTCCTTACTGTTGTACGAAGACCAAGTTCTTCACGAGATGAAAAAAACCTACCCCAAAGCTGCAAAACCTAGTAATTTTAATAGACATAAATTCTGAGAGCTTTAGGAAAAAGACTACTAATCTGTTTACTAAGTGACATATGTGCCTTTCTGATCATAACAGTACTTTGATTCTGTGATAGTGATTGAGACAAGTTTGGTTAACTGAACAGTAGCCAATTTGAGGCTTAATTATGCCCAAAGGCTAGCTCTATTGGTAATTATTTCAGTATATATATAAAAAAAACCCAAAAGTGTCACACACGCCACCACCACCCCCCTCAAAGAAAAAAAACAACAACTGAAACCAACACCAAAATAAAAGAAACAAAACAACCCTAACCCCGCCCCCCCTCCCCCCCCCCCCCAGTTTCTCTGAAACTTCAGACAAACCCTCCCAGGATTTTGCGCTGCCAACCTACTATCTTCCTCACTAACCATTTGGTCAAGTCATACCCATACAAAAAAGAAAGTGTATGCGGTGAGCAGAGAAATATTTTATAAAACTAAAGAAATGCCTTAAAATGGAAGATAAAGTACTCAAAAGTTTTGGTACCTTTATTGCCAAATTGTCTCTCCTGTTAAACATTCCCTTTTAGAAAGGGCTGGAATGCTGAGAATTGCTTTAAGCACATGGTCAGCTTTATCTCACTCTATTGACACACATGGCAGTAGATGACCATCAGCATGAGCACTGGCCATTAAGTATTACTGGGCTGTTCGGCCATGTAGTTACAGCATTTTAGTAGCCCTTAAGAGAAAATTCTTGCAATATTCCAGGTCTATCCCAGATATTCTTTTGATAAAGTCAACAAATTAAGCTGAAAATTGTAAACATCCCCCTTTTGAAGAATAATATAAAGGTTAAAACCAACTTTACCTCAAAGATTCAGATAATGGTGTTAAAGTGCCATCTCCCCGGTCTACCATATGGAAGAAATTCAACTGATCTCCTTCTCGATACACTAAAAAGGTAACTTGTTTGTTGGATGGCCCTTTCTCCGATATCTCATCTCTAGTGGGTTCCATGTATTCAGCCATTTCCCTGATCGGGTCTTCCACAGGAACTTGTGTTTTTACAAAGAGAAAAATAAGTAAAACCAAATTATTATTGTTGTTTTGATCACCTTTGAGAGTTCAGCTCAGTTTACAATGGGAACTTCCAACCTAGAAGATATGCTGAGGTTTTTCCAATTGGAAATTATCAAGGGAATTTCCCATTTTCATGCCTCTATAGATGATCCACATAGCAAAGTTTATCATCAGACTGAACCAACGCCTGATTCTTACTAACCAGATTTGAAAAACTATTTGTATAATGACATTACAGTATCATTTTTACTGCAGGTGAAGAATTGCCGATTTTAAGACTTGATGATTCCATACATACAAACATACTTGTTAAACTAAGGCTAAACAAAATGAAGAAGATGGTGTATTGGTATGATAAGGAAAAGAAGATGGAAAAAAAATCCCTGCGCTTTTGTTAAGTATTTTTCCAATTAATTTGGAATTGAAGTCTGCTCATCTAAAATACTTAGTTGAGAAGCTGTTCTCAGTTATAAGATGTTGCATGAAACCCACTATTTTTAACTCAGTTAACACTTACCTCTTCTAGTGTTAATAGGTCCACCTCGCATCACCAGAACTAACTTCAGAGTGCACCCTTCTGAAATGCTGTAAATAACAACAAATACACTTTTGTAGCATTTTCTATTGCTTAACCTAACAATCATTTAGAAGCATTAATTGCAATTTTGTTCTATACTTACTTATAATCATTCAAACAATAGTCATCCTTCAGTTCTGTATTATTCCAAATTAAATGCTGCTGAGAGACAGGAATACCTAAGCAAGACAAACAAACAAAAAAAACAACTATTAAAATTGGAGTTGGTGGGGAGGGCTTTTGAGGAGTTTTGCTTTTTGAAGAATGTGGGGCTAATGGAGGAGAGGCAATGAAGTGGATTCACAAGGGAAAGAACAGAAGAAGGAAGACAAGGACTGGCACTTGAGCAACCTTCAGTCATGATATCTAACCTCCCAAATAGTTAAGAACAAACATAACATTTTCAGCAGGCTTGGGCTCAACACACAAAGTTTGATCTTTTGGCTCAACAAGGGGTCTGCAGAAGTATTCACTTGCTTGAAGTTTATTGAATACTTGTTCTTTTCTAGTCATCAGATGAGGGAGGTTTTTCTCTTGTTACCTGTACCTCAGAGCTTTATGTCTAGTGACAGGAAAATCAGGATAAAAACTTCCAACTACAGAATTGCCCAATAATTTAATCACAGGCTGATATTCTGCGTTAAAGACAAGATCACATTAACGTAACTGGTAGCAGCTCTATTACAGTGGTGACAACTGTAAATGTTATTTTATTATTGCTTGGTTTGGAACGTGAAAGTTCACATGTACAGTATAGCACCATAGCAATTAGTCAAACTTCATGCTACAAACACTTCTATTTTGTTGTGGGTGTTCTTTTAGGCCACCAGGATGTTTTATTAATTATATCTAGTAATACTAACTTTCAACTCAAGTTCAGCTTCAGATTTGGCTATTTTTTGTTATAAGTAAGCATACTGAGTATTTGTTCCATATTAAAAATCCATATTCTACATAACTATTAACTTTGTTTCTTTCTGCCTGCATAGTCCACTCTTTTAGATACAAGTGTAACACACATTAAAGAGCATAAGGTGGTACAACCTGTGGTCTTCACACATTTTTACTAGAATGCTGCCATTTTCCAAATTTTGGAAAGAATACAAACCAGGGCAATTATAAAAGGATGCGACATCTCTGATCATCATAAAAAAAAAAAAAAGGTTAAAAAACATCAAGGCTAATAGGAAGATGAATAGCTGAGGTAAAAAAAAAAGTATCTTCCCTTCAGCATCAAAAAGAGGTGCTGGTTTTCAGTTTGTAAGTAGTGAAATCCAGGCAGTTAAGATCTCACTGTGCATTCCTGACAAACTGATTAAAATGAAGATCTATAGAGGCCAAGAACTACTTTTCAAAAAGGTCTAAACACCACTCCTCAGACTAAGCAGCAAAAGCTATAAATACAGTTTCTACAAGGTTACATTAAAATAAACTTAACATTTTTATTCATTGCATGCTCAGATACTTAAAAGGAGATGCATGTAGCAATGCTAAACAGTAAGACTTCCCAAAATACATCTGGCAAGAGGGGAAAACAAAGATCAGTCTTCCTAAGGCTTGCAAGACTGCTTAGTAAGCTGTGGCAAAAGGTTGGTTAAGCCCCTTCCTAGCTGTAGGAAGGGCACAAAGCTACCAGCACCCATCACCAGCAAGGAAGAAAAAGGGACCAGGGTCTGGTAAAAGTCCAAGCAGATTCAAGTGACAAGTAGGAGGTGCACTGAGTGGACATGCCCATGAAGGAGAGTGCACTTTGGAGGAGCTGTCACTGTTATTAAGCTTTAGAGAAGATGACAATTTCCTTTTCCCACCACAGCTCACATCTAGATCTCTTTTATGAATGACCAACACAATTCTACTTCACTTGGATAGCATTTAACGTGAATCTTGTATCCTCTGAAGTTCACAAGACATTTATGAGGGGAATATGGTCATACAGTAGACTAACATAATCACTACTACACTGCAAGCTATTTAATAAGTGACTATTGGTTATGTTTCACATCTGCAGTGTAAGCAAAACAAGAACAAGCTGGCAACAGCCAGCAAGTCTACAGTGAAGTTCTCCTCCGAGTTGTTTTGCAGTCTTCTGATTACAAACAGTCCTTACTGTCTGCATTTGTTATGGTTTCAGCAGCCCCCAAGGACCAATTTCCAATTACTTTGATAAACTGAGAGAGCATTTGTTAAAAAGGCTGGCTTTTAACTGGTAGTATTGCAGTGAAACATGTTTTTCTTCATTTAACAATGACAACATTTTTGATGAAAAGACTATTCTCTTTTGTAATGGGAAACAGACAAATCTTTATTACTAACTCCCTTTTATGCTACTTTCTAAGAATTCTGTATTTATACACTGAGGAAATAGTATGTGCTTTACAGGTTCAGGAAAACATGCATCAGCTGTCCCTTTTCTGGATTACAGTAAGGTTTTCTTGAGGAGATATTTGCACATGGGAGCAGCATGTAAATTTGGCAACAATAATGAGAACTGTGAGACACCAATCCACTATCCCCTCTCCCTTACCAGCAAGTGACTGTATCACATGTCTGCTCTAGATCAGTACTGAGAAGAGAGGCAAGTGGGGTAATAAGCTACATTTCAATGCTCAAATTGAAGTCGGCCAGGCAGGTGATGCTACAGGAGGATAGAAGAGTCTGCACTGTCTACTGCAATGGCTGCAGAAGGACTGAGAATCCGACCTACTAAAATGGGGGGAGGAAAGGAAAGAAGCAGGTACACCGATTCCAGAGACAGGATAGAGTATCAGATACACTCTTAAGCTTCACTCCTTTACTCTTCTTTCTGGCACGCTAAGTAAGCTCACCAGAGAAACTGATGTGGTTGAGTATGACCCAGAAAAAAAACCCAACCATAGATTTCAGAACAAACTTGATTTATGTTGTAGGTAGAAGGTTATTATATTTAAAACCACCACAAACATTTCAAAGCCAAACAGTATACTTATCTTCCATCCAATGTTGAAATTGCTGGAGTTTCTTATTTGCTCCTGCTTACAGAGAGGCTGCACTGACAGCCTTTTCTGCCCGCCCCGCCCTCCCCCTCCAAAAAAAAAAACCCCAACAAAAACCCCCAAAACCACAACCAACCACCAACCAGCCACACTAGGTAGGAGGTGCAAAGGTTCACAAATGACAGCAGCAGGATCGCTTTCATAACTGTTGGACTCCTCAGCTTTCATCTGCATGACAGTAAGCTACATTAGTGTAAACGGTGGTCAGTACTGACCTACTCTTTACCCTAGGGACTGACAAAGAGAAGACTGTAACAACAGCAAGTCACCAGTAACTGAATGCAGATCTGCAAAATTTCCTGACAAAGGTGACCTTATTTACACCTACCAGATGCTGCTCTAACCATCTGATCTGGGCACAGTCATGCATTTGCAGGAATGTTTTCCCAATTCAGACAAGGCATAAGCTTAAAAAAAAAAAAAAAGAAGCTTCATGAACTTCTAGTCTCTATCAGCACAGTAAACAGGCAAATGACAAAGCAACCAGGAGACAGAGGGAAATTAGTAGACAGAAGAAAAGCAAGATTGGTTCTGTTAAAAACTTGCTAGACTTGTGCAATCTAGTTACTCCAATTCTGACAGAAGTATAGCTACTTTCTCTAACGCAAGTAGTAATGAAGATCATTATGACACACTGAATTCATAGAATATTGGAAGAAATTACAACACCAGAAGTGTGCTTGATATTCAATCAGTTCCTTTCGCTTAAGGTGAAGCTGCTATACATGGGCAGGAAAACAGTGACAGCAAAAAGACCAAAGAAAAATAACAACTCTCATGATGAATTGAGAGTGCATACATGTAAAACAAAATTGTTGCATCTGTCATTCCCCACTGAACACAAGCATTTCAAATTAAGAGGTACTCTGAAAGCTAGTTGTTTTTCTACGTCACAATAATACAAGAACAAAAGAACCTAAATATTCATACAAAAAGATAGTGTTTTCAAATACCCAGATTATAAAATTCAATTTCAAGCAGTCACCGAACAAACCATGACTTTTATTTTAAAGCTAGCTACGTAGATGAAGGCTTTAACACTCCATACTGTTGAATGCAAATTTATTCCCACAAGATAAGTAATAATGATAACTATGATTATTATAATAACAATCATGATATTAATGACACACCAAATCCCAAAACCCACCTCCTCCCTTCAGACTCAATCCCATCTTACTGAAGACACATGTTTACAGGTATTATCTATGGTGCCTTAACATGAAAGCATTTAACCACTACCAGAAGCACACTATCTGAACGTTCCTTCTTGGTGTTTCCAAATGAGGAATACTAAACTTTGTCTGGCCTAGCAGCTACAAAGATTCATGCAATGGAGGAAGCAAGAATAGATTTTTTTTCAGGTAAAAAAGAAAAAGCTACTTCCTCTTTCAATGAAATCCTGCTATTTTAAAGTACCATTCACATGTTAAACCTCAGTCTTTCACATCACCTTGCAACTCTGATACCATCCTATCCACATCGATCAACACATGATCCTGCTTTCAACTACAAATAATCAACAAGTAAAACCAATGGAGTAGGTAGCACTGCTGGCAACACTAAGCTACACTGCTGGCAGTGTGTATGCTAGCTTTTGTGCCACCAGTAGAGACAAAGAGAGCTATTTCTTCTCCTGTGTACCATTTTAGAAGGCTCACTCAATGAATCTCAGACCAGAAGGATTTACCCTCGGTGGCTCCAAAGTCAACATCATAACAAATCTAAATTTTTGGATACCACGTGCCTGCTTTGCATGGAAAATATTTGAGGACAAATGCCTGGATCTGATCCAAATAGACATCATATCTGCTTTAACTTCAATTTACAAGGAGACTTGCACTGAGATTTCAGATGCGTTGGAATCCATTAATAAATTTTTTACCCATATTCTTTACTGACTAAAACCAACTGGAAAAAGAAAGCTGGAGATGTGGAGCTCTTTCTTAGTAAGGTACCAATGTCTACTACAGCTGTCTAAACAAACCCTTTCTGTATCAGATCATTAAACAGGCACCAAGAACGACGAACAGTATCAGAAGTATACAAAATTCCTAACATGCCATCCATATTAACCTTTCCTATTACACCGCTAACAGTCTACAGCTATTGATAACTCCAGTTGTTGGCAAAGGTCAGGTTGTCTTGATTCAGCCTTATTATTAGCCTCTTACAGTTAAAGGCATTGGTGACATTTGAACAGATTTGTTAATTCCTGATATGGTCCTCTATTTTTTTCTGGGAGATCTCAGGTCTCAGATAATGTCCCAGAACCTGTCTTTCTGTATGCTTACATACCATCATCCTCAATACCCAACTAAGACCACAGAGACAATACCCATACCGGGGACCCTATACAGTCTCCCAGCATTGCAGGAAGCATTCTCCAATACTACATGCAACTTAAATGACAGAGGTTCACACCCTGTGAAAGTTGACATGATACAGTAAGTGAAAAGTAGCAGCAGAAACAGGAATAGCTTCCCATGCTAAATCACAGCAAAATTAAGATTTTCCTTCCACCTGGGCGATTCATTATTTGAACTTGTGCTCTATAACAGGAACTTTGTCACTGAAAAGTTATTTTTTCACATGCAATAGTAACCCCAAATGCAACATAAAACTGATTTGTCATTGTGTATCTGTCCTCTCCACACATAATCAATGTGTTTGCAATCTGTCTCCCACAAATCATTAATCAGGAAATTACTGATATTTTAACTCTGTTCTGGAGTATGAAGGTACTTCAACTGACTTCTAGCAATTCAATGATAACACCATTGAACCCTTATTTTCCATATTTTAATGGAATTTACTTAATAATTATGTCTATACAGCAGGCACCTAAGCTATTAATTATCTTACCATCCTATGAACAGCAAGATGTGAACAAAATTCAGAACAGTATTGTAACTTTATTATTGAGCTTTTGTTCTAATAAATTATTATAATTTTGTAAGCTAGGTACACCCAGTCTACAATAATAAAGTGTAGGTATAACTCAATATGTCTATTCACAATCTCCCAGCTTGGACTACAAGAAATTTGAATTCCTCTTCCTCACATCCTCCTACTGGTCATTTCAAGCATCCTTTAAAGCTCACTTCATCTATACTGTCCAGATAACCTGCCTTTTCCTGTACTCTGTTGCCTGTGCTCCCTTTTAATTCACTCTCGGCATTTATCACCTATCTGCTTGCATCTCTCCTACGCCAATATTCAACCATGGAGAAGAAAACCCCTTTCCTTTGCTTATTTCACCTCTAGCCTCTAGAACCATCTCAACACATTTTCTGACTTGTGACTTAAAGCCCTATCCACAGGAAACAAAAGCATATCCACATAGCTGCACTAATGTGGCTACACTGATGTAAACTCTACTTATCTGCATGGTAGAGCTTCTATTATGTGATCTTAATAGCAAAAAGTCACCCTGATTGCTGCAATCCTCCGGTGTTTAAAACTTGTACCAACTACTTTTTATCCCCTTGTCCATTAGTGCAGATTTCCGTAAGAGAAGAGTATTAACATCCAAGTCTAATGCATATCACATTTCCCAGAGGGTGGGTTCCACACAGACAGAAGCACGAAAAACATGTACAGGTGTAGTGGGCAAAGAGAGGAATCCCTTTTCTTAAAATTAGCAGCTCTGGTACTCTCAACTTCTGTAGCCACACCATTCTTTAACTCCTTTCAAGTGAAAAGAAGACATATTTCAAATCACATTCTTTCATGCAGGATCATTCTCATTGTAGAGGGAAAGGGGATGAGAGGGGACTAACCTGCATCTTTTCTCCATGCATTAGTACCTGGACTGGCCTCATAGCTTAAAGAAAGCTTTCACTTTGCAAGATGTGCCAAGTTCATCACTTTAAGACAAAGCACCGCTCAGCCAGACCTCTACCAGAAAAAGATCACTCACCTAAACAAAATTCAAATCAGTAACTTGAAGCTGCCTTTGGGATTTGCCTGCACTGCCGTTGCTCTTGTGACTGCAGTATCATAAACATAGACTAACCTAAGAAGCAACAACCACAGCACCTAAAGTATGCTCAGACAGTTGCAATATAGACATACTACAAGGTTCAGTTTATAACCCTGCTAGTTAACAAACAACTTATGTCTGAGAACCCTTTCAATGCCAAAAATGCTATATACCATATAGTATCAAAACAATTAATGATTTAACATACTTTTTAAGATTTACATTAAAAACAACATACCAAAAAAGAAAACACAGGAAAAGAAAAGAAGAGCAACAATATACCAATTCCAGTGAAGCCTGAGCCGTGAACTTAGAACAGAAAACCTTTCAATTAAACCTAAGCCATAAACTGAGCACCTAGCTCATCAACGTATTACTGAACAAATCATTCAAATTATCTGTTTTGATTTTAGCAATTATAACTTGAAAAACAAGACTCTTTCTAAAGTGATAAAGATGATGCTGAAATAGGAGAGAACAGTACCTTCCAGTCTTTGTATCTTAGCTTTCACAGAAATAACTGTTTCAAAGGGGGAAACTCGCAGCTCAAAGCACATTCCTGTGAGGGTTTCAATGAAGAGCTCCATAGTTTCATAAAAAGGAAGCTTGTAGTGAAACGGTCCCATATTATCTTCATTGAAAAAAGGAGGCTCTTTCTTGTTGGCCATTACAAAGGATTTAGAACTTCCTTGTAAGAAGATCTGTCAGGAAACTACATTCCACTTCTAGCCAAGTCAGCTCCGAGGACAGGTGTGGTGTATTGCTATTCATGTTTGGGATTTTTCACCTATAAAGCAAACAAGCAAGAGTTCTCTTTAACAGCTACGTTTACATGTCGTTAGAATTTCAATTTATTCTTGATTAACAATAAAATAGCTCTTCAGAAGCAGTAAATTACTATCTAGATCGTGCAACAGATAACCACAAACAGTATTAGGAATATCATCGTTTTGGGACTCTAGTTTCAGTCAGCATTCCAGATCCTACCTACGACCTTTATTTTGTTTTCACGAGCAACATGACGATCCGACCCGCGATATTAATGCCCAAAGCCTCCTGACAGCCCTGAGCTCTCGAGAGGGTCAGAGCTGGGAAAAACCTCCAGAACGACACAAAAATAGGGACTCGCCGGGGCTCGGGGAAGGCACAGGAGACGGCAGCTTCGCCCCCCCGCGCCGGCGGCGGGCCGGACCCAGGCCAGCGGAGCGGAGCGGAGCGCCCGCAAACAAAGGAGCGAGCGCAGCCGCCCACCCCCTCGCCGCCACCGCGCCCCGGGGCGGCCGCACATCCCGGGTAGGACGCGGGGCCTCGCCGCCCGTGTCCGCCGTGCCCCCAGCCCGCCCCGGGGCAGGGGGAACCACCCCCTTCCCTCCAGGGACGCGCTTCAGGCCGGCGGAGAGCAGGAGCCAGGGCACTGCCCCCGTCCCCCGGCCGCAGGGGCCGCGAGGGAGCCGCGCTGCCAAGGGCCCGGGCACCGCCGAGCGACGGGAGGAGGGCGGGCAGGGTCTCACCTCACCTGCCGCCGCCCAGGCCCGCTCATGGGGAGACGCGGCTCCTTTCCCCCCGTGCAGCGCCGCCCACCGCACCGGGGCTCGCCGGCCCCAGCGGGCCTCATGGAACGGGAGGGGAGCCGCCGGCGGCGGGGGGGGGGGGGGGGGGCCGAAGCCGGGAGCCGCCCGCACCGCCGCTCGCTCCCCAGCAACCCCCGCGCCTACCTAGCCTTTATAACAGCCCCGCCACGCGCCCTCCTCCGGGCCCGTTCTCCGGCAGCTCTCCCAATCAGCTCCCGCACGGGGCGTTGCTCCCGGCGCCGTCAGGGGCGGGCGTCCCCCGGGCCGCGCCGCGCTCATTTGTTGTGATTAAGACGCAAGCGGCAACGCGTGCGCGGGCAAGGACCCGGATGCAACGGCCCCGGCCCGCGCCGCCGCGCCCGCGGGGGCCTCTGGGACACGCAGTCCCACGGGCCGGGGCCGGGCGCGCCCGGGGTCTCCCGCCGCGGCCGAGGGGGCGGCGGCGCTCCCGCTCGCTTCTCCTCAGGGAGGGCGTGCGAAGCCAGCATTCACCCCCCGAACTCAGCCCAGGGGGCAGCTGGGGAGTGCTGGCGCCCACCGGCGTAGTGCGAGGCGGGCCGCGCCGGTGCCCTCGGGCGGGTGACAGGCCGGGGGCGGGGAGCGCTGCTCTCGGGCGCCTCTCCTCAAGGTCAGCGCCCGGCCCTGCGTCAGGCGGCCAGGCCGGGCTCCGGGAGCAGTGTTTCCCTCAGGCCATCGCAGCCTTCCAGCAAAATAGTAGAGAAAACAAGCTTAGCTAATTACATTAACCGCTTTACTTTCCATTTAGGTTTTAAATTATGCAAGACCTACCCTGACTCTAGCTGTTAGGTTTCATGCCCAGTCAGAAGGCTCAGGACAAATGCCGTGGTTTTCCACATGCACACAGCAGGAAAGGAGTGCTCTGACAGAGCGGTAAGTGAGGCCGGGGCGCTGTAACACTGGGCCTCTAGCTGCCCCCTTCTCAGAAATACAGCCGTGGTTTATTAAATTTGCAGGAAGACAACCCAAAACTCAGTTAAAGAAGTTACCACTCAGACCAAGCCCTCCCCAAAAGATCAGGATTCATGGTCTGTCCCCAGGCCTCTGAGGACCACACATTTTAATAGGAGGAAGAGACACTCCCTGTGCCAGCTCATAAAGACTTGGCTGGGGGTGGTGTGTGTGTGTGTGTGTGTAATGCTTTGATCCACATCACGGTGCAAGTTTCTGTCAAGAGCTATTCTCTACCTAGCTTTCACGTTCAAGGCAGGACCTTTTTCTTCTTCAAGAGATTTTGGCCCCCAGGGTTCTCACCTTGTGAACAGCACTCTTTGCAATGCTAAATACAAGTTATTAACGTGAAGGGCCAAGAAGAAAAGAGGATGCAGAAAAGAAATAGAATTCACTATTTTTCCCTCTTTCTCCCAGTATGTCTTTGAAGCCCTCCTAAGCACAGGAGTAAAGAAGCAGTCCAAATCATGTATGAAGCATATGCAGCAGATGTAATGCCTATAAATAAAGCGCAAGTGCTCTCACTGTAGACACCCATTTGCAAATAGCTCCCACATTCTTTTCGAAGCTGCTACTCCCAGCTAACCCCCCGACTTAACATGAATCATTGCCAAGCCCACCTATAGTACAAACCAATATATGGTATTTCTTTATCCCTTCCAACCTTTCCTTCTGCTTTACCCCCATTAGTGCTAGATGCTTTGGCTATAGTATTTACTGTGTCTGATGAAGTAAATCCAACTTGAGAAACAAGAGACTGGGAGCATATGTCTCAGAACAAGGGCTTCAGTGAAAGTAGGAACTGCTCTCAAAGAAGCTCTCTAAGCACATACTTTAAATTCACAGAGAGCAGAACAGTTTTCAGAGTTGAAGATAAAGTAGTCCATCAATAAAACCAGATGTGCTGCTGTTATAATAAAGTCAGAATTGCAGGCAGTTACTGGTAAAATAAGAAATATTTGATCCTTCTGCATTTATGCATTTGCTCTGCTTATATGCATGCAGGACAGCAAGTGTCAACCACTGGGTATCAAGTACGGTTAATGGCATCAGTTCCAGAAGGGCAATCTATAAAATACAGGAAGCAAGAAGGTTAAGCCAAATGCATCAGTTTAAAGGGATACCACAGAATAACAACCTTCTGTAAACAGCCTACAGTGTGTTAGGGGTAAGAAAGGGAAGCACACAGCAAGCCTTTCCGCACAGGCAAGTCTCTGCACCAAGGTATGCATACAGGCTTCTTAACCTTGAAGTGATCAAGCATGCTCAGTACAGACAGACTTCTCGGAAAGCATTATTTGCAAAACTTTGGTAAATCCAAGCAGGTGAAAAACCTCATTTAATGGCTTACAATTTGAACAGAAGACAATGTTAGGTTTCTGTTGTTTTCATGGAGTGCTAGGGCTCATCTGTAGCACACTGTTTCTGGCACAGAAGTGTTAACTACTGTTATTTTTATAGACCACATTAGCTCCCAATAGGAAATACCTTGTGTCTCTACTTGGTGTCAAGCCCTGTGCTAAGATTTAACTGCTTGATTACATAAGAGGAGAAGCTGTACCTGATAACAGAACCCAGCCTTATCCTAATATTGCTCTGTAGACTGGAGCTGACCCAGACAAGGCATGGTAGTGGTTTCGGTTGTTTTCAAGTCATGATGCAGGTGTCACTTAGCAAGCATTAAAGAGGAAAGTAACACATACAGACAGATCTGGTTTAACAAACTCCGTTTACTATTTATCAATTATTTTCTCTATAGATCTGTTCAATAAAACAAACTATACTTTGTATAACAGATTACTTCATTGCATGTATTGCACAGGCTATATTCATCTGGGCACCATGGAAACAAGATAGCAGGAGGTTACTGTCTTTTTTAAAAAATATATCATTTAGCACAATTAGACAAGATAATACTAACCATTTTAAATGGGTAATCTTTTAAATATCCACAGCCATCTCATTTCAGCTGTAACGGATTAGAGAATCCACAGCATTAGTGCTGGACAGGGCAAAAGGAAGGCTTCCTCTCTGCAACACGCTCCCCTTTGCTACTGGCCTCCAAAGGCATTCAGTGGGTCATCAAATGTGCTCAGTGTCTTGCTTTCAGATTTTGCTTCTGAGCCTGCTTGGGAAGATCTGCTTTTGGGAGTGGGTATCTTGACCTGGCTGCTAGAAAAGATGTCATCTAAAGGAAAAAAAAAAGAAAAAAAAAAAAGATAGATTTTAATGTGAAGTGACTGCCAAACACAAGTAACATTGTACATTAAGAGTCTCCAGCACACAGCAGTGACTGCCAAGGACATTCTGTGATAAACAAATGCTTTCCTGCTGCTTGTGATTCTAGATGCATTTGTAAGGACATACGTGGGAGCTGTTAGCTGTAAGTCAAATTAAGTATTTTTTTCCTTCTCAGTAGAGCAGCATAATCCTTGTATTTTATAACATGTTCAGCTCTCACAGACATTTGAGAAGTACTAGTAAATTAAACCTCCACAATAAATGTCTGCTGGAAACACAACACAACAGAGAGGAAACAGCCTAGGAGGTTCCTGGAGCGTGCGGAAGATAACTTCCTGACACAGCTGGGCAGTGAGCCGGCCAGGGGAGATGCCCCACTGGACCTGCTGTTAACAGACGGGGAAGGACTGGTGGGTGGTGCAGTGGTCAGAGGACATCTCGGGCATAGTGATCACGAGATTACAAGAGTTTTCAGCTCTCAGAGAAGTAAGGAGGGGGATCTGCAGAACCGCTACCTTGGCCTTCCAGAGGGCCAGCTTTGGCCTGCTTAACAGCCTGGTTGGCAGAGTTCCTTGGGAGATAGTTCTGAAGGGCCAAGGGGCCCAGGCAGGCTGGGCATTCTTCAAGAGGGAAGTCTTAAAGGCGCAGGAGCAGGCTGTCCCCATGTGCCCAAAGACACTGCCGGCTGGCCTGGCTGGACAGAGCTTTGGCTGGAACTCGGGGAGAAAGGAGAGTCTGCCACCTTTGGAGGAAGGGGCAGGCCCCTCTGGAGGACTCTAAGGATGTTGTGAGGTTATGCAGGGCGCAGATCAGAGAGGCGAAAGCCCAGCTAGAGCTCAGGCCGGCTGCTGCCGTAACAGATAACAAAAAACATTTTTACAAACGCATTGGAATCAAAAGGAGGGCCAAGGAGAATCTGCACCCTGTATTGGATGCAGCAGGGAACACTGCCACAAAAGACGAGGAAAAGGCTGAGGTACTTCACACTTTCTGTGCCTCAGTCTTTACCAGTAAGACCAGCTTCCCTCTGGGAACTCAGCCTCCTGAGCTGGAAGATGGGGATGAGGAGGAGCACAATGAAGTCCCCACAGTCCAGGAGGAAACGGTCAGTGACCTGCTGCTCCACTTAAATGGGCACAAGTCTATGGGGCCAGACGGGATCTGCCCAAGGACACTGAGGGAGCTGGCAGAGGAGCTCCCCAAGCCGCTCTCCATCCTTTATCAACAGTCCTGGCTAACTGGGGAGGTCCCGGAAGACTGGACATCAGCCAATGTGACACCCATCTACAGAAAGGGCAGGAAGGAGGATCTGGGGAACTACAGGCCTGTCAGCCTGACCTCGGTGCTAGGGAAGGTGATGGAGCAGATTGTTCTGAGCATCATCACGTGGCACGTGCAGGACAACTGAGGGATCAGGCCCAGCCAGTATGGGTTTGTGAAAGGCAGGTCCTTGACGAACCTGATCTCCTTCTACAACACGATGACCTGCCTGGGGGATGAGGGGAAGGCTGTGGATGCTGTCTACCTGGACCTTAGTAAAGCCTTTGACACCATCTCCTACAGCATTCTCCTGGAGAAACTGGCTGCTCATGGCTTGGACAGGTGTGCTCTGTGCTGGGTAAAAAGCTGGTTGAATGGCTGATCCCAAAGAGTGGTAGTAGATGGAGTTACACCCAAGAGCTACCTGAAAGGGGCTGTAGGCAGGTGGGGGTCAGCCTCTTCTCCCAGATAACAAGGGACAGACAGGAGGAAATGGCCTCAAGTTACCCCTGGGGACATTTGCATTATATATCAGGAAAAATTTCTTTGCTGAAAGGGTGATCAAGCATTGGAACAGGCTGCCCAGGGATGTAGTGGAATCACCATCCTTGGAGGTTTTTAAAAAATGCGTAGATGCAGTGCTTAGGGACATGGTTTACTGCTGGACTTGGCAATGCTGGGTTAACAGGTTAGACTTCATGATCATCTCAAAGGTGTTTTCCTAAATGACTCTATGATTCTATGAAATTCCATTGTGCAAGTGCCAGATAACATCCTTCATAACACCCGGATAACGTTCTTATCTAGATTGTTAGTACCTGAGGAACCTGAAAGATCCAAGGGCTGTGGGGCTGTTGCAAAAAGAATAAATCCGAAGAGGAAAAGATGGCACTTGCTATGCAACATCCACTAGTCATCAGTCTTTAATCTACAGCTCAGTGACGAACACAGCATAAATCACTTCACTTGAGAACAGAGCACAGCTAAGATGCAATGAGGCAGAGAGCTACAACCTCCATCCTGCTGAATATTCAAAAAGTATGTCTACACTCCTGAATCAAGATCTCTCACCACCTTCCTCAATACAAGCATTTTTGTTATGAATAACTAGAACCATGAAGTGGAAAAATATCACGTTGCTATTAACACAGAGCCCTCCCCTGAAGGATAACAACAGGTAGAAATTAAACCCTCCAACCTGGATACCCTGTACCAGCAGCAGAGCTCACACACCTGCACTTCTTGCTGTAACTAGTGTGAAGTGTAACTAGTTTAGGACTGTGCTCACGGAAAGAGAAAGAGCTGCTACCATACACGTGCTCAAGTGTTGCCCTGAGGCTTCCTGGGCACACACACAGTGTATCTCTTCATAGGAAGAGAAGACTCTTCACAGGAAGAACATTGAGGTTTTAACTTCAGGATACTCAGATTATGCAGTTGGATTATGAAGGAATAAAAGAATACATTTGCAAGGCTGAAATATATGGCTCATTAGTGATTCACAAGGCCTGTATAAGTAGCACATAACTAGTCTTGAATCCCTATTAAGAAAACACAGGTCTTATACAGAGGTTAATAGCCATTTACTAGTCCTGAGTATAAAAACTAGTATTTCACCCTTCACCATATATCCTAACCTTGAGCAGAGGCTAAGCACGAAGTGGCTTATCACAACATGCTTGCCTTTCACTTCTCGCTACTTCTTCCACTCCAGCACGTGTCTGCTACTGTGCTGATCATAGGGATTACACAGGAATAATCCAGTACAACATTTCATCACAACAGCAGTTTAGAAAGGCAGTAAAACAGAGTAATCCCCTACTGGCATCACTCCAAAGCAAGAAGCTACCACATGGATTATCTTCAGCAGAGCAGTACAGTGAGTGCCATAAGCAGTAGAGGTATCACTCCCAGTTTATAACAAGGCTTAAAGAATAGGAAAGTTTTGGCCATGGAGAACAGTATTTGTCAAAGCTCAGTCACCATTTTGCAGACAGGCAGAGGTGACCAAGATGTTTGTGTCATCAGCTGTACGGTCACTGAGGAGGCTAGGATAAAGACCTAGCTAAAGGGTTTTTTCTAATACTGCCACCACATGCCTAACACAAATACAGTAGTGTCTAGAAGCTGTGGTAGGACAAGGGAAAGCAGCCTGCAGCCTCCACTCCCCCAAGACTGCACCCACTTACTGTTTTATTTACAGCAGAAAGGATGTCCTAAGGCAACAGTATACAGCCCTGATAAAGTCCTATTATGATCACTTAAGGCGACCCTTAACCTGAAGCATAGGCAAATGCCAGTTCTACTGCTCTACTGCCAGCAGGGCATCCTCCACCTTCAGGCATCTTCCCTACACTCCTGTTGGTGTTCTGGAGCTCTGTTGCTTTAGGCACTAAGAAGCTGCACACCTATGACTGCACCACAAAACAATCAACACTCTAGAGGCAGATGAAGTCTATCAGATACAGGGTGCTGTAGGTATCACAATCAGATGTGTGACATAAACCAACAAGCTCTAGCACCAGAGTAGATGTTAAAAGTGGAAGTGCAAATGACAGGTTCTGTTGTGGCTAATTTTCAACGATATTTTCAAGTGGCACTCTACAACTGTTTTATTCAACATGAGGTCTGGATTTTTGTGCTGAAATATTTGGAAGGGGTAGCTCTTTGGGAAATTATTTTGTTTGCCATAGGCTACATGAAAAAATTAAATTATTAAAATAAGATATTTTAATCATCCAATACATTATTTCAAATACTTTGCCTGCAAACATTTAAGTCTTATTTTTTTATATCAGTTGAGAAAGTTTTGAAATCTTGAGATGTTCATTCCCCGGTAAGGTTTCTAACACAGTTACAGACTTCAACCAGGTCATTCCATCAGGCTGGAATGCTTAACAGCAGTCCAAGCAAAACAGTGATAAGTCAGATTCAATTTGAATAGGTTGGAAAGAATGAAGACTGACAAGAATCAAAGCTAGAGAAGGGAACTTTTGTCTTAGAGGAAAAGAAATACTTGCAATCCCAAAGAAGAGCTATAAACATGAAGAGCCTGAGAACAGACAGACACAGGTGGAGATCAAACGACTTTCAATACCTCCACTGATGAAGATCAGGAAAAGAGCATGCTTTGCATCATTTCAAATTGCTATATGCTGCTTTTTCAACAAATTATACAAGATAAACTTTTGGTCTCAGGTGTAGTATTTGTAAATTGTTCTGGGTATACTTGGATGTAAACAAAATCTTAGAGGCTCCAAGGCCGTCAACATGATAGTGAAGGTGGGGCAGGAAGAGATGCTAACTTCTTCATATCAATGATTCACCTAAAGGTACGATACAAAAAGCTGTGTAGATTGAAATGCAGAATGTATCTCAGAGCCATAACAACATGAGATTAATCTCTTACTCCAGACAAAAATTTTTCTCATTCCCACAGGTGAGAAAATCCCTACAGGAATTAAACTATTTCTTCTCTCAGAATTTAATACACTCTACTAAGCCATGTAAATGCTGTGCTAGTTCTACAAATCTAAGAAGTTCACATCCAAGGTTAAAATCCAAAGATGACCAGGGATTTCAGAGCAGTTGAAAAGTTCAAAGAAAGCAAAGGGTTCTAAAACATCTCCAATGAATGCAGCTCAGGACAGTATTACGAGATTAGCAGCAAGTCATTAGACACTCACCCATATCATCATCAAATATAGATTTTTGTTCCACCTTTTTCTTGGTCTTCTTTTCTTTCGGTTTTACGGTGAGATCCGCAAAAATATCAATGTTATCATCAAACAGGTTAGTCTCTGGCATTTTCTCTTTTGCTTTGTTCATTGGTTTAATTGCCTCAGTAGCAAATATATCATCCTTGGAGCAAAGCACAGAGAGATCATCAATACACAACACACTTCAAGAGAATAGTCACGATTTGTACGCAACAACTGAGATGTTAAATTCAACTGACAGCCTTGCACTTCTCAAACCTGAGAAGTTTGAGTCCCTTCTCATGGAGGACTTGGCAGAAGTGCCATAATGTGGGATTATGCACAGGTCAAGCACAGCACACAGATGCTTCCATCAGCTGCCCAGACTGACAACTCTATTCCTTTTTTTAAAAAAAAAATTTTTAAGAGAGTTATTTGAGCTGCTGTCCGCTGAACAGACTGCTAATATCCAAATACTTTATTACTCTGATAATCATAGGTATGTTGTCACAGCACAGTAAGTGACATGCTTGCTCCGTGTTAAGGCTCCACCTTTTCATCCACTCTTGCTATTAAGGGGGTGAACAACCAAAGATGGGGTTTCTATTGCCCAGTAATAGAGCATGATTGGCAGTTTACTTCCCTACCTATCCTGCACACCCCATCTTATTCAGCAGCCTCCAATAAGTTTGTGTTTAAGTAAAGGGGTCTGCATAAGGCCCAGGGGATCAAAAAGGCCAAGTTGGCAGGCTCAACCATTACCTCAAAGATATCTTGGGCGCTAGGGTCAACAGCTTGCCGGACAACAGATTTCAAATCCTTTTTTCCAGTTTTCTGACAGGTGAAGATAGAGTCTTCCTCTTCCTCCAGAAAAGGTATAGGGCTGCTTTTTGTTGAAGATTTTTGCTGTACAGGCTGGAAGAGATCATTGCTGTCCTGATCACTCAGAACAGACAGATCAGACTTTTTTTCCCTGCCCTTGATGAGTTTGTTAGCTACGCTGTCTGGCATTCCCTCCTTTAACTTTGATTGTGCAGCTGGTTTGGATGCTGAGCTGCTTGCAAAAAAGTCTTCTGATTCAAACAGATCATCCCCTTGGTCCATGGATTCTGGAGGAAGGAGTTTGTTTGTCCCAGCATACAAAACACTGCCATGAGCTGGTAGTGACACGCCAGAGAGAAAGCCATTTTCCTTGGAGTCTGCTTCAGTACTAAGAGGCTCCTTTATGTTCACTACTGCTGACATCTGTTTTGGTAGAGAGAACTGTGATTCTTTAGAACTGTCTATCTCCTCACCCTCTTCAGACTCTTGGGCAGCTAGACGGCGGGCCATTCTGCTAGGAGGTCTTCGTTTTCCTGTAACCTTGATCCTGGTCTGCAAGAAAGGAGTAAAAGCAGAGTAGGGTTATACAGAAGGAAAAAGAACCATCCACACTGCACAGAAGACAGGTTAGGATTCCTGTTGTTTCCTCCTAGCACTTTGCTTTCACAACACTGCAATTAACACGCATCACCCATTTCACTAACACACATCACACTAAAACTCAATTACGTGCAAGTTCTGCTCACAGCTCTGGTTTAAGTTACTTAAACAGCTACATGTACATTTAAACAAATGCTCAGTTGGGAATCTTCAGCAAGGAATGCTGAGACAACACTGATTTATGTCATAAGGAGAAATAGCAGGAACCACTCATCATCAGCTGCTTAGCATCATCCATTCTCCCCATTTTTCAGAAAGAGGAAAGACAGACAAGTGGGACATTTAAGCTCGGAGTAGTTTGCAGCAAGGTTCAGAAAAATAACCCAGTGCTTTTGATTTGCTGTCCCCTGTTCATTCCGCAGCAGGTGGAATTGTGGTACAAAAGCAACAGTACTTGCATGTAGAGTCTCACAATACAGGTCAGCAAGCCACTCTAGCCCCTCGGCTTTAGGTAATACCTTAGTCAGACAGCTTGCTAATCCAGGGGCTTCTGTGCAGTTAGTCTGTCCAAGCCATGACTAATTATGTTTTCCATTTAATTTCATTTTATGTATAGCCTTCTGCAGTTCATTCTTCTGCTGCTTTGAAAGAAGCCCCCCTGCAAGCTTCCATTATAGCCTCTACCATATCACATATGGACAGGAGTATTCACATAGGTAGGAAAACAGACCAGTACAACCTCCTCTTCCCTTTTGTTAATTGCAGTGTTGGAGTAGAAAGACAATCTGGATGGATATGCTGTAACACAGCTTAAAGGAGCCACGTGCTTTTGTCAGAATCATTGCAGAAACACATCTGCCTTCAGAGTGTGGGGCTGTATTAATCAGAGCATGGCTGAAAAACACAAAAATTATGATGGGAGATGCACTTGAAAAAATCTGACCCCTGCTCCATGCACTGTTGTTTGAAAGGACAGCCAGAATGGTGGACAGGTTGCTTTGTTCAACCCTTTGGAAAAAAATGCATTTGGCTGCATACATTCACAGCTTAAACTCAAACTTGAAAGGCTGAAGAATCACATACCAGAAGTAAAGCATGTAACCAGAGCCACAAAAAAAATCACTGTATAGTTACTGAGATACCTCTCAAATTAATTCTGTAAACAAACATGCATCATCACTATGCTAAAGTCAACATTTGAGGTTTACCATATGCAGCTATGTGAGATCTACTCTTCTGCAAGCTTATCTATTTAAAAGTATCACGATAGAGGTGTTTGTCTGTTGTGCAGGACATGCTGGTATTAGAAACAACTATGCCTACATGGTAACGCATTAGTTTGATGTACAAGCTTTAAAGCCATTTGACACTAAGGGGTCATGTCAGCTATTGTGGTGACAGCTGCTGCACCTTCCCAAGTCATCTCTGCTACTCATCGAGTAATTAACAGTCCCAGCAGCATTAAGGAAGGAAAGAATCAAAGTTAGGATACTGAGTTATCTTATTCAAACAGCTGCTGTCAGGAAACCCGAGATTTATAAAATCAAAAGCAACCAGACCAAATCTTAACTACATGGCTCAAGCTTGCTTTTTTTTTTTTTTAAGAACCCCTAAATCTTTAATTAGAATATGCCTTTTGCAGTCCATAAAGTAAAAGGTATAAACAAAAATAAGTGACTCAGGAGGCAGAGATCTACCATATCAAAAGCTGTAACACTTTTTTTGTTGTTTTCTGTGGGATTTTTCATTAAAAACAGTTTTTATTTGAAAAAGAATTGATATTGAAAGTTCAGGATAACATGACACTTTTATCCACTGAGGAGGTAAAGGTCAAGCTACAGCACTAATGCATTCTTGATATCTTGCCACAGCAATTGTCCATAACATACTTTGTACTTAGTTTAGAGAGACGCCTTTTTTATGGTTTTCAGGTTGGCATCTCCTGGGACATCAGGACAAGATGTTATGCTATAAAGTACCTTTAACCTATAGAGAAAAACACTGTATTTGGGGAACGTACATGTGTACCTTAAAAAGGCACAGAATTAGGCATATGCATAAGGCCCTTATAGAGCTAAGAATGTAGGAGGCTTGACTTTCTCTTCAGTGGTCCACTGAAGAGAGAGATGAGATGAGATTTTCACACCTCCATTTAGATTCAGATAGGCCACGCTTAGCAGAACATGCATACCAAAACACAAATTCCAGCATGAGGACAGACTGTGGCTTTAATCCCCCTTTCCATTTTCCTAAATATCAAGGTTACCTTATTGGCACTGTGCAAAGTATCCGCTTGCATAGGCTGATCAAAGCTAACACCTAGTTCTTCATTGTTTCCTGAAGCAGAGAAGGCTTCGCTGTTCTGTACATCCTTGGGCTCGTGTAAAGGAGTATCCAGAACTGGTAAGGAGGACTTCACATTAGAGACCTTGGGCATCGCACCAGGTAGTAAGGCTGCAGGGTTAATAGCTAAATTAGCCTATAAAACAATAGAAAACAAAAGCATACACACAAGAAGAGATCACATTAATAACTCTAAGTGCAAGCATGGCCCCAGAGAATGAGCAAGCACTAGCGTATGTGGGTATTCAAGTTCTACTTCTACAAGTGCCTGGCCTTTCTTACACCTATGCACTTCTGCATCACCCACATCCTCCGTCTCACTAAGCCTGTGGAGGGCTCAACACTTATTCTGTATAAGAGCTTCAGGAACAGCATGGCTACGTTATGTTGAACTAGACGCCTATGTAGCTCAGTATCCTTTCTGAGGACAACAATGGTTCTGACATTAATTCCCACATTCTGACATGGTTCCCACAAAAGTCGGACTCTGCTTTAGTTTCCACTCTCCCGCATTACAACCAGGAACAGACAGGAAGCTTTAGCAGCTATAGACACCCACGAGCAAGGTCTGTGTGGAGACACTGTTCCAGCAGTACACACTGACTCCTGTAAATAGAAACTTCTGCTTGTAGTGGGTGACTCCCTGTTAGGGGCCACCGAGATACCCATCTGCTGGCCTGACAGGGAGTCACACGAGGTATGCTGCCTTCCAGGAGCCAAGGTCCAAGAGGGTACTACAACTTGTCAAGAGCACAGCCTGCTATCCTCCCGTACTCTTTCACACGGGCACAAATGACACTGCAAGCCAGAACCTGGGCAGAATCAAGGAAGATTATAAAACCCTGGGGCCACAGGTGAAACATTTTGGTGCCCAAGTTATTTTCTCTTACATTTTACCAGTAAGAGGAAAGGGTGCATCCAGAAATAGATTTATACTGCACATCAACTTATGGCTTCACAGCTGGTGCTGTCATGAGGGATTTGGCTTCTGCAACAATGTGACATTCTTTGACTAGACCCTGTTAGGGTGGGATGGGACCCATCTGTCTAGAAGCAGCAAGGGAATCTTTGGCAGCAGACTGGACAGTTTGGTGGGATGGGCTTTAAACTGAAGGACTTGGTGTGGGTTGGGGTCCAAGGTGGCAATGCTCACACCATCACATCCCACTGGGGAATAAGCCAGGCCAACCAGAGCAGCGATGCATGTTCCCTTGCTGCCTCCCAAGATGAGTACAGAAGGCCAGCCACCTCAAGGGTGTGCGTGGCCATGGTGGATCCTCTTGCAGCCCTCCTGGGAAACCTGTGTGCTCTGAAGTGCCTGTACACCCACGCACGCAGCACGGGGAATACACAGGAAGAATGAGAGAACAGTGTGCGGTGGCAGGGCCATGATCTCATTGCAGTTATGGGGACATGGTGGGGTAGCCCACATCACTGGAATGCTGTCATGGGTGACCATGTACTTTTTAGGAACGCCCATTTGGAATTAAATCTGGTGAGGGAGGTCAAGGACGACAAGAAGGGTTTCTTCAAATACATCAGCAGGAAAATGATGACTTGGGAAAACGTGGGCCTGCTGCTGAATGAGGTGGGTGCCCTGGGGACAAAGGACACAGAGGAGGTGGAGTTACTGAATGCTGCCTTTGCTTCAGTCCTCGCTGCTGAGGCTGGCCCTCTGGTTTCCCAGACCCTGGAAGCAAGAGAAGAAGCCTGGAGAAAGACAGACTTTCCCTTGGTCAAGGAGGATCATTTTGAGATCACTTGAGCAAACCTGACACCCACAAATCCATGGGGCCCGATGGGATGCACCCCTGAGTGCTGAGGGAGCCGGCAGGTGTTGTTGCCAAGCCACTCTCCATCATCTTTGAAAGGGCGTGGAGAACAGGAGAGGTACCTGAGGACTGGAGGAAAGCCAGTGTCACTCCAGTCTTCAAAGAGGGCAAGAAGGAGGACCCAGGAAACTACAGGCTGGTCAGCCTCATCTCCATCCCCGGAAAGGTGATGGAACAGCTCATCTCTAAGCATATGGAGGGGAAGAAGGTCATCAGGACCAGTCAACATGGATTTACCAAAGAGAAAAGGCCTGACCAACCTGATAACCTTCTAGGATGGAATGACTGGCTGGGTAGATGAGGGGACAGCAGTGGATGTTGTCTATCTTGACCTCAGCAAGGCTTTTGACACTGTCTCCCATAACACCCTCACACGTAAACTGAGGAAGTGTGGGTTAGATGAGGAGACAAGTGGGGTGGACTAAGAACTGGCTGATTGTCACAGCTCGGAGGGTTGTGAGCAGCAGCACAGAGCGTAGCTGGAGGCCCGTAGCTAGCGGTGTTCCCCAGGGGTCAGTACTGGGCCCAGTCCTGTTCAACTTACTCATCAGTGACCTGGATGAAGGGACAGAGCTACCCTCAGAGCGTTTGCAGGTGACACAGAGCTGGGAGGAGTGGCTGATACACCAGGAGGCTGCTGCCATCCAGTGAGACCGGGACAGGCTGGAGAGCCGGGCAGAGAGGAACCTGATGAAGTCCAGCAAAGGCAAGTGTAGGGTCTGCACCTGGGGAGGGACAACCCCATGCACCGGTACGGGCTGGGGCTGGCCCGCTGGGAGGCAGCTCTGCAGAGAAGGACCTGGGAGTGCTGGTGGGCAGCAAGTTGCCCACGAGCCAGCAGTGTGCCCTGGTGGCCAAGGCAGCCAGAAGGACCCTGGGGTGCATTAGGAGGAGCGTGGCCGGCAGGTCGAGGGAGGTGATCCTGCCCCTCTGCTCTGCGCTGGGGAGGCTGCAGCTGGAGCGCTGTGTCCAGCGCTGGGCTCCCCAGTCCAAGAGAGACAGGGAACTGCTGGGCAGGGCCCAGCGCAGGGCTGCAAAGGCAGTGAGGGGACCGGGGCATCTCCCTTGTGACGGAAGGCTGGGAGAGCTGGGCCTGCTCAGCCTGGAGAAGGCTGAGAGGGGACCTGCCAATGTCTACAAATATCCTGAGGGCAGGTGCCAAGAGGACGGGGCCAGGCTCTTTTCAGTGGTGCCCAGCGACAGGACAAGGGGCAGCGGGCACAAACTGCAACATGGGAAGCTCCTTCTGAATATGGGGAAGAACGTCTTCACTTTGAGGGTGACAGAGCCCTGTCACAGGCTGCCCAGAGAGGCTGTGGAGCTCCTTCTCTGGGGACATTCAAAACCCGCCTGGATGGGATTCTGTGCAACCTGCTGTAGGTGAACCTGTGTTAGCAGGGGTGTTGGACTACATGATGTCCAGAGGTCCCTTCCAACCCTGATCATTCTGTGATTAAAAGTGATATTGTGATATAGACAGTTATTAGTCATTTCATGTCAGAGAGGGACATAACCAAAAGCCCAAACCCCTAAGAGTCTCCGAACGTACTTAAAATAGTGCTGAGAATAGCAGGTCAAAGAGGAGCCCACCCTCTGCCCCCACACAGAGTAAAAAGTGCTGCTCAGAGTCAGTTCTGAAATGGGAGGGGGAAATAATATTATACATGCAATATAGAAAAAGTAATAGAAAATAGCCCATCTAAAAAAAAAAATAATTGCAAGAGTAAAGTAAAGAAGTAGAAGATTTTGTTTCAGAGAAAGCCATCAGTGAGGCAAGGAAGACTGGTTTTTTTTGAAAGTCAAAATGTCAATAAAGTTAATTACTTGTAGCTTTCCAATCCGAGATGAGGGCTCTTTGGTTTTAATTGGAACAGGACCTGCAAATTTCTGCACAGAATTACAGTGGATTAAACAAGTGGAGAAATTGTTATCAACCAGATTATAGTTTGCATTTTAACACATCTATAGAAAGCTGCTCACCGCTTACCAATTTCTTTTGAAGATATCTTATCATCACATTCTTCTGCCAGAGCTACAGTCACTCAGTTTTCAGCTTCAGTTCCCCACATGCCACAGCCCCATCTTCATTACTACATTTCATTCCACCCTCCTCCTACCCAATTATTATACTTTGCCATAGTAACCCAACTTCCACCTTCTCCAGGTCACACAACACCACTCAAATCAAACTGTTACACCTACCCTCTCTCCTTGCTTATTCTCCCCCCTAAGACCCTCTGAAGCCATGTTGCCCGATCATGATATAACTAACTTTTCTCTTTGTGACTGGCTGTGACAGGGTCATAGGGATGCCAAGGGGGCTGCAAAAATGTACCTCTTGGCCTGCAAGGAAAACAGCTTCAGAGAAGTGAGTGCTCCTCTATAAAAAGCAGACCATTAGTGCCAGAAGTAAGACTAGACTAAAAGAGCAAGAACAGCTGTTTGGTCTGAAGACATGGGTCAATTGTAGGACTCAGGGATGAATATAATCAGGTGCTCTTCCTAGGGCTTGCTCTTTACATGTTTGTAGTCTACATGGTTCTGTGAGCTAGTCTGTACTGCTGTTGGTATGATTGGGCAGTCAGAGCTCCTTCAGCCACACTGAAGTAACTGAGGGTTTGCAAAGGTTTGGACACTGGTTTTGGGGTGTTGATAGCATGACAGAGGAATCCTAGTGTCCAAGGAGATCATTCTTCACTTAAATCATGTGGTATTCAGCTGAACTTGACAGGCTGAGCTCATTCTTAGACCAGGCTGTCAATTGCTACAAAAAAAAGGGAAGATAAGTGTGGTTCTACACTTCAAGGAGTACTTCACCATAAGGGAAGACAGGCTAATTACTAGCCCTACAGATTTGCTTTGTGTTCCTCAGCCCAGGGGAGAAAAAACACCACCCACCCTCTGCAATGAAAAGCAAATCTCTTACAGATGGAAATCCAACAAGCAGCTCTGGTGAGGCACAAGCCAGAAATCAGATCCAGACTGCCTCTCCCAGAGACCCTTGGTTCTGAAAGATTGAGGACAGGAGTAGGAGACATTTTGCTCACCATAAAGTCTCCAAGATAAGATTCTCAACAGCCACAGATTTGTGTTGCATGCCTTGATCTCCTTCCTGAGAAAGTCTACCTGTACTTTAAAGAGCACATTCACTCTTAACAGACACTGGCACTTCAGAAATGAATAAACAACAAACCATTTTCAGTTCAACTGGACCTGATGCATAGTTCTTCACTGCCTTGTACTTTGTCCTTTGAAGTGTGTGGGCAATGAATAAAACACTGTATCAATAGCATTTAGACTTCTTGCTAGTAACAGTGCACCTGCTGATAACCAGAGAGAAGTTTGGCCATGCATTGCCACTCTGCAGCCAGTGAATCCAGGCATTAGTTTTGATCTTTTCAAGACACATACTGAAAACAAAATGATACATCTTTCTCTTTGCATGCTGTTCAAGGCATAAGATTTAAGTACTTGCCTCCGTAGTTACTGCCTTCAGAGCTTCATCTTGTTTGGTACTTAAAGCATTTTCTAGAAGGTTACTGCTCTCCAAGGAAGGACCAGTACTGGTCTTAAGTGTTTTCTTCTCGGCTATTTTCTGAAAGTAATAACAGAACAAGTCAACATGAATTGGCTATAAAGCATGGTCTGCAGATTAAAAAAAAAACAACAAAAAACCACCACCTAAAACAAGCAAAGCTTTTTAAAATCTTGCTTCATCTGAGAAGAGAACTAGCCACATCTTTTGACTCTGCAGTCCATAGCAGGCATTGCCTTTTGGCTCCGCAGTGACAAGGGCCTTCCACTCCTTCATTCCTACCTCAACTTTTGCTGTCTATGTTAATGATAAATGAGAGTTTCAACAAACTTCCAAATGCATACAGATTTCCTCATGCACAGGACAGCAAAGAATATAAAAGGCACAAAGCTAGCTAAGAAACACTGCTATTTTTACGTTTTCAAGCAAACAGGCTCCATATATAACTGCCAAGCACTAATTACTTAAGACCACCCCTTCCACAGTCCTCAAAGGAACTGTTTCCATCAACTATTGCATTTTCTAGCCCAACTTCCAGCTATAGACGTTAAAATAGACTAAAGTAAGAGTTGGCTTCACTTAAAGCCAGATGTTTAGAGTAGCAGCTTAGAATGCGTGTTAGGACTTTGACCTCAGACCACCTGTAATGCAGTCTAGTTCATTACTCCAGCTCCTTGCCCTCTAAAAAGAATCCCATGATTCACAAGTATTCTAATACTGCATTCATTACCTTAAATCAAACCAACCTGCAGAGACTTTAATTAAATAAGTCATAGTGCAAGGCTCATCAGTCAGGTGTGAACTACAGGAAAGCAATATTAGCAAGTTAAACAATAAAACCATTAAAAAGTACAAAATACTAGTCTGATTTCTGCTCAGATGTGCTCTCTTACACCTAAGCCAGTCCAAGTGGTACACAAAACTAAAAAGAATCCAATCCTCTCATCCCAGATTTGGCAGACCTAATGCATCTGTTTGTTCCCTGTGTCTCCAGGGTCACAATGACCATTTCTATCCTCCCCAAAACACTTGAGATGTCACTTCACTTCTTGTGGGAATACATATGGGAAGAATTCCTTCCATATACTTTCCAATGTCTTTTATATAAGCCATTTACAGTAGAGGAACAGATACCGGAAGACTTGTTTTAGTGGTACTGAAGAGATCATCCTCATTGTCATCCCCAAAAAGCCCTCCTCCAGATGATGGCTTGAGGATACGGTTTGCAGGCTAAAGAGACAAAGAATAAAGAAAAGATGTGTCAGATCAAAAGCACATCTCCTCCAGCCCACGATGCCTGAACTGATGTTAGCACTTGGCCCTCCCTGGAAAGCAGTGACTGTTCAAACAAGGAACACCAGTAGGCTGTACACTTCAAAGACTGTTTTTAAATAGCGGGTTCAGAGGAGAACTTTGAACTCACTATTGATTTCTTGGGGCTGGCAAAGAGGTCGACATCCGGATCATTGTCCTTCTGAAGTTTGTGACTGAAGAGGAGCTCTTCATCTTGAAAGACTCCAGTGCTTTTGGGCCAAGTAGTTTTCTCAGAAGCCTGGAACAAGAGAAGAAAGGTCCACACAGTGAGAAACTCCCTCCCCTTAAGGAGTTTATTTACCTAGTGAAAATGCAGGTTGCAATTCACCTGAAGCTACACTGTGACCCTGGTAACAAAAATAAAACTTGAACTGCTAGTTAAATATTTTACTTTGACCAAATTTGTGAAACTTACTATGTAAGTATTTGTATTCACAGTTCAATTTCATGAGAAGACATTAACCAAAATGTATCTGTCTGCTGACCTGAGATCCTGCCGCTACTATTTACTTGTAAAGCTTCCTTAGAAGGAAGAAAAAAAAATTCAGTATGTTACCATGAGTGTGCAGTAAGGTTTATATTTCAGTAGTAAGGTTTATATTTCAGTAAGACTTTAATGCCTTGAATTTTTCAGCTGAGGGTGCAGGTCACAGAAGTGAGAGGAAGAGAATTTGGTTAATTATCTTTCTAAGGTACCTTTTTAAAAGAAGAATAAAATAATAAAACCCCAAACCTAAAGCTGAAGGCCTGTAAAGCTGTTACTGTCGCTAGATTCTCTATTCTCCTCCCACTAAAGCAACCGCACCCCCACAATGAAGAACAGAACATACTGTCTGCCTTTGGCAAAGGCTTGTACTTTCCAATTTGCTGGTGGTGGGGAAGATTGACAGTCAAACATATCAACTTATCAGCCCTCCATTATCTGGCAAACCAACCAGTATCAGTTGCTTGGACACCAAAACCAACGTCTTTCTATGATCATGGTCACTGTATGCACCCAGGCTGATTTTCAAAAGGCAAAGGGCCCCACTGAATGTCTAGGTAAAGGCCAGTATCTATGTTTCACCACCCAGCTGTCTCTTCAGGACCTACACAAATGAAAGTATGCCTCTGAAGAGCGTGACTGAACATCCAGTAGCATAACATCAGACTCAACTTCTGAGCAGCAGGAGCAGTAGTCATAAGAACAAAGCTCAGTTCTCCTCTTCTCAGTCCAAGTCTCCAGCAGCCCCAGAGGGCTGCCTTCTAGTTTCCAGTACACTAGTTTTGGTGCATACCTGTCTTAAGATTTCTATTACTGCTCCATTCTCAGCCTCTCTGTGCACCAGCTTTAATTTTATATCAAAAGTCGGGTCACATTTTTAGAGCACTGTAACTGCTGTTTATGCCCAGATAAGGAAAGAAAGCCTAATACACATCTCAAAGTATCCACACATGAAATTCATGCTAAGCCAAGATAAGCAAGGAAAATAGTAGCACCTTTCAGATTTGCCTATCAAAAAGATTAAGTTCCTAAACTACCTATTCCAATTTTTGCATGAATATGCATTTCAGTAAAACACTTAATCACACTTATATGTTGACAGCTGAGTGCTTTGAAGGAAAGATGTGAAAGGATCTGTATCTTCCCAAATTGATAAGACATATGTGGCTTCTTGCAACCATCTCACAATGTGCCCCCCAAAAAACCCCCAAACATAGGATATACTCACAACAAGTAAATAAGCACTCAAGCTAACAATCCATTTCAACTCAGAAGCAGCTATAAACAGGGATTTTACTCCAAGAGACATCTATTTCATTCAGCTCCAGCAACTTCCGAATAAAGTGTGTATAGCCTTTAGGGCTGACAACTTACTTTACATGGTCACACTAAGATGACGAAACTTTGCAGTATACTGTAGTATAGAGTATGTACTTTTTGACATGACTTCAAACTTAAAGAAAAAAATTTGGTGCATCTGCATCAAGTGTGAACAAGAACATTAACATGAATTCAAGGATATTGCTCCTGAAGATTCGAAGTCTACTTCTTGATGGTATATGCTATATCAGGGAAGTGAGACAGCAAGTATATCGCAACTGGAGGCTTTTTAAAAAAAGTGAATGCACATATTGGAAAAATAAAAGTAAATACTGAATTAAGATGACTCTTGCTGAAGCTAAGTTTGCAGGCATATATCCACCGAGCAAACTTCAACAATATAAAGAAAATAAAGGGATAAACCATAGAGCTTCAGAATCTACATCCTTCTACTTCCTAGTACCTCTGACCCTGAGGGGTAAATGTGGAATCAGTTCTATACAGCAGACACCAAGTAGCTGCACTAAAACATCTGTACAGAATTTCTTTTCGTACTAGCATGCAGCAAAATGCTTTCGAGTTAGTGGGATGGAAAACTTTACAGAAGGATTCAGGATCATGGGGAAGAACAATAATAATTTATCACCCAAGAATCTGAAAGTTTAGAAACAGAGAAAGATTAGCCTCCAAGACACAAAGAGAGAGAAGGGTAAAACCAAAACCTTGCCTAGAACAGCAAAGGTAGAAATACTATTTCCTAGTGTTCAAGAACTGCCCTAGACTCACCACACCAATTTCTTTCTGTGCGCTTTTAATGCCGTCATCATCTTCCAGTCTTTCCTCTTCCTCCTCCTCAAACAAGCTTAACACTTTCTTAGCTTGGATCTTGACATCCTTCTCCAGAGCTGGTGGTGATGCTGCAAAGAGATCTGAACTGCTGGTTGGCTCTAAGGATGTTGCTGCAAAAGGCTACACACACATAAAATTAACACATCAGCCTGTTATTTAGTTCAGGTTTGCCCCAAAACCCACAAAGCTTTCTTGGTTAAATGCCAGCAGTGGTCAGAGTTCTGCAGTTTATTACCAAGCAGACAATTACATTCAACTCTTTTTTTTCCTAAACAGACAGAACAGCAACATGCAGATTAGCAAGAGACAGTAGACAAAGAAGAGAACACACTTTATGGCTCCAACGGGAACAGTTTCCTCCCATATTGTATGCTGTAGCACTGATGGTAAGCAGCTTCCTGCACAAGGTTTCCTCTTCATCTGTATGTCGGGCTGCATGTGCACCACATGGCTGCATGAAGCAGCTCTGCCATTCTCTCTAAGGTACCTAGTACATGCCACTTGGGATTCTTTGGAGCGGGCAGCACTACCTGAACCTGGAAAGCACTCAGGAAAGTGCAAAGCATAACTACTCTAGAAATTAATCAGCTGGTAATTCCTGAACAACCACTCAGTAAGACCATGCCCAAGATTAAGTTCTGCTGAAGCTTCTTCAATAATATACTCAATAATACACATCGATACTGTTATCTTAACAGTACTGCCCAGGAGAAATTCACAATGCTGAAAGCCACAGCCTCCAACAGGCGGTAGGTTGAAATGAAGTTACTGAGCTTGAAGCAAAGCCTACATATCAGTATAGCCTATCTTTTAAAGGAAAGCTCTGTTCATGTGAATAAGGATTACCCAACCCACTCTGGAAGAAAAACAAGATTCCCCCTTCTCCCCCCTCAAGCCCACAAAAGCCCCGAAACACCACCAAACAAAAACCCAAACAATTCTCTCATCAGTGTCAGTTGGGAAACAACTTTTAAATGCCATTTAATCAATCTGCTGTTTGACTAACAAGTGATTTTGATAAATGGAGACAGAGTTATTTTCTCTTTGGCAACAGAATAGGCAATTTAGAAAGAGAATTCTGTCCCAGAGCAGCACTGTTAGATTGTGTTATTTTTTAACTGAACATTACCAAACTTCAGAATAACGTAAGAAAATTTCTCACTTTTTCCTCTGTTTTCCGCCCTGCAACATCTTTTCCTCTAGGCACAGGAATTGCTCCAGGCTCTTCTAAACACCACAATGTATCTTCTACCTGGTTAGACTTTGTTGCTCTGTCTGGCATATCTTTTTCCTCTTTTTCTCCTTCGTTAAAGAAAGGTGGTGCTTCTGCTGGTTTTACCTTTGCCTGCAAAATTAAGAACATGTTGGTGACACAGAATTGGTGGGTATATAAGAAGCATACACTGCTGTGGGATAGCAGTCTCAGTTCGCCTGCTGCAGGGACCTAGGACGCTGGCAACATGCTTGATTTCTACTTTCCTCCCATGCAACATTCTGGTTTGTGACTTTTGATTTCTAGTATTACAGGCTCTTGAGTCTGCTTGAGGAGTGCCCAGAAGCAGCTGCAAGCTTAGAGCTGATGGCCTGGGAATCTTGCCTTGTCGGTGCAGTTCCCTGTGACTGCCAGGAGCTAGACAGTGGCTTGCCTGTTTCTTCTCCTATTCCCAAGTCTAATATCTTTATGGACAACCACTTTCCTAGTAAGCAGAAAGGCAAGGAGGCAGAGGGGAGGGGGCAGCACACACACATGTACAGAAACTTTCACTACAGCTGTGTTAAGCTTTTGCAACTCCTGCTCTCAATTCCAAAGCACAAGAGGATAGCACAAGCACCCTCAACAGAGGGCCAGTAAAAAGCCTGTGCACACATCTGAATCGGCTTGGGTTGAGGTCACACAAAAGGGTGAAGCCCTAGCTTCACAGTCAGCAGTAAGCTGTTTGCTCCTTTTAACAGTATTTTCTGGTTGAGAGCTCTCAAAACATCCTCAAAAAGGGCTTTTAGCATAAACCAAACAAATTTAGGGTTAGTGGTCAAGAAAATTTTGAACTCTCTATTAGGCTGATGGTAGTATGAAGTTTTAATCTAACAGTTCATTCTGCCCTGTTCCATCCTCTAAAACAAGTTAGACTTATATTCAGTACTTAACAAGGAAAACAGACTATAAAAAGACTAAGGGTTCCACATTAGTTTTAAAAGAAAGGGGAGGTACCACTGCAGCTTTAGCAGCTGAAGGAAGTAACGTTGATTGGGAGCTGAAGAGAGATTCTCCATTAACAGCATCATCTTCAAACAGCAATGATACCTTCTGTGGCTTTCTTTGGCTGCAGTGAGAGAGAGGAGAAAGTGGAAGATGCAGTGCAAAAGTTTCAGAGGCCATGCACTGCATCTGTTTAAAAGTATCACTTAGGACCACCATCTGCAGCAAGTGGTCCCAGATACAGGACTCTGCTTCCTCGCTGTCTCAATAGTTCTACCACCCTCCCTTCTTGTCTGCACAACTTTCTGCAGAAGTGAAGATAAAACGAGGTCAAAAGGTTTTTATATTGCAGGCATGGAAACTGAGAACCCAGCTCAGTGGTGACAAGGAGAATGATCCACCATAGATACAAAAGGGAAATAAAAGTCCAGCCCTGCCCATTTCCACTCACACCCCACTACTTCCTCCTCAGTAGCAGTAGCAAGGGACAACACCTGCAATATGCCTGGGTCCATTTGGTTTTGAGGGTGCTGCTGGACTGTTCTGACAAAATGCCCCACCCCCCTTCCCCTCCCAGGACTGTCACCTCTCTTTAGTGATTGCAAATAAATCCTCCTCATCCTCTTCCTCAAAGAGGCTTGTCTTCTTCACAGCTTTAGCCTGACTGACAGTGCTAGCTGGTTTTGCAGGGTCCTCTTTTCGGTCATCTTCAGAAGGAAGTTTAGCTGGCTTGGAGACATTCCAGTGTTCCTTAAAAATAAGGAACCCTTAAGTTTTCTCTTGTCTTGGTCAAAGCCACTTTCCCATCTTCTCTATAAGCAGAAATACTTCAGCATCTCTGCAGTCCTTGCATCTCTCTGCTAGCTTTTTTTCCTGCTTTTGTGTTAGCCACTGGAACCTGACATTGTTCAGGCTTTGCAGAGGGCCTCACCGCCTTTCAGCATACAGCATTTGCCCAGCAAAAGAGAGTATATACACTTTACTATTATAGTTGCTGTTGACAACTGAGGTTAGTGTCAACTGCTGTGACAGGAGTAAGGTCACCCAACAGAACCTGACTTGATCCACTAAAATAATTAGCGGGTTTGATGTATGGGGAAAAACCAAAAAAACCACAACATCCACACTCAAGGCATCTTATTACTATAGTGCATGATGCTGTACTTACTTCCTCAACTTTCAGCCACAGTACTTCCACCACCCGACCCCACCCCGAGCTAGCATTTAATCAAGCCTACCCACTGAAAAAGTCAAAAATCTACATTAGAAGGAAACACTTCTGGGATTGGGAGTTTTCTGGCTTGTATGTTTTCTTATTCCTAGCATTTCAAGTTGTTTGCCCCATTCTCCCCCTGTGTTTGTCCCCTTTCTGAAAGGGACCACACGTGTGTTGAAATATAAACTTGGTTTATTCTACATTAAGATAAAAATGTATTAAAGATATTACTAGTATCCACTAAACGAGCAATTACAAGACAGATAAAAATCAAGTCTACATGAAAGAGTAATCTTGCAGAGTGGGAAGGCTAAGAAGAGTCTGGATCCTATTCATGTGAGTTAATTCAGAGACTTCCCAGACAAGTTTTTAATTTACTTAGTGTCTCCAGCTTTCATTTAAGATGCAGGACAACAACTAATCCATCCCTAGAAGAGCACTGCTCTCTGGGAAGCCTAGCTATTTATGTTTCACTTTCCCATCCCTAGATTTAAAAAACAAACAAACCAAAGCCAACAACAAACAAAGACCACCAAAACCTAAGCAAACAAAAACTCCACTCCAAAAACCCCAAACAAAGGAAAACTCATCACGTATCAACCTAGAACTGCTAAACTTTCCTTACAGAAATTAAACCAGTAAGAACAAACATTTTTCCCTTTTATTATTTTCAGGTCAGATTTGCTGGCAGCAGCCTCCAATTGCTATTGATTTTTCTATAAATTACACTGAAAATAATGATCTTCTCTTCCACATGACTTCTGTAACCTAGATCCTGAGATAATTTGGGCCAAGAATCAGACGGCTTCCTCAGCTGCACAGAAGTCACAGGATTGGGCTAGGCACGGCATGTGGACGCAGCAGAGTTTGACTGTGGTTCCCGTCTCAACAGTTTTATGCTCTTTGCCCAGCATAAAGCCCAATAAACCCTTTCAACCAAATCTTACTCCTCAGTACCTCCTCATCACTGCTGAACAATAAGCTGGAGGTTTTCTTGAGTGGCTCTGACTGTTTTGCTTTGTCTTCCAGGGTTTTTTCCTGGTGCTTCTTGGCAGGTACCACACCAAAGAGATCCTTTAAAAAAGATTTTTAAAAAATAAAGAAAAAATCAAAAGCCAAAACCATAATGAAAACCTCACTGAGAAGTCATTGGCATGCAAGACACTGTTGTCATCCACTTCTCAGTTGAGCAGGATAGAGAAATGGTGATTTGTGACCCTTTTTGAAGGCAGTGTCAATTGTAATACAGTATTCTGGTACAAGGAATTCTATGCACGCGGCATTGAATATACCCAGAAACATGTAAGCATGCAGCCTGGTTTTGGTCCACAGATTCTCCACCATAAGGCTTGACCAGCAGCCAAAACACGCCTAATTCTGTTGCACAGCAGCTAACACAATGAGGCACTGTTTCTGCATTTACATAATGAAACAGAGAATGAATCCTGTTCTGAGGGCAGGCAATAGGCAAGCTGAACCACTACCACTGGGCAAACGCCAAAACTTTTCACCTGAAGATACTCATGCAGATTATTATACAGGCATCAGAATATACAAAAGCATATGCTGACTTCATTGACTTCACCATCTAACACTTATTTATGCTTTTCTCCACTAAACTGGAACTTCAGTTCCATAAGACAACCTTCATGGCAGACACTAGATACCTTACCACATTACAAAACGTTTCACTATCCTGACAGTTGCTTCTTAACAGCCCATATTCAGAAGGGTGAGCTGGAAGCAGCCCTCTCTTGCACAGGAAACTTTTATCTGAGTTTGCAGAAGTCCCTTATCTTATGGCTCTGAGCAGACCTCCTGTTTGCCTCAGCTTAAGGCTATAGAGTAAGTTAACTCACAAAGAAGGCTGCATGCCCAGAGCTGAAAGCTCTTTGGAGTGTGTGTGGGAAGAAGAGGGTAAAAACATGAAGAGAAGCACACACTAATCCAATTTTGTAAAGCTTCTTGTACAAACTGTGCTCTGAGCTGTTTCTACACTAGCAGCCACAATTCTTACACACTGAAAAGTGAGAAAAAAGGAATTCTCCAGGCATGACACAAGAGAAACAAGATGTCATTCATGTGGCTAGGTACCACAGACTAGGATAAAACAACTTCTTGAAGCTCATACTCATTCTTTGGCTCAGTGTTTTCTCTAGTCCTATCAGAGGGATAACATCCTTCACGCTTAGGTCCAGAGATGATACGCGCTGACTACAAAATACTACAAAGAGACCAGGAGCTCACAAGAGTCCCTACCACCATTCTCCTCCATAACGCTGTCCACATATTCAGAATTGCTACAAAATACTAGATTAACTTAATGCTCTAATTTAGTGCTCCATTTACAAGCTTAGTGCTGTAAACTTCTGAATATTTCCTGCTGCATTTGCAAAAGGCTGTGCAAGAAGATTCCTACACACAGGCAGTACGAGCAAGTGGTACCTTACCTCTTCATCATCATCAAACAAGGAAAGTGGAGCTTTTGTCATGGACTTGCCAGTGGGGAGAGATGCAGCTTTGGACTTCACAGTTTTACTTGATGAAAACAAGTCCTGCGCAAACCAAAGAAATGTCAATTTGCAAAGCAATGATGTATGTTTAAGAATTCTAAATGGGACATTCATGTTTTTCCTTTTAACAAAAGCATTTATGTGCCTGTGAAGTATGGAAAGAATGTCTTACTTAGATGCACCATTCACTTGCAACTGCACAGCTTTGCAGATTAATCGCTACCTAGAAGCCGAGGACACAAGATAAAAACATCCGCAGTCCTTCAGAATTCTTGCTTTTGATTCACTGACCTTTCCCCTCTTTGGGCTTTCAATTTATGCCTGTGGGTATCACACAAGTTTAACTTTCTGAGGACAGGGAAAACATTCCCAGGGGTTTCACTCTTGGAGCAAAAAGGAGCTCTCAGGATGGCTGGAAGCGGATGTATGAGTGTCAGAGTTCCCAATCCTACAGATAAGTAAGCAGTCCCCAGAAAAGAGTGAGCTGAAGTCAGCATGACTCAGATACCAAGGATTTCCGTAGGGATTTATTAAAGAGATACTCACTTCAGAATCCTCCTCATCAGAGAAGAGGCCCCTCTGTTTTCTTGGAGGTGTTTCAGATAAAGGCTTGAAGTCCTCACCTGAAGATGGTCGACTCTTTAGGACAAATAAAGACACTGTATCAGCACCCATTTAGATTCAGTAAGGGCAGGCACATCATATGACCCTTTCTAAGAGGCATGCCACTGGTAGCGTCCCAGCAGTTGAAGGGACAGAACACCAGCAGTTGAAGGGACAGAACACAAGCTTGTCACCGATGGGCTGAACTCCAAAACTGATGTGCTGAGTGAGCTCCTGACATGCAGCCTGAGCTCTGCACAAGTGACTTGCAGGTCTTACCATAGGCCTCCCCTCCCATCACGACCCTTCTCAACTCAAAAATATACGCAGCAACTCACGCCTGGCTCCCTCATCAGTTAAACAACAAAGTTTCTTTCAACAAGTTGCGTTTTGCAAAGGATGAGGGCAGCTGTGCCAGCCATCATTTCCTGCATTAGCACAGCACAGCACCAGCCTGCCACCAGCTATATTGCCATTAAACTCAGAATGATTCCAGACACAAGCACTACTGTCAGCAAGCTTGAAGTATAAAAACAGCCCTCACTTCCTGACAGAGCAGGGAGTGCTGCTGCTGAATCAGTTCTCATCCTCTCCTCCAGGAAAGCCAAGTGCTATGAGATCAGAACGATGGCACTGGATGACCTCCCACCACCACTCCTGCTCCACTGACCACGGATACTCTTGCACCGCACCACAAATAGAAGCGGCCTTTGGCCCTTGTGGTCAGGTGCTTCTCCTAAGGCAATATGGAGAAAGTCCTACAGCAATTTCCATTAGACAACCCCAGCACTGTACCGTTCTCAGTCCAAAAGGGAGAAGAGTCCCTGTAGCTCATTATATTTAAATACTCCTTGGACAGCAAATATGTTAAAATGAGTATATACAATCCTGCCATAGAAACAAAGAGCATTACTATTTTCCTCGAGACACTGCTCTGAAAATGAAAGTGGAGTGGGCGTTAGGAGGCTCTCATAACTCTGTACACATGTCCTCGGGACAGCATTTATAGCTTTCTATAACTTAAAAGAATTTTCAGCTGAAAAACAGCTCTTTGAACACTCTAAGTATTGTATATGCTTAGGTAGAACCATGACATCCATCTCCCTCTCCCACAGTATATACAAACAACGGGTTACCAGTTAAGTTGCTATCAGCAGTTGGCATAAATGGAGACACAGTCTCCACAGCACAGAACCATGACATCAAAGGTTCTTAAGTCAGGCTGGTTTCATCTCAGCCATGATCTTTATAAACATTCTTTATTATCAGAGGCTAATCTTTTTGCTCCCATTTCAATCCTGCCTTAATAAGATTCTTCCAGTCAGTGCCCACACAAGAAAAACCTCAAATAAACCCAAAAATTGAAGGGCAAAAGGCATTTAAGGACCCCTGAAGCACTCAGGTCATGGAAGCCCCTATGAACCTAGTCCTGTTTCACAAATATGGCACTTCCATAGTACATGGAAAGACTACTTCAGCTGCATTAGTAACTCTTTCCTAAAACCTTAGCCATACGTTCCATTTACATGCCATTACCTTTTTTTCCATGGCTGTCTCCCTAGAGCTTTCTGTTTCTTTAGTTGTGCCAGCAACCACAGGAGGAATGGCAGCTTTTTCCTTGAATAAGTCACCTTCATCATCATCATCAAATAGGTCAGCTCTGGACTTGACTGCATCAAGAGACAAAACACACAGGGAGCGATGAGAACACAACAGCCACTACTGAACACAGAAGATATCAGTCTCAAAAGATACCATGATTCCTTTTTAGAGATGACCAACATCAGGAGTATTAAGACGAAAAAGCTAGACAACCTCTCAAAGTGAAACACCGCTTACCTGAGAGCACTAATGAGAGCGCAGTCAACAGGCACTGGGGTAGACTCAGTTGGCACCTCTACAAGCAGTGTTTTGTATTGGCTTGGCACCTCTAAATGCCTAGAGCCTGCCAACAGGGAGTTGGGTCAGGCACCTGTTGGGCACAGGGACTCAAGGCTGTGTGAATAAAGCCTGTAACATTTCCCTGATTCAAGTCTAGATACTGCCCTAGCAGTAGGGGCGTCCTAAGAGAGGAAAAGCGGAGAGCATGCAACAAATCAGTCCCACACCACACCGAGGAAAAGAAATAACAAAAACAAAACAACAAAAATAACCCTGCAGTGATGCAGGTTTGAGTTTTGTAACTCATTGGTTCCTATAAATTTGAATTCTGATTAATGTTTAATCTTTCACTGCACATGTATATAGGTACCTGAATCTGGAGGCTTTTTAGTTACTCCCACAAAGAAGTCATCATCGTCATCATCAAACAGAGTAACTCTCCCAGGCTGTTTAGGAGTTTTCTCTGTGCTCTGTGCTGCAGATTTCTTGTCTTTTTCCACAACTGCAGTGGAACTAATTAACATATCACTTCCTCCTGCAGGTCAGATGGGGGTGGGGGAGAGAATAAAATGCAAACCCAGAGATCATTGCCAGAGTTACCAAAACGCTGAACTTGTGCCATAGTAAGCAGAGCCAGGCAGAGTTTGTGTCACAGCAACTTTTAATGCGCTCCTGCAACAATGCTGCATCAAGAGGATTAGCTAGAAACTTCCTGATAAAGCCAAGCCACAGACAGATGGCCCCTCGCTCTCACTGCAATCACTTCTTCCTCAAACATGCTCATCTCCCCTAGGAACAGCAGCCAGGCTCTGTGTTAAAGCCAGAAGACCCACCAGTCCCACACTGTTGCCCCTACGAACTTCTCAAACCAGGATCCTACTTCACTAATGAGTAAGCCACACCACTGCGGACAAATAAAAGTGCTTGAGGAGAGGAAAGGACAGCTGACTGAATTCTCCCAAGAAGCTGCACTTGTCATGCAAGACTACTAGCAGTACTGCAGTATGAGGCTGTCTTTGGTGCCAAGGTTCCTGCATTCTTCAGATATGGCAGTGATCAACTACAGCAAGTCGGAAAAAACTGTTTCTTCTACATCTGGTGTATGTCCAGCTTCTACATGCATGTTGATAGACTGTCTGCAAACACTTCTAGCATTTTTGGTTAAAACTGGCAGCCTGGCTCTAAGCCTTGTCTTTTTCCTTCTTATGTATAGATGCCTGGAAATGATGGGGGTGAGGGGGAAGACTAAGTGAAAGTTTGGCAGAAAGTAGAACTGCTTTTTGGTTAAAATTCAGCACACTGCACAAATTTTGACCAGTACAGCAGCAGTTTGTTCTAAAAATAGTGTATCACACCATTAGAAAGTGCCACAGGATTTACAAGAATACAGCCACAAAGTTTGATTAATTACTAAACATTCTCAAGTTCCTAAACAAACTGTTCACTGGGAATGTGCTCATCAAGCAATTCTGAAGAGCAAAGGAGCCTCAATCTTGGTTTTTCTCTGGTGACTTCAGCCTGGCTACGAGTTACTGAGAACAACCGTAGACTTTGAATAAATGCTGCATGTAATTTAATTCCTGATGAACTAGAACTGTTACAATGATGAGAAATACAATGCTTACGCAACAGTACCCCCAAGAAAGAACGAAGGATAAAGAAAGCCTCAATCTGCTGTTTTAAACTTTGCTACCAAGTCTTACAATTATATAGAATGACCACTGCTGATGTGTATCTTTGATCCTGGAGTAAAAAGGCTGTATTTGTATACACCCTACTCTAAAAATCATGCTGACTGAGGGCTCAGTCAGACTGAAACCACAGTCTTAAAATAAGCCTTTCTTAATAAATGGCAAAATTAAGGTAACTCAGGTGAAGACCCTACACACAAACAGAAATCGAAGTCAGTTGATTCTAAGAGACTAGTGACATGTTTCTTTTCATTGTGCAGCTTAAAGTCTTCAGAGACTTTGGAGCAGAGATCTTTTTATTATTCTTTTTTATTTAGCTCAGAGATCTGGTCCTTCCCCAAGTATGCAGATCCTCCTAATCAAAAATGGAAAACCAAGATTGGTCTCATTTACCTGTACACAAAAATGTAGGAATTTGATGCTTAAAACTGTTCTGCTAACCCAAGTGAATATGACCAAATATGAAAGATCAAAGTGCATTTCCTTCTTGGAGTACAGAGGGAAGGTGTGACTGCATGCACTGCAGACTTAAGCTGTATAGTATCAGCTAAACTAACACACTTTCTTAAAAGTTCATAGCACAACACTGGAAGTTTACATCAGCTAATATCTGCCATCAATTATATCTACCTCCAGAGGTTGTAGAGAATCTTGATTATCCATAAAGCATGCTGCAGTTTATGCTTAGCATGGTAGAAGCATCTGTATTTGTCACTAAACATATGATCAAGCAACGCAGCGCTGCTGTATTTGGACAGTTTTCTTCTTTAAAACCTCCCCAGCAGGTTTTAAAGAACAGAGCATTTTATGCATGAAGCGATTTGCTACTGAATGAATCATACCTGGGAAAAGAGATACTGCACCTGCAGGAACTTTCTTTAAGGACTTTGTAGAGGACACTGAAATCATAGGAAGTACAACACAAATGGAGGCACTTGTTTTATGCTGTCAAGCCTTCAGAACTCTACCACAAAAACAGGAATCTGAGAAGTCTTCTGAGCTCTGTTTTTTTTCCCTCAACAGCTCAAACCTCTTTAGACCTTCTCCTTGAACTTCTGTTTTTTTGCAGATATATGTAACAGTCTAGCTATTTTTCCTCCATTAAAACTCCACAAAACAGCCCTACTAAACTGAAACTTGTAAATAAGATATACATTTACACATAGCATTATTTACAAGAGTTTACATCCACACACTCAAAACCAATTCAATACAAATCACGCTAAATAAAACGGCTTAGTCTCCCATTCCATATCTGAAAATTCATCAAATACAGTGCTTCGGTAAAAGCTGCTGCAGTACAGGATGTGTGCTCAGACTCCTTAAAGGTCTAGATATGCAGCTAACGGGAAACTCAGACATGCATTAATCTGCAAGAAGAAATCTTTATTCCACTCAAACCCAGAACTGGATCCTGCAAAGTACTCTTCAGCAGCAGGAATCCAGTGCATGCAGAGAGCTCTGCCATCATCAGTAAGGACATCCTTTCAGCTCCAGGAGAGCAGGTGTGTATAACAGATCACAGTGAACAAACACATTTAGAATTCAATGAAAACACAACTGTTCTCTATCAAGACTGGGGAGAAGAGACTTGCCAGCAATTGCTACTCCGGACTTTCTGGTTTGGAAACAAATCAGCCTAGCTGCTAGCAGTGATGAATCACAGCACAAACAAGACTACAAGAGGCAACAATTGGTTCTTACCTTCACTTACTGGGACTTGCTCCTCTCCCTCTTTTGATTCTTCTCTTTCTGGTGCTTCAGCAAAAAGATCACTCTGTAGATAAAAATGCAAAGGGGTGTGGGGAAGTGGTGAATTTGTTTTTTGTAGGAAAAGATAGCTGCTGATTTTTCCACATCACATATCCACTTTAAGCCAAGACAGAAGAGGTACCACTCCCTTCTCAAAAGGACGTATACACATATAAACTTAAACCTAGGTACTCAAGTGTTAATTTGAGTGCATACATTCAGAAGAGTAGCTTTCTGTCTTCTAAAGTTTAATTTACCCTGATTATCAGTTTGCTTACTGCAGAGAAGAAATGACCTGTTATTTGCACATCTTCAAGGGTTTACACTATTAATCTACAGCTGTTTAGGTCCTGATTACACCCTTTTAAGCTATCTTATTGGAGCTTATACAATAAGGTTTGAAGGAAGAATTCAGGCCAGGACAAACACAGAAAAACTCATGAACTTCACAGGGTTAAGATGAATGATTTATATTGTTGCTAAGGAGATGCTAAGATAACAGTAACATGCAGAGATATACATGATATCTCAATCTCAAAAGCATTTTGAGGACAAAAGCATTTCAGGACACTCTCGCAAAAGTCCTTGTATTTGGGTTGCAGTTGCCCTGTGCCAATCAACACTCAGAATCACAGTCTAGATTTCCAGGCGACCTGCAGATCTTGTGAGTACTGGCCATTTAACTTCTTGAAAGCCTCCCTCTTACAGGACTTCGGGTATTAGAAGTTGCCTACCTGGAGACTCAAAACATATGAACTTTGTATAAAGTTTTGTGGAAAGAAGGCAGCAATACTTAGGAAAGGGTAGGGGAGCACAGGGCTGCGGCAGGGATGTCAGTGATTAATTGCACATCTGTCAGTTACTATTTGCTTGTTGACCTACTGTGGCTGCCTTCTGGTACAGTAAGGCCTCCTCCATTGCACAAGGCCAGTGACCCTTCCTAGACGATTAACTTTCAGGTAAACAGAAAACCAAGAACAAGTGTATGCAGGCAGGCAACAATCACAGACAAATCTGCTTGGCTGTCCTGTGTTTACAGGATGAGGAAAGTAGTCCTGCCATTTGCATCTACACAGGGATGGCTTGCACTATCAGATTACTTCATTTTTTTTAAAGCTCTAGGCTGCCATTTAAAAAGAAAGCATGTCAGTATTTTTTCAATAAAGCTGTGTTTGACTGGAAAGCATTGCATAGAACTGTCCTCTTCCCTTCACACAATGCCCCTCTTTGGTGCTTCTTGGCTATATTCTAGTAGATTGGCATGGTAAGCTTAAGGTCAGCTGTACATGATTCCTCCTTGCAAATTTCAGTCTAAGAGCCTCCTCAGCTCCAAGGAACACCTGACGTTTGTTCTAGTTGCAAAGAGGAACACAACATCCCACAAAGGCAAGAGTTTGGCTACTATTCTGGACTAACCTTGACTGCTACTATCAGATTCTTAAATCTTAAGTACCCCTGACACCAAGTTTCTATATCCTTTCACGTGCACAAACAAGGCTAAAATAAGGTCAGAAATAACACTTTGTGCCATTCTTTTATCAAGTCAGCTCTAGATACACAGCAGAAGAATAAGGTTAAAGTGAACTTCTATTGCCAACACAGGTAACCCAGGAATTGTACAATAACTAGGTGAAAGAATACAGCATAATTGCATAGGGAACTTTTAACAGCACAGAGACAGAGAAACCCAAGAGCATCACTATCTGGATATGGTATGTGAAAGATAAAAGTGTGAAGAGCAGCATACTCTCTTTTCCTCTCAAACTTCTCCCACACCCAGGGAGAAAAAGAAAATGACAAAATTCAGTACTCTCACAAGCATTTTATAAGAAATCTGCTATTTCAAAATAAATAAATTGTACGGCACTTGAATTACCTTCACAGAAAAAAGTGAGGAGGTGAGTAAGCTCTGCTGGAATTAGAGCCTGCCTAATGTAATGCTAGAACCATACTTGCATCTCACCAGCACCACTGCAGAAGAGCAAGCTTTGTGCCAAGGGGAATGTAAGTACCCCACTCACGTAGTTCTGTTTCTCCACTGGAAAGCTATACTGTCCCAATACACTTGAATATTACCAAGAAACAAAATGCTGTTTCCCCTCTCTGCCTTACAGAAGTGGGAATTTGTGGGGATCTTCTGTTTGGTTTTAAAAAGGGGGACAATTTCTATCAATTTCTATCCTCTCCAGTGTTCTCACCTCTTCATCATCAAAGAGACCTGTTCCACCACTGAAGAGGCCACCCCTAGAACCAAATGGTGTGAAGTCTTCATCAGTCAGCTTAGGAGGCTTGAAAATGTCATCATCTTCATCTAGAAAGCAAAAGAGCTAAGAACTGTGGTGGGGCTGACCGAGTTTCAGGAAAGGGGATTAAAGAGACAATCAAAATAAAACCTGGTTTGGTTCCAACCCCACTTATAAATATGACACAGAGAAGCTGCTGTAGACAAATTGGGTTGTATGTGGTTGATCCACAAGGCCACATTTAAGAAGGAAGTCTCACTAAGCCTGTTTCTAGCCTTGTTTTACATGCACATCACAACCTAGATTTGTTTACATACTCACCTTGAAGGATGCTCACTAAAATCCCACCCAGTTTCTAGGGTAGACGCCACAATTTCCTAAGCGGTGTCTTACAATCCAGCCCACAATTCAAAAAGCAAGAAAGGATGATATCCTACCATCCGATGGAACTCTAACTTCCTTCTTCTCTTCCAGGGTTTTCCTTGTTTTGGCCTCTGATGACAGGGCTTCAAGAACAAAATTTCAAAGCAAAAATAAAATACTGCAACTTTACTGGCAGTCTGCAATTAATCTATGGTAAAAAGAACTAAACAACCAATCTAACCAAGCTGACCTGTACGTTTTCATATGAATCAGCCCACTGGAGCAACTGTACAAAGTACCTGTTCTAAAATTATCACTTAAAATTGCAATAGCATCATTCTGTTAGGCACTATGGGTTCAACATACTTGCTCACATACAGACTAGTGTCACCTGAGATGTCAGAGACCAACACAGCGTTCCAGGTGGTACAGATCCCACACAGAGCATGCGGAACCTTTGAGCATCTCAAATGGCTCCAGGCATAGTACACCTTGATTCAGCTACCAAAAGCAAATCCAGAGTTTTATTTTCTTTGGCCCTACCATCACAAGGCTATTTCAATGAACAGAAGACTTTCCTGCAACCAAACAAGGCAAGCTGGTATGTTTTATACTGATATACACAGACCTAGCCTGATTGTTTGAACCGTGAAAGAACGCTCACACACACTGTTCTTGTCTATTCATGTTCTCAAAATTACAGGTCAAAAACTCACAAGCACTTGCCAACTTAATTTCAGCCAGCTATTTTCAACTGCTGTTTTGCTGCAAGAATAACTACTTGAGAGGTCTCCCCTCTTGAAAGCGACACAAAAGTAAATGCAGTACTTAATCTAAAATATCACAGAAAACAGCAGCAAGGAAAAGTTCCTCAAAATGCAGTATATTTAAGCCAAAAAGAGGAAAAACAAAAAAAACTACACCACGTGAAAACATCAATCGACTGCTTGAGGAGTTTTCCACTCTAGAGCTCACAGAAAGACTACAGTGACCAGCACTTTCCACATACTTAGTTGAAAAAGGGGGAAGTACATGTGATGCAACAGGCAGTTTTGCATGTAAAAGAAGAATCAGATTGGAGAGAAAACCTTTCCAATAATACATGTGCTTGTGGAGTGGCATATCTCACCTGAAAGCAGTGTGTTTTCCACTATAACACTCAGTGAATTCCAATTCAACACCATAAATTATGGCCAAAAAGTTTCTCAGAACACAAAATAGTGTCTTTAATTCCTCTTGTTGGGCTTTCACCTAATACATATTCAAATAATAGATCTGTGTAACTTCACATACTGTTACACAGAATCTCTTGTCCAACTCTCTCACAAGCCCCCCACTATCTCACCAGCACTTTCTAGAACTAAAGAGATAACTTACATGAACGCTCTTCATCCTGTTTGACTAGTAGTTCTCCTTTGATTCGGGCTGCCAGCTCATCTGCAAATGATGTTGGTCTCTTCTGTTTCTGAGTAGGGACAAACAGCAGCATATTCTTTATATAAAATCCAGTTACCAACTTGAAGCAACTGCAATTATAAATATTGTATTCTACAGCCTCATGTGTACAATATCCTGTCTAGACTTTGATTGAAGCCCTCAGAAGCAGCAATACACCTTTCTATCAAGAAAGCAATTAAAAGATTATGCATGCATCAAGAGAAAAAAAGAGCCATTTCTAGTTCCTTATGACCACATAATCTTTAATGTCACCTCATTTTGGGAGCAGGACAAGCAAGAAGCATTTACCACACACAAATGCAACAAGTATATTTTTTAATGACCTTTAAAGACAGCTTCGATGCCAGCTTAGGGTGCAGGAGTCCCCTAGTTTAAATGGGTAAAGCCTGAACAACCATGTTCAAAGACCATTCAGGATTTTTACACTATCTTATCCCAGATAACTGAGCACTACTATTATAATCCTTCTAAGGACAGATTTTTCATGAGAGAAGTCAAATCTCTCTCTCCAGGGAGGCAACAATTACTTACAGGCCTTGTGCTTTCATCCAAGCCTCCATCCTCATCATCCTCTTTGTCTGAGTCAAAAAGATCACCACCGTCGTAATCATCTTCATCACTCATTTGTGCCGTCTTCTAAAAACAATAATACCCTGTTGTGTTCTCCTGAAGTTGGCATACAAAACAAGCACAAAACTACATCTGCTTAGGTAACATATTCAAAGCAAACCTACTGAAAGGAGGGAAGCATTCAGCCAGTTTGGGGTACTTCACAGCTTTTGAGAGGTAAGGAAGGAGTCCCTTTAGCTCCAAGCAATTGATGCATTCTCTAGTACACCTCTGTGCTGTGTCACTGAACATTTCTGGACCAGAGGTGCAACTGAGGACGCTAAGGCTCTCCTCACAAGGAACATATGGCTACTACACATGAGCCTCAAGTACTCGGGCTGTGCTGCTTCCCTTAGTTATGAACTCCTCTCCACTAAAGACCTAGTATTTAGCCTTAAATTGGGAACTTGTGATTAGCTAGGTAACAACTGTATTGTCTTGAGTGATTCCCGAGGTGGATAGCAGAATGACAAACAACACATGCCCACATCTTGGCTTCAGTCATGTCAGTAAGGGGATTAAAAAGATGAAGTGAATGGTGAGCTCAGGGCTGGCATGGACAAGGGCCCAGAACTGAACTAGATCACCAAGAACCCAAAGATAATTGCTCATCTGAAAACACATGAGGCATACAAAATTACCCTATGAAGGTTAGTGTAACATCTGAGTGCTTCCGTAACATTGGTTTATTAACACACAGATTAAAAAAGGGTTGCCTTTTGAAACTTTGGGTTTTGGCAGTAAATCATTTTGGATTGAGGATCCCCACGTAAAAGTCTTTTGCAGTGGCACATTAAACATGGGTAGGATTCTTTCTCCTACTACCAACTAAAGTCAGGCTTCAGTTTTTCATTTTAATTTGTTATCCAAATGGACATATTTTTCAAACATTTAATACTGTTCACAGCTTTGATTTCATGTCATACCCAAACTGCACCATTCCTTCCTTCCTGCATAGCAAGTTTAGAATTTTAATTATAGACCAAATAATCCCACAGGAACCTAGTTTTCTTTGGGTAGTTTCTTTGAACTCTCATGGCATCAAAGTAATCTCTGAGGAAAAGACACACCAGGTAATGCCATCCCACATATGTATTTCATCTAATGATGGCTTGCAAGCATGTCTTTAAGCCCAACCCAGGTTCAATTTCACAACACAGAGCCATCTGGCCAGGACAACCTTCCCAAAGTTATACAAATCAGCCTTAACCAAAGTTTTTAATAGTTAATTGTCTAGAGCTCTTATCGCAGGGGTCCTCAAACCTTTTAACCAGGGGGCCGGCACGCGGATGCAGTGGCAGGCAGTCATCTGCGGCTGCTTGGTTTCCCCCCCAACCCCCAGCGGGGGGCGGGGGGTTCTGTAAGTACCGGGGGCGGGATTGAGGACCCTGGGGGGCCATATCTGTCCCGCGGGCCGTACTTTGAGGACCCCTGTCTTACTGCCTCTTCCTTACATCCTCAGTGTGTGAAACCTGGAAAGTCTTTCAGGTATGTACCAGGGTGTATAACCATACCGTCTTTTGCTCATCTTCACTAGGATTTCCAAATTCATCATCTGTCTCCTGGAACATAAAAGACCCAAAAAAATAGTATCACACATTACTTCATCCAATGGTTAAGGGAGAGGGCTCAGAAACTCTGGACTTGCTTAGGTTTGGATATTTGGATCTCCTCACCATGACCTGACCAAAGAATTGTTTCCTTACCACTGACCATTGTTATGAATGGAGCTCACTAGAAAGTCATTAATTTAACAAAGACAGCAAGCTCCATCTGACAGTGCATTTGAGTAACTCAAAAGGGATTTAACTTTAATTGAGCAAAGAGGCTAAAAGCAAACTCCTCAGCAAAAAGGGAGTGCTTCCATAGCACAGTTACAAAGCAGAGACATCCCAGCCAAGGCAGGCGAAACATATCAGAAATTGGAAGTCCACTGCAGAAGATTTAAGAGGCAAAGCCTGGAGATGCATTACTGACACCTACTTAACCTTTAAACTTGCTCCTGTTAGTCTCCATTCCGTTTCTTTGTAACTAATATACCACAGATTTGTTCCCCATAAATGCAATTCTTGATAAGAATCTGATTCACTTCACAAAGTGAAATCAGACTGGAATAAACCACTTCAGTTTGGAATATTCTACTATAATGGGAATTAGAGCTAACACCACTTTACTGCTCCCCTGAAAAGCTGCAGAAGAAACTACTGTATAAGAATAGCAGCAAAAACATTTACCACAACCAACACAGGGCACAGACATTGTGTAGTACTATCTTGAGACCCCATGTGAAAAAGCAAGGTAGGTAATGGCCTCATTAAATACATAAATAAAAAAAACAAGGACTCATAAATGCTTGTGCAAAGTAGCTGGTACTCTGTTACTTGTCACTTACCTCTTCATCCTTCTCTTCACTGTCAATTACACTTCCACGATCACTGTCTACCGATCCTTCTATTTTAAATGGAAACAGAAAAGTTAGGATCAGACACGACACCTGTGCACAAGAGCAATGTGGTCATCAAACATTATCGACAGCAACTTTAAAGGCTTTGTGAAGAGAACTAAATATCAGGTGGAAGAGAGAGTGGTTTGGAAGACCTTTAAAGGCTGCTAGCATTTCGCATTTCTAATATACAGCGCACAATTTACTGAGAAGTTACTGCTTTGCATGCTGGAAAAGTGGTTGTTACAGCACAATGCACATTTTTTTCCCCAGCTAATTACAGTGTGCATCTAAACATACAAAACCACTATGCAGTATAACCCAAGCTGTGAGTTAAAACAGACCAAAATCTCAGGTTAGGAACTAGTTACTTGCATACGAGTAAAAGACCATGCCAGGACATACCTTCACTAGAGAGATCTCCAAGGCCAACATCATCTTGTTCCATAAACTGCTGAGAGCCAATCAAGTAAGGTAAAGGCCTGTCAATATAGAGATCCTGGAAAGAGACAGCATCAGGTCTTACTGACGCCTAGGAACAGCTTCATTGCCAATGAACACAGAAGTCTTACACCCTTTGTTTTAACTCAAGGAAAATACGAGCTTCTTTAAAGAGAGTCCCACCAGACATATGCTCCAAGTCAGCACGCAACTGGGTGGGCCAAATGGGGTTTATTACTTTTTAATACTGCCAGAGAAGGGGGCTACTTCTATTTGTCTGGTTCCAACTTGTTTTCTAAGCATCATCTAACAGAAGACTTGCAGGCATCAGTCCTACCCCAAATCCTGCACCTAGGGTTCCTAATCACTGTGACAGTAAATACCACCTATGAAGATATGGTTTGTACCTAAAAAGTGTGAAATGTTAAGGTCCCACTTCCCCCAGAACCGAGGCTTCCCTTTCCAAGTTCACTGCCATTAAACTAAGTCCCTTTAGGGTGCCATACCTTAACGCTAACCCAACTGCAAGACAAACAGGCTCAGCAAGAAGCACTTCTTCAGATGTAGTCATCATGTCCTCATTTCAGGTAATGAATATTGACTTTCTACCAATGAAGTGATACCGTGGACAGAAGCAAAAAGCAAGTCCAGCAGAGCAAAACACAAACCCAGGCCCCCAGCAAGAACAGGTCTCTGTACCTTTGGCTCCAGTATCAGTTCCACCCTTTCATTACTTTCTTCTTCTTCTGAGTCAGAGTTGCCTGCTTTGATGTCTAGCTGTTCAAATGCACTGTCCAGAACTTGCAACCCATAATTCACTGCTTCTTGGATTTTGGGGATCAGATCAGCTTCTTTTTGTTCCCGTGTCTTTTCCTTTAGTAACAGGAACAACACACTCTCATTGCATTTTACTCAAGACTCAATCTCACTGCAACACGCATGCAAAATTTTAACTTCAAATTAGTACAAAGAAAGCTTCTTCACTGTAAGTAACAGAAAGACCCTCAGAAACTTTTTTTGCTTGACTGACTTAACCTTTGACTCCCAGAAACACAGATGTTCTAAACATCCATGCCAACACAGTACCATCTTATTTGTGCTACAGTCCATCAAGGGAATATTGATCGTAAAACACACCTAGACTGTGTATATATAAAGCTCTCCGAGTTTATATTCCTGGGAATTGCAGTCAGATTCTGCTTCGCCAATTCACTACCTCTGAATTCAGTAAGAACGCCCAAGGCCTCAGTTCTCTTGCTGAAAAAACATGCAGAGCCATTTGAAAAATCAATGCATAAGTCTTGTCTACCGGACATAGTATTGAGCTTGGGGAGGCCCTAACAGATTATCATACACTAGTAGCCTCCAATGTTCCTGTCAACTTTATGTTTGAATGAAATATACTATCCAACAGAGAGACTTCAAGGAGAAAGGGAACAGCTTGGCTTGTAAGCTGTACGTGTCTGCAAAATAAGTTTGAAAACGAGAAAGTAGACAACAGCTGCAAAAATACTGCCAGCACTCAAGGCAGCTTAAGTTAACTACCTGCTCTGATTTGTCTCCAATATCAGCTTTGGGAATAGGCTCTTCCACTTCTTCATCATATACTCTCTAAAAAGTCAAGCAAAATGGATTCAAGTAAGAACAACATGCTGCTGCAGGGGCTAAACCAAAGGCACCACCAACAAAATAAAATACAGTGTTAATGTGCAATTAATTACTCATTAATTCACTACACATTTTCAAAAAGCAGCCATGGATGATGCCATAACCCCTTCATAGCCTCCTCCATGCATTGAAGTCATCCTGAAGTTACTACCAGGCAGCTTCTCAACCCAACGGAAGTAATTCCAGACTGCAAATGTCACTGCAGTAGAAGACAAGTTGACCATTTAACCCTGTTGATTGACCTGAATATGTTGAAAAGCAGCAGTTTTAACCGCGCCCCCCCCCTTAACATAAAGCTATTCTAGAAACCTTCAAAGTCAAACCTAAGTTTACTTATGGTCTGTCAATTTTCCTTTTGTTTTCTGCAATTTAGTAGGTTTCCTTCTTTAGTGTTTACCCTTTCCCTGTACTTACAGAGGTTCACATCATCCCTTAGTCTTCAGTTTGTTCTGCTTATCCCTCCCATCCAGCAATTTTAGCACGCTTTTGTAGAATCAGCTACAAAGAGACACAAGGGAATAAAAAGCCTCCCTTGAACCTGCAAACCTAAATCCAAATCTCTCAAAGGTGCAGTTATCCCCTGGGAAGAGACAGATTTTCACATTAAGTGCACAGAGAAATAGGTCTCCTCATTTCTAGTTCTCAATTGAGTTAAATTCAGAAACAAACAGCTTCAAGCACCCAAGATTTAAGACATCTGGTACAAACTGTTCTCAGCAGAATCATTATGCTGAACAGCAAAGGTAGGCCAGAAAAGACACTGCAGCTCTGAAACCACCCCCCTCCGCTACCACCAGAAAAACCCACAACTGAAATCCAGGTTTCCATTGTCTTGTCCTCTGCCAGCACCTTCCAATAACAGCATCATGGCTTCAGATGACACGTGTGGCCTGACAACAGTGCTGATCAAAACAAAATGCCCAATAAAACTCACAGTGCTAAAAAACCCCTCCACAAATCCGAAAGACTTAAAGCTCTACATCTTAATTATACACATGTTCCTAGCAACATAATGTTGCAGCAGGCTTTCAAGTCTAGTTTTCACCTTTCTACAATAGCAATAGTCACGAAGGGGGAACGTTAACCAATAAATATGCTCGTCACAACCAAACATAACAGATAACTTGCCTGTAGTCCAAAGCCTTTAATACCAACCGCTTTTAGCGTAAAATAACATCACTGGGCAAACGTACAGCATCATACAACATTCCTCATATTTAGACAGTACTAACTCATTCATAGTGCTAAAATGAAAGCTCTGATCTCCGTATCACATATAAACAAGGAAAGAAGGTTCCTCAAAAGAGGCAAAAAGGAATCTGCCGATCTTGCATAGTGCATCACTCACAGAGGAACTACGACACCCTCTAACAAAAAGTGATTAAAAGCCATTTCATCTCTAAATTAACATCAGACTTGCCAAAAAGTCAAATCACTTCTCCGCATTACAGCGAGGGCCAACACCGATGTTTGAAGCACAAGAACATACTCACATTCTCTATGAACTGCGTATTGGACAACATAAGAAAGTCATTGAAGACGTTGTGAAGGCGACAGTCCGTGGCTTTTGTTTCGCTAATCAATCCATCTACCTGCTTTTTGATTTCATGCGTCCTGGAAATGGTTTGCTGGGAGAACTCTTGCAGAAAACGCAGAAGCTGTGCACAGCAGAGGGAAGCGGCAGTCAGCATCCAGCTCCTTTTTCTTTCGGCCCCGTTTACGAGGCGGGCAGAGCCGAGCGCACGCTGCAAGCCCGCATCAGCACACACAGCGCCCACATCACAGCACCCCCCGCGCACCCAGGGCCACCCCCGCCCACCCCGCATCCCGCCCTTCCCTCCGGGACAGCTCCCGCCTTGGACCGCCCGGCCCGGAGGGTTAATGCCGTGTGGGAGCCTGTCGGCCGCCGGGCCCTACCGGGGCTGCATCCCCCGCGCCCTCCCGAGGCGGCCGGGCCCGGCGAGGCCTGGGGGTGCTGGGCGGGGGGCGCCGCCGCCCGCTGCCCCCGCCGCCGGCTCAGGCCCGGAACTCAGGCCCCGGCTTAGGCCCGGAACCGTCCGCACTGCTCACCCCGGCGTCCGAGGCCAAGGACCAGCTCTGGCTGCCTTTACGGATCTCCTCCAGCGACCAGGGCCGCTCCCACACCGGCGCCGGCTCCGCCGCGTCCCGCGGGGCCCCGTTCATCTGCGGGAGAAGGACAGTGAGCCGAGGAGCGGGTGCTGCGCCCCGTTCCGGCGCGGCCCGTTCCGGCCGGGCGACGCTCACCGTGACGGCGGGCCGCGGTGCTCCCCCCACGCCCGCCGGCGCCATCCGCCGCCCCGCTGCGCGCTGCCACGTGACCCGCCCCGCCCCGCGGCCCGCGCGCGGGCAGGGCGGTAGGGGGCGCGCGCGGCCGGGCCGGTCCGTCCCGCCGCCGGAGGGGAGCCCTGAGCCGCGGCTGGCCGAGCGCGGGCGGCTGAGCGGGGCACCGGGGCGCCGGCTGTGCCACACGGGTGTGCGGCGGCCACAGGCTAACCCCGGCACGGCACGGCACGGCACGGCCCGGCCCGGCCCGGCCCCCACCCGGTCCTAAATCAACCACGGCAGCGAACAGCTCCCGGGAGGTGGCTGAGCCAAGCCGGCTGGGCTGGCTGGCAGCTGGGGAAGGATCTCACGCCGGTTTTCCTGCCGGTGGCGAGGAGCAGATCGCCCGGGCAGGGGCGGCGAATTGCCGGGCGGGAGGTGGTTTCGACCACTGCACCTGCTTCGCGGGCCTGGAGCCCTTGACCGAGGGACCGCGCGTGACTTGGAACGGGGACGGGCACAGGGGTCCCCGCTCTACGCTGGGAGCAAAGTCAGGGCCGGCGGGAGCGGCGGCAGGGCCGGCAGCAGGGCCGGCAGGCCGGGGCAAGCTGTCTGCAGCGCAGCAGCGCCCCCTGCTGGAGCACTGCAACGAGCCACGCCGATGCCGGCCAAGCCTTGCAAGGAGAGACGCTCCTTCCTCCTATTTTTCGGACGAAAGGAAGTGCAAGACTTACAAGTCAGGAATCTTAATAAACCCACACCAGAATTCCAGGATTTGCTAGAAGGAAACATTATATACACTAACATAAATAAATGCACCGTGCAAATCGCCAAACTGGGATTCACAGCCAGTTGGTGCTGGGGCTTTGCAGGTCAGACACCCACTCTTAACTTTCTCACAGAGTCATTCTTTTACAATGGATTGAAAAAACTTGTCATAAAACTGTTTCTAAAATGTTCTTTATGACAAGTGAATTAACCAGAAAGGAAATTACAATAAAATCACCTGTTCTTCCAGCTGGTAACTAAAGAATTCATTGGAAGTGGTCAATTTGGATCAGCCCTTGATACTAGCGTGTGTGGTTTATTTACTTACTGCACCTGACTGCACTGATACCACAGAAGACCTTGCGAGGAACCAGGGCACTGGGTGATTTACTTCTTACTTACGTTCCCAATGTAAATAAGAAAAAATGCCCAAGATCTCCAGGTTCTCATATTTTTATGACATTTTATGGCTACATCCAGATACTTGAAGGATATTGCTAGATTAGGGACATAAGAACTTCTAAAAACAAAGTATCATCATATTCATTTTCATTCTATTTTTCTGTGATTCTATAACAAGATAGCACTACTGAACTAGCTCAGACCTTCAACCCTGGTAGAATTTAAAGAATTTTCATATAGATAATAAAGAACTTTAATATAGATAATAAAGCAGAAACTAACAAAGTACAAGTATTAGCCTAGGCTAATTTCACAACAATGTCTTGAGCAAGGTTGTTAAAAACCACACAGATGGGATTAATCTGAAATTATTCTCCAAGGCTTTTAGTGTTTTGCCATAGTTCCCTCCTCCGCAACATTCCAAAAACTAGAAAAAATTGCCTTTAGTTCCTTTCCATATTCACCAAAATGTGGAATAAAATCCAACAATTCCTTTGTTGTTATCACAAAGTTCAACTGCCCAGAACTTTGTGCATTACAAATGTGAGGTCTATATGCTCTGTCTACTGATGCTGAAAAATGTTGGGTCTTACTATCAGACAGCTTGAGGTCTGGGGGTCTTGCAGATTAGTTTCCATTTTAAAAAAAAGACAGCAACATAGAACCTGAATGTTCCCTTTGGGGAAATTGTTTATTTGTGATACATACACCAGTCTCTGAGTGGAGAGCACGCTATGAATGGCACAATAAAAATCTGCTTTCAAGGAGTCCCAACCTAAACAGTACAGGCAAGGTCCCAAAAAGCATTTCAGCCCTAAAACTCCTTTTAGAGGGGAATTTAGACAGGTTCCTTTTAAAGGTTAGAGAGAAGATGGCAACAAGAAAAATAAGTTGCTGTTCCCCTCAGAACTTTCCAAGCTAATATGCAATGTAAAGGTATCAAAAATCACGTATGTCATCAGGGACTGATTTGCATATTAAGAACCAGAACATGTAAGACTGCATAGAGCTGAGCTCTCTGATATCCCTGCTTACAGCATGCCTTAACTCTGTGGCATCACTTGCTACTTGTATGTGGCCACCTGAACAGGCTGCCCAGGGAAGAGGTTCGGTCACCATCCCTGGAGGTATTTAGGGATGCAGTTAATAGTTGGACTCTATGATCTTAAAGGTCTTTTCCAACCTTAATGATTCTATGAGAACTGTGCCTGTGCAGGTCCCTAGGTGCAGATTCCTTAGGACCTTCCAGAGCAGGGCAAAGGTCTTCTGAACCAGTTTGGGGTACAAGTCTTTCCTGCACGGCCACAAGGACAGAAGTTACAGCAGGGCAGTGTTCCTTGTAATCTGCCACTCTCATGCAGCTGCTTAGCCTTCTGTGTTTGCAGCAGTGTGAAATGAGCCAGAGGTCTCTTGGTGGGACTCTGAAAGGCTGCAATAAAACTGTTTAAGGCAGGCTCAGGCAGTCAGGTTACTGGAAGGCCCCTGTGGATTGCAGAGGTGGGCCAGAGTACAGGACTCAAAAGGTCTGAAGAAAATATACACGAGACAGATGTGAGAGGCATAGCACATACTGCAGTTGCTGCTTTCCTTTGCCCTCCAGTTTCTGGAGAAGGGCTAGCACAGCATAATGGGATGCTATAATTGTGCAGACATGGTGCAAGAGGAAACAAACCTTTATGGATCTCTTCCCGGTCCTACTTCAGACTGTTTTCTGCAGTGTTGCTCCACAGTGGAAAAAGCCACTGCCTATCCAGAAATTGATCGTTAGCTCTGTCTAAAAATTTACTACTCCAGACTGCTGCCAGACCATAAATCCTGCTGGTTAGTTCTGATAAGACAACACTTAAAAGTGGAGACAATAGTAATGAAAGTTTGTGGCTCTGCTGTGAAAACTTGCTTACATACAAACCTGGCATTGAGGATATGCCAGAAATTAGAGCTGGTTCTGGAATTTCCCAGAAGTTGAGGATACAGATGTAAATATGTGCCTGTAGTTTGCCTCCTCAGTGTAGTAATGAAATCAGCAGAGTTTGGATTGAGCAGTGGGGGCTAATCCTGGCATACTTAGAGATTCTGTGCTTTAGCAATCTGGATGGCTTTCTCCTGGTGTAGATCCCAGGAAGAAAGAACCTTTCTTTCTATCTAATACACAAAAAAGAACCTTTACTGTGAAACAAGGCATGGAATGGGGTCAAAAAGTGGTGGGAGGGGTAGTATGAACAGCTGGAATTATCCAAACCAAAAAGCACGCTAGGACTCCTTAATCCACCAGTTTAAGCACAGATTGCATTAGCCTCAAAGTTTATTCTTTATGTCCACAAAGAAACATCTGTGAACACCAGCACAAGAAGGAATTGCAAAGCAGAGGAAATCTAGTATTTACATTCTTGGACAAGCTGACACCCATTCCTTCCCCTGGACCTGGTCCCCAGTGGGGACCCACAATAATTTCCACAGGCCTATATAGGGCTGCACAGAATTTTTAGCAGCTGCAGAATGGCTGTAGAAGACTAAAGACAAGATAATGCAACCCTGAAAATAATTTGGAGGCCAGTATTGCATACTTGTTATGTATGATCGCAGCTTACTGTCTCTTCACAACTTCTGCAAAGCTGAAAGCAAACATTTTCATTAGGAGTGGATCCTGATTACTCTCAAACCAAGTAGTAGATTGTTTTGTCCAGAAAATATCTCTATAAACAACATGGCCAGCTTTAAGGGAGGTATTGTGTATGCTATACCTATTCACTGCTGGGCATATGCAACTCTATTAAAGACAGGATGATTTCTAACACACATACACAGATTATGAAATAACAAGAAATATTCTTTATTCATACAGGATCATTAGGAGGATCTGATCTTTCTCTTCTACTTATTTTTTTTAAACAGTTTGTGTGAAGTAGCTTCTAAATTCCCATTAGCACTTGTCTGTGAAGAAATTACAGTTTACAGTGGACAAAGACTTCAAGGCTTGTGTGACATTCAATATAAATTTAAATATAATTCTTCTTCATAATCTGTGTAATAATATGCCACATAGCTAGCCTAGGTAATTTTTTTTTCCTGTGGCTAGAAACTTTGGCAGAAGTACTGCTTTCTGTTGCCTTATACTGGAAGTGCTAACAAAAGCTTAAACAGACACAGCACTTGGTTAAACTCACAAATATTTACAAGGTACAAAATGAAAGAAAATACCACAGCCCGCTTTCCCAATAGCTAACAGAAAGTAAATATGTTTTTATAACTTGAGAACAGGATGCAAACAAAAACTCAAGTTACAGTTAAAACAAAGAAGCTTTTTTAGCACACAAGAAAGAACCCCAACACAGTTTGTGCATTGTTCTTAATTTTCCCTGCGACTCCTTATTTTCGTGCACAGGTTGTGTTGTATGGCTTGGTATAGACATGGAGAGATATGGTTGTTCAAGCCCTGCAATTACCAGAACTCCCCAGCCTCTAAGAGAAAGTCCCAGCACCTGTGTTACCTGCAGGCTGCAAAAGGACTTGGGGAAGACAAGTGAAGTCAGGGCTTGAAGATGCCTCAGTCTCTGGTGCATCATGTAGAAAGGAGTGTCTGCAGCACAGGAGCCTGAAGCCCACAGAGGTACTTCTCCTCCTGCTTGGGATTCACTGCTGATTAATGCAAGGACAGAACACACCACTTGCCGACCAGTGTTTTTATTCATTTCAGGGAATTCAAAATCAGCTTGCCTTCAAAATAATTAGTTGTAGCCTGTGTGTCAGAAATAAGCAGACTATAATAACCCACGTCACCTAAAAGATCTTGCTGCTATGTACTAAGTCAAATGACTTACTGCAATAAGTTACTGTGTAAGCAGGAGCAAAATAGCCAGGCTGATAGACTCGGTTCAGTTCAGTTAGCTCCTCTGCGCTGGGGAGGCTGCAGCTGGAGCGCTGTGTCCAGCGCTGGGCTCCCCAGTCCAAGAGAGACAGGGAACTGCTGGGCAGGGCCCAGCGCAGGGCTGCAAAGGCAGTGAGGGGACCGGGGCATCTCCCTTGTGACGGAAGGCTGGGAGAGCTGGGCCTGCTCAGCCTGGAGAAGGCTGAGAGGGGACCTGCCAATGTCTACAAATATCCTGAGGGCAGGTGCCAAGAGGACGGGGCCAGGCTCTTTTCAGTGGTGCCCAGCGACAGGACAAGGGGCAGCGGGCACAAACTGCTACACGGGAAGCTCCTTCTGAGTATGGGGAAGAACGTCTTTACTTTGAGGGTGACAGAGCCCTGTCACAGGCTGCCCAGAGAGGCTGTGGAGCTCCTTCTCTGGAGATATTCAAAACCCACTTGGATCATCCCCTAATCATCTTTGCAGCCCTGCGCTGGGCCCTCCCCAGCAGTTCCCTGTCTCTCTTGGACTGGGGAGCCCAGCGCTGGACACAGCGCTCCAGCTGCAGCCGCCCCAGCGCAGAGCAGAGGGGCAGGATCACCTCCCTCGACCTGCCGGCCACGCTCCTCCTAATGCACCCCAGGGTCCTTCTGGCTGCCTTGGCCACCAGGGCACGCTGCTGGCTCGTGGGCAACTTGCTGCCCACCAGCACTCCCACGTCCTTCTCTGCAGAGCTGCCTCCCAGCGGGCCAGCCCCAGCCCGTACCGGTGCATGGGGTTGTCCCTCCCCAGGTGCAGACCCTACACTTGCCTTTGCTGGACTTCATCAGGTTCCTCTCTGCCCGGCTCTCCAGCCTGTCCCGGTCTCACTGGATGGCAGCAGCCTCCTGGTGTATCAGCCACTCCTCCCAGCTCTGTGTCACCTGCAAACGCTCTGAGGGTAGCTCTGTCCCTTCATCCAGGTCACTGATGAGTAAGTTGAACAGGACTGGGCCCAGTACTGACCCCTGGGGAACACCGCTAGCTACGGGCCTCCAGCTACGCTCTGTGCTGCTGCTCACAACCCTCCGAGCTGTGACAATCAGCCAGTTCTCAATCTCTGACACATTTAAGGGAGGAACCCGAAGCCATGCATCAAGTCAGTAATGGAATGAAAAAATAAAAAAGCTTCTGAATCACAGTCCCATAGCATTCTACTTCAGTCTTTAGCAAAGCTTTGAAACATGAAACTCACAGGACTGGTAGAATAGTGCTACCCTCCCAGTTTTGTAAACAAGTTAAGAAATTAAACTTTTAATATCAATTGATATGTCATAGTTGATAAAGCAACACAGAGCCAGAATGACTATGAACTTACATTCCAGGTTAGATACAACAAAGGCTTTCAAGGTGTGCACTTGAGAACAAGGAGTGGTTCCACTAGAGACAATGGAACTACCCACATGGCTAAAGCTGAGGATAAACTTAAGGGCATGAATCAAGCAAAGCACTAAGATCTCATCTGGCTGCAGAAGTTAATGGGAGTTCTGCAGCTTTTCTCAGTAGGCTTTGAATCTATTTATACTGAAAATTATATTTGTAATGTATGTGAGCTTTAGTTATCTGTGTGACATGAGCAAATATTTATCTGCATGATACATGGATGTTCTATGGAAAAAGCAGCGAGCTTTGCAAAATATTTGGTCTCTCATTGAGTATTAATCCACCATGAGGACATCTGCCCTCTGGCTGTGCAGGATCTGAAAGCGAAAGCTTTTTTGATGGAAAGTAAGAACATAGAATCATAGAATGGTTTGGGTTGGAAGGGACCTTTAAAGATCATCTAGTCCCAACTCCCCTGACATGGGCAGGGACATATTCCACTAGACTAGGTTGCTCAAAGCCCTGTCCAGTCTGGCCTTGAACACTGCCGGGGATGGGACATCCACAGCTACTCTGGGCAACCTGTGCCAGTGCCTCACCAGTCTCACAGTAGGGAATGTCTTCTTAATATCTAACCTAAATCTACCCTCTCTCAGTTTACAACTGTTACCCTGTGTCCTATCGCTACAATCCCTGATAGTCTCCTTCCCCATCTTTCCTGTAGGCCCCTTTTAGGTATTGGAAAGCTGCTATAAAGTGTCCCCAGAATCTTCTCTTCTCTAGGCTAAACAACCCCAACTCTCTCAACCTGTCCTCATAGGAGAGATGTTCCAGCCCTCTGGTCATCTTCATGGCCATCCTCTGGACCTGCTCAAGCAGGTCCATGTCTTTCTTATGCTGGGAGCCCAGAACTGAACACAGTACTCCAGGTGGAGTCTCACAAGAGCAGAGGAGAATTACCTCCCTCAGCCTGCTGGCCACACTGTTTTTTGATGCAGCCCAGGATGTGATTGGCTTTCTGGGCTGCTAGTGCTCATTGCTCATATTCAGTTTCTCTTGTCCTTCTCCATAGGACTTCTCTCAATCCACTCATCGTCCAGCCTGTATCCATGTTTAGGACTGCCCTGACCCAGGTGCAGGACCTCACACTTGGCCTTGTTGAACTTAACGAGATTTGCATGGGCCTACCTCTCTATCTTGTGAAGGTCCCTCTGGATGGTGTCCCTTCCCTCTAGAGTATCAACTACACCACACAGCTTGGTGTGGTTGAACATGAACCTTGCATATAAAAAGGAAGGAAAAGCATATTCCTTTTTATGTGGAACTGGATACATCAGATTTATACATACTTAGATGAGTAGCTGAAAGCAGCTACAAAGGGAATAAAGCTGTGGAGCAGTTCTAGAGGCATTCCAAAGAATTCTTGCTAGGTGATGCGTACACTTATTCATACTCAGAGACTTAATTCCCATAAGACTGACATTGCATCTAAAGCTATTAAAGGTTCATGACTTCAATTGCTGCTGATAGACTGCAGCTGCAGAGCATACATCAATCCTGATACACAGAAGTGGCCTCTCCTGACCACAACAGTGGCAAATCCAGTCTAGCAGATTATGATGTTTCACTCCAAGAACATTATTCTAAACTCTTGCTTATATTCCAGAGTTCCTCAACAGTAATGAATTTGAATTAGTTCATTTAAGCCAGTGCAAAAACATTTAATTGCACTTAAAATTAATCTCTCTAGCAGTTTCTCTTTAGCTGACGGGGAATTTACATAAAGTACTATTACCAAACTACTACTTAAACCTATTGCTAGGTGTAAATCAACATAACATTTACTACATTTAAAATAAAGGAAGAGCATCCACTAGGTTTTACATCAATTTAACTAAAAGATTTTTAAATAGCCTGGAAGTGAAATCAGAGGAATGAGGCTTTTCTTTCTCTCTCCAGCTCTAAAAACATACTCTACAAACGGCCTGGTAACGATAGACTACCTTGAGCTGTCAGTTGCCAGTGGATCATGAAGCAGGATTATGGGGACAGGACAAGGCTAAATGGCACCACCTTCCTTTCCATCACCCCAAATCAACCTGCCTTTTAGAAGGTTCTGTAATAGTACTTCTAACCATTACAAAAATAATACCTTAATAGCTTGTCAGGATAACCTTTTCAGAGACTTCTTCAGGTGTCAACACTTCAGAGAAAACTTCCTGAGAGGCTGAAAGAGACTAGACATGTTTAGCAACATTCAACTGGAAAATTAGGAAAGATCTAAGTATGAAATCCTTAGCAGCTGTCCTGCTAATGAAGCCTTAAATCTGTTTCTTGCTTTTTAGTAGTCTTTCATTCAGAAAAGGGAGACCTTAAACCTGTGTTTTTTCATAACCCAGCTATATCAGCTTCATGGGAATATTGAAAATTATCAGAAACAGCTGAGCTGATCACAAGGATCACATAGGATCACAAGTTTTCATAGGATGGCTTATCAGTAGTTTTTGTCTCTCCTCATGCTACATGACAACTGGTGAAAAAAGCAAATTATTGCAGTGCTATGGAAGCAATCATTCTTGGAATTGATTGGAAAACTCATTGGAGAAGTAGTCAGATGTAAGACTTTAGGAAGAGATTGAATTCTTTTACAGCAAGATCTGCATATCCTGAGGCAGAAGGTTCAAAGGCATTCAGAGGCATGCCAGCCTACCAGCAGACAATCAGCAGCACAGCTGGCAGGGCACCAGCATCTTTATCAAGAACTCCTTGGCAGAAGAATAAGGTGTTCTGCCTAGCAAGTGCTTTGAAAGCAAAAACAGTCTTGCGTTGAGCTCTCTGTCAAAAAGCACAAAAGGACTGGCATAAAATTTCCTGTCAAGCCCAGAGTGACCTGGGGTTAGCAAATCCTGGACATGGCAGGTGAAAGAAAGGGAATGCTGTGAAACTGGTGCAATAGGTTGGTGCCCATTGTCTGTAGTTTCTCTATACTAGTATGAAACCCTTATATCAAGTGATCTGGGAGAAAATATGAAATAATTGCTGATAGATTTTGCAAATAACAATTAATATGACAAATAATGACTAAGTCTGGTTGTCTGGTGAAGTGGTGAAATAAATGGTGCTTACTTAATGCTTTAGAGATTTTTTTTTTTTAATTTTGTAGGAATAGGAATTTTTAAAGATTCTGTAAAACTTAAAATCTACATTAACAACTGAGAGTGCCCCTGAGAGAAGTTTAGGGATAGAGTGCAAATGTTTTGTATCGAACAATATGGTGCTTAAGACAGCAGGTGTGATCCCTGGATATATATACACAGTAAAAAGCATTATGTCCTTCATAGTATCTAGGGTCATTTCCACAGCACTTAGAAGCTTTTATACCTTGTTCTGTACTCAGATTTGAAATGAGATACTGTCAATTGGAGACTTTTCAGAAATGGGTTACAAGAATGAAAGGAAATCCATGCTGAACAACTGGAGACCAGAACCATTGTACTCACCCAAGAGAAGTTATAAGCTGACTTGACACTGTAAGTACAGACAAGAGGAAGATTTTGATGATAAAGTACTATTACCTAGTATGCCAGAAGCAAAGCATGAGAAAGGAAATTTATTGAATTTTCTCAAAGACATAAACATGACTTTCATGAAACGAAATTTTTAAAACATGCAGTGATTATATCAGAACAACAGCAACAAAGAGTCAAGTGTATTGTCTGTAAAACTGTATGCTTAGTAACTTTTAATTAATTATGTATTTCTTACTAAAGGATTATCAAACCTGCACAGGCTTCAACTTCAGCATTTCCTCCAAGAAAGTCATGGTATTGCTTCATGCGATATATTTCACATTTTTTTGCTTCTCTTGAATTCTTTGGATTGAATACATCCAAAACCTGAATTAATTGTTATTAGTACTCAGTAATACATAGTGCATAGGAAGAAATGAATGGCAAATTTTCTTGCCACCATTCCAAAGTATTTACAGCTCTGTGTTTAATTTACTTTAAAACCAAAATAAGCCCAAAATAATTTAGCTTGTAGTACAGCCAAATTTTATTGCATTTATTTTTCCAAAGTTTCTAAATATAATCTTAAAATCATATGCCAAATTTCCTGTAGCTGGTGATAAATCTCCCTCAGGAATGAATTTAAATTTGCTTGCCAGCATCTGTAACAATGTCTTTTTGAAACACAGGTAGGGCCACAGTCTCTTATTTCATTCTAAAAAGAGGTTGCAGGAGCAAGAGAAGGCAGAGTATTTGATTAGCACTCTGAAATTTATCACTGCTTGTGAAAGTACTTTGCACATATAAAACTGATCATAGAATCACAGAATGGCTTGAGTTAGACTGGACCTTAAAGATCATCTAGTTCCAACCCCACTCCACTAGACCAGGTTGCTCAGAGCCCCATCCAGCCTGGCCATGAACACTTCCAGGGATGGGGCATCCACAGCTTCTCTGGGCAACCTGTTCAGTGCCTCACCACCCTCACAGTAACATCATATACTCTATCGCAGTTATTCAGGTCAAAGCCTGAACAGTCCCACAGGAGCAACAGCAGACTTTTGATTTGAGAGGAAATCCTTATTTTACTTGAGGAGAAAGAGAAACGTAGTGTGATCCAGCCTTAACTAAGATCTAAATGTTAAAGAGGTTTTAATACCGGTAATGGCCAAGTACCTTCAGTTATCTTACAGCACACTATGGCATTAAGCATGAGTATGCAAAGATCTGGCAAAAGCTCCCTGAGTTATTAATACCTAGTTACCTAGTCTAAGCATATTCTAGTCCACTAAAAGCAGAAATGGTCAGCAAGCGTTTCCTGCCACAGCTGAAAAAAATCCCCCAACTGTACAATACTACCTACAGCTTAGCTATCAGTACTTGTATTTCGTCAGAAAGGCATTTCATCTAAGCACAATGCTTCCAAGGAATACAAAGTTCTGGGTTCAACCTTTTACCCAGGTCAGTGCTCTACAGAATCAAACATTTTCTCATTGCCAGCTGGTGAAATTTTAGTGATTTCTTTCAGAAATGTCAACATAACTGCATTTGAATTGAGTAAGCTTTTTCCCCTAGACTTGAATTGCTCAACCATAAAATACGTGCTCTCAGATTCCACATAAAGCACTTGCAGAGTTCTTCTGGAGGCTTGGAGCTCTCTGTAAGCCAAGGATTCCACAATGGTAAGCCAAAGGTTTAAATTTCTTTTAAAATGGGGATACAGATAGCTAATTTGCTTTAAAACTGAAAAAGAAGGGTATTTAAGAGAATAATAATTACACATTTTCCAACATGGATATATTCTATTTTAAAAATGCAAAATGCAAAGAAAGTAAGACCTTTGTGAAGATTACTGCAAATCTTGTCCTTTGTTTTGTAATTCTTTGCAAGAAACTGTGTACATATATCTTGTCTTTCACTTGCCATTATCCTTTTCTCAGAAATGTTTGTGAAAGTATTCAGAATTTTGTAAACATATAGGACCATGCTTTTAAAACCTTTAGATGTGAAACACAGTTTGAAATATAGTCCCTTTACAATAAAAGGTGTAATAATGTGTTTTGTCTACATTTCTATTTGATCTATCAAGTTGTTTCCTGTTTTAGCTCTCCCAAACTTCCAAATGTGAATCTGAATCAACAGTTAAGTAATGCTAAATAGACAGATGAAGCCCTGTGGCCCAGTTTTCCTCAAATTTATGCTCACATAATCCACAAAGGTATAGACATCAATTACTACCTTTGATGAGAATCTCAGGAAATACGTACATTTTACAGAAGAGGCAGCAGTTTCTGTAGTATATGTAGATTCATAAATAAAGGGAGAAATTATCATCTACTACTTTCTCTGCCTAAGATTTCCTAAGGGCTTGTCTATACTCAGACAAGACTTAGTTGAACAAAATTATCTGGTATCTCATTCCACAATAATTCACCCAGTTTCAAAGGCCATTAAATCCAGTTTGGAAGATTCTGTTCTGCAGGATGGCTGGTGGCACCCCCTTTTTAAGAGAGCAAACAAGTGGCGGGGGGGGGGGGGGGGGGGGGGGGGAAGATTCCTTGAAGTGCCTTGCTCAGAGACTGGCCAGAACAACGCAACTCTGACAAGAGCCCTTGACACCACTGAGACTGTAATAAAATAACCTCTTCCATTTCTAACAAAGGTTTCTAGTAAAGGATACTGTTTCTGCAAGTGCTTTCTTACCTGTTCAACACCCTCTGTGCTCAGCATACTTACGCATGGGCTCTTTACTGCTGACTGTCTGTTGCTTAGCTGACGTATCTTTGGTTGCTCCAGCAAACGGCGTTGGTTAATCCAGACAGTGATTAGACACCACAGACTCCCAGACTACCCCTTATGTTTCTGTTTAGATTCAGTGAAAGTTCCAGAACTTTGGTCTTTAGGGAGAAGAGCATGCTCAAGTTCATTTAACTGCTAGCTCTAGGAAGAGAAAGATAGGGTAAAATGTTGGAGTGAACAAAGGATAAATATTCACAGGAGACAGCCCAGCATAGCAAAAGAAGGATTTTAGTCTCTTCTATAAATACATGAGTGACAGCAGTAGTAGAACTGGCCTGTGCTGTTACAAACACCTGAAACAATTTGGAGGAAAACCACGACCAAACTCAACATGGATGAATAATACACAGTGAGGAGTATCCCAAGCATGTTGAGATCCTCTGTGGAAAGCCACAATGCCTTGAGCTCACAAAGCCCCCACCAGCTGCAAAGCACAGATAGCCCCACAGATCCATGCCAAATGCACATGGATCCTCAGCAGAGACCAGCTGCAGTGTTACATTCTACAACTTCACAGAACAGGAGTTGCTTAAACAATTTTCCTTCGGCCAGGCACCACAGAATAGCACAATTCAAGAGTTTCAGTCTTTCTTTTTAACTTCTGTCATTCTGGCTATAGTGCTTAGCATGGCAACTGGCTTTATTCTACCCTAAAGCCCCAGGAACTCCAAATCACAGAACCGCTATGAAAATTAAGCGTTACACCTTTCCCAGACCACTTCACAGAGCCTCCTCCTCTCTTTCATTACCCTATAAAAGTCCTTATCGCTGTAAGAAAGCAGCACACCAAGGATTAATATAGCAAGTTTTTTCCACAGCAGACAGAAGAGATTCCCCTTGGGTCACCATCTGCCCAAGGTTCAAGACCTTTCAGTGTCTTTTGATGTTCATGATTCAAGTAACCAAGCAGACAGCAGAGCTGCCTGAAAAGAAAGCCTGTCCCTGCCATTTTAAACCCCAGTTTCAAGTAGCAACATCCTCTGGAGTTCAGAACAGTAACTTGGAAAGATCTACTAATTTTATGATCCTTTCATGTTAATCTACACGTGCTATCAAGAAAATGTAAAGAATTCCATTGCTTCTAAGTCTCTGGCCATTCTTAAACTTCTGCTTTAAGTTATCCAGCTTGAGCAACCAGTCAAAATAACCCTGCGCTCCCTCATGCTTCTGCAGTCCCTCTACCCCAGTATAACTGTCACTCCAGTTATGCAGGCTTTTTCAGGAGTCCTGGCTGTTAAGCAGGTCCCAGCAAATATCTCTGAAGAGCTCTTACAGATGTTTAGCTGTTGTCGCAACTAGGCAAAAGCTGTTGTCACCACTACACAAAAGGAAGGCTGTACTGCGACACGTCCAGACCTGTGTGTGCATAGTTTAACAAGATGGCTCACACAGTGCTAAGCAGAATGGTTCAGCACTGGAATTTTGCCCTAAGACACTAATTTCTGTCTCTGTTCTCTGCCCAGCTACCTATTTAAAAAAACTTACTTGAATATAATGAGGTCTGAGATCTCCACTGTACTGCCAACTGTGGAGAAATTGCTGTACCCAAAAGGAAGGAACGGGATGCTATACAGACAGTGATTTTTCTGAAGAAATAGCTAAATCTGGATCAAAGGCAATAACTAAAGTGCTAATAAGAGTCTGACAGGGTTTCAAGGGTATAATACTATTGAAGCTTCTTGTGATTTCTAAAGATTGGACTTTTGCAGGGAGTGATGCTGCTGACACGTTTATGTCATATCATTTTGTCTCTTCCCACCTAAAGGAAAAAAGTCATCAATGCAGTGAAACATCTGGAGTGCCCTTTTCGAAAAATTTAATGTACACATAAGGCTATTTCTAATTTTTACTTCAGGTTTACTGACTTAGCTTTTGAAAACAAAGATAATCAAAGTGGAATTAAACTCAAGCCATGGGCTTCATGTCTCTTTTACAGAAGAGCTTTCTGGCTTTCCTTGTTGCAATGGGCATCATAGTGACACTGGGCGATGCATACTGCTTTTCTAAACTCCACAAGCCAGGGGAGGCCAGCAAAGGTAAGAACAGGGAAGGGCCTCTTACTTGATTGTTCTGTGGTAGCTCAGCTCTATGCGGAGCTGACAGTAAGGACTCAAAATACAAGGGAGGGGGGAGATGTCAGAAAGACATGAATAGGAGGGTCCTGCATCAAGTTACCAAAAGTAGGGAAAAACAAAGTCTTCCCTTGGACTGGATATGGTTGCAGCAATATTATTGCTGTTGGTGGTAGGTTTCTATTGCTCTTCCATGAAAATATATATATAAACACACACATGAAGCTGATGCAGGAGTTGAGAGTAGTTCTGAATAAAGTCTGGTGCCAGGTGGCAGACCTGGCTGTTTGGTTGCGCATTTAATCTCAGATCTGTCACACTGAAACTATCTTTAACAAGTGAAGAAGAAACAAGCTCAGGTTCTCAAAATAGTCCAGGTTACTACCTGGAGAACAAAATTCCTTCTTTACTGTTGCTGGGAAAAGCATTTTCAGAAAACTTGAGATAATTTTTAAACTTTTCAGCCTTTATGTGGAACTTCAAAGAACATGTTTTGGTCTGCTGCTGTCTTATGCAGGGTGTATCCTGGAAGGAAAACTATACCACTTTGGAGAGATTGCGAGGACAGAAAATTGCTTCAGATGCAGCTGCAGCCGAGAATCAATGAATTGTTGTTCCCTGTAAGTTTGAACTTCTTGGTGGCATCATTGCCCATAGGAATCCCACAGCTTTCCATTTGGTGGGGATAAGTGAGTTTCTAAGGGCACAAGAGAGCCTTTCTCCTCACCCATATCACAGAGCGAGGGCAAGCCACATCTAGCTCTTGATCATTTGGATCCTTGGCTGTGTTTACCTTAGCTCACTTTCTGCTGACTGGGAGCGGACACAGGTCCTTCCAGACACATCCAGTTGGTGCTTGCCTTTAATTTTTAGGAACTTGTGAACCCCTCTTACACTGCAGTTAGGTCTTCCCTTAGCAGGGACAAGGGGGTAGATAGGAATTTGTTCCATAAGGGACTTAAGTGAAGCTCCTTTAAAGGGCTTATGATGATCTAAATCCCTTTCCAGAGGTGTTTTTCTCCACTGAATATGCTGACCCTAGAGTGACAAGGCTCTGCTCTGAAGTATTTAACTCCAGCATGCTCCTTTCCTCTTATCCTACCTTCTCAAAGGGCCGAAATTACTTGATTATGACCATCATCTTTGCTCAGGTGACACTCTATAAGGAAACGGCTACCACATTCTAAACAGGCAATAATGAAAAATTAATGGAAAGAGGTAGAACATGCCAAGACCATGCTTGTGTCACACTGTAGAGTGCTGTGCTAGAAAACCCTATGCTAGTTCTGAGCATACTGGTATATTACACAGTGCAGTGCAGCAAGGCATCATTTGAGGCCCTGGAAGCTGTAGCTGTGTGGCTCAAGCTAGGCAGGCTGGTCTTAGCTATAACTTCAGAGATACCTCACTCAGCATTAGTTCAAGCTATAATCACTGAAGCATTGAATATTTTATTGCTCTCAGACTAACATTTGCTTTCTCTTTGCCAATGACAGCTTTCATACTCCTATTGGTTATGACAAAGAGAATTGTAAAGTAGTTTTCAACAAGCAAAGCTGTGACTATGACGTGGTGCAGAAGAGTGACCCCTCCAAGGAGTGTTTTGTCTATTCTCGTGTGGGCTAACAATCTGCCTGCTCCAAACCTCTTTGCACTGTCGAATTCCTCCCTTTCCTACAGATGCTTTGCCATCACAGAGAAGCTCAAAGACATGGGAGACCTGGTAAGAGAGAGTACTTCAGTAGCTCACTTCTAATCTCCTAATTGTTCTAATACAATAAACGATGCATAATGAAATACAATGTCTCATTTCTGTCATTACTTGCAATGGTATCACTGAGCTTTTTTGAATACAATAAATCCAGATGAAACATCCAGAAATGCTTATAGTGCTGTCTCTTTTTATGTAATAACATGAGGCAAAGTCACCTTCTAGGTCTAGGAGAAAGGAATGCATTTGCCCAACTACACTGACATGCCGTGCACCATTGCCCTGGCACAAGCCTCTTTCATGCTTTGCAGGTTCTGTTCTAGCCAATGGTCAGAGCAGGCATTTTAGCTCAGCAGGTGTCAAAATCCATTATTATTTGGAAGGGTTGCACTGTTTTGGGCATGCTGTACAATGGCTCCTACTCAGAGCACACAGGGCACACCTGTACTGCTGCAGGAGTATAGGCAAGACATGCTGCTAACACCTGTGACCTCTGAAAAAACAGTGAGGATGGAAAATCACCATCCTTTTTCACCTTTTATTTTTCTTTCTCTTCAGCAATGTCATCACACAATGGCAGTGACTGTTCCTTTCCATTGCCCCCTCTGACCTGCTGCCAGGTGTCATCCCCCAAGCCCTGCTCCTCAAAGTCTGTACACACTACACAGCATTAGTGGTTCTTGCATACACTGAGAAAGATCTAGATCGGCCCCCTGGAAACATGGCAGCAGAGCTTAAGGTACTAATAAAAAGCAGGCGCCTTCTGATTCTTCAGTATAAAAATTCCCCACACTCCCTGGGGAGAGAAGTCCAGCCAGTAATGGGCATGAAAACAGAATGTCCCACCTGGCAATTGGTAATATCCTACATCTGCCCACATATAGGAGACCAGGCAACAATACCCTATAAACTGCTGCTTCTACATGGTCTCTGTTCTCCAGAATTGAGTATTAAAAAAACCACAACAGTCTGCAGTTAACTGTTGTATGGTTTGAAAAGAAAAAAAACCTTTCAGGACAAGCAGACTGTTTAATGACGCTCCATAAACACAAGGAGTCTGTTGTCTTGTAAAAGTACAAGGTTACACACAGCTCAGCATTCTTAGGGCAGGGATCCTCACTTGGCCCAAAATCAATTGTCAGCCTATATTTATTCAGAGGGGTACTAGCTTCTTGAGATGACCCGTCTCAAGCTCTGTGAGCCATCAGTAAAATCAGAAGGATTTAACATGGCATGTTTTCTCTGGCTTTGTTTTTGGTAATTTGCCTATGAACATTGTTTTAAACTTGCTTATGGCTTCACTTAATATAATTCCTTTTGGGAAAAAAACCCAAGCGTTTGCAAGCACTGGTATTATGTACTTCACTTTTTAAAGTTCTCTGCACTGCAGGCTGGATATCAGTCAATTACTCTGTGTTTCTGTACAATTCACTCCTGCAAGTCCAAAAAAATGTGCATATGCCTTTTAAAAATCTGACTTCCATTCACTGATTTAATCATGCCATTCCTCTAAACAGCAGCATGTGTTAAATGAATGTTCTCACATTGCTTAAGGTCCTAAGGTAAGTTTTCTCCAAAGAGTTTTTGTATCCTGCAGAACAGTTTTAAAACTTGTCCTGAATGACTTTGCCCCTTTTCTGCCAGCTCATACCAGGATTACACAGAGCACAGCCTCAACTGGTACATGAAGGAATGTTCCCTCTCAGAGAACAAACAGCTGCAGCTTCTTAGGGGAAGTAATATTTTGACCATGGAGATCCAGAGACTTCCTATCTAAATAGCTCACAGTTCCTGGAGAAAAATCAGTCTTCATTATCTTTTTTTTTTTTTTTTTTTAATCCTAGTTTTAAAAATAAACATTTTCATGGCTAACAAAAATGACTTAGAGGTCCCCCATGGATTATTTTTTAATTTGAGCCAATGAGAAGTGCATGCATCAAGATTAATATCCAGTTTGCCGTAGACTGGAACTGCTCCACGTGATACTGGAATTCTTTCAGTATAACAAGTTTTTCTCTGCCAGAGTCTTACAAATTAAGACTACTTCTTTCTTCTAAAACTTATGAAGATTAATTATCTCATAAGGTCACATTCATATTCATAATATTAGTAGTTCCTCAGTAACACTTCATGTTTTGAGTGATTTACAGTGCTTATTTTACTTCTAAATTAAATAGAATTTCATTCTATTTATTACCTTATTTGGACATTTATATATTTATTTATAATTCGGAGCCTTATTACCTCTCAGAGTCCCAAGAGCTTCTGTAGAACCTAGGTACCAGTTTTCTTACAGATGAAGACAACTTTCTCAGTGCAAGAAGATTTCTGGCTTGCTGACAGCACCAGTAAAAGCATGAGGAAGGATAACAAGAAATCTAGTACAGGCTTTGGATCTCATGCTTAATGTATTCCTTAAAGTTATGGGATTGGGAAGAACTAGTACATTTGACCAACATGATTAGCACATCCTTCCAGAAGTTATCCATGGGTGGGTGCTCTGATTCCTGTACTTAAAGATGAGCTACTCCAGGACACTTGATACTGCTGAGAACCACAGAAAACAGGGACCCAGGATAGCCGCCTTCATGTGTGAGAATAACAGCAGTCCTCCTCTGCTGGGGAGCCTCCACATTTGCCAGATAGGGACGTTAATGTCAAAAGCCAACAAAGATCCTACCCATTTTGTGCAAGCAACGCTGTTGTTAGTGCAATAGGTCTGACACTGAAGGCTGCTTGCACACTACATTTTCAGACTGCTGTGACTCGAAAGAGAGCTGCATGATTCCCAGTGGAGGACTGACAACTGCTGTGGTTGCTCCTGTTCCAGGGATGGAATTGACTGCTGCTCCAAGTTTAGTTCAGAGCAGCAGTGGGGTTTTTTCTCCACTGCCCTGATACAGAGTAAACCACATCCCTTCACACAGGGGTCCCTGGGGAATGACCACGACCCTTCTCCCACTCAACTCATATCACAAAGTCATGCATTAACCCAACACCATCATCACCAAGCATGCAAGAAGTTCCTCTGACCAATATAGCTCATGTTTAAAAAATTATTCTTGACTAAAAAAGGAGACTTAATTCTTCTTGGGACTAAAATTTCAGGCAAGATACTGATTCAAGAGAGAACATGTAGTTAAGAAATTTCTGCTGCTCCTAATCCAGATTTTCCCAAACCCACACACTGCCCCTCTTTTCTCTGAGAAGCAGCTTGAGACACACTGGCCTGCTTGTAATTCTTCCTATAGTGACATCCACCACCCATGCAATTCTTTCTCCCTACTGTGGCTGAAGAGAAAAAGCAATGATATTGGAGTAGCAAATAAACACAGCAGACATCCTTTGGGTATAAATCAGATGAGTAAACTACAGTGCTCCCCTCATCCTGCTTAAGCAGCAGGCTAAGTGACATTTGAGCTGGGAGCTTTGTCTGAGCTCCCTTTTCTGCTCCTGAACACCTCCTCAGTAAAGCCTCTTAATATTAAAAGTGTAGATACCATCTGAAACAGAAGCTGTTTACTTCTTGGTCTCATAGCCTCTTTGTCTTTTCCAATGACAGCTTTACGACACCAACTGGCTGTGATGAAAGGAGGTATGTAAGCATTTTCAACAAGGAGACCTGCAATGGTAAAGTAGTTGAGAAAGATGATCACTCAGAAGATGCTCAGTCAACAGTGAGTACTTTAACAGAAGAGTTGTGGATTTGGGGGATATTTTTTTGTGTTAAGGTTCTATTTCTCAAATTAAAAAACACTGAAAAATTCAGCTACTGAGTGAAATCTACTCATAAAACCTAACACATAATAAAACTGAATACCTACTCACAAATGACTCCCTTGGTTTCTCTGTCTTCTGCTTGCCTGTAAAGAAAGAACTGACTTGTTCCTTACTTGAGGTCAGAAATTAAAGCAGACAGTTTTAAGTGTCGTCAGTAGCTATTAATTTTAATTCTTCTCTAGTCACACTCCAGTGCCAGGGAATATATACTGTGATCTAGGCACGGCTGTACCTTGAAGCTAACACAAAATTGGACAAAGCATCAGAAATTCTTATTTGCTTCTTTAAGGATGGAAACCTAAAGTATTAACATTCAAAAAAAACATGGGGAAGAAATGAAAAGCAACTTCAACATCTTTCTGAACACTCTCTTTTCTAGGACAGTGTCTTATATGGTGATATTTTATCCTGTATGACTCCCTGGATCCCGCCCAATGTACCAACTACAGGAACCACCAGCTACCCAGTCTAACCCAGCGCTATTGCTTCCATTGCATGTTAGTAAAAACATTTTTTGTTATCTTTTACAGCAGTGGCCAGCCTGAGTTCCTGCTGGGCTTTTGCCTCTCCAAGCTTCACCATGCAAGTCTTAAGTAAGCTTGAATAAAGTTTTACTTTCCTTTTTAAGACCGAGTAGGCATATGCACCCAAATTCCATAAAAAGCCAGACTTCCAGTACTCCCAGCATGATCCAGTCCTATTTAACTGCATTTTAAATCCACCCAAGCCCATTTCTCCACCATCTGTGAAGCCTTGTTATGCAATGTGGATCTACCCTGTCTGCCATACAGAAGTAGGAAAGATTAATTTCATGTCTAATCCAAAAAAACCTCCAGCAATCAGTCTGCTCCATGTTTTGGCAGTGAGACAGATGATATTAGCTCTTGCATCTGGTTTTGCAACACCAGAAGCACAGCAGGGATTTGGCTCCCATCTGTAGCCAGGAGCCTAGCTGTGGGAGGATGACAAAACCCTCAAAACTGAGAAAACAGAGACAAAGTGTACAAAGCTCTACTTTGCTCTCCCCACTTTTACAAAGTGATGTTGTCTTGGCATTTTACTACATCAACACAAACAGCTACCGTCCCATATACCCCTCCACTCCCAAAGCTTTAGATTGTAACACCACTAGCTCCACATAGTGGAAAGGAAACATTCACATAAGAGTGTCCTCAATTATCTCAACATGTTAAAGGCTTAAGGGGCTCTGCAGAACCTTTAGAGGCAACACAGCTCAGGCAGAGCAGAGGAAGTTTTGTGCTCTCTTCCCCCTGGTTTCCCTCTCTCCACCTGGCAGCACACAGCTTGCCTACTAGCCCTGCTGGAGAGAGAGGCAGTTTCAGATAGCTGGCCCACCACTCCAGCAATTCTTTTAAAGGCAAGTCTTTTCAGTACTGCAAAGGTGTTCTTGCCCTAAAAATGAAATCTGGTGCTTAGCCTACTAACTACCAAGTCTTTTAAACCAAACACCAGAACACACACATAAATCTGATAGAAGTTTTCCTATTAAACAGTGTATATCACATAAAACTTAACAGTTTTGTACCCATTCATGTTTTGTTTCCATTAAGATTTTTACCCCGATCTTAAAAATAAAGTCCAACCAAAACAATTCTAAACAAGGCAAGTGTATAACTCAATTATATTATGCATACCAAAGAAGCTAGATGCTTGTGGTTCACATTCTGCTTTCTGCCAATTTTAAAAACTTAGATAAACTCAGTTTGTGACAGTTTTTCTTGTTCCCTTTGCTCTTAGTTAATTCTTTTGTTGGTATGCAGGAAAGTTTGCACTGGCATCTTTTGGAAGCCTGAAAGTTTCTGTGCCAGTCTATTGTTGTGTGCATGTTCCCCTGGGCCAAGCTGTGTTTTATTTTAGGGCAAACTGGCTTTGTAACAGGTATTTACATGAAACTCCAGAACCTGCGAGCCGTACAACCAACCTAAAACACTCAACAAGACTGTGTTATTTAAACACTCCTCCCCACCCTCCAAAATTGTGTTTCCACATTTCATTTATTTCAGCATGTCTCAAACACAGACCCATGCTTTTTACACTTCTCCAGGGCTTCAGTGCTCTTACACAGTTGATATTTCAAGTAGATCTCCATTAAGGAGCACTGATAAACTGCAGTCCTTTGTCACTATAAGATGATAACCTCCTTCAAAATATCCCAGTATTTTTTCCACTGTAATTCCAGAGGCTTCTCCCATTGCTGCCCTGTCCTGCTAAAGGTGCAGCAAATCTAGAGAGGCAGAAACAAGCAGGTTTTGTTTAACAGCTAACTATAATGGCTCGGGGACAGTGAAAGTATTCATGCCTTAAGCTGTATAACACAGAAGTCACTCCAGTCCACTGTACAACAGACGCTGGTGCCGCTGCACCCCTGATAAACAGCAAACTATACTCTCACTGACAAGGGCTGGGTGCTTTTGGGAAAAATATCAAGTTTCATGAAGTCTTTGATTTCCCAACAGTTGCACACACATTAGGTAGGGTCTTACCCAATAGCTCATCCCCACGAGTTCAACTAAAAATGGAGGCAACCTGTTGTCAGAGCCGGAAGGAACATCACTTTCCCTTACTAGCTTCTCTAAAACAGATTGACATGAACCATTTTGAAATCAGGTCAGATTTATTCATATGTTTTAATCTAATTTTGAAGCCTACCATACTGCTTAGTCATTAAGCAGTATGTTGATGTAGCTTTGAATCAGGAAACACAAGGTGAAGAAATAGATATCCAGCAGATCATGTCTAAAGCCACTAAAGGCTACTGAAGAAGTGTTTTCAACATAAGCAAGTTTGAACCAAATTACGATTTGATAGCCGTCAGAACCCTGGTGATCTGAAGCCACCATCCAGGCACCCCTCTGGTTCAAGGGAGGACCACAGCCCAGACCCTCCAACCTCAGGCATCTCCTCAGGAAACTCAGAATCCTTTTAATCGGCAAAAGCTTTCCAGGGCAGAATTGCTTCCTTGGATTGGCACAAAGTCACTATTTCAGCCAAGCCCCCAACTTCCCCGACAGACCCAGGAACTAGATAAACAGGGAAAGGCAGTGCTGGATGTTCCTTTCATTGCATTGGAACTCAAGCTAAAGAGACCCATACATTAAGTACTGCCATACTCCCACAACCAGTACGACAGACCCCAAGGGAGAAGGTACAGAGGGAAAGCAGCAAGCTGCCCTCATGGCCGTGTCTCAGGGACACTCAACCTTCTCACCCATCACAGCCATCAGCCAGGCAAGCTGGACTAGGACAAGCCCCAGAGGACACTTGCTTAACACTGCAGCCCCAGAAGGTAACTAAATTTACGTCCGCACAACAGAGAATCCTCTCTAGTCCTTTGTTACCCATTATGCCATAGAAAACCTTGCTTGTCTCAAGAGGAAAATTCCAAGCAGCTCAGCAGGAACATAAACAGAGACAGGCTGAGCCTCTGCTCTGATACAGATCCCATAGACAAGTCACTCAATACTACAGGCTTTCATAAGAATTTTTTTCTTCGTTCTCAAGTTTGCAATCCAAGATGCTTTAAGCTGCTGCTATTTTTTGTTCATTTGTTTGTTTTCAGGAAAAAACAAAGCACACAGCATACTTAATATACATTTCACGTTAAGAAGGTAGAGCTACCAGGCGTTTCGGGCAGCAACAGCTTTGATTACACTGCACTTCAGTTTCCTGTTTTATATGTGTATTTCATGCATTTATCTACCTGAGAAATAGCAAGAATTATAAGAATGTTATTAATATAGTTTTTTGTCTCCAAGGAAGAAAGGATAATTATATAAACTAATTATCTTAAGTAAGAGAATAGTTTAGAATCCACCATGCCCTTCAAGTCAGAAGTTGCTTGTTACATTTCCTCACAACTGTATTCTTATTAGAGATATTACACAGTATAATATTTACCTCTCCTCAAAAAACAGCACGAGACTTGTCAAGAGTTACAGCAGGGACAGGGCAGAAACAGGTCTGGCCTCTAGTTAGACCAGACCCTAATCAAATGGTTTCAATTGAAGTGAAACCAAATTCATATCAAAGGCTTAGTAGTGTAAGAGCTATACTGTGTTTTCACCTGGTTGCCTCCAATTACTAACAAAATCAGTTTGAGCAAATAATTCCCTTCAAATAGAAATTAACTATTTTAAGGATTATCAGAAGAAGAGTATTTTCTTGAAGCATTTAATTAGGTACCACAACTGTTTTCCTGCAGCAGAACCACAGAGAGCACAGCCTACCAAAATCAGAAAGTTAACACAAAACTTGACAACTGCACCGCAAAGCTAAAAGCAAAGTACAGCAGAAGCTCAAAGCCTCTTGCTCAGTACACACACACAAAATAATAAAAAGGAACTTGCATAAATCAGATCTGCTAACACAGCAAACAGCCACCAACTTCTCTGCAACAACAGATCCCTCAAGAAACCATGCTTATTCTGCCACTGCTCCTTTTATCCCAAAACCTCTTCCAGTGCAGCTTTGCTTCCTCTAGTTGTTTGCAATCAGTGGAAGATAATGAGTTCAGCCATACCAATCAAGGTGTCTAATGAAATCCAGGTGTGCTGAAAGAGCCAAGCTAATGAAATAAAATGCAATTCATTATGCTGGGAATCCTCTGGTAACTTTTAAAACTTGTTATGCCTATGCTCCAGTTCAGTAAAGGATTGAATCCCTGCAGCCTCTGATACAGCCACAGGGATCTGTGCTGGTTTTCCTGACTGGTTTTGAGATGCAGCCTCACGTACTGTGTGTTGCAACAGTCTAATGGCACAAAGACCTGGACACCTATAGCAGGATGTGTATGGAAAGAAATGTCCTCATTTTAGTGGCAGAAACAACACTGCTATGGATTCCAGCTGTGTTAGAGGCAGGGCACGCATACGGTGAAAGAGAACTGGAACTTTTTCTTTCTTTGCCTCCCTTAGTCCTTAGCATCACAGTTATTGCTGTCAGGAAGGGAGCTGTAAGTGGCAATCATCCTGACTGTTATGTTCGTTTAGGACTGAGGCAACGCACAGCTCATTTCACTTCTGCTACCAAAATGGTGCTATCTGGTCGTGGTGATGTGCCTCTGTTCCCCATACCTGGCTTTGCTTCAGCAGCTGAGAGCTACAGCACTACAGCTAGTCCCTGCAGGTCACTAAATATGGACAAAATAATATGTGTCTAAAATAATTGAAATTATAATAAATCAGTCTGAGAACAGTGGACTTTCCACACTGCTGCACTGTATGAATGGTGTGTTCCATACCTGGGGGCGATCTCCTCGTACAGGTCAGCTGAACAATAGTGCCCTGCCGCCTTGCTCAGCATGTGCCCTTTCCCCGCTGTTCCTTGATGGCCTGCCAGTTCTGGAGGCATGGCTTTCTGGGGGTCAGGCTCTTCCACTGACACCAATGTCAATGTGGAGTAACTAGCCTATCTGATGGAGTTTCTTCAGATTTACACCAAAACAATGGAGATCAAGATGCCAACGTACGTCAGTGCACAAAACAAGCCTTTGCAAGCCTTTTTGAGGTACCACCTTCTGATTAACGATCAGGACAGGTTAGAGTGTCCATTGGCACCCAGGGTGCTCAACATTTACATCACCTCCCTTTGCATGGACCATTGTTTCCTCACTGCATATAAATACACACTACTTCTCTTTATGAAATGTGAGCACCTCATGCAAGTATGGTAAGTTAGCAGCTTATTGTTTGTGTGTGTATGTACACTGGAAGTATTTTTTATCTGAGTTTATTTGGAATAGTAGGATTCATCCTTAATTCTGTGTGAGTTAGTCTGCTAGAACTTTGAAAAAGCCATCTAATTTTAAAGATTCTTGTTTATTTTCTAGAAATACTTGCCGCTTTTTTGCTTGATCCTTCTCTTCTCAAGGACTCTGTGTGATGCTCGCTGTTACTTCAGACCAGCCAGCAAATACGGTAAGAACGGCAAATACATTAGACATCCCTAAAGCATTAATTCGGATTCAAAACCCTTTTTTTTCTTAGAATTGTTGGAAGAGTATAATACATTCTTTGCTGAAGAATGATCCAAACAGCTGTATACTGAAGAATCAACCCACCTGGAGGCATCTCTGGGCACACAGAGAGAGACTCTATCCTGTTCAGTAGTTACCCTCTGGGCTGATGCATAACTGAAGTCCTGGCCCATGTGGTAAAAAACCATGTACTTTTAAGCAGCATTGACTAACCTGAGGGAGGTACCTGACACTAACATAAAAGCAAAGACAACACAGCTGGTCTTTAAATTCACTTTAGTACAGCAAGTTGAAGAATTGGAGAGGAGGAAGAAATTAAAGTCTAGACCTGTATGTTGAATATGAGAAAGGGCAGAAAGATCTGACCGTAGCCGTAAGCTAAGGCATTTCTCATGTCCACTGCAACAGCAGAATAATGCTTCTCTGGTATGTGGTTGCTACCAGTTTATCATGCCATGTAATATACTCATGCACTCCTCGGGAACAAAGGCATGGTGTCTTTTCTGCAGAACACTGGGTTAGATTCTTCTCTGGTGTGACTCTACAGAAATCAGTGCTTTGATAAGATTGTGGTCTGTCTGTTGATAAATGTCCATACTGATCTACTGACTATCATTTTCTGGTGTGTACATGCAGGGTGCCTTTCAAACAGAAACCTCTATGTTTTTGGTGCGGTGTGGAAGACTGAAGATTGTTACCAATGCAGGTGTAAGATGAATGCAATGATTTGCTGCAGCTTGTAAGTTCATGCAAACTTTTTTTATTTTTTGCTTATTCAGGAGCTGATTGAAATGTTCAGACTTAAAAATCCTCACTGAAAGCACGCACTGGAATTTCATACTTGCATGAGCAAAATCCCTCTTCCTGTTTACCAGTTAGCTCTCATTGTGACCAAACAGAATAATCTGGCAATCACATAGATTTCTTTGTGAAGAAACAAAATGAAACACAGTTAAGGTCTTTCCGGCACACAGCTCTTCCTCATCACCTAGTCCTTTTTTTGATTCTGACACTAACTGTGTCCATGGTTCCCTTTGCCCTCTGTTTTCTTCCTCTTTCTGTTCAGCAGTTTGTCTCCAGATACCTAAACACACCACCACACGCATATGTGTGGGTTTCTGCAGCCCTGTATCAGACCAGTGGCCTGCCTGCAAATGTCTAATGAGGCCAGAGCTGCTCCACATCTTTCCTGTGCTGCCAAGAACCCACCCTTCCTGCTCATCAAAACAGGACATATGCCCTGCTCTGATACTTTGCTTTCTAAATCTTACTTGTTCCTGCCTCATGGATGGCAGGTGATATCCCAAGGAGAGCTGTGTCTTCCTTGAATGTAGTAGTGTGAACTGAGTATCTGCCAAGAAGGCTGGCAAAATTCTCCTTGAGGTGAGGGAGAGAGTCCCATAAGGGTTCTGTGAAGAAGGATGCAACGAAGGAACCCTTGGTGGTAAATATTCCTGGCTGTCCTCAGCCGTAGAAGGGAGGGAGTTGGCTTGTGCTGAGAAGAGACTCATTAGGGAGGTATTCTTCTTGGGGTGATTCAGCACTCTTCAAATGGCTTGTTATTATCAAGAAAGTCTTATTTGGAATGGGGAAGACAGAATTAATCCCTGTTTTGTCTCTGTACAGGAATTTATACTAATCTCTAATAGAATGACCAGTGGGAAACACATTTAAACCAGAACAAACATTGGGAAATCACTTCATCTGTTCAGCCATGACCAGGGCTCTGTATCCCTCCTATGATAATCCATAGCACTTCTATTAATATTTTGTGTTATTCTATTAATGTTATCAATGAGTCAAACTGATCCATGATGTAGCTTGCTCCAGGATGCCTGTGGCTCAGTAAGCATCCTTTTCAGACCACGTCTTGGCCGTTGATTTTCTCTTTGCCTTTCTCAATGACAGGGTCGTAATCCCCAAGAACTATGACAGAGTGAACTGTGTGGGCCTATTCCACAAGAAAAGCTGTTCCATCCGAGTGGTGAAGAAGACTAATCCTGACATAAGCTGCAAAGTCTACAATGGAGCTGATTAAAACCATGTGACGTATTTCTCCTCTTCCACACCTACCCTAGAAGTTGAACATGCTCTGGATCTGTCCCTTAGAAGAAAGCAGCAAGGCAGCATGGTTTCAGGAGGAACGGGTTCACCTCGTGCCTTTTACATCTCTAATTGTGCCTCATCTATCTCATTTCTGACACTAGGTGGTTTGTCTTAATAACGCACACATTTGTAACCCAGCTTTACCACAGATAATTTTGTGACTTTTTTCCTGTTGGGATCCAGAGCTAAATAAATTTTCACATACATCAAATCACTGCTTTTCCTTCTAAGTAGTAACTGAATGGTCTTGTTGAAAACAGAATTCATGGTGTCTGTAAATGTTTGTAAATCTAATTATTGATTTTGAAATTATCTAGCTTTTAGAGTAACAGGTATTATATTAATTGTTGCCAGATAAAGATTCATTATGCTATTACACTCATTGACATTCCCCCAAGGATGCGTGCACTAGAAGAATAGGATGAAAGAAAGCAGAAAACAGTCCTGTAAAAACCTGCCCCCACATCCCCACCCCGGTGCCTTGTGTAGGTCAATCCATTAGTGCAGATGCACAAGGGAACATATTCTCCAGGAGATGGCAGGTATATTACAAAAAAGGCAAGCTCATGCCTAAGCGTCCAACCTACTGCAAAGAAATGCCATATAAATAGCTCTGTAGCCTTCTGTACTGGGGTAGAATTTCCTGCAGTAATCTTGTTTGGATCAAAGTCCACTGACAAACAACCCATGAAAGCTGTTTGCACAGAAAACGCAGACTACAGAACATGTTTATTCTGTAGACTTCAGACACTATGCTGTGCCTGGTACGAAGTCCATGAATATGTGTTGTATGAGAAATATCCTATAAAACATATTTAGACAATATTAAGAGCAATTATAACTAGAGCTCTGTACAGGTTAAAAGGCCCAGATATATCATTTGAGTGTGTTTTTTCAACTCTAACATGATAGGTGTTTTCTTCATCTGTCTTTCCTCTACCTTGCTGAAGTGTAGTACAACGAAATATTTCAGCTGATGGAAACAACAGCTTATTTTTAATCTCTGTTGTGGAAAACCACGTTCACATGGTCTATTTTCAAGTGTGGTGCTGAGCATATGTAAGTAGAAAACCTGCACATACTGAGGAAAACAGCTTACCAATGGTTAGAAGAAAACCCATCCATGGCTCCAGGCACTACCAGGAAGTCATTAAGGTGATTCCAGGAAGCAAGTAAAATGAGAAATATAATGGCAGCTTCTCAAATCTTTGGCCCTTGTGATTAGTTAGAACTAGCTAGTAGCAGCTCCCTTTGATGATATCTCCCTGTGCCTTCCTGGGAGTAATGGAGTGAACATCACTGCAGCTGGTTATGCCCCTTCCAACCTGTGAGTAGCAGATACCTGAAGGACTCTCATTTTTCTGCTTGCTGAAGGTGGATCAGAGGAATTCACGCAGTTTTACATATATATATATAAATATACATATATATACACACACACAGATAGATACAGATACAGATGCAGATATAGCTATAAACATAGATACAGATGTAAGGGATCATACTATCCACTTCCCAAATGCTAGATGCATTTACAAGGGCCTTCCTAGGGGGCCCTGAGTAACAGGGCTACTTTCCTGAAGGTTTGAACATCATTTAAGCACTTCAGAAAAACTCCTGGGAAGATACAGCAGTTTCATAGCTTCCCCAAGGAAGGAGGGTTATGAACAAATTGGAGAAGGCTGAAAATGGTTAAAACATCAATTCTGCTTCAGAGAGAGATAGAGATTCTGACAAAATAAAGCCAAACCAGACTTGTGCAAAATACCTGCAAGGATGCTGTGTAGATCTAAATAAGCTTGGCATACACATGGACTATGTACTGTTCCACGGTGCATTTTCTCCATATGCTTTTGTCATTGAATACCTGGCACTATTCTTTGTGGATGCTGTTTGCTCACTGTTTAACAGTGCCAGAGAGAGCAGGACTCCAGATGCTGGAACACAATTAGATTTGTTAAATGTACTGTAGGAGAATTGGCCTCTGAATTTCCATGCTCAGAGGAAGAAAGAGAGAGCATCAGGGCTCCATCAGTGAGGGCTGACATGGCCAAAGACCTGACACAAAAGCGCTGGAGGAGACCCTCAAAGCATCCAGAGTGCAGCTGTAATCCCACTGCTGTGACAATCCTGGTGCTCTCAGGGAAATGCTCAATTGCACCCAATGAGTGTTTGTTGGTAGGGGCCCTGCTGTCACCATCGCCACTTACAGGAAGGAGTTATTTGGCCAGAGCAGAAGACTGCTTCCCCGTGCATCTGCACCCCCTTGAAACATGCTGTCTCCATGGAGTCCAACTGTCTTAGGAAATAAACTGCAGAAAAAACAGGACGGATCCCCAGTGCCCTCCTGTAACAGGAGCACGTGCTGTGGACAGAGAATGGGAGCAGGCCTCCTTATCACTCTGTGCACAGCAGGGCAGCCCCATGCCATACCAGCTGCAGTTCCTTTACTCCGTTCCCTATCAACAGCAAACAGGGGTTGGTCCATGGGTTGCCAGAATCAATGCAAACCTACTGATATGAACAGAAACGGCCAATCTAACCAGCACATGACTAGCAATAGGTGGGACTACAGTACTTCCATGCTGCTTCCCAGTAGCAATTGTCCTGCATATAGAGGAATTTCCACCCTTATGCACCCTCACACACGTACTGCTTGTGCATTTTGTAAAAGCCTTAATGGGTCAGGTTCCTCACAGAGACCCTCCACAGGTACATGTTCAGTTATCCCCCTCATATAGTGAAATTAAACATGGCTACATTCAAACCAGCCAGCTTGGGTACCAGCATCCTTTCCAGCAGGGTGCTGAACCAAGCCTACAAGACTTGCCTGGATGAGGAAACGGGCATCTGCACCTCTGTCTTGCTGCTGCTGTTCTCACTCTGAGCTAGCTCCAGTATCGTCGCCTCTGTGCTACAGGCTGGAGAGCTACTGCATGGCAGTTCCAGCCCCACAGCATCACCCGGCTTACGCTCAGTGGCTCCTGTGTGAGTGTAGGTCCCAGGTACATGAACTAGTGTGGGGCTGGAATGACCCAGGTGCTGCTCCCTCATTAGCTTGTTAATAGTAAGCATTTTCACCCTGCAGTTCGACACGAAGTGGAAAGAATATTCGCGTAGTAGGACTCTAATTCATCCCTATTCACCTCATCAAAACATGACCAGAATCTTGCTACAGCAGCTCATCCTAAAAATCCGTCAAGAAGAAAGTTCCAGATGCCACAGCAGAATATTGGTGCTTCGGTTATTTCCTGATCCCCGGGTAGCAGAGCACAGCAGTCCTTCACGAACAGTGCTGCAGCTGTTCTCTGTTGACTTTTAAGAAGAGAGCAGATGCTAATTTGGTGCTTGCAGGCTCTGCCTGAATGTCTGAATTGAGAGAATCAAAGTGGCACAGCATATCTTTAAGTGATTGAAAGGTGTGGAAATAAGGCTGGCCAAGGAATGCTGCAAGCTGAGGGAGACGAGAAGAGCAGCTTCACAAATCAAAATACCCCTCAGTAATCGGACTGTCTGTTTCCTAGTGGTTTTTGTCCCCTGACTTTCATACTTCGAACAGCAGAACAAATAAATATGTGATAAATAAATTAAGGAAGAAACAGAAGTGAACAGGCCAGCTAAATAAATAATTTCAGCTTTTCTGGCTCCAGTAAGATGGGAAACTTCCACTTCCTGAGGAGCTGGCAAAAGGCTCAACATCTATGTGGGGTGGTACCTTTTTGGCAGAAGGACAGGCTTCATGTCCTCTTCCCTACCCAGATCAGAAAGGTCGTCTCCTTCTGAGGTCCTAGGGTAAAAGGGAAATTCTGGGATATGGAGTGCTGGTTCAAACTAGCTGGTAAATAAAGCTCCTGAAAAGGGGGATGGGAAAAATAATACAAAATAAGCAGCAGCTCAAGCATGCCCCGAAGAAAGAATCCATAACTAAGGACCGCTCTCCAGCTTACATCACTCATTACAGATTCCAGTTTTACACTTTTCAGCACTGTAAGACATAAGAAATGCCAAAATACCCTAGGAAGACCTTAAAAAAATCCTGCTTCTGCTTTGTTTACTTCTTTAATGATGAAAGATGTCAGCCAAGCTCTTGAAATACATGAGCCCATTTGTAATAGCTGGTACCAGAAAAAAAATGAAAGAAAGAATACTGCACAAAGGAAAAATTATTTTCACAGTTAGTTGATAAGAACTTGTATATATTTTGATATTGAAATGTTTAATTTCTGTTGACATACTATATGCCTACAAATGAAAACATGCATTCGCTGCAAGTATGTATCACACCTTTAGAAGGGCCCTGGAATAGCATCAGCCACTGAACTAAAGTAGTTGACCACGGGTTAAAACCCCCTTTAAGTAAAGACTGAAATTAGGTTATTCTGGTATAGCCCTTGGAAATACTCTGTATATTGAAATATTCTGCTTGTGTATTTTCCCAATGCAAGAGAAAACTTTGTAACTCTGATTTCTGCCTTGGTTTTTCATGAGAAAGTCCTGGGGAAAACCAAAAAAAAATTGGCGCTTCTGCAAATCCTTCTTTTCCTCTATTTCCATTGTTCTCACATTTCTGAGTTCTTTGCCTGAGTAACAGTGTACCTCTTCCCCTTTCATAATTTAAAGACTTGTAGCCTGGACCTTTCTAAAATACAATTTCAGAATCAGTCTGCCTGTGATGGAATGGAAAAATTGAGAAAACTGATACTGGCAACGTTTTCATACCTATAAGGCAAAATTCTCTTTGACCCCTACAGAAATCTTGCCTAGGGAAGGAGAACAGGGTTAGGCTCTGCTCCTGTGTTTTGCCCCTTTGCTTCAGTGGGCTTCCACTGCAGTTCCACTCGTCTGCACCACGGGTGCTTCAGACGGCTTCGTAGCTTCTTACTGGAGTTGCTATCCCTCTGAAACAGCCTTAGAAATTCTATGTAACACCAGAGGGAGCCAGAACTTCAAATTCGGACCATCATCACAGAGCAGAATTCATTGGCTAAGCTGAAGGGAGGGAAGGAACGAGGGCGGGGGAGAGAGGGCGAGAGGGAGAGAGATGTCATCCAAATTGTCTACAGAAACAGCGAGGAGAGCTTCTCTGCTGGATTGCTAGGACACAGACAACCTTACTTTGCTGCTACATTCCTTCTTTCTTCCAAGACAGAAATGTGCAGTGACAGCAGTCATCTTCTCAGTCAGTAACAGGTAAGGATTTTCTAAATTATCTATTTCAGACTGATAAAAGCTCAGATCTCTTTATTCAAATTATCACTTCTGATTGTAAAAAAAAAAAAGGAGGTAACTGTGTTTGACAAATGGATCCAGTCTGAGTTGTCATGACAGGCCCAACCTTTGTACCTACGAGCAAAGTTTTGCAACCTTTCAGGGTGCAAGAAGGAGGTGGCAGCTTCTTGGGGCTCTTTGGGGCTCAAGTGTGCTCCCTGCCACCTTGCAGTGTGACAAAAAGCCTTCCTGGTTACCACTGGTCACTGGAAAACACTTATCTCCTAGCCCCTGAGACTTCTTGTTCCTCACCCAGTCCTTGCAGTTTCTGGCCACACACATCATGACACTCTCCATATATCCTAACTGGCTGTCTGCTAATGTGTCTATTACAATGATTTATGGATTCACCATCTCCTTTAGTAAAGAGTACCTTTGTAAAAATATTTTTTTTTTCTCTTGGGTACAGGTCAAGTCACAATGGCCTTTACTCTGGAGGAATTGGGGACTAATTACTGTTCTCCAGTCTGCTGACCTGCTAGTCACATTTTACCTTTGTGAGCTGGCTCCGTGTCTTTGGTAAGGTTGTTATGAATTTCACCAGAAAATAAAAGGTGGAGTGGGTGGAAAGGTTATTATGAATTTAAGCAGAAGTTGGAGTAGGTGCTTTTGCAAAACCTCCCTGATTTCTGCAGGATTGGAGAAGGTTAACTCGTAACATAAGTTCATAGCCCTTAGAAGGTTTCCTTCTGAGAACATGCAGATGTGAGAGGGGAAAAAATACTCACTTTCCTGGGTATTTATACCATCCCCGGTGTTATAGACTTGTAACATATTAGTACACACAACCCATTCCATACCCTCATTATACAGGTTTTAGAAATTTTAACATATATAGCTTTTTCAATGACCTGAGACAGTTGCTCCCAACATTTTTGCAACACAGAGTTAAACAAAGATGAAGATTCCACCATTAAATTTCATTGTGCCAAATTCCTTATGGATTTAACATTGCTGTAGGATGTATGTGCGTACTTAGTGGCAGGTTTCTTCTTCTAGTTAAGTGTTCCCTTCCTGGGAACCTGTAATGATAGCCAAATAATTTTTAACCTTTCTCTAGGATGTAAGGTTAAGCAGGGTAAATCTGTTTTACTGAGATAACGTCACTGCCAGCAAAAAGGGGAGTTGGTCAGGCTGTTAGTCAGTCACCACCACCTCTATTAATATCTGCAGTATGAATTTCAGAGTTCTCTTAAACCTTTCCACTGCTCCTTTGTTTCTAGTTTACATGAGGCAGATGATAGCTGCTTTACTCCAGATAAACACCATAACTCTTTAAATAAGTAATACAATCACTTCATGCCTTTAGGAATCGCTTCTGTCAAGAATTCTTATGGACTGAAAGCAGCAAACATGGCTTGAGCAACTAGTTAAGTTCTAAGCTAGATAAGCAATTGCTTCTAAGGACCACATAATGAAGCCAAACACTACAAATACTGTTTTTCTTTGACTTATGTTTGATGTGGAAATTGATCCACACTGTCCATCACAACTATGGAGATAGGGTTTTGGTTCAGGGAGGGGATGATCATGATTAGCTTTGCAAGAATGAGCCGCCCTTTCCCAGTGAGCACATAGAACACGGCATCAGTAGGAGTCTCTTGCTTTATCTGGCCTCCAGGAAAACAGATTTTATGAAGGTTCTCATAGGATGTCTTCAGGTCCAGAGGTGTCTCAAAAAAGCAGTCATGCATTAAGTACTTGGGCACACTTACCGTCTAGCAGTCTCCCTGAAATCCACTGAGAGTTTAATTTTCTTCCCTGACCCATCCCTGCAGAATTCCCTTCCTTTTGAGGAATTTTTCTGGGAAATAATGTATAGCCCCCTGAGGTAAGTCTTTCAAACTGACTACTTGGCTTCCTTTTTTTGAGACAACCTCAGTGACATCTGTTAGTTTAGAAGGCCATGTTGTTCACCAAGACAAACCCTTCAAACCTTGCCTGTTCTTTGTCCTGGCTTCCAACACAGGCAGCAGAGTGATGAATGCTTGCAAAAGATGTGAGGAATAGAGCTTATACTAAGATTGAATCTGAAAGCTCCTTCTCTTTTTCCTTCTGTATCCTGTTCATTTGCTGCAGACTTTTCTGACACTTAGTTTTTAGAGAAACTGTCGCATGCTGCATCAATTAGAAAAGAAACCCCTTACTTTTCGAGCATGTTAGCTTTTGTTACTGACTGCTTTCCTGAAGTTCATTAAGGGTTCTGAACAGAATGACTCTTTCCTTTTTAAAAGCAAAAAAGCAAACAAAAAAACTATCTAACTTTTCCCCCACTCCATCAGCAAACTGATTTAGGAGACGTGCTTCTCAGTCCTACAAGCCAAGTAAGCATTGCTTCGCTCTCTGGAGGCAAAAGCTGGTTGTTTTAGCCCATAAAGTTTTTTGCTGTATTTCACTGGGTAATTGACAAACCTTCGACACAGTGAAGGGACTAACATCCTTGTTCCTACTGCATTGGTGATTCAGTATATTAGCTAACATTTGATTCAAATATCTAAACAGAAAATGTACACTTTGCTTATTACTGGCTCTTAATTTAGACCAAACTGAATGGCAGTTAAACACCTTAAGATAACACACTGGCAGTGACTAACCTTGAGAATCTGCCACCCAAGGATACCATGACAGGATACATAATGTCACCGCAACAGTTATTTTTCTGTTTTTCTAGAACTTCTTTTTACATTATGATTGCCAGTATAAGAGATCCAGAGAACTATGGACCTATGTAATCCAGGCTCTGACTTTTCCAAGACACCAGGTTGGCAGAGAGTTTTAAGTACTGCACAGTGCACCACAGGTTCCCTTGAGACACTGGACAACTTGCCTCCTTCTCTGAGTCACCTATGGTAAGAGGATGATAGTTCCTTACTTACCTCTGGGCAGCACCATGAGAATGAACGCCCAAGAAGTGCTTGGCAGTCACCTTGTGTGAGACACCATGGAATGTGAGGTGTTAAAAGAAGGAAACTCCTAACCCAACAGAAGGCATTGCAGAGCCTTCAGAGATGCTCTTTATCCCCATGTTTGCCATCTGCAATAAGCCACAGCCATGCTCTGCCTTTGGCGTTCTCCTTGGGAGTGTGCCCCTTAGAGCTGTGGGATCTGGCTCCTGCTTTTCAGGTGGCTCCGCTACTTTCTTTTGTTGCTTCACCATTAGTAGTTCTCAGTGGCGCCTCAACATGTCCAAAACTGTCTGGGACCCTTGAGAGAGCTTACTCTGTGGGGCACAGATGTTTGTAATAACTCAGCACACATTTTTCAAGCAGCAAGAGAGAACCATGTGTTTGTTGTCAAGGATACCGTAGCTAAGGACACTAGGCCGGGGCTGTAGTAAAAAAGCTCATGTGTTTGTTTACAGCAGAGTCTGTTTGTTCTGTCCAAATGCCAAGAGTGAGCTCCTTTAGTACTAAATAATATTACAGGCTGCTGATCACTTTGCTCTGTTTTATTTCTAGCATCTCCACTGGCCATCGATCATTAAAAGCTAAGGCACTGGCTTTTTCATTCCATATCAATTTTCACATTGAAATAGGCCACCGTACCCTCCCCATACTGACTGAGCAATCCATACCTCATCATTGCCTCTTCTTCTAGTTCCAGAAAATAAATCAGTTGACAGGGCTTGAATAACAACACAAAAGTGAGTGGACCTAAAGAGTCATATCTACATCCACAATTTGGAAAGTTTCCTTTGTCCTCTAATCAAGATTTAAACTACTAAGGAAATGAAAGGACAAGAGGAAGAAAAGGTTACTATTTTATTCACATCACTGTCTCAGACAGATGGATACAGCCAGATGACAGAAATATGGATAGATACAGACAGGTAAATCGGCAGGTCTAGCAAAGCAACAAAAGATTTGACTGTACTAATTTTTGCTGATCAAGCAGAACAATGATTCCAAAGCATCTTTTTATTTACTGTGCACTATTGCTTTCATTAGTTCCTGAGAGGCAACATCTTTAGAAGCATACAATTCAATTCAGAAAGAAGACAAGGCAAACAAAAAACTGTAGGATGGGGAGCGCTTTTCTGTGCAGTACAGGTTACCTTTATGCATGCAGACATCTGGCAAAAATGCTATTGAAACAAAGTGATAAGCTCACTATACCATTTTATTTATGTATTCATATCTTGACCACTTGTTTTTCTGAAGCTGAGAAGTTTTTCACAACCCCACAAACTTGAGTGGCATTTTATTGCTGAGGAAAGGGTCATGCAATGGGTAAACAGCGTCATTCCTCAAGTATTTACTTACTTTTCACATTACAAGCTATTGTACAGCATGAAACTGCCTCTGGCCTGAAGAGAACTCCCAGAAGAGTCAGATTTTTTTCCTATGATTCCTGGACATGGAGGATTTGGGCTCCAGGGTCAGCATTATTAAGCAGGCGCTGTTACGGCAGATCACAACAGCCTTGCAGGAGCCATCTGGTAGAGCCCAGGCAGCCCTAGGGCTGAGGTTTCCAGAAGTGTGCAGCCCCAGTTAACGCTGTGGGTCCAGCTCCCTGACACCCCATTGAAAATCTTAGCTTGGAGCTTGCAGCAGTGGTTAGGCAGCAGGCTCCCCTGCCTGTGCAGGAACAGCACCCAGGAGACAGTACATACTATTACAACACTTGAATTCTCTTGGTTAAAGAAAGCAAACTTATGCTGAGAGAGAATCAATAAGAAGTCTCTCACAAGGAATTAAGAGACATCAAAATCACCTACTCTTAAAGCCAAAATGAGGAGACTGGACTATATATCTGATAAACCTTGTCGTGGCCACATTAGCCACCCAGAGGGAGACATCAGTTCTTCATGGGCACTGGAGTTCATCCAGAATGGGAAAGCAGGAAATCTGGACTGCAGTTCCCATGACCTGTCACAGCTGTGTAGAAGCTGAAAAATGTTGAAATGATTTTGAATTATTTCAACCTTTTTCAAAATTGTCCCATGTTATGCCTCCTGAGGATATGAGCCTGAATTTTTGCAAGGTGATCATCTCAAGCAAATGTCAGTTCCGGCTGCAATCACAAATGCATTTCATAGATCAACTCACATAAGATATTTTAGTGTTGGCTTTATGCATCTAACATGCCTTACTTTTGACATTGATGTCTGGCTCAATTGAAGGTAAATGCAGCCCCGCAATGTGTGTTCTGCTCTGTTTTGGATCAGAACCCTGCAAAACCAGAATTACACACAATTTTTACCCCCAAGTGTGTTTGGATCCAGCTTTCTTGAATCACTACTGCATTAGTGAAGTTCAAGATAATGCACTGAGTTAAATGAAGATGTTCTTAAGTCCATGGGACAACCTTACAATGGGTAAATACAGTCATAATTCAATAAAGTTGCACAGACTTCCATACCACAGTTTAGCAAAGGGTTCTGTTTTATGATCTGAGAAATTATATAAAAAGAAGCTGCAGAATATACACAGAAACCCTGCTGTTTTCTTCCCTGTCTAACCCCTACCTTTTTGACTAATTTCTTGTAGCATAACTAAGCAATCTTTTTTTTCCTTTCCTTTGCAGATACACCTAGAACTTCCACGATTAAACAGACCAGATAAAGCCTTATTTAGGTTGGTTCCAGAAGAACTGGATTCTGCTTGACTACCACCTTTTTGGATAAATATTTTGGGGTTCAAGATGAATAAGACAAGGGCTGTTAATGATGGTTTTCCTTTCCTGAACAGTAAGAACTGGAGCTCAAACCGAAGCTTCCCCATGTACATTTCTAATCAGTGCAGGAATATCACTGACCTTACTGTCTTTCTGGCCACCTCTTACAGCTTGGAGACTGTCCTAGGCATTGTAGGAAACATCTGTCTGATTGCTGTCATTGCCAGGCAGAAGGAAAAGGCCAATGTCACCAACATCCTAATTTCCAACTTAATAATTTCAGACTTGTTTATGTGTCTTGTCTGTCTGCCTTTCACTGTTGTTTACACCATGATGGACTACTGGATATTTGGGGAAGTTATGTGCAAAATGACCTCTTTCACTCAGTGTGCATCTGTAACAGTGTCCATTCTTTCCCTTGTTGTTATTGCCCTGGAAAGACACCAGCTCATCATAAACCCAACTGGCTGGAGGCCAAGTATCTCCCAAGCCTATCTAGGAATTGGAGTAATTTGGACTTTAGCATGTCTCATGTCCCTGCCCTTTTTGACCACATCCATCTTGTCTAATGATTTGTATGAGCAGCTCTCACACATCATGAATTTTTCCACTGACAAGGCCATATGCATTGACTCGTGGCCTTCTGAGCAACACAGGCTTATCTACACCACAGCTTTGCTGCTCTTGCAATATTGCATCCCGCTGTTCTTCATCATACTTTGCTACCTGCGTATCTACTTACATCTACAGAAGAGAAAGGACATGTTTGAGAAGAGCGAATATAGCAACCGAGCAGTTCAGTTGAGAAGGATAAATATTTTGTTAGCATCCATGGTTGCTGCTTTCGCTGTCTGCTGGCTACCACTGCATGTTTTCAACACCATTGTGGACTGGAATTACAAAATCATTTCTCCTTGCCACCACAATCTGATCTTCTCATTGTGCCACCTGGTAGCTATGGCTTCCACCTGTGTCAACCCCGTTATCTATGGTTTCCTAAATAGCAACTTCAAGAAAGAAGTGAAGTCACTGATTCTGAGCTGCCAGCATAATTCAGTAACTGCATCAATGGAAGATTATGATCATTTGCCTTTATCCACCATGCAGACTGAAATTTCCAAGGGCTCACTGATGCCGAACTGCAGACATAATTCTATCTAGCTAGTAGAAAACATTTCAGAGGGATGTACTGCCACTACACACCAATTATTACCTGTAGGTATCAAAAGCAACTGGTGATGCCATCGCTGGGATGTGAACAGGAACCCATTATTGCCTGATGTTTGGAAGAACAGGCAAAGGAAGGTCATTAATGTATAGAGTAGCTGCTGTGGTACACAAGTTGTTTATGTCATTGAGATGGTACAGACATTGAGGAGTCTGGGCTGATGTATATGTGGCTGCTCTAACAGATCAGTAACTAAACTGTGGCTGCACATAGACAGACACGAAGTTCATCATCTCACATCTCTACCATGGCATACCCAGACTTCCAGTTTCAGCACGGCAGGCTGCCAAAAGTTGCATTAGAGAAGACCTTCCGTTTTTCAGTATTAGTAAGTTTTTTATGCATGGCTGACACACCAGTGGAACAGAAATATGTAAATATATAAAATTTTGTGCTTTACCAACTCTCACAGCCCATTAGGTAGCAGTAATCTTTCAGCAGATCTCGTTCACATCAAACAACTGGATGTTTTTACGAAACCTCTCTCTGTCACACAGGCTTGGGAATAGCCGTTGCCTCTGCATGTAGGATCACAGACCAGTGACCCCTGGTATGTAAAGACGACAGTTTCTTATTGAGGGATGGCAACAAATGAAAACGTTACTCAATGGGTTAAACTCTTAAAACACACTGAGGTGATGCCGAACATTATTTTTAAGCAAAAGAAAAACGGTTGTAAATCTACATGGAAACAAGTCTGACTGACTGCAATTCCTGCTACTGTCAGTCAAAAAGCTCTGCAATGCCAAAACTGCATGCCATCATCAGAAGACAGCTGGATTATTGGAGTTGTTTCAGGTCTCGGTGGCAAGATGTCACTTTGTTTCAGCAGCTCCTTGGTACTTCAATTGCAAAGTATATCATTCAGAAGGTCAGAATGGGCATGAAAATGTTTGTAGAAACCATATCTTTTCAGAGTGGGTATGCTCACAAAGAAATAAGCATCTGCATGGAGGCTTTTGGTTTCCTATTAAAATAAAACCAGGTGTCAGTTCCCACTCGCTGGCATCAGCAACAGAAATGGAGCTGAAATTCCAACTAATCAGTACAAGGTCAATAAATATACAAGTGGAATCCAGGTCCAATTCAAGCCAAGCTACATGTAAATAGGTAGTATTGCCAAATGCTAAAGTGAGGGTTACGTTTTTTCACATTTATGGTATTTTTAGTCTTTGACCAAAAAACTTACAAACCATAAACTCATTTTAACCTCTAGAGCTGGAGATATTGTTCAGTGACTACTGAGAAACCAAAAAGCAGGTATGCCCAAGAAGCCCTTACTAAGGAATAGCTTAAAAGAAAATAAGGCAGCAAATGTAAAAAGGAGGCCAACCAGGTCAATGCTAAAGAAAAGCAGAAGCATATTCTGTCCTGAGTTGTTAAACTAACCTTAGCAGAAGACTGAACTGGGTGACCACCTGAGGAAACTTCCAACCTGAATTATGCTATGATAAGCAGTCACTATTCATTGTAGCCAATGGGTTTGCATTGAGTTGAAGCCTCACAATGTATAGTTATGCAGGTAACTAAAAATGAGACTAATTGGTAAACAGGTGAGGAAAAAAATTGTCCCATGCTGTGGTCTGACAGGCAATACGGATGTTGGACTGAGTATTTGAAGATGAGCAAAACCTTATGCTATAAGGTAGGCAAGAGCTATCAACAGGTATGAGTCCATATCCTCAGGTGGCAGAAATGGGAGTAAAACCCTTGCCAGGAGCTGGGTGCAGAGAAATCGGTGGCAAAACTTCGCATTTGGACTGGAATTCTTGTGTGCAGAGTCTTAAGGCAGAAGCTGTTTCAATGCAGCCCCCCTTCTAATTCTGAGCAAAACCTGTGTATCTCAGTAAGAGAGTTTACATGCAGTTATCTTTTGTATCTTCCTCAATTATCTGGCAAGACGTTTTTGCTTCTTTTAAATGGACTTCTGCTTTCTTTTTCTCTTTGTTACTTGCCGCAGTACGATGAGAAGTTGTTTCTCTTGATTTGTTTGTATGAAATGCCATTACTTTGTTTGTATGCAATGTCATTTCTAGAACGGACATTGAGTCTACCAGAAACACAGAACAAGAGGACTCTCATTTTATCTTATATGCAGCTTGAAATTTGCTACTGTAGCCGAAACTAGAGCTGATACAACCACGCCATGCTGAGTAGTACAAAATACAGTAACTCCTCATCAGCTTGATTTATACCAAAACTGTGTTGTATTGTTTGAGAGCTTAAATACTGCTGAAACTTCATAGGGTTTGTTTTTGTATTTAGGATCAATTTAATCCAATTAGCCTTGAGCAATTCTGCCTGTTTCCTGCACTTGTTATAATTACACCATTTAATTAACTAAATGTGTGTTAAGCTACCATAAGAATGCTTTGTTAAACATGTACATAGAAGATTATCTGATTTATGATCTTAAGTATACAACTTTTCAAGCACCAGTGTCTTAAATGGAAATGGAATTACCTTTAGAATGTGTACTTCCATTAATGCATCTTTGTCACTAGTTCTGAGTGAAAACTTGTTGAAAGAGCACTTGCAGCGTGTCAGACCTGCCACTGGAGCTGTGCCCTGACATTGTGCATCAGGTCCCAGTTCTTCCTGCAAAGGGTAGAGAGATCAGCAGGGCTTGACTCTTTGTTTAACTGTCATTCACGTGGCCATTTGTAGCCATGAGCACAAGTAAATAAGTAAAGCAAGCAGATCCAACTTTACAGTAAGGCAGACACAAACAGATGTATCTTCCTCTGGTGATTAAGGGAAGTGTCAAGTTTGGAGTCAAGTACTGTTTAATGCTAACAGACTTCAGACTGGATAACCTATAGAATTTAGACACTAAAAGCCACCAAACTGCACTCATAAATCTAACTGCAAAAATGCAGATCCAAAAAACTCTCAACCAGCCGCTGCCTATCCATCCACTTACATACCATCCATACTGAGGTTTTCCAACCTCCAAAATTCCCTAGGTAACTAAATAAACTTTCGAGTGAACCTGTGGGGGGTGGGGTGGATGGGTATATATATAAGTTCCAAAGGACTGAATATCTGTGTCATGTGTAAACCCTATGTTAATTTACACACTAGGCATCCTGCTGGTGCAAAGAGCCATACCAGGAAAGGTGACTTTATCACCATTTCTTCATTCTGTGTGGACATCAAGGCTTATGCAGCTGAGCACAAACGCAGTAATATATGTAATGCTGCTAGTTTTCAAGAACTGCTCTAGCAACTATTCCCTGTACCCTTTGAAGGCAAAGGCACAAGGCTGGATGCAATTAAGCCTGTGTGGTAAAAAGAGCTATTTCATTTGTCACTTTGAGGTCTTAATGCAGCCAAGGGGGGTTATGCCTCTTTAGTCCCAGCAGAGGGTAACAAAATAAAAATAGCTTGCCTACATCTTATCCATGTGTAAATAACAAATAAGGTTCACATCCAAGAAGGATCAAGCAATTTTGTATTCATTGTATACAGGTGATGCTTTTGAGTATGCTCTTTACAAAGTTCTGCTACTGAGTTAGAAAAGCAATGCTGGGGAAATGTGCAGTTGTGCAAATCACGAGTCCATACAATTCTAAGACCTTACCCTGCTTTTTTTTTTTTTTTTTTTTGTAAAGCTGTTTATAATCCTGCCTCTTGTGACATGTTGTAAGAAGATAGTAAGATTTTCAGAGGAAGAAAGCAACTTACTGTTGTGATATAAGTGGCGCACTGTGGGGAGTCTAATAATAATAAAATAATATTGCCTGTGTTACTTCACTTCTCTGTGCCTGCCTCTGTAAAATGGCATACATAGAACAACGTACAAAAGATTTAGTTCTCAACTAGTACTTATCAAGAGAAAGCAAGTTATGCTGTATGATAAGAGCCATTGATACAGGAAGGATTACTAGCTTGATGATTCCTAAGGACAGACAATGATGCAGGACAACCAGCCAAAGAGGAGAGGACAGGGTAAGTATCAAAAACTCAACGTGGGACACTGAATATTCCAATGCCAGGACTCAGCTCATGTTCCCAGATTGCACAGGAAACTGGGTCCTACATGACATAGAATCCTGAACCATGACCAGAACCCCAACCAGAAAGTAACTACAACTGCAGAGATGAAAACCTATGTGGGACATTTATCAAAATTTTATTGAACCTCAGAGAAGTTTTGACTGGGTTAAAAGAACTGGTACATTTCTCTGACCTGGGTTACCTGCCCCGACTGAAGGTAAACCAAAGCACTGGAGATGCCCACAGGTTGTGCTGTAACCAGGTTTGTTATTACACTTACACACACAAGGAAAGAGTGCAATGGCAGTGTCTCCTACCCGCCTGGCATGCTGTTGTATGTCATAAATGTGATGTCATCATTGACAGCAGCTGGGAATGATGCTGTGACAGCAGTCAGTCAGGGTCTGCACTGCAGGTCTGCTGTTTGCAAACGCGGCGTACACACTTGTATGACAGTCTAAGAGCTTATTGTAAATTAAGACATCACATCCTAAGGACTTCTTAAGGGATTCTTTTACTTTGACCTGTGTGTCTTCTTACAAGATCACCTGACATTTCTTTTACAGGCTGTTCTCTTCAAATTTCTAATTAAATACTGGCCGGCCAGTATTGATTTCAATGGAAATTGCTGTTGCTTAGTGCCATGGATAATCTAGGTTTACATTTTATAAGCATCAACATTCCGCATAGCTTTCATGACCTTCCCTCACTTTCTCAGTTTGCTTTACCAAGTTACTTCTTTGACCACAAGAAATCATAAGTAGAATAAGCCTGAGATTTATACTTCTGTATGCCTTTTTCTGTCAGACAATGCTCATTAGACCTTAGTCAGAATTGGTTTGTTGTCCTTCCAATAAATGCTTAATAAACATGAAATCCAGTAGCAGCACAGAGATTATATGATGGAAACCCGGGATGAAACTGAATTTCAGAGATTTTTTACATTTTTTTAGACTTAAGTTGATGAGACCCTACCACCCATTTATAAAAAAATGCTCAGTTAAATAGTGCTATAGTATACATCCCATATGACAGAAAATACTTTGTTCAATAGCAACTATAAAGCAGATTACCAGTCATAAAAAAAAAATATTTAGTCATGGTACACAGAAAATACAGCACTGCACATTTTTTCTACCAATTAGCAAAATGGTTATATTAAACATGGTGACATAATAATGTGAACAAGTATTTTTTGTAGAATATCACAAATGCAAATACAGCCTCATTTTATTAGGCTCAAAATACAGCCTCTGGCAGTAGAAAGATTTATTTTGTCAGTCAAAAGCTATGATGACATAGAGAACATAAAACTTGCACTTTAACTCTTAAAAATACAGGTAAATTTTGTCCTTAAAGTCCCAGAGAAAAATTTCTGTCCTTTGAATATTGTAATTTTAGCGCACAAATTACTGTGTTCCTTATCCAGACTACAGGAATACAGAATCTCCATATTGGCAGCTAGTGGGCAAATACTACTTCATCATTCATGAATATTTGTCTTGATTCCATTTTGTTACAAGGTAACTGCATGTAAAATGCATGCATGCATGCAAAATCATCACATGCTATGCCTGTAGTAAGGTAATGAGCATTGATTTATCTAGTTGATAGGCTGATTTAATGACTAAAAGTAATTACATACACCATGTATTTCTTCAAGACAGAATGTAGGGAAATTCCTGATGCCCTAACGACCAACATAACCCCTTTCTGAAACACACTGCAGTCACAGCAGAGATGGCTGAAAAATACTAGAAAGTTCTGGTCTCCTCACCAGGTATTATATATATTCACAGGAATTAATACAGTCAAGCAGAAAGTTTTGTTTAAACTAACAGCAAATACACAGACCGCTTCAGGAGCCTAATACACATGTACCCCCTGTGCCTGTGTTTTGGGAAGGCTCGCGGCATTCAGAGACAGCAGAATCTGGCTGGCACTGTGGCTTAGACTTTTTAAGCTGATTAAATCAACTAATGACACCAGGGCCATTTAAAATTCAGCGTGTACTCAACTCCATTCACCAGAAATACAGCTATACCATCACAAATAGTGAAGTAACCTTTCACAACCACCCACATTTCCACAAGCCACCGCAGAAGTCCCACACGGCACACAACAACGCACACAGGCACCCCCACAACTTTGCACCAAACAAGCTAACCTTCACTAGCAGACCAAAAGGTCTGCCGTTACATCTACAAACTGCTAATACAGTTTTTCTCCCTCAGAAATAGTCTATGAAAAACGGGTCTTAATAGGGTGAATATATTTCCCAGGCATTGCAAGGGAAAGCTTCACAGCAGAGTAGTTGCATTCTGTGTCTGAGTTGCTTACAGACGGCAGGGCAGAGCGGTCCTAAATAAGGAGTATCTTACTATGTGCAGGAAGGAAGCAGAGAATTATTTGGCTAAAATAAAAGGAAGTGTTCCACCTGCACTCAGAGCAACAAGCAATATTTGCAAACAAAACCCTAATCCAGCACATGCTCAGCTCTTTGCACTGCAAAATGAATATATTACATTCCAGATCTGCAACGGTTGAGCTTTAAGCGAAGACAATATGAGGCTTTATGCTTCAAAATGTTTTCACTGATCAGTTTCTCACAAACCTCAGCCTGTTAGAGTAACAATATGCAAACACTGCAGGATTAAAACTTATATATAAAGACAAATCATAAGCCCATATAATTTCTTGGGGTCTGGGTCATGGAACAAGTGTGCACTACACATTTCAAAAATCATTAAGAAAATCCACTTTATTTTGACAATTTCCAAGCAATAACTCACAAGTATGAAAAACAATCCCTCATTCTGCAAGCAAGCAGGTTGAATGCACTAATTTTTTTTTTTTACTTGAAACTATGTCAGGAAAAGAACTAGCTTGGTTTTAGACTTCTTACTATGCAGCACTTCCTAAGTTAAGACATCAGGTTCACTAGAAAGAACATAAACCGTACAGTAATGATAAACACTGTAAAGCACCCATGAATGCACTATTGTGACTGGACTGTAGTAAATGGTATGATTTGGTGTAGTACAGAGCAGCCAATAGGTTCTCTTAAGCATAAAAAGAAGGAATGTGACTTTATTTCAACCAGCTTAACTCAGTATCACTTTTTTACAAATAGAATTCACATGAAAGGTAGTAGCAGGCATCTGTATTTGAGCATAAGGACCAGATTTAAGACATTAACCTTAATCCTCTTTTATCTAGGAGATTACATAAATTCTCTACCAGTTTTTTTAGACCTGGAAACAAATCAATTTATGCTGTTGCTATGATTCAGCCATTAGCTGCACTGGCTGTGTTCATTTTTGTGTCCGTGGTCTGTTATTATAGTTAGGGTATGAAAGTAACGACTGCGATGCTTATTTTAAGCATGCTTATCAGTGGCAATCTCCCATTTTATATTAAGAGGAAATGATGTTTGATGTTTCTTTTTATAATTAAGTACAAATTAATAAGAAATATGGGGCCAATAAGTAGTGCCAGCTTCCAGGAACGATTCTTTATGAAACTTCTTTTTAAATAGCATTTACAATATCTCGTCAGGAAAACACTGTCAAGTGTTTTAATAGAGGTTTACAAATTACTGCCCTGTTAGGAAAGAATCTGTGTTGCATCCTCTCTTAACATGCATTAATTGTGAATAACTACCAGCAGCAACTCCTACGACGAGTTCCAGGCCTCCCAGAGCCATCACAGTACACAGCAATTAAGCGTAGGCAGCTACAGAGAACTTTATTTCCATCTGCAGGAGGACACTGACTTGGACACTACTGGGTGTTTTCCTACATGCCACAAGCACATGCATGGATATGCACACACATTCAGGGCTGCAGACACGCAGCTGGAGAGCACCTGCTCTTTGCCACGTGAGACAACAATGATGTGCAGATAATTAACTCCTGGGAACAGAACGCACTAACACATTAAATCGGTTTAACACCTTACCTTTCTCTTTCCAGAGCCCTGAAGACACAATAGATAATTTTGCTTATCTACCTGTACTACAAATGCAGCTCTCTGCTACTGCAGAAGCTGTGCAGGGAAGTGAAGAAGGGTCTTGCCTGCACAGCAGCTGCTCAGCAGTCACAGTGTGAACGCAGGGGAAGTGTGTTGCCCTGCCCAAGCCACTGATGCACATCTAATGGAGCAGGCTTTGGAAAACACAGGCTGGCAGCACCTGCTCTGCAGATAGCAGCAGCAGGGACTGGGAAGGTGACAACTCATAGGTGGTGATGAGACCAAGGGGATTCTGGACATGGCCAGAGCAGGCTTCTAGGTGGTCCAGGGAAGTGGCACAAAGCAGAGGTCTACAGTTAGGAAGAACTTTGAGGATCCCATTTTGAAATACAAGTGCCTACGCTCCATCTAAATCTAATAGTAAATTCAGCTCCAAGGTGACATGCAGAAGTCACGCAGGGAGTAGGTACCTGAGCAGGTGTTGAACCCAGTCCTACAGCAGCACACTAACCCATAATCCACTAGCATACCTGAACCTCTGAAAACTGCAGCCCCAGCATCTTCAATCCAGAATAGGCTCAGGGAGTAAGAGCACTGAAAAGGAGACGGGGCTGTACAAGGTGACCTGAATAACGATGGGCAGCCACACAATTAGAACAATTCCCCTTCTTGGGGAATCACTTGATTTTATAATTAACTTAGTTTGAATTAGTTTATTTCTTGCAGGCTCTGTAGTACTAATGAGCCATCCAGCCCCTGAGGAACACGTACCTGTGCAGGACTTGCTGGATATACTTTTGTGCAATTTTAATTCTTACTTGGTTAACCATTAAACCTCCTCAAGTGCGCCTAAAGAAAGCATACTTGGTTTTGCATGCCTATCCCCATAAGAAGAGTACCCAACAGGTACAGTCAACTGAAGACAGAGGCATGATTTTTCAATTAATTATTATCAAATAACAGATATTTCTGCTTGCAGTGAGAGATGGTGTAAGTCAATGTGCAGTTATATGGTGTGTTGGATCCAGGCATCATGCTGGTGTCTTTCCAGCATTCTCCCAACCCACTTGTTCATCATCCCATGTGCTGAGACGGTAAATGCCAGCAAAGCCAGGAGATGCATAGCTGAACTGACACACATGTAAAAATAACCCTAAAAAAAAGAATTCTTAAAAGAAGAAAACTTGTTAACTGTGTCTTATATTGATCCAGTTAATGCTGTGGCCCTATAAGTAGTTATATCACCACAAGTAAAGACAGTGATCTTGCAGCACAAAAAAAAAGCAGAGGAGGGAGAATGTTGGAGGCTGAGATTTCTTAAGCCAGCATCATGAAAGTCAACATTGTACCTAACTAAACCCTTGGTGTCAGGATTGGTTCTTTACTCATACTAAGGGGAGTGTGGCCACAACATCATGGAGTGGCTGAGGCTGGAAGGGACCTCTTGATGTCACCTGGTCTAACCCCTGAGCTCAAGCGGGATCACTACAAACAAGTTGCCCAAGACCACATTCAGGTGGGTTTTGAATACCTCCATGGATGGAAACTCCACAGCCTCTCTGGGCAGCCTTGTTCAGTGCTGCCACCTTGCACAAGCAGATGTATCACTGCCTCATCTTGCTGCCTTAAGCTATAATCTTCATCACATGAAGACCAGTCTGTCTACACCAATTGCAATGGGATGTCACTGATTTACATCCCCTGGAAGTCTGTCCCCTACTTTGTTTTCGTTCACTCCAAGTTTCTCACTAGTATTTGAAATTGCAAATTCAGCCCTAGTTCAGCTGCAGGCCCACGTTGCCCATCTGGGAGCGTGTCAGCTCACAGGCCAAGAAGGAGTCTTGAGTTTGATCACAGGAGGTAGTGCCTTTGAGCTTCCTATTGAAATTCAGGCCTGACTTGCATAACTCTGTTTCCTTATAACAGCAGCTTTTGTTTGTTGGTGTTGTCTCCTCAGGCAACGGTGAATGTATAACCATGACAGTGACTTCAAAATCCAAGGTAGAACAGATTTTTTTACTAAAATATGAACAAAAGCTCAATGACAAACATTTTCATTGGGAATCCGTTTGAACAAGTCCCCTTCTGAGACCTGTTACTTGTTGCTTTATTTCATATCCTTGCAGATACCCCAATGGCAGGAGGGTTGGAACCTAGATGATCCTTAAGGTGACTTCCCGCTCAAACTGTTCTATGATCCTAAGATTACGATGTGATGGTATTCCCCACCACATCTGTTTTTCCATTATATTTGTCAGAGACTTTTTCCCTGTTGGCTACAATATGAAGTTCACTGGTCTCGTTTGCCAGGGTACTGTGGTGTAAGGACATGGCAGCCAAAGCGGGAGTGAAGGTTGTGTCTGGAACTTTCACAACAGAAGGATCATGCTTGTCTTCTGTTACTTTAAGGAGACAGTCTTCACAGCTGCTTGAGCCGTGCTGCAATCCAAACCTTCAGGGAATGGACTGACCAGCAAAACATCAGCTCATCTTTTCCTCTGCTGTGGTCTTAGTTTTTAAAATAATTTTTTTTTTCTAAGCTGCCCTGATTAGATAGTACTAATAACATTAAGGTAAATTGGTTCCTTGGGAGATGTCCCAATTAAATGGCTATCCTAATTAAGCACATCCTGATTAAGCAGAAGATCCTATAATTATAATAATGGCATGTAATAAAAACTGGCCCATAGTTTTGTTCAGACAGAAAGCATTTTGCAAACCTTATTTACAGGAACCACTTTATCCAGAACTGAAACACAACCAGCTCTTGGGTTAAATGTTACATCAGTTTAACAATGTTCTGTAGAACTCAACAGCCTTTTGGAGCAGGAAATGAAAAATTTTGCACCATCCTGACAATGCAGACAGTGTCATGATAAAGCAGAAGGTACTTCACGTGTACTTTGAACGAAATACTTTGACTAGTCTTAGAAGAACTACTGCAGTATTTACAATTGGTGCAGATGATCACAAGTGCACCCGAAAGTGCATTTTATAGAAGCTTCTATTACAAAGGTTTAAATCCCAGACGAAATGGAGGAAAAGCACCTCACATTGAACTTGTGGCTTTTAAGTTCTGAAAAAAAATCTATCTCATTCCCAGTTTGACACCATGGATTTTCCTTAGCTTATAATACTGGGGAGAGTGCAGTGCAAGAAGCCAGGTACAGCCTGAGATCCTGACCCTCTGTAGTTATTGCAAATGTATGGCATGGTTTTTTTTGAGTGCTACTGTGTTAGAGGTAATTCCTACTGTATGTTTTGGATGTTGTTTTGTTCCAGCTTGCATGACTGTATTTAGCTGGCTCAGTTCCCCTCTGGATCACAGTGGAGTATGACAGCTTCATTTTTTATTTTGTCCTACACAACACTGAGAGAAAACATTAAGTAACGCCCAGTAAGTAATGGGAGTTTGATCAACAAATCCAAACAAACATATTTAGTTATTAAAATCACTTTTTGTTTTTGCCTCAGTGACAAAAGACCAGAACCAAGGAGTCAACATGAAGCTCAAATGGTCAGAAGTGTCAGCTGATAAAAGCTGAGCAAGTACATGGGTAAACAGCCACAAGCTAGTAAATTATCACTGAAGAGAAAAACTGGTAAAGTCCACCACAAATCATTATTCCAGGGAGTATGTATAACACCTCTCTGCATCTCTCCTTCTTGTCCTGCCATTGTCATGCCTGAGCACTAGAGCGCTGTAAAGGTATTGCAATATTTGTTTATTCAAAGTTAGTTCAATATTGTGTGGCTGTGGAGTCTTTAAACTATGCGTTATAACCCTGAGGAACAGAGCCTGGTCCCTGCACAGACTCAGGAATATTTATAACACAGGTGCACAAGGTACATTGAGGTACTGCTCTCCACAACTTTAAGGCAGATGCCCAAGTCCATCTTCTCAGGTACCATTATAAGATACTATAGTATCCTTTGAGGAAGGCAATGGTTGCTGGTGCTGCTAGATGACAATGCCCTTCCAGCATCACAGTGAGCTCACAACACAAGGCAGCTATGAGAAGCATAAAAGCAACCCAAAACCACGAAGAGTGACATAATTGCAATACCTGACAGAAGCGTCATTGTGCAAGGACCTCATGCAGGATACAGTGATCCACATTGAGGAAGGATCTACAGGAATCAGGACGAGCTGCAGAGTAAGAATACCAGGATCAAAGAAACAACCAAGCTATAGCCCAAAAACGATTAAAAGGAGCCTCAGCATTCAGGCTGTAATTGCCACTTGTATCTGCATCAGGCAAATTAAATCCAAGAGAAAGAAAAGACAGTTCAGATAAAGGAGCACTGTTAGCATGCAAATGAGGTAATGTTTAGGCTTGAGACCAGAAGGCTTTCATTGAGGTACCTCCTAGCCTTCCATAGCACCATATGAACATCTCTGTAAGTGACGGGTGTCTCAGAACAAGACAAAAACCCAAAATAGTCATAACAGAGAAGACCTTTCATTAGCTCTCCAACAATAATTACTCTAGAGCAAAATGTACTAGGCTTCAGCAGTAAAATCTATACTAATTCCTTGCCTCTTTTCAGACCCACCTTCTCCAGCAAATCACATAAAAAAACCCCCTGTCCAGCCCCTTAAATAGCATAATTGAAGAGCAAGCCTTCTCAGCCCCTCCCTAGCATGCCTCAATCAATTACTGTAGATTGGAATTAGATGAACCTTGATTTTCTTATCTTTCCATGCCCTGATGCCTCAGGTGGTTATTTTATACTCAGGTGTTCCCAATAAACTGCAACCAATGTGCTTCCTGATTTTATGACTTTATTTTCAGCATTAAAGATAGTAAAAGTGCATCATACTTAAAAAACTACTTTTTGCAAAACACGTGGCAATATTTTGCAAGCATTAATAAAGCCTCACAACAATCTTGAAAGCAGGGCAAAGGTTATGATAGATGAAGTGGCAGCTACCCTGGCAGGGGAGGTTGGAAGAGTGTTTTATTTTAAAAAATCCATTTCCAGGAAGTCAGGACTTGCTCAGCCTTTGGGAATTGACAACTGGTTGAATTAAAACCAGATTTTCAGCTGCTATAAAACAGCAGAACATCATTGTAGTCAGTGAAACAGGCTTCATTTGTGTGTATGGCTTCTGCACTCTACAAAGTCACAGGTTTTCTGTAACAGCAGGCACAGTCAAGCCCTACTGTAGGGAGTAGCAGCAGTCCCCATATCCACTCAGTTCTACACTCTAAAACAGAGGTGAAACGTAACAGGACTTTACACACACAAGGAAGTATACAGATACCACAATACAGGTGTTGTGTAAATACCTCCAAGTAACAACAAAAGATGTTTGTTCTGCAGGATTATCATCACGACATCTAAAACTCATTGCACAGGCTTATTAATCAGCAAGACATTACCATAAATACATGATGCCTTTCAAGCATTGTGACATTCCCTTCCTGCAGATGGCTGGAAATGTTCTTAGATACAATATTTGCAATTAGCTTGCTGATGAGATTAGTGCTCTGAAATGGTTAGTTTTATAGATGCCCATGTTGCTCCCTCTGTGGCTATTACTGCTTTAACCGATTTGAGACCCTAGCTGAGAGCACTTTCTCAGGACTGCAATATTGAGAGTGCGCAGAAACATAGCCCAGCACAAGCAGAGAGAGGAGCCGGTGATTTGTCTGAGGGTCTGACAAACTGCATCCTAATCCCTGCTCCACCGCTGACCCTGAAACGGTCACTCACCTCTGTTTCTGCCTCAACAGAATGAGGACAGTGCTACTTACTGCCTGCCAGCCCTCCTGTTCCTGGCAGAGGACGTGCCATGGGAGGGCTCAGAGTCATCAGCATTCCCAGCGGCCAGTTCTGACGCCGCCTTTTTGCTTGAGTAATCATCATCTTTCCCGACATGTGCTGCCCTGCCCCTCTCATTTACCCAACAGGAAGGTTTGGAGCATGTGTTGGAAACATTCAGGAAGAATCCCTTGAACTACTGCCCCTGAATTCCCCCAGGAGAACTGTCCTGGTGCACACGCTGCTGAGGATACCTGTCCCTTGCCTGCAAACTGGAAGCACATCAGTGACAGAAAGGATCTTTCAGGAAAACAGGGACTTCATAGGTCACATCAGGGATCTCAGGGGGTCCCATACAGCTAGGGCACAGTTGCTTCAACCCACTTTGCCCCTGTTCACTGCTTTGTGCCATTGGGATGTGTAAGAGCAGAGTCTCTTCCACAGAAGCAACAAGGCAACTCAGAATGTAATGACGCTTGGATTCCTGCTCCCTTTGCACCTAAGCCCATCAATGTCCTGGGCTGGTTTTCACCTTTCACTGACAATAAAGTAGTTTGCTCATAACAAACAGCTTCTCATCTGAAAGAGGAATGGCATGAATCATAGTGGAGGCATGAATCAAAGAGGACTGGCATGAAAAGCTCATGCTCATTTTTTAATATTTCATTATGACCTGATTAATTGGCAGTGGCTTATGGCTCTATCAATAGGACACGCTCCCTGGAAGAACGACACATTTCTGAGAAACCCTCAACAGACCCAAGCATGTACTATTTAAGAGTTAGGAGAAAATCATCTGCATCTTGTTACAAATCTGAGATTTAAATCAATTTTGCCAGTCTTTTTGATTATGGCTTCCCTCTGAAACAAAGTAAATTTCCCCTGAGATGAAGGATTTCGTTATGGCACCAGCCTGCAGCTCAGGAGACCTGTACTCTCTCGTTGGTTCTGCTTCAGACATCATGGGGGATCCTGGACAAGACATGTTGAAAATGTTTCCTATTCCTGCTGAGCTGGAGTCCCGTTTTTAAAACACCTGTGAGGGTGCAACGTCAAAGCCCAAGGCAGGCAGCCAGTGGGCCGACTGGCACGGCCCTTCGCTGCCCCGCTGTCCCCGGCAGGGGTACTGGCAGCCTGGTGGTCCCACCAGGACGGGGCTCAGAGCCGGCAGGAAGGGAAGGAGGCAGGTTTGTTATTACTGCACTGAACTAAGAGCTCTCTGCCCGCTGAAAGGGATTTCTCCCTTGCCTTGGCTGTGATCTCAGGCTAAGCTGGTGCAAGTCCCTTCCCGGGCAAGGAAGCACTGCGCCAGGTTTTTGCTGTTGGGGCTGGCACATGGTCAGGCAAAGCCTGGGAGCAGCGACAGGCAAGAGTACGTGGTTGGGAGCAGGGAAAGGGGAGTGGAACAGCTTGCTTTCACCATCAGTGAGCTGTTCAGTCTGTTCAGGCAACCCCTTGAAACAAATTGCAGCCTCAGGCTACAAATACTGGTGTAAATTCTCTGCTGATTTGTCCCCAGCAGCAGTTCATCACCGAGTCAGGTGAGTGCCAGAGAAAAGGAAGTACATCAGGTCTGCTAGGGCAGTGGGTAGCTAGCACATAGCTAACATAACGACATAATTATCACCTGTAGCATAAAACCACACCCTAAACCGCCTTTTCCCCCCTTGGTTAGATCTGCCATCTGTCCTGTACATTGTGTGATTTTTCTGTTTAAACTCAGCCTTGGGGCAGGAGTTTCCCCTTAACGTGCACTTGTGCAATGCCTAGCATCATGGGGATCCAATCTTAATTGTGTGCCTAGAGATCATCACTACTTAAGTAGTCTCACAAAAATGGAATGCATTCAACTGCTGCCAGCAATCTGGGCTATCCAGTAGTGCTCCCTCCTCACTATATTTGCAGACCTACTTTGGAGAACTTTTCCATCTTCTCCTGCTTCCTGCAGGGGTATTATCTGTGCTTGCAAGGATTCAATTAATGCCATTGATGTGGAATGTTGTTCCATTCATCACTAGCCACTGCATCTAATGAATAGGATAATCTAATTCTCCCCAAATGAATATGACACCAAATTAAAAGAGTTCATAAACAGACTCCAAAATGGAGTGAGTTTGTTTCAATTTATTGCCTTTTAAATTGCACTGGATCCCTCAAGTACCAACCTAGCTATAAACAAGTCAGTGACTGAGTTTGAAAGATTATTATCACTAATGTTCGCCTTTATTTATACTAGAATTGAGTGTTAGTATTAGCTGGAAGAACAGCAAAAGGAAGGTCATCCAAATGCCACAGTTTTTACCCACAATTTTCCTGAACTAGTGAGAGAGCTTTAAGGCACAATGTATTCTAGACAAGTATTTTTGCTATGTTTACTGTCACTGGAGCATTTAACAAAGTGGTTATGACCTATCATTGAAACCATGTGAAAAGTTCACCAGAAAAAAGTAGCAATGCCTACTGGGTACTCGGCCAGTTTCAGAAGAGGCTTCTCTCTCTAGCTTCCACCAAAAAAACAAACAGTTATTCCAATGTTTTGCCTGGTATCGTTTTATTTTGGAACCAGCTGTTAGACAATTTATTCTGTACATGAAGACAGATGATCACGCCAAGCTTTTTTTTGAATTCAGCCTGGGTTTCAGTATCCTGTCCTTGTCTGACCAGCCTTTCCAGAATATCTGACTGGAAAAAAGATAATTAGTGTGGCTGTGGACTTCTTACAGGATGATCTAGATGAAAGAGGAAGAGAAAGGAACTACATACAGACTTAGTGTAGTACGTACAAAGTATATCATATAGGATCACCGGTTTAAACATGGACAGTATCTGGTTCTTCAGAAGAAACCGATCTTCTGTTTTACTGCCTGAAAATCCAATTTATTTAACGGCTTCTACCATGGAATCGGAACACTTCCCCAAAATTAATCAATTCATCCTCATTACAGACAGTCCTAGGAAGTAAAGATCTACCTCTGCCTGGCTTTTACAGTTAGCCCATTACTTATGGTAGCAGAGCTCTGGCTTAGAAATCCAGAGCTATCAGGTCTGCAGAGCATCTACCACATTGCTGGGCAACCTGTTCCAGTGTTTCCCCACCCTCACCATAAACAGTTGCTTCCTTATATCTAGTCTAAGTCTACCCTCTTGTAGTTTAAAACCATTACCCCTTGTCCTATTGCAACATACGCCACTAAAAAGCTTCCCCCCATCTTTCTTATAAGACCCCTTCAAATATTGAAAGGCTGCAATAAGCTGTCCCTGGAGCCTTCTCATTTATATTGTGATTTTCAAAGACTACAAGACAATTTTCTTTTCAGCCCTAAATTTGGCCTTTAATACTCCATGTGTGTGGCACGGACTCAGACCTTGTTCTGCCTTGCCGGCAAGGAGACAGCCAAGGCTGAGATGGTGCCTGTGCATGGATAGCCACGAGATCCTATCATATTTAAGCAGGAATTTCTTGAATTAATACAAATGATTGATATGATCTTAGGGAAAGGAGTAGCTCTGTTTGTTTAGTAAGGCATCTCTCTTTGAGTCTAGGATACTGCAGTATTGAATGAATATTCTAGTATTTTACTTTAGGGAAATAGAATTCTAAATAGCTAATAAACTTCTGAACAATAAACTATGTTTGGAATTGATCAGCACAGAGTGGGAATAACTTTCTGCACCTTCCTTTTGCTACTTTTCTACTGCAAACTAGAAAGTTGACCATGACTTAGCGTTTCTTACAAAAATATTTCATATTCATGTGTCATAATTGCTTCTAGCTAAGTAATGAAGTAAGGTTGAGGTGAAACCCTAGAAACTGTGGAAAGGAAAGGCTAAGTCACTAACACAGCAAGGTAGCAAAGCTGTTGGGTGATCCTGGTAGGCTTCATAAGCTTTGAATTTATGAGTTCACGAGTTCACGAGAGGAAATTCCAGCAAGGCTAGAAGTCGACGTTAGCTGTTCTCTGCCTATTTCTTCTTGTCTAGAACTTTTGGTATCTGTTTAAACTCAGAATTTAGCCCCCCCAACAATGATCTTTTCTGTTGGAGAATATTGTTAATGACATATAAAGCAATGACTCTTCCCTCCCTTTTGAAGAACATCAGCCTTTATTATGGCTAAAATAACAAGGGATCTTTCAGCTCAGTCTGTGGGTAAAGGGAGGAACTGAAGGGGACAATGTGGTTCCTTGGCTTAAACTAAACCAGAAATTTAGAATATTTTGGAAAGTAAAAAAAATATTCTGAGGCAAACTGAAATATTCGGTTTTCTCTCCTCCAAAATGTCATGTTTCAGCTTCAGATTAATGAAATCTTTTAATAATTGTTTTTCAGCTTGAAACAGTTTTTGAAATAAAGTTGCCATTTAAAAATCAATACATGGAAATGTTGACTTTCAGTTCTCCCCATTTTTCTGCCTGACCTTTATTTATAAGCTCAGTTAAATTTGATTTATGTCCACCAAATGCCATTTTTCAGTGAATACGCTACTGTCAATAACGTTTTGCCCAGTACTGACTGTGATTCTATGCTTCCCTAGAACATTGCTACACATGACTCAGTTCCTGCTTGGATTGTAACTCAGTTTCAGAGCTCACTGTAATCTATAGCTCCAAAGAGCAATTTCAGCTGAAATCCTAAATTGAATTACAGATTTGTATTGCATTGCTCACTACTTATTAATAATATTGTGCCTACAACATATCCTGTTCTTCATTACCACAGAGAAAACAGTACTGGTTCCTCTGCATGGTACAGAGCTATTTATTTCTCCAAATGTTAGATCCCTGCATGTACAGAATCTATGGATAACTGCTTTTCTTTTGTAATAAGTACTTTTATCTAGCCAGTAAGGCAGGAAAGGTTTCTCAGGACTATAAAACCACTTGGATGTATCCATATGATTTATATGTCGTAGGAAAATATCACCATATGCACTCTTCTTGTTTCAAAGAAATACTAACCATTATGGGATGAAGCCCCTGGGAGCTCTGAACTGCCATACCAGTGGCACCCCTAAGCATCGTGCATACAACTTTGGGTCAGAAATGCCAGTCCTAAGCTTCCAGCTGAAACGAGCAGTCCAAGGCATAATGCTGATGCAACCAGGGCCAATTGAGATTTGGAACGGGAAGGGATATTAGGAAAACAGAAGCACAGCCTGAATAAAATCATACCTTCCTTCAAACGGACAGGAGCCCAGGTCCCTAGGGCTGACTGTTTCTATCATCTTCTGGGAGGACAGTCAGATATAAAACCTGAAGAATGAATTTTTTCCTGCAGCTTAGCATAAGGGCTTTAGTAAACAACAAATTCTCTACTGCTAGTTTCTTGGAACCTCAGGGATGAGTCCTTTGGGTTCAAATGGATGCCACCAGAAGACCAAACAGCAACTACTTGCAGGGTCAGTATTGTTTGCAGTGATGACAGCGATGGAGAATTGGAATGACCTTCTTGTTTACATGTGGTTTGAGGAGAAAAGCTCACGGCACTGTGTCAAACAAAACATCTCTCTCTGTGCTGCTGTGGTATCCCAGCCATGGGGACATGCTGCACTTATCAACCCCAACCACTAAAGAAACGATGAGTCTTTGGAGTCAGCTTGGGCATTCGTATTCAGGGCAGAAGTTGAAGGAAAGCCTGTTATGTCTTTGGCACAGTCCCATCTTAGCATCTTACAGTTTGGCACTATCTTCCCTGCAAGGGAGATCCCATCCAATAGGTCCCAAAGAAGGTCTACAACTTGATCATCTGATGCCCACCATGCCAGCAAAATGGGCTCCTTCAAGAAAGCCAGGCAATAAACCACAACACTAGGAGACTCCATTATCCCATCTAGATGTCTGCGGCAGGCAGTATTCCCTCACTGCAGCAATTACATTAATAAATCAACACTAATTTAACATTAATTGATTAATTTAAGAATAAAAAATAACCAGCAGTTTCCATTCAGAAAGGCTCCCCTCTGCCCAGCAATGAGGATGCTTTCCTCTCCAGCCTCCCTTCAGCCCACTCCGTAGTGACTAATTGGGCCACTCATGACAGTCCAACCCCCCTCCCCTCCCCCCCCAGGCAGCACACTGTGCTGTGCTGTCCTGTGTTTTGGCAAACTCATCCTCTGCTGTGAAGAGAAGAGATGCTGTCTGGCCTGCCTCACAGATGCCCCAATGCCAGCTTTGGTGGCTCAGGCAAGGGTCTTTCCCTGCCCCAGCTCAGCAGCCTACACCATCCAGGTGTGCCTCTGTGCACTGCTGGGGAAACCACAGGGAACGAGGAAAATGGAACATCCTTCTCAGATGATTTCCTCCCCTTTAAAAAAACATTCCTAAGCATAGGGAGAATAGGGAGATGGGAAAGAGTTCTCCCACTTTGCCCAACTAAGATATTTGCTGTTCTCCTACCTCCTGACGAGTACAAGATTTTTTTTTAACCTCAGTTTGAACGCTTAAGTATATTTTATCCAAAAATTACTCTGAATTGCTGCAAAATAGAAACACAAGTGAAGCCAGACCCATCCAGTCTTTTCTTTTTCTCTCCAGAAGTCACAGTGATGAGATAACACTCAAGCAGAGCCTTTGCTTGCCTGTGGCTGGCCGCTGCCTGGGGATGCTGGGTTTCAGGCCACATCTGCACTGGGATATCGGGAGAATTAAGGAACACTATATAAAGTCAGCTTCCTCTGGAATGGGAGCCTTCAGGGATTAAACATGATTTACGTGCATTAGCATCATATCTGCAATAGATTTTTGTTAGGTTTTCCAGGTGTCAGGAACAGATCTAGTAGTTGGAGTCAACTATTCCTATGTACACCTGGGTGTGAGTTGAGCAGAGAGCTAAAGTACCTACACCCCACCACACTGCCAGTTAGCACAGCTCCTGCTGTGTGTGCGCCGTGTCCAAGGACACACAGCAGCCACCCAGGGAGGGACAGCAAGGTGGCATTAGTGCAGTCTTTGGAGACTCCCCACACACAGGTCTTCCTACACCACAGAAGGTGGAGAAAGGCTTGCACACAGGCAGCAGGTGGCCCCACACCAGTCCCGGGCATTTTTTACATTGTCCCTGTTACATTTTCCTTGCTGAGCTTTTATCTTGATTTTGGTGCAATAAAATCATATTAATTAAACTGTGAACGAATAGAAAGGCCCTTAGTCAATATTTGCATTTGGAAAAGACTGGTTAGAACAGCTTAGGAATTGATTCTGCTTTATTAAAGCACCTGTTCACCCAGGGAACATTTTAGCAGCAATCAATATGTAATTAAATCTTTATTGATGTTGTACAATTGTTTTGTTTCCCAGCAATTATGGTGATAGAATCAGCTTCCCTCGGTTGTTCCTCCTTCCTAGCTTTGCCTCTGTACGTCTCCCAAGCTGGCATTAGTGAATGGGGACCACAATGACACCAAAACAGCTCTAACCCTAACCCACTGCGCCAGGCACAGGCCGAGGAGAAAAGCCAAGCTCTGACCTGAATAACCTGGTAACAACAACGGGCGCATCAAGATGATACAAGCACAAAAGTTTTGGGGAAATCAATGGGCATCTCTGGACTAAAATATCCGTGAAGAGATGAGCTTTCATTAGGCTGTTCTGGTCAGATTTTAAGGCGCTCACAGCTGGGATTACTTCTCACCCCCTGCCTGTCCAGCCCCAGGAGATGCAGATGCCGCGGGTACGAGGGCACGGATCACTCCCGCTCCTTGCCTGGGCAGTCACACACTCCCGTTCGGCCGAACACGGGGGGAACGGCGCCCGTTATCCCTAAAGCCTCATCCCACCCGGCTGGTCCCAGAAGGATGCTCCCGCAGAGCCTCAGCCGCACCGGAGCTGCGGGGCTGCAGGGTGAGAGTCCCGAAACTGGGCCCACGCAGGGGACAGCTGCCAGCAAACGCGCCCCCCCGTTACGGGTTTTTAAAGAGCTGAGAGGATAAACCTTGCTTAAAGAGGAGCGGGGCGCCCCGCATTCCGCACTCCGCGCCGCCCCGGAGCCATGAGGGGGGTCCGGGCCGCGCCCGGCCACCCGCCCCGCCGGCCGCCAGGCGCCGGGGTCCCGCCGGGGTCCCTGAGCCCCCGCCCCCGGCCGCACGCGGGCGGCCCCCAGCAGGTGGCGCTGTGAGCGCGGCTTTCCCCGCGGCGGCCACCCACCCCGGCGCGCCTCCCGCAGCCACCGGGGCAGGCGGGTCACCGGCGCCCGTAGGGACGAGCGGCTCCCCGCAGGCTCGGGTGGGGCTTCTGCCTAGGCTCCTGGTCACTTCGGCAGCGCAAGGGAGGAACCACCCCTCTGCCAGAAGATTCACCCACCTGATCAGAAAAGCCGCTTCTCTGAGCACAATGGCTTTTGGTAATCACCCGTGTCACTGATTTGCTTTAAGTGCGGGGAGTCAAGACCCGAGCTTCTCAAAGCATTCCACCCTGCTCTCCCTGCCCCAATCTGCAGCCTCACTCAGCAAGCGGGAGGTGCAGTCATGGCTGGGACGGGGGTGGACTTCTAAGGGATCCACTGACTTGTGTAAAGTTGCTGTGAAACTAGGAGCAGAAACAGGTCTGCTCCCAAGAGCGGGATATCCTATATTCACCAAAACATCCACCCCAGCTTTGATTTCCCCACAGTCTGGCACTGATGTCCCCCCCTGGGCTTGCCGGTCTGCCCCCGCGGAGACTCGCACAAGCAAGAATTAAAACAGAGGCACGGCTTTCAACTTTCACATGCTTACAGCCCCTTTGGCTCTGCCATTCCCGGCTCCTCGGGGAGCCTGCGCTGAAGTTATGCAGACAAGGCTGCTAAACCAGCCCCCTAGGACTGAATTCTCCGCGCTGACCCATGCCCTCAAGCTTCATTAATAATCTGGGGCTCCCTCCAGACCTGCCCTGCTAGCATCAAAGGGTCAGTGCTGGACTGCTTTGCCCTAGTGGGCTTAACAAGGCTTCAGGACAGCCCAAGCTTTGTAGGGCTGTTCAGACTTGCAAAACACCTACAGAGGGTTGAAAAAGCGTCTTTAATTTCACATCTAAGTGCCACCCATCACAGCATACTAAAAGAGAAGGGAAATCACACAGAAAAGAATGGAAACAAAAAAGAAACATTCCCACTTGTGTTTGAAAAAACGTTGGGGAAGCTAACAGCTCCCATGTACTTCAGAGAGCTTTGGAAGTCATGACCATTAATTTGATCTTTTTCTTCCCACGTGGATCAATGAGTTTGCTACATGTACACCTTCAGACCCTTGTCCCCTGTTGATTTTCTCTCTGTATCTGTTTCAGATCCTCCTCCTAGATTTTGTCAGTCACTGCCACAGAGATTCAGCAAAGCTGTCTTGTAATCACCGCTGGTGTCATCCTGAGGAGGAAAAAAAAAGAAAAGAAAGTGAGTGTGGAAGTTCCTCTGCATGCTCCGAGTGTTGACACTGTCAGTCCACGGAACATGCCCGCACAGGAAAAGGACTTTGGAAAGAGCAAGCCTGACTTCAGCAGAGTTACTGCCAGCTGACACAGCATCAAAAGTGAAGGGAGAAATGAGGCTTGTAGCTGCCACCTGAAATAACATTTATCAAGCCCAATTCTTTTCTTTGGAATCCAGGTGAGCAGTTCATCAGGGCTCCATCCCACAGAGCAGCACAAAGTCAGCATGAATGAAGACAACCAAGCCTGTTGGGTTCAAATTTTGCACCCCTGGGTATTTGTTCCAGAGCACCTCTCTGACAGGAACAGAAAGGGCAGTACAGTTGGCCCTGACGCATGATTTGTTTTTAAAAGCCACAAATATGGTCATTTTGGTCTAGAGAATCACTACAGAGAATATCACTAGATAAAAAATTTGCTCCCTTTGAATGTTTTGTGATGACAGGTGTAAAGCCAGTTCCACTTCTCAGAAAGAATCAATATTCTGTACAGACCCTTGAAGACTGATCATTAATCAACATGACAGACACTGACAGTGTTGATTAGAAGAAAGGCCCTTCATTACAGAGCCAGACTTCCCATGGGGACTGCTAAGGACAGGGCTTAAGTGCCATTTGCACTGGGGGAGAGGAATGTCCCAGAGTCCTTAGGACAAATGGTAAAACCCAGCATTTCAGCCCTAACAGGGGAGGGCCATTTACCCAGAGCTGAGACTCAAGTCTCAAAAGCTACAATAAGCTTTGACAAGGTTCAGTTTCTAAACTTATCTTACCACGGTACAGACCAGGCCATCATCTGGGATGTCAGCTTAACAAAACCAAACCAAACAACAACAACCACCCCACAAACAAACCCCCCAAACAAACAAAAAAAGCCACACACCCCCCCCAAAAAAACACCCAACAACCCAAACCACCCAACCAACAACAAAAGGAAAACCAAAAAAGCACACACAGCACCATTTTGACTTGTACAGCATGGGTCTGAGGTAGTTAAGGACAGCAGAGAGAGGAGAAAAAGGCACAGCAGCATGGGAAAGGTGTAACAGGGAGGCTTAAGTGAATCTAGATTCATTTAGGAGATCACAAAGTGCATGGATACAGAGTCGGGTCCATGAAAAACCTGGAGCATTCTCTCCTCAGGTTTGACTTTGCCCAAGTCACTTACAGACCATACAGTCAGAGTCACCTTTTAGGCATATGTCTCTCAAGGAGATGACTATTAATAGGCCTAATGAAGCAGAGCTATGATCTTAGCAGAAATGAGAGTTTTACTGAAAACAACCATGAAAGCACCCCATAGTGCTGGGCACGTTAGGAATGTATCTGACAGCTAAGAACCATCATTATCAAGATGCTGCTTACCAGAATCATACTGGAGAGAGATTTTCCTGCCATACGCTTGAATTCTGGCTTTATAAGATTTAGGTCAACTTCACTCCGAGAAACAATCACTCTTATAAGGGTCCCATCATCGGTGCCAGCCCCCTGGAATAACAGATATATCAGTCTGCAATGGTAGTGGGTGTTCAAGGGATAAGCTGCTGCAAACTGGTCCAGGACACAGGAGATGGCAGCCTTCAAATATTGCTTGGTACATACTCTGCAGCACATCTGCTCCTCTTTTTGGAGGGCCAGCAACCCACCCACCCCCCAGGGGCCACCATCAACACCATAAGCCCACCATGGAAGTGTGCTATAAGTCTTTGCACATGTCAAATGCAAAAGCAAACATGCTACAGATTTGGAAATTGGCACTGAATACATTGTCCTTCTGCAGCATCACCCATGCAACACTTGGCTTCAACCAATATTGTTTAACCATGTACAGGAAAATTAAGATCATGTTAATAACAAAAATAATCAGTCATCTCAGCTTTCCACAAAGCTGGGAGAGCTGACATCTTTTACATATCAGTTAAGAGTTACAGCAGCACAATCTGCAGATGCCTTACAGGTCCCCATTTGGAACTCTTTCATTTTATACAGCCATTGAGAGAATTACTTCCTAAAAAGAAAATAATTTAAGTTAACAATATGGACAAAACTCCACCATGATCATCCTCCTATAAAAGGCTCTTCCAGCAGTTTTGTCCATTTTCTAGAAAGCGGGACTGAGCTCCTTACAGACTACCAAGACATAAAAGCCAGACTGTTTTGGTAGCTCAAGCTTAAAGAGTGCTTTTCTACCCAAGATGTTTGAAGGCATTGCAACAATAGCACTAAACTTGCTGGATTTTGCCAAAATCTTGGCTCTTCTAATTTGAATTGGTGAAAGCCAGGTTACAGGTTAAGTCCAGTATGTTACAATGAAGAGTCTTACCTTTAACGCATGGTACAGCCGCTCTGCAAAGTAGCAATGGACGTTCCTGGTGCATTTCACTGGACACATGAAAAGGCTCAGTAAGAATCAAATCCAGTCCAGAGCAGCAGGTAACAGATTCGAATGCTTTCTATTAAATCATTGTGCCTCTCGGATCTGAGTTTATCTTACCTAAGAGGTACACTTTGCTTCCTGCCAGATACCTTTATAAAAGGTAGATCAATCCCATGAAGTGCTCAAGGCCAGGCTGGATGTGGTTTTGAGCAACCTGGTCTAGTGGAAGGTGTCCCTGCCCATGGTGTCAGGGTTGGAACTAGAAGGTCTCTAAGGTCGCTTGAGACCCAAACCGTTCTATGATTCTGTGATAACAGTCAACTGCTGCAGGAAAAAGGCAGCAGGCTCAGACAAAAGGAAGAGAAACGTAGCTGCTCTTACCAATAGCCAGCATGGCATCCTCAAGCGAGCCATGAGTTTCACTCTGGATAGAGTCCTCTATGCTCTTACCGGCCAGTTTCTGGTATTCTTCAAACACTGTTTGAAACACAGAGAACTTAAATTTTTTTCTACCAAGCAACCGCTCAGGCATTTTGTGCCCCATATTTACAGGTATTGCTTGTGTGGTGATAGGAAAACACAGATACCACTACAGCAATGGCCACATTTGCACCAACTTCAGGAGACTCTAGTCAAGCCCAGAAATCAGCTACAAAAGTGGATGGCAATGTTCACAAAAACCCAGCCCATTCATGGGTCTTAATTCCTTGCCTTCATTTGAAAATGCAAGTTCAGTTACCTTGTATTCATTTGGAAGCCTGACCCTTTGTTGCTGCCTTTAACCACACAAATGAAGCAGGCAGCAGAAGGTTAGGTACAAACCTATCATTTGGTCTTGTGTTTGTTGATGTCACTAACTTCAAAATAATAACAAAATAAAACCAAATGAAATCTAGGACTATGCTGCTCATGGCCCTTGGACCTTTAAATGATGACAACAGTTTGGGAGAACTTGTTATTTCAACCACAATTTTTTTAAAAAAAACCAACCACCTCAGAAAAAATGAGCAAAACAGGTGCAGATTTGAAGAAATTTGAACTCCCACATTCATAAAAGCTCAGCAACAGAGTTTTTGTTTACATTATACACTCTGGGTGCACCAGGGTTCAGAATTACAGATCTCAGTTTTGATTCCTAGCTTTCAGACTAACAGAGAAGGAAAACTGTTAAGCAATGTGATGGACATCTTAATGAAGTTTGCTCAGCATTCAAGATCAGATACTTAAACATTAACACTCATACTTTGGGGAAAGGCAATACCACAGAATAGACAGATGGATACAGCAGTCTCAACTCAGGCATACTCTCCGTGTTAAAAACAAAAAAAATAAATAGCAGCAACAATTACAGGCTGCCATAGCACAGAGAAAATTACTTGCCCCGTGATACAGTAGGTCCCAGAGATGGCTTGCATCCTGACCACAAACTAGATGAAATTCAGCTCTTTAAGGCAGACACAGCCAAAGACTAGAGACCACTTTTTTTGGGTTCGTTTTCTAACTGATGCTGGGAGCTTACATTTCAAACACAAGGGGGAGCTGGCCTCCAGGGCCTGGAAAACAGCCTCAGAAGACCTCAGCTTGAAAAAAGCTCAGGCATACCTAATTTATCACCAGCTACATTTGTCAGTTTAGATCCAGCTGATTTGCACAGTACTAGATATGCTTAGATTCAGCTGACATAACAAAATCTCTTAGTCAGAGCCTTGGACTGCTTCAAAAGTCTAGAGATGACAAGGCCAGGTCTCTGCTGCTCAGGGCAGTGCGGAGCTGAGGCTCCCTTAGCCGGAGCTGGGTTAGTGTCTGCCCTCCCGGCAGCCTCTGGCACCGTCAGCAGAACTTGGGACAGGAACACAGGGTGCACCTTGTGATGCTCCAGTATTGAATAATCAGGTACTTTTTCCGTGATCTTTTTGCCCCAGAGAAACCCACATCCAAGAGCTCACGGGTCTGTCCGTTCCATGCTCCCACCTGGTTAGAAAGAGATTCTCTCTCCCTCTCGCCTTGGGTTTACAAAAACTGTTATCCCATCCAGCCATCACCGCTGCATAAGGACTCCTAGATAAGTCACCTGATTTTCAGCAGCACTAAGTCTTCATAAGTTTTCATGGAAGCTGCTGACAGCTTTTTGGTCACTGAGTGACCAAGGATTAGGAGACACTCAGGTGTTTCTTTCGGAGCCATCTCTCCCATCTATAGCCCTGTCTCTTCTTTTTTGCTAGAGTGGTTTCTCATTTCAGAGGCTTGGGCGTTTGGGCTCGCTCCATACCTTTAAGCAAGTGAGTGGCACTCCTTGAGCACAAGATGGTGATGAACTGCATCTCATCAGTGCCCCGTATCTTCTCCCCAGCAGCATAGAGAGTCTGTAATCGAACACACAACTGTTAGAGCAATGTTCTGTATGTGCAGCTGGTAAAGGAGCAGTTTGGCTTAAGGCCTTGCTAGGTAAAGGGGTTTGAAGTGACCAAAACCACTGTGTGAACTAGACTCTTCTAGAATGGTTGATTATGAACCCTGACCACGTCTTCTAGTCAAATTGGAGCAGTCACTGTCTCCACCCTTTCCATCCCTCCTGCAGCAGCTGGAGGAGCCAAGAATATTTCTGCGGTTTCTTATCTATTCTTTGCTCTCCCCCTCCACCACACCCGTGTACTTTCACACATCAAAAGCAGCTGAGCCCAAGCCCAGCTCTCATCACTTCTCTTTGGAACATCAAGGCTTAGCAGTGCAGGCAAAACTGAAGAATCCCAAGTTGCTTCTGCTTGAAGACCAGCCTTCCCCAAACTATTGTGACTCCAGGACTCTGCTGCCCACTGAAGCGCTCTGAAGTTCAAGACAGGTGGGCTACAGGCATACCACTGATCACTGCATTGGAGAGTACCTCTGCATCCTGGAGAGCCAGCGCTGTGTCCACATAGAGAGTGGCATTGTCCCTCTCACCCTGCGGGAGGAAAGAGAAAGGCAACCATTTTGTCTCATGAAGGTTCTTCCATATATAAGGATCACAGTACACATTCTGGGCAAAGATCGAGTGTCCTTCTGGGCAAAGATCGAGTGTCCTTCTCAGCTATCTATTTCTGCAGAGTACTCATTCAGGTAGCACAAGTGCCAAGGCCCTCACTGAAAGGCACTGAAATCAGTCATATGAAGGAGAGTCAAATAATTACTAAGTTATTCTGCTGCTAGGGAAGAAAATTCGGGAAATGTGACAGGATAAATGCATCCAAATGCACTCAGCATTGAGGGCACAGACTGTGGAAGGGTGGTGAATCACGGTTGAGGAGTATTGTTTTCTAAGGCCCTTGCAGAGTGCAATTGCCTTACACACGTGTAAAAGTGAGATCTCTACCTGCTGCAGAGCTGACTGTAAGCTCCCAGCTCTCCGTGCTGCTAAGGAAGGGAGGGCTCCTTGCTTCAGGCACACTGAAGCTGAAACACAGATCCAGTCCAAGTGACATGTTTGTCTCTGCCTTTTATGTGGTGATCATGACTGTATTGCCTCTTCTATTCCATGTCTCCAAAACGTGAACTTTATAACCTCATTTTTCTTCTCTAGCATTACCTGAAGAAGGCAAACCAGGATCTGTTCGAAGTGACCACTTGTTTCCGATTTTATGTCTTCCTCAAGATCAGAACCATATTCTACCCAAGGGAAAGAGAAAGACAAGGGAAAGATTTATTTGGGTGATGTAGTCAGGATATTACCAGTCATCCAAAGACAAACAGTAGCCTGACTAACCACGAAGGCTGCTAGGGAAAAACACAGGGCTGAGACCAGTTCTCACCCTCAGCGATACCCAGGTTGGTGTTTGCATCCAACTGAGTCATCCCTAGCTCCACTGATGTCCAAGGCTAATGTTAGAGATGTAGTTTCAGGGACCAAATTGATACCAACTATTTACAAATATGTATTTGATAAATTCTCATCTAAAGTGTATTTAATGGGGAGAAAAAGCCACGTGCATAGCTATAGCTCTGTTTGTGTTCTGACAATAGCTGTGTGGCCAAGCTGAACTAAATTTGTGATTTGCTGACCTTTTTCTGTAACTGAATGGAGACCTAGAAATAGATTTTCAAATTCTTTCAGCATAGCCATGTTCTGTTTTCCAGGCTGAAAGCAGATTTAAGGTGTGCCTTCTTGCTCTTAAAAATCCCATTTTCCTGCTGACAGTGCTAGCTGGTTACAGCATTCCTGCTGTGCAATCAGGCAGTCACACATTGCTCCGACCACACAAATCAGAGCCCCAGGCACTTTACCTTCTTTGTAGGCCTTGATTATCTCTTTGATCTGAGATTTTGTCCGGGATGCCAGGATCTCTATGATAACATCTTCACTTGTTCCCACACCCTGTAATAGAAAACATAATGGAGAAATAAAGGTGGAGAAAGGCATCTCATCATGGAGTGGACTTTATTGCTAGAGAAGTATATATAAAGAAGATGCAAGTGAGGAGTTGGGTGGCAGCAATGTGTTAGGCTGTCTGCTGAGCTGTGGGAAACTGTCATGATGAAAGCTGGAGACACAAACCACATTTGGTTTGAACATGGTTTCTTTTACTGAGGTGCCTAATTCACACAGGATGATTTTATGTAACCCTGCACTTCTGCAGTGCACTTCCAGACTTGGATCTTTGATGACAGACAGCATTAGAGGGATGCAGGGACACCAATGCTTGTCTAGTCAGTCCATCTTTGTACCATTTTAATAGATCTCTCTGCATCTGAAACTTGAAAAGATGCTGTATGAATAGGTAGGACCCCAGCCAACCCCAGCCTGGCCCTCACACCACCACTTCTTGCCTTTATTAAAGGTTTCATGTCTCAGGCGGTGCATCAGGGCAATAGCTTTGTGTCACTGAGCTCGGTTCAGCACAGGCACTGCAGAAAGCAGCGAGGAGACGTTTAACTGAAAACTGTAATATGTGGATGTTCATTCCATGTTAAAGCCGAATTTAGTTTTGCTGCTGCATTCCCCAGGCTTTATGAGACACCTATGTACAGAAACTCTCCTACAGCCCTAAATATTAAAGCAGCATTCCCCCCTCAGAATATGCATTAACAGTACAATTAACTATTTCTTAAAGCCAGCTGCTAATAACAAATGTAATCACTTAACAGTCCAGTTATTACCACTTGCATTAATAAGCACAGTTACAGGAAACGAGCGCTGTCTGCGCTACGGCTGAAATAGCAGCACCCTTACCTTCATGGCATCATAGAGCTCCTTGGCATCATACTTGAACGGGGTGTACATGAGAGCTACAATGAGCCTCTCAAAGTTGCCACTCAGTTCAGACTTCAGGCTTTCAATCAGGTCCTGTTAAACACACATCACACAGTGACACAAAAAACCTCACCGGATCTTTTTGGTACCCAGTGCCATTTCCATCCCCACAGCCTACAGCAATGAAGCTGAATGACAGTATCATGCTGATAGTTTATTAGAAAAGGTCCTGGGACTCAAAAAGGCACCTAACTCCAAAATGGGATTTGTCTAGGGCCTTCCACATTCCCTGTTGTCCCAGTATGCAAGCTTCCCCCAGGTACTAATTAATTCTGCAGCAGAGCAGGGAAGGTTAAGCTCTTCCTCCACCCTGCTTTACTCTGAGCAGAACTAGGCAGCTGAAGGCTGGATTGAGCAAGGGACACAGCTTCAGAGCGAGCCAATTCCCAAAGCTTGCATATAAACCTGCACCCAGGACTTCTGCAGAACCAGGCGTCCAGTCTGTTTGAAGACAGATTTCAAACTTTCACTATAGTGCAGGGGTTTTTAGGGTATGAAACACCCTGGTTTAGTGGGATGGAAGCCCTCTACTCATTGTCCCATACTCGCCACACCCTCACATTTGCTTCCCTTTCTGAGCCCTTGCACAGCAGTCTCCTTTCCAGCAAAGGTCATTGGAGACTACAGAGTAGGGGTTGGTGGCAGAGTTTGTTGGTGGAAAAGTTTTCCCAATAAAAGTAAGATTTTTACCAGAGACAGAAAGATAACCACAGGAAAACACGGTTGTCAATAACCACAGTTTGCTGTCATTTTCAGAATTGCCAAACAACTATAATTAAATAAGTCTTTAAATAGAACTTTCTTTGGCATTTTAAAGGGCTCCAAACCAGTATTTTACTCAAAATACCATTTCAAAAGGTATCATTTTTTGTTACATCTTCAAAAACAAGAAGAAATCACACTTTAAGTTAAATTAGATTTTTAAGAAGTATTTCTGGGCAAAATGCATTTTTAAAAAAATTAGTCTTTGGGGGAAAACCAGTTTCTTTGACCAAAAATTAATTTCATACATTCATCCCAGGTGTTAGAGATAAATATTACTCTAATTATTTGCAGAAGACCTGCATATTGTTTGCATCACCCTTGCAAGATGAAATGTACACCCATTGACTAGATCCCACATAGTGCAACAATGATTGAAAATGGCTTTGTTTTGGAAGAACCTTTCCAAACTGTCCTTTGAAGGATTTGGCAATCTCCTGACGCTGCCTATTGCTCCTCTTGGTTAGGACATCAATTATAGCCTGTTCATCAGTCCCTGTGAAGAACAATAATAAGCCATAAACACAGTGTACAGAATAAGTTGAGACTGGTCCAAAATCCCAATTTGAATATTCAGACATCCTCCTTTACTTCATTTTCTTCATGTAGAAGTTTATGTATGCACTGAGGAAACTTTAATTTTTCATTTTCCACATTAACAAAGTGATAGCTTTGACTGCAATTTTCTTAAGGAATGGCTTTCATCGTGGCAGATCTAAGCAGAACAGAGGCTTTACAGATGCGGTTGGAGTCAACTCACCAAGCCCTTTCATGGCCTTGTACAGAGTCTGGGCATCAGGTACGGGATCAAAGTTTAAAGCACCTATCGTGGACTTGCCCTCTGCTTCATTCTGAAAGAAGAGGGGAAAAAAATATACAGTACTTTTCGTCACTGTTTTTCACCAGCTGAAGAAAAAGTATTTTGGAAGTACGTTAACATTATTTTTTGCCTGCACATGGGGAATGCACAGAAGAGCGAAGGGAGTGGTTCAAGGTCTCTCAGCAGAGCTCCAAAGAGAACACAATTTTCCTGCCTCCACCTGCCTGTACCAGCCTTTGGCTCCTGACGCCGACGTGAAGTGCAAAGCATGACCGACACCACTGCAACAGTCACTAGGTCAGACAGTCTGGCAGAAAAAGCTGGGTAGACTAGACTTCCCTATTCACCCCTTAAATACAATGCTTCACAACGTGTATGTTGCTGTATCATGCTGCATTTCCCAGTGGTTTGGTGCAGAGTAGTTTTTACACATAGTTGTTTGATTTCATGGAATACCCATGCTCTCACAGACCATTTTTCTAAGCAACAGCTTTATTCTGCTGCTGCTGCACTTCTACACAGCTGAATTCAAGAAGGAAGCATTTCTACTAGAAGGATTTGGGCCAAGAGACTACTTTGAAGGAAGAGATCCATCTGGAGGAATGCAGGTTTGATGTTCTCCCTGAACCGAGGGCCATCTACACAGGAACCCTCCAGACAGACATCTAAGGTGTTTCCAGTGCCAGAGTCCCAGGGCAGAAAGACATGGCTGAGGCTTATTCCAGTCACCACAAGGTAGTGGGGTCATCAACCAGAACCCAGGCTCAGAGCTTTAATTTAACAACAACTTCAATGGAGTGGCTTGAAGGTATCGATGCATCCCTAACAACAGAGTCCTATCAACAGGGGAGTACACAAGTGGCTAGGCACAAAGAGTCATCATCACTTTATTCCAGTAACGGACACAATTTTCACTTTCTTAGCAGCAGAGAGGTTTATGTTGCCCCAGGAAACTACTATATTCTCATAAATTTATTGCAGGGATAGGGTTAATATTGAGCTAATGATATCAGTCTGATCTGATGGAGTTTTCAATGGGCATGGCTTCACAGTCAGATAAAAACCACCCTGAAATCAGAGCTTGCAGACCAGAAGGGATCACTGTGGTCATCCCATCTGACTTGCTTAACATGGACCACCAAGTGCCACCCAGCAGCCTCCTGCTATGACGCAAATCCCTTCTGCTCGTTTCCTGTGTGAAAGAGGGTTCTACCCCTCTTCTAGAGTCCTTCCAGGTCATCCAAACCCTTCCCAGAGAAAAAGAAAAGCCTCCCCAGAAGGCAAAGCCTTCAAACAATCCTTGCCAAGGTAGAAAAGGTTGTGGAAATTCCCTTCAGGACCTGCATTCCTGTTTTTTAATGAGACGCTGGAAGATTGATGGCTGTGTGCTCTGGAGTGTCTGTCAACAAATGCCAGGTCCAGCCTAGCGCCGCAGCTGAAGCGTGGCTGCGTTGTGCTGCACAGATGCTCAGGCTGGCTGTGGGCAAACCAGCTCAGGTGTCCTTGTTGAGTGCTTGACCAGTCGACACAGCTGGCACACATTTGCATGCTGGCCCCTTTGCCAGCCAGGCTCTGGGAGCAGTGACGAGCAACCAAAAGGCAGTGACAAGTGTCAAGAGATGCAGTACGTTCATCGATCAGCAAGATCTGGGGAAGTTTGCTTTACAGCTAGTGCAGAGACAGACTCCTGTGCTACCACGCCTTGCTCCCAGCAGAAAGACCAGCTGTAAAGCAGATGGTATTGACAGGAAGCTTCTCCATAGGTGAAGCTTTGAATCCCAATGATAACTGAGCAGCAAGTTTAAGGCTGTGGTGAAGCTGTCACTGCAGAAAGAGCAGTGACGGACTACAGCATGGCCACCCCCAATTGCACCATGGTGCATGACCAGCCTGGAATAGAGTTTGGCTGAGCTGGCAGGACCCTTGCAAGTGCTCCTTTTCTGGCTGCCTGTGGAGTCAGCCAGCACCATCACAGCTGCCCTGGAAAGGTTACACTCATCCATCTGATTCTGCTCTGAAAAAGGTTGACGACCCTCTCTAGCTCCATGCAAGAACTATGCAAAAGAAACACTCTGGACTCATGCCTGGTGACTCGGTGAAAGATGGAGTGCAAAGCTGAGCTTTCATTTGGAGACAGTGGAAAGAGATTAAGCAATGGTCTTTTTTGATCCTAATTCCAATAAACATTCCCAGCCTATCTTGGCTCAAGTAGCACACCTGTGACTCACTCATACACCTCATTCTCTGTGTACATAATTGTTCCAGCACAGGTACGATCACAACAGGTCTTCAGAGAAATCCTGTTCAGTTTGGTCTTGTTTCCCTAGATGAATTGATCCTACAATTACCTAATTGAAACTACTCAAGGCATCTGCATAACTCCCATGTGAAGACTAATAACTGGCAACAAAGCAATGGAATCAGAGTACCTTGCAGCTGATGCTGTGAAAAGTTTTACAAAAAATGAAGGGGAGGGTGATAAAAGGTTTTCCTACCAGAATATTTTCAAACCTAATCACTAGTTCGTTGAAAAGCTGGGGACAGGTGGGGTTACTAGTTTTTTCAGTAGAAAGTTTCTGAAAGAGTTTGACATTTTTAAATTCTTTTTGGTTTTGAACAGTATTTTTTATGAAGGGCTTAGAAAACCACAACAATTTTTTTTACCACCCTTCCTTTGCCCTCTCATCTTTTTCTCATGCCCCATCCTCTACAACACTGACAGGTAAGAGATCACTGGAGCTTTCAAGGGCTTTTCTCCTTTTCTCCCTCTAAGTTTTCAAACGGTTTTCAGCTTGAGGTGTAGAGGGGAACAGATCAGCAGAAAGGGAAAATTTAAAAGTAAGAGCTACCCAAGTTTTGGAAAAAAAATCCATTTCACTATACTAAACTTGCAAAAGGAGATGGGGAGGCAGATGGAAATAATCAGAAAAGAAGATTACAGTTTTAATCTTTCGGGGGGCAGGGAATCATTATGATATGTTTTGAGATAGGGAAGTTTCCATTCTGATGCCTGCTGAAGGGGGGTAGGCTTTAGTCTGGTATTCCCCACCCCAGAAGTTTTTTGGGTTTAGTTTGTTCTTTTTCTCCAGCTCCCACCCCTCGGTTACAAAACTATAACTGAGGACCTGAAAAATGGTCATGTCTATGCAAAGTGGTTTCTCACTCCTTGATGATACATTGCACCGGGGGTAATACAATACACCGCAAGACAGCTCTCCTGCACTTCCCGGGTACCTTTGCCGGTGTGTGGCAGCACAGGCCCCTTGCCCTGGCCTCGCTCAGCCACCAGCACCAGGACTGCCAATGCTCCAGCTTGGCAGAGGAGCGCCAGCACTGGAGCCTTGATGCAGGCTCACCCCTTGCACGGGCTGCTGAAACATGAATCACAGAGTCATTTAGGTTGGAAAACACCTTTGAGATCATCAAGTCCAACCGTTAACCCAATACTGCCAAGTCCACCACTAAGCCATGCCTCTAAGCACCACATCAACACTTTTTTTGAATACTTCCAGGGATGGTGATTTCACCACATCCCTGGGCAGCCTGGTCCAATGCTTCACCACCCTTTCAGTGACAAAAGTTTTCCTAATACCCAATCTAAACCTCCCCTGGCACAGCTTGAGGCCATTTCCTCTTGTCCTGTTGCTTGTTACCTGGGAGAAGAGACCGACCCCCACCTGCCTACAGCCCCTTTCAGGCAGCTGTAGAGAGCAACAAGGTCCCCCCTGAGCCTCCTGAAGGCCTCCTCACAACATGGAGTGGGAGGGGGCTCTGGGACAAATCTTTCCACAGTGACAACAAAAACAGTCCAGAGAAGCCCATGCACTACTGGCAGTGGTGCTGGGCAGGGGCTGGGTGGGAAAGAAGACTCCTCTACCAGTATTCCTCCACCGCATGTCTCCAGTAGGTCTCTTGTAGGCTTTGGTTTATCTGGAGTCCAAGCCTGAGGGTAAACCTGGCCTTCCACAGAAGCTAATGGGAGAACTGCCATGGATGGCAGCAGAGCTGTGCACGTTGCCAGAGCTGCCTGCTGCCTGGCGCCAGCTGTACCCTACAGGCTGCCCCCACACACCTCATGAGCATCCCCCCCTGCATCCTGCCACATACCTCCCAAAGCCACAAGAGTCTGAAAGAGAACATACACGGCATTTCTGGCTTCTAGCAGACAGACAGGGTGTTCATGTTCACATTGTCATTGCAATATTAAAAACCCACCAAAAACAATGTGGCTTGACCACATCTCCCTCTGACCACAGCCTGCCAGCACAGCTGGGGATGAAAATGGGGACAGGCCAGTGCCCTGAACTCAGTGCCACAAGGGAAGGGAGCGGACAAGGAGCCCAGAGCTTGCAGGCTTCAGCTGTGAACTTTGCGGTTCCCCAGTACCGTCTCCCCATGCACAGAGGCTCACACTCCCCTGCAGCACTCTCAACCAACTGACCAGGGAGACCCTGCTCTCCTTAAAGCCAGTCATGTTAACACCTTCCTTAATCAAGCTTCTTGAAGTGCTGAATGCTATTTTGTAGCCAGAAAACCAGTAAATAGATCTTGCTGATTTTTAAAGGGAAACATTTAATTCCCACATAGTGCCTGATGCAACTTGTAAGTTACCTTATTAGGGTGCCAAAAAATATCAGGGTGTCTAACTTCAATGTTTCCTCTACTTACCCAGGCCCTCCACCACGCCATTGCAGTCTCAGCAGTGATACCTGGGTCTGTTGATGAAGAGAACCACACATATCACACCTCACGGTCAAGGGAATCTCAGATTTGAAGGGGGTGGAGGGAGAAAAGGAAGACCCAAAAATTTGTTTCAATAAACTTACCCCTGGAAAAGTGGAATAACTGTACTCCTCAGGAGGGTTGTTCCCTCTGGAAGCTGCAGAACGTAACTGGCCTCTCTGTGCTGGGAACAAGCAGGTATAAATCATCCTTACCTACAAATTCCATGGGGCAACGCCCTCAGACATGGCTCAACCTGTTTTTCATACATGATCTCACAAGGAGAGATCAAGTTGCTCAATACACAAGGCTTCCCTTGTGAGGGAAGCATTCAACCCCACTGACTAAAGTTCATTGTAATTTTTTCACTGCTTCTCCCCACACACACACCCTTCCCTGCTAACATTTTGGCCTCTGGCACAGACACAACATACAAATTACAACCAGGTAATATCTCAGCGTAAAACTCCACCAAGACTTGGTGAGTTCTGCTGTAACAGAATAAGCCACTCGTTATTACCGACTCTATCTCTACCAATCTGGGACACAGCAAAACAAGACTCTCAAATCTTAGCAAACCCTCCTCCACCTCTCTGCCTTCAAAAAAACTTATCTCAAAAAAGAAAAACCACGAAACCTCAACAAAAAACCCACACACCACAAACATAGCCACATCCCACACCTTACAATAAAACTCAATACAGCAGCATCCTGTGCAGAGGCTTGGGAGGTGTCCCCCGTTCCATATCAGACTCCCACGGCACGAGTCAAGGAGCGTTCCTAGACTAACATGGGACCAGCACATTGAAGGCTAAGAACTTTCAGTGACACCAGCCCCAGTAAAACTGTCACAGGGCTTGCACTAGCTGCTGTGACATGTTAAGGCTTAGGAGTAAAATATGAAATGTTTTGGGGTTTTTTTTTCTTTTCTCCTTTTTGTGTTTATTTTAAAAGAGCTGAAACAGCTTTTAATGCTTTAATTTGGAGAAATGTTTCTGTGAAATCAGCTGAAATATCTTATGGCTGTAGCAATATTTTCCTGTCTAGACTTTTGTCAGAATCTACACATGCCAGCGTTTATTTATTTATTTAAAGTGGAAAGCTGCCCTGATGGAAATGTTCCCACCAGCTATATCTTAACCCTTGCTATATAAGAGCTTTGTCCCCTCTCGCACTTACAGACCTGCACGGGAGGCTGGGTAACCACCACACCATGGGCCTCTCATTTCCTTCCCACACCCTGCAGGGTCCCCGATGGCCTGGGAAGCTGCCCTGGCTATTCCCAAGAGAACAAGCTGTGCCAGCTGCTCCTGCCTCAAACACATCCATCATACAGCGAGGGCGAGTGGTGGAGGAGGCGGCGCTGCTCTTGGCACAGCAAGCACGCCACTCGGGTCTGCGCCGGCTGGGTTTCTAGCGGTGTTTGAGAGGCAGGTTCATCCATGGTACACAGCAAGGAGAGCCCACGAGTGGTCCTTCATTCCTCCTCTGGGGGCAAGATGGACTCACAAGCCGGGTGGATTTGTTTTTACTGGATCTCAAGGCTGTGCCTGGCTGGCTCCGTATGACTTTTCCCTGCACTGGGATTTGATTGGGTCAGCTTGTCATGGAGGTCAGCTTTCTTGAGGACTCCAAGGACAAAGAAGTCCTTCTAGACATAAAAATCACAGTTAAGCAAACAGCTGTTCGTCACAGGGGAGCAAAGACCAAACCAGACAGAATAAGGAAAAAAGACCAAGTGGTCTATCTTGCCAACATAAACTGAAAAGGCTGTGAAGGGACACACCAGGAGATTTTAATGCAGAGAAACACTGGCCAGATTTGAAGAAATCAATATGGATGGGCTAGGAGAGGTCTGGAGAACCTGAACCCTGCAGCAAGGCTCAGACCAGCACTGCGCAGCTTTAATAGAGACCACCGCAGCTGGCACTCAAAGGCCAGCAGAGCAGGAAGCAGACACTACAGCCCAATATTCCTTTAACAGCATCTGTGCAAGCAAAAATGAGAAGCTTTAATCACAATCAGACTCATCTTCACTCTTGCCCCTCCCTTATCATGTGCTGTAGATGCGAGTGAGCTTATCCGTGGTTCATGCACTTTACTATTGCATAGTAGGGAATCACACACATCTATTACAGCAGCAGTAAGCTATATAAGGCACAACCTCATGTACAGCTCAGTGATTACCCTCAAGGACATGCTGAACTTCAGAAAAGGGGCAGAAGATGATGCACGTGCTCTCCCAAGCCTCATTGTCTCACACCTCACCCCCATGAGGCCATTTTTGCATCTCAGGTAATACTTCTTTCTGGAAAGCGAACTCCAAATGCACTGACAAGACAGGCAATAGAAACACTGCCCAACATCACATTGAAGTAGTTAGTATTTGACTTGGACAGTGATCCTGTTTCCTTGTACTGTGGCACTCCAAATATAGTCATCTCTCAGCTATCTGTAGGAGGAATACCTGGGCAGCAGGTCGATAGTGCCGAGGGTACAGACACCCATAGACTGCCTGTGTAGTGACTCTTTCTCAAGCCTCATCCACAGGCTGTCTCTAGGCTTTCAGAGTCCCTGCTCAGCACAGCCATCAGCCACCAAGAGTGGGCAGAAATCTCCAGCAAAAGAACATGCACCATAATCAGATTTGGTTTGTGCATTTTTAAGCCATTCGGTCCGAATCAGTTTTCAGCTAGGCAAAATGGAGAAGCTACCAGTGTGCTCAGCTTTTCTTGACTCTGCCTCTGGGACTTTCCAGGCTTGAATCAGTGACGTAGGCGCTGCTCCTCGTACACACTCAACCAGCATAAGGAAAGTTACAAGCAGCATTCCGCTCAACCTTTTTCAAACCCCCAAAATATTAAAAGCATGAAAACCAGTGCCAATAGCCTTAGAAAGGTGCATTACTGACATTCCTTCAAGAACCTTTTACCACCCGTTAAACTCTGGCTGTTCTGTTGTAAGCTGAATGAGAGCAGTCTAAAGGACGCTCTAATTTGGATTAAGGATGACTGAAGCTTCTAGGGCACAGAGGCAGCCCCGTTTCCCATCTGTAGGTTTTAAAGTCTGGCCCTGTGCCTGGAAAGTTTCAGGCCAGGAGCTGACTGCTTTGGAACATGAAAGCTTATGGAAACCAGGTTCTCAACTGCTCAGCAATTTCTTACTCCATGGCTTTCACTTCTAATAGAAGTTTTTCCAAACATAGCAAGAATGGCACAGCCCACTGGGAATTTCACCCCGAAGTTGGTATTTGTTTGGGTTTTTTTTAGCCAGGAACTTTGAAATCAAGTAGAATCATTGTGGAAATGAGATCAAACACAGAGAGATACTTTTGTGCAAAGCAATAATCTAATAATTGTAGAGCATAACTACTTAAGTTTGAGGAAATTAGAGTATACCTCCCAGACCGAACAGGAGAGAGGTATTCCACTACAAGGCTAAAAAATTAATAACTTTGTCCAACCCAGTCTGTAAGCAATACCACACAGAACTGTAGCTCTGATGATGACCCAGTTTGGCAAGCTGCAGGATTTTTTATTTCTATGCCTAAAAGAAATCAGCAAACTCATAAAGTACTATGCTTTCCAGGTCTGCACGTTACCTCCTTACTTCCAAGTCTTTTAGCTCTACACCTACTATTAACAACACTTTGCTCTACCTACCAGTGTCTTACACCAGTGTCTTGCCCCAGCAGCTGCTATGTTTGCAGGCAGGCTCGCATACTCTCACTGCACAAACTACACTAGTTTCATCCCACAGATTTTAAGCCACTATGAAAACAAGCCCAGAGACCAGGTGCTACCTGCTTCTGCTTCTACAGCTGCTCCCTTCTTTTTTTTTTTTTCTTTTTCCTTTTCTTCCTCCTATTCACTGCTTAAATGGATACAAACAGCTGCATGCCCTTAGACCTACCAATCAGCTCACCATCACCTGAATTCAGAGATACGGGAGAGCTGTGTAAATTTGCCAGGAAGCCAATCCAAACAAAAAGTTATTGTATGTTTATGAAAGAGGTGTGAGCTGGGGAAAATGATGGGGAAGGCAGCAGTTTTGAGCAAGGGGAGCATCTGTAATGCAAAAATAAAGTCACTAACTGTACACACCTACCTGGCAGCTCACTGCTCACCCTGCCCTTTCCTCTTGTGCCTTTGAGCCATGCTTCACAGTAAAAATGACCCCAAACCAGGATTACTTTCATCTGAAAATCATTAGCACAGTTCAATTTTCCAAGTTTCCTTTATTACCGCAAGCAGCTTTGTGCCAAGTATGGTAAGAGAAAATTCACGTCTATATGTTGGAGGGGTGTTCAATCACAGAAGTAGCAATAGATTAAAAACTCAGGGCTTGATTTCCCTCAGCAGCTTTGTAGCTCAGGAGGATGAGGCTGGGGGTCAGTGGGAGCAGCCAGCTCTGCAGGGGACTGACTGCATGGAGCTTTGCAGAGGTTTGTGAAAGGTGTGTTTGCCTTTCCAGAGCACCTCTGCTGCCCAGGGCCCCTCTGCGGCCTGGTGGGAGAGCCAGGGTGAGGCACTAACACAAACAGAGCAGAGCATGTCCCCTTGGTGTCCTCTGCCTCTGCCCTGCTTCTGAATATGGCCGAGCATTTTTCTGCTCATTCTTTTCTTGCACTAGTGCTGGTGCCAAGGAATTCCTCCCAGCCGCCCTAACAGCCTTTCCCCACACAAAGCAGGCAATTGCTGCTCTTGTTTAACCCCAAAAGCCAAAAAAGAAAGCACACTCTGGATCAAAAGGCAAAGGCAGCTCGCTGGCATCTGATGGGGACATGACAGATGCTGGGAGTTCACGTGTGGGCAGTGGGTGGTGGGCAGCGTTCAGGAAGCCTTTAGATGCTTGTGTGTGAAATATTTTGTGCATGTCCCCACCTGCGTCTGCGGTGATTGTTTTTCATGTAGTCCTTGATGGAATAAGTACAGGTATCTGTACACAATTAAAGATAGTCCTGCTGCTTGACATGACCCTGAGATGGAGACAGACTTATACAGAGCAGCATAAGGAAGAAGAGAAAATGTCCCTGGATGTGTCTGAGGTCCAGCTGTTCGTAGCAAGGCAGCAACGTACCTGTTACTGATTGCATTGACTGGCATGTCAGACAGCCTTTCTTGGTAAGATTTGCTTTTCTCCAGCTTTTACACACTCAGTAGTAGTAAAAGAGACATAAATTACTTTTCCTAAGGGTAAAAAAATAGCAGTTTGTTACACTGCTAGCATGGTGTACAATGTAGGTGTCCAGCCTTCTTGATCAGCCAGGCTATCTACCAGTATCATTATACAGTGAAGAGCCACAAATCACATGCTTAAAGAGCTCACAGACTATTAGGGCACAACGTTATCATGACATTGTCATCAGAAGAAACAGGTATAGGATTGATACACTAGGAAGAACTTTGCCATCAGATGCAGATATTTCTCTGTGTTCCCCTGTCACTTGTAAAACCAGCAGAAAGTCTCCCAATGAGCTCAGTGAGTGCTGAGCCAGACCCATGGTCTTTTGGTTGACTTTGGTTCCCCTCTCACTGCTGCAGAATTGCAGTGACATTACTGAAGTCATTGTAGCTATGCCAGTTACACGGGTAACATGGCAATTGGTATTCAGACCTCTGTTTGTGTACATTCAGATGGTTTGGCGGGCACAGCAAAGGTATTTGTGTCTCAAAATGTTGACAAAGGAAAACTGAGGCAAAAAGGCATGAAGTATTGCTTTCCTCTATTGAGGACGTGGCATCCAGTCTCTACTCAAGTACCTATAGTCTTCATCACCTAAGCAGACCATTGGGAACGCTTTACCTGAGCACTCACTGCACCCACAGGTGGGAGCAAGGCTTTGATAAATGGGTCTGCCTGGGACAATATGTCATTCAAGGTACAGATGGGTCGCTGAGCCAGATCTCACGACAATGTGGACATTTACACATCCTCCCACCCAGCCGGATGCCAGCTTCTAGGACCTGTTGAAGATTTCACAGCTACTGGGAATATGTGAGAGGAATTGTTTGGGTTTGTATTTATTGTTAGCTTATACAACAGCTGCTGCTTTCTAAAAGAAACCAAACTATTTCACTATTTGTTTTTGTAGTAACAAGAACAGAAAACAGGGTAAATAATCTTATAACAAGAAGATTTTTGCACTAAAGGAACTAAAACCAGCAATAGTTCTGCTAAAATGAACAGCCAGTTATCCTTAAGCTGAGGGCTGTGGTCTGGCTGTGTTAGTTGAAAATCTTCCAAGTGTTCAAGTTTTTTCTTGGAGACCTGTGCCAGATATGGGGCTGGGGGGGGACACACACCTAAGACCAGCCCCTCTGTGAAACTGAGGTGATTAGCATCCACTGGGTCAAACCAGAGGGGATGTGTTCAGGGTCATGGTAAGAGAAAGAAATCAAAACAAGCTTTCCCAAAAGCCAGACTCGCAGTACCACAGGGTCTCGGTTGAAGAATGGCATGAAGCATTCACTCATGCCTCAACAGACTACCTTGTGCCCCAAACTGTGGGTTATTTTCAGCAGCAATTTTTGTCACAAAGGTGATAAATGAGGGCTGAACGTATCAGACAAGGAATCATCATCAGCTCATAAATCAGCTCAGTTAGGTGCAAGAACAGAAGGCAACTGATAGTCAGGGCTTGTTTGCCTGGAGGATTTTACTCTGCACATGTCTCAGCGTTGATCTGTGTCTCTTTAGTAGGGATGTAGCAACCAGGTCACAGCTCACCAGTGAGTGTTGCCTGTATGAAGTGCAGTGCAGAAAAACACAGCACGGGCTCATGCGCGCTGCTGCGTCACCAGCTTGACTCTGCGCGGAGGCTGCAAGAGGCAGGGGCATGGCCAAGGAAGGGGTGGCTCTGTGGAAGGTGAAGGAAAGAGCCTGGCAAGAGAGACTGACCACGGAAGGAGCTGAGGAGGGACTGGTTGTGACAGAGGTCTATGAGTGCTGAAAGGAGGAAAAGTGACACTCCCCAGTCTGTCCCACGCTTCCTTCATGGGCCATCCTCCAGGAGAAAGAGAGAGCACTGAGACCAGACTACAGTTATCTCGCTGTGGTTCTGCTGTTGAATGGCCCAGAAATGCTGAACCCATCCTGGTCCAAGAACTGAACCTTAGTGGGAACCATTAGCCATCAGACCATTTTTAATTGCAGAGAGCTGGTTTGGTGCAAGACCAGGCTTAGGAGACAGTCATCTTCTGCAGTGCAAGCATTAGGGAAAGTATCACATTGCCGCGGAAGCTGTGTGATGTTTGGGGGATTACTTTTGTTAGATCAGCATGTCTGGTTCTGGTCCTCTGAGCTTTTGGGAATCTCAGCAGAGACTTGAGCAGTCCTATATAAGCAGCAAAAGTACTGCATTGCATCCCAAGCTAATGGTAACTGGGAAACAACTGAAAACGTTTATCCCAGGGGACTTTTACAATTGTAATTTCCAGTTTCCATTTCCAAAATGACATCTCTCCCAATGTGAGCGCACGCGCTCGTGGTGTGCATCTGCATGAAGCAGTTCAACCACATAGACACACACATGCGTGAGCTCCCTTCTAACATTACAGGTGCCCAGCATGACCTACAAAAGCATCCGACCTACCAGGGCGAGCACACACTTCCAGCAGCCAGCTGCTCCCTGCTCCGTCACTCCGCCAGCCCAGCCGGGCGTGTGGGCCGCCCGCTTGCGGGGGCTCAGGCGGGTGCCGGCCCAGCGGTGGAGGTGAGGTGGTCCAGAGCGATGTGACCTGCAGGTCGTGCAGCCAGGGAGCTCTCCCCGGCAGGGCAGAGGAGCGGAGGGCACCTGGGTGGCACCTGCACTCGGCGGGCAGCAGACGAGGCTGTTGCTGGAGCGGGCACTGCGGGTTTAGGCAGGGTTTCCACAGCAAAACCAGACTGAAACCGGGTCGTCGTTGGTTTAAGGCAATGCCAGTTTCCCACTCTGCTCTGGAGAAGTGCGGGTGGGCTGCTCTGCTGTGGGAGATAGGCTGTCGAGCCTTGCCCTCCGGCAGCCACCCAGCCCCCCGCCGCCCCCCGCGCCCCGGGGCGCTGCACCAGCTCCAGGGACCCCCTCCTGGCACCAGCAGGCTGCAGCTCAGGCCCCTGGGGAGCAGGCAACCACCATCTGCGTGTGCCTCAGGAAAAGCAGAACAGAAGGATTCATGACTGATGCAGAAAACTCACCTTCCAGATATACCTTCCAGAGCCGCTGCCTAAGGCCACCTGGGAAGCATCCTGCTTGCTCTTCCCAGGGCGGTACTGGGTCCGGCTGGATGGGTCAGAGGCAGACCTGCTCCTTCACTCCTGCATGTGGCTGGGGGGGAAATGAGCTATTTCCTATTTTGACCTGTGAGTCACTTCAAGGATATAAACCATTAGCACTGGCAAAAATAGTCAGAGGGCTGGGAAACTCCAGAGCCTGCAGGGAGCTACGGTTTCTTCCTGCCCACTTTGTCCCCTGGAGAAGGACAAATGCTGCGAGGCACCAGCAGTACCTGGCCGTGCCTGCTAGCTTGGGAAGAAACAGACCCACCAGGCTCTCCATGACTGTTCTGGTGGACGGACTCTCACTTGTGGTGTCTCAGACACGGGCTGTATGCATTCCTGGAGCAGGTGGCTCCTAGTGACACGTGGTAGACCCAAGTCTACCATCATGATGATGATGGCTTGTAAGGATTATTAAATACCTTCTGGAGGCACCTGTCTGCTGAGGACATTGCAGCATTTCCCAGTTGGAAGCAGACCCAACAGCCTCACCGCTGCACTGGCATCCCCTTATCACCAAAGATCCCAACACACCTTACACAGGTGGATCAGAAATCCAGAAAAGAATAGAAAAAAGCCCTAAAGCTGATCAGGACTAATCCCTACCTCTAAGCATGTTCACTTTTAAGTAAGTTATTCCTGCTGCACAAGGAAAGAGGGGCACAAAGCAGCCACAGTGTTTTTGAAGAGGATAAGCTGCCACATATGCTTGCCATATTTTCCCATTGGTTTTGGTTGGCCAAATATGCCTTTGATGATGGAGGGGAATCTTGGGAGTCCTGTTTTCAGTTCAAAACATCTTCCTATGTACTGAAAAAATGGACACTAGATAATGTTTGAGGGCACTCGGTATTTTACCCTAACAGTGCATCAGGAATGATCTATAAGGAAAGGGTAATTTTATTTAAGTAACCTGTGTCAAACACATGTGTGTTTATTACATGTAGGTATGTCTTGATGGCTATCAGTGTCCCCTTGTGCACTCTGGGAAGACACATACTCTAAATCCATTCCCCTCTGCCATCAGAGGGAAAAGTGTACAACTCCAGTGTGAGGTGTTCTGCATCACAGGACCTAGGATATTTCTGGAGGGCCCCTATTTCTATCATGATGAAACAGACAGTCTACACCCAAGAACCATGGCACAGAGGCTCAGCAGGATGCAGGAGGACACTAGCACGGATGAAGGGCAACTCACGTGCTACATGGCAGTGACAGGCTGGCAGGAGAGCTCACTTCAGTGAACTCTGTGGCAGACACACAGGTAGGGTCATCTAAGGACTTTCAGTGAAGTATTTATCCACGCACAACAATCCTGCACCTCTGAAATCTTAAAAGGAAACATTTTTTGATCTATGTCACAGGCAAACTTGTTCAGCAGAATGTTCCCTTTCTTTCAGGGAACTCTTTCATCTCATCTTACCTCATCTCATCTCATGGGCTCGCAGTTCTCCTCAGCTGCAGTCAGAAATCAGAGTAATGCTTGGCTAGGAAACTCCCAGTGTAACCCCCTTTGCAGTGAAAAGGAGGGTCCTCAGCGTGCAGGGAAGGGGGGAACTTTGCTGCAGAAACCAATGAAGCTTGAGATGAGTCCCAACCTAAAGGGCTAAGCACGTTCACAGAGTAAAGATCAGACAACTTCCAGCATGGGCAACACGGTCTGCCTGTGGTTTCTTAAGGAATGGGAAGACAGGGGGAAAGGGCATTTTTTCAGTTCCTGGCTTAGATTGCTGAAGCCAGTAAAATTCCTGCCGCTTACTTCCTTGTAGCCAAATAGGGTACGCTGGTGTATGTTCACATGTAAATGCCACTCCTGAGACTGTGAAGTATGTTTGATGAAAGATGCTAAATCAGCACTAGAGGCTATTTATAGACAAGTCTGTAACCAAAGCCCTGGATCTGCACATTCCCAGTCTCTGGGGGAGTTCAGGTCAAATCTGAATTTTGTCGTCTCAGGCATGCATAAACCTAACCAGCCACAGCTGCAGCCAGTGTCGAGGTTTTGTTAATGCAGAACAAAAATGCTCAGAGCTTTGGCTCCAGGGCCACTTTTGTTTATCTGATCTCTTTTGAGAGCTGGAGCCTGCTTTTTGCATAAGAAGCAGATGGAGGAACAAAAAAGAGCGAAGGCCACAAAACCATTCTGGGTGAGTATTGTCTTGCCAGCTTGGGGAGCAGAGTGAGAGCAAGCTGGGCTCTTTGTCAGAGCCCCTGACTCCGCTAGGGAGGAGCACAGCTCCAGGAGAAGGGTTTTGGCTCCCATTAGCATCACAGCCAGTTGGAGCTGCCAAGGAGGGGGACGCCTAGCTTGGCCACCACACAGCTTCCACCTGCTCTGCCACCATGACTTCATGTGGCTACCGGACCCCCCAAAATCAGTGACCACCGTTTCTGCAGATGAGGCTCACATGGGCTCAGGGGGCTGCGTATGTGCAAGGACCAGCTTCCTTCCCCATTGCACACAGGGCTGTGGCTGCCATGCTGGGCAGACTGAGTGTGTAGCACAGCTCAGCAGCTTTGCAGCTGCCTTGATTACCCATAATTGCAGCCTGCTGGTGTTGGACATTTTTGTGGCCTACTCCTGTTGACCTTCTTGCCTGTCTTATGTTTCCAACAGCCCCCGCCCCACCCCCCACCCCACCCCCAGTCCTCAATGGGGCTCAAAGAGATACAGAGGAAGCATTAGAAGCAGGGAGGGGAAAAAAACCCCCTAGCTTCAGAGACAGTGAGGGAGAAGTGGTCTTATGACAGTCCCGTGTCCTTCAGGCAAGGCTCCTAAAAATCAGTAGTTGTGTTTGAAGCCCAGTGACTCCAGTGTTTTCATAAGTGTAGGATTTACCACAGACTTTCTCTTTGCTGAAGTCTTGAGCTCTAGCATCTTGCACAGCTTTTACTTTGTCTCTATGCATTATACAACTTCTCTTCAAGGCGGCAGCAGTAATTTCAGATCCTGCCCCTTGTGTTAATCAATGTTTGAGCGCTGACTCCAGTGGAATTTACTTAGCATTTCTACCCTGCTACCTGAAATCTAAAAGGGTTTCCAACAAACGATGGCTTACCTTTGAATTATGGAAAGACTGAAATGCTCAGGCTGGAAGGAGGAAACTGAGGCACAGAACAAACCCTTGTCTCTAGTCAAATAATGTATCAGTAGCAACTCGGGGATGGGAATTCTGACACGAAACCCTGTGTTTTCCTCCTGACCATTAGATGGCCGAGCTGCTTAGAAACCAGGTACAGACAAGTTTATCCCCTCTTAAAATGACCCTGCAATGAAATTCTCTGTAGTGTTTAACCAGTAAGCACTTTTATTGTTGATTTTGAATCCATTAAGACTACATTATGTTGGATTATAAAACTTTGGCTACATCTCCCACATTTGCATGCAGGCATTACATTTGCAAGGTTTTCTCAGAAAAATGGAGCAGGCGGATAAAATGCATAAAGGTTATATGATTATAACATGGAAGCGGCATGTCAGTTACAGAAATTTGTACCACATGTACCAGTAACAAACCCACACCCCCATGTAAAACTTCTTTGTCCCTTATAAATCCAACTGCTTCCTCTGTCCCTCATCTCCATGCCCTGGCTGTCAATCAGCCTGCATCCCCACTGTTTATGAAAACACATCTTTTTCTAAAAAAAGTTTAGTACAGTACATTTTTTCCCTTAAAAACTAAAACATTTCTCTTTCACTACCCCCTCCCTCCCCCCAAAATGAAAAATCTATCATAATCTACATATCTGTTCAAGCACTGTTATATGTTAGGAATCTCTATTGCATTATTCAAAAGTATCAGATCAGTAACAAACCTCTAAACAAACTAGGATGACCCCAAAATTCCCCTTGCTCTAAAACTACAGAGAACTGAAAATGCTATACTGCATTATCACACTTGCATGCATGTATCCTGAGCCACCTGTATTTATTTATTCACCTTAAGCCCCTTTTAATAAATAACTGTCCAGCAGTAACATCCAGAAGTGTGCTGTCTCCTCCAAATTAAACTCTATATTTACAGAAGTAGGGCTGTTTTCTCAGTGAAATGTGTAAAAAAACAAACAAAAAAATAACAATAATAAAACCAGCAAACAATTAAAGAGAGAAAGCATATTACTGATCATGTTGCCTAAAGACCAACAGGAGTAAAAAGCATTAGGAGCAGCAGGTGCACATGCATTTGAACTGGTACAGTTCATGAAATAGTGTCATTCATTGTTATTCTCGCTAATTCAGATGAGGAGCTGTTTCTTTTCCTTCCTTTCTTCCTTTTTTTTTTTTTCCATTTAGGACCGTCTGCTCTGCAGGCTACTCCCACAGATGGCAATACATGCACTGAGGTTGAAAGGTGGCCATAAATATGCTTTGACCAATATGGTTCTGTATCATATTTAAACACATGGGGTTTCCCTACCCGCTGCTTTGCACCTTGTGTCATTTCACATCTGTGCTAAGTGTGAGCCAAAGGTCTTCCAAATCCACATTTTTCTCTTGGATTTGGGGAAGCATTAGATACTTTTTGCAGGTTTAAAATGATGCCTGCTATATGCTGGAAAACACAGGAGAATCATCCCACATGAGAACATTTCTTAGCAGTGTAACTAGTGTAATTCCAGCTGACATACAAGCACACCAAAACATTGAAATATCAAGCCAGTTAGAGGGATTTTGTCCCTTCATTTATTTTGAGCCAGCTCTCAGCAGACAGACACCAGTATTACTGCCTTGGTTTCAGCTGGCCTACTTTGATTTATACCAGGTAAGGATCAAGCTCAACAGACAGTAAAATAATAACCAGTTTCTTCTACTGCATTGTTACAGTGCCTGAGATCACTGTGAACAGGTACATTTCTATACAACCAAAAGGCCTTTATGTAGCCAGTGCAGCATATTCATCGCCCCCACCTGCAAAGGCAGTTCAGTTCAGGTTCACTTGCTCTTCTTTCCGCTTTATCAGTAAACTCAATCTGCAGTGCTCCCATCACAAAAGCTGCAGCCAAAACTAGTGTTACACATCAAACGCTTAATTTTATATAGTGAAAATGCTAGGAACTCCATTTATGCTGAATATAATTTTCCAATTCATGGTGGTTCTTGTTTTATCATACATGGCTCTGATCACCTGGAAGCCCAAACCACTTCTCACTGCACTTGCAAGTTATGCAGAAATTGTTAGTATCTGTTACCTCTGCAAGACTGGCTGTTCCAGCAAAGAATAATATTCCCCTCGACGGCAAACAACAGGCATGTTGGATGTGTGATTGTGAGAAGCCCCCCTAAGCCAACATCTCCATTCCCACTGGAAGTGAGTCAAATTCTATCAACATTAACATCAATGCAAATCTGCAACAACTCTACGGACCCCCCTCAAGATCTGTACAGGTGCAAGACAATAGAAAATCTGGTTCCCAGGCTTTGCATTAGCTAAAGTTTACTCCTGATCCACCAATTTGACTTTATTAGCAGATACTAATTCTGTACACAAGTTTTCCCTTGTATCATTAGACCATTTGTGAGCTGCACGATTGTTTCAATCTCATCACCCCCTGCTGATCAGAAACTTGGCATCTACAGAGAAGTGGTCTGCCCCACTCCCTCAAGCAGCTAAAGCTCAAACGCCATGTTTTGTCCTGGCAGAGGAATTGGTTTTATTATCCTCTGCCATTTCAATTCCTGGTTAGCATTTGTTGGCTAATTATTCTTAGACAGCCAACATGAGAGGCTGGTACGTTCAGCTGTACATACACATTACAAATGGTCTTAGACCCAGCAAGTTTATTTCACATAGGCGTCCATATAACCAAAATAATGCCTGCCACCGACCTCTGTTTCTAAAGCTCCTTCCCCCACATCCAGGTCCCTACCCCCTCACTGCAGTCACCCAGTTTCTTTCACTAGTATTGAAAGTGGAGCTTCACCGGAATTGCAATGGAAAATTGGACATGTTTTAGTTTTACCTTTCAACTGAAAGAAACAGAGGTGAGTGACAACTGTGTGTTGTTGCGCTGGCTGCAAAAGCCTTTCCATTCACAGGAGTGTTGCTCTCCGAGTAATTTTTGTAAAGGAAGAGAAACCAAACAAGACCGCACACAGTTCCCACATACAAACACAGACACACGCACACACATACACACACACTTCTCTCTCTTCCAAAAAGAATTCCATTCTTATGGGCCAAATTATGCAGACCCTATTCAAGTGACTAAAAAGAATGAGGATAGGGTTGACTGCATCCCAATTCTCCCTTCTGATCTCAATAAATTCATAGGTCAGCAAATTAATAGGGCATAAGGATGCTCCTCTTGACCTGCAGGAGATTTTAATGCATGCAGAAGCACTTGGCTGGCTCAGACCTAAATTAGGAACAGCTCCAAGGCCAGCTGGCACCCACAACTGGGATTCCACTACCTGCACCAATATACATGAGGTAAGAGCATAACTCAAGAGAGCAGAGCAGTGCAAGAGAAGGAGGCTCTGTGGTTCTTCTGCATACACACGGCATGTCACAGCGATCAGCATAGACCAATGACAGCTTGGTATGGCGTTCTGCAAGTGGGACATCCACTGGAAATAATAAGCCTGATTTCTATTTGTACCAGTGCAACTTTATATGCCTGTAACAACCGCATGAAGAGCCCTTAAATCTGGAGTAACTGCATGATACAGTCAGTGTTTTATTTGGATTTATGTGCCAATAACTATTGTGATGTGCTACACACCCACACCTACACACAGATGGAGAAATAGGTATATGCTGTGTCATAATGCAACATAAACATCATTTCTACAACTACTCTAATAACACAGCCAGTGCCAAAGTGAACCAGCACAGGGATTTGCAGCCACCTTCTCCAATATGATAGGTGGTGGTGGTGAAAAAGCAAGCTCAGGTGTTATTTTGATTCATTAGGGAATGATCTGGGCACAACCCACTCAGGTGTTGCTTAGCGAACACTATTTATGGGCTGGCCCACAGTCCCACGTCATATATTCCCACATCTGTGTGGGTGCTCACATCACTTTCTGGTGACACACAGAATTGAGGTCATGGGCGCACAGTCAAAAGGTTTGGGAAATCCTCTAGTGAAACACTATATAAAACAGGGATAAAAGCTCATACTGACACTTCAGGCCATGCCTCTGAGCCACGGGTAGACTGCAATGTCAGGTGTTGGTGGGATCCGGGCTGCCTAAAGAAAGCGATACTCAGAGAGGAATTCATGTCTGAATCACAAAAGGATCTCGTTCTGTTTGGCAGTAAGATCAAAAGGAAATTTATCCAATTAAATAGCAATGAAATCAGTCCTTCAATGTTGCTGATAGAAGTAACACATGCTGTTTGCATATTACAGCATTTATGCTCAGATTGCATGTATATTTGCTCCATTTTGGCCCATGTTTTCTATAAATGAAAACTATACACCTTGCCAAAACGTTTTTTCTAAAAATTCCCCTGAACTTTGGGCAAATCTGAACCCAGTCTCATTCAAGGTTTGGGTTTCTAGAACCAGTATCTGGCCTTCAGTGGCTATCCTATGCAAAACAGTCTAAACATAAGCAGAGATGGCAGGCTCAAACCTGATTTTCTCAGGAGAAAAATACACCCTTTTTCTATGCTAGATTACTGCTTCTAGATAATTGGCACATAGTCTCATCTTACTTCATTATCGTTCTTATAAACTTTCATGGAAATTCCACTGCAGAACCAAAATCAGAAAGTTATCTTTGCAAGTATTCTTCCATATTAACATCTGGATGCAGTACTGTTGGGGAAAAGAAAGCAAATTCCTCAAAGAACTATGTTTAACCAACTTGCAGGTGGCAGCTATCAAAACAACTGATGCGCATGTACCGGCTAAAATTATTAATGAATGATCTGACATACCAAGTCAGACAAATGTCTTATGTAAATAGATCTTCAAATGTCTACATACAAAAGCTGCTACTGTATCTAGATGAACATTTTGGTTTGTTTCTATACCCCATAGCTCTGAATCCTACCCACTGAATGTTTACTCAGCACGTGTGGTATAAATATATTCATACACTAAAATTGACACTTGGCAATTTTTCATTTCTTTTTTCATTTCTTCTTTTTTTTTTTTGCTGACCAGCAACAAATTCTGATATCTTTAACTGTAAACCGATACTCAATAAATATGCCGTGCTCAGCAAAGAGACATGTTTTGTCAATCAGGATTTTGCCACACTCTAAGCTATGGGCTGTGGGGGTGGGCGCGAAGGAGGAGGTCCAGGAGGCGCTCGGGATGGGGGTGGTCCAGGAGGTGGCTGCCTGGAAGGGGGCTGCAGAGACACAGGAGGAGAAGGATTCCTTGGAGAATTGTTGAGAGGAACATCATTGCGCTGCGGCAGCTTTAGCGGTGGGCTGTAAGGGGCAGAGGTTCCATCTGATTTCACCCGAGTGAAGTTTATGCATCTTCCCTAAAGGGAAAGAAAAAATCATTACTCATAACAAGCAGATGTTTTGATTCAGCAGCAGCTAGCCAAAGGAACTAAAAGCAGAGGGGCCAGGCTGCACTCAGAAATTGTCATCCAGTACCGTTCACTGGGTCCTAGAAATAATATTCAGACTGTGCTGTACTAAAGGTTGGTGCTAGAAACCAATGCTGTCCTTGGGTTTCAGAATCCTGCCTACAGAGAACAGCCTAGGACTGGTTTAAACCAAAATGGACCTCAGTGTAACTTTGCTCACATGTGCCCCCTGCTCTGCTACTAGAGCTACACAGACTACGCCTAAAGCCACAGCTCCACCAAAGTCATGGCTGCCTTGGTGAGATCCCTCTACGGACAAAGCTGTGCTTGAAAAAAACTGATAGCAGAGACAGGATTATATCAAAGGAACACCCTTAGCAAAGACACCTCCTGTAGCTTTCTTCTTCACAGTGATGCTAGCCTAGCTAGTGCCCATGCTTTGAGCACTACACTGCAATAACACATCTGCCTTCTGTGCTCTAACGTAGATGCGGCCTCCCTCACAAGCACCGACAAGGTGTGGGACTTGCACAGAGGACTCTCCACTGACTGTATTTTCAGAACAGATGTGGGATGCAGGCAGGCAGAACCTGATGAGAGAACTGTGGATGGAGATTTTAGAAAAGTAGCAGCTTGGGTTTGAAAAAACAGCAAGCACTGAGGATGTCCTAGCCAACCAGGGGAAACACATCTGGATTTCCTTTAGCCAAAACCTTTTGCATAGGTTCCCACTAACCAAGTTGCAGACAGGAAGAGAGACAGACAGACCCAAAGACCACCTAGCCTTTCCTGTGGGGAGCAGCCAGAGGCTCCTGGGCACTTCAAAACTTACACAGCAGCCTCAGCCACACACCAAGATCTCTGCTGTCTGCTGTACTTGCTCCTCCACGTGACCTCTCCATTTTGTTACAAACTGCCCCACTGTTTCTGTGGAGGCCTTACGAAATCCTGCAGACACAAACCTTGTGTGAGGAGATGCAACACTTGGCATCACTGTCTCCACCTTCTCACCTCAGGAGGTGGGAGGAGATGCTTATGCAAGAGCCCAGCTGCCACAAGCTTGGCAGAAACCTGCACCTGGAAGTCAAAAAGACCTCTTATCATCACATACAAAGGCTGGAGATTAAGACTGCCTGAAAATGCAGGAGGGACACTGCCAACAGCCCATTTACAGGAGCTGGGATGTGGTTTCCGAATAAGTAACTGTGGGCTGGAAAGTACCCATCCCATCAGTGATGAACTCCATTTGCAAGCCAGCACCTTTTCTTTTGTACGGCAAGCCTGGTTTGTTCCATGTAGCCATCATCCTAGTGAAAATGGCCTCTGTGGTTTAGCATGGAGGGGAATGTTACCTGTTTCTCCCTTTTCAAGGCAAACACTGTCTGGGGGGAAAAGGAAAAAAAAACCTGTTTAGTTTGTTTAAAAAATATCTGTCCCAGAAGGCATTTTCCCTCCATTGTTCTGAAAGATCCACAGAGCCACAATGCTGATGAGAGCCAGAGGTTTAGGTTGCATGCTGGCATCAACAAACCAAATTCAGGTGAAGATTACGTCAACATCCCCCAAGCAAAAGGCAGGAGAAGGACTCCAGATTTAGAAAAGCTTATCTCAGAGTTCAGCCGCTGTAGATCACGGTCCCCACAGCTACCAGTGGCTGTGATACCAGGGGAACACTGGAACCCACAGCAGTGACAGATCACTGCCAGCTCAGTGCTGCCTGGCATGAGGAAAGTCAATCAAGAGAAGCTTGTATAAGCTCGAGAGCTCAGAAAATTATTCAATAAACTTACTAACTCCCAAAGGGCACCCACCCTACCCCTTTAGATCAGATGGCTCAGGGCTTCAGCTGCAGCTAAGAGTTGTTTGAATGGGCATGTTGGTGCCTGTACATGAAACGTGCTCCGTAGTTCTGCCCCAGCTTTCACCATCACAATTCACCACTACACTTATATATCAGTGTCAGTAAGTAGAATAAAATCCCTTTTCTAAAAATATAGGCTTGTTACAGCAGACTTAGGTTATGAACCAGGCTCAAGGCGATACTATACTGGGGCCAGAGCCCTTGCATGGAGGCAAAGGGCAAAAGTCAAGGTCTTGGTTACTTCTGCAACAAAGATAAACCACTGGATCAGAAAAACCAAGTTGACGCTTTGCTCTGCCCCGTCATAGAACTCTAGTCCTCACCAGCACTGCAGTGGGCAGCCGTTCTTGTCAGCTCTGTCTTCAGCTGTGCTCCATTGTATTCAGAGCTCACTTGGAAACTGAGCAGTATTTACTGTCATGCAATGAATGTTACAGATATATTTAACAACTGTACTGCAAATACACTTAAGAAAACTCAGCCTTGATATTTATAAAGTTATGAACTTAGAACAGCTAAATAATAACCCAGGACACACAAAAAAATAAAATGTTGGAGGTATTCAGATAAGATGCACTGTATGGGGAGGGAAAAAATTAAGAACAAAACTGTCTCCCTTATAGTAAATACAAAGCTGCAAACCCAACACTAGTGCTTTTGCCTACAAGCCTTTCCTGTGTCTCTGTTGTGTCTCTCTCGCAAACATCAATTCCAAATATATTCATAGTCTATAATCAAAGGGGATCCCATAAATCTGTTTGCATTACTTTCACTTCAGTTAAAGTGATAGGCGACGTCAAACTGCTGCCAGTTTCTGCCACACTCGCTGATTTGTCAGACAGATGGGTAATTTAAAGGCCATGCGCTGCATTGTGTCATGAAAAATACGGTTGGGCTGGGAGACTCTGACAGACAGAGGCTTGGATGATCGATGTATGTATTGTGACACTTCCTCACAAAAGATTATCGGTGTTAGCCTGCAATCTCATATATCAAAGACTTCTGGTGAATACTGGAGCAAATCCTCCTCAGCAACTCACGCAGCCATTGATAAAATGAGGCTGAACTCTTAGCCAGTGTTAGGATTAACAGCTGAAAGGGAAAAGGAAGAACAAAGGATAATAAATCATAGTTCATAGTTTAGACTTATTAAGCGTATTTCACCAAAGGATTTCTAGGTTGAAGAATTAAGTTCTCCACTCACCACACTCGCCTAACAACAGTGCCACAGCTATTCTACCTAACATGCACATCCCTCTGGGGTTAGTTTATAAAAAAACCCATGATGTTTCTCAAATAAACATGCTAACCACAAGATTTTTAATATTCTGTGTTTGAAAGGATTAAGTAATTTCCTCTCCAAAGACACATAAAGGCTTTTAAACCATAGAGAACATGGACAGAAATCAGGTTTCTTGCACACTCACCTACGCGCTCCCCATAGAGGGATTCACAGGGATCAAGCGCCACCACCACTCTAGTAATGGTAACAGTATTTTTATTCCAGAAGCACGGTATACACTGACTGTTTTAGGGAAGGTGTCAGAGTTGCAAGGTGCAGTAATACCACAATGATCTCAGGCACAACAGCTGTTGGTAGCTGCTTTATTGTTTTCTAGGAAGCAGATGATCTACATAAATCCAGTTCTGTCTGCTTTCAGCCCCACTCCCAGTGCAGCATCCCTCAGATGGTGCGACCCACATTGAGTACTGTCATTCAGGCACCAACTGAAGGTCAGCAATGTGCCATATGGAGTTACGCCCTTGTGTTGTGCTCACATCTGCACAGTCTTCCTAAAGCACAATTATTTTGCCTCCCCATATGTCCATCCACTTGTTCGGCTCTTGTTATGCTGCTTGCCAAATTGGCTTTTCAAAAAGTACAAATACTGAAGCAGCGGGATCTGCCCTTGTCCTGACTCCAGCTTTTATCCCAGTGTAACAATCACATGTGCAATTTAGGCATTTTGTACTTCCAGGCAATGCCTCCTCGACCACCTAGGATGTGGTTTTTTGTGTCGTTTAAGGCGGGGAAGGAAGGGAGGAACCTCTTGAAAGCCACCATCTTATTTCTGGACTACTTTCATCACAGTGCTCAGTACATCACTCCCCAGTGCTTGTTCCCCCAAAATCTTTAGCTGCTACTCAGCAAGTTTTCAATGGAAAGGAACAACTGTTAAAAGGATCCAGGCAATTCAAAAAGTCTCTTCACCCATGATACTAAGAGCACTTCAGACAAAAAATATTTAAAAACCACCCCATTTGCCAGTAGACATCACTTTTCTCTGTTCATTTTCATACCTACATTGGTGTTTACTTAACAAAATCAAATCCAGTTTCATCTCTGTGCATGCCAGAGTGTTTGTGCACACAAGGTATGTCTGTTTCTTAATTTTAGCTGCATTAGTTGACCTAAATAAAGATAGCCTTCCTATTACAGATTTTTCTGAGTTTTCATTCACTCTTGTTTTTGCTTATGAAGTCTCAGTGCTGCAACTCTGACAGCAGAGGCGGGTATCTGACTGGGGAAGAGTTGGCTTCACTTACATATTTACTGCAATATTTTTTTTTTTTTACTTTGTAAGAATATGATACTTGCTTTTACCTTTCAGAATGGATTAAAATAAAATGATTCGTTTAAAGTTTGAGCATAGCAATCCAAAACACTGGGCCACCAAACTAAAAAAATAAAGTGGCTCTCAGTCAAAAGTAGTACATTCAGGATGCTGAAATCTGTAATGAACGTAATTTCCTTGGGCTCAAATGAGCAGTCACCTTTCTCCCCAATTTTGTTTATGGATGTCACAGGGATGACTCTGCCAGATTGCTAGGGACATGGTTTGTCAGCATGTAGCTTCACTTCCTAAATATCTATGGGTAGTTCATTGTCAAAGCGGAGCTCTCAAACTCAAAAGAATAGGTTCAGGTTCTTAGGCTACCTACAAAACCACGAGAGCAAGCATCTACAAAAAGTCATAATCACTTTAGCTAAGTGAAGGTTTTGATACACACACCCAGAAACCAATGGGATCATTTTCAGATCAGTGACTTTTTCAAAAGCTGAAACTTGGAAAAATTAGAGGACAGGGTAATCCCTGTCCTCTAATATGGATCAAAAGTGTTCTAGCGGAAACACCTACACTGAGCATCCTGAAACAGCAACAGCATGGTAAACTTGTTTAGCATATGCATTTATGAATGAGGTAGATTATGGATACAGTAATTTTACAGAGGTGGTACAGAGTTCCCACTATTTGAGTTCCCTGGGCAAGTGTCAGGATTAGGAGCTGACTCCTCAGGAGCCAGGATCTATGTGCATCAGCCTTTGCCAAAAGCTTCCTCACACTGCACTGCTTCATGCTGACTGTGCACTGAACATGTCACAGCTCATTAAAACCTTCACGGATTTCCTGGGAATTGCACTGATTACCGTGCAGCATACAGGCTAGAAATTAGTGAGCCACTGAAACAGTTTGTCACGTAAAACCTAAGCCTGCCCAGTTTTCAGGCACATTCAAGTAACTTTTACTAAATCCTACTCTTACATTTGGGACTCAGGTACTGGTTTTGTGTTGAAAAAGTACTGGAAATTTCAGAGATTCCCATATCAGTAGTTTGGTGGTTGATCATACTTTCAGGTCAATAAATATGTAATTTATAAGTAATTTCTAATGATATTATTTAACAATTAAATTTTAATCATAACCATTAATTATACTGTGGCTATTGCATTAATCATGAACAACTAATTTATTAACTGCAATTAATTTTTATATGTAGCCATTTTAAGTTATTAGGTCTCAAATCAAAACATTAAATATCATCAAAATAAAATATTTGTTTGCATCAGAACATGACTCTTTAAATACCTTCCAGTTTAATAAGTCCTTTCTTGTCAATAACAGCTTTCTGGGCATCTATTTGGCTATATCACTTAGCACTGATGCCTAAAATGATAGTAATACAAAACTATGAAGAGATTAAGAGAAAATGGGGTTGACTGAAGAGAGGAGTATTTCAGAAGTAAGGTTCAGTGAAGTGGCAATGTCCAACAAGGAGAATATAATTATTATTTTCTTTAGTGCTCCTTTTAAAAAGGAGAATCAGTTCAGCCTGCTCTTTATCCAGTGTATCATCTGGCCTCTAGCAGTAAATTTATCATTTGTGTTCCCTCCTCCTTTGATGCGGTTATTGGGGGGGAAGGAAATCATTGCATTGTGGGCTGTGAATCACTCATAATGTAACAGTGAGACCCTATAATGGCCTTAGGTACATCAGATAATTTCAAATTGAAAATTACAAAACTATGAATGCAAATGCCCAAGGATGATCTAAGCAGCAGAAACCTCTGTTTACCGCACCGTGTGAGTGAGACGGGGCTGCCAAGGGCTGTAACTTACTGGATACACTCAGTGTCCTTCACACGGCAAAAGGAATTAGACTGAGCTTTAAGATGTGGGAGGTAACGTAACTTTAAACATAACACATGTCCTGACCCAGAAAGGGGCAGTGATACTTCAAAGCAGATGAGGCACATGTGGAACCTTCGCACAATCCTCAAATACACTCTCATAAGCAAATTTTGTGCCTTTTACTTTTTAGCAATCAAACTAAACCGCCCAGAAGCCTCAGCCACTGGCTCACAGGTGCAGCACCAGGGAGACACAGCACATGAAGTTAATCCCTTCTTCGGAAACTCTGGCACCCGAGTCGCAAAGGAGAAGACAGCTGCACAGGGCCGAGAGCAGAGCGCGCACTGACAGTGAGACACAGCCAAGCAACGCCTCAGGCTACTGATACGTTCAGAATAAAACCTGTTAGCTTAGCAGAGACATGGTTCATGCTGCTGCCCAGAAAGCCCAGGTGAGAGCCAAGCTGCCTGAGCCCCTCTCACAAAGGGGGACCAGCCTTGCTTTGTAGAGGGGCTGGGAGAAGAGACCCTTCAGAAGCCCAGTATGCCCTCAGACACCCTGGCTATGGGAGCCTGATAGCTGAAAAAATAGGATTTATGGAGTGGGGAAGGGAGGAGTGAGCACAGGAGCTCTTCTGACACCAAGTGTGCAGGGGATCCCCCTGTCCAGGGGATCCCCCAGGGGCTGAGGGAGGCATGTGGCCAGGGCAAACTCACAAAGAGACCCATGGCATGCACCACACAAAGACAGCAATAGAAGTTATCTTCTGGTTCACTTGCTGGCCAAGGGAAAAGTCAACAACAACCAAAAGTCTTCATTTTTCAGGTAAAAGAAGTATGTTACAGTAAGTTTCACTTGGGCTTGAAACACATACGTTGTTCAATTTGAAACACCTTTTCTGTCCGAAACTCAAAGACAAGATATTTCAAAACAAAACCTGAAAATATTGAGACTTTTTCAAGGGTATTTTTTCAACTTCAGCTAATTCCATTAACATGGAAAAATATTTACAGCCCATCTAAAAAAGCAGCTTTTAGCCAAAATGAAGATAGTCACGTGGAGAATGGTGTCCAAATCTACTAGGGAATGAAGACAGGAACTGTTTTGCAGTAATATTAATAGCTGCAGTATCTCAGGCTTCTTTACTGTGTACTGTATTACTACTGTAGCTTATTTAATCAGAATACTGAGAGTTGAATACAACCAAGTATTGATAGGTTCCCACGACACATGTCTGCAGACACTGCTCCCCAGTTCACAGCCCCAGCTGTGCATGGCACTGCTTGAAACCAAGGATGGGTACTCTGGGAGCAGTCTATTCAGTTAGCTTTAAGACCAGTGCAGGAATACACTGAAGAGAAGACGGCTACTTCCAATTTACCCCTGCAGAAACCAGCCAATAATGAGGCATCTGAGGGAGGAATAGCTCAGTCAGGGTAATCAGCCTTTTAAGCTAGGGCCAGGACCCTTCAGCAAAATAAACTTTGTGCTGAACACATCCCCACCACCCAGCTCTCACGTGTCTGATACCACTTTTCCAGCTTAGGCACAAAAGGAAAGTGATACGGAGACATGGAGCAGGTGACATGGAGAACCCATCCCAGTATTGAAGGCAGGGCTATTCAAATAATTTGTATCACACTCTATTCAGCAGGGAGCTACATGTTGATTCCAGCCCTGCCTTAGAAGGAAAAGGCAGCAATGGGCTGCAGATACCTCCTGAAAGAATGGCCAGAGTCACAAGATATCTTCCAGGAATGCACAAAACATCACATGTCTTGGACCTTGCTGAGATTGTGGCTGAAGTCACAAACAGTGCAGATCTGTAACAAAGCCTGTTGATTCTGAGCCCTAAAAGTGGCAAAGGGAACAGAAAAGGATAACCGTGGGCATAATCAAAGTTGAGGTCTATCAGGCGTACTTTCTACTCAGTAATGATATCAAAGTACAATCATGACAGACCAAATCTCACCCAAACCTGAAGCAAATATCTTAACTGAAACCTGCACTCACAATGCATGATTTACTGCCTTCCTCTTTTCCGACAGCTTTTATAGTTGAGGCTCCCAGAGCAGAGGAAGTGAGGAGAGCTACTGTCAGGTCATGCCATCTATGCAAGGTTATGCAGCAGCTTTGGGGGAAAAAAAATATGGTATTTACAAGTTCAGGACTCGTGACTCACATCCCTTGTTTTAACCACAGCACCACACATTTCCACACTTGAATGCTGACCAGACTAGAATGTGGTTCAAGAAAAAAACAGTGGTTGGTTTGCAAAAGAGTTTTCTCTTTCCTTTGGCATTTTCAGGGAAAAGGAGATTGCATTTGTCCATCATCCACAATAGGGAGGGCTTTGGAGCATAGCAACAAGAGCAACAAACATTTGCTGGGTGCAACAGACTCATCCTTGAGGTATTGGTGGCTTGCTGGGAGGAGCATATTAGACCACAAAGGACCATAACTGGTCTTACTCAAACTGTAATTAAGTCTCATCATGCTTTCCAGGGTGAATTATTTGATTGTCTCTTCAGGAGCAAGCTGGGATTATGGTGTGCACAGAGGAAAAGCACAATGTTCTTTACCCACCTAGGGTATAAGATAATGCTGGAGACTCATGAGATATTTCTGGTGAGAACAGTTATCATTTTTCCTTGCCACAGCCAAAAATGTAAAATCCTGGCCTACCACACAGTCAAGTTGCCTCTTTGTTTAGGGTCTGGAAACAGACACAAGTACCCCCAACCCATCCCTGGGTACCCGGCCCTTAAATGGCTCTGCTACTACCTAGAGCAAGTAGATGGTAAACCTCCACCAGTTCCTAGGTTGCTCTGGGCTTGTCTCACAACGATTTTCTTCTCCTGGGATGAGACTCATACAGTTCGTTATCATATTTACATATTTACAGCGCACAGAAAACCTCTTGTCCCCCAAAAGCTCCTATGTTAAGTTGGATGGAAGAGCTCCTTAGGACACAAGCACCTTACTGTTTCTAGGAGTGAACACACAGGGAAACAAGTACTAAAATCCTGACATGGAACTCTCCTTCCCATTTCAGGTATGCTACTGAGATCCAACACTCTATGCAAATATCTCGCTGCCATGTTTCCCCTATGCAGCTTGACCAGTCTACCAAGTACCAGCTCTGCATTTTGAAGTTACTCTTTTCCATGAGCATCCCATTGCCACCTCTCTCATACAAACTCTGTTATACACCCAGGTTTCAACTTACCAGAGACAGTGACCTGTTCCCCAGCAGCAGAAAAAACCCCAGGTACACCTCCTCTCATTTTTCAAAAGTCTGCTCCACTCAGAGTGCCCACCCAGCCTTCAGCACTGCAAGAAGGGACACTGCTCTCGGCAGGTCTCGCTTCAAAGTTTCTGTATACCCCACTCCTTAAAGTTACCAGCCACTGAAGACTGAAGTGCCTACCTGGATAATTGCATTCCCTAGAAGAATCCCCAAAAGGAGGGGAAAAGAAGGAATATGTTTATGTGTGGGGAAAGAAAAAAAAAAAAAAAGAAAGAAAGAAAAAAAAGGCAGAAACATCTTAAAATGCTGCAGAAACTGCCACTGTTGCTGCAAAGAGCGCAAAGTGTTTGCAGTCTTCTTCCAGGAACAGTTCCTAATCCAAGACTAAAACTGGCATATAGAATTGGAGGATTTTATTATTAACTTAATGTTTATATTCAAAGTGAGATTAAGTTAAGACTAAGACTTAACAGACATAGCTCATAAGCTCTTCAGGCTGTCTAGTATCTTTGCGTTACTCACACAACGGCAGACACAGTGATTTGGGTTTTCTTCTGGTGCCACAACATGAACCACAGTAGTTTGTACAAGAACAAAGGCATCCAGAACCACAGCTCCTCTGTAGAAAGTAAGGATGCAATATCTTTTGATTTTTAGTTATCACTCTGTACAATAACTTTAGTATGAATAATAGCATTAATACATTATCTTACACTTTTTTATTTCTAGAGCTCAAGCACCTTCAGAGGAAGGCCACAGCATTACTCGTTCTGCATTTGAGCAAACGGATTCCTACACAGTTACCAGAAATACATAAGCAGGGAGTTAAGGAAGGCAGGGTAAATTAGTTTTGGGACCGTTACCCAATGCAGAATACAATACAAGATGCACAGCTCCCAGCAACCCAACTGGAACAAGGCAATATGGGGTTCAGCACTGATTCCGGGGTGCTGCCAAGAAACAAATACATGTACTGGCCGCAGCACATCTGTTTCATTTGCATGTGCAAATCATGGATCTGTACAGGCAGTCCAAGTAAGCAACTGCATGTGCATTTGTGCACATCTCAAAAAAGATGTACCTTCATTTGTGGGTTTCCTCCTAAGCCCCAAGACAGTCATCTGACTCCAAGCCAGGCCTGCATGGCTTAGGCACACCGTACTCCAAGTACTATTGTGGAGCACCAGTGAAGTGCTGCCTGGAAAACTGTGATAACGAGCCTATTCCCCCAGTCGTGGACAGATCACTAGTTCTACCTGGGGGCAGACAGGCAGCATCTATCCCCAAACCCTATTTGTGAATTCTTCCTCCACATCAGAAATAACATGAGCCTGTTACAAGTGAGAGGTGATGCCAGTCCGTGGGCTTCTTGCCCAACAGGAAATTCATTAGTCACTGATTACATGTTTCCAGCTGCAGTGCTCGGCACATCCTGGGAACTGTGCGTTAGGACATGGGTCCCACACCAGGGAGCTTCCCCCCCCACGCCATAAGCCTGCTACAGCAGGAATGAACCTCACAGATACTGGCGTCATTTGCAAAAAGTAAAAAATGAAGTAAACCAGGAGCTATGTGTGTCACATTTTCATTGCAAGTGACAAAGGGAGATCACCTGCTGTGGCAGGCAGAGCTCCCCTCTCTGATTTTTCACCAGCTTATGAAGGCAATTGGCTCCAGAAAGGTTAAGCAAAGGGAGAAAAGCCCCAGAAACCAGCAGCAGCCACTGAAGGAGCTCAGTGCTGCTGTTCCAGCACCCCCTGTAGTTCTGCCAATTACTACTTGGGCGATTACAACACATCTCCAAGCTAGTGGCAGAGAAGCCTATTAAAGACCATTACTTGAAAATAAGTCACCAGAATGAGCTTCTAACAGCACTGCTACGTGGGCAGCTAGTGTGGAGTGACTGTCATCCTCGTGGGCTGCATTCAAACTGCTGCCCACCTGTAGGTAGCAGCCAGAAAGTAATTACTAGTAATTAATAATCCATAGGTTTGGTGTCCCTCCATTCATTTGAGGAGTCCCAAGTGCCTGGCAGGACTTAACTAAACCTCACAGCTGTATGGAATGTAAATACTGTGTTCTCACACAGAAATCGAAGGCACATAGAAGTCATGGTAGCATTACAAGGAATCACTCAAAATTTGAGGGTAAACAGGCCTTCTGAGCTTTAACAAACCTATCAGCTTAAGAGTGATTTACCTTGAAAGGGATGCACAGACTAAGGAACCCAAATAGTCCTCATTTTGGAGGCTAGTCTTTAAAATTCCAGCTGCTGTGCCTTGTTCAAAGTCACGCAGTAAATCAGCAGTGAGCACCTGAAAGAACCCAGAAGTCCTGGCTTCCAAAATGACCAGCAGCTCATATTTTGCGAAATTTTTGGCTGCACAGCAGCCTTTTTACTTTCAATTTTGTAGAATGAAGAAGAAAAATAGGCTTTCGGTTTTTTGTACAACAGTCTGCTTCTAGTTCCCTTCCCCAGAAAAGGGCTTTGCATGCGCAAACCGCAGGGCAGTACTGCTAAAGCATTGCTTTTTTCTAAGTAACGTCCCATGAGTACAAAAGGGTGATGGTGACAGCAAAATCCAGCCTACACTCTCACTCCTTCGCAGGTAATTTTCAGTGACAAGAATGAGATCACTTTCTAAAGCTTTAAAGTAAACAAGAGCAGTTCTCTCTGAGGGAAAAGTTATCTTTTTTTTTCTTAGTTGAGGTTTTTGGTAAACCAAGCCTCTGAGAATTTCCTGTGACAGTATGCGTGGCAATGCTAAACGGAATGGATTGGCTGAAAGCAGCAACTAAGCAGACCATCTGAAAGAAGCATCTCACCTTCCCCTCTGCACATATTGGGGCTTTTAATGTTTACTTGCTGGCATTGGTAACAGCCCCACTTTTGATCCATGAGGCCAAGGGGAAGAGCTTGAAGTTCCATTTCACAGAGACTACTGACAACCACCAGCTGCTGTGGTTTCTGAGAGACACTTCAAGATAGCCAGACATTATTATTTCCCAAGCTCTAATCTCCATGGCAGTCCCCTGCAGGCTCAGAATGACACCAACACAGTGATGGGGATGTCCTCAAGACAACCTGTCTTCAGCAATACATAGCTCACCAGGCCATGTGGCCACTCTGATATGTTCCCTGTTGCTGGATGAGTAGTGTCCCTGCCACACAGCTGTCAGTCCTTGTCTTGGGCCAAAAGAGTGACTGCTGGTCTTCTAAGCCTCAAACTTCTGGGGGAAGAAGCAAAGAACAGCAGCCTGGCTCTAAGGGATCCATCACTGCAGCAGTTGCACAAATACCTATAAAGGCTTCACCTTTATACATTACTGCAAGGAAGAAAGATCAGCAATCCACCGCAGAACCACTAGCCCTTTTTCATTTCTTCACTCTTCCGCTGATGCTGTATGAGAGCTCAGCAAAAAGCCATCCTACAAATAGCAGCCTATGGCTAATGATGGGGTAGAGCTAAGTGTATTTATTCCTTGTTGTCCCATCCTGGTGGAACAGAAGCTCCTGCTAGAGATGACCTGCAGACATCAAGTGAGTGGGGTCCTATGACACTTTACTGAGATATTTGCCAATCTAACAACCAATTTCAGTGGTGGTGCTGTGACATGATCTTGAGTAGAGACCAAGGGGAAAAGCTGCCTGCAGATCCAAGCCAAGCACCATGGGCACAGCTCCCAGGCAAAAAGGCATCAGGGCTTGTGCTTGACTGGTCTTCTTTAAATAGGCTGTTCCAAAAAGTGCCTGTGATTTTCACAGCCAGTCCTATTAACACAGTCCTGCCTAATACTGATGGGTCATCCATCCCGAGATCCTTTTCTTGATCCACAGAAGTCCGTGGAAGGCATTAGCCATGGCAGGGGAGCTCTCAGGAGTCTCAGCCAGCTCTGCAGGGAGGCCATAACTCAGGGCATGCTAGAGTGTGAGAAGAACAGGGGAAGGAGGCTGGTCACCAGCCCATTGCTCCCAGAGGGCAGGACTGCAGGGCACCAGTCTGTCTCATCACGGGGAGGTGCAGGGAAACAAGGACTGAGACAGATATCAAGGAGAGGAAGAAACCACAGAAGGAAATGGAAGGGAACGTGTAGGGCAGGAGTCCAAGGGAGGCACAGGTAAGGAAAAGAGCAGGCGGTTTGAGAAAGAGAATAGGATCATGACGAAGGAAGAAATAAAGATGGAGGATGGACAGCAGCCCTGCCCCCCAGAGCAAAGGGCAACAGAAATCCCCTTGCATCAATCAGCCCTGTATTCTTGCACACATGCTTCAGCCTGAATTTGCACTGCAAGGCTCACAAACACTCTGGAATGGGCCTCACCACATGAAGACACAAAAACCGTATGAACAGTGCCTTTGTTAACTTTACTTCATGATGGGAGTGGGGGAGAAGTCACGATTTGAAAACATGGGGTAGCAATACCGCCTTTGCTGTATGGTTTGCAGACCCAAAAAGAAGAGGGCTGTGTTGCGGGGGAAGATGCTGAACAGCTCTGAAAAAGTCTAACAGACTTTTGCTTCTTTGTGACATAACCAGACACATTGGTGAACATACCAAAACCATTAACATATTTTGTCTTCCACCAAAACTATCACAGATAAAGTTTTCCTACAAGTATTTTTCAGATTTTTTGGGAGAGAGAGCTCAGTACTCACTACAGAAAACCACAGTACTCATTTTCAAATTATGAACAAAATTACAATTTTCAGAAGTTTTAAAGAATGTTTTAATGCCAAAAAATTCTCCTTTGTCATCTTCCCCCTATCCCAAAGCTTTGTGAAAAAAAACTTTCTCCCTGTACTGTGGATATTCTCTTCTCTATAATTAGTACTTTCATTATGCAGAAAAAAAGTGTTTTGCTATAACTTCTCCCAATGGCTACGAAAAGCAAACATATGCCCAAGTGAAGCATTAAAAATGGAAAATGAAAACCGTTTGGTTTCTCTTTCAATGGAGGTAAACTGTGAAACAGAAATTTGGAAAATGTAACTTCAGTGAGTTATCTTGTTCCAGTGGGAAACAACCTCTATCTCTTGTAATCCCTGAAAATGTAAAGATAATAATTTGACTGATTCTGGGAAATTCAGAGATAGGAATTTTCTGAGTTATGAATCTAAATGCCACTCTCAAAACAGAGTTAAATTGTGTTCCTTTGCTTTTCCTGAACAACCAAGACAGCTATGAAATTACCTTCAATCAAACGATACAAGGCAAACTATAAAACCCAAAGAACCCTTCCCCCTGCTCCCCCAAATCTCTCAAAACCCCACACAGGAAAGCAATCCCTCTCCAAGATCACCGCATAGTCACTGGCCTCGCACAGTCTGTAAGAACACCATGCACTGAGGCATGTTGGGCTGTACTTTCATGTCTCCCTACCCAACAGTAAACCAAAACCCACTGACTGTGCAGAAGTGTCCTTGTCCCTGCTGGGGATGAGTGGAGCATAGCTGGGGGCTTGCTCCTGGGGCTGCATGAATGATTTCCCCTTTCTTCAGCCAGAAAGTAAGTGTGTGCACGTGTGCATATACTCCTATATACTTAATGTGTACGTTCATGTATATTTATACACTTATCCCCCACCAAAAGCATAACTCATAAGGAGCCAATTCTCCACTGAGAGACTGCTACTAGAAAAGTCAACCAAACAATAAATAATAACCTTGATCTTTCCTGTGCTAGCTTTCTTCATGAAATACAGGCCTGTGATGTCTTTTTTTTTTTTTTTTCCAAACAGCAGAAGGATGTCTAGTCATTTTCTTGTTTCACTTTCAGTATTCTTCAGCTTTAGTTAATTTCACAGGCCAGGGAACAGAGATGATCCTATTCTTCCACAGAATCTAGCTCAATAGGATTCTTTCCACCCTATTTCCCAGATGTACATTTGATTTTTCTAATGTTCTCCCTGATACAATAATCCTTCAGCTCGCTCTCTTTTACATTGCCTCTTTTGAGCCCCTTGCCCTCCCTGCAGCAGCGCTGGAAGGCGAGGAACTGAGGATCCCTGTTCAGAGCCAGCCCCCTGCATGTGCCTTGACTGCGCAGGCTAACAGAGGCTCTGTTGTGCTCTGCACTGATAGAAATGTACCAACCGAGGGAGTGAAAGGCAGAGGATAGATTTGTATTATACAACGTTAGCGCTATCAAAATACAGCTGGGCCTAAAGAGCCTATTCAGAAGCTCTAGATCGTGCTTAAAAAGTAAATAAGGTGTCTTGAGCACAGCTGCCTCGAAAATGCAGCTTAGTGCAACAGTTAAGACCACCTTACAAAGTAGCGTAGGAAGCTGAGTTTGTTCTCTTAGTTTCCTTAGGCACCAAAAGAAAATTGGAAGAGACTGACCTTCAAATACTGAAGCTGCATGCTTGGTTAATAGCTAGACAAATGGCATAATGGTATTTTGCCAAAAGCCAGAGGGATGCAACATATTTGCCCAGGTGATTCAAGTTAGGGCTACTTTTAAAATCTGTTATTAGGTGTGAAAGTCACCCAAGCAAACAAGCCCAGCACAAGGGCCTCTGCACCGCTCCTACCCTGCAAAAACACTTTATGGCCCCTACTGCTGTAACTCTATAACTCTCTCCTGAGAGTAAAGGCGATGACTCTGGCTGGAGAAGGGCCACAGTGGCGAGAAAGCTGCTGTCATCTCTGCCCAGTCCTTATGTTTCAAAGAGCCATAACCAAAAGCCAAATCTCAAAGTGTAACAGCACTCAATACTTATGATAAAACAGTTGGGGTTGGAAGGGACCTCTGGACATCATCTAGGCCAACCCCCTGCCAAAGCAGATTCACCTACAGCAGGCTGCACAGGACCAAGTCTCAGCAGGTTTTGAATGTCTTCAGGGAAGAAGACTCCACAGCCTCTCTGGGCAGCCTGTGACAGGGCTCTGTCACCCTCAAAGTAAAGACGTTCTTCCCCATATTCAGAAGGAGCTTCCCGTGTTGCAGTTTGTGCCCGCTGCCCCTTGTCCTGTCGCTGGGCACCACTGAAAAGAGCCTGGCCCCGTCCTCTTGGCACCTGCCCTCAGGATATTTGTAGACATTGGCAGGTCCCCTCTCAGTCTTCTCCAGGCTGAGCAGGCCCAGCTCTCCCAGCCTTCCGTCACAAGGGAGATGCCCCGGTCCCCTCACTGCCTTTGCAGCCCTGCGCTGGGCCCTGCCCAGCAGTTCCCTGTCTCTCTTGGACTGGGGAGCCCAGTGCTGGACACAGAACTCCAGCTGCAGCCTCCCCAGCGCAGAGCAGAGGGGCAGGATCACCTCCCTCGACCTGCCGGCCACTCCTCCTAATGCACCCCAGGGTCCTTCTGGCTGCCTTGGCCACCAGGGCACACTGCTGGCTCGTGGGCAACTTGCTGCCCACCAGCACTCCCACGTCCTTCTCTGCAGAGCTGCCTCCCAGCGGGCCAGCCCCAGCCCGTACCGGTGCATGGGGTTGTCCCTCCCCAGGTGCAGACCCTACACTTGCCTTTGCTGGACTTCATCAGGTTCCTCTCTGCCCGGCTCTCCAGCCTGTCCCGGTCTCACCGGATGGCAGCAGCCTCCTGGTGTATCAGCCACTCCTCCCAGCTCTGTGTCACCTGCAAACGCTCTGAGGGTAGCTCTGTCCCTTCATCCAGGTCACTGATGAGTAAGTTGAACAGGACTGGGCCCAGTACTGACCCCTGGGGAACACCGCTAGCTACGGGCCTCCAGCTACGCTCTGTGCTGCTGGTCACAACCCTCTGAGCTGTGACAATCAGCCAGTTCTTAGTCCACCCCACTTGTCTCCTCATCTAACCCACACTTCCTCAGTTTACGTGTGAGGGTGTTATGGGAGACAGTGTCAAAAGCCTTGCTGAGGTCAAGATAGACAACATCCACTGCTGTCCCCTCATCTACCCAGCCAGTCATTCCATCCTAGAAGGTTATCAGGTTGGTCAGGCCTTTTCTCTTTGGTAAATCCATGTTGACTGGTCCTGATGACCTTCTTCCCCTCCATATGCTTAGAGATGACCTCCAGGATGAGCTGTTCCATCACCTTTCCAGGGATGGAGATGAGGCTGACCAGCCTGTAGTTTCCTGGGTCCTCCTTCTTGCCCTCTTTGAAGACTGGAGTGACACTGGCTTTCCTCCAGTCCTCAGGTACCTCTCCTGTTCTCCACGCCCTTTCAAAGATGATGGAGAGTGGCTTGGCAACAACACCTGCCGGCTCCCTCAGCACTCAGGGGTGCATCCCATCGGGCCCCATGGATTTGTGGGTGTCAGGTTTGCTCAAGTGATCTCAAAATGATCCTCCTTGACCAAGGGAAAGCCTGCCTTTATGGATTTATCCCCCCCGAAAAACAAGATAGGGACAACCAGAACAGTGCCAGGCTCTCATGGGCAAATTGAGAGGCCTCTGAACTAAGCATTACAAGTGGCCAAGGGGCAGCACACAGACATGTCTGTGGCTCTGAAAGGCACAGACCCCCTGCTTCCTCCCCAGAGGAATCTACTCCTGACCTATGTTTGGCCGATAGACTTTAACAAGGCAGGAGATACTTTCTACTTACGTATAGGATATGGCTGAGAAATATGTCTGTGCACAGAATTCTACAGAAACTTTGCTCTTCATTGACTTTGCTATGATTTTTTTCTTCATCATCAGTTCATGATTTCTCTCACTAATCACTTAACACTATCAGTAAGTCTGAGAAGCATTTTTATGAATTTGGGTAGGAAGGATAATTACTGTTGTAGAACAACTACCGCATAGTAAATTCAAAACAAGCAGCCCCCAGAACCCACAAAGAACCTATCCTTTAACTTCAACACATGTGCCTATTAAAAAAAGGCTAAGAACTTATATGGCAGCAAATGGTCTCATATGTTACTGTGGCTGGCCAGCTTCTTCCTCAGCCTGCTCAAATCATCACAGGGGAGAGACATTGCTGTTGACCTCTTGGGGCAATACTTTTAAACAGATGCCACAGCAAACAGTTTACCTCATTTTGAAATCTCTGGTTCTCATGACAAATTTTTAGCCTTAAGGTAATGTGAAAAGAGACAAGCTAACCCCCCACCCCCCCAAAAAAAAAAAAAATTATAAAAAGAGAGATGGAGGAAAAAAAAAAAGGTGGTTGGGAGAGAAGAGCATTGCTGCTCCTAACAGAGAAGTGACATGCCAGTGTGTTTGTGACACCTTACCTTATCCCCTGGCTGTGGTCTCATAAGAGAGACTTGATCATAGCCTCGTCGAACCAAAGCCCACAGTGCATCAAGTTTGCCCTAGAATTAAAAGAAAAACCCAAACAAACAAATTAAAAAAAAAGCATTCACCACTCAACAACAAGACGTGACCCAGAAAGATCCAGCCTTTCTGTATTAAACGGCCTGCACAAACATTGCTCCTGTGCCCTTGCGTTCTGTATACTGTTTAGTGGGACAGCCAGAAGACAGACCTCAATGGGGTAACATGTACCTGATATGCAAAAGGGTAAATTCAGCCTGCTCAAAACTCACTGAGGATGACTGTAGTTTAATGTGAACAACTCCCCTAAGAGGCACAATAAGACAGGTGTTACATTAACAAAAGCACTGTACTGATGGGAGGCAAGCTGGAGCACGGGGGGGGACGACGACAATGATCTCATCCCCCAAAGCACTGGTTTGGGACATGGCCACACACTTCTGGGTTGAGCGCAGTGTGCTGCTCACTTGGCCTGCACTAGCCCTCCAGCTTCCTTCTCTGTAAGCGGAGAGAAGGGCTCTGCCCTGCCTCAAGGATGCTGTGAGGATACATACATTAAAAGACAGGAAGACACCAGATAGTATAATGACATAGGAGAAATGGGGATGCAAGTGTGGAGAGACTGAGCGACTTGCCCAAAATCAAACACTATGTCTTGTGGCTAAACTAGAGGGGAACAGAGTTGAATGCCAACCCAGGGCCTTAGCCACAGCGCAGTCAAAGCAAACACGGCACCTTTTATCTGATCTTCTCTGTGTGCTGCCTTCAGATGGCACGGACCAGCAGCTGCCCTCCCCAAGAGTTGAGGTATCTGCTGTTCCAAACCAGGCTGCACGAAAGGACCTGAAAAGGCGGCGTGAGCTGAGAGAGGGAAGATGACCTCATGACCTCGTATTCTCATGACCTCAACACCCTCCACTCTTCCTCAAAAAACTATGGCCACACAGTGCCAGGTGAAATGCACATTCCAAGGAATGGGCAAAGCTGAGGGTTACTGGCCATTTTTCTAAACAGGCTCTCCCAGCTCCACCATAAGAAAGGCGGTGCTAAGGAAGTGGGATGTAGTAACACGCACAACATACGAGACCCGGTGAAACGGAGGGGTAGAGACATTACCTTGATTGGAGTGTACCATTTCCGCTGGGAAGGTGGTTTTCTCACATGGGGCTTTTTCGGCTTGGGTTCCCATGGCTCATACTCCTGTTCAGGCAACTTAATAATAGCATTTTTGGGCTTCTCCAATTTTGCTCCTTCCTCTGTTGACCCCTTGTCTCCCCATCGCACCTGAAGCCAGGAGAGCACACTAAGTAGAGGCAGTTCAGCAGTCCCCACCAGCAGGTGGTTTTCACAGGCTTTAATCTAGTTCCCATCAGATGACCCAAAGCCATGAGATATGAAGCCAAATTGATGAAGGCACCAAACTCTCACTAATCAAAAATATACATTTAAGAGTCAAATAGTCTCACTCAAAAGCTACTTGAACTACTAGGCTTTGCACCTTCCAGTAACCTAAGACGTTGTTATTCACAGCATTCACATTTGGATGCTGGAATTCACAGCATCCAGGGCAAATTAACCCATTTTCAAGTGAAATGTGAGGCACTCTGCCCAGCTCTGCGAGGACACAGGTGCAATACACATCCCGTAGTCTCATATAAAAGGCAGGTGGCAGCACCAGATGAAGGCAGGCAGTCTTTACAGCTAGCCCTAACAGCTCCTGCTGTTCAGTTCAAAAGTGAAAAAAGCACCAGTAGAGAAGCACGTGAATGGTGTAAGAGCATCAGTGCTCGAACTTGTGCAGAACTAAAAACAGCTCTTCCAAAGACAACCTTGCATAGTCACAAGAGAGGTCAGAAACTTCATCTTCCCACACTATACCCTACTTATTTCAAGCTGAAATTCTGATTTTGTTGTCTGACTTACCTCAAACAGAAATCTGACTGCATTCAAGGATATATGATCCATAAGGTTACTCAGCATCAAGGATAAAATTCTCCCAAGGAAAATGGTTAAGGATATTAAGATGAAATACTTCAAATGAAGACTTGCAGGTACCTGCTGAGACACCACTGCTTTCCTTCTGTTATCCCTAGTTTGGTCCAAATCCTCAGCTGGCTTACATTAGCTCCTTTCCCTCAGCTATCAATTAAATCTAGTGGGAGTTGCTGGTGTGACATCCCTAAAAGTGATCATCAGGCCCTTGGCTGACTCCCTGAATGTACATACCACAGGACAGCAAAAGGCAAATTTCTTTCACACACATCAAGACTGGCTTGTGCATGAGTCTCAGGGCAGGATTTGCGTCATTGGCCAGCTTCAACACAGATGTGGTTTTGTGCATTTGGAAAAGGGGTGTGGGGTGGGCACGGGACATAATTGCTGTTTTAAATTCCCCAAACCAACTGCATCCATCCATCCAGGCACAGTGTAGATGGTACCCTCAAATATTCAACACCAGTGTAACTCTGCCTGAGACAAGAAAACTGGACCAGACTGCACTGAAGAGTTTGATTCAGTAAATTAAAACTTCTTTCAGTGCTTATTCCATCTCTTAACCTGCTAATTTTGGTGGCTCATAATTCTAGATTCGGTTTATTATTCAAGTGAATGATGGCAGCTTGATGTCTGTTACTTGGACAGCAGGTGCAATCGGGTGGTCAAGCCCTAATTAAGTCTCAGTCGCTAGTTCAACAAAGCAGCTTTTTTAAAAAACACGTAAAAACATATTGTTACAATTTATAATTAAATGTGCTGATTTTTACACTAAAGAATAAGCCGAATACCTCCATCCTCTTAATCCCACCAACACCTCGACCTCCATAATAAGATGCATCCACAGTTGGCCACTTTTTCTTTGGCAATCCATCTTCATCATCCGATTCCTATGGAAAAGACAGGAAGATATTACTGCTGTTCTCACAAACAGCATAAACTACAGAAAACAAATGAACATCCTATGGTCCAATCCTTGGATATCTAGCTTTGTATGTTACACTTATTTGATGACAAAAAAACAGAAGGCTCTTGTCTCTGCAGCTGCAATTTTAACTAGGGAGGCCAAAGAGGATTGCCTATTCCTCACTCCAGGCAGCTTTTTAGTCAAATATGCATTGAGCTTCAAAATCACAACTGACTTGTAAGGGAAGGCAAAGTTTAGCTGAATTGTACATTATACTGCCTTGCCTCTATTCTATGCAGAAAATGCAGCAATAGGCCCCGAAAAATTATTATTAACTGTACTTTTAGAACTTGATGTCACCTAACAGGGAAAAAGGCTATCACTATGAGTTTTCTGTCCCTCTACTCATGGCAGCTGTAACCAGTTACTCTACATTCCTTGATTCTTTGTAGAGCCTGGCTCAAGCTGTACAATTTGGAACCAGGACTCAGACCGGAGCATCTCCAAATTGTCAGGAAGCTCAGATCCACAGGTTTTGATCTGCAATTATAAAGACTACCGATGATTTTTCTCAAATGTGGGGGAGTCTGAATAAGGGATTTACTTCAGGCACTTTGTTCTGTTCTTGCCTAACTGAGAGCTGGCAAGTGTTTCTGGTTCAACAACCCTGGAAACACATCTCCAGCTCTATCATCGTGAGCCAACAGAAGTCCCTGGGGTTTCTCAGGCTCCCTATCATCACACTGAGTGGAGGCAGCTGAAAGTCACATCATGACACTCTCCAAGTACACACATAATTGAGGAAAGGGCCCAACAAGCCTCGTACAATACCATCCTCATTCCTCACACTTTTTAATAAGGAGAAAGAACTACACCTCATGCTGACAGGCAGATGTGCGTGCTGCTCTTGAACTGGCCATGCACAGTGCCCTCTACTAATATTCAACAGTACAAGTATGCTTCTAGAAACATTGCCTGGGCTTAGTTTTTACTGAAAAAGAAAATAATCAAATGAAATCCAAATACTGGAGAAGGACACAAATTATTGTCAGATTTCTAGGTGACCTTTTCCTCAAAATTGTCCTACATGTTTCTACTGGAACGTAAAAGCAATTGAAAGTCCAAAAGCCAGTAACTGCTTTTAAAAAACATGCCTTAAATTTTGTTTCTTCATATTTAACTCTTAGATTATACCCTGGAGAAAGGTATTTCCATCAGTTTTTTCAGTAACATCTGATCTCTCAGCTATGGCTCATGGGTCAGTTCCTCCAACAAATTCTTCAGTATGGGCAGGCAAGACCAGAGCTGACATTTCCATTAACTAGTAAGGGGGGTGGGTTTGGGGATTTTTTGTTTGTTTGGGTCTGGGTTTTTTTTTTTTGTTGTTTTTTTATCCTGTCAGGGAAATAAACATACAAGGAAGGCATTGTGGTTTGTGTTGGGTTTTGTTGTTGTTTTGGTTTAGTGGTTTTTCTGGTGGGTTGTTTTGAAAAGCCTAACAAATACACAATTTTTATCCCATTTTGTGCCACATCTGAAACCCAGTTAACTACTACAGCAGTTTTAATGAATTTATATTTTATTTCATTGTGAACTCGAGTGCTACATAAAATAACCAGCCTCTTCCATACAATGTAACACAGATTTCAAGCATTCACGTCTAACAACCCTTATTGCCGGCAAGCCTGGCAGTAGCAGGACACAGTTAATAGTGATGGCTGATACTTTTCCAGCTGGTAAAGGTTTTATACCAAATATCCCCTACAACAAACACAGAAAGCAACATCAACAGCTACCACATACATTTTGAAAAGCAATGGAAATCTAACGCTTGTGGTTTAGAATAAGTTTTAGATAACTATATTCAGTTTAATAGACGTAATACCAGACTGCATCAGCTAAAGAGCAGGTCACCATACCTAGGGAGGCTAGTGGTAAGCATAATGAAACAGCAATCCATACTGGATAAAGACAAGGTCAAGTAAAGGGGTGGGTAACATCTGTGTTCAGTGTTATTCCTGGAGGCTTACGTCAGCTCACAGTCTCTTTGATTCCATTTAAAAATCTCTGCTGATCAGAATAATCACAAAGCACCTGGAAACTCTGCTGCAGGAGTGCGATGCTCTCTGAAAGCTCTTTCTAACACAGCATGGCTGCAATTGCATGCTTCATGACGATACTAATCACCCTAAAACCAGCATGATTTTTGGTGTGTATTCTGAAGTTAAATTGTGACAGTGCTGCTGCCCAGGACAAGCGACAGGATCACATACACAGTAATGGTGGCCTCTGGCAACCTCAAAACAGCAGCTGTGGTTGCCTCCTTATATTCATGCCAAGCTACAGCAAATCAGCAGCAAACTGTAAGCGTCTCTTGTGGGTTAGGCAAGTATTTTTCCATCATTTAACTGCCTATGCCTAGGAAAGAAATAAAGGGAGGCATGAGTTTTCTCTGGAGGTACTTTTATTTATTACTATTATTTTTATTAAACAAGTACAGTGAAACTAAGCTGAGTTCAGGGCTACTGTCCAAAAAGAACTAAATACAACCCTGCCTCAAACAGCTCACAACCTAAATGGATGAAGGCTAAATGTCCTTCCAAAGGTCACTCTGCAGCAAAGCCACAGCCAGGGCAGGCTCTCGTCTCCGTCTCCTGTAGCAAAACCACAACAACGTGGCTTTGCTGTCCTGTCCTCCAGCTGCCCGATTTTGTTTCTTACTAATAATCTGGGCTAAACCGCTGAGAGCAATGGCAGCTTTACTGGAAGAGGGACAGGTTTCAGCACAGCTTGAGAAGCAAAGATTTGCTTACACACCTGTTTGATGTGCAGCAGAAGCAAAAATGAACAACACAGCAACTGTTGTCCATGGACTTTGAGTTATTTGACTTTTCTCTGTGGATGGAAATAATCTTGCTCTATGTATATAAAGAGGCCAGAAAGCAGAAATAACTGTCCTAACGCAAGAGCCTTCCTCTCACAGCCTTCAAGGTGTCATTAAGACACCTACAGGGCTGACATTCCTGGGCAGCACAACACACTACAGTGGCTGCAGCAGCTCAGAAATAGCACACTTACAGGCTCCGGAGGTGGCGGTGGTGGTGGCTCCTTGATCACCTGCAATATATAAACAATGGGAGAAATCTGAGATAATGGTAGGTTCATCCATCTCAGTGCTATGTCCTTTCTGCTTTCTTGCCGATACCACAGACGGGTTGCTGGGCTCCATTCCCCTACATTCAATCTTTGTTAGCCCCATTACATTTCAGCAGGCATAAAATAAATGTGGACGAGAAGCTAAATCCCTAACATTGAACTATCTGATTAGTCAAGAAGTGCCCTATTAACTCATAATACAGCTCCATATGATGGTAGCTCTGCCTAAAAAATGTCATACACCAAGCCAGTGCAAAATATTCACTCCGCATCTGCAGCTCCTCTGAATAAAAGAGAAAGCCTAACTCTTGTCCCTAAAAAAGACTGTTAACAGCTTATGCACACATTCGTAAATCAGTTCCACTACACTTTCCCCGCAGCAGGTTTAAAATCTTTTTCTAAGAAGGTCTCGATCCCTACAGAAATTTGGGCCATGTCCATGAGCTCACCTAAACTTCTCATTCAGGGTCGAAATCACGTAGGCTTTGCAACACTCCAAAACTCAGACCAGAGCGGCTTCAACACATGCCTTCAGCAATTTGTTGAATCAGGGCCTTACAAACCTGCCAGCATTTTTCTTAAAGTTAACCACCCGCTCCAACACTGTAACCGTGCTTCTGCAGAGAAGAGATGAAACCAAGTCAAAAGAACAAAACCCTGTACTTACCACTGTGCAGCAAAGGGGCCAGAACCACCACAGAAGAGCCAGAGCCAGCAACAGAAAGAGGATCAGGAGAGCAATGAAAAGGATGGTTCCAGTCAGCTGCAAACAAGATGATTGCTTCTGAGTGACCTGTGCGTGTCACGAACAAGGCAGGAGCCCTGACATCACACATTTAGACTGGGCAAAGTGAGCCAGGTTTCCCTTAGTACAAGGTCTCAGGTAGGTTGTGCAGTCACTCACTGTCATCATTAGGGTCACATCAGCACTTGGTGTGACACATCTGTATTTGAAGTCACAACTCCAGGAAGCACTTCCTGTTTGTGGTGTGTATACATAAAATATATAAATGTATTGTGTTTATAGTGCACTAGATTCAAGGGTGTTGAACTTGAATACCAGCCATTCCCAGATCTGTGCTGTCAGGTCCCTTCATACTGTCAAAGGGGCATTGCAAACTACATGACAACAGACTCTCAGGTGTGAAGAGTAACCTTCCATCACTAGAGATACAGAACATGCAAATGCTGATACTCAAAGAATGGGAATACTGCAGCTAAGAGCTTACGGGTAACTCTGCATATCAACAACACAGAACACAGCACAACTTACTCGCCCAGGCGCACCAGCTCCCCAGCCTGCCCATATGGCCTCTTGCCTCAAACTGCGCACACAACCCCAGCTGGAATGATTAAGCAAACTAGTACTTAATGCTGCTGGTTCTTGGTATGCTTCCTAGGACTGGTTTGACTATTTTTAATGTGATGCTGTAATCACGATCTTAAGCATTTCTGATTCTTATATTCCATCTATTTCTCTGCAGAGAACAGTGGGACTCTTGGGCTGGATAGCTAAGGGTTTACATTAAAAATCAAAGTTAAATTTTCTTTAAAGTGACTATAATCCAAAAAAATTTCAAGTGTTAGAAATTAGCTTTTGAGAGCAGCCAGGCAACCAAAGATAATCACAGTTTTGATTTTCCTGGGTACATCTTGAGGGATTCTTTGCTTTCAGACCATTTCATGTCAGCGCGTTCAGAAGAGATATTAACTCAGCGTATGCTCTGATGACTACAGGAAAGCAGGTCTTTATATGCTTCTTGCCCCCTGCAGAACATACAGAGCACATGGCTTTTTGGAAATTAAAGGATTTGTGGCAAATGGGCAGCGGCATGCTGGGACATGCTGTTTCCTTGGACTGCACTGGGCTCTGGGATGAGCATCTCTGGTGCTTCAAATATTTCTTTCATACTGGGAGAAGATACCTCTTCAATGATACATTATCAGAGTTTGAGAAAAGGTTAAATTCACCAGCAACAGGAGTACAAGAGAACAGGCAAAATGTGGCAGCAAAGTAGAGGAGAGCCTGGGACTAGAAAGATGTGAAAAGAGCTTGAAGAGAGGTCTGTGAATCAGGCTGAGGAAATAGGGGCTGGTTAGAGAGGAAGCTGCAAGAGATTTATGGAGGATAGGTGGGAGGATAAATGGAAAGAAAGCAAATTCCAAAGAAGATTTATGGAGGATTAAAGTCCATGACGTTCACCTTATTAAATCTGAAACTACTTGCTGAATTCACATGACACCAGAAACAGGAGTCCCCTTCACTGTTCCTAGTGGGCTTGTTTACCCCTCACACAATGAAAAAGCTGAGGATGGAAAAGAAAGTACCAGCTGACAAGAGCTTTGCAAAGCCTGGGTGAGATCCCAAGTGGCTAACCTGGGTGGTTGTTTGTCAGGCCAGATCCCAGAGCTATCAGGACCGACATGTTGAAGATGGGACTAACACAACCACAGCTTCTGCTCCATGCTTTTAGGCAGGTAGCCTAGTATCCCATATCTCTGTGTCACAGCATCACCATCCATCCACTGCTCTGTGGCTTCTTGTTATAGATGCCACAAAGTGACCTGTTTTGGGATATGCTATTTAGCTCACCTCATTTAGCTGAAAGCCAAGGTGGCATACTGCAACATGTGCCAAACCCCTGCCCAAAGGAGTCCTGTTAGAAAACAGTTCAGTGCTGCAGCCCCCTTCTCAGGCCCTCCTATAGCCCCCTGCAGCACAAACGCATCTGGAAAGCAAACACTTGAGAGACATGAATTCCCAGTGAAGTCAGTTTGCTGAGAAAAGGACGAGTAAAAGTCAAGCATAACTTTACGGGGTATTGCTGCACTCTTTAAAAACAAATCCAAGCACAGTAGAAACACAGTGCAGGAGCCACAGATGCACATATCACTCCTGTTGTTACTCCAAATACACATTACCTCCTTGTTTTGTAGCCTTTGTTCCCAAGCTCGCTTTTCCCATGCTAAGAGTTCATATAAATTGCTGAGACATTTGCCAGCCGCAGCTCAGGAGCTGCTGGCAGCAAGAAGCTAAAGAGTCTTCTTTTAACGATTAAATATACAAAGCATCATAGTGAAGCTGGACTTCGAAAAGGAAATAGCAGACTTCATGCAGCTGAACAGATACAAGCACAGGGCTCACACAGAGGCTTTAGGAGTAAAGTAGAGAAGATACTTACTGTACAGAAAGGACAGAAGGGCCAGCTGGGGAAGAGAGCTGAGCAGGCCAGCTGACTGCCACCCACAGAAAAGGAAACGGGAGAGGAAAGGAAACGGAGGGAGTCTCTAAAATGAGAAGAGTGAAATGCATGAAATTAAGACAAAGTTGGAAACTGAACTGCCAACCTCCCTACTTTATGGGATGTAACAATGGAGTGAGACAGTCTTTTTGTACCAGCTGAGAATCAGGCTTCCTGCTTCTTTCACATTCAGTCTGCAAGACTGGTCAAAAATTGTCAGATTGACGGGACTGGAGATCAGATTCCTCTCTTTATCTGAAAGCTACCAGGAAGAAAGCTTCCTCCGTCCATGCTCTGGCCTGTAGAGACCCCAGCTAGGGCTAAGACTTCACTCTTCATCAGCAATAAGTTACATATGGGTAACTAAATGCACCAGTTAACACTCGTGTTTCCCTACAGACACAAAAGGTTTTATTGCACCCAAGGTAGAAGAGGGGAATAAAATGTGAAAATACCAGTCTTCAATGTAGAAAATTTGGAGGAAAGTTTTGGAAAAATGAAAGCAATCAGGTGAAGCAGCAAATACATCTCTGCTAAATTCTGAGTCCCTGCACCCTGGACTGTTCCAGCAACCTGGCACGAGGCTTCCCAGCTTCATTGCTGAAAACATCAGAAAATGAGATTGTAAGTTCCAGTCACTGCCTCTGTCTGCATCCCTGCCCTTCTGTTCTGCAGCTGTCAAAAAGGCCAGCAATGATTACAAACCAATATGACAGCATTTGGCATAGGCTATAAAAGTCCTTTTGACACTAATAACAATAAAGCTCAACTTTGATACCAGGTACTTCAGCCAGCTTGGTTTAGTCCCAAGTACAAGGCCACATCTTTAGCTACTGTACCTGCTTGCACCAGCTATGGGTGTTGCCTATTTTAACTCCAAGGCAAGGAAAAAGACTACTTAACTATTAGCTTCTTCATTTTGACTGATTCTAAAATCAGATTTTGATAAAGGATCACTTCTAGCTGCTGGTCCCTCATGCTCTACCTGGTATTTTTGACCAGCTGATGCTTGTACCACAGCCATTGCTGTCCCACAGCAGCACATTCACCCTTGGCTGGACTGAGCAGCAGCCTTTTATCAAGAAGCCCATCCCAGGATCTGAAGCTGCTGTCTCTTTCTGGTCATCTCCCATGACGCCAAAGAAAAGCAACCAGCCCCTATCACTAAAACTATAAAACCACCTTAGCGAGTCATGAACTAATAAAGGTAAATTGTTGTGGTTTAAGAACAAATGCTGTAAGCACCAACCAAAAAATAACCACGTAAATTTAAGAGGACTTTCCATGCTGTGGCCCTTCCAGATCCAAGTCCTGGCACAGTTGCACCTTTCACCCCAGATCTCACAATGGATCCCAAAGCTCAACAGTATTGCTTCCTGCTGCTCCTTCCCTCATTTTCTCAGGTTCCCTTGCAGTTGGATTCTAGCTTTAAAGTTCTCCCTTTCCTGGAACAGGAATTGCCAGGGTGCCTTTTGTTGTAATTTTTTATTCACTAAAACTATCATAATCTACCCATCATCAATAACAATTATATCTTAGCTAGCCATGGTTATTTTTCACAGAACAGCTGGGAATCCAGTCAATGACCGTGACGCAGAAGCTGCAGAGAGCTCATGCTCACTCAAGGCGGCTTTGCCTGAAGAGCCACTGCCTCTTTCCAGGATCTCATGGTTTCTCTGTCAAGCCCCATTGCAATGACTTACACACTGTGTGCTGGTGATGCTGACAGAGCTGGAGATGAATGTTAGCCCGCTGTTCATGCTGACTTGTAGGAAAACCACCCTAAAGCACAAAACAGATACATTTATTTTTAGTGTCATCTTTATACCCATTGTTACCTTTATTCTGGCTCTGTTTTAGCCATTGGCTCATGAACACGCATGGATAGCATGTCCTGCTGAGTCAAGGCATTTTCATGGCTTCAGGTGCTTACCTGAATTTGCGTCTCTGCTTGCCCACGAGCTACCCTTTTTATGTTGGTTTAATTGAATTGGGGCATATGCTCGTTATTAAAAAAACCTTCATCCCACCTGGGGAAAAGGGCACCAGGACAGCAAGTCATAACAAAGTCTTAGATATTTTCAATACTACCCTATATAGCACAAAAAACTTTAAGAGCTTTTTTTTTTTTTAAACAAGAACAAAAAACCCTTTTACAGCTCAAAGAGACAGAATGTGCTTTCTTTTATATCCAAGCAAATCCAGGATACCTGCACTGAGGTCAAGGATAAAAATACTGAAATGACGGTGAAATTAAAGAAGAATTTGGCCCTAGCCATTCTACAATATCACAGAAAGGGTCTGAGTAAAGAAAAAAAAAAAACAAACCAAAAAAGCCAACAAAACTTCACCAGACAACTTTTCCTCACCCATGGACAGGAAAGGAGAAGGAGGCATTCCCCCTCAGCCAGCTATGCTGGCTCACACTAGGACAGGATTTGGCACAAAGGGGATGGCTGTAATCCTGCCATACACACAAAAAAGCTTATTTACTTGATACTTTGGGCAAAATCCGAGCCCTTGGCTCAGCAGTGATATTCTCATCTAGAAGTCCACTCTCTCAACACATCCTGGAAAACAATACTTACTGTCCAGCATCTTCTATCACTGGGGCAGGACAAAGTAAGTAAGTATCGTGAACAAGGGTTGGCTTTTCATCTGAAAAGAAATGAATATAACTTTCAGAGATTAAAAACAAGAAGTCGTCCCAAGCAGGCCACCCCCTGGAGAAGCGTTGACACCAATAACAGCTACAGACAAATTCAGTATATAGGCAAGTACCAATATTCCCCAGTGATACTGATTACAAAGCCAAGTACTAGGATGACCATCCTTGTTGATGCCAATATAAAGTTAGCAGGCTAGAGATGCCACAGCTAAGAAATGGAAGCATACCTTTGGTCCTGACAGCAGCGATCAGCCTTTTGGAAACCAGCTTTGAGCAATATTCACCTTATCTATCTGAAAAGTGCACACAAACTCTGCTCATACTGAATACTCTGACCCCACAAGTTTCTTGAGGGCAAAAGTCTAGGGTTTATTTTTTGCCTACTCGCTTCCAAACACACAGACAAGAGAAGCCATGGCTGCACTGTTTGAGCCCAGGGGAAAGGAAGGACAGAGCTGGGGTGGAGCTGAAGCAGACAGACACTGGAAAACAAAACGCCATGGTTGGTCACATACAGGAGACAGGTAGAGAGGGGCCATGACTGAGGTTACCACGAGGACCTATCCTGCAGTACCTGCTGCTTCTCCTGTCCCCCACCACCCATCTGTGGCAGCACCATCTGCAAACAGCCCATGTTTATAGGGGTTTGGTGCAGGCAGAGTCAAAAGCAAGGCGATGGGTGTTTTCCTACCCCCTTGCACTCCACTGCTCCAAGAGTCAGCAGTGCCCATCCTGTTGCTTTCAAAAATCACATCCACAAAGCCAAGTCCCATGAACACAGGGAGGCGGCCCAGCAGCAATCCTGGAACAACACTCTACTGAAAGTGTGCAGGCTGAGGCACAAGAGCAGACAAGTCACCGCTGCGACACAGAGCTCAACTCTAAACGGCCAGCAAAGCAGCTACAGTGCTAGTCCAAAGAAAGACTAGTCCACGGGAGTCCAACCCAGGTGAACAGGGGGCAGGTAAAAGATGGCAGTTTATTTGCATTTTAAAGGCTGGATTACTCTTTCTACCTAGGGAAAAACAATTATGCAACAACAGATATAACAGTTGTTCTTTCATGCTTCACTCACTCCAAGCACACCTGAAGACAAAACTCATTTCCCTGTTTTGGCAGGGATGAGGCCATGAAAATCACAGTGATATGTTTCAGGGCCAGCCTGAGAGCAAAAAGCCAGCAGGCATAGATCAGTGTCTCATCACATCTGTTGCAGGCGTAACCCAAGAAAAACACAACAGGGAGGAAGGAGATGTGAAATCAGGGTGGCTTTCCTCCTCTGTGCTTCCAGGCCCAGATCAGTGCTCACTGTGTGAATTCCAGTCAAGGTGCTAGTGGATTAGGGACAAGGAAGAAAAAGCAAGAAGGCTGTCTACCTGGTAAACCACAAGAAACAAATCCCTGGCACAGGGCATCTGTAAGTGGAATTGGAGTGAGACCACCAGAGTTTATTTAATGTAGCCTCCACGTAGGCAACCAGGATGGGAAATGAAGGAGTAATTCATGTGCTCCCTCTTGCAAGTGAATTCACCACTAGTGAAGGTACCAGCCTGACCACGAAAGGATATGAAAGCCTCTACTGTGCTCAGCCAACAAGGGGAGCATATACAGAAAGGGAGCAGAGCTCCTCTCCCCACGCTGTGCTTCACCCTGCCAGACATACACAGCTCCTCAGGAATGAGAGGACTGCTGAGAAACTGGACACTCGATCTTTTTTGGCCATTCAATCCTTCGCCTGGCTGCTGAGACAGCAAACAGAAGACCCTGTTTAGCATGGCCGTGACAGGGAGTTTGTGTGTTACACACTTGCTGTGATGAGACCAACAACCGGTGTCAGGGAGGAAAGGAGCAGGCTCGGGGGGCCCTGCTTCATGGTCAGTGTCTCCTGAACCAGTGAACAGTCTGCAAACATCACCAGGGGATGAAGGCAGCATTATTCCTTTTTAGTAGTGATGAACAAGGGAATAGGGAGCAATTTTATTTCTCTCTCTTCAGACTTGACACCTGGTCCTCACTGGCTGTATGCATCACTCACATCATTACAATGATGCTGATAATTGTGCAGCTCCACGTAAGCACTCACAACACAATGCTCACAGGTCACAGGACTGAATAAGGGTGAATTTCAAGCTTCTGTTAGGTGTAGATCCCTACCCAGCTCCCCCAACATTCACTGCCATGGACTCCCCTCAACATGGATGAGAGCTGGCCTATGCCTGATAAGGTGACAAAGCCACAGGGGCACTGGAATCCACCAGCCTGCAAACTTACTGATCGTAAGGCTGTCGTTGAGCTTGAAGCTGCAGAGTACCTGGTCGATATTTCTTGCATGATAAAAGCCATTGCCTCTTACCACAACTTGAAAGGATTCTGTAAGTAAAAATACAGAAAAGTTATGAAAAATAACTCAAATACAGCATTTCTGTCCAGAGTGATCTGAAGTACAACATGACAATGGTCGTTTTCTGCCCTATGCCCGAAATAAAACACTCAAACCAACACTCTCACTGTTCAGCAGCAGCAGCCAAGAGTGCTATAGTGGCATTAGGGCTTCACAGCCTTCTCTTTTGTCTCAAGTTTGCTCCTGCAAGCACACCATATATCACCAATGCCTTAATTAAAGATGCCACAGTAATACTCCAAGTCTGACTTGGCTGATGTCATCTCATGGCTCCTCCATGTCTTTTGGGACAGACATCTTTGCTAACTACAAGCACCAGTCCTGCCTCCCGTCTCCATGGCAGATGGCACTCAGCTTTCAGCAGCAGCTGTGTTCAGGCAGATGCTGACAAACAGGACTTCCCTCCCAATCCCCTGTGAATCAGAGGGGAAGCTTTGCCTCTGGTACAATCCCTGGAAAAACACAATCCTTCTGCCTATACAAGAACTCTGCCTGTGCACAGTCCCACTAGCTCCTGCTGCACATTGTAGTAACTAAGAACCCAGGCACTGCCATCTTGTCTATGCTCTCCCTGCGCACCCCTGCTCCAGCAGCAGAAACCACCAGTGGTACAAGACACCTGCTGTGTCCTGATAGTCCTGATAGGGAGGGAACCTGTGATTTTTGTCATTATGATGATAAGCAACTGTGATTTATTCATTCAAGCAGGAGAAGCATCATCAGTTTTTTCAGTGAACTTTCAGTAGTCCTTTTACTGATAGAGCAGTTTTGCCTTTAAGTAAAGCCATTCTAGGAAGGGTGCTGTTGGAAGTGAGATCCCAGCTGCACATGTCCTCCACCACTGGCGCCACAGATCACGATGCAGCGCACTGAGCTAGCTCACACACCCGAAAAAGAACCCTGTGTGTTGCCAGAGAGATCAGTAAGGTGATCTGCCCAGCTGAGCATCTGCCAGGAATAGAAGTGTGCAGAAGGGAAGGGATAGAGACAAATAGTGGTAGTACCAGCTGAGTTTATGTCTATCATGAAAGCAGCTGGAGTCACTGCACCTAGAATAAACAGAGAAAGGCAAGGTAATTGGAAGAAGAAGGTATGTGGGGGTGCACTTCTCCCACTTTTCTGGGCTGTTCTACTACCCCAGGAGCTGCTGGCTAGGCACTCAGCCTCAGCGCCTTGAGTCATGAGTTGGGCAGTTAAGCACCCCTTCACCGTACCAGTAACTCTTACTCGACCAGGGCAGAGAATGGCACTGCCTGTGCTGGAACTCCCATGGACTGGCCAAAGCAGGGAAGGAGAATGGAGACAAGCGCTTCTTCACTGGCAGCCCTGGAACACTCCTGCCTGATTGCAGCCTCAGTGGTACACCCAGTGGAATGGTAACAGTGTTCTTGGAATTTTTGAGAACATTACAAACTCGGGTTGCAGCCAGGTTGCTGATGACCAAAGCCAACCATCTCACAGCCCTATAAACAGCCGTCCTAAAGTGACACCCCTTGAGCTCTCCTGGACCGCAGCAGGCTGTGCCCAGCATCCCCCTCTGAGCGGGACGCCACTCAGAGCTCACAAACCACCAAGTCTGTGACAACAGGGGGACCGGCGTGGAAAGTCGATGATGGGGCCTGGGCTGATACCCCTGCTACTCCAGGCTCAACCCTTCACCCGCTGAGGAATGCAAAAGGCATTTGATGTATTTCACTGAACTTGGGGGCAAACTTTTAACAGGTATACTGTTGTTATAATACGCATTGCAAGCTTGAAGTAGTTAGGTTATTTTTTGTGATTTAAAACAAAAAGTATCTCATTGCTTTGTAGCTAAAATCTTACAGGTAATCTTGAATTGTGAACAAAATCTCTCCTCCCCCCTGCCCTCTGCCTCTTCCCTTTAGATCCAATCCGTTGTCCAAGTCTGAGACTAGGAATAGACCCAGCCGCACCCAAACTCTGTGAGAGTTTAGAAGGGGGAGTCTGCTCCAAACCTCGTGACTCAGCAGGAGGATCTCCTTTACCCTCTACGGCTTTGATATGACTCACTTTCAACTTGATTTATCTCTGTGCATTTACTCCATGTAGTAAGTAATAGAATGAACCTTGCCATCGAATCTTGTGTAGTCACATTTTCACAAGTTCATATTAAACCTATTTGGCTCAAACTCTTTTGTGGTAACTCTTTAAGCAACCTGACCTAAACCACTCCTTTCTCAACAAGGTATTAAGAAATCTGACTTTGTTTTCTCAGCTTCTCCATAGCAAGCTTTTAAAATTATTTCTTAGTAACCTATATAGGTAAGACTTCTTGGAGCCCTTAACAGCACAACTGTTTGCTGCTCCTCCTTCCCTTATACTGCGCACAGGTGGAGCCCAACACCGGGCCATGGTCTTCGTTCCTCTTGGGGCCAATCTGAATTGCTAGGCTAGGCAAAGATGTACCAGGAGGGGAAGCAGCACAGGAGACTTCCCTCTAGGACAATAAATACATCACAGCTACCACACTGACCACAGAGAAACAGGCAGGCAGATGGAGAGACATGTTACAAATTTGTTCTGTCTCAAATGCATTTTTGAAACTTGCCTTGACGCTACATGCAAGAAGCCAGCTGACAGCCGAGACTCACGGCATGCAGCAAGGGAAAGCACAGAAGTTGCTCTTTCACATATAAATCTACTACTTTAGCCGAATCCTTCACAGGGCTCACTTACACCAGCCCCTGAGCAGCATGTGAGACCAGCCTGATACCAGGGGAACACCAGCACAACACAGGACCAATTAATCCTCAAGCTACACATAGAAAAATAAGAAAAAACTACATAGATGTTCTCCATTAGCAGCAAGTAAAACCATGAACAAGTCCATAAGCATTATAAATTATACTTTGCTCAACATACTAAAAATTAGAGGAAAACAATGTTGATAGGGTTGAGGGGACAAGTACCTGATTTTCAGTGATGTGAGGTCTGACTTTTGATAATGTTTTATACGATGCACTGCCATGTTATTTGTATGCTTTGGAGGAAGGACTTATTGGATAACACTACATGAGGACCAAAGGCAGCTGAAATATGTATTCAGCTTAGTCTTCCTGCTTTTCACTACCAAGTTCCTGCAAGGCAAGCTAGTATGAGGATGTGGACTGCTGTAACTTTTCCGTACAAACTGCTTGTTCTTGCCAAAAACACATTCTCACTACATTGATGTCTAATGCAACTCTGTGTGAATTCGATAAGGGCACGGACAAGTTATGATCAAGCACTGGAAACCCACACTCTGTTTTCTTCATGGTTAACTTTCCCTTAGAGCTCCCTCTCTGAACTGACACAGGCTGCAAGGAACATGGGAATCAGAGAAGATATTTTGGGAGGGGGAAAAGAAAATATCTACTGGAATTCATACTAAAATGAAACACGTGCTTTGGCACTTTGCTAAAGAAAGATGATCAAATGTGTGACCTCACTGAGCACATCAAGAGCTGAATGCACAAAGCCAACATCAGAATTTGACCTCTTTTTTAAGGGAAGAGTGATACCTCCTGGTTCCCACTGGGGGTGGAAGGCACTTTAAACAAACAAAAATGTACCGTAGGGCTGATTCAGCTGCTTCTTACTTCAGTAAGAATGTGCAGTTACTCTGATTCATGCCTTGAGCCATTCCACATCTCACCCAGCTGATATGCTGAGACTTATTCTTTATGAGCATCCCTTTCTTTGCCAGCAGAGCTAAGAGTCATGGCCAGCCTCTGGGGCAAAGCCCCCCACCAGAGCTACCTGCCTGGGACCACACATTACCCCAGACCTGCTCGTAGCCAGCACACTCCAGTGTGACTTGGACATCCAGCTAAGGTGATAATATATTCTTTTCTCTTACTTTTATATTAGAAAAGCTGCTTGCTGAAAGAAAATTGCCTGTAGATTTTTTTCCCCCCTCTCCTGAACTAATGGTCTTCAAAGGCAGCAACCAAAAAGGCTTAATTGATAGCTATTTCAGTGGCTTTAAAAAGATGTAGCCAGTAACACAAAACATCAAAGGTAAAAGCTAATCTAGAATTTTAGTCTTGTCAATACGGTTTACCCCTCCTGCCCTTCTCTTCACTGTCACTGCCGCTTTGCACAGCCAGTTGTGAGTGACTGACGGGGCAGGAACCTGCTCACCAACACAAGCTGACAATGTAGTTCAATACCAGACTTGCATGGAAATGTGAAGAGCTGGTACTGGATTTGGTATCTGCCGTTAAGAAGCCTACCCCTTCGGATGCTCTGGAGCATTAATGTGTTCTGGATGATGGTCTGTTGAAATGGCTAATTCCATTTAATTTTGCGCCCTGGCTCTGGCTGCGTCCTTTTCTTCCTTAGTTACTGTCAGATTGTAGATTGTAGTTTTTGACAAGATAGCGAAGGGAAAAAGGTCAGCACTGAAATAACCGGGCGGTGCTGGCAGCGAGATGGTAGGTTGAAGCTGGTGTGTGCTGGCTGCGCTGTCGGCTTCGCTTCTGTGACTCTGATGAAAAGCTGACGGCTTGCATCCACACCTGGTAGTTGATGTGGCCAGTAGGATGCCACACACAACAAAACCTTTCAATCACATCTGCGTACCATAAGCATAATCAAAGCAATGATGCTGTCAAACAGGATATGAGGCACCTCCAATTCTGCACGGATAGCCTGTTTACAGGCTGCATGTCTCGGTCACTTTGTATCAGAGGGAACAGGAAGGACCCAGCTACAGTGCTCCACATTGGCGACGATGAATTTGCAGGGTCAAAAAGCATTAAGCATCAGATAGCTGTCACAACGTGATGAGATCTTGCCAGATTGCTTCGTCACAGAGAGCCACAGTCTCAACTGGAATTGTCACCACATGGAAATAGTTTCACCAGCATTTTACTAAACCTCTGGCAAGTCAAAAATGAAGCCAAGATCACCAGCACCAACACAGCAGTGATTATGAGGTTCAAGAGCAGTTACAAGGAGTGGGTCAGACTCTGCTCTAAGCTCTGATCACAACTGGCTTCCACTGAGCAGCACAAAGCCCTCATGATCTCATACCAGATTCTACAAATTAGTAATAATGCTAAATAAAAGTCAAACTGATTATCAACTCCTCACTCAGATAAGTTTCACACAAAAAAGCATGGAAAGGGACACATTTCAAGACTATAAACAAGCAAGCTTCTTTGCTGCAGAATGTAATAATGTCTAGCACTCTTCTAAAAGGTCTACTGTTTTCAATGAAAAAATTGAAATGCAAATTTCAATTACGTATGGGTTTTTTTGTTAAAAAAAAATCTAACCTCGAAAAAGGGGAAGGAATGTTGCATTTCTAGAAAATACTACATTCTAATTTTCAGCCAGTTCTAAATGCAGATGCATATAAACTTTCATACACGATTCAACGGGTATGTATCTCACTTATACATTAGCAGTAAACAATATTAGTAATTACCCACATTCAAAATGCATTAAAATTCTGAGATTACTACATAGGCATCGGTATTTTTTACATTAAAGTCCAGATAAAGTACTTATAGAGTAGAACCGTATCTGCCTGCCCAGTGAACTGGATTCAGGATCTGGATTCACACTACCATGAAAAAAGCTGTTCAATCCCAGGAGATTGCTTCCAGGAGATGGTGGTGCACACAGCTATAAAGATGAGCCGCTGGCTACACTGAAGCGGAATAAAACAGGATAATGAAGCCAAGCACAAGAGTAAATATTTGCAGCCTCATGTTGTAAAACCTCTTGCAGAAGTTCGCTTCAGCTAAGGCTTGCAGGACTACATTCACACTAAAAGCTACCACAGGCCTGTAAAGACCATTTAACACAACAGCATGCACCATTTGGATCTGCAGGTTTGGCTTCCTCCTATTTTCAAGCTCCCTGCTGCTATAAACAAACCTTCATGCATGCCAGATCCATGTTTTCATGCCCTGGTGATCACCACCCCACTTTGCCGTGTGCCAACCTTTGCTGGATGGCTTTGTCAACAGGGTGGACAGAACACACCTCAGAATTTAAGTGAAACAAGTGCTGGTATTTTGCTGAATCAGCAGCAATGCACAGAAACTTGCTCTGCTCGATTTACATTGGTTTTATTTGAAAACCACAGACAATGAAAAACTTCTACAGATGCAAGTAATGCAACATATATATATATATATTTTAAGAAGGACAAACTATTTTTAAGTGCACTTGTGTATTTTTAATCACGTCTGTGATGAACTAGTTACTTAATAAGCTTGGCAAAAAATAAAGTGGTTTGAACTCATGAATCAGGAATAAGACTGATTCCCTTTGAAGAAAGAAAGTTTACTCTTTTTGCTAAAATATACCATTTTAGAAAAGCAAATTTTTCTTGAAAAATTATTTTCTCAAATACTTATTAATTTTTTTTTTTAATTAAAAATTTTAAACCAAAACAATGGTTTCAAATTCAGCCTTTCAACATTCTAAACACTGTTCCAGACAATTACAAGGATACTACTGAAATCCCTCCTATTGGAAACTCATATTTTCATGTAGCTAAAAGCAATTTTTGTTGAACAGGAAAGCTTGCAATAAGCTGTTGCAAAAAAGTGTGCCTGGTATACAATAAACAAGCAAAAAAAGAAAGAATTTATCACTATGAAATTAAAAGCTTTGAAATGTCAAAGCTTTAAAATTGTTTCTGATCAACTCCACAAGGAGATTTTTAAAAGCAAAATAATTCCTTTTTTATTTTTTCCATAGACTAGATTTTATCACAAATGTCTCGCTCACAATTATATATTTAAGAATAGTTCAAAAGATACAAGGATATTTCATCTTAAATTGAAATACTCAGGGCAAGATCATATTGTGATCGACATGTGGAAATGAAGGGTGAACAATTTCTCTTCTCTGTGATATTTATTTTTGCTGAGTTTCCTATTTTTATCTGTTTTCAAGGTCAGCTTTCATGCATCATTGCTATTTCATTTTTGTGTGCTCATTTTTACAGTGTCTAGGGAAACAAACACAAGACAGTAACATCAGATCTAAATAACCACGCTTTAAACTCTACCTTCCAGCAAACTTACGGTGTCACTCTTACTCTGCTGCAATAGCCTCTTAAACAGACAAAAACACAGCAAGTGAATTGCTAACGTAAACCAGAACAAATCCATGTTAATATAATAGACATGAAAGGCATGAAATTATCAACAGCTCCTCTGGGGATTCTTCACGTTTACCGTATACACCAACTGTCCTTTCATTGCAAAAAAGTAAAACGCTAGTACTTTGGAAAAACACATCAGCTATCTCGGCCTATGCAGTCAATTACACCTGGGTCAATAAACCTGAAATTTCTGTGAATGTTTTGCAAAATCTTGTTCTAACTGCTGATGAGCCCTAGCAGATCCCAGGAATGCAGTCTTCCAGAAATTTGTGAGAAGTCACTTTTAGACCTTGAAACACCCCTGGCATCTGGCTTTACATCGGTTTTGTCATCTCTTTGTCTCGGATATTTAAAAAGAAGTGGTAACGCCAGTTCCCTGAACACTACCTCAGCCAACTCTCCAAGCTGGTACTCAGTCACTGCAGCTACACGTTTACTGGCACATTTTTTTTACTCAAGCTGAGAAGGAACACACAGGGCTTTAGCCATGGCCTGAGGGGATGCGCTAACACACCCACAGGCTTCAGCTCCGACACCACCTTAGGTAGGTACTGACATTTCATCAGTGCCACTCATTTGCCTTATCACACTGTTCTCGTGGCAACTTACCTCCTGCACAAACACTCGATGGTTCAGCCGCTAGGATCTCAATGCAAGATTTCTTGAGAATCTAGAAGATTTAGATAATGGCATTTTTGGTAATAATTTTTATCTATGCTTTATTAATACAGGAAAGGGTGCCCTCTTCTGTGATTCAGAATACCCAACTTACTGAATCAATGGTTCCTCTGAGGGCATAAAAGCCTCCCGTAACTGGAAAAACATGATCGATGCTGTCAGCAATTGTTGACAGCTGCAAAGAAAGACAATCATAAATCATGAGGAAAACAAAATTACAGTGAACAAAACTGTGCCCTTTCATACTTGCTAAAAGACATCATACTGACATGAAATGATTTATGTCTCAAGTAATTAAATAAATGCTTTTATCTGACGCTGCTACTTGTGCAGCAGTGTAACAGAAAAAACAAGAAGAAAGCAAGCAAGTTACCTGAGTTTCATTGAAATCTTTTACTCCAACACAATAAACAATAGCTCCAAAGCTTCTGGCTCTGTTGGCCTAAAATAAAAATAATTGCCATTAAGTGCAAAGCCATATAATCAGTGAGCCAGCAGCAAATGCCTACAGGTTTGACATAAGCTAGTTTGGGTAAACGTGAAGGTGACTTACTTCTTGTTCTGCATAATAAAACTGAACGTCTTGCAATTCTCCATCCGTCAGAGCAATAATCACACTAGCGGTCCGAACTCCTACATGGAGGACAGTTAAGAGATTGCATACATATGACACAAGATTCAGCAACGAAAAGCAAGTTTTAAGTGAAGCATTCCTTTTTTGCTGACAAATAATCACAAAACTGTAAGGCCAGACTCTCATCTGATTTGTAGGGACTTTATTGCAGGTATACCAGCATAAAAACTTGCTGCATAAGCCAAAACTTGCGCACCTTCGCGTCACAAGCACCACTGAAGAGGGAGTGCTGCTCTCACAAGGTCTATGCACAAACTTTTCTGTTCGGCATAAAATATAGCACATCCCAAGATTACACCTGGCCTTTTCACGTGGAGAAGTGGCAAAATGGATCTACAGAGAAGAGGAAGTTTCCTCTCTTCTCTTAACAAACTTGCCTCCACACAAACCTTGCCAAGCGGTTGTAGCAAGAGATACCTCTGCGAAAGGAGCTTTACTGCCATCCCACCTCCCCCTGCAGTGGACTTTGAAAGAGCAGCCCCACTGAACATGGCACAAGATGTGCCTCTGTAAGAGGTTCAATCCTACACTTCTCCAGCAACAGCTGTCGCTGAAATTCACAGGAATTGAGTGTGTGAAAAACCTTAAGATCAGGTCCACCAGAGAAAATTTGTGTCTTGTGATAAGACATTTCATACCCCACCTAACCTTAAGTGAAAAGGCCACACAGACTTTGGATAGCTATATATGTAATGCGGTACACAGTACACTACTACCTAGAAAAATCCAACATGTTAACAAAATTAAACCAAATTAACATGCGAACTACAGCTCAACCAACCATTCTGCATCCAGTTCCTAAGCAAAGTAATAAACATACATGTTACTTTCCGGGAACTATTGTTATTTTTTCAAAATAATCTGTTACAATTTCAAGTGTCTTCCCCCATACTGTCTGAAATTAAAGACTGATTAGTTCTGACAGGTTTCTTATGCCATGCAGGCCTTCCCATGTCATGTCAGACACAGACATAAATCTTAAAAAAAAAAAATATGACCTGCAACTTGGGGGGTGGGGGGGGAGGGAATTACTTGGATTCCCTTATTCCTCTTTTATTTTTTCCCAGCGTGTTTGAAAGACTAAAAAATGGGAGATCTTACTTTGTTTTCTTTTGAACATTTGTTTCTTCCCTGATACTTTAACTTCTAAATCCAGATCTCATCTACTCCTTTTTCCTTCCTAATCAACTTACAGAATACTTGATTAGTTCTTAGCCATATGTTGTAATGAGGTAAAATAGTTCTCAGCTGGACTCTTCAGGACTGCTGACTTCACTGGCAGAAGTGCCTGAGAAGCCATGCTGAGCTGCTGTTGAAGACTCTACACTCACAGCCCATTTTATTAAAAAGGCATTGAGTCGTTTCTCCACCTTCCAAAGAGACCATCAGCCCACAAATGAGAACAACCTCATAGGCAAGGCACAAACCAGGCAAGAAGTGTTCAGTTTAACTAATTAGGCCTTCTTTTGGCACTGACTAAAACCACAAATACATCTCCCTCTTAAAATTTAGTGAAAAGTTACATTTTAGGAACTCAGAATCTGATCCCAAATCATTCACACTGATGCAAAAACCTCAGCTGGCTGCATTCATTCCTATACTGATGGGAACGAGGACTTGGGCACACAAGGAAGACAGGGCCGAGTGCAACAGGAGAGAAGGGTGCAGGAAAATCTGGGTATTCCTGTCCCCTGGGCGCAGGACAGGCAGTTCTGGCTGTAATGTTTTGGTCTGTATTCTCCACTGGGTCAGATCCGTGATCATACTGGTCTCCTCTGGTCTTAATAAATCATGAATCATGCATTTAAAAGTAGGGCTGTAGTCAAAATGGAATGTAGCGATTGTGTAACACCAGTTTCTTCTCCAACACTTCTTTCAACGGGTTTACTGCAGGTCATATAAAGAACTATCATCTGTCTTTTCAATGCAGACATATAACATAAGTGACATACAACACATACCTCCATAGGTTTCATGGTAGATCTGTTCATTTGCCTGCAACGAAGTGTAGAACATTGTTAGCTCTTAAGTACACTGGCAGCCAGCAAAGCAAAGTTTGTATGTATAAATCAAAGAACGGAGGTACTGTGATGTGTACCCTTTTAAATCCTTCATGCATGAACGTGTCTCCTCCAGGCACTTCATACTGAAGAATGTCGAGCCCTCGTCTTATGGCTTCCCTTTGGATTATTTTAAAAAAAAAAAAAAAGAGAAAATTTTAATAAAAGTTCTTTTTTTCTTTTGTTGAGATATTCCTGTACCACAGCACCCTGTCAACACATTCTGCATACACAAGAGTACATACACATCAGCTAAAACACTGGTAACGCCAAGATTTTTCAAACACCCCAATTTTTCAGCCAAACACCCATGGGAGCACAAAACCAGATACATGATACAATGTTGGGATTAACATGTTTTAAGGGTGCAATTCTGTCTGTGCTTCCTCATTCCAGTATACCATCAGTCGGAATAAGATTGAATTAAAGCAAATGCCAGATATTAAACTCTGACAAACTGCAGATGGAATGAGAGTTTAAAAGCTTATGACCCTGTCATGAAAGTGTGACAAATTAAAAGTCTGTATTCTATCAGTTATCAGGACAGTGGGATTAGGCCTTTTCCATTACAAAGACAGAGGCCAAAAGATAAGAGAACAGCATGGGAATTATGAGAATTTCCTACCCTAGACCAAGGACTTATCAACCTTCCTGGGTCACAGATTGCTGCCTGGTGAGAGGGGGACGTTTATACCATGACCCCTGCTGCATAGCTTCTTACTGCACAATACCTGTTAACCAAGAGGATTGCTCAGGGAAATTTAACTGATCGCTGATCACTAGAAGACCCTGATTCTTGGCAAAGTATTTGTTATATTAATGAAACACAAACAAGGCACAAATATTCAACAGACGAGATGCAGGCAGCACAAGCATCAGCCCCAGATGCCATGGGACATCCTTCTCTATAAAAGGATAGCAAGAGCCTCTCTAAGCTCCATTTTGCAACTGGGTATTTTAGGCAGCACAACCCCAGTTACGGAGGAAACAGGAGTCTGTGGGATGAAGGTAAAACCAGGAGCCGGGACTGGCGATGTCCTTAGGGCAAAAGCACATTCTTACCCTCTCAAAGTGCAAAATGAGCTGGAAAGGCACACCTGATGGCACAGAACAGGAATTTTGGAGAGAGAACATTCTAATGCCACAATTAGCACATCGCCACAGGGTTCCTGGCTACTTTCTGCCTGGCAAAGAGCAAGCTGACCCAGGAGAAGTGAGCAAGTTTGAGCTCTGCTGCCAAGGTACAAGGCAGAGACCTGAGCCAAAACCCAGTGGAGCCAGCAGAAATGCAAGACCCTGGTGGGGTTTCTGGCTGTGGGCAAGGCCCCGGTGTACAAACCAGAGGGAGTGCTGCTCTCTTCCAAGCTTGCTCCAGAGCCCCCTTTATTTACGTGGTGCACTGTACTACCTAGGCCCTCTCACACAGACAAGCAGCAGCAAAAGCAAGGGCTTTAAGCTGAAAGAAAATACTTAGTAACGCCTTCAAGACAAGGATTTGTGTGCATCAGGCAAATTAAATTTAAAATTACTTGGGGTTTTTTGGTTGGTTGGTTGGTTTTGGGGGTTTTTTTTGGGGTGTGGGTTGTATGATGTTGTTGGTTTTGTTGGTTTTTTTTTATTTTAAAAAAGAGGATTTGGTTGTGAAGGTGGCAACAACAATTTTTCTCCAGGGTCAGACTCTCTTTCTCTCAAGAAGACTGTTGCCTGGCTTTGAAAACGACCTCCGGGCCAGGTGCTGCCCAAAGGCAGCCCAGGAGAGGGGTACGCTAGCCTGGCAAGGTAGCACTCCAGCAGCGGGCACAGCCCACGGCTGGCGGAAAGCTCAGGGATCTGGGTCACTTCGAAGGGCACTATAGGACTTCATACAGTCTTTTGCTCATCAGCTCAGAGTCTGAGAAGTCTTACACAAAAACTGCCCTTATGTGGGTAACTGGGGACAGCTAGTATGGGGATGTGAATCCATGACAGCAAACAGTTTCTCCCCGAAATACTGCTATAAAGAACAGGCAGCCCAGTGCAGCCTTTGTTTTATAAGGCTGGAAAAAGAATGGTAATGGGAATCCCAAAGGCCTTCTTTCTAAGCCCTCTTCCAGTTGGGAATGGTGGAAAGGATTTCAGTTGGTGCCCCACTGAAGACAGAGACAGACCTCCAAATTCTGGCTTTGGGGCCATTTGCTTCTTGAGAGGAGGGATGGAGGATATTTCTGGATGAAAGCTGTGGGGAGTACTTGCCTGTTTTCTGTTAGTTTCATGACTGTAGTGCCTCGTGAAGAAAAAACGATGAAAGACATTCGCAACATTGGACTGAAACAGAAGAAAAAAACAGATCCACGTCATAGACACACATTACTTCAGTACATTTTCATTTGCTAAGAAGCAGTGAATGAAAATATAAATTTTATATATAGCAATTGAAAGCTTTACCTTATGAACTTCTCAGCTAGGCTTTCCACAAAAGAGTAAATTTCAGTCCAATGATTTCTGACACTTCCAGACCTGTGTACAAAACATAATTGATTATATTAAACTTATTTCACAGTGAAATTTCTTGTTCCACTCTGAATTTTATGCCTGGGCTACTCCAAAGGCGGTCAGGAACAAAAATTACATAAAGGTCTCTGACAATGGGGCAGCCAGCTCTTCTACAGCGGTTGTGTTGGAAGCTGTAACAGGAACCATCCATGACAAAACCCACTGACTCAAAGGGAAGTAGAAATAGGTCTGAAATGATTTACCATACAATTTGGAAATAAATTTGGTAACTCTTCCATCTGCTTTTGTTCCTTTTGTAACATAAAATAGAAATATTTTCTTCTAGTTTAATTCTGAATTCACTAAACCATCTGCTAGCAGATTACTTTCCTAGAGCACAGCTTTGCCCTCGCAGCCACACAGAAAGCAGAAAGCCTTGACTGAGCTATTCCTCCCAGAATGCGTAGGAGAATGTTTCCATGAATTACTGTTTGTTTCAAAAGAGAAAGCTTTTCAAGTAATTCAGCAGGGAAAGGCAGTACTGGTAGCTGATTCGCTGGATTAGCATTCTGGAAGTCACTCCCGGGCTGTGTTACAAATTTCTTGTGAAAACTTGAGCAACTTGGTAACGTGCACAAACTTAGACATTCATGCTGCCATTTCCCATGTATGAAACTGCATTACTGGCACTCCCTGGCTTTTTTATGCTTAGTCTTACATCCTCAGGGACCCCCACAGTCTGGTGGGACTCAGAGCCTTCCACACAGCAGCTCAACTGTAAATGACAGGTGGTTTCTACCATATGGATCTATGCCATACACTCTCAAGCCATTAAAAAGGCTACGAAGCATGAGAAATCAATGGCTTTAAAAGCCCTGCATAGGACTGTGGTGTTTAAGAAAGAACAGTTCAATTGCTTTCCTTGCTAGGCAAACTCACATATTGGGCGCCTTGGGCCAAAAAAGCAACAGCACATCCAGAAGTATTGCAGGGGCTTAGAGAACTAAAAAATTTCAGAAATTTAACTACTAGTAAAACAGTAGGTTCCTTCTAACTGCTGCCAAGACATTTTTCTGTGTAAACATATAAAAAAAATAAGTGAGAAAATGATCCTGTATCACAATTCTCAGTTCTACTACAGGCTTTCCAAGCAACCTTACGTCAGTTGCTCGTGCCCATGTAGGTCAGGTACAGATCAGCATACAGAAGCCCATGTATGCAATATAACATGGCACTGCCTGCCCTGCCAGCAGTGCTGGCGGAGTGGAGGAGAAGAGCAAAGATAAAGGAACAAGAACCAAAAGGAGACCCCTGAAGTAAATAAGCTAGAATAAGCTTGCTCATGTAACCCTGTGTTTTCATGCCGCTCTTCTGGAGAAATGGCGATTCATTTGCAGAAAAACCTGGTGATCAAAGAATGCAGAAATTGCCAGGCACTGAGGGAGGGCAAAAACACACTGGGGGCTGCTCAAACCAAGGCTCTAGAACCTCTGCAGTCTCTGATTTATATGTGCTGCGCAGCAATACACTTACATATTCATGAACAGCAACCAATGAAAGGTGACGGCACTATTAGCAAATAAGCCCTTTTCTCGTAATTAAAAAATAATTCATACTGATGCAAAGTATGTACTTTAACAACTGCTTTTCCAAAAGGAATCTGAGGCAGCTCAACACCTGTATTCTCCAGGATTTTTCTGGAAGTCCCAGACTAAATCTCCAAACATGATGAACTCAAAGAGATTTTCCTCAAATCTATGCATTTACAGTTCCCAATGTTATTTTTATTTAATTCTTCCCCCCCCTTGCCAGAGTCAATGCTTTCAGTTTCATTCTGAGCTTGCCATCCCACTTAAATCCAATTCCTGCAACTTCCAGCGGAGCCACTTCCCTACACCAAATAGCCACAGTTTCTTACTTGGCAAAGACCGACCTATGCTGGATGCAGCATCACATTTCTGTTGCCAGCTGCAGAGGCACTGATGCAATCCAGAAAAGAAAGCAGCAGTGAATTTTCTTTATAACAGTAACAAACCATCCTCTCCAGTACCTTCTTAATTACCCCCCCCCCCTTCCTTTTAGACACCGAAAATTCAAGAAAATCATAAGCCACTAATGGCTGAAAAACATGAAGACTTTTCAAGTGAAAATGCACAGATAACCTTACTCAATACTGTGCACTTCCACGCACTCTGGCTGCAATGAGACACCCCTTCTTGGAACGGCTACTGCCAGTGACACTAGGAATTGGTTGTAGGCATCTATAGATGCTCACCTCTGAAAAACTAGGGAGGTCTCTCTGTGTCATCAGCTAATCCTCACAGGAAGCATACTGCGTTCTCAGAGTGCCTGGCTCTACACCACCGAGCTACAATCCCACTGAGCAGAGGTACTTCAGCATGGCAGTGGGTGTTCTTCTTCCCTAACAGGAGTTCTGCACCCACATGTCGCTTATCAGCTGAGGAGTGTTAAAGTGTCCTGATATATCAGCCAAGAAGTGTCAAAGCCAGACAGAAATACTAGCAAGAAAATATTACTGTTTCAAAATCCCATTTAAAGAGTACCAGTGAAGTGGTCAGCACTTAATCACTTCCCCCACCACACTCCTCCAAGCCCAGGTGTGTCATTTCCCACTGCAAATGACGCCCAAATGCCACCAATGCCAGTCATGTCAAGCCCCTCATGCAAACCCGTAGGGGTGGCCTGGGCTATAGAAGAACCTGATTTCCCCTCCCCCCCACCCAAGTTTACCTCTAAAAATTCCTGTTTGTAAAATATTTTTATTTGCTGTTTGATATATATATATATGAATGTACGTATGTAGGTAGGTATGTTTTAGAGGCTTCTGGAGTTTGTCCTGATAGTTTCATCTGTTGCCCCAGAGGCCTGACCCACATCACCAGCAATGGCAGTTTTAATGGCAGATTAAACAAAAAGTTACAACAATAAGAATGTTTGCTAAACTATGTACCAAGTTGCTAAAGGCTGTGAAATATTACTCCCAACGCTGAAACAGAAGATGCCCACCACTACTGAAAATACAGAAGCATTTCACTGCCTTTGGGATCGAACTTTTCACACTGCAGAACCACTGACAGCATGAACTAACTTGCTGCCCTTAACGGCTGGATCAGACTAAGAGGTTCTTGCCTTGGTTTCCCATGGCAAGTGGGAGGCTCTAAGCTCCTTTCTGACCATGGCCAATGCTTGAAAGCCATATTAATTTTTAACCCCACAGTTACAGAACCCAGAGAAAGCCTGGGGTCTTTCAGTGATGCTCTATACCACACATCATTCTTGGATGTCCACACAGCATGATTTTTACAGCAGTTTTGGTGCTTTTGTTGTTTCCCTTAGCACCTTACAGTAACTGAAACCAAACTCCTGCTAATCGGTGTACCTGAGCTGACAGGAGCCTTAGACAGAGCTCCGTGTTGTCCCAAAGTGCTGTCAGTAGACAACCACAGACAGACTCCTTGCCTGGCCTGTCTGGCCACAAAAGTAAGATTTCAGAGGAACCGTGACGACTTCTGAACAATGAGGAAAGAATAAATAGAGCATGGAAAAGATCAGTGCTGTGCAGAAGAAGCACTGGGCATGCAACTCGCTCATCCACCCTCACCAACAAGTAGGAGAAGCCTCGGGGAAGAGATGCAGCCAGCGAATCCTATGTATCCTGCTGTGCAGGTTTGTACCAGTAGATCCACCAAGCCAGTGCTGTCCCTGTCTGCAGAGGGAGACTATATTACAGCCAGACGCATCTTGCTGGCTCACACCTTAGAGATTCCCTGCTTTCAGCCATCAGCTGCCTGGTCCAACTCCTCACATCAATCAAATGGCCACTGCCACCCAGCCAAGCCCTGGGCACCTCTCTCTCCCTGCTGAAGAAGCCCAGCGAGCCTGATGTTCCCCACAAAGTACCAAGCCCACAAGCTGAAGACCTCTGCGGATAGTGACCCACAGCCACAAGCTGTTCGTGCACCTTTCACGGTGAGGTTTCAGCCCCCGGAGATTACCTAATTCTCATGGTGAAGGAAAATGCAAAGCAATACACAGCTGCTGCGGGCTGCCAGAGCACCACAGAAAGTATTTCGGGGTCTCCTTCTGCTGCCGGTTCCACTGGGGTGAACCTGGAGCGCATCCAGAGGAGTAGCAGAATTTCCCCACGTTCATACCTATGCAATTAGGATCAGAATTAGGCCCAAGAGAAGTGGAAAAATACCCAAAGCAGCTATTCCCTGGTCTGTGAGCTGCGCTCCCTTTACACGTGGGACAAAGAGAAGAGTCAGCAAACCACAACACAGGAAGGAATGTTCTCCCTCATCGGCACTCACTCAGAGGAGCAGCTGCTGCTGCTGCAGCTCCTACTGCTGCTGTTTTCCTGAATTTCACATTGCTACTGCTTGATGGGAGGGGAAAAGAGGAGGTCAGTGAGTATTTCTGGTGGTGAAAGGAAGTGATGCGATTGCAAGGCTTGGTTCTGCTCCTGCTTGCTTTGGAGTGACTCCTCCTAACTTAGCAGAGCTCTATGTCAGTATGAAAACAGTAAGCATGTCAGTCTCATGCCTACTTGTTGTGCCGTTAGCCAGGATAGAGTTAATTTGCTTCCTAGTAGCTGGTGCAGTACTGTGTTTTGGGTTTAGCAGGAGAATAATGTTGATAACACGCTGATGGGTTTGGTTCTTGATAGGTAATGTTTCATACTAAGTGAAGGACTTCTCAGTTTCTCAGGCCCTGCCAGCGAGAAGTCTGGAGGGGCACGGGAAATGGGGAGGGGACGCAGCCAGGATAGCTGGCCTGAACTGGCCAAAGGGATATTCCATACCATGGGACATCACACTTAACATAAATGGGGGGGGGTGCGATCGCAGCTCAGGGACTGGCCGGGCATCGGTCAGTGGGTTGTGAGCAGTTGTATTTGCATCACTACCTCTTCCTTCTCCTTTTGGATTTTATTCCTCTTTGCCTCTCTCTCCTTTACATTACCATTATTATTATAGTTCTTTTAAATTCAATTACTAAATTGTTCTTATCTCAACCCCTGATTTTCATGTTTTTCCTCCTCCCCATCCCACCACAGGGCAGAGGGGGTAGGGAGTGGCTGGTGGTACTTAGTTGCCAGCTGGGGTTAAACCACAATGCTACCCCGATCCGAGGTATTTCACTGCTGTTTGTGAAGACAAAGTGCAAGATGAGCTGGAAATCTCCTCTTCTTTCCTAATGGGCTCCCAGAGGCAGTAGAAGCTGGAGCCCAGAGAAATCCAGCAGCACAACTCTGGCATACGGGTGCTGCTCTAGGCTCAGTTACTGCAGCAGGCACAACCCAGGAGGGTCAGCTGTGCCAAGCTGCCAGGAGCTGACACAGATCGACCTAGTGCAACACACATCAGACTGGCAGCTTAGCAGTGAAAGTTAAAACCCCAGCACTACCCAAACAGCAAATATTTTTATTACCACATGTATGCAGAGAGAAGGCAACAGGACCCAAAGCCTTTTCTCCCTGCTTAAAGTGAGACAGTAAAACCCCTTGAAGGTACAGAGCTGCTCCTTGTCCTGTTGTACCACCCACGCACATTTGCCTCTGTTACAGATTCACTGAAGGCAGCAATTCCAGGGATACTGGAGCAAGAAATAGACCCCTATTACTGAGGCTGGGTTCAGTCTGAGCATGGTATCAGGGGAGTACAACACCCTCTCAGTTTGCAGGTCCCCGCAAGTCTCTGTCCCCTGGAGCTAATGGTGGCCCTGTATACAAGATGCTGCTCAGAGAAGCAGCACTTTGCTGTTATTTGGAGGGCTCTTTGCGGCCGCAACCACGTTGTAGACAACAGAATTCTTGCACATGGTTAATAACAGCTCTGCAATAAAAGCAAACCCTGGGGCATCTAGTTTGTTGTGGTTTCAGACGTGCACATGTGTGTGTTCATCCACGCCTCTGCTCCCTTCTGCGCCCGCAGAGCATTCAAAGTGACAAGAATCCTCCCCTCCCAAACAATGCTTCTTGCAAGCATGGAAGGGACCTTGACTGGGCGATTCATCCAAGCAAAGAACTAGTTTATATTATCTGCTCCAGAGGCACTAGAAACACTGGTGGAGACAACCATTCTGAGACAGCCTTTGCTTCAGAATACTTGCAACATTAATGGACAAGACAAGGGCTGGAACGGGCAGGGGAAGATGCAGAGAAGTGACTGGAAAATGGATTCTAGTCCTAGACCAGCACCCAAGCACAGGACCCAAAGTACGTGAAACCAAAAGGCTCCATGACCAAACCCATTAATTTTAGAGACAGCTTTTCTCCTATAAAACTACTGACAAAGTCTGCAATGACATTACAGACTTCTCTAAGTCATTATTAATTAATCTCAAAATATTGCCTTTTGCTCCTGCAGTAAGCAGTCTAATCCACAAGTCCTGTCCACCTGGTGCTATAGGTCTTGCTACACCCGCAGCCAACAAAAGTGAAATTCAGAAGCCTTTCTCACCCTGCATCCAACCACTTTGGATATTCCTGTAAAACTCCAGCACTGCTCTGAGCAGCAACAGGGCTGGAAGACCCACTCTCAGCATCCCAGTCTTTTTCAGCACAACATGAAGAGCAAAGCAGGGCACCCAGTCCCAGCCACTCTGCAACACTCACAACAAGGTGCAAATTATAGGCAGGAGCAGGAAGATACAACTCTTGAGCTGTGAATAACTGACAGGGGTCAATTCATCCTCTCCACATTTTAGACAAAAAGGTTCAGTCCTACACCTCGTGCAAACTCATGATTCACACCAGCCTTTGGCCTGCAAGCTCAGACAAAAGTAAAGAAATTCTCAATCACTGAGCACACACAAACAAAAACCCTAGATAAGTAGGAATCTTACGGTTTACTTCCTTGGCCCAAGTCCCAAATAAATCAGATTTAGTTACATGCATAAGTAGACTGCAAATGACAAGCTGCCATGGCTTTTTCTTCTCATTAACTGTACACATTTTATGTCAAATAACCACTACCCATTAGCTTTGCCTTGCGTTTTATAAAGAATTTTTTTCTTGGGGCAGAAGGGAGGAGAACTGGTTTTCCTGAACATTTTTCCTGCCAAAAGGCAAAGCTGGCAGAATAATATCAGACAAAATACAAACAAATAAAACCTGGTTCCAATAACATAGGTATGTCTGAAGCTGAATAAAAATTTGCTTTGGAACATTCCAAGCAATTATACCTGACAGTAAGAAAATCACAGCACTGGCTGCAATATAACCACAACAAAGAAAGATGCAGAGGCAAAATACCAACAGATTATGTTTGGACAATAAAGAATATTGCTTATGCGTAGAATTTGAGAGTGTAAGAGGTGTCATGTAGATGATGTGGCTACATTATAAAGGGGAAGCAGGAAAGTCAGCAGAGGAGGAAGACAGACACAGACACAATTTTTAAATATACATGCATAGTAATCAATGCCATTTAAGGAACAAAGCTGATACTTTTGTTCAGTGAGAACTCTCCTCAATCTCAATAGGCAGCTGACGTGCATCAGGTCCTACATTTTTCAATGAACTGAAGTCGGGCTGCAGTAAGTAGATATCCTTGCTTACAGAAAAGGGAGTTCAGCAGTGGTTTAAACAAGTCAATGTAAGATTTTCAAATGCAATTAAGCTGGGTGACATGTTAGAACATGTGTTCAGGCACCCATCCTTGCCAGCAGTCTGATTTCCAACCACGATAACGTTAGTCACACTCTTCCCCTCCTCACACACTACATAAAACCAGAACAACATCAGACAGAGACAGCAAGGACAGAGAAGCTCCCACAGGTCCAGTTCTGTCCTAATGTGCTCGGGCTGGGACCATGTGGGCGCAGGAAGAGAGGCAGAGGGCTGCAGTGAGAGCCCAGGGCCAAAAATACTTCCTCTCACTAGTCCTTGTAATTCACGAGTGCTAAATGCATTCAAATCATTGGCAAGGAAATCGTCCAGGGAGGGGAGCAGAAAATGTGTTTACCAAACCCTGTTTGCTTTAAAATATAGCATAGTGTGAAAAAGCATAGTATGCAAAAGCAGCAATTCACTATAGCTGCCTTAAAAATTGTAAAAGTTGACCTGGCCTAGAACAGTAACCCCTGAAATGTTCTGATGGCTTTTTGGCTTGCCTGAGGTGAATTAGGAAATATCAACCCGTTTCCCTCCCAACACCTCCCTCCCCCACAAAACTAGCTTTTCAAGGGGACATTGCAAAGGGAGGCACAGACCCAAAACCCCAAGCCAGGAAGGGCATGGGGCAGGGTAGCTAATTTCCCATCTAATCAGAGGTTGTGCTCTTCCCCACCAGCTCCCTACCAGCGACACCTCTGGAGTGAGACTTACCAAGTGAGAGGCTGGCCACGTTGTACCAGTATAATTACCAAAGCTGCTGTTGACAGGGATGCTCTTGGGAGCACAGGAGACAAAGCAAAACTGATGTGAAAGACAATATGGTTGTGGGCTCAAGAGACAGGGGTACCATGCAGAGGGACTCCCCAGAAAATCAGGGAGAAGCTGAGGAGTGGAAAAAGGGTAGTTAGACCAGCTTCTCCCCAGAAAGAGAGTTACAACCACTGCTCTGGAAGAAAACCAGCCAGGGCTTTACTCAAGCCATTTGTAATGCCATGGTCTGTGCCGCCCATTTTTCCTCAAAATCCAAACAGTTTCTTAGCAAACATCCCAGCAGGAAAAATGAGAAGATACTTTTGTCTACTTCACATTCTGCCTCCACCCCACCCCACCCCCATTTTCCATCCTGTCTTACAGTCAAAAAGTAATCAAAGAAATTTCTTTATATTTGGTAAATATAAAATACAGACAGTTCTGCAGCTCAGATCTGTCATGTCAAGCATCGCCGGCAGCAGATATTTATGGCAGTTATACATCCTTACTTTAAAAAGGTTTCTATTTGTTGCACTAATAAACAATCATAGTGATGCTACCAGGCACTGTTATAATTGGAAAACACTAGAGGTCAGACATCCTTTCCACTGTGCAAGTGCATTTCAATATGATTGCAAACAACAGCTGGATGTTAACAGCAATGCAGGGATGAAAGGGAGTTATTTACATACTCAAGCACAAGGATGTCACTACAAGACCTGGCAGTTAAGCAATCAAATCCCTAAGAGGACCGGTCCTCAGCAGTTAGGGATGGGATTGAGACCAGTTCTTCCTGCACCTGGACAACCAAACCAACTGAGAACTACACAGCTATCAGTTATGTTGGGCTCAAGAGCTATGCTTGTTTAAAGGTAAATATGAGACCTTTGATACCATGCATGACTTTATTTTACCACACGCCACAGAAGAGACGGGTATGCCAACTGCCTTACCTCATGCAGAGGGAGTGACTTAGCTGCAAACAGAAAAAATTCTGCTGCTTCAGTATGATACTTTAAAGTCTTCCATTACATGTCCAAATAAGCTCAAGCCTGCATAACTTGTAACGTATGACATACAGACAGCACAAGCTTGCAGACTCTAGGCAGCTGCCACTGCAGCCAGCAAATGTCCACTCCTAGCTTCAAGAGACTTGCTCGTTTAAGCATCCCCAGAGACAAGGCACTCCTAACGTCCCAAGGCTCTGGCAGTCAGACAATCCTAAGGAAGACGGTGGCAGGTCTTCCTCCCACACATATTGGTTTTCCCTTTCATCACATCAGCTTCTTGGGCATCCGAGGCTTAGTTCCACTGCTCTGATCTTGCCTATCCCATGGAGTTAACATAAAGAGCTGCAATCAACTTCAGGCGGAGAAAAACTGTAAGAAATCAGCAAGCTGCTTTTTCTAATTGGCAGCATATATATTATACCAATAACTTCACCAGCAGATGATCTTTTCCATCTGATGGTTGTTGCCTGCAGGATTAAATCCCCACAGACTTGGCCTGGCAGAACAAAAAGGAAAAATCATGCCCCAATAAAGTCATTGCAGTAACACGGTGCTTACATGCATAAGGAGAAAGGTTTGTCGTCTTCTTCCAGTTTGCCTCCTATTGATCTGATATTACATCTTTCTATGGGGAAGCAAAGCAAAGCAGATTTAAAGTCATTTTTGTTCACCCATGCTGGTGAACAGGGGCTGTCGTTCAGCTATAGAATGTGCTACAGGGTCACAGGATTAAAGCCTGGAGTTTTCACAGAGCAAATGCTTCAATCCCCTTGTTTGACAGCTAATTAAAACTGAATGTATCTAACTTCAGACGGGCAAGGCACCAACGAAGGGAGGCAATCCCCAGGCCATGTGGGGACACTCTGTGGTATATAGGGCTGGATTTTTCTGGGAATTCTCCCATTAGAAATGACAGCCAGAATTCTTCCCAGATAAGTGTCAGCATAGAACCAATTCTAAACAAAAAAAGAAAAACAAAAAAACCCCTCCATCCATTGCATTTTCAGATTTGACCAGCCTTCTGACTGGCTTCCTGCCTTTTCCCTACCAGAAGCACCCTGACCCTTCTCAACACTAATGGATTATCTAGTTTCTTCCTGGTGAACTGTCCCAAGATCCAGACTATCCATTCAGCCAATCCTCCCTGCCTCCATAAAGGTCCTTGTGTTGCGCCAGATGTCACAGAATACAGCTGGGACTAAATACACCCTCAGCCAGCATGGGACCTATGGTTCCAAAGATCTGGCACTAATATTACCCATATGGATTGTAATGAATATTTCTTTTCTGTAATGAAAAACTTGGTAGAAGCAGGGATGGATTCTAAAACCACCTGGGGGCCCAAGTGAATTGACTGAAGCATTTTACCAAAAAGGATCTCTTTGGTGTAACTCTTGAAGGTTACAAAGACTCAATTTGCCACTGAAGCCAACAAGAATTTTCCCACTGGAACTGAAGTGCCAGACTTTTACTTCCACCACTTCTGCAGTGGACCGCTGTACTGAGTGGATAGCACCTGAGCCACGGCAGAAGACCTGCAGCATGCTAAAAGAAAACATTGATTTCATGTCCACAATACTGAAGAACTACTTGCTTACACAATCACCTTCCTATTGCTTGACTTATCAGTAACTGAGCAAATCACTCCCTTCTCTGCCTTGATTTCCCCAAATACAACATGAGTGATAACGATCACCCCAGTAAAGTGCTTTGTGATCTACAGGTGAAAAGGAGCATAGGAGTGCAGCACGGTGATTGCTAGGGGTAAGCAATACCTTGTAAATGATGTCATGTCACAGAGAAAACCCTATTGCAATCACCAACAGTTGTTGTCACAGGGAATTCAATATGAGAAGCAAGCATAACAACAGTACCAGTCACTTCTTGAAAGCCTGGTGAGAATGACTTTGAGAACTAACACTAGCCCCCCACAGAGCTCTTTGTAGACACAAAGGTTATTTCAGGAACAAGCTCTTAGTGAAAGGAAACAAAACAACGATCACATCACACATGTTAGCGCATCTATTAGAAAGGCAGAATGCCTTTGGTCTTCAGAGCCTTTCGCTCTAAAAACAGAATCACTACCTAATGATACCTTTTTCTGCTTCTTGAATATGGGAATATATTGGCTCCTGAGTGATGGTGGCTTTTTGCCTCATGCAGGCTGTGCAAAAGGCCTGATGGACTGAACAGTTCTCCCAACACGGAAGCAGCACAATGCAGACTTCATACCAGGCTCGTGGGTAATACTCATGAAGAAAAGGCCTCAGACTTTCATAATACCATGTTGCATATGTAACCCAGGATGTATTAGATACATCACACTGAGTATATGTGGGAGACTAACAACATACTCCCCGAGTTTAACCCTTGGCTGTCAAGCCAGAGCAGTACACCAGAATAAACAGAAATTTGTGCCTTCTGAAAGGCACCTATGGGTGCACCAGTTTACCACTCACTTTGCTACTGCTTGCTACAACACACCTTTAAGTGGGAGCTTAACCATATCCTCTGGTCATACCTAAACTGAGCTAACACAGTATTAAAGAAACGTATCAACCTATTTTAATAGATGTAACACAAACACAGGTAGACAGTTCCAAAGTAGCTGAGCAGAAACAAGTTTTATAAACCTTACAGTGAGTCTGTAAAAAAACAGCCACTGCATGCAAGCTGTCTAGTCTCAACTTCAGGTAGCTCTGCACATCCCTGGCACTGCTAAATCCCACAGCTGACATGTCGGTGCTCAGCCCAAGCCTTGACAACAAACTCCATGAGCGTGGGGGTCGCTGACCAACACCCCCTCAAATGCAATGTTCACAGCCCATACACCATGCGCTACAACCTGAAGGCAACCTGATTTCCAGGGTTTGCATGTGCAGTTAACCCAGGATAAAGCACAGTGCTCCCCTAAACGCTTCTCTAGGGAAACGTGCAAGTTTTGAGGAGCAAAAATAAGGACCCTGCCCCACACATCATGTTTGGCACCAGGGAAAGTGGTGGAAGGCACCCGGGGAGACGGCGGAAACAACGTCCCTGCTGCTGTAAGGAGGCACTGAAGGGTGAATAAGCGTTTTTAAATGCGACTGTCACTTACTTATCCAGGACGAAGTAGAGATCAAAGGCACCGTGACAGGAGCGCTGCTCTTCTTGCCCTTCTTCCTCCTCCTCCGGCCGGGCGCAGGAGGTCAGGCTCCACATCGCCACCAAGAAGCAGCACAAAAACGCTGCTTTCTCCACGTTGCTCCTGCAACTCGCCATCTTTTCCCTTCCTTAATTCTTCCTCCTCCCCCAGTCTTTCTCGCTGCAGACCTTACGGGCTTTTCGAAAGAACGCGGGGGGGGGGGGCGGGAGGAAAAAAACCACCAACTTCAGGATCTGAGCTTAACCCTGCGGGCTCAAGGCAGCCCTGCCCGCCGGGCACCGGGCTGCTGGCTCAGGGCTGGGGGCTGCGCCCGGCTGCACTCCCCCCGGAGCCCCGTCCCCATGCCCCGCCGCCTGGGCGCTGCCCCGAGCGGCTCAGCCCCGTCCCGCACCGACAGCGGCGGCTCCTCTCGCAAGGGCCAGCGGCAGGAAGGGGAGCGGGGGGAGGGAGACAGGATCTTATGGGGGCAAGCTGAACCGGGACTTTCCTGTTCCGGGATAGCGAGGTGGGACAGGCTGCCGCGAGCGGGGGACCGAGGCTGGGGACCGCTGCGCCCCAGCGCCACCGCCCGCCGCGGGCACAGGGCGGGTGTGTGTGCCCCCCCGCCCCCGCGGGCTGCCCCGGGGCGCCCGGCAGCCGCAGCGGGCAGCGAGCCCCCCTCATCCCCGGCGGGCGCTGCTCCGCGCCGCCTGCCCTCGGGGCTGGGCAGCGGGGACGGGGGCTCCGCCGGCGGCGGGGACGGCCCGCTGCGCCCCGGGGCATCTCCGCACGGCCCGCTCGGCCGCAGCCTGGAGGGGTGCCAGGGGTCCGGGGCTGGCAGGAGTCCTGAGGCGGCGGGGACCGAGGGGCGTGAGCCGCCGAGGGGGGAGTAAGCCGCTGTAGGAGCTGGGCGTCGTTCCGAAAACCTGTAACAGACCGGAGGTGGGAGAATGACGGCAGAGGGCACTTTTAATTGCAGGAGATGAGCGCAATTAAAAACGTTATTGCCTGGGGGCGGGGGTAAGGGCAGGTCTGCACAACCCTCTCAGGCCACAGCGAATTGTTTCTCCTCCGAGGTAACCCCCTCCCCCTTATTTTACACCTGGAGTCCGCACACATCCTGCAGGCAATGAGTAATGACGAAACGAAATCTCTTAATGGGGGCTTTGCACAGTAGCGTAACCGCTACCAGCCCCATACACACGGGTTACAAAGCACTGCCCTAAAGAGCTAACCCAGCTCATCTGGATGCCGTCTCCAAAGTTCGAATAATTAGTGGCTTCCAGCCGCTTCCCCCTCCCCCACACCCTTTGCGGCCCCTAATTAATGAAAAGAGCCACGGGGAGGGATGTGAGCAGAGTCACTTTACATGACAGAGTTGGGACTAGACGTTTCTCTGTTTTGCGGGGGGGCGAGCGCTTCCCAACGCGAGTCAAGGTCGAGGGAATCCATCCCCTGCGGGGTGCTGGCACGCTGCCCCAATCGGGCGGTAGCCCCCCCAGCACCCAGCGCTGCGCTGCGAGCCTCTCCACGCGGGAAGCCACGCCGTAACGCTCCAGCCAGGAGCCGCCTCTACGTGCCCACAGCAGTGACACCTCCTGCCCACGGGCAAGCTGGCACCCGAGGGGCGCAGGGCCCACTCGGGTGGGGCTCGGCCCCTTGCCCTGCGGGGAGGCGCCGGGAGGGCTGCGGGGTGTTTCCCCGCAGCACACGGCAGCGCGGCCCCGGCGGGAGGCGGCGCGGTGCCCCCGGCCGGCCCTGGCCCCCTGCGCCCCGCAAGGACGCGCGGCGCCCGGTGCCCCCTCCAGCAGCCCCGCGCCTGCTCTGTGCGGCGTGGCCGCCGCCCGCAAGTCTGAAATAAAGTTTGCGCTGCGGGGAAAGCGTCTCGGTTTCAGCTGTCTGTTTCTGTGCTGGACAAAGTTCAGACGCATCCAACCGCGGCGGCGGTCGGGGACTTATCAAGAAAAGATTAGAGGGTCCATCGGTTTTGAGCCGCTCGCCCAGTTTTATCTATGCACAGCTAGAAGCTGAATGCACTGCTTGAGCTAACCACTGTGAAGGTTTTTGCGCACTGCCCAGTTGAGGCCCAGCGATTATTTAGATCATGGAGAAATACGAGAAACCCACATCCTCCCTGGTGACATTCACAAAAAATGAGCAAGCGGCTGCTGGGCAGCGGGAACCCCCCCCCTTCCCCTCGCACCGCCGGGCTTCGGCCTCGCCGGTGCCCACTAGCGGCCGCAGCCCCGGCACGGCGTCCCGGCCGCCCTCGCTACCCCCCGCCCGGAGCCGTCCTCCCCCCGCAGCCACCGTGCCCTTGCAAAACGCAATGAAAATGACGATAGCTAAAGATTCCCTCCGTGCTTCGTGAATATCACACTGTTTCGTAAAATACGCTGCAGACTTCAAGGGAGTCTCCAAGGCACCACAAAGAAAAAAGCCGGCTGCAACTATTTTCTGACCGTGTGCATTGCCCTCCTCTGACCGCTAACAAACCACCTTGCCCTCCGCAGAGCGCGGGCTGCCTGCCCTGCCCGCTCCGAAGGGTGCGCGGTCCCGGCGCGGGCGGCTCGTTTGAAGGCTCGTCGGGCGCACGCAGAGGCGGCGGCAGCGCCGCGACGCGCCCGTTACCGGCGGCCACGGCTGGTGCCGAACACACCAAACACCGGGGACCGGGAGGGCCGGGCGCAGCGTGGGGCTTGCGGGTTGTGTCTGCGGAGCCGCCTCCCGGGGCCGCAGCCTCCTACTTCCAACAAAACAGGTTTTCCCATCTGCCTCAGCCCCTCCGGTGGCTGTCACGCACGGCGGGCGAGCCTGACGGCTCCGGAACCGGAGCGAGGGGGGTGTGTGTGGGGGGCGGTTAGTGCTCTTGTCCAGGGCAGGGGAGCGGGGTGGCCGGGCTGGCGAGGGGCGCCGCCGGAGCCGGAACCGGGCCGGGGTCGCAGCCCCGGGACTGCCGGTGGCCCGGCTGCCCGCGCTGTGGTGCCCGGGTTTTGTTCGGAGGAAAACTAAACGGCCCGTCAGCTGCGCTGCCCGCGAGGTGCGGATCTCGCCCTGGGACACGAGTTACCTCGGTGCCCGGACCGTTTCGCAGGGATTCGGGCTCCGTCAGGCAGGTGACAACGTCTGCTCATCCCTGCCTGCGCCTTCTGTGGCTGTCCGCATTAAGGCTGCAGAAGTGTCAACCTTGCCATAAGAATTGTGCATCTCGGTTTCCTGCCACCCGCACCCCAAATCAGCGAGTGTTCCCCAGGAAGCCTGAGGAGATGCCAGCGGCACACGAACGCGCCCGCGGGGGCGTCCGGCGCGGGGCTGCCCGCAGCGGTGGCTCAGCTCCTGCAGCCCCGCTGTGCGCTGCAGCCGCGCTCGCTCTGCCTGAGCTCAGACGGAACAAACTCCGGAGTTCATCCTCGTCAATCCCTGTAGCACAGAGCGCGGGGACCGTGGGTCACTCTCTCTCCATTGGGATAAGATTACTCTTTAATTGCAGCGAAAATCCGTCCTTTCAAAAGCATTAAAGGGTTGACGTTTCTTCTCCCGATACAAGCTAATATTCAGATTACATGGACACTAATCAAATAATCCGGGTTATTTCATTTGTCAACATGTTCATAAAAATTTTCTACCAGGCGTTAAAGGCATTTATATGGAACGACATCTTTCAAAAGCAATGTCGCTAGTCCAGGTTTAGGGAATATTTGATTATGACAAGACGTTTGATGGTTTCATTTCACATACCAGCTGTGCCACAAACCGTTTCATACCTCAAACAAATCCCTAATTTTGTATTCTGCGAGTACTTTGTATGAAGAGGTGATTTTCATTATAAGCCGCTCTCATCAATAACCTGCAGCTCCCAGAACAGCCTTGCATGCAAAACTGCCGTCAGAGGCTCTAAAGGACAAGCGGCGAGCAGGCTCTGCAGGTCTTTTTGTTTGGTTTGGTTCCCCCCTCAACTTCAAAATAAACTCTTTCTGGAGCACCGGTACAAGGGGGAATCCCGTCCACCTTCTGAGCCCCCCCGGCCCCGCGCCCGCCCCCGCTGCGGTCCGCAGCCGCTCCCGCGATGGCTTCTGCTTCGGGAAGGGCTCCGCGCCCCCCGCGGGCGCTGGTGGCAGCGGCTCCTGGGGGCGGGGGGCGGCCGGGTGCCGGGGGGAGGCCGGGGGGCAGGCGCTGCGGTAGGCGTTTCCCGGGGTCTGCTCTGGGCGGGGAGCCGTGGCGGGGAGGAGGATGCCGCCGTGCTGGGGCGGTGCGGCGGCGGGGGGCTGCCGGCGCAGCTCTTGGGGGGCCGGGCGGCCCCGGCGGTGGGGTGAGGGCTCCGAGGGGCCTCGGCCGTAGCGGGATCCTGGGGGAGGGCTGCGCCCCGCGAAGCGGGCACGGCGGGGACTCCGGTGCCGGAGAGCCGCTGTCCGCGGACAGCCCGGGGCTGGACCCCCAGGTGAGCGGGGCCGGGGCAGAGGGGGCTCGGCGGGTGGGTGCGGGGCCGCGCCGTGCCTCCCGCCCGGGCTGCGCTGCCCCCCCGGAGCGGGGAAGGGCGGCGGCGGGGGCCCGCGGCGTTCCGGGCCGTGCCGGCGGCCGGTGCGCACCGAGGGGGCGACGGGGCCGGATAGGCGGCTCGAGGGGGGCCCCGACCCACCCGGGCGCTGCCGCAGCGCCGGGACCTGCCGTACCGCGGGCCGGGCTGCCCGCGGGGATTTGCCGGGGAGCAGCGAGGGCACGGGGATGCCCCGTGGTGACCAGTGCTTAACCCCGACCTTGTCACAGCCCGCTCCGATGCGGCGGCGAGGGGCCCCGCGGAGAGCCCCCGGTGCGGCGGGTGCCGTCCTTAGGCTGCCGGGGGGGCGATGCGGGGGCGGCTGAGGGCGGAGGGCAGGCGGCGCCCCCCAGCCCCGGGGGCAGCGGTCCTTTCCCTCCCGGCTCCGCTTTGCTCGCCCAGACCCGCCGAGCATCACTCGCCCCTCTATTGCTTCCAGCTCTCCGCAGCTTCCAGCTTCGGCAGGTGATCGTATCGTGGTGGCTTTAGGTACTTACTGAGCGTCTAATTGCTTTTCAGAAATTGACGAACTTTCTTTGGAATTGCTCGCATTGTTATTCTCTGTTTGTATCTAATACAAGGATATCCATGTTCCTTGGCAGAAATTTCCTACTAGTTAAGTAAGTTACAAGCTGTTATTGCTGGCACTTTAAAATGTCACATTGATCTTTACATTTGCAAATCCTTCCATGAAAAGGTTTCTGTAGGAATTCAGTCTAGTAGAAATGTTTGAAGCATTTTAATGACTTTATTCTGTGATCCGACAAGTACTAGTTGGGAGAAACATTAATAAAAACTTGATGGAAGACATTATTTTTACATATTTTAGATTTTTAATATAGTTGCTCTTAAATAAAAAGCAGTTGCACTTATGCATGAAAATCAGAATTTAATAATAAATCCTTGCTCAGGAGCTATCTCTTATTTTGGCTTTTAAAAATGAAAAAAATAGTGTTTGACAGCTCTTGTTACCATCTATTGAATGGTAACTAGGTGATATTATTGATGGTGAACATTATTGAATCGTAGTAGAGACAGGGATTTGTTTAGGCAATAAGAAGATTGGGAGATTGAATTTAAGATTTATTTCTTTTCATGTGTGAAACCACACCAAAGCATAAGCTGCTCTTTGAAAAAGCAAAATTGTTCAGTATTTAAGCATTTCAGTATTTCAAAGCAAAGTAGGACTGCCTTGTAGAACTCTGTAGAGATACCACCTTATGAAAAAAACCAGCTTTATAACCATAGAAATATTAGTGTAAAGTCAAAATACTACTTTAGCTTCTATTATCTGAACATAATATAACCAGATGAGAAAGTACAAAAATAAATTCAATGTAAAGAATTAGAGATTGTATGGAAAATTTTGCAGAGGGAATTACTTGGCTAAATCCTAGTATGTTATATGCGGATATTTCCATGTCTGTTATGCTGTGAATCAGTTAGTATGGTTTTCCTGCAACACAGACATATGTTACTTGCAAATGCTATTAATAAACACCAGGTCAAAGTATTTTGTGGGGGAACATTATTTTATAAAGTCAGACCTATTTTAATTTACAGAATTCACTTTCCATTAAAAGGTTTCTTTGCTTTACTGTAGTGTCAAATCTGTTGTTTATGTTGTTCCTCACAATTTCACATTTCATGGTGTTCCTCAGCTCAGTTACTTGCTGTTATTGGGATTGACATAATGTAGTAAATTTAGCATTAATGTAAATAAGGTGAATGTAAGTTAATGTTACTTAGTATTGTTGAAGAAATCTCCAGTATTAACCACATGAAATTGAATGCTCTTAGTTCTAAAATGTTTCTCTTCAAATACAGAAGATGAACATGCAAAACCACAGAAGATTATATAGCTGTATGTATAGCTATATGTATAGTTGTTAATGTATATGTGCATGTATATATATGTGTACATATATATATGTATATGCTTGCACACCAATATATTAGTTTCATAAGAAACATTTGAATAGAATAACATTTTTAAAATCAAGAGCTACCAAAAATTAATAGCAGGATTGTTAAACAAGAATGTACCTTATATATATTGAACGTCGATCAGATAACATAATTCTTTTGATTTGTGAAAAGAAGACATGAATGTGAGCTATAAGAGAGAGGAAAAATGATTTGTGACTGTTTTATCAAGTTACACCTTTTCGTTCAGTCTGTGTTTGGATTGCGTTGGTGGTTCAGCTGCCTGGCTGGTTGTTCCTGTTTCCTGTGGCTCCGTGTAGGGAATGGTGGTTTTGTCTGCATCGATGCCTGCCTGAAGGAACAAATGCACAAATCTGTGTGAGAATAAATGTGTTGGCACAAGCGCTGTGGTTGGTGGCAATTTGTTAGCACAATTTGCCTTGGTGCCATACTCCTATTTACGTGAATCCAACGTGGATTTTGCTGAAAGTGGAGACACGTATCTGTGTGACAAGTAACTGTTCTACACTATGATGACAGGTGACTAGTTGCCTGCTCTGTTCCCCCTCCCATGGAATAACTTTGTTTCTTTAAAACACGGGTTTATTCTGTGCTTTTTTTGGTGTTAGAAAAGTAAAGGCATTTTTATGTCTGCTTTCTCTCCCTTCCTGGTTGTCCCCTATAAAATTCAAAACTGCTGTGACATTTTGGGGTGTTGTGTCTGTTGCTGAACGGTGAGGAATGCCGGAGTGGCGGGAGCAGAAATCAGACCAAGTCTCCGAGGTGAACACTAGCAGGGTTCAGGTGTGGAATATGAAATACTGTGTGCTCTGAACTGAAATATATCCAAACATTGTACTGCATGTACTATGCAGCTGAAATTACGTTAATTCATAACATTTACAGTCTGAGAATCCTCAAGCCTGGCTGAAGAGTTAAAACATGCTCCCATTATCCTACAGGAGCTCTGTTGTTTAGGTCTTAGGCCTTGAAACCACAAGAGCAAAGCGGTGGATGAAGGTAATGCTTCCATTAGACAGAACAGCTGTAGCCCAGTGAAGAGTCAGCCCTTCAGTACAGTGCCCTGCATGCAAAAATTTAGTCTGCGAAAGCCAGCAGACTACAGAGCTGTACAAACTCCTTTCTATCCACAGGTGGATTGTCTGACTTATGGCTGACTTGTGCAAGCCAGTACCATCCACCAGGGTCCATTAGATCAGCCGCAGTGCCAGACAGAAGCACTAATTCTGCCTCTGGGGCCAGCCCAGCTGGAAGGGGGCATTGACGTTTTATGCATCATGGAGCCAAACTCCTAGACCCAGTCTGTCTGAACCAGTGGGAGAGCAGAAAAGATACATATTTCATCCTGTCTAATTAGAGCAGGATGGTGTTACTGTTGCTTATTGCCCAGCTGGAAACATCAAGAGCCCTCCCAGTGTCTGCCATGCATTTCTTGGATTCAAGCACTGGGAGGTGTGGAACAGAGACCTCAGCGACTCTGTCACTCATGTTCCACCAGATTGAAACCCTCCAGTTTACTACAAGGTCTGCCAAGCAAAGAAGGCTTCACGTGGAGCTATGCAGGCATGGATGTGTCACACATCCCAGCAAATCAGTATTAACCAGGTTTTCTTGCCATGTGGGATAGTCCGTTCCTCTTCCTGCCATGGAAGATGGTGGCAGTAGAAATAGGGTTCAGTGTGGAAATTTCTTAAGAACATAGGGAAGTTTGGTGCTAAGCTGCCATTTGCAAGTCAGTGGGGCTAGAGTACATAACTCTACTGGGACTTGTTCAAATCTCTTTTATTTTTTTCATCAGGCTAGATCTGATGCTCAGTCTCAGGCACTTTGTTCCTAGGCTTTAGGTAAAGAGTGGAAATTGCATCCTTGTGGTGGTCTTGGAGAAGTGATTCAATCTGCATCTACTCTACGTGTCTGTGAGCTATCAGGCATCGTGAGTGAGCCCACTGCAACTTTCCCTTTCCTCGGTGAAAATAAGAAGAAACTTGGAAGATATTCTTTTAATCTGCATTTCTAAATGGCTGCTGTATTTCACAAGACTTGCTTAAGGCAAATGTGGAGCTTGAGTATTTACTTATTTCCAAGCAGGGATTTTAGCTCTGTCTTCTTCATTATTCCCACTGAAGTTTGAGAGATTGTTCATAATAAAAAGATTTGGCAGCTTCATGATTCACTAGGCTGGGTATCCAGCCAAGATACAATGATGGCTCATCAAGAGCTGTCAGTTTACATTGCATGTACTGGGGATTTCAGGTGATGGAAGACAGTCTAAAGACCATAGAGCCTTAAAATAGTATGAATTGGAGAACTGCTCCCTGATTATACAACAAAATTGTGAGCACCCCATAAGCTTGGAGGTCTCTGATTCACAATAAAGCCTCCAGAAGGAGCCAATTTCTGGAATCTCAAAGCAGACACCAGGCTCTTCACCCTGAGCAGCCTCATGCTGTTTTCAGGGGATGCTAGGCAGCGAGTTTCCCTGTTTCTACCCGCTCTTTTTAGGGGTTTGTCAGGTCAGAGTTGTGCAGCTGCTGTACAGGAAGGTATGGTCAAAGCTGGGGATGCCTGGTATGCCAAGGGAAAACCATTTTCATGCGTCAGGCTAGTTCAGTCCCAATTTTATTCCACGCTCTTTAGATTCAGTTCATTTTTGCAGTCAGCTAATTCCCCCTTGGTGCATAGTTGTATTTCCTTCTGCTTCTTCCCAGATGCCTAGCTCAGGCAAGCTGTGGGGACAGAGTCATCCCAGGAGTACAGGGCATATGTTCAGAGCAGCAGTACATCAAGGGCTATGAGGAACTGAGAAGTACTTACAGTATGCCCCAGTTGTAGCCCTGGACAGTAAAAAAAAATTCCAGTCTCCACAGGTTTTATTACCATTATCTCAGTTATTTTATCAGTGCTAACTGGGCTCTTCTTAAGACATAGATGGGAAGTGGCTCACTGGCAGGAAAGGGCCCTCTTTGGATCAGCTGCTCCTTTGCTTCTGTGCAGAATCACTGGGATACAAATTTGCCACCAGTGAAAAAGGGAGGATGAGAGACCATACCCAAAGCTTGGAAATTCAAGGAGTATTTTCTATGGGCTGTTTCTCAAAGATGGACAAGTTGCTAAACTTGAGACTCAAAAATAAGTGACATGACTCATGGTTGTTTTTTGTTTGTTTGTTTGTTTTTAATCAACAGAAATTCCTTCCTTTCTAAGGTAATCTAAGGCTTTTGTATACACTGGTTCAGATACAATGGCTGTCTGAGGGGTAGCAAACCCACAGCTCACTTTGTTCATCCCAAACAGACTGGGAATGGGCAGCACATGGCTATATCTGCCTGTTCTCTCCATGTATACTTGTACAATTTTCTTCGTGTATGTGGGATTTTCAGCCCTATGAAGGAACCCCTTCATGCCCAGAACGAAGCAGCTCCCAGACTGGCACCCAAGCTGAAGCACAGAAATTCTGTCTTGCAGTGGCAGTGAGCTAAAAGAAATGACTTGTTTAGACTTTTCGTGCTTTAAAAGAACCTTCTCAGCTTGTGATTTAACAGGTTTAGGAAGCAGGTTGCAGTTTCTTTTAGGATTTATTTTGTGGGTTCTGGAATTACTTATTTTATCTTTTAAAACAAGAATTCTCTATTCCTTTCTTTAATTTCCTGCCAATTTCCTTCAGTTTTAGTTTTGGTTCTTCTTTGCAGTTCACAACTTGAATGAAAATAAGAATAAAACTTTGCACAGAAGGAAAGGAAATGTCTAAAACCCAGGAAGTGGATTTTCTCACTTTTCCATCTCTGATTCCCTTAGAATTCCCTTCATCTGTTAAGAATCCTCAGTTCCTTATAACAACAGAGAATAATAAATGCTGCAGACAGAAGCACTCTGTCTGCATCAGCTCAATTCCTTTAATATTTGTAGTTTATTGTGCATGACACTGCATGTCTGATCATGGATTCCTCAGACCAACAGACCTCCTATTGAAATCAAAGGCAGTTTTGGCAACGGCTACAGGAGTGCATTGGCATGAAGTCACAGGTTACGCGCTTCAGGGAAAATGCAGTCATGCTTTTTTGTAGAGAGGAGTAAGTTAAAAGGTGGAGTAAATGATGGTTCCAGTATTTATTATTTCTTTTTTCTTTCCTTCAGATTTGTTGACATGGCAAATGCAGAGGCATACTCTTTACATTAATCCCTGCTCTGGAGAAAGTCTGGAGTAGATGTAAGAATGGTTGTGGAGGCTGTGGAATGATGCTTTCCAGGATCAAACATTTTCATTAGTTTTTATGAGTCACTTCGGTGAGGGTTTTTTTTTCCAACTAGGATACTTGCTTTGAAAGTGATAGCACTGTATGCAAATTAATCCACAGATAAAATGGAATGTAAAGGTGAAATCAAGAAGCTATTGACATTAAAAAAAGTCAAATTCTTTTAAGAGAAACAATTTTTATTATCTCCTTCCATTTATGATTGTGAAGAGCTGAACTAACTAATTAAGTTCTGACTGAAAAGGTTCCCCTCTTGCAAAGGTGATTGATTTGTTTTCTTAACACTTGCAAAGTCAATCGTAGTATTATGCAAGGCTACCAGTGCTTTTATGACCACCAAGAAACTCCAAGTGAGGCCACAGTTCCTATGAAAATAGGAGGCAGGGGAGTCCTTGCTCAAACTGGTCTTTCAGCTTTTGGGAATTTGCAGACATTTCTTAGAAGAGCTTGCAGTGACATCTGAAGGCCGTATAGTAGAAAATCAGGGATCTGAAAATTAGCTCAGAACTGTTACTATGCCCTTCTCTGGCTTCCCTGCTCTAGGAACATTTTTCTCATGAGCTGAGAGAGCTACGTAAAACTTTTTCAGGAAGGCAGAAGCTGCAACCCTAGTTAGTTAATGGGATGATATGCAAGTGCTAGGAAATAGGGAGAGAGGAAGAGAAGGCTTTCTGCAGGGGTCCAGCTTGGAAGAGCATTCAGAGAACCAAAAGATGACTAGCAATTTGTGTGCTGCTTCTGGGAGTGTGCAGGCTGGGAGAGTTGCTGTGAGCACTGTTTCATGCGCTTTTTGATGGAACATCCATAATTGCATAATGCATAGGGAGTTGCCTGCCCACAGGTACTTGTTGTTTGACAGATCTGTCACACTTCTCAGAAATCAAGATGCAAAATCCATCACTCAGGGACATGGTATATGTGTATCAGATACTCTCTGGGGGATGAAGAGTCCATTAAACAGCAAGTCCCTAAATTCATCCATATGAAGAATCTGCATCTGTGACAGATAGAATATGGAGAGTACCCATTGTCCAACAGGTGATGTGACTCTAGTGTGCTTCTAAAGCACTATAAATATTAATTTTATTTCAGCCTTTCAGAGGCATGTGTGGGTGAGCCCAGAGGGATAGGAACTGCTTATGCAGAACACGAGTGAGAACAGCAGGATGATGTTGCATGAGGGGGATCGTGTCCCTGGGAGGCAGTGGCACTCCCAGCACTGGCGGTTTGAGGCAAACATATCATTGCCTGCATGACACAGAGCTGAAGATATGACCTTCACAAAGAGGCTTGTGACAGAGTTCTGTAAACTTTGCTATTTAGTAGAAGAAAAGTGAATTAGTTAGATGTATGACAGCTAGCAAATCTGTAAGAAATTGGAGCACAGCAGAATTATAGCTCCTTAAAGGAGGTAGCCAAAATGTGGAAATCATTAACATAAGGCAGGAGTAATCAGTTATGCGAAGTCTTGGAGAATTCTCTTGTGATGATCATTTTCTCAGTCCTTCACTCACTGTGAAGAATGTGAGAAATTCACCTACTTCATCCCATCAGAGGAAAATGCCAGGCATTCTAGTATGCTTTCTCTGTTTCTCATCATGACTCTATTTGTAGGTTCTTAATGACTTGATTTAGACTGTGAAGACTGTTGGCAAAGATGTGAGATTTGCATTGAGACAGGATTTAGAATTAAACAAGAGTTAAACTACTGGATTCATGGGTTGGTGTAGAATTCTCATTCAGGTTCAAGTCTGACGTTCCTGAAAACTAAGGAAAATTTGGCAAAACCCAAGAATTCTTGGTTGTGGCTGGAGTTTTGTCTTTAGATTATAACCACATGAAAAACATGTAGAGGTTGGTTTAGATCCAAATCAAACTTCCTTCCAAACTGAGAGGCATTTCAGATTTATATTCTGGCCTGCTTGCGCATCATCTTACTTTGTTTTAGCTCATTTCTGTCATCTGCTTGAAGCGTTGCAGGCAGTGCTGCTGTATTTCAGCAATGCCAAGCTATGTGCTGGTGCTTTCAAGCTATGAGGTTGCATTGCCTGTTATGCAGCAAGCCTTCCGCACTGCATGCTGCCACAGCTCAGACACCTGCTGACCCCTCGGAGAATCCAGCAGATGCCCCTCTGGCAGCTGTCGAACCTGACCTTACACACAGTCATTTCTCAGCTGTCTCTGTGTTTGCGATGAGTGGTGGTAGACTGAAAAGAGCAGAGCTGATTAGGCCCTGGGCAATCTCATGCCTATAGCCCATTGAGATTTACTCCTGTAAAGTATCAATGAGCATTTCACTGGACATACTAGGGGAAGAGTACCGGGCAGATTTAGGCTTGGGATACCGCTAAACTTTCCTGAGCTTTGCTGAAAAGGCACCTCCATGTACATTTTTCAGACACTACCATCCTCAAATCTATGGGACAAAGGTAAAATCTATGTTAGCAAACTTTCTTAAAAAGTGCCATGCAGCCTGGTAAGTTTTTTTAACAGCAACAATGATTAAAAAGTGATTTTTAAAAGTTTGCAGTGTAGAAATGCGTTGCCTAGGTTGTCTGTGTGTGCATGCATGTGTGTACCCTCTTTCATGCTGCAGCTGCTGAGTTGCACGATCCAGCCACAATATTGCAGCGATGCCTGTGAAGCTTTCATAGATACTTAGTTCCCTTCACCTTTTACTCCTGTCGTCTGTGGTCCTTTTATCTCCCTTCAGCTCACCTGTTGTGTTTCCTTTGCTCCACCAGAGTGTTCAGAAAGTAAATCAATTTAATTTCTCTGTCTCCTCTCAAGTCACGTTTCAAGACTCAGTCTTTACTTCTGAGGAGATCAGTGTTTCAGTTCTCCAAGATAAGGGCTGAAGTTACCACACAAGCCCCTACCACCCCTCACCTGTGCAGGAGGCAGGACTTGTTCCAGTACTGTCCTGTGGATGAGTCTGCACCTTCCGATGGAGCCCTCTGAATGAGTGCTGGCCCAGGTCAGGACTCCCCCAGGATGCAGCACATCTCTTTGCAGAGGTAGTAGCTCATTTTCGAAAGCTGTGCAGTCATGCTTGCTTGCTGTTACCCCTCAGATGATGAACTTGCCTCTGTTACACAAGCTGAAAGCTCGTCCATGCAGAGGGAAGAGCTTTCTCATGCTGTTAAGAGATGGTAGGAAAAAGATTTACCCTTTTTCTTCTAAAGACATTGCGGAGTGTAACCACTCTCCACTCTAAGTACCAGCAGCACATCTTCAGCCTACCTTCTCTGTTTCAAAAAGACAACAATGTCAATTTAAATTACACTCCCTGCCTGACGTAACCATGACCAGACCCTATAAACCCCAGTGCCTTTGGAGGCACCTGGCCTCCTGTCTCAGCAGAGGGTGGCAGAGAGAATGACTCTCTCAGGAGAGAAGCAACTCATGCCCGACAAGGTACTCGGAAGCTGCAGTCATGCAACACGTTAAGGACACCGGGGACTCGGGGATGTCCTGCTGCTGGTTAGTCTTTGTGTTATACTGAGGTGTTACACTAGATGGTGCATTCGACAAATTATTGGAGGAGGTTGATCTCCCCATGCTGAAAGCTCTGGGCACAAGGCTAACGGTTAACAAGCCCATTTGCTGTGTACACATAGTACATCCTTTTCACGACTTTTCAAAAAGTTGACCCTTCTGTGCAAGGGTTGAATGTGACTACAGCTGCCAAGGCATCACTTTGAGACTTTAACATTTATACCTGTAGGTTCTGGGGATTTTTTTGCCCGTTACAGATTTTGACTGATTCAGAAGTCACAAGTCACAAGCAAAACATAATGGCATGTTGCATTTGAAGGATGCTCAAGTTTGGATAGAAGAAAGATCTGTTAGAAAATATCTGATATTCCTTATTAACCTGCATTTCCTATCTCCCATCAGTCTAGGCAAATTAAATGGAACTGAGGACATGCATACACTGATTTGTCTGCTGGAGAATAAATATTTATTTACCCTATGGCCAGATACCTTTGCCATAGGGCAGTGTAGCAAAAAAATTGGTTAGGTCAGGTCACTTAAAGAATTACCACAAAAGAGTTGAGTGAAATAAGTTTAATGTGAATTTGTGGAAATGTGACTACACAAGATTCGATGGCAAGGTTCACTTTATTACTTACTACATGGAGTAAATGCACAGAGATAAATCAAGTTGAAAGTGAGTCATATCAAAGCCGTAAGAGGGTAAAGGAGATCCTCCTGCTGAGTCACGAGGTTTGGAGCAGACTCCCCCTTCTAAACTCTCACAGAGTTTGGGTGCGGCTGGGTCTATTCCTAGTCTCAGACTTGGACAACGGATTGGATCTAAAGGGAAGAGGCAGAGGGCGGGCGGGAGGAGAGATTTTGTTCACAATTCAAGATCACCTGTAAGATTTTAGCTACAAAGCAATGAGATACTTTTTGTTTTAAATCACAAAAAATAACCTAACTACTTCAAGCTTGCAATGTGTATTATAACAATGCATACCTGTTAAAAATTTGCCCCCAAGTTCAGTGAAATATATCAAATGCCTTTTGCATTCCTCAGCGGGTGAAGGGTTGAGCCTGGAGGAGCAGGGGTATCAGCCCAGGCCCCATCATCGACTTTCCACGCCGGTCCCCCTGTTGTCACAGACTTGGTGGTTTGTGAGCTCTGAGTGGCGTCCCGCTCAGAGGGGGATGCTGGGCACAGCCTGCTGCGGTCCAGGAGAGCTCAAGGGGTGTCACTTTAGGACGGCTGTTTATAGGGCTGTGAGATGGTTGGCTTTGGTCATCAGCAACCTGGCTGCAACCCGAGTTTGTAATTTTCTCAAAAATTCCAAGAACACTGTTACCATTCCACTGGGTGTACCACTGAGGCTGCAATCAGGCAGGAGTGTTCCAGGGCTGCCAGTGAAGAAGCGCTTGTCTCCATTCTTCTTCCCTGCTTTGGCCAGTCCATGGGAGTTCCAGCACAGGCAGTGCCATTCTCTGCCCTGGTCGAGTAAGAGTTACTGGTACGGTGAGGGGTGCTTCACTGCCCAACTCATGACTCAAGGCACTGAGGCCTTGTTGGCAGCTCCCGGGTTGGTAGAACAGCCCAGAGGAGGGGAGAAGTGCACCCCCATCGGCAGTGCTCCTCATGAGGAGTGATGGCTTCCCACTCCCACCCCAGCAGGGAGGCTTAGCCTGCAGCAGTGGGACAGTGCGTACGGGCAGTGCCTCCTGTGCCCAGGGGATTTGTCCTTGCCCTTCCCTTTGGGTGTGTGGAAGCCCTTCTGTATGCAGGGTTTGGGACAGGGGAGTAGGCAGCACAGCAAGTGGTACACAAATGGCTGGTAACTGCTGCCACCTTCACCAAGGAGCTCCCAGGAGCTGCCCAGGCTGGAGGTGTGGGCTCTGCCTGTGCTCTGGGAGCTGGTGGTTGCAGACCAACCTTGCAGAGTGCTAAAGCATGTCCTGCCCCGGGTGAATCTTTCTGTTATGGCCGAAATCACTAGATGGTGCTGTTACACGTGAATCTTAGGAGCTTTTCCTGGGTATCTGCACGTTCTGAGTCTTGGAGAAATGCTTTGTGTTAGGGTTGGGTTTATGGTCTTCTTTGAAAAGCTGCTGCAATAGAGGAAAGTAGCAGGCAGCGCAGGTAGCTTCTTCAGACCCTTGCATCTGTGCTTGGGCTGAGATTTCTGGAGGAAGAGGCCGATTGCTGACAGGTGGCACCCACCCTCTTCCCAGGGGAAGCGTGCGTGCCCAGAGCCAGCATCCTTCCCCAGCTGTGAGGGCTCTGGCTTCTGCTTCCTCTGGATGACAGCAGTGTGCCAAGGCACAGCATTCTCTGAGTTTACATGGAGAAATTCAGGTGAATTTCATAGGAAAGGAAATCTTAGTAAGAGGAGTTGTCTTCTAGGCTCATAAGTGGGTAAGTAAAATAATGTCAACAAAGATTAAGAGTTCCCTGAATGTGAATTATTTAGAATAGCAACTGGCTCAGGTTATAATTTATTTCTAAACTTTTTCTTATTTAGAGAGAGTTTTAAGCATTTTAGACCTCAAATTTATTTTATGATTGGTTTTTGGGTTTTGTTTTATTTGAAATAAATTGACTGTTTACATTTATTAAAAAATGATATGTAGTTTAAATGGAAACACACACATACACATGAATATCATTGCATTTGTTTAGGTAGATTTGATATATTGTAGAATTGTATACGTAGATCCTATCATTCTGTTGTCATACCAGCAGTAACTTTAGGAGATTATTGGGAAACCAGATAATGAAACTCACCATTAACAGAAAGCAGAAACCAAATTTATCCTTCTTTGAGCAACTAATCTCTGGCAAGCCTCCCAACCTTTTTTTTTACCTTTTATGTTCCACTCTTTGCCTTGGTTGTCTGATTTAGCCCTTCATCCTTCAGATGTTTACTACTTACTGAATATGTAACCACGTATTTTAATATTTCCAGGGTAGGGCCATAGACCTTGCCGACCAGGAAGAAATTATACTGGATTAACTATAGTGATTTAGAAATTGATTTAGTTAAATCAGTGCAACTCTCCTGAGCACTTTATATCACTTCAGTTTAAGTCATGAGTCAGTGAGTAACAAATCAATTCTGTTGGCAGAGAGTGAGAAAGATTAGAATGGATCTTCAGCCCTTCTATCTCAGTATTTATTAGGCTAAGACCTCTTCAGGGCTTGTTGCTGTTCTCTTTAATTTTCTCTGCCTAATGGACCTGATCCAGCTCTTGATGGCATAAATGAAGGTTTTTCCATGACCTCCAGCTGGGAGCTGGAGGTGGCAATATCTTTATTAAAAACGTAGAGAAGCTTAGAATGACAAATAACTCAAACTTGCCTCTTCGCTGTATGCAGAGTTCTCAGATAGTGGCTCATATTGTAGAAATCACCTCTGCTCTGAAAAACGTAATATTCCATATTCAGGGCAGAAAAAATTGTCCTCTAAAGACAGCAAACTCTACTAACATTATGCAAAGAGTATCACCATGCAAAGAGCCATAGTTGGGTGAGATTTTCTGAACAGCAGCAGATAAGTAAGATCTCACATGTATTTTGAGATGGGATGAAATTAATATTTTTGTCAGTCTCCACAGATTTTGTGCATTCAGGTTAGATAGACTTGGGACTCTGGTTATTCCTGGTTTTGTACTGGCTTAACCAGAAACTAGACTGATGTCGCACACTCAAATCAAAAAACACAGCTTTTTCAAAATGCACTTCAAGAAATGCTTGGGGTTCTTTGTGTGTGTATGTGTTCTGCTTCTCTACCTTTCTTCACACTTCTACAAACTACTACAAATAAGTAAGAAGGATATCTAAGAATATGCTGAAAAAGAATAAGTTGAGTTCCACCCACTGAAAATTTTGCTTACTGTTCCTAAAACTTCTTATTCCTGGCTGTGGAGAGTAGCAGTGTAGCAGGAGTTGAACTCTTGGAGTGCCTGCCTATTCCAGAAAAGAGTAACTCACTTGTTTACAAACCTAAGATTTTGGTTTAGTGCAAAGTTATTTTTTGCTTTCTGAACTGGATGCTAGTATAGCTGTAAACTTTGTAAGCAAAAATGTCCTGGCATGCTCTTAAAATTCACCTACAGCTCCTGGAAGTCTTTACATTGTAAGTAGTGATGCCCCCTTCCACTTCCATCTCTAGTCCAAATGTGATTTCTTGTTTATTTTACAGGTTTATGATGGAACTTACATCTTTGCCTAAATTCCTTTGGACAAGTGACAACAAACTTCTGCATCACCATTTTCCGGACATATTGGCTACTGTTCATACCACACAAGATATTCCTGAAGAAGTTGTTTTTGGACCATGCATGCTCCAGAACACCCTGCTGGACACTGTAGCTTTTATTGCTCTCAAATGTTCTGAGAGAAGGAACATCCACTATGTATTTAAGGTAGGAGGAAGCAGCATTTAATGTTAATCATATAAAAAAGGGTTACACCATCCCTGAGAAGGTAACTTTGCTGAGGGGCAGATTTTTGGGTTTTTTTCAGCACAACTAACAGCTCCTTCGAAAGGGGAAAGCAGTGCCTTTCTGGTTTATGAGCTGTAGACTGGAGGGATCTCAGTGAAAACTGTTTCTTTTGCAGGAAGAATACGACCCACTTCTGTGCTGACGTTTGATGGCCTGCTTCAGCACTGACCGGGAGTAGGAGGAAAGATGGACAAGTAGTTTAGAAACTTCATACTTTTGTTTCGTCCTTACAAAGGACACAGGAGGCTTATCAGGAGGTGTGGCACCCTGTAAAAGCAGAGAGGGAAGACTGTGGCATTGTACCGATTCATGCAGGTGGTACATTCACAGCACTTACTGACAGATCTGAGCAAGCGTTAACCCAGTTTCCTCAATTATCCGTAAAAATAAAGCACGATGGCAGTGACCTCAGGCTGGATGAACTCTAGAAGATATCAGCCAGGCAACTAGTCCTCACAATCTTCAGGCAGCCATAACTTACAGCTATTAGTACATGGACCTCCGAAAGCTACCTTCGGTATGCTCGTCTGTGTTACAGCTGCACTTTTCACTGCAGAGAAGCTACAGAGAGATGTCTGTGAAACAAAAGGAACTGTCCTGTAGGGAAAGTCAGAAACCCCAAGACTGTGATTGAGTGTTAATTCTCCAGCTCTAGTTCCCATTTTTTTTTGTTCCCTAGCCCCTGTTTATCATAACATTTTCATCTGGACAATGCATATTTCTCATGCTGGCCTCTTACCTTGCTTTTCTGGGTCTTGGAGTGCATTTCAGTCACTGTTGGTCTAGGTGAAGACAGGGAGGTAGTGTTTTACGAAGGCAAGCAAGTTTCTCACACACTGTGGCATGGATGGATCTGGGAGAGATCCAGGTTCTGCTAAGATTTCTGTGTTCTGGAGAACAGAAATCCCAGGGAGTATGTGTAATATGGAAGATGCAGCTGTTGCGAGATACCTGTTTTGACACCTTTGCTTTAAACAAATTAAGAAAAAGAAGAGGCTTCAGGGTTTTTCTGACTGTTTGTTTGAGTTTCCAGCAGAAGGTTGCTTGCTTGTGCAGTGTTATTAGTACTCCAGGAGAACTGCAAGCTCTTTGGAGAAAGATCTCTCCTGAAAGGAGGCTTTATTTATGGAATATTTCTGTATTCCTCCTGGGAGTTTTGGAATGACTGTAGACTCAAGAAAGAGCCTCAAAGGGTTTCTACATTGGAGGAGCCCCCCAGAGGGATGACTTTAGTGTTTTGCTACATTTGAGCAAAGTAATTGTTATGCAGCCATGAAATTGGATGCCTGAATTGGCTCAGATCTCTGTCTTTTGGCAGTAAATACATAAATTCTGTGCAAGTAGCTGTTTCAGATGCAATCGGTGGTCCCATATCCTGTTAGGTACTCATAAAAAGTAAACCTTCCAGAAATCAGGAACTATTGTTAAGCTCCTAAGTCTGTGTGTAGACAACTAAACAATTCAATCATGATAATACGTTGTTATCATGGCACTGAGGTGCAAAACAAGAAATGGGTTTTGATATGCTGGCTATGCTACGTACACAATACACACAGTAGTAATTTGGCAAGTGGGTTCTTTGTAGCTGAAGTGCATGTTCATCACAGTTCGGCAGCACTCCTGCAAGGCTTTGGGAATACTATTTCTAACAACGGTTTCCTCATCTTGAACTTGCACGTTTAGTACAAAAGGGAGCTCTGTGTTTCTTCTCTCATCCTCTTGGAAAACCTGATTTGAGCTCCTTGGGCCAATTTGTGTGCTTGGGCAAAGAAAATGCCTTGGCCGCCATTGGCACAGGTGGCTCTTTCTGGCCAGTCATTTATCTCAGCAAAGGAAACTGGCCCCTGACAAAGCTACCTGTCCCGCTGAGGTCCTCTGCCCCTTGCATTTGGTGGGTTCCAAGGAAGAGTCTTGTTTTCTCCCTTCTCCTCCAGCCTCGTTCAAGTCAAGGAAGCCACATAGCCTCCATAGTCCAGCTGTGATTGACCTTGTTGGGCCGTGAAGCTTTTACCTGATACATGGTTGCAAAGGATTCATCTGAGGGATGGCCATCTCCAGAAGAGAGTGGACTTGCAGTGTTTGTAGTGTCTTTAAACACATGGGAAGACCGAAGCTGGAGCATGCTTCTACTTGACAGCACCCAGATCTTATGTTCTGTCCTTTACTCCACTTTCTTTAAGCTCTCTCAGCTCTTTCCTTGGCACTCTGGTTCCTGGAGCAGCTGTGTTCCCTTTGACTTTGCTTAGGGCATTGGGTGGATGCTTGGTATTTCTGAAACACAGAAACTAATAAATGACAGCCTCTGTCATAGCTATTAGTTACAACCACTGTGTGTGGGTGGGTGTGCTTGTGTCACTGTTAGACTTTTGTATTTCTCAATCATTGTTAATTACTATGGCGTTTAGAGAGAACTAGTTGCAGGGCATGCTGATTTATTTTCTATTTTATTCTTATTAACTCTTACCCTATTTGTCCCTTAATGTTTCATTCTTGTATGGAGCTACTAATCTGCTCATACTTTTTATGGTAGGTAATAGTCGGACAGAGTTAAAAACAGAGAAAGAAATAACCAAAATACTGTTTCTGATACCAAACACGAACAAGTGGCTGCCTTGCAATTAGTGAAAAACAAAGAGCTATACATTGCTTGGGGTGAAATTTAGATCATGTTTGTCACTGGACATTTTTCATTTCCAAACTTCTTCCTTTCTAAACAATGACTGAGTGCTTCAAAAATTAGTTGAGGCTTTTTGTGCATGTAAATGTTGCCCTTGATCGCCCTGTGTTTCAGCCTCCAACCTATGAAAATCTTCCTCATCTTTCAAATACTGCAGAGGACGTAGATCTGCTGTGGTAAACACCAAGGAAAAACCTATAAAAAACCAAATAATTCCCTGTTCAGAGCAAATGCAGTAAAGTAAGATGAGAGCCACACACTGAATGAGGAAGACAAAGCCAAATGTTTTGTAGCTTTATTATTTCTGGAGCATGGTCAACCTGTGAGTAAATGAGTCAAGAGTCCTGTGGAGAAAAGAGTATATGTGAGTGAAGATTGTGCTGTAATATACACACAGAAGGGAAATTTAATTTGAGCAGTAGACTTAATATTATTTTTTTGACTTCTGAGTGCCTGACCTTGCAACCCAAACAACATTTTTTAACTTAATTTGTTCGGTATTTCTGAATGCACACATACTGAAAGTAAATCAACCCCTCCCAACTCTGAGAAATAATTTATTGAAAAATAGTATTCTGCTGAGTTTTTTTCTGTTTAGATACCTTGAAATGAATGTAATCAATTTATTAAAGGCAGGAATAGGAATGTATAATTTTATTTCTGAAAAAGGAAAGAGATCCTGCAAGTGCTTCTTATTTGTATTTATTAAAATCTAATTTTTATGTAATCTATCCAAACATTTATATATGCAGATGTTGTCTCCTTGGAGTGTTGAATCAAATAACCAAGATTATTCTTGCACCTCCTGATCCATACCCTCTCATGTCAGTGAAAAACTCCACACGCAACTGCCCAGAGTGTGTGTTCCTTTCCAGGCTCACACTGCACTGATCCAGGGGTCTGCACATCTCATGCCCTGCAGACCATAGTGCTTGCACTTCTCCTGACTCAATATCCCATTTTCCCGTGGGACTGAGATCCCTGCTTGCAGAGGAGCACACCTTACGTAACTCTGTGATCCACGCCTGATACAGTCCCGTGGGACAACCTTCATCAGACAGAGGACGTCATCCTTGCCATGAGTGAGCTAGAGACTGACAAACATACGAGCCCTGGCATTGCCATGAGATGTTAAGTGTAAACATCGGTGTCTCCTCTCTCCCATGCAGCTGTATTCCCAGAGCTCCAGCGCTCACACTAGGGAAGCCTTCTCCCTATGATGACTTTGGATGACTATGGTGACCCTGGCGTATGAATTGGGCTCACAGCTTTGGCATACTGGCTCTGTGTGAGGCAGAAAACAGGCTTTGGTCTAGAATTTGATGGAAATCTATTTTGCATCCCAAGACCTGAAACTTCCCTTTTTTGTGTCCTGTCTCACAGGTAGATGTTACATCTGTGCACAGTCCCACAGGACTGCCTTGGATGAGACTTGTACAAGCAGCTGCCAATAGCAAGGAGCAGAACCTGGAAGCTTACTTAGAAAACAGTCAGTTATATTATCGCTCTACCAGGAAAATCAACAAAAACGAGGAACTCCTTGTCTGGTATGATGAGGAGCTTTCCTGCCTCCTGGGTTTCAATGAAATAAAAGCTCAGAGTCCCCACAATGGTAAGTACCTAACTGCTGACTGCAGGGGTCAGTGAGCACTGAAGCGATTCTGCAACTTCTTTAGTATGCAATAATCTTGTAATACAGGAAATAAAACCCGTCTAAATCCTTAGCTGGTCAGCTAAGAGAAAAGACCTTCTGCTTTGGGGATTGAGCTGGTGGCGTAGAGCAAGAACAAACTTGCAGTTCTCAGTGCCATTGTCATTGCTACTTTCTAGCAGAGGATGGTGCGCCCGTGACTAATGCTGAAATTTTTGACCTGTGTAATGAAAGTCTATGCACCTGACTACCTTGGAATCTAAAAGCCTCAAATACCAATTGGAAACATGCCTTTTTTAGCTCCTTGAGGAATCAGGTATAGGCTAGTGTTCAGCTTTAATCTTGTAAATGAAAAAAACACTAGTACTTAACCACCCAACCAGTACTGCATACAGCACAGTCTGCCTATTTAGAGTGGGACACAGTGGGAGTGAGAAAAAGGGCATGATTTTAATTCTGAGATGTCGCTAGAAATTTATGGATTTAAAAGAAATTGACTTAGAAATTGTTGAAAAAAAACCACCTAGATTATGGAGAGACCAAGCAAATCACTGTCAGGTCTATGACAGGGTTGACTCCAGCTGTCATTTGCTCCACTAACTTTGATCTAGTTAGATTGGAACAAACCCCTTTCTACATTCCCTTTGGCTGGTTTAAACACAGTTGGTTAGTAAAGGTGTAGATTGGTAAGAGTATGAGTTGGTAAATGTATATGGTAATGTACTTGCCTGTAAATTAATATTAAATTAATATAGACACATTTATAGCAGGAACCCACTAAATAATTCTAACCGATTTCAGTGTATTCTGTTAGCTTTTGTGTAGACACACGCTGTCAGCCCTTCAAATTTACCAGGGCAAAGTGTTACCTACACAAGAAACACTGTATCTAGACTCAGGACTTTAAACTAGCAGGTATAATGTTCCACCCAAATCAGCAGCCTTATTTTCTTGTAAGAAGTTCAGTTTCGGTAGTCTGGGAAGTGATCTAAGCTGTGGTGAGCCTACAAATTAGGGGGTTGTAGTTCTGCACAGCCAATGTATGAACTTGCCTGCATATCCCAGGCCTCAGGTGGGGTCTGGCATCATGTGCATTTAAAAATTCCTGTGTGTTGTGAAATAGCGTAGCGTGGATGCTGTTTGCAAAGGTTAGGATGTGCCATATGTGTCTCGGTCCCTGAATTATGTACCATCTATTCATGGGCAATCAATCGTTGCGATGAATCAGAGATGCAGTACATCCGAAGGCCAGAAGGAAATGGTGTTCCCCATTCCTCCTGCCCACCGCTGCCACTGTTTCACTTTGAACATTATTTTCTGTGCCTTAAGACAACAGCAGTTTGCCAAACGGGCATGAGTAAGGGCTTCAAGCATTATAGTCAGATGATTTGTGAAAGGTATTAAACTTCTGGAGTATCCTATGCAGAAAATAGAGGCTCATGTCAAAATCTTTGAGTCCAGGTCTAAAAGACATTATTGTTTGGGTACACAGAATTTAACATTCAGCCTGTATTAAAGCCAGTGACTGACATAGGAAATGTAGACCAAAATCTGGGTTCAGACCTCAAATTATTATAAAATCCATATGGTTTTATCTAGAACGTTGTGTACTAGCCATTTTAGGTAATACAAACTTGACTTGAAAATCTAAATGAAAGCATTTCTACAAGTAGCACGTGGACGCAAATATGAGTGAACCATTTTCCACAGCAGCAAGGGACCTGATTCTGCACTGGCATTAGCTTTAACGTGTAATCTTGTATGACACAAGGGATGTCTCTGGTGTTTTGTTTGTGTTAATGACAAGGTCAGGATCAGCATCCATACATGATTCTACCTTTGCAAAACTTATCATCTGTTGTCTGTTTCTGCAGAGTTGAGATGCCAAGAATGTGACCGAGTCTTTAAATGTGAGCATACCTATCTCTCCCATGTCCGCTTCCTATGTGCCCCAGAGAAGAGCACCCTGCTATGGAAAAACTTTCAGAACCCTAAGACTGAAAAGAGCAACTTATCTGAGCAGACCACGAATTTCCACAGCCTGGCAAGGGATCTAGAGGTCAAAATTGCAGCTTGTAAAGATGATGCCCGTGGTCTCACAGGAGAAAGAAGAGCAAAATCTGAGGAGGCTGAGAACAACAGGAGCAGGAAGACTGTGTTGTTGGAGAAAACCAATAATCTGAGTGAAGAACATAACTGTGGGGGCAAGGAAGAAGCTGGGGGAGAGCATGTATTGGCTGGCTCTTTCTGGAAGCTTAGTTCAGGAAGGCAGTCAGTTAGGAGGGATGCTTTAGATCAGAAGCAGAGTGCTTTCACCGAGGTCAGGAGGATGAAGGAGAAGGTGAGGAACGAGAGACTGAAGGAGCCAGAACAGGAAGATAGCACGGTTCCCCTCGGTAAAGAGCAGGTATCGAAGGAAGTGTTGCTGAACTCCTCCGGTAGTGCATTCTCCTTTGTGTGGCCCACTAGAGCCCGAGGAGAACAGAAGAGTGCTTTCAGCAAACCCAGTAAGTGTCTAACAGAAAGAGCTGCAATAAATTCTTCTCATCCCATAAGTGAGTCACCAAAGAGCCTGGGGGAGCTGTCTGGCCTCATTGCCACCACAGACATTATGTGCTGCAGCACTCTTCTCGATTCCAAGTTCTTTGTCAGTGATTTGTGTAATGCTCAAATGCTGCAGACAAGCATCACTCGGAGCAATGTTTTCCCATATACCTCAGAACCATGGCCCAAGCAAGCAGGAGGACAATTACAAAACACAACCACCACTACTTCTTCTTCTTCCTCCTCCTCCTCTTCCTCCTCTTCCTTGACTCTTCTTCCTCCCACCTTCATGTCCTTTGGAGTGGCTGCCCAGAACTGGTGTGCCAAATGCAACCTGTCCTTTCGCATGACATCTGATTTAGTCTTCCACATGCGGTCACATCACAAAAAAGAATACTCCTCAGCTGAATCCCAGTGCAAGAGGAGGCGAGAAGAGAAGCTAACATGCCCCATTTGTCATGAGTACTTCCGAGAACGCCATCATTTATCCCGGCACATGACTTCTCATAATTAGAGCTGTGCAGAAAGATGTCACCAAGTGACTGGGCAGGTTGGATAAAGAAGGGGAACATAAGTCACTTGTATCCATTTCTTTTTGAGTTTACATTAATTTCTTAAAGGAAATCACTGTTTACAATAATTTATAATAGATGCTTTCCAAAAAAATATAAAACTTTTACAAGAGTCTGCGTTGGTTGTAAGTTTTGAAAACTCAACCTAGCCCTTGCCAATCTATTTTTGAAGAAATAAAAGAGTGAAATGAATACACATACAGTATTGATTTGAAAAGACTTGGGAACAAAATTGTTGTTTTGCAAACAGTTTTCTTTGCTTGTATTTGATTTGCTGGTGTTTGTGCAGTACAATGTAAATACAGAAGTAACAACCACCTCATTGAATGAGGAATCTTTAAGCACTAAAAAAATCAGAGCTTGTATGCTAAAAGAAAAGAAGTTACTGTTTCTAGCAGCTTTGGTGGACTTTTACTCCTTTATGTTAGCTGAATCGGCTCTCTCATCAGATTTGTGAGTCTGAGTAAAATGCTTCTATCTTACTGTCTCCTTGGCTTTGAAGTTAAGACTGTCTGAACTTTGTGATCATCAACAACTGACTGATAGACCGCCAAAAAGGATGTGACTTATAAATCAGTATATCTGAGTTCTACCCTATGCTCTGCCACTTTTGCAATATCTTTTATAAAGTCAAATCAACCTGGATCTGTATCAAAATGTGACCTATTGTCAATGTTACTGTCTAGGCAGTGAGCACAAATTCTGGCCTGATGTGTGCTTGCAAGATCTGTGTGACTTTAGCAGGCATACAGATCTGATGGGTGTAGAGTGTGGCCTGTGGTTTGCAGGCTTTGGATATGCTAAAGGAAGCAACTGGAGTATTTGAGTTACTATTAGCCACTGATAGATAGAATCTGCACAGTAATTGTGGATGGTAGGCTCTGTTCTGCTAACACCTAGAAGAGGAACATCCTTCGCAAAATGACACAGAGATACATGAATTGCATTGTATTAGACCATCTTGTCTTTCCTCTGTTTTCTACATGGGCCAATTCCAGCTTTTTTTTAAAAGAAAGTGCCAAATCCTCTCTATAGCCTGTCCATTTGTGAGTTCTTTTTATTGCCTACTTTGGTTTGAGCTCTGCTTAGTCTCAGAAGCAGATGAGCTTATACTGTTCTGGGTGCGTGGGGGTAGCAACAATCCTGTCCACTGTTACTGCAGCTCACCTAATTAGCCTTTCCCTACTTTTTTAATCTGTTAGGGGCTTACTCTTGGTAGCTTATGATGTGTTCTTCAAGTGAGCATTCATCTCTCTTTTGGATAGTATTCTTTCAGGTTGTCTGATGTTTTTGTGGCCTGTTTCTGAGCCTCACCTGCTATTATTCCCTTTCAGATAGAGGATGATCAAACCCCACTCATTTCCAAGCTAAAAGTAAAGGACATTGCAATATGCTGCATATTATTTCCCACCATACTGATGACAGAGCTCAGTGTTTGCTGCACAGTGGACAGAAGTTTTCTCTGAGTTCCTGTGATGATGCCTAGGCTGATAATGCAAGTACCAGCAAGTAAACACATCTGAATTATAAAAGCCAGCCCAAGAGTCAGTTGGGTTCACCATATTACACTCATTGTCATCTCTTTGAAGATTTCTATAAATCAGGAGACTGTGTTCTTCCCAATATATTATTGGTGAACATTAATACATGGCTGCTTCCTATTAACATAAACATTTGACTTACTGCAGACCAGCCACTGGCTGTGCACCCCAGCTTTACTTTCCCAACATAAAGTTATTAAACTGTTTATATTATGCCTTTGAGTTCAGAAGATATACATTGAGACTGGAGGTCTGGTTGGATTGTAACACAGCTTTCCAAGGTCAGTGGTGGAAGCTCTTTCACTGGAGTCATTAAAAAGCAAAATGAACAAAAGCTTTGAAACATGGAGCACAGGGAAAAACCTTGCATTGAGCAGGGAATGATGTGGTTTCCTTCTAATCTTTCCATCTCTATTTTGTGTCCAATAACATTTACTGTGTAAGGAATATATTTATGGCAAGGTTTAATGGGCCAAATTTCACTCCATCTAGTTTTATCTGGGTGCCAGCCAGTTTACTGTGAAGTCAGTGTCCATAAAGTGTAATGAAGGACTCCATGGTGTAACAGCATTCGTATGTGGTTAGGTTTACAGTTCCCATTAGTAGTTTAGGCCAGATTGTGATCTCATTTATTCCAGTGCAAATCCAGAATAATTCTATGTTGCTACTCCTGATTTACATCAATTACTTTACGATCAGTCTGGCCCAATATAAATAAGTCTAAAGGTTTTTTGGTACCTTTGCCGCAAAATGTTCTATTCTGTACTTATTGAGAGATGCCATGTTTTCTTAACAGTTTTATTATTAGAAACCTAGCTTCAGATTTCTTCTGGAAAAAGACAAGACCAGCTGTGTAATGCTCCCCAGTGTTATGCTGGTGCATCGCTTCAGCGTTACTCTGCTCCAAGGGCCTGCTTTTTCCAGGGTGCTACACCTGGCATATCATTTAGATCAGAATGAAGCAGCAGCAGATCTCACTGGTTACAGATTTTCTCTGATTTTTTGTTGGTGTAAGTGATCTTGAGAAAGTGTGGAAAGTCAGCCACTGATAAACAACTGCTGAATTTCAAAACCTCTTCCAATGGTGTGTTAGATCTACATCCTTAGAGGTCTCACCAGTGATCAAAGTTCTTCGTGCCGCTTATGGTATGAGGCTTAAGCAACCAACAAGGCTACAGGGAGAGAGAGCTTTCCTTTATGTCATGAAGTGTTTTCTTTGTGAAAAAAAAAAATGAAAGGTTAGAACTCTTACCCAGTTTCTTTATGGGCATACCTCAGCCACAGCAACTTACATACTGTGCTGACAAGCAATGCATAAATGCCTCCTATGCACAGACAAGCAAGAGAACCAGTTCCGAGAAGTGGCAAAGTTGATTCAAAATGCAAAAATGAAGAGAAGCAGTTTTTAATCAGCTTTATTTCTGGTACCATCCTCGCATCCTCCAGCTGCAGGGGCAGCGCAGTTTGGTCTGAGCATGTAGTGACTGGGGTTTTCCCTCCTGCAACATGGAATTCACACTGCAGACAAATGTGTTCAATACTGCCCTTGCTACTTTGCAGTGGCTGCTGGCATAAAAATTGAGTGAACAGATTGCTTCTTATACTTGACTGCTTTGTGAACTAAGCCTTGTTTACACACACAGCTGACCAATATGATATTCTGTTGCCTGCTGCACCTGTGCTGACATCACAGCAAACCAGCACAGATGCCAGCGGAACCAGGACTTGATTCCTTATATGTAAAAGGAGCTCTTGTGTAAAGCCCCTTGTGCAGGCACAGGGAATGTCTTACGTGTCTCAGGTTTAACTGAGTGTCTTACCTAAGTTGGCTTACATAAACCAGGGAGCTTATCCAAAATTATTGCAGATCTTATGTCTTTAAACAAAAATTTTCTTATTAAAGCTGAGTGAACCAAATATTGCACAGGCAGAAGGAAACCTAACGAGACAAAGAAAAACAAACTTCTTATAACTGAGTCATGCCGGAAGCTTTTTTTCCCTTATGTCTAGAAGTCTGAACATTTGAATTGGTGCAGATGAGAGGAAATCCTGCTGGAGGAAAGGCACTCTACTAGTAGAGCAGGGGGTCATGAAGAAGTAAAGCAACTTAAGGAATTCATGAAAGGCTGCATTCTGCCCCAGTGCAATACTGTGATTTTACAGCAGGGATCTGTATCTTTTCTACAAGTAGAAATGCTTGGAAGAAAAGAAATAGAAGATTTTGATTTTTTAAACAGGATGAGACAATGTGAACTGGTTTGTTTCCTGTCTTTGCTAGCAACTGCCTGTATCGTCTTGATCAAACCAGTTTGTCACAACATCTGTTTCTGGATCAGTGGAAAGGGGCATAACACAAAGCTGTCGAGCTTAGCTTTTCAGGCTGTGTTTCTGCAGTGGGTTGTGAGTTTACTGACAGAGAACGCCATGTTAGGATATTTGCTTACTCATTGATCCCTGAACTTTTTCCATTGTAGATGTGTTTCTCCATCAAAATGGCACTCAGACACACTTCTGAAGATTATATATTTACTTGGGTTTTTTTGAGGCAGTTTTCCACTAATTGATGCAGTCTGTGGCTCTCATTGGTCTACAGAGCACAGTTTGAAAATCACTGGATTAAGGCAGCTTTTGTGGTATGATCAGGGAAGACTACATGAAAGGCACTGTCCAGAAAGCAAGAATGCATCATTTTGTAGCAAAAAAAAAAAAAAAGAGTAAGATGGCTGACATTTCTTGGTTAGAGTTCTCTGGAGGAGAACTCTCTGAAGGAGAAAGATCATACTGTCAGGAGGCCTGATATACCAACTCCTTCCTTCCTGCTTTTAAAGGGAACACAATTAGGATTAAACTTTAGGAAGTTCTTCTAAGTGGGATGTTAAGGAAATGGTGCTATAAACTGTGGAGTGTCTGTGTCAGCTCTGGAACCAGAACAGAGAAGGGTGGCAGTTTCAGCATGTTCCTGTTATGCTGTGGAAGAGCACTTCTGAAATTGCTTGTCCCTCACTAACAAAACTTCTTTCTCATTTAAACCACAAACCATGGATTTTCTATAAATTTACATTTATAGTTTTCTGATGCACAAACCTTTCGGTGCAGTGTAATTTTCTATACAATTACAGTCTGTTTTTTTGTGAGTTCTGTTGATCACACTGTGTTGTGGTCATGGTTTGGTTCGAGCTGTTTTACACATCAAAAATGCCAGGTGGTGCCAGACCTGGGGGACATACATACAAAGCAGGACTCTGGATCTATGTCTTCCTTCACACTGTAGAAGAAGGTGGAAGATCCATGCAGAAAGCAGCTGTGGGAAAAAACGTTCTTGACTGCATAAGTGACAGAGATCTCTTTAGTTCCGAAAATGCATGTCCAGATTTCAGGGAAAGTTCTGTTACCTATCGTAATTCTAGATGTTCTTGAAGTATTTGGTACTTCTAAACTGTACAATTGCACTTGCTTCTCTTGCTTCAGTAAGTCCTACAGGCTCTGCCTTTACATGTATTTCCTTTCTGTCAGTTCTGAATTTACCACCTTTCAACTGCACTGTGTTCAAGTGAGACAGGATAGGATATAGCTTGTCTGTCCTGCTTGTTATCCCTCCATTCTGAGATAAGCAAGCTGGTCTTTTCAGTATCTTCAAACAAGAAGTTTCCTGTGGTCCTACTCTGAGCAAAAAGTACAGTCTAATACAATTTACACTACACTGTGTCCAAGTTCTAAGCTCATGGAGATGGGAATAAATATGATATAGCTGTTTGTGAAGACAGGAAAAAGTTGTCTTTTAACACACTGGCCTGTATCATGCCTGACAGTTTCAATGCTAATTAGCCAGTAGATGACCTATGAAATAGTAAATAATACTTTGCCAATTAATAAAGTTTGTCAAGGTTGCACATTAATTCTCCAGTGAAATCGATCACTTCAGTAAACTAACAGTGCTACTGATGTCAAATGGACTCACCAGCAAATGCATCTTCATTGTTTGTTTTCCCAGCTGGATTCCAATTTCTAGACATAATTATTATTCATAATTACTTACCATATTACTACGGGAAGAAATTATTTGCTATTTGTGCCCATATGGTATAGCTTTTGGTTCTTGAATGGATGGCTAAAGCTTTTAAATGTTGGGTTTAACAACTACTATTTTTTGTACATGACAGCACAACTGATTGTGTTTAGGAAAACAAAGTATATCTGGATCATTTAGATATTAAAGAGGCTTAAAAGACATTAGAAGAAATACATTAGTGTTGTTTACTCATTCATTGACTACTCCAGTCTTTTCCATATTATGAATCTTTAATATTCTTCAAACATATATCACTTTACACAAAATTCCATATGAGTTAATTCATTGAGTTTAATTAATTTAAATATTTTTCACAACACTGAAAAGTTCAACAGCTAGTTAATGCACAAATATCAGAACATGAAAATGACTCAGAAGCATCCAAGTTAGTGATCACACTGAGTGTAGTTGGTAAGACAAACAAATAGTAAAAAAGATGGAAAGTCTATCTGGTTGGTAAAATCATTTTCCTGTAAATACTGAAAGAGATTCTCTGCAGTCAGGTGTTTAAACATGATTCATTAAACAAAATGGCAGTAACTTACAAATGAGCAAGCGAACAGCAATGTGTAACTACTACAGACTAAATGTCAGGGGACCATTTTCCTAACTTAATTACCTTACAGCTGCATTTTGTAGAGATGAGAATTTTTGAGATCTAGATTACAGTTATATGTATTTCTAAATAATGACAAAGACAGACGGTTAGATAAGAACTGTAAAAAAGGAATGTTGTGCATTGATTAAGCTCGCACCAATAACTGTTAGTTGCCCTGGAATACACTATTACTTAATACTTAGCTTGTTAGCAGGGTGTAAAGGATATTTCTCTGCTTTCTTTTTGTCTTTGGGGCAGGACACACAGAAATCTGTTTTTAGCCTTAAGTAAAAACATATGATTCTTTTCCCTGAGTCTGTTATCTAAGCAATGGGTGAAAGAGTCAATGTACTACTGCCTTTCTCCTGCTCATTCCCACTCCCTTTGCCAGATACTAGGGGAGAAGCAGGCATGTACCTAAGAAATACCAGGAGTCTGGTCAGCCCCGACAGACTAGGAATGGTTATTTTTGGTACTTCTAAATGATGAAATGGGGACGAGGCTTAATTAAGCTCTTGCAGTTTGGAAAACACACTCTCAACTACTGTTAATTCTTCTTTAAGATGTATAAATATGAATGTACACAATTTCCAAAAGAACAGAAGTGCCTTTTCTATCTTTGCATAAATGTTTTGAGGTGACTTCCATGCCTTCAACACTGACAGCTTTTCTAAGTGATTTTCTAAGGGACTGAAGGAAATCTGTGATTTAAGTGAGCTAAATCTTAAAAATAGACACTGCAACAACTAACATTTACCGAAGAGGAATCCAGAAGCCCCAGAATTATACAAGTATCTCAACCATGTCCAGAAAGAGCTGGGTTCCACAGAACAGGGTAAAAAAGTCGTCATGAGGAACAAATCACTGACCGTAGAGACTGAAATTACATTCCCACTCCTTTCTAGGGTTTACATTTGGGGAGGTAGCTTGCTTTCCCTAAGAACTAGGGGCATGTTCCCTCACTGGGCTATCTAGAGCTGTGCAGGTGAGCACTGAGCATCTCCTTTGCTTTGATGAGTGCAGTTTCAGCTGGTGTTTCCATGTGAGGAGGCACCCCTTTCCCTTCCCAAGCAGTGCTCTCTTGGGTAACTGATCTGGAGGTGGGGATGATGATGTAGAAGTTGGTATCATCTACTTGATACGTCTGCGGGGAATGGCACCCACCACTGGTCTGTTCTCCAATGATGAGAGCTCTGCCCAGCCTCTTCATTATGTATACAAACTCCTCAGCAGCCCCAGCTGTCACAGCACTGGTAAGGATTATTAGCCCCTTCTGAGAGCCATACCTCTCCCCTGTGGGATAGCACAAAAAAGTCAGAAATTAATCCATTTTCAGATATTTGTTTGCATAATGGAGCAAGAGGGGCCAAGTTACAACACACTTCATTTCCTACCTGCTATTAACAATTAAATAAGTTTGGAAATATACTTTGTACCTATGATGGTATTAAAGCACTTTTTACACTAGCCCAGCCTCTATACTGTAAGAAAGACTATCGCTCTACATGGTACTCTTGTGCCATCAATTCCTGGTTATAAGCTCCAGCAGCTGGGAGGCCAGCTCATGGTTACTACTGCTGGCTCTTTGTGTCTTTGACTTTTACAGGAGCTCTAGATCCCTCAGACAAGTGGGAAAGGCAGGTGAAGAAAGTAACATTTTCCACTGCTCCGGCAGGAATACTCAAAGCTCAGCCAGCATCATCTTCAGTTTCACTCTCATCCCTGCTCTAGGAATATGGGTGTCATAGAGCTTGGCCTGCAAACTATGCAGGCAACGTTTTATGAAATTACAATTATAGTGGTTTCCCACAGGCTTTTTATAGTCTATAAATGGAAGCTGTTGCAGGGCCTTTGTCCTAAACCCTTCAACAAATACCCCTTTATTATTAGGATCGAGCCAAGTTATCTCATTTTCTTACATAAACCAGCTGACAGGAGTAGAGGTTTTTTGCACCTTATTTTCAATATGTCTGAATATGCTAGATACTTTTTGAGTGCTTAGTTCCTTTGAAAAACTGATCAGTGTGTCATAGCTGAGACCTGATAACTTGAAAACTAAATTGCTCTAAAAATGTCATTCTTAAAGTAAGTTACAGTATGACATATAATTCTCATACTAATCTGTAAGAGAGGGGCCAATAGCATGGTAATTAATTTCCACACCATCTTTGCTCTTCTCATTTCACTATACATGTAATATCCATTAGAAGACCCTTTTCACAGTATATATATATAATACAGGACCAGATCCAGCTGCTTTGAAGTTAATATGAGTCTGCCTGTTCTTTTTGACGGGAACTGGAATGTGTCCATAGTAATCATATCCTTAGCACCTCCCACCTCTGAATGCCTGGGAAAATAGATGGACCCTGCAGCCCGTGACAAAGTTTAACCATTTCAGCATGATCCAAGCCAATAATTGCAGACAGCATTGTGACACCTTTTTTGGTACTGTCTTAGCTTTAAAGGGGAAAAAAATAAAACCAATGTTTAAAGCTCTTTAGCACTCTAACTGCACTTTATGAGCACTGGAGAGCTCTGTTCCTGCATGTTGCAGCACCCTTTCAACTTTCACAAACAGTGGGGCAGGGTTGTGTGTGCGCGCGTGTGTGATACATTGCCAGATGTTCCAAACTGACTCAAATGTGCAAAATTCAGTGCTTTTCTTTCTCTCTTGCATTATCTGGATAAACTGGGCCATTGTGAGTATTTCCATCTACTGAAATAGTGGATTACACAGGTAGAAGGTGAGGAGCTGCATATAAAACTATGTGTGAGTATTGGAAGAGATATTACTAGAAGTCTAGGCAGCACAGGATTTATTTTTAATTTTGGCAACTTTTAAAAGCAACAAGTCACAACTGTTGTACACAGTATTCAGCTAAACTTCTGGGGACCAGTTTACAAACCGCCATGCTTAACATACACCATTCCTAGGAGCGATGAACTATTATTTATAAATGGCATTGAGGGACATGGCTGAAACTAATTTTCTTTTTTTTTAAACATTCTCTGCCCAGCTTGAGCTAATCATGGCAGATGCTTTCAGCAAATGAGTTATCGTGTCTAATGGCTCACTTTAAAATACACAAGGAGGGACATCTGAAATGAAAAGCTATGCTAAAAAGAAATTGTCACATTACCTTTGACCTGTGGCTGGGTCCATATTTCCTTTACTGAGTCACTGGGCCTGTCATAAACTTTGTCCAAGAGAATTTGGCGTCCTTCATCAAAGAAGTATGAGCATAGAATTGCTATGGAAGTGGTGGAGCCTCCAATATTGTACCTTTTCAAAACCAAAAAATATTAAGGAAGCAGTTGAAAATTTGTGGCAGACAGTAAATCTCCCTTCCAAGTATTGTTCCTTAACATCAGTACTGAAAGAACTTATGGCGACATTTTGATACATTTACATTCATTCTCCTCTATCAGCATTTGCATATTCATCATAGAAACAAAATCCTGTCTAAGAGTTTTGGACTGTTATTGCCCACAAATGACTTCAAAAGCAAACATAAAACTGAATTGTCTATTTTTTATTCAATCTGGAAAAAATTCAGCAAGCAAGCAAAGACTCTTCATCTGAAAAGAAACATCAGATCCTTGTTATTATTCTACTCTGAATAACCCATGCTGTTACTGACATAGGCAGCATAAGTAAATACCTAAAACCTTATATATATGTAGATGTTTGTAAAGTTGTTGTGTTCTTATTTCCTGCTGCACACAATGAGAATACTTGGTGTTTGGCACTTTATAAGATCAGTTCATTCCTTTTGGTCCCTAAAGATTGCTTTAGCTGTGTCATTTAGGACAGCCACGTTTAAAAACATCATTTGTAGCTTAACTTCATACCAGTCTCTGAAGATTAAATTCACTGAAGAACCTAAGCATCATTGGAGAACCCCTGCTATGAATACACACAATGGAATACCAAATCATTTTTTGTCTATCACTTTTCACTAATACTAGAGCACATACAGCACTGGAAATGTTTGTACTTTGCTCACTAGTAGGAGATAGATACAGTGCTTTCCTGCAGCTGATGTTAGGAATGCCTGGCACAGACATTCCAGCAAAAACCTGCTAGAAAACGAGTTTTGCTCAGTCCAGTCCGTAAGTTTTTACTTCCAGAAATGGAGTATGTAGTCCAGGAGGTCTCTGTGCCAAAGAGTGAAGCTACCTGTTTATGCTGCAGCATTTGGGAGCTGTATGCTGGATTCACACTCTTGACTGGTGAGAACTGAAATAAGCCTTTTCAGTGTGTCCCAGATAACGCTGTGCTGCCAGGAGCTCCTGCTGCTGCTGCGCAGCCCAGGAGGCAGCTAGACCCAGCAGAGCCCAGTTTCCTGCAGCTGCCATCATGGCTGAAGTGAGTGGCAAGCAGGCAGCTAAAGCAATGCTGGAGAGCTCTTCCTGGGACTCGGGCAGATAGTGAACCTGCGGAAACTTTGGTCAGTAATGACTGAGAAGTTGTTAAAATTTTAGCTTAACTTTTGGACGCAAGTCCTTCCTTCATTACAGACTTCTTGTGTGACATTGGGGAGGCTGTTTAGTTTATAAGAATCTCTTCTCAGTGCTGTGAAGGTTAAAAATACGAAGTTTGTGAGTGGCACAGCTGTTCCACAAAGGCGAGAGACATTATGCCTTATGGTTAATTCCATGCAAAATCGAAATTATCAAAATATGAAATGTATGAGTGACCCAGCTGTGTTCCAGGGAGGATAAGTTGTAAGATGAGAAACATTATTCATTGTAGTTAATCCCATGCAAAATTGAAATTATCAGCCTTGCCTTAAAATCTTAAGATTGGTTTAGGGAGAATTTCAAAAGTTAAAATGTTTGGAGTTATCTTCTATATGCCTTCACAGACTGGGTCTTTTGTGTGCACTGAAAAGGCTGGAAATACATTAAATAAAAACAAACCAAAGCAACCCAAGAAAAAACCCCAAGACCATCTGCTACCTGGGGCATGACTTCACCTTTGTTGTTTTATTGCTCCTGGCCCTGATATAAGTGTCTTGGGTTTCAGCTGGGAGAGAGTTAATTTTCTTCTTAGTAGCTGGTGCAGTGCTGTGTTTTGGATTTGGTGCGAGAATAATGTTGATAACAGATGTTTTTAGCTGTTGCTGGGAAATGTTTATACTATGTCAAGGACTTTTCAGTTTCTCAGGCCCTGCCAGTGAGAAGGCTGGAGGGGCACAAGAAACTGGGAGGGGACACAGCCAGGACAGCTGAACCAAACTAGCCAAAGGGGTATTCCATACCACAGAACATCACACTCTGTATATAAACTGGGAGGAGTTGGTTGTGGCCTGATGATAGCTGCTTGGGGACTGGCTGGGCATTGGTCAGCAGGTGGTGAGCAATTCTATTGTGCATCACTTTTTTTTTTTCTCCCTTCCCTTTGGATTTTATTCCTCTCCTCCCTCATTTTCATTAAAATTGTTGTCATTATAATTCTTATTATTGTTTTGGGGTTTTACCCTCCTATTTTATTTTACTTTAAATATTAAATTGTTCTTGTCTCAACCCTTGAGTTTTACATTTCTTTCTGATTCTCCTCCCCACCCCTCTGTGTGGTGGTAGGGAAGTAAGTGAGTAGTACTTAGCTTCTGGCTGGGGTTAAACCATGACATACAAGTTTTAGGTTGGGAGAAAACCGGGGCAAGAAAGAAGAAAGTCCCAGTCCTGTCTCAAGTCTATTGGAGGATGGTGGTGCCTTTGCTGAATTTTAATGCAGTCATAGGTGTGTTTTGTTGGTTGCTGCCCTGCCCCCTCTGGGCTCACATAGTGAGATCTCTGCTCTCATCACCATGCACTTTTCCTGCACGTGCTCTAAATCCTAGAAGAAGATTAATTTACCAAATATTGAGACACCCATGACGGCAATGAACATAAATGGTTCTAGCATTAAACCCGAGTTCTTACAAAGGCCTTCTTTTCTTTAGTTTATATTTGTAATTCTGGGCTTACAAACATTAGCTCTGGACCAAGACAAGGGAACAACTGAGTTACCTAAATATTGTACGGGAAAATTTTTTGATATTCATCTGCTTTGATAGCTGGTGACAAATGGATACCATCTTCTGACTCATAAGATTTGGAGCATTGTTGACACACTGGAGTGTACAACAGAATCCTAAGTTGAGAGCAGGCATATGATGCTGTAGCCTGTTGCTGCAGGGTTTAGGAGTGCTATGGTATCGTTAAGCCACCTTTGTGCTCTGTGCACAAGGGTTATTCTGTAAAGGGCTGATTGCCCAGGACAATTTAGTGCTGTAGATATAGCAAAATAGATGTTATAACACAGCTTATGCATGGTCTTGTTTTTTGACTGTTCAATCACTTGACCACTGCCTGCAGTAAAAGATTTAATTAAGCCATATATATATAATTAATACAAGGCACATGCACAGTTAGATTAGAAAGAAATCAGGGGAAGAAAATAAATGTGTCATCCAGGATTGTGTTCTACAAGATATTCCCTAAATTTGCCTATTTATTTCTAAATATCTGAAGTGATGGTACAATTTATCTTGAGATATACTTCTAGACTGTTATTGTTTTCCTTGGCTGTTTTCCTTTTCTCATTTTATCCCAGCAATGTTAGTCTGTAAACAGGACAGTAACCCATGTAAAGCTAATTCACTGTTACAAATAAAACACTGCTTTGAACGAGCTTTGGTTATTTGCCATTCAAAGGTTTACCTCATGTCTATGATTAATGCATCTGTGTGAACAATTTTCTTCCAAACATGCTCTACCAGTAGGTCAGACACCTGGGTTAGAAGTTCACAGTCTCCAAACATATCAAATCTCAGATAGCCGATGTTGTTTCCAAATACATTTGTGTGGAATGAAAATTTAATCAGATCTTCAAATACTTCTGGGGAAGGGATCTGAAAGAGTTTGGAAAAACAAAACAAATCATTTTCTGGCACTGATAGCTTGGCACAAGATTTAAAAAGAATATTTGGGTCAACTTTAGTCCAGGTGGGACATAAGTGAGTAATGTGACCAAGTTTGAAGAACATAATAAATGATATTAAGATTCTTGCATATTAAACATAGATTAACATTGGCTGCTGCACAGTTTGCCCAGTATAGGGCACATCAATAGCACACCCAGAACCTAGATCAGGCACATATTTGTCAAGGCTGTTTATTTTTGAAAAATACAGGAATTTCCTTGGAACAAAGAGGCTGAGAAGGCTACAAGAACTAACCTGCAGCATAGGCAGCTACCCCAGGCCTGCCACCCAGCCCACTTGTTTCCTTTAGCAGCTCTTTCTAAATAAGGCACTTGGGACATTTATAATCTCTTGATTTGCCTCAGCTGACAAAGAGCTTCTGGCTACAGGTGGGATTGCCCCAGCCCCTCTTAATGAGCAAGTCCCTGTGACAGTCAGGAGCCTGATGTGTTGGACATGTGCTAGGATATTCATGAGGTGGATGTGTTAAATCTCTTATTTGGTGACCATGTGCCTGGACTCTCACGTGTTAGGCTGTGATTAATTTAATTTTGTTTAGTTTTTGTTATTAAACAGCAGGCATTTTTTAAATAGCAACGTGTAGCCAACTAATAAAATTACCCTAGTAACCCCTATGCGCATTGAGACATAATGTGCTTTTATTGCCAAACTTCTGTCTTGCATGCATGTACCTGAAAACAAAAGACTCTCCTTCAGCTTAACGAGATAAGGCTTTGGGATGTATATGACTTATGTGACCTTCAGCAATTTGGCTTTTTCTCCTCAGGGTTGCTGTGAAAATGTATTATATTTGCTTTTTAATCAGTTGTCCTCTGCCATAGCTCAGCCCCAGACAATACATACTTTTACACCTAAAAGAACAAGGAATCAGCAGTGAACCATGTTCTAAAGGGTGCTCTCCCAGCCTGCAACATGCCACAGAATTTGGGAGGCATTTGGGCTCTCTGCAACTGTAGAGGAGTCAGGCAGCCTCCTGCCCTACATGTGCTCTGGTCTGGGGTTGTGCTCCCGCCAAAAGTAGGTCTGCCACAGCAGAAAGAGTTTCCAAAGGTGTGTGAATGTCGCTGTACTTGACAAAGCTCAAGCACTTTACATTTACCTGGGGGAAAATTTCCCACCACATCACACTTCTGGCTGCCCTGGGTTACTTTATCATTCAGTGCCTTCTGTATGTCAAAGCTGCCAAAATTTCAAACATTAATTCAAAAGCCCTGTTTGCCAGTAGTTGTTGACCTGATGGTAAAAGCCAACCCTGCTGAGTCTTTTTCTGTACCCTTCTTTCTCACTGTACCTTGTGAAAATAGCCATCATATCTGGACTGTAAATGTATCAGTCCAGCACTACTGAGTTTGTCATTTCCAATCCACTTCCCAGTGACAGCAATGCTACTTGATCTGCCCACTGTAGTTTGATTAACAAATCACAGTTTTGAAGAATATATCCAACATGCATTGCACTGTTCTGACAGAGCTTGTATCTAGTTCAGAGGTACTGGTCCCCCCAGGAGAAAAAAAGTCATCACTCATTGGTAACATCTAGAAATAAAATTGATGTATTAGTCTCAGCCACTTACTAATGATATTTTAACTGAACACGCAGATTTCTTAGCTCTTTTTTCCAACAATAATTGCTAGACGCATACACATAAGCATATTGATTCAGAATAACCTCCCTGTCTATATCTGGTAATTTTTCTTTCTACTTGTTCTTTTACTGTGCTGCATCACATCTTCATTTGCTGAGGACTTCAGTACTTGCTAACAGTGTTGCTAACTTTTGGAAATTCATTATAGATTTCAAGGTGGGCAGGTTGCTTTTAAAGCCTCAGGTCTCATGGGGTAAAATGAATACGTAAGGATCTCAAAGAAACTCTTCATCTTCATGGCTGCAGGAAAAGGTATGAAAACATATCCATTCTAAAGGCTCTAAGACCAGAAGTCAGATGAAAGGCACTCAGAAGGTATTTTTTTGTGGGGAGTGGGAAGCCTCCTAGTTTATAAGCAAAAGAGGGGAGGAAGCTAGGACTGACAGTAGAGCTACTATCCTGGAAAACTGCAGCTGCATGACACTGACACGTGGGCCATGTGCTGCTGGTACCTAAGGAAGTAAGTGTAGCTTCAGAAAGCAACAGTGTGCTCTACTTTGAAAAGCAGCGTTCTGTTTGCAGGCCAAGGACAAGCTGGGACAGGATGCAGCTGAAAGTAAGATCAGTCAGGCGTTATTTACATACAAATAACTTGATGTTAAATATAAACCCTCAGGTGCCTTAGTAATGTGGCTAAACTAAAGGACCTCCAAGCTAACACCGCTTAAGCCAAGGAAGAATAGTTTTTCATTAGCTACATAGGGTCTCCAGCCCTATTCTGCAGTCTTCTTCTACAGGTGAGTGGTCTAACTGGAACAAGTGATGTGACACAAAATCACATCCTAAAGGACCTAGAATGCTGCCCTAGGATCATGCATGGAGTTTCATTCCTGGTTCTGCTACCGACACATACCCCAACCATGGGCAAACTACTTTTCCAGCTGTGCCTCTCTTGCCTTCTTTTCTCCCCTTTTACCTCTCCCCTAAGTTGTTTTGTCTATTTAGATGGAAACTATTTTCATAGCTGATTTTGTGCTGACCATTGAAATGTAACCCTGATTTCCATTAAGGCCGCTAAAGCTGTCAACTGCCAACTGTTAAAATATTATCAGCTAATACCCTTGTATCATTGCAAATCCTGAGACGGGTTAAAGAACCATGAGATCTTGGGGGCTGGGTGGCGGGGTTGTGCCTTTCTTTCTTAGAATATCGTTTGGGTTCCTTGTGTACCCTCACAGGTGGGAATGGAACTGTCCATGCTAGTAGGTCCCCCGGCTCAAGGACTGAGCAGTATCTATATCCCTGACAGCCCATTCTCACTTGCTCTCAAAATCATCCATATCACTGGGTGATTTCCAGGCAATCCAGTCTAGTACGTCACTAGCCTTACTATTACAAAGATGTTTTTAACATCCAGTGTAAACAGTCTAAGTTCACTACTTTCTACAGTTTAAGTGCATTACTTCTTGGCCTGTTTACCATGTACAAGGGAACAGATTATTCTCTTTGTGTTTGAAAGAGCCTTTTACGTATCTGAAGACTGTTTTCATGTCTCCTCAGTTTTCTTCTCTCTGGAATAAACAACTCAAATCTTTTAAACCTTTTCAAGATGACTCTTCAATCTTCACTTTATTCCTGCTCCTCTTTTCTGCTGTCTCCCCACTTGAGCCGTATCTTTCCAGAAAAGCATTGCCCAAGAATGTGCATAGTATACTCTAGCTGAATTTTCTTTCGAGCTGAATGTAGCAGAAGAATTCACATATCTTACTAATTATATTCCTCCTTATCCATTCCAGTTTGATGATTGTTACATTTTACTGCAACAACCTGACTCTATCGACTTGCGTTCAGCTTATAAACTGAAGAACGCATATACTTTTGTACAGGACTCCCTCTAAACAAGCTATTTTCCTCCAAGAGTTGTGCAGTCTATTACTATCACCGTAGAAACTGTGTAAGAATCCTGCATGTGTTCTTATTTAACCTCAGTTTTCCAGAACTGTAGCTTTGAATTCTAATCCTGCCCTCCATTGCACCAAGACAGCCAGGATGGGGGTGTTACCACAAGCAAAAGCTGAAATCCTCTGGGACAGTGCTCTGGAAAGGATTAAAAGAAGTTACTTAAGGCTCTCAGGCCCCAATGCGGGAGTGCAGGGCAGAGGGAGAAGCTGTACTTTCACTCTGCAAAGGGGGCACTGCACAGCAGTGTGTAAGCCTGCTCTGACAATACACAGCTTGTAACATACTCATTGCCAGCCAGTGAGAAGTTATTTTCTAGGCAGTGCCCTGGAAGATTAGATTTAAAAGCAAAATTTGAAACAATGATTCATGGCCAAATTTTGATTTTCATCCAAAACCCACTGAAAATCCTTAAAACTAATGGCCAAATCTACTGGAACATTAATGACAATGGAAAACAATGAGTACAAATGGATCTCTTTGGTGGGATTGCAACTGCAGACATAGCTGCATTGAGCTTGAGTATCAGGATCAGAAGATGAAAGATACTAGAAAAAGAACAAAAGCAAATAACAAAGTGTCACAATTACTTTCTGTGCCAAATACAAGAAGTAAGCATGAGTTGCAAAAGGTGAAATTTCAATGAGGGTTGAAAAGAAGATTTTTTTGGGCTTGCATAAACTTGAATAGTTTCACTGACTTTACTGTGGTTATGTTGATATAAATCAGCATCATATGGGCCCACAACATTTTTTCCCATCTGTTAGTAATAGCATTTATGTTATTATTAAAATGTTAGTGTAGCAATTTAATTATGTATCTTGACACTTGGAGGCTCAGCATTTTGATTTCACTCATTAATGAAGGGACATAAGCAAACTATACTCTTTTCTCATGAAACATCTGTGACTATTGCCTCCTTCAGCAAGTACAATACTCTGTTATAGATACATATTATTTATCTGGGAAAAGGAGGACTTCAAATGCAGGAATAATTTATATTTATAAAGGATTCCTTGTTGTCTTTTACTCTGATCACCATTTAAAGCTGCTTATCTAAAACATTAATACAAAAATTCTCTTAGGTGTGAAGACTGCATTAAAAATATTTGGGCATTACCAAGGAGCCAAAAGAGTCACTCAGGGAGACTCTTGTCACTTAAAATTGATGTAATACATTTGCCAAATTCAGGCAGCAGTTCTTCTATAGGTTGTCTACAATACTGAGACGTTTATGAACAAAGAATTTCAGTATGGAAAGGAAAGTATGACTGGAGGGGGAGAGAGGCAAACAGAAGAATGGGAAGTAGGGACTACTGAACTGTGCATCAGCAAGTTCATAGAGCTCTGCCTTATAAGCAAAATGCTATTTTCTGAGTTACAAACAATATATACAACATTTGCCTCTGGGAAGACTGACTTTGCAAAATGGCATTTATGCAGCAGACAATTCCGGCTAGCATTGACCTTGCTGTTGTGATAGAGGAGACATACTCACTATCCTGTATTATGTTCAGCAGCTATTCTAGTGTAGCAGATGCAAAGGTCTACATGCATTTCACTTGTCTGTCTCCTATGTCCCATCCCATCCTTCCTGCAGTTATCCATCATCACTTTCATTTAATTGTGATGGATCTGCTTCACTGTCAAGGTCATTATCAGAATGATTATCCCACTGACAAGGGAAAAGGTGGCTTGGAAGGTAGTACAAGAGAAAAACTAGCCTTCAGGTTTTTGAGGAATAAAGGGGATACAGATTAAAAGAGCCACTATGTCCATGTATAAGGCTGTCAAAAAATTTTTTTAAATTACAAATGCAATTAGTGCCACCATGTAAGCTTCACTGTAATCTTAAGGCATTTGTTCTCTGGGATACCGGAATTCCTGAAATGTTTCACAGCAAACAGCCCTCTTGGCCCTGCAAAAGCAAGGCAGGAAATTAAGGTACTTTTGCTGCCCAGTGCTCGGTGGAATGGGTGCATTTTATTTTACCTCTATCACAAGAAGAAGCCTTTACTTCAGTGACTTCGGTGTCTTTGTTCACTCACTCTCTTTCACCTTAAAATGTCTTACCACCACTCTCTTATCTCTTTGCCTCCCAATTTCCTCAAGCACTACCGGGGAATGCATATGCCTTTGGAAACCATTTTAGCCCTATAGGGACCTATGCTTCTTCTCTGTTATTTATACATTATTTCCTCTTGAAGAGTCTCACATTTGTCCTGATTTTCATCCACACTGATGGGATTTCTTACTTATGTATGTATCCCCAGCCTCTTCCAAGCATTTTGATTGACAAAGAACTGAAGTAAACAGAGGCATTAATTAGTGTAATGGCATTTCCTCACTAGCTCTATCAGGATCAGAATTTCACGTTGTGTCACAAATAAGATATTTGTCCTGTACGTACTGTTCTCAACATTCAAGTTCTGAATAAAGTAAGTAAGGTTTGAACAAGTAAAAATAGCCGACAATATCTGTTAACAGCCTTCAGTGAAAATAGTGACTAATTTGCAAGATGGGCCAACTTTGTAGAATGAGAAATTATGATGTATCACTACTGATATGTTGATAATAATTTAGCAGGGAGCTCTGTGAAAAACATCTTCAGAATGAAGTTTTCTACACCCAGAAAATGTAGGAGGGAAAGATTGATGGAATAGAAAAATCCTTTAATTAATTATTTCCATTTCAGCTTAGAGGCAAAAATGGGGCAAATATCTCTGGGTTAACAAACTTGAAAAAAATGCCATCCCCTGGCAATGCTTGGACTTTGTCCTTGACCTTAGTGTTGGAGATAATACCACAAAGACCATGCCCGCTTTAAATCATGCATGCCAAAAACTTCAGAAGGTGGAAGCATACAGATTTCCTCCCCCAGGAAACATTTAATAGTTACCTGACACTTAGTATACTCTGGTTCATTGCAAAGGCAAATGCATTCTCTTCAAAAAGTAATTTTATGAGTCCCTGGAGAAAAGACGTCTGATAGCCATGTTAGAGCAGTAGCCAGAAAGGAGCTAACTCCATCCAAGAAAGGGATCAGGTTATGCTAACCCTCCCTTTAATTTGAAGATAGAATTTTAACAAGTGCTCCTGGGAGCTCCCTCCAGCACAACAATGAACAAGAAAGATTGCCAAGGCAGACCAGTGTATAAATATCAGGCTCAGAACAAAGCACAGACTGTTATGCAAACCACACAGCAAGGGCAAAAGTAGATTATTAAAAATCAATTTCTCCCTGGGGTCACCTAACTTCCACCCAGATACTTCTTCCAAAGTATTTCTAGGTCACTGGGAAACTGTCTGATGCTGAGCATGAGACACAATCAGAACAACTTCCCACTGTCGCTCCCAAAGAAGTTGCTTGTTATTCTGGTGTAATAGAAATCAGGTACAGCAATTTTATACAGAAAAATCCATTACAGAGTGTTTGGCTGCATGTTTTCTGGGTGTACACATTTACCCCGGTACAACCAAATCTTTCTTAAATTACAAACTCAGTTCGTAACCAGTAGGTTTCTACATTATATTATTACAGCTTGAAAAGCCATAGCACTAAAAGAGAGGGGATCACAGAGACAATGAGACATCTCCCCTCTGACCACAAAGCCCTACAATATTTGCTTGTGGCACAGAGCAACTGAAAGAGATTCACAGTCTGCAAGTTGTTGCCAAAATGCATACATCTAGAACTACCATGTACTACCACAAGCTACTATCCTGACTTGTCTTAGTGTCAGAAAGAGCTCAGCCTCCAAAACCCACTCAGGCAGTGGCTTTTCCTCTTGGTACAGGTAAATCTGGTGGATTTATGATATGGGCTAGAAACACGATAGAATATCTAACTCAGTGCTCTCACTCTAGCTGGCATCAATGCAGCTGGGTACAAGAGAACTGTACCTGTTTTGGCATGTTCCCTGGGATGCTGTCCTTGGCCTGTTCAGCAATGTAGAGTAATTTGAGGTGCTTGTCATCAGAAAGAGCTTGCAACTTGGCAGTCACCTTCCTGGCTAGCTCCTCTTCTGTATTAATCCTTTTATAATTGTCTTTGTTGAAGCTCTTGGTGAGGTTAGATGCTACAACAGTCCCAATATCCACAAAAGCATAATTATCTGCCACAAGCTTGCTTACAGTTTGCAGTGTCTGTGGCACCTGGGCACGCAGATTAGCAATGTGCTGAGCTACAGCCATGGCTTCACTGGCCTGGATGGTGATGTGTGGTTCCACCCCAGACACACTCCATACTTTGCCAGTGACTGGGCTGAGCACCACTTGACTGGGGATGGAGGCATACAGGGAACTGTTAGCAACACGATAAATGCCAGCTGAGAGGGAACCACCTACTGTGGGCTCACCAATAACTGTGGCCCGGTGTAGATCCTTCATAGAGCGAGTGAAAGCTTCAGCTGCTGAGCCACTCATATGGCTTGTTAGGATGTAGATATCCTTGAGGGAGCCGTACCTCTTGCCGATGACTTGGGGGAGAGTCCACGCCTCTGTGCTGCGGGAGGTGCTACGATCAAAGACAGTGTAGAGGTGTTGCCGAGGCTCAGGCTCAAAGAAGTAGGAACAAAGTATTGGGATGGCAGTGGAGTAACCACCTGTGTTGTACCTCATGTCAATAATCATGGCATCTGTGTCCACCAGCTTGTTCCATACCATCTGCACCAGCTGGGGCCCGATGGCCTTCACTGTTTCTGCCTCAGCCATCATATCAAAGCGAAGGTAGCCCAGGTTGCCTGGCAATACCTCAATTTTGAAGAGTGCCTCAATAATGTAGCTCAGCTCCTTGGGGCTGGGAATCATGTTGGGAAACTGTTCTTCTGGTGTTGGTTCCACATGGCTGTGGAAGACATGAAGCCGATGATCCCCTGAGGCCTCCTGCAAGTCACTGGTAAGCTGGGAAGCCAATGTCTCAAAGTCTACAGCTGATCGATAACCTCCATGGGCCCGTTTGGTGCTGAGCATAGCCCTGGCCTTACCAGCCACTTCTGGGATGGCATAGTGAGCCTCTAGGAGTTGCCCAGTACCCTCCAAAAGTACTCCCATGTTCTTGTGGAAAGCTAGCACCTCTTCAGCCTTCTCCAGTGCATCCTCAGCCAACACTATGGCATCAGGAACAACTCCTCCGCCCATCCAGCTTTCCCCATGGTTGTCAATGAGGGTGATAACAGGAACTGTGATGGTTAGGCCATGGGTTATTCCCTGCCCAGGCTGCAGAAGAGGGTAGGTGCGGCTGTGTAAGAGGCTTCCTGCTGTGATCTCACCGATCACTGTGGCACGGCCCAGGGACTGCATGAGGTAAGCAAACTCCTCAGCAGCTGTAGCAGTGTGGTGACTGGTGAGCAGGTAGATGCCACGCTGAGCCCCGTAGGATTGGCCCAGCAGTTCTGCCTGGCTGTTGTGCTCCTGTGTTTGGTTGGTGCGCCTGTCATATGTTGTGAAGAGATGGACAGGGCCAGCGGCAGGATCCTGGAAATAGGAGAGTAGCACAGGCACAGCAGAGGAGGAAGGGCCCCCAGGGTTGTAACGCAGGTCCATGATCAAGTTCTCTGTATTTTGGAGAGGCTCCCACACTTTGTGGACAATGTAAGGTCCCAGCTTAGCAAGCACAGAGGCATCTGCAAACTCATCGAAGCGCATGTAGCCGACATTGCCTGGCAACACTGACACCTTGAAGACAGTATCCACCAAGGCATGCAGCAGTTGCTCATTGTCAGGTAAATTGGCTGCCACTGCAATTGGCCTCTCAGCAGGGGGGGCAGCAACTTTACCTGGCATCAGGACTTGGACCAATAGGCGGGGGTCTTCAGATAAGGTCTGCATCTCAGTGTTGAGCTTGGTGGCCAGGTCCTCTGCTGACCGCACAGAAGAGAAGTCAGAGGTGATGAGGTGCTGGAGCAGCGCTGGCACTCTCTCCACTAAGCTGTAATAGTCCTTTAATATGTTTGTGAGGTGCCTTAGGGTGTCAGGCACTGCTCTGCGCACTGCCAGGATGTCCAGGGATTTCTGCAAGGCTTGCTCTGCCTCAGTAGACACACATGGCATCACCCCATTCACCTCCCAGCTCTGTCCACCTCCACTCAAGGGGCTCACAGATCGTGATACAGGAACCATCATATAGAAATTGGAAGGGCCAATACGCAGCTTCTGGATGTCCAGTGAGCCCCCAGCTGTCTTCTCCCCAACAGTGATAGCCCTGTTCATGTTCTTGAGGATGTAAGCCACATCTTCAGCCACTCCTGTGGTGTGGCGGCTGATCAAAACAATGACATCCTTATCTTTGCTGTACCTCTCTCCCAACACCTTTGGCAGTGTCCATATCTCTGTGGTGGTGTTGGAAGGTCGATTGTATACAGTCTCAACATGCAGCACCTTGTCCGCTTCATGCAAGTATGAGATGATGAAGGGGAGGCCAGAAATCTGTCCCCCAGTGCTGTGACGAAGATCTATCACGAGAGCAGATGTCTCTGTCAGTGTCTTCCACACCTTGTCCACCAGAAAAGCTCCAACTTTCTGCACAACTTCCTGTCCTATGATATAATCGATCCTTAGGTAGCCAACATTGCCCTCCAGCTTGTCATACATGACCACATGCTCAATAAGACTCAGGAGTTGTTCACGAGTTGGGGAAGCCTCAGCTTTTTCTTTGGGAGCTGCATGCAGTGATGGCTCATACGAGATCACTAGTCTTGGGTCATTCAGAGCACCCTGCACTCCAGCTGTCAAGACACTGGCCAGCATTTTTGGATCTGAGATGTCCAGGATCTCCCCGCTCTTTATCGCTTGTTCAATGGCTTCTTGCATTCCTACTAGGTTTTCAGGATAGCAGTAGTTATCCAGAAGGACTTTAGCCATGTCCAGCACTAGAGCTGGCTGAAAGATTTCCTCAGCAGGTATGCTGCACATGATCAGTGCTGAAAGCAGGAAGAAATGTGTTCTGATCATTTTGTCTTTGTATGGAATAGAAAAGAAGGAAAGAAGTTGGAAGGTCTTATTGATCACGATGAATGCAGCTCTCCGATGACTCTCTGTTTGTGAATCACTCTGAAATCCCTGTGTTGAATCCAGATGCACTGAACAGATAAAAATCTTTTATCTGCATTAAACCTTTAATCTCATTAAAATGGAGTGCATCATCCGGAGTGCACCAATAGATGAAGTTCAGCTCCTTACCACTTCACAGCCCTCTTACAAAACAGTAATAAACTTCAATCATCAAGGAAGATTGTTCTGGCAGTTAATTGTTTCCAAAAGGTAATGCATTGCCTGTTATAAACCCATCCTGGCTTATTCTAACAGTGGATTGCTTAAATGCAAAACTTTGATTTTAACCACAGTTAGAAGAACAGTCAATCAGTCATACCATTATTTATGAAAAGCTTATACCAGGAGATTCTTCAATGACTTAGTTGTATCAATATTTAATATTTTTTCAAAAGTTGTTGACAATACATTGTCTTTGGTGTTTTTCAGTCTGAGCTGCAAAGGACTATTCTTACATTCTGTGACTAAGGGCTTCAAACAAGGAACCGCGGACATTTAGAACAGCTCATAAAATCAAAGGTAATGACAGCCTGTTAATTTCCTTGCTGAGAATTGCCAGCATTTTAAACAAGACTTGGAAATACATTTGCCTCAACATAATACAGCTAAATCTGAGGTGACTTTAATCTTCATAATTTGCACTCAATTAGGATTTACTTGTAATACCATTGAGTAACATATGGTCATGTCTGATGACAGCTCCCAGCCAATAGACTTTAGGCTCAACATACCAAAATAGAACATAGGGGGTTGTTTTCTTCTGCTTACAATACATTGGAAGACCCTATTGTATTAAGAGTTTGAAATAGGATCAGAATATACAGGATGCAGCTGCAGGCTGTACCCATGTGAGTTGTCAACATTCAGAGCTCCAGAATGACATGCCAAAGACATACAAGAACAGATTCTTGGCTATAAGTCTGAAATGAGTGGCTACCCCAGTCATTCTGCTTGCTGGAGGTAGCTGCAAGAATAGACTAGGGAATCTGGAAAGAGCACATATTGGTATTGCTTTCAAAATGTCGCTTGACGCTATATATGAATACATGTGTAGGGAAGTCTAAAGATGGTCTCTCTACCCTTATTGGGTGCACTCTGTTGGTGTCATGCGAGTATCATGAGTGAAGCCTGCCACTCACATGAGCAAAATTTATTACAGTCTTTCTAGGTCATCCAGTTGCAGTAATAAAGGAATTTTGTGAAGTTCCTTCGTTTAAAAAGTCTGTATAGGAATAGCATTGTCTATATAAGCAGGCACTATTTCATCCCATGGTTGATTTGTATCTGTGTGTATGTAAATGTACAAATGTAAATCCACCAAAGGGAACAATTAAATTGTTGCAAGAGTCCATTAGAGATTTTTTTTAGATTTTGAATTAGAGAGGACTGCTCTATGGCAAAAGGTGTAAAACTTGATGTTACAATCACAGGTATATCTTGACAGCCAGGCTGTGCTACCATCTGTAAAAGCCCTAGTCTAAAAATGTTGCCACTTCCCTTCTCAAAGGAGAGGCCTAGGATGTAGTTGAAACTGCTGTTGATGATGTATAAATAAGTAATTAAACTCCAGGTGTGCCACAGCAACATTCTGTGTGCCTCATTGGAAGAGAAGCAGTGAGATTCAGATCTGTTTTATTTTCTTGATTTCGGGGGGGAGGGTGTGTGTTCTGTATTGTGGCAGTGTGTGACATCCATCACAGACCTAACTCCAGGAAATTATCACCAGTTTAAATTGCTCTTCTTGCTTTCTTCCTGCAAAGAATAATCCAGTAGTCTAGTGCAAAGGTAGCTGGAATAAAACCTCTCCAGCATAACCACGCTTTCGCCAGAAATTGACTTTTGAGCTACAGGATTCATTGACAGAGCTGCATTAACTACTCCTGTGGCTAATACAGTGGACAGGACCCTGGGCAATTCAATTGCTATTGCTTTTCTAACCCAAGGCTCTTCTGTCTGCCTAGTTTGGAAAGTTTTTGGGGCAAGGGATCTCTTTTGCTACGTTAATGTCTACCACATACCCTACCTTTACTTCCAGCCTTTGATTGTATATCTAAAGGCTGTTACCACAGGAATAATTGCACACACTATTGTGTGCAAAGACAATCAATTCAATAGACAAGACATTGCACTTCCTAAATCCCCAACTTAATTCTTAAGCACCATGTGCTCTGTGCACTGACTAAGGCAGTGGGTGTCCAAAATAAAACCATTATGAGCTGTGATTGTGTGATTAATACATACAACCAAGAGGGGTATAATTCATAGATAATCTTAATTGTGACATTTCCCACTTTGGAGTGCTTAACATTTTAATGTTACTTGCAATTTTTTTGGTTCCAACACCTTTCAATTAACTTGAAAGGGAAGATACAGACTAGCTAATCTTGTTGTGATGGAAACAAAGCATAACAATGAAGAAAACGTAGGTATAATCTAAGACAATGAAGTAAAAATGTGTAAACATGGAAGGGTAAGATATTTCGCCTCCTGTGCTAGGAAGGTGGGTTGTTCGATGGGTCCTCTTTTTTGTTTCTTATTTATTTCTTCCTTTTACTCCTGCTGGGTGCTGGAGGAGGGCATGCCCAGAAGCCAAGGAGCAGTGTTACAAAATGGATCCATTGTGACAGGAATTGGGAAAAAAAGTACAATAATCCATGTCCCTAAGAACATGTCAGGATGGATCTCTGTTTCTGTCTGTCTGTACAATAGCTTTAAGCATGCAGCTTTCTATCCCAGAAACAAGAATGACATTGCACGTTTATGGTGTATACAAAGTGCTTTCTTTTTTAACCCTTCAGTACATAGTACCTAATGGACATTTATATTCATATGGAACTATTTACCAAGTACAGAATAATGGTGGAAATAAGGTAAAATTATTTACCATAAAAATCAGAGACATTAATATCTTCTGGATTTCTTGAAAGTAATTTCATTCTGCTGTTTAAATCACAGCAAATCTAAAAAAAACCCAACTTGTATTTTTTATAAGGGCCTTCTTTTTCACTGTATTCTCCTCTGCCACTTTCTGCTTTTAGAATAAAAATTAATATAACTTAAAATGACAAAGCATTACTCAAATTACCTCAGTTTCAACCTGCTGGGCAAAGGGTGTTATAGGGTGTTACAGTTGTTATGTATAGGGTGTTAAGAGCCACCTCATCTTACTCTGAATGTAACAGACATAGACTAATTGCCATGAAGATGATACTTATAAAGGAGACAGTAACTGAGCATTTTTAACTAGGCTATGTGGCAGATAATTATCTTCCATATCCAAATTATTTCTATATATCCACTGCTAAACTCATTATATGATAATTTTATTCCTAGCATTTAAGGAAGTATTTCCACAGATTCACAATATTCTTCTCTAGTGAGGCCTTCTCTAGAGGTTAAAAATCATGAAATGGCCTTTTCCTGCCTGTGATTGTTGTAAAATCCTAAGATTAGAAAAATAACTTTTCTGTTTTCCTAACATTTATTGTGCATTGTATCATGTGCTGAATTTTTTTATATCAGAAGAGCTGGAAACTGTAGCTGAGGGTTTTATGAAGCTAGGATTTTGAGAAATATATATGGGATTGTGATTAGTTTTACCCAGTAAAAGCCAAGATATGGCAACACTTCAAAGCTCAATTTTTATTCCTCAAGTTCAGATACATACTCTTCCTCATGCACTTTTTATCACTGGCACACAGAAACAAAACTAGCATCACAATGTAATGTAAAATATATGCTTTTCCCAACATGCACAATTAAAAAAGCTGGGACAGTGGAAAAAAAGATTTATTCCCACTGAGTCTGTTCAGTGATCTATGTCTTTTGCCCTGAATTCAATATGACACGTATCACTCACTGCTACTTCGGTAATTATTTATGTATGATGCTAGAAGGTAAGAATCCTTCCTTGTGTGGTGTGGATTCTTCAAGCTTTGGTGAGTGACTATTTTCTTATGTACTTCTTGATAGATATAGCTTAAATTTTCATCAAATTTTAACGCAAGTCTGTTCATTGAACCTCATAGTATCTAGCTCCAAAATGTAACTCTGTCATCAGTTCTAATTTCTTATATAACTCAAGCCAAATTCCTATTTTGATTTTAGTTTTGAGCTGAACTCAATAGTTCAGGCCTAGCTCTAGCTTTTATAACTCATAAAACTTTATGATCTTTTAATAACTGTCTGCAAGTATTTCATTTTCTGACTTCCTGTGGGTATGAACATCCCACATACTATGAGGAGAGGTATTTTCTTTTATCTGTCCCAGACTAGTCTGCATGCACGGTCTGCATCACTCAGATTGCATGCTAAAAATCTGCCACAAAAGCAAGATTAAATGTTTTGCTATGTATTTTTTGCTCTATATATTTTGCTTCAGTACTCCCTGGTTCTCATCTGTGGCTGATCTCACCATTCCCTTCATCAGGCCCATACAGACCATTTGGTCACTGATAGCAGGAGGCTCATCTCAAGCTGGCAGCAAAAGCAGTTTTTTCACTAGCAGAAATGCCAGCAGGATAAAGGTGAAATTTGGAAATAAACTACTTTTCATTTTAGTAGAGCCTTCTAGTACTTCTAATACTAAGCCATATTTTAAATCAGATGTATGAACTAAAATTAATGTAAATGTGATATTTGGCTCCTAAATACTGAGAGGCAGGGTTTATTAGCTCAAGCACAGGACTATGCTAATGAAATATTTAATGCTTCCAGGACTTCGGTAAGTATTTCTAGACAAACCTTCACTGCCTTTTATAGATGTACAAGTCTGGGTCAGTGCTACTTCATGGCTGGCTGTGACGGGCATGACTGGATTGCATAGGTATGGTCTAAGACTGTCTTTTCTGTTCTGTTCTTGTACTGTTTGGTACAAAGGAAACCTTGTCCCTGCATATGCTTTGTAGGCCCCTTAGTAATACAAATAATGAATAATATCAGCCTTAGATTCCTTTATAATTCCCATGCCAAAAGAAGTAACATTACATATCTGTCCCTAAGTTTTTTAGTCCTTACGCTGTACAAACCTGTATAGATTTAAATTAAAGCTGTTGGAAGTTTTCTTTCGCCTTTTTTTAAATATTGAAAGCTTTCCATCTTATGAAAATGGGAATGGCACTCCAAGTGAGTTCTTTAATGATTTAATTTGTAATAAGAAAAACTTAAATCCAAAATGTGTTGGATTTTTATTTTCCTCTGTTAATATTGCTTTTCCCTTCCCTTCCCTTCCCTTCCCTTCCCTTCCCTTCCCTTCTCTTCCCTTCCCTTCCCTTCCCTCCCCTTTCCTCTTTTTACAGTGACCAAGAAAGAGAAAAGAAAAAAAGAAAGAATGAGAAGACTATTTGTTTTATTGAAAGATTGGGTGAGGGTAGAAAACGTGTATTCCTGTTTTGAAACCTCTTTAATTTCAGCCAGGGGCAGGTGGAGAGTCATCACAGTTCACAGAACACAGCTGTGATAAACTCACTGACCAGCTCTGCTGAACAGATGACCTGCCATAATCTAGGTAAGCATAAGGTTCAGGAAGGCTGGAGGAAAATGCACTGCAGCTATTCAACCTGAACTAAATCAGGAATGTATTTTTGAATTTTGGCAAGTATTTTTTCAACAAAAAGGGGAAATTGAGAGAGAACTTGGAGAGTTGGTATGTGTTCCCATGATACTGTCTTTATCCTCTAGGTCCTACATTTCTGATAGATTTACATGTTTGTTCAGCATGGTGCACCAGAGTTAGCAGATAATAAATAGTGAATATTAAATACTTCATCAAGAACAGTGAGAACTCCAGCCATCCATGGTAGCCTTTGTTTAGTGGGCAGACAGTGCCACCAAACCAATGTGATCACCACAGACTGAACTGCTGAGAGCCTGACACCGCTGATGGATGGTCAGACATGTCCTGACACTGTTGTCCACCATGTTGACATAGGATGGAAGTGCCCAGTATATCCTGGCAGATCAGCTGTTGGCATCTTAAGCTATGCAGTTTGTTGTAAAGAACTAGGCTTTTCCCCTGCTGCTGGATCAGAAGTTTTGGCTGCCAGCCCAGTACCCAGGCCCAGGCTGCTGGGATGTTGCTCGCTCGGGTCTTTTGGTGTGCTGGGCCAGCATCAAGGCTTTTTTGAGGGCTAGTGGCGGGTCTGCTGGGCTCCAGCCAAACCATATGCCTCAGTGAGGGGACTGACTCGGAGCATGCCATTTTCCAGGGCTACACTGAAGCCATTCTCCTGTGAAGCTTTTAGCCGAATTATGACTGATGGTGCAGCAGAAACTGTAAGGGAGAGGCAAAAAAATGAAACAGGAGCAGCTCGGAAGGCCGACATTTTCCTGAGACACCCTGGAGGCAGCAGCCAGTGCAGACATGGCAGTGGGGCAGCTTGGAGACACGGAGAGGGCAAAAAAATCTGTAAGCAGCTCAGAAGGAGACGGCAGGAAGCACCTTTGGGCCGAGAGGTTTTAAGGTAGCAGGTGAGGGAGAGAGTAAGGTTTGCCTGAAGACGTCTGGGGAGAAACGAACGGAGCCGGCGCAGGAGCAGCGCGCAGCCTGAAGATGGCGCCGAGGCAGCACGGAGCCCCCTCACAGCGCGGCGGTGGCGCGGCGGGAGCAGACTGCAGGCCCCTGGCAGCGCGGCGGTGGCGCGGCGGGAGCAGACTGCAGGCCCCTGGCAGCCCGGCGGTGGCAACCGAGGCAGCACGGAGGGCTCAGTGAAAGCACGGAAAGCTGAAGAGAGGCCAAAGATTGCTCAGGTGATTTGTAGGCGGTGGCTCAGTGGCGATTTGTAGGCCTCAGTCAGACCCGGGGCAGCGCAGAGCAGATTTACCTCGGGAACCTGCGGTTAGAGCGTCCAGCCTGTGGGCGGACGGGCCTTTGCTCTCTAGAGACTGCTGAGTGAGCTGTCCTGTTTTTGTCGCTGCTAAACACACAACAAATGGTACGTTGGTGGCTAGGGACGTGGTTAGTAGTCAGATGCGATGTCCTGTTAGCTGTTGAGAGCAGCCAGAAGAGGTGTGGAACTGTTGTTAGGCTGTTTTGGTAGCGACTTGCCTCATCTACTATGTGTTGGCTTTCCCAGCTTGTTGTGTGTTCCCACCTGTATCTTTTAGCTCTGCTTTGCAGTAACAAACTTTGACTCGGCACTGCCTATGAGGGGCCTTGGCAAGGTACTTACCTTTCCTGGAGCTCACAGTGTATGCCTGTTGTAGATCTACATGGTGCATGGCCGTGTACCTATGTGTTACCCGTGTGGTAACGGTAACCTCCACGCTCTGAGGAGGCTGGAGAGAATTCGCTGCAGTCTGTGAGCAGCGTTAATTGTGTTAGACCATAGTTGTGTCTGAAATGATAAGCCTCCTTGAGAGACAGACTAAAATTTGTTATTCTGAATATTGGGAATTGGCAGTTCTAGCTTAACATTTCTATATTGTCAGGATCTTTCCAATGTAAAGGTGTCTGAGCAGCTACCAGCAGAATACCTCCCGATTCCTATGAGGCCATTGCTTCTTCACCTGTGGAAAAGAATAATGAAAATACAGATCTTTTTGACTTCCAGTGATTGCTGGTGCTGTGTTGTTAGGTGATAAGTTGCATCACCTGTGTGGGGACATGGCACAGAGGAGTGGATGAGATCAGAGGACATCGTGCCTGCTGTGGTACACACACACAAGGTGGGAAGCTATGTAAAAATAGCAACAGCTATATCTCTTGACCAGCTTCCACCAGCTTACCATGTTTATCTACTAAGGCTGAAGTGCTATAGGGTAGCCTTAAAATTGGCTGTGGAGTCAGCTGGTGGTGGTTTTGATGTTACAGGGCTGTTACACAGATAGCTAATGGGCCTGAGAAGGAGGGCATGCTCCAGCCACGTGTTTGTGTTAAATAAGTTTTAATTTTAACTGTGCATCTGCTGGACAGTGCACAAACCCCAGCCTGCTCCCTAGTAGCAGCAAGCTGCTGGCCGATGTTCGGAATCCTGTGATGAGAGGGGTTTTTTTCAGTGTCTAATGGGGCCCAGCTTAAAGCAGACGGCAAGGTACTTTGCCTGCTTTTTGCAACCTGTAAACCTTCTAGCACATGTTGGCCACCTGACTGATTTGTCACATTCCAGCTGCTTTGGGATGCAAGGGAACTGGAATAATTGTTTAAAATTAAATGTTCAAAACTACATAAATTAAGCTGCTAAATTTACAATGTAAAACAAAACATCAAGTTGGCACATGCTTCAGCCATGCTCTAGGTAGCATCTGTAGTCACTACTAGGTTCTCATTTCTTTTTGACCCTGATCATCACCCTATAGAAAGATTAATGTTTTGGTTTACTACTGTACCAATCAAAATGTTGAGCCTATCAGAATGTGATTGCTAAAGTTGACTGGAAGAGCAATTGTTTTTTTGGTTGAAATACGAAAGCGACCTGTAGTCCAGTTTTGGGATGGAATCTGTAGAGCTTCTCTGAAATTCTGGTAGCATAGCTAGGATCTGAGTTTTTGAGCCAAAAATAGCTTTGGATCTTGTTTTTATTTTATTTTAAGTAAGCTTGTGAAAAAAAAAATCAATGTTTGACTTCAGAATGTGAAAAAAGAATTGATTCTTGAGAATTTCTCTCAGTGAGGGTGTGGGAACTGATCTTTCTCCTTCCTCACTTTTTCATTTAATTCTGGACAAAGTCTTTTATTCAATGAAGTTGAAATATAACTAGGACGTTGTGTTTAGGTGACTTAAGGGCACACAGCTACTATTACCTTGACATATGGGTGAATAACTTTTGTAATGTGATTACACCAAGTGTTTGTTTGGTGGTTTCTTTTACTTAAGAGAAGTTGTGTAAAATGTCATGAGCTTAGGAGACATGAACAAGAACAGGGGGTTCTGAAAGGAGGAAGAAATAACAGTGACTAAGATGACAGAAGCCAGTAGGGAGTGGTAAAATGAGAGGACTGTTACGGGGAGATTAAAGGGTTAATGACATGCAGCTATGAATGGATGGGTTTTGCATGGACCCAGATCTCAGATCTGATCCGATTGCAGCCTAATTCTAAAGGAAAAGCCTATAAATCAGTCCAGGGATTCTGGTGAATTGTGCTTTGTGCTCATGGTTTGTGATGTAACCAGCAGTTCTTACTGGAATTACAACCACCCTGATCACACTCACCTGCTATTTGCTCTGTATTAAGTTAACAATAGTAAATAAACTGTGTATTAGATTTCAAGCTGGCCTGTTCATGTCAAATGAATTCATCTTGCCCACAGGCTGCCCTAATTTAAAACGTATGTATCAATTTAAATCCTGTTGCTTCCATACATTAAGCTACTGTTTAGATTTCTGCCTCATCAATATTCTTCACCGTTTTGAACGGATGTGTAGTTTGCTGTGTGTTTGGATCTAAAATGTTCCCTGATAGATTTTTTTTTTTTTGGGGAGGGGGGGAGGGGTGGGGTGGTGGAGGAGTAGAAGTGAGGTGGACTATGGTGGCATTGTACAGCACTTACAGCTATCATCTAAAACCAACAGAATACACTTTGTCTCTTATACAGGCCAAACCTTCGTTAGAATCAAAGGAAGTTTACTTTAATTGCAGGAAAGATGAGGTCCTTGTTTAGTGAAAATACAACTGAAGTCAGGAGAACTATTGTATGATAGTATATTTTCATACAGCAGCAGAAGTCTCATAGAACAGAGAAGTTTTCAGTTTTTCCCAGACTTGTAAGTGGTGAAATAATTTTGTATGTAAAATAGAGTTTCTCCTAAGAAGAAGTTAAAAAAAAAAATCGGAGCCTAGCAGCAGACTCCAAAGTACATATTTAGATCTCTAAACAAGTAGCCTGGGCTTTTCAGAAGTGCTGAGCTCTGCCTACCCCCACTGCTCTTAGGATACGTGTCCAAGACTGAAAGTCATTTGACTGTGTGTTCTTGCAAAGAAATACTAAGAATATGCAGTAGGTCAAAGTGGCTCCTTATCTTTGTGCAGAGATAAGGGCTGCTGTTCCTCCTAGGAAACAGTGTCTTAGAAGCGGAAGGCTGCACTTTTTATCAGTCAAGTATGTGCCATAAAGAGGTAAAAATAGGGACGCTGAGGATAAGAAAGCTGAAACCAAGGCACCTGCTACCCACAGAAGGAAACTTGGGAATGAAATAAGGCTGAGTCTCTTCTGTTTTGAATACTGCAGATCTTCATTTACAGGAGTAAATAATTTGCCTGTAAAAGCCTCTGAGATTACTGATACAGTAAAAGGTTTGTGGGATTTCGATTCCTATCATGAAGACTAAATTACATTTACTGAGTTTTACAGAAGTTGAAAATATCAGAGTTGGCTGAGAAAATTAGATTTCGATACCTATTAAATGTTTACAGGGCATCCTAAATCCCCATTGAAAATCCTCTAGTTTGTGACCTAAACAGAAAAGTTGAAATTAGGTATTCAAATTGCATCACTGTTGCCAAATAATGCATAATTCATTAAATCTCACAATATTTTAATAATCCAGTATTCACTTTGCCATGATATATAATGCAGACTATTTACAATGATTGCCATTCTTTAAATGCCAGTTTTCCTTTAAAACAAGCAGCAACAACAATCAGCCCCATACCCTGCTCCAAACCTTGTTTGCAAGGATTTTCACTTGCATCACTAATGTACAGATTTACACAGAGCAGAAAAAGGGGGGGTGTGGGGGGGTGGGTATTCTTATTCTGAGATTCTGCCTTGTATGCTACCTACAGCCACATTCTGCCACTTTCATCCCTTCATAGTTATATATCAAAGTGGGCACACCAGCATCATCCTTATAGAGAATGGAGATTGAATCCAGTTTGGTTGGAACACAACAGGCCTTGGAAGCTTTCTTTGGGTTTTGGAGATGCACCAGAGTCTGGACAATAGCATGTTTTGTTGGGGTAACGTTATCTGTCAGAGGGAAGAAGCAACCTCCTTTACACTCAAAAGCCTCATAATCTTTTGGTGCAATGATCCAGGAATCCCAGCCAATCTCTTCAAAGTTCACATGGAGAGAAGTTCTCCGACAGTGGTTGGCTCCAATGCTTCTCTTGCTTCTGGAGGAATGCCGGTGGGGCCCAGTGATGGTCTTTTCCTGTTCTTGCTCTTCAGATGAAGTGTTGTTCCCTAGTTTCTTTAGCACACTTTCTTGTTCGTGAACAATCATCTCCCGGAGCTCCACTTTGGTTTCTTTTGTCCTGTTGCTGCGGTCATTGGAGAACACTATTAGCAAGGGCAGATTTTTAGTGTCTGGGGTAACACTGATATCCAGCTTCCCACAAGCGAAACCACTCAGAGCTTTACTCTCTATTACAACCTCCAGCTTGTTTTTAGTCTTCAGTTTGTCTGCCCTGACCCATCTTTTCACAGCACTGGACACTTCAAACATCTCCCAGCCACACTCCTGGATATTGTGGGAGACAAGGAAAGATTTGGTACTTTCTGGGTTTTCCCAGTGGTCACCATCTAGAACATCATAAATGACCATGTTGCCTTCCAGTCTAGAGAGAGACCCAACTCCCCTGTGACAGGAGATATAAATTCTCAGTTCAGCTCTGGTGATTTCCTCGTATCGTGGAATAGAGATGTTGAAGAGCAAGATGTGTTTCTGAAATGGATTTTCTTCTGGTGAAGCTAAAGAAACAACATCTGCAATAGGAAATTAAAACACATGGTTACAGTGATTCTGACTTGCTTTTAAAAGACTAAAGGTGTACTTTGGGGGTAAGGTAAGAGCATGGCTACCCAACATTAAAAATAAAGTTAAATAATACCATCTTCTGGCCAAATTTCAAGGTCAGGGAGTAAAAAGATGAAATGCAGGTTCCTGTTGTTGGTAGTATTTTCACCAAGATTGTTTAGAGGGGTGCGTAGAGTCTGCCTAGAACAAGCTGTGGATGATGCTGGTTGGTATTAAGTACATAAATAAGGCATCCAGGGAGTGTTAAGATTTAGCAATTTCCTAAAGAGATTTTTACACAAAGAATTCTTAAAAAACCCTATGAATTTTCTACTCTTATAATCATGCAGTGGGATGAACTGCCCTCCTAATACAGCAAAGTATACTACATATTTAAGTGTCTCTGAGAACTAGCTGTGCTGAGGCTTTTGTTGTTGTCTTCAGATAACTTTGAAAGCAGCTTGGATTACTGGGAGTTTGGGGAAATAAAAAAGTTTTTTAAATTCTGAATTTAAGCTTCAGGGTCTGTCTAAATTGGGACTTGGTGATAAACAGCCTTTCATGCCCAGGTGCCGGTCTGTTACAGGCTGGACTCACTGAGCTTGTTTGGGTTTTGGGTTTTTGGCTCTGTTGGTTTTGTTTGTTGGTTTGTTTTTTTGTTTTTTTTTTTTTTTCCTGCAAAGCTATGTGCAGTACCAGCAACTCTGCCTTGGGAAGTGCAGATATTTGTCTGGAAGATCTGACTGGTACTGTTTAAAAGCCATCACTCACTGATGTCTATTTGATGGTCAATGTAAGATAACTGCTCAGTCATGATTGGCTTTTAGGTCAATTTTAATTGGCTAATATTGACAATTCTTCACAGTGTTTACCCACTAAAACAGTCAGAGAGTGAGATATGGAAACTATATCATCTAGCTCATACTGTTAAGTTTTCTTTCCATTTCAGGACTAGGGGCACTAATTTGGGAATTTGGAGTTCTCTGTACTGCTGTTACCTGTGTATGTCTATTTTTCATATAACCAGAAGCTTTGATTCTCCCTGTCTTATTTTTATCACAAGGATTGCATTTACTTCTAACTTTTTTTACTGCTTCTTTTGGAGCTTTTAAAAGTCTACTTAATGTTATGCAGACAGGGTTTTTATTTTTTTTTAGTTGAGACAAGCTTGACTACTCATTTCATTATAAATCTTTCTGTCTAACACAAATTTTGGGGGAGCACTGCTGTGCCTTGCTTGGATCTGGAGACATGTTTCTCAGTTGGCTGCTGTGGTTTCTAAATACGTGAAGAGCCCACCTGAAAGAAGAGCTGTCTAGCATGAGTGTCTCAGTTACAGATGAACATAAATTTACATTCTGACATTAAAACTCAGTTCCAATTCTCTAGCTTTGAGAAACATGATTCATGTAAACCCTGTTATTCAGTGCGTCATCTCAGTTGATGTATTTGAGAAGAGAATATTGTACAGTGAAAATACAATTACCTTTAGGTTTTTTCTGTTATATTTTTTTAAAGATTGAAAGAAAATACAGAGCAAGACTACAATCCTAACTTTTAAACTGTTTAATTCATAAAGTATCTGTGGAAGTTAGGCACATAGTTCCCTCTGAATTTCGAAAGAATCTGAGTACCTACTGTCCATGTACTGTAAAAATTCTAGTCCACGTATTTAGGACTTCTCCTACCTTCAGTACTGAAGCTCCTTACAATATTGGATGCAGGGATGGAGGACTTGTCTGCAGTGTATCTGTTGTATAAATCAATCATGAACTGTGGTGGTTCTTCTTTGCTCTTCACTTGTGAGGGGACTCTTGACAAATTCAGACTCCTTAGTAAATCTGTCTTCATATTCTTCACGAAAGATTTGAAATCGAAATGGGTCTCGTCTTCTCCAGGATCATGAAAGTGTGCATCAGACTTTCCCATAGCTGATAACTTGTCCCAATCTTCCAAAGGCTTGCCTCTTGTCAAACATGCAATGATATTGAAAACAGACAATCCAGCTAATACTCCAAAATAATGCATTTCTTCTGTATTTACTTTCTGGTGGAGAGACAAGAGGACAAGGGTGTTTTAGCTGATTAAAAGTCTTGTTTCATTACAGAGGAAAGGAGATGGAAGGCAAACAACTGGAATGTCCTTTGCAAATCACTTTCTTGTGTGCTTTTTGCAGTCTGCTTCAAACCCCAGCCTCTTGTCAGTTGTCAAGCAGATTGGTTGTACGCTTGCCCTTATCAGAGTCATTGATGCCATGCTTCAGCTTCTGTTATCTAGCAAAGCTCTTAGTTAATGAAGATTCTGTAAACATCTGACAAACACATGTGGCTGGTGGGAAGGACATTGTATATTGTAAAGAATCCACATCTCGCTTTAGGGTCATCATTGCTTAATTATACTCTTGTATCATTTCCTTGCCAACACAGAGAGAAGCTTTCTTAGGGACGCAGAAGATTTCATCGAGACTGGAAAATAGAGATCTAGAACAAATTCACTGTTATTAGCTATTACTAAACATCATCTGACAGTCTTTATTACAGGCCCTTCACATGCCATCAGAAAATCGCCGATCATTTGATGGAGACCTGTGGTTTTGCAAGACGCTATTTCATGACAATACAAACAACCTTAAAACTTCTTTCTGTTTATCAGCCAAGAGCTATTGTTTGTACACAGTGAAATATCTGTTTTGCGTCAAGTTTCCTTCATGTTGGTTGCAGATTTTGTCCATTTTCAGTTTGATTCCTTTGGTGTATGGGAATTTAGTCTTGTTTTTATAGCCTCTTATGTAATATATTTCTTAGATTCTTGATGGTCAATCCAGTCTGAAACCAGTCATTATTTCAGTGACTTCATTTTGAAGACATAACTAGGCCTTCTAAGGCCACATGGAAAGTAAAAGGTTTCCGTGAAGATACAGGAAATTATCTGTGAAGATGGGAAGAATGGGCCAAGGCAAACATGCAAGATGATAGAAAGACATGGTAGAATTTCTCATGATACAGAAGAAAAAACCATAGTTTATGTATAGACAAAAATATCACTTGCTATTTATCTTCATGAATGCATTATGTTTTAATCTAATGATTCATATGTTTATCTGTACTATTAATACATAATTTTTTCTAAGCACAACTCAATACATACTGTGCATGTGCCATAAAATCTGAATAGTATTATGAGCTTTTATATTAAAAAAAATAATCAATCTAATTGCAGAGATGTGGACAGGATTTTGTCTTTGCCAGCCATTCTTCTCCAGTTTTCTAGCAGTGCATACCCAGCATTTAAAGTGATCCCAGACTTCTCAAATACTCACTTAAATATCTGTTCAAGTAACAACAGAGGTCCAAGATGCTGGCTAATTATGTTCCTATGATGTCAGAAAGGATTATTTGGCATTAATCCTGGTCTCCTGCATAGCAAGACTGTTATGTTTTACTCGAGGCCTTTGTGTTTCCTACCTGCATGCAGAGCCCAATTACTTGTGTTTGGCTAAAACATAACTTTAAAGGTCTCCAGAATTTATCTATAGATGTCAAAGAATAGAAGATTTCTTCAATTTTTGTAGCGCTTGCTCTAAAGGTTTATCACTTACAGTTACAAAACCGTGGTGCTTCATGTATTATTTGATTATGCCTGGCTTCACCTTCTTGACAGGAGTTCTTGTAACTTTCTGTCTGGCTTGAGGAGCCCCATAATGCTTGCGTTTTCTGTCTGTCAAAGTACTTGTACGGTATAATCAAGTTACTTCTCAGTTTGCTTTCTGATAAAATAAACAGATTGTGCTTTTTAGTCACATGTTAGAAGGCATTTTCTCTAACTGGTTTTGTTTCTTTTCATGTCTCTTTCAGAATGTGAATGTCTTTTTGAAAAGGTGAACACTGGAGCTATACCGTTTTCTAGTGGCAGTCCACTAATGCTACATGCAGAAATAAAATTTCCTTTCCTTATGTGGTTCACTACTTCAGTGTATATCTTTTCAAAGTGTTTATTAGCTCTCTACATACCATCACTCCGGATGCTCATACTGTGCCATAAATCCATGATATCCACCAAAAATATTTTAAGATTTACGGCTTTCGAAGGTGCAGACTTTTTACTCAGTAGAAGCAGCCCCCATTCCTTGTGCCTAGGTACCAAGTTCTGCATCTGTCTGCCTTAAACTGAATTTTAATCACATAAAGTGCAGCTAGATAAGTGATCTATATAAATACCTCTCTCCTAAACACTGTTTTCTGCAAATGCTGTGGGGGTTGTTATATACAGACTTCCAGTTCATACATAAAGATGTCACATAGTGTCAGGCCAAGTGTCAGCTTTGTAGAAACTTTATAATGAACAGTTCCACTCAGTGGCAATTCCTTTTGAAAGCTGCTCTTTGAGGTTTGGCAGTGACACAGTTGTTAATTCATGTGATAAATGAATATATTAATATTGTCCAGTGTTTTCTATTAATTATGCAGCCTTGTGCAAATGAATTGAAATGCTCCACAAAAACCTAGGTGTATTCTAGCTGTTGCTGTTACGGCAATTAAATTGTGGCCTCAAAGAATAAAAGTGGATTTGTTTCAGAAAAAAAATGTCCTTAACACTTTGCTGGCTAGTATTAGCTGTTTTCCTGTTTTATCTGTCTTTAATCAGCCCATGTTAGTATATCCCCAATTCTTGTAGAATTAGTTTGTGGAATTATCTTGATGTGCTCTTGTAAGTATTTGTCAATAGTAACTTTTGTCTAGAAATTTAAACATTGAATTGAATGGTTTATAGGATGTTCGTAGAAATCAAAAGATCCGTTAGAACCAAGAGAGTAAGGGTATCAGTGTCTTCCAGCAGCAGCTGACTGCATTTGTGCTATTCAAATGCAAAGTTTGCTTTTCTAGAGGAAGATTAGACATCCAGGTACCAAAGACCCAGAAAGTAGTAGCTTAAACCACTAAACAGATAGCGGCTTAAGACCTTGTTCACGTTAGCGAATTGACTGGTACAGCTAAACTGAATGCAATAAACTTTACTAGTAAGAGAATTGTATTGCTTGAGTAGTAAGGGTGTGCCTTGAGAGCTATGCTGCTTAGAGCTATAATTTTGTTTTGCCTATCCTAAATAACAGAGCTTTGCCAAAAAACTTTTAAATGCAGACTAAACCTTTCAGGGTTCCATAGGTGTCCTGATGAGTACAGGAGAAGCATTTTTCATTATGTCCTACAGACCTTATAGCAGATGATAGGATGATATCTCTTTCCTTATTGCTTGCATCAACACATCTTGGAATGAAAGTTTGTACCCAAAGACTAATTCAAGATACAGATATGTTTCCTTAAGGAAAGCAAAATGCAGTAGATAAGAACATAAGCTCACTAGGTTAATAGGTCATGTTGTTCAGAGCTAGTGCTAAATGGGAGCAAGACTAGACCTACAGAAAAGGGTAGATCTTAATAGAGAGCAGAAATGACAGTAACCTAAGATACTTTGAAAAGTTTTATACTTATGGCTGTTGTGTAGGAATAAATTATTAATTTCTGAGAACTTTTAAATTTTTCTTTATGTATTTGTCAGCTGCAATTTAGTTTCTTATGGTTTGTAAAAACATAAGATCCTACATTTTTAAGGGAGATCTCTAATGGCAACAGTATGCAGAGGTTTGTCCCAGTAGTTCCAGTGTGGATCACCGTAGGTACTTTGTTAGAAATGCCTAGCTAGATCCATGATCTCTTGGCAGTCGTTACTGGCAGTCACTATAAGGTGCCTTAGAACTATTACTTATTGAGAGCTGTTTAGGAGGAACTAGCAAGAACTGCTGTGAAAGTAACCTGGCAGAGACTCCTGTATGTACTGAGTCTTGCTTTTATGTAGATTAGCAGGGAGTATCATATTTACACACCTCTGCAGTGTGTATCTGTACTACATCAGTATGTAATATTGGTGGCAGAAGTTACTTGGCACCTTCCAGGATGGTAGCCTTTCAGTTAGTCATTCGTCAGAAGGTAGTGTGTATGGTATCCTTCCCCTAAACAATGCAACTCTTAATAGGATAAGATAGTGCAGAAAATTAAACTCTCTCTCGGAGGAAAACTCAATGTCGTGTGCTCTGTGGTACCTCACAGACTTCAGAAGTTTGTTGTGCTCCTGGTCTGCCTATGCTGTTGTACAGCAGGTGGGTGAAAATGGAATTATGTGGCAAGTGTGTCCTGGCACTGGGGACACTGAGGAAGAGGAATGACAGGCACAGTAATGGAATGTCAGCTCTTAAAGGAGTGCTGCAGTTACAAAGGCTACCATAAATGTATCAGTAGAGAATTGTACAGGAGTTAGAGGGATGCACAGACTTTATTTCTATAAAGACTTCTAACAGAACAACTGCCAAATATTGTGTCCCTTTTCCATGTGCATTGTTGGAAAAGAAAGTTAATGAAAGTTCTGAGAAGAGTTCAGAAAAGAGCTTTGAGAAATTTTTTGAGGCTTAGAATAAGAAAGCAAAGTATCTATTTAAATATTAGCCAAAATGTAATTTGATCGAGCTCTATTTACTAAAAATACTCAGTGACAGTATTTTGGATAATAGATAAAAGGGATCTAATAAAATAGTTTACAGTAAGATCTAGTGAATTGAAACAAAGCTCAGCAAATTCAGACTAGGATTAAGTCACTGCATATGAACAAAGAGCACGCACTAACTTTTGGAACAACTGCTTGTAGTCCAGTAGGGATATTCTACCACATGAAATCTTCAAAAACAAATTTATGCATGTTTTTCAAAGATGTTCCCAAGCTCAAAACAGAAGTTCCATAATGCATGGTGCAGAAACTACTAAGCAAGGTTCTTTCATCTGTGCCTTGCAGGAGGTCAGTCTAGATGATCACAGTGTTTTTCCCTTCTGTCTTTAATCTATTGAGGCACGTTATGACAAGCTTAACATGTATTTACATGTTTCCATCTAATTAACAGAAGGGAACAGAATACACTTATAGAAAGACAAATCAACTATTTTTAGATACTACTGTACCTTTAATTTATTAGCTTTTGTTAAAAGCATGTAACAGTCTAGAGGATATAAAGTATAATTTACAAAAATATAAATCTTGGTTATTTTATTTTTAGTATTTCAACATATTACTATATAGTATGTGTTACTCAGAGAATATGTTTAACAACCTGAAATTATCCAGCAAACAAAAGTGTGGGATATTACATATGTCTTTTGTAGAACAAATTATGTATTAGGGAAGGGTAACCAAAAATGACTATATTAACATACTGTTTATATGAAAGCTTATGCAGTGCATTATACTTGCGTCCTGAAGAAAATATACATTTTAAGCCCTTTATTACAGCATTTTTCGGTATAAATATGCGGATTAAGAGTATGAGTGTTTTAGGCAAAAAGTTTTGATTTGTGTACAAAAGTGATATTCTAAAATGAGCCCGCCTTTGCAAGTTTACTTCCCATCTTCTTGGTTAACTGAAGAGATAAAATAGTCAGAAAAATAGCATATAAAAACATATTTTAGTCCTTTGATTATGGAAAACTCTACACTTAAAGTTCTCATTAAACACCAGGTGTCTTGGCTAAGTGGGTTAGGAAGATATTTGTGAAAGTATTGAATTCCTGGAAGATGAATATGAAAGACAAATGATGACAGTAAGACATAGCCTTCCAGGTGAGCATGTGTATTGTTTTAGTCTCTCCGCATGCTTTCTGTAGAGGAATTGTAGGCTTGCATTCATCCATCAACAGAAGTGGATTCATTTCCCATTTACAGCTTTGCCAGTGTAGTTGGGCAGGATGCATGGGTGTTGTTAAAGATGTGTTTATATTAACTTATCGGCAGGCGCAACTTTCGACCGACATATTGGGATATACCTTTAAAACAACATTTTTGTTCTCATCTAGGAACAGGACACTGAGTGAGCTCATTTTGTCAGGAACGCAGCAGGGTTCAGGGATGCCGGGAATGATTCCTACTGCTTTTACAATGCTCTGGATTGTAGCATGATTGGATGGCCGGACAATCTGGAACAGAGAAGGAAATCGTTATCACTTCATTTATGAGCAGTCACTTTCCCAGATGGACTTGGAAAATGACAACAATTACGGTTTTTTGTTGGTCAAAAAAGTGAATATGTGTGATTGAGTCACGGGGCTGTGCAGCATAGTATGTCCCTCACACTTGGAGCTTTCTTGTGCAGGGTGTATCTCTCAGATATTTTGTATTCCTTATGCTGCCTTCATAAATACCAGAGGAGGGCACTGGTGGCACAGCCAGCAGTCAGTAGTCTGAAGAAAGAATGGCCCTGACTGCACCTACTAGATGCTGGGAGGCAGGCACACAGGAGAAAAAGTCTAGGGTGGGGCACTCTTCTCAGTCATAAATGTTATCTTTTGTTTTCTTAACCTCTTGTCTGACTTGGAGAATTGGCTACTGGAAGTATTTCCAAAATAACTGTTCCTATGTTCCAGTGGTATTTCTCCTCATGTATGCTAACCTGGAATGAGTTACTTTTTCGTGGAGTAATTACTCTTTTAAGAGCAGAGTGCCCCAGAAGTAATGTTCATGGGGGAGTTAGTCTGGAATAGTCAGGCAATGCGACAGCCTTTCTGATCATAACCTTGTGATGAACAAGTACTTCATACCTGTAGTCTGTTTGCTTTCCTCTGTTGTCATACTTGAATACTGTCCCAGCAAATGAGTACAGTAACAGTAGGAAAATTGCACTGGTCATATCAGGTTTTTGCTACAGTTTCACAAGTTTTCCTCACAGATCTGGTATATGTGGCACATGAAATCTTTCATTGTTGTTGGTGCGTAGCTGTGTATCAAGTGGATAATGGCATCTGTGGGACACAGACAGGGACTTTGCACACCTCCACATGGAAGCAGACACTTCAAGTGAGAAGAATTAATGTCTCCTATATCTTGTCTATTTTTCAAATAAAAATTGAGTATATGCAAACCATGATTTTTCATTTCCACGTGAAAAGTTATGTAGTCCATGGCTATAGCAAAGGAGCTATTTTTTAGGTTAATTCAGTTTTGATACATTTGCTTTAAATGCAATATCAGCAGATCAGATCCAAACCTTAATTGCTTTTAAGGCTTTCAGATGTTCTTTAACTAAAGCAACCTCATTTGGGCCATTACAAGGAGGAATTGTGAAATCCGTCCTGATCCTTTGGGGCTTCAAGACAGCATCCTTATAGCCAAGTCCCAACAAGTGACCGATCCTGGAAAGTGACTTTCTGTAATTAGCACATATTGGCATAATTAGCAACAGCTTGCTCTCTCAGGCCACCCTCCATCTTTAGATTTCAAAGCTGTCCGCAGACAAGCAGCAGTAAATTGTCTCACAGCTGCTATGTGAAGTAGAAATAAGCTTCTGCCTGCATTGGCCGTGTCAGCAAATCTGGACAGCAAGAGAGACACGAGTAGCTTTCACGTGCTTAAGCAGCTGCAGAGTTTAGAAATACAAAGAACTAGAGCTTCTAGGATCCAGTTCTTTAACCTTTATGAAAAACTTCCTGAAGTGTTCCTAGCACCTTTTATTGTTTCATGTTGTTATTTAAAACAGTTACAGATCCTGAAGTGCTACTGAAACTGAATTTCTTGACCCCATGCAGAGGATAGCCATCATTGCCCTCCGTGCCAGTTACTTACTTACAGGATTCCTGGGTACAAACCTGCAGAAGATCCTGCTAGGATCTTCTCCAGCTGTGCAGTCTCTAATAACCGCAAGGAATAAACAGATTCGAGTAAAGTCTAGCAAGAGCAGCTGTCTACCAAGACAACAGCACTGATAAAATTTCTAATGCCTGCAAGTGTACACACTACGCACAAAAATGCTTAGAGAGAAAAATGCTTATTGTGTATTACTCTGTACAAAATCTGGCTGCCTGAGCCCTACATCCACAGCAGAGCCAGACAGCACACCTATCCTACATCCAGCAAGGCTCTGAATTTTCCAGCCCTTCTGGAAACCTGGCATGAGTGTTCAGTGATTATGGGCTAGGCTTCACATTAGCCTTTGTACCGATGTGCTAAAGTGGAAAGCTTGAAATAATAAATTGAATGCCCAGTAGTGATGGCACTGAGGAAGTGCTAATGCTTTGAATGCTGGCTACTAAGTTGTGTACAGCAGGCCAGGTTCTGCTCTTACTTAACCTCTAGGACAATCCTAGGTTAGAAACGTTTTGGGCCCCAGAAAATATAAGGATAGTGATGTAGCCAGAAAGCAGTTGAACAGTAGGTTTGAAATACTTTAGACCCTGTCCTTCTGCCTAGCTTATACCGCTTTAAAAATCTGTTTTATCATGAATTTGACCCTCAACACCCCCCACCCCCATCTTAATAAGCAATACATCTTAGCTTCAGGAGAATTTTGTTCTCATGTTTGATTTCAACTCTTGGAATTAAACTTATGAACTGATGCACTTACATGAAGTCAAGATAATTCTAATTACTGTGGACCAGGGAAAGGATATGTTCCCAGTTCCTTCTACCAGAGGTAAGACTAGCATTTATTTGGCAAATGCAGCAGTACAGGCAATCATTAGTAACTGTATACGCTAATCTTCCCCCTCACAGTTACAGTTCAGGGAATAAGAAATTCAGCAGTAAGATAGGTGAACTTGCTCTGACAAGATTTGTACCAGAGCGGTTTTTATCAAGATCAAGAATTGCAGTTATTAACATAATATGCAGAGTGATGTACTGATACTTTAAAAAAAATAATATCATACAATGTGATGATTTTCAGTGTGCCAGGTATATAATTCTATCTCCGCAGTTATAAAAAGAATACCTTGCAGGTTGGCTGTGTAGACATGAATAGCATTAATCTGGCCTTTGATTTAGGAGTGCCAAGATCATGTGCATGCTCTCCTGACTTAGGGTAAACACGTAAGAACAAAAGCTGTTTCTCTCTCCATAACAATTCTTATGCTCAGACCCTGAAGCATCATCCATTCTGATGTCCTAGTTAACTCTGTTCACTTGGAAACAGTAATTTAAATAAGTTCTGTGAATCTGCCTTTATTTTCTTTTCCTCTTCAAAATCCAAAGCTAACAAAAAGTAGACCTCTTCTAAATCAAACCCAATCAAAGAGTGTGTCAAACTAAAAATCCCCAAATCTATGTATCTGTGATTCAATTTTAAATCTCTTTGGTTTTTTTTGTTTGTTTTGTTTTTTTGGCACCTAGATGCTAGTGCAGCCACGTTAATTTATCTAGAAAACAAGTATCAAAATGAGAACTAAGGTAAGTGTTTTTGACTTACAAGGAAATCTTTATTATATAGCAAGTAATATTGCTAGATAAGAAATTAAATAAATCAGCAATATAAGCCCATTTAACTATTCCGGCTAGAAACAAATCCACTTTCTTTTGGTTCTGTCAGCTTTTGTGTCATGCTAATCTGCTCACAGGAAGCTAGATGCGTTAAATGTATCTCCCCCCCCCCCCCCCCCCCCCCCCCCAGGTATGTATGAATGGTGCATTAGACTGTGGGTTTATAGCAGAGCATCTGTACTCCCGGGCTGTTTTTTGTTTTGGATAAGTTAAATGGTGCTTGTGTTGCATGATCTCTTTCTACTACGGTAAAAAAGTGAAGTTGTATGTGAGCTTGTGTAAGCTTTAATTTTTACCAGACCATGTATCAATTTATGTATACATAGTTCAGCGCTAGCCAGCTACACAAGAACATGTGGTCAGATTCATACAGCTTACTGTGATGTCTGGATTTCCGCTATTTCTGGACTCAAAATAGCCTGCATATCTACTCTTCCTGAAATCATACTACTTATTTCAACACAAACATACATCAGTCTCCATGTATGTAATGTAGGGCCGATTTCTGTCTCGGAGCTTTGAAATTCTTTGCTGTAAAACACTATTCATTATTTATGTGCCAGGTGATCACATTCAGAAATGTCAGGAGAATAAGTAATCAGGCCATTTGTAGGTAGAATTGCAAAATAATTACAGTTTCTAAACATGCAGGTTACACACTGCTTCAAATCCTCCCCTCCCCCATTACTTCAAGGCCCTGTAAAATGCCAATAATTCTTGTGCTACATAGGATTGCCAAAATTTCTACTTTTTGCCATAGAGTGAGTGAGTGGGAGTGGGCCAAATCAAAATTCCATTGGAGCAGGAGTTCATGTTTGCCTCTATTAGCAAATTTCACGCTGCTGCTATAGGAGGAATTAAGTATGCTAGCTTTAGAGTGTTATGGACAGCTATGTGGCATTTCCAGCCACATAAGATAAATCACCTTTTTTGTTCCAGCAGGATTATCTTAATTTTAAGAATTTAGTAAAATAAAAAAACACCAGAGAATTTTGAGACACAAGTATCAGCTTAACCAGCATTCTTATTTTCGAAGTGACAAGCAATTTCTTAAAGTTAAAAATACCTCAGGGTCACTACTCTGCATTTTTCTCCTAAGGTATTTTCAGTGGAATTCAGAAATACTCTGAAACAGCAGCTTGTTTTATTATTAGCATATAATACCTTATACTTCTGCTACCACAACAGAGTAATTTGATGATTTAGTGTGTGTAACCATATTTTAATAAGCTGCATAAGTCCTTGTATTATGGTTTAAAGATATAAGATGAGAAATTGTAAGATAAACCTGAGACATTTTTCTTATTGTTCAGATTACCTTTAAAGATAAGTTGGAATCTTTTTGCTCTGTGATTAATAAGTTGATGGAAACAATATTGCTGAAATTAATTAGTCTGGACGAGTCAGTAGGGTACAGTGAAAAGGGTGAAATCTGAAGGAAATTCTAACTAAAGAAGCAGTTGGATAGACAGAACAGTAATTCTGCTGTTTGCAGGCTAACAACAACAAAAAGGCATACTACCTTGGGCATTGGAAATTCACATGCCCCTGCACAGTAGTAGGCATCAAATGATTTGGGAGATATGATCCATTCATTCCAGCCAATATCAGCAAAGTCAACTTTCATGTATCTTCTTGTACAAATCCTTGGCTCATTCCATTGTTTTCGCCTTGCTTTCTTCATAGTTTTCTCATCAAATTTTAGCACCTGAGACTTTGTAAGTGTTTCTGTATTTTCTTGCCCTTTTCTCCTTCGGTCTTTGCGTGAGGCTTTTGGTTTCAGGGATTTGTAGGCATTCTCCCATATGTCATGTTTGTTGTATTTATTGTTGTTATAATCTACTTCTGGCAACTCATTGTTCTGAATAGGACTAGAGAGGTAAGTATCCCTCCTCACTCGGGTGTCAGTAGAAGCATTGGAGGGTAGATTTGGGTCCCCATCATTGGAAGGGAATGGATCATAACGCTGTAGGGTGACTGCCACGCTGTTAGGCTCTGAGATTGCAAGATCGTTGGCATAAACTAGTATATAAGGTAAATGGCTGGTGGCCTGTTCAGGGAAGCCCTGATGTTTCTCCCCAGAATCAAGCTCAGCGCAGAGAATGAGCTCTCCAGCCTGTTTTGATTCTTTTATGATGTGTGAAATGTCCTTTGCATGCCAAGCCCCTCGCCTTTGAAGAAAGACAGTAATGTTCCCTTTTACTAGCCCATAGGCAGAATTCTGATGAATACTTTGGAAAATGAGGTTGAGCCGCAGGATCGGAGGCAGGTGAAGGAGTCGGCAGGAGGAGTTCTTGGAACGCTTACAAAACACTTCCCGGTGCCGAGATCGTTTGTCAGCATAGAAGTGAAAAGTGGCAGCAAGGATCATCTCTGAATCCTGCATGGATGTCAGATTGAAGCAGTACACAGGCTTCTGGGCCAAGAATCCTACAAGAGAGCAAGGGAAACATGGATAAATATCTGGGACCAAAAATGGTAGTCAAACCCTTATTCCTTTATAAGTGGATTAACAAATTTTGATTTTCACTTGGCCATTTCAAATCAGTTAGTAGTGAACTTGTCACTTCATCTTAAAACTATAGTGAATCAAAGGAGGAAAAAACCCTAACAATATTTAACGGCAAAATTACAACAACATCAGGGCTGTCCAACACACTAGGCAATTTTTGTATACATGAGGGATAAAACTCTTCCCAGAGATTTTCAGTTTCAGACTGCCTTTCATTCCAGGCAGGCAAGAAAAGCAATCCTTGCTTCTATTTTGTTTATAACAAAGTCAAGCTCAGAGAAGCTATCAAATTTGTCCATAGCAGAGCTCAGAATGGTACCTTACTCAGTATACCAGCTGAAAACCAGGTTTATAGTTAATATTCAAAATGGTCTAATCCACACCTGACTACAAAGATTCCTGAAAGATCTCTGGGTGCTAACTCTGTGGGCAACACTTACGAAGTTCATTGTCCGTAAGTAGTGCACAAGAGACATTTCACAAGGGGGCTGGAAGTAAGCAGTGCAACATATTTTGGGGGCCGTTACTTTTATGAGCAGTCCTTCTTTCTGGTATACATCTTGTAGGAGCTTTGTTTAAAGCACTGTGAAACCTACTTTGTTTCTAAACGACTTGTGTTTTGCTCTGCTTGAAGTTAGTGACAACTACTGTTGAGTAGGAGCTGACTCATAAAATTAAAACTCCATTTGATATAGTTCCTTTTTTGCTAGTGGAACAATGTGTGCTCAAGTTACATCTCTATGCTCCTCACAAGGAAGATGAACAATTTTACACTAATAACTGTTTACACCATGTTTATTTAAACAGTAGAAACCTCTCTTAGTGTGTTAAAATGTAATCCCAGAATCAAAAGACCATGCATTAACAGTCTATCACTGTGAAAATTGGGTGGGGTGTGTTGTGGTGGGGTTTTTTTTGGTGTGTTTTTTTTTTTTTTTTTTTTTACTAGCTCATGAGTATACAGGAAAGTGGTGGCAGAAGTGATTCCTGTTCTCCCAAACTCAGACTACAGTGGGTAGGTTTGTATCATTAGTTAAGCCAAGTGGGCAAACCCTCTAGCAGCTCTTTTTGACATACCTGGAATTCTCTGGCAACAGGGTGGAAAAAAACTCACAAACAAACAAAACCCAACAAACCCAACAGCCGGTCTTCTCAGAAACACTTAGGTTTGTTTTTCAATGCGCCGTGGATGATGAGCCACAGAAATCTTGGCAACAGAAAAGCAGTACTGTTAAGTGCTGCCTGCCAGAATGTTCCTCCTTTTAAGCAGTTTTATTTGAAAGATGGAAATTAATCGTGCTACATCTCACTAAACTGGTGCTTGCTGTCTTCCAGTTCATGCTGGATAAAACCATCATTCAAACTAAACCATAGCAGGTTAGGATATTCATTAATCCCAGGCCCACATAGGCAGTCTGAAAGTACAATGTTCAAGTATGCAATTTCAATCTGCACCATCTGTATTTTTTTCCTGATGTGGTGAAGTGGAACAGCTTATACTGATGCCCACATAATGATTTCATAGGTGGCAGAGAGGCTAACAGAAACAGTATTCTGTGATGAGAACCTATTTCTTTCCTATCAGTAAACTTTTAATCAATACTAATGCACAGGCGATCATACTATGAAAAAAGAGTTTAGATTCTATTCAAGTCTTTTAAGCATAGAATTTTCACAAGGCTGATAGCCTATTTTTCAGACCAAGGAAGAGAATAATTGTAGTTCTTCCTTTAGAACAGCAGGCTGTTGTTTTTTTCATTTCAGAAGGCATATTTTTTAGTCTGTCCACTGCCTCTCCCCACCTGAGCTTTGTACAGTTGAAAATTTTAACATTTTTTTAAGTAGTAGAATGCTTCTAGCACTATAAGCTCTGTAGATGACTATGAAGCATATGCATCGTTGGGATAAAGGCATTTCAAACACCAGAATCCCAGGGTTTCAGATGTGAAGGTAACTTGTAATGATAGCTCAGAGACAGGGAGTTCTAATTAATCTAAATTAATTCTGCATGCTGGAGTGAAACAAACCCTTCAAAAGTCAAAATCCTTTGTAGAACAGAGTAAGAATCTGTAAATCTGCAGCTACTGTAAAGCCAGAAGGCTGGAAGTACAGCCTTTTAGGAATTGAGGAGACCTGAGTTTTGGATGGAACATACTCATGTTTATCTCATTGCATCAGATCACTCAGGCGTTTACCAACCTGTCAACCAAGCATTGTTATGTTTTCCAGGTCTACTCTGAGTTGGAACTGTACTAGCTGTTGTATCTACCTCTGCTCACTGTAGACACCTTCAAGTTAGGAATACAGGCAAGGTGTGTAGAGGACACATGCCAAGAGACTGGAAGGAAAAAAAAAAAAGCAAGTGGCCAAGGAAAGAAAATATTAGCCTTTACTACATAATCCACATAGGAGAATGTTGCATTGCACTAAATGAAGACTAGCAAAACAGATTCACATGTTATTTCTGATAACACATTTGTGAGAAAGAAATATGCAGAGAATGTAATTCAAAATATTTTAAGCTATAAAATTATATTAAAGCAAGGCTCTAGAGACCAGAATTACAGTTGCCTGGGCAATCTTGATTTGGTTTTCTTGCACATATACATTGTAATACAGTCTTAATTAGATGGCTGCTATTTTCTACTATTCACCAAGGCCTTTGCTTCATTTAGCACAGAGTATGGATAGTGTTCAGGGAATAAGCCTGAGCTGCAAGAGTTGATTTATTGGAAGTTTCATGGCTTAGGCAGCAGATTGCTTCCATGAAGACTAATTCCCCCTAATCTTAGCAATTTAGGTGAAGTTGGACAATAACTTAATATTTCACATTTGGTCATGAACCACTAACAACTTGACTGTGTAACTAACTTCACTCAATTGGTGCTGTTTTCTAAAGCTACACAGTTTGCTGAAAACTGGAAAGCACCTAAAGAAAAAAAGAACTTGAGAAATTAGTTCATAGGCTGTCTTTCAGCTCCTTATCACAGAAGTAATGAACTATTGTGAATACATGTAGAGGTAAGCTCAGGGGAGGTGATCAGATGTTTGTGAAGCACTGTTCCTGAAGCAATAAGTGCTAGAGGAACATGAGGAAGCTGTATTTAGAATATGTGCAAACAAGTACATGCATATATATATATTGTGCCTCACACTGAATATGGAGAAATTATACATATTCAGTAACCCAGTCAGCACCATCTATATCCTGCAGGGGATATGTAGGATGGCAATACAGCTGCTGTAGTTGAGGAGGCTTCAATAATGCATGTGACAAAGGAGCAAACCAAGTCCAGACAAACATTTTGCACCTCTGGAGCCCTCATCCTGACAACCATAGCTAACAGTGATGCTCAAGTGCTCCCTAACAAACAGCTGTAAGCTGCAACATAGGAATGGAAGGATTTTCTGAAAGGCACATATAAAGAAGATATCCATTGTTTGAGATAATGAAAAAGAAATTATTATATGTGTAATCCATTTTGCTTATCTTAATAGGATCAGAATTATCATTATATTTTATAAAGAATGGATGTTCCACATATCTTGTTAGAAAAACATGCCAATTTCTTCTTTCAAAAGAAAACACTAGAATTTCTTGGAGGAGATAAAGAAAAAACATACTGTCAGATAAGGTTCTTCTCCTTGTGTCATTCTATGGTTCATTTCAGACTGTTCATTGCTAGGTTGATGAATTACAATTTGTCATAACAAAGGTACACTGCAGCTGAGCTTCTGCTTTCATGCCATGTTACTGGGGAGAAATAGGATCCAGTAGAGAAGGTACACAGGAGACAGGAATTTTGGACATGGGTGTACTTTATTTTCACTGCATGGCAAGACAGGTTACTTCCAGGTGTCTCTGGTTTCATGATCTGGGAGATGCACAAAATAATAGCACTTTTTAATTGGTCAGTAGTTTATGTGCGAGTAGAAAATGCTGCTATTTTAGTGTTTTAAACCACTTCAATGCAAGAAAATTTTTCAGCAGAGTAATTGGAAAATGAAGAAAAATAATATAGTGCAATTCATGCATTCTTCCAAAATCACTGTTGCAGTCCAGGGCCTTCCTTGGGTAGCAGCCCATATCAGCTGCTCAGTTCACAGAAAAACAACAGTGATAGCAGGAGGTCATGGAATAACCATCCACAGTGGAAGTTCCTTCCTAACCCCTAGTAGTTAGGAGCTGCTAGCTAATGATCAAGAGCATGGCAATTTGTTTCTGTCCCAAATGCCTGCAGTTTCTTTACATCCTAACTTCCAGATTTCTAGATATTTTCATCAGCCACTTACCCTTCCATGGGATCTCCTACTGCTTGAGTATCATTACCTTTTAATATTACATTTGGCATAGGATAGAAGTTCAGTTGGGATACACTGGAGAATGAGTTATTGTGCATTATAGTAACCGTTCCCTAACACACTGTGTGCTGCATTATATTCTATACCTGAGGCTTAAATGTAGGAGAAAGATTGAAACTCACAAAAGCAAATTTTAAATTCGTTTTTATAGGCATCTGATGAATATTTCTGGCAACATAAAAATTATATTCCAGAAACTTGTATAGTTCTTATTTTAAGAGCCAAGACCATAGTTATTGTCTGTGGGAGTTAACCAAAGGAGGAAGACATTTTCCAGAAAAGATACTTTGTGTTTCCTTGACAAAGGATAGACTAATTTAAAGAGAGTATTAACTACACAAACCTCCTCTTTACTACTTTGAAGTAAGACTGGGATAATGAAAGCATGGTTTTGACACAGTATATATGCTCTTTTACCGTCATAATCAAGCCAAGTAAAGCTGAGGAGGGGGAGCTCAGACAGCTGTCTTCTCAGGTTTAGACAGTGCAACGGACTTAAGATCCCGAGCAGTTTTAGGCGGTCCCGTAGGCGGCACTCTTCCTAACAGAAACTTGTGAGCCTGCGAGAAGAGCCGGAGGAGAGGACCCGCAGCGGGTGCCCTGGCTACTAGTTTTACGCTCCAAGTATCTCTGAAAACATCTTTCGACACAGTGCCGGTGGTTTGCATCCACAGCAGCGGAGGCTGTCTGGAGGGAGATACCTTGTTGCAGATACTCCCGGGGAAGGGAAGGGAGCCGGGGGAGGGGGGAAGCCATCCGCAGAGCGGAGGGGAGACACCGTGCCCGTGCAGTTAGCAAGGGTCCCCCCCGCATTCACCCAGCGTGACAACCCCCGCAGTCAGTGACAGCCTCGGCGCAAACCCGTCGCTTTAAAGCGAAAAAGGAGCGAGGGGGCTCCAGCGGTGCCCCCCGCGCCCGGCCCGTCTTACCCGGCCTGGCTTTGAAGCTGCGGACCGTGTTGCCGTCGCCGGGCCGGCTGCCTTCCCGGTTGTACTTCTCGTAGAGCTTAAGCATGTGGACAGCTACCATGTCCTGAGCGATGCCGCTCAGCGCACCGGGCGGCGGGGAGCCCCCGCGGGGGTCGCGGCCCGGGGAGGACGAGTCCCAGGCGGCCGGCGGCTGGACGGGGCAGGCGGCCCGGCTGCCGGCGCCCGCCCCCGCAGGCGAACGGCAGCCCCCATGGCCCAGGGCCCAGAGCAGGAGGCAGCAGGTCAGGCGGCCGGCCATCGGGGGGATGCTGCAGGGCGGCCGGGCGCGGAGCGGCGGCGGCTTGGTCGCTGCCTGCGTCCGGGTCTCCCGGTTGTCCCTACCGCACCGGGGCGAGGGGGCGGCGGGGCCAGCGAGGGAGGAGGGAGGGTGGAGGCGGCCCCCCCCCTCCGCCGCCGCTGATGCCGCCTCCGCCGGGCCAATCCCCGGGCCCGGGGGTGAGGAGCTGCGGCCCGGGGGCGGCGGAGCGGGGCTATGGGGGGAACTCTGCATTCCTTTAGCGTGGGGCTTCCCCGCTCTTTAAAACGTAGCGGGGGTAGGAGCTACGTTAATTAGCGTACAGCCGCTGATTGGAGACACATGTCACCGCCGCCGCGGTGGCAGCGAGCGCTGCGGCAGGACGACACCTTGGCTGCCTGCGCTAGCGAGGGTGGGGCCTGAAAATAATTTCAAAAGATAGAAGCAAATAGCTAACAAGGGGAGGCAGGCGGTGGGAAAGGACGGGAGCGTGGCAGGGACAACGTGAGAAGGAAAGGGTGCGCACGTACGTGCACAAAGAAGTGGAAGGGTCTTTTCTGTTTTAGTCGGCAGAGCTGACAGTGCTGTCTTGGGAAAGCAACTCTGTAAATAGTGTTTGTTTCAAGGATCCCGGAGAAAAGAGAAGTCCCCGGTGGGTCCGCACTCTGGAAGACCCAGTGTGAACTAGCCAAGAGTGTAACGAGGGTCACTGATAATTCCGAACAGATACTTAAATAGTAGGGGTTAGAAGGACAGTGCGTGGGCAAACTTCCATCATTGGGCTATTTCTATGTGTGATCCGAAGGAGGAAAATACTGGTGTGAATTTCTGAAGGATTTATGTGGCTTAGGTTGGAGGAGGTTGATTTGAAAGTGAATAATTCATGTTGTGCTTATTTGTCATGTGGCACAGGTAGTTCTGAATCATAGTTTATAGTCACCCGGTGGGTATAAACGCTGCTATAATGAATAGCAGTTTTAAAGACAACCTATAAGGAGAGTAGTATATTTTAAGGGAATTTGTTCATTCAGCCTCTTTTTAAAAAGCTTGTCCTCTGGTAGCCAAGTTACTTTTCTTGGAGACTATACAATACAGTAATAAAAAAATTGTTGGAAAAAGCCAGTGTTGCTGTGTATAACACAACTCTTGTGATTATTTTTTTTTTTAACCTTGGAGTGTCAAATCTGAGAAGATAATATTGAAAGCCTCTGAACCACAAGTCTGTAGTTTTTGGATCATGACAAGGAAAGGTTTGATAATTTTTAAAATTAGCAACAGGCCACATTGCTCTGTGCCCCATGAATGTATGAAACAAACAATTTGCAAATACAAATTTGACCAAATGTATGTTGCTAAAGTATCAAACCTCCTATTAATTAATCTTTGCTTATAAATAAGCCAAACCATCCTTTGATGCCTTTTTTTTTTTTTCTCCATGGTAGCATGCTCATGACCTCCACTGGGGGTGTGAGCGAACCTTTTGTTGTTTGTGGTTTTTGTCTGTACTGTTTCTATACAATCAGGGTCCTGTGAAAAGGAGGAAGAGGCAGCAGGAGGTAGGAACAAGCTGGGCTATTTTGGACCAATGCCCCATTAAAATGTTCTCTCTCTCCTTAACTCACTCCAAACTCCTATTCAGGCATACACTTTGTATCAGTCTTTAACCTGCACTAAAACCTGTAGGACACTGATACTTTGACATTGTTGGGAAAGAATTAAAGAATCAACCAGGGATGGCTAATATTTCTTGCCTTATTTTATTGCAGAACAGCAGGAATTCAAAGTCTTTAAAGCTCCGGTACTTTGACTCTTTTATGCAGCTGAGATGATGAAATAAAAATGTGTTTGGTAAAGGAATTCAAATTAGCACTGGGTCACATAATTCCCCTGTTCTGAATATGGGCAATCAATGGCATCTCTAAGGCATCTAGAGGCAAGAGCTATGCAATTTCTGCTCATGCAGAATAATATTCCTAGCGTGGAAATTTCTGCTAATTAAAGCTCTTGCCAAGTAGAGTCTTTTTTTTTTTCTTTTTTTTTTTCCCCTTCTTCTTAAATAGCTCAAGTCAAAGCTTTGCAAGACAGGACTTAGAGAAAGTCCCCTCATAGTTAGAGCAGTGCATTCAAGATTTTGAACTGCAGATCTAGGCTTCCTGCTAAAATCATTGTGATATAAATAGTGTTACACACCCTTAATAACATCTTATATGTAAACACCCCCCTCCCCCCCAATAATATTTTCTTATGGAATTAGACAAATTATACAAAGGAACTATTGTGACCTGTGTTTGTATTTTATTGTAGAACTTAATGTAGGGAAATATATAAGAGGGAATACAGGGCACCAGTAGTATCTATTCTTTTTGTTCTATGGTAAAATAACATAGCTCCCTTTAGGGTTAGATCTATCTATATTAAAATAATTATGCCTGACTTTAATAATAAAATCAGTACCAGGGATAATAAAGGTTAAAACTCCAGGGAAGTTAACGAAAAATAAATTATTATTGAATGTGGGCTTCAGTCCAGATTTCTGGTTACTACTTACTGTAGGAGAGCTCATTCATTTTTCACTCACAAAAATACCTTGCTATGTATAATGCTACAAAATTAGCTAGGACCATACAAACCCATTCCTTAAGTATATAACTTATTAATTAGAAGTTAACTGAATGAAATGCAGTGGGCTGCAGGTTCTCATAGAAACTGATGGCAGAACTCTAAAAACCCCTTTCATATTCCATCCAAAATCACATGGTGTGACAAGAACGATATACAGTCAGTAAAAAAAGCTTTTGTGTTTTGCTCAGATTTCCTGAACATAGTGAAATTATCTTTATACCCCTAAAAGAACAAAGAGTCATAGTGGTGTTTAGGTGTTAGAGCAACCAGAATGCTCAGAGCTGATCCAGAGCCCTGGAAGACTCTCGATGTTGCAGGAAGAGTTTGGGCATATCAGATAGTGCCAATTGTTCACAGGGAAATCTTTGCCTCTTGAGAAGCAGCACTTGCTATCCCAGTCCATTCCATCAGCTCAAGAACAAGTTCTCACCTTGGATTTCCGTTCTGGATCCACGCTCCAGTCTGTGGCAAGAATAGCCTTTCCCCCTGCTGGGGTTCCCATCCTTCATTTTTAGTGACAAAAGTTTATTTTGGAATTGTGTCTATTCACATCTTACCACACTATCAATGATGCGTAATTACAGAAAGTAAAGAGCTAGGAACCAAGATGCACAGACTCGGTACAATCTAGTATAATTTGTCCCACCCTACTGTGTATGCCCAATACTGTTCATGTGATCTGTGCTGTAGGGGTGCCTGTTGCTTTTCACTGGCTATAAAAAAAAGACTATACTAGCTAGCTGAGACGTGCAGAAGATGAATTTCACTCTGAGGGTGGTTGTATGAGCCAGAGAGCACCTTCCTCTTCCACTAGTTTCACTGGCATATGATAGCACATGCACTATTCAGCCTCAGGATTAGTGTTTTGCAAGACTGGATTTAACTTCAGTTTCTCTCTGCAGAGCTGGTATGTAACAGGTATTGGCATATTAATCCCTTATCCCCATCAGTAACAATAATGTCACGAGTATGTATTGCTTTTCCAGTTTTATCTCACTGAGAGTTCAGGATTTATTCTTCCATATTTGAAGACTTTCAGAACATACATTTATGACAGGTCTGCCTATTTGGAGCCAGAGACTTGTGTTGCTACCTTGAGGTCCACCATTTATGCTTGTAATGAAGATGGCATAGGCAATTACCAGACAAGCATGTCCCATTCTGTTGCTACCAGAAGCTGTCAGCCTCTATTGAAGGATTTTCTCCATGCATAGGTGACTTAAGTGCAAAGGTGTCAGCTGGTATTAGCAGAACTAGTAATTCTGTGATGTTACTAGACACTGGGCTGAAATGAAGACCATGTTTTATTTTATTTTTTTTTACGCAGGCACTTTCAACTTTCACTGACTTGTGCACCACCACATAGAGCCATTTAGGAAGAAAAAAGGCTAGATATTTTTTCGCATTAAGAAAGGGAAGCAAATTTTTCTAGTGGAAATTCCAGTGGTAACTATTTCTTGGAAACCTGGTTCATCCAGGTTGATAATGCTGTCTTGGAACTCACCTGAACTGCAGTAGCTCCTGTCATTGTTTCAGAGATGTCTTCTTACTGTGAGAGGGTGCATCACAAGTGCCTGGCCATTGCTTTTCCTGGGATACATGGGAGAGGGAAGCTACAGACCATGCAGGAGAATGAGAGCACAAGGCAATCAGACCATACAGATTGTGACTGAAGCAAAAGTAGACAGCTTTAGGGAGGAAGGGGTGGTGTTTAAATCCAATTTCCTGTTCAGAAGCAATTTTAAAGAAATATTTCAAGCAGCCCTAGGCACCAGTCTTTAAGTTTCAGCCAGCAACCTATAGGGCTTTGAATTTCCTGTCCTTTTACTCAGTTTGTTTCCTAGGCAGCAAAGACTCTTACTGAGGTCAGTGTTCAATACAAATTCAGAGCTCAGCCTGATGCACTTAACAGGCAAGATCCATACCTGCTGAGCCACAGTTGCCAGTGTAAACACTAGTGCTTTTCAAGAGAACAAGTGGGGATGGGAGGTGGGTTAGATAGGCTTGATGAGACTGCATCATGCTGCTTATACCCTGCATCAGTGGTAAGATGGCCAGCTGTAATATGCATCTTCAGACTCCGGTTTACAAGTGGAACTTGAAGGCTGTGGAAAGGGTGGGGGAAAGGCAGCAGCAGCTGGAAGCCATCCATGACCACAGCTGGTTTTGCAAAGATCTTCTTGCAAATTGGGTTGGGACCTCTCCAGGATTTTCTTGGTCTAAGTAATGCTGCAGACGAGAGGAGGATGTATTGTGCTGATAGTACAGGAGGGTTTCTGCACGTGGTGGACTAGATTAGACAAATACTGGGGGTGTTTTGGAGGCGTGATGAGCAGCTGCCGACCAGCAGGTGGCAAGCGTGCCCCTAAGTCAAGGCTAGCCCGTTGCTCTGTCGTGTGTGGGACACTGTCCTGTCCTTAGGGTGACAGTTGGGATCACTTATGATCCTGTAGCATTTTTTCAGCGAGCAGGTCTGTCAGGTAGTCTCAGTGTTTCCAGCTTGCATATTCATAGCCTTCTAAGCCTTATGATAGCTTTGGCTGACCTCCTGCACAGTGCTTATGGGAGAACCTGGCCCAGTGAGATACACTTGGTGCTCACAGCTCTCCCCTGAGCTATAACAGCTGTATTAAGGATCCATGCTTTCTTAATTGCAAGTGATAGAAAACTCACAACAGAAATTATATTTTCATTGATATTTAAGATTTACATGTTATTTTTATTTAAAATTTGTTGGGTTTGGGTTCCCCTGTACATTCAGATACAACTCTTTTTTTTCTTTGAACTGCAGTATGGTTTCTGTGCAAGTATAAGTGGTTCTCATGCTCTTTGCAGAAAGGCCAACATTGAAGTAATGAATAAAAGCAACTATGAATGTACTAAAGCCTGACTCAGAACAGTGGTATCTCTTCCATAGATGTAATTGAATGTTGGTTTAGGTTCAGAGTGCATTAAGTACCACAGAACTTAATATGATGCTGCAGATACTTAAGTAGAGCTGATCCTGCCCTGAGGTAGGGTGAAGAATGATCTCCCAGAGAGCTTTAGTTCCTAAAAATTCTGTAGTTCTGTTAATGGAAAGGATGATAATTTATACTAGTAAAAATTTAATACTAAGTATGGCAGACATGCTAGGGCATTTGCCCCCTGTGAAAACTTCCCAAGCATCTGTCTTTGACCCGAATACACTAAATCGATATGGCATCTTAAGCTTCTCTTAGTCTGTATGAGATGTGGGAGCATTTTGTTGCCTAGGTCTATTTGTCATCTTTCTGGAGAACATGCTCTTTGTTTCACCATCAGAGGCATGAGAGTGTGTGGTATTAATATTGTAATTGTCTGGATCCATGCTGAAATCCTTCCCTCAACCCTTCAAATACTGCAAAACACATAGTTTTAGATGCATTCTTTCCCTGAGCATGTGTGCTGAACGCGAAAGTGACTTCTTCTTTAGGATAGATGAAAGCAAAGAGATTGAGAGGTTTTAACAGGTTTGCAAGCACACTTTTTTTTTTTTTTTTTTTTCTTTTTAAATTAAACTTCTACAGGGAATGTGTAGTTCCAGGTAAAAGAGTAAATGCACGTACATGTTACTTTGACTGTGATTCCATACCCCTCTGGAATATTTTACTTTTTTTTAGTAGATCAGAATGCCTTTGGGAGTACAGGAACCTTTTGTGACTTTGGTCTGAATCAGTGGTAATTGTATAGTGGGAATGATGGTGAGAGTCAGGACAAGTTTTGATGTTAGAGGTAATATTTTGTATTTGATTACTAGCATAGGGAGGCTAGAAGTTTTTCTGAATTTTCCATCCATAGCTGTTGGTCTAATGAGAGCTATTGCCTCTATCTGCCTTGCTTCTGAAGCCTCTTCTCTTGTTTCTTATTCTTTGTAAGCACTTACCTTCCTCTTCAGGCTTGTCAACAACTCTGCAGAATTATTTCTCCAGGTATATCCCTTTTTCCATATTTCTTCAACCCTTATGCCTCTTTCTCATTTTCACAGTTTTGAAGTGAGATGCCAACATCTCTCACCTCTTTCTAAGGAAATCCTATTCGGTCCTCCAGCCTTCAGCAGAAATCTGCTTGACTGGGTGAGTGCAGAACACTTGTTTTCCTGAGGATTTCACCATTCAGCTGTCTCATTTGAAAGAGTCATTCAGGTTATCATCCCATATTACATTCAATATGCTTAAAAAAACCCAACAACCAGCACAGAAGGTGATTAGAGCTTGGAGTTTTTATTATGTTTTCCATAAACAGAATCCCTGGTAGTAAGCAGAATTCACACACTGTGTATAAACTGACTCCACAGATCACTGTTGTGTAGTTTGGGTCCATATGGGTATTTTGCTTGTTTTAAAATAATATGAAGGGAATGTTTTCTGTTTTTCTGTTATACTAAGTTGTGGGCCAAAATGTAACGTCACTATGTTAACTTTGGAGTTGTACCCAAGATGGATTTGGCCTTGTCAGTTGTTAAATTCTTGCTATGATTGATCTCAGCTTGCTCAGAAAGAGATCATGCCAGACTAGCAACCACAGAAATCATCAGCTGAAACTCCACCGGAATAGTCATTCCCTGTAAATTGAAAAATTAAACTTTGAAATGAAATGCTTTGTTCTTCAATCTTACACTAACTTTTCATTAACATATAACTCTCAAGCTCTTAGGAAGATACCAATTAAAACAATGGATTGAAGTATTTGAGTGGAGAAAAATAGGAACATGACTCTAAATGAGGTATCATACTAATTCTTGGTATCTTGTGGCATCTTTTATCTGATATTTTCAGTTATAAATTTAATTCCCCCCTCTTTATCATAGATGTACATAGATGTAAGTAAACTAAGGCCTATTCTTGGCATGTTTATGTTATGTTAAAAAACAGTCATCATCTGAATGAATGACAAAAATATGAACACTTTCCCAGCTCTTTCTCCCAAACTCTGTGCAGAGCGTTTTCTTTCCACAGAAAGTAGAAATACCAGAAATTCCATAACACTCACTCAGAATTGCTTTATAGCAAATTAAGCTTGTAGATATATATTGGAGCAGAAGAATCATGAAGCTAACACTAGATTTCTTTTTCAGTACTTAGAGGTATAATTGCATGTAAGTTCAATGAATTTCTGCTCTGAAAAGTTGTTCTAATACAAGGTTTTGGATTATCAACTCATCAGTGGAACAGAAGGAACAAGCAGATTCTAAAAAATCTCCCATCAATAATTGATGGGTTAGTCAGTATTGGATTAAAAGGACCACTGATCTAATGGCATGGCAATCCCTTTATGCACCTATAATGGCATTGTACATTCATGGGTTTTTACATGCTAGTGATTTCAACATCAAATAGCTATTTCCACTTTATGCACCAGTACTTTTAAGTTTCTGCAAGCTAATGTGAATTCCCTGGGCCAGCTCTACTGCATTCCTGGTGGGGATGGGTAGGACAGGAAAATTCAGAAATATGGGTAATCAGCTTGTGATCAGAGTACAGTAAACTATCGTGCTAACTCTCAGATAGGTGTAAACTCTACATTCCTAACCATATAGGCATAAAACCAGTAAATATTTTTTTTTATCTCTAATGTCAGAAAACAAAAAATGCAGGGAGCAAGTTATTTTACTTGAAATTACTAGTTTTTAGAAGTTTTTAGAAGTTGAAACTACTTGTATGCATTAATAATGTTCAGCATTGTTTTCATATATTTTTGATCCTGTATTCCAGGTTTTATTATGTTCAAATGGAATACCTGTGCAATTTTATTAATATAATGTTTGCAGAAGCAGCATAGAATAGTCAAATCTGCTGGATTTCCTGTCATTGAGAAGGCTAACAAAACCTTTTCACTGAAAAAAACATCACTAGGAGAGATGTGTATTGTTACAGGTTGGAGCTTTTTATGAACCTGAAAGACAAACAACTGTGATGAATGTTTAGATGGAATTGAACCTGCTGTGGGACAGGAGAATGGAATGGGTGACCTTCTTGCCAGCCCTATTTCTGTGTATTGTTTGCAAATGGAAAAAATGAGTCTTATCCAACCTTGTATTTATAAAGCCATGAGGTAATTATGTACCAGTCCGGGTAGTGAACTTGACAAAGTCTGTGTGCAAAGAAGTAAATCTGCAATGTAAATTCATATTTCAGCATTTATTAATATAAGAAGATTGAAGCAGTAGCAAGTGTAAACACTAAAAGTATGGTGCAGTTGTGCCCAACATTAAATGCTTTGTAAACTCTAGATCTTCAGTAAGATCTGTGTCTTCTGTTGCAGACTTATCAGTGTCTTAGCAGCTGTGCAGATCAAATAAAATGTTAAATCTGATTTCAGTTCTTCATCTGGCTTGATCTGTTATGAGCTTCTCTAGAAGGATCCAAAGTGCAGAACAAGTTGCTTATAGTCTGCATGAAAAGAAGGGATCTTAAAACTGCTAAATTAATTAGCAGTTCTGAAGTAAATTAAGTACCTTGTTTTAAATATTAGGTAAGTAATTGCTGATTGTTAGTGATAGTCTTAGGAACATGGACATCTTCCTCACACCTTCACATCAGATGGGTATCTGACTTGCCTGGTTAATTCAAAATCAGTTCAATAAAGCATTCAGCTGCATCTCTTTGGCAGCACATTGCCTTCTGGGGTTTTCAGGAGATGAAGTTTTCTTCAGGGCTATTTGAAACAGTAGAAAGAACTCACTGCGTAACTAAGGGCTACTGAAACCCCCACCAGCTTTTGCTATAAATGTAAGATGCACTTCCAAGGCACAGTGCACTTTCTTTTACATAAATAAAAGACTACATATATTGGGTGGGGGTTTTTTATATATAGACTCCAAATGAAAATAAACTTCCATGGCCAGAGAAATAATTTAATTTCTTCATTCATGTTTCTTCTCTTGAGGAAATGTTGTAAAAACAAACAGAAGACATATCTAAACTCTGTTGCTCAGTGTACCATTGGATGGTGTTCTGATGCTAAAGTGTTGTAGTACAACCTGCATAAGTTAAAACAGTTATTCGAGACCATTTTTTGCCAGCATCTTAGTATCTCACAGAGCTTCACTAGAGAAATAGACATGATCTAATAAAGTAGTCCAAGTGAGATGGGCAAAGATTGCATAGTAGACTTCTGGCTCCACCAAGGTCTAGCCTCTGTAGTTCTGCTCAGTGACACAGCTGTGAAGCAATGAAGCAATGTGTTCTGAAATTGGAAAGGGCTGCAGCAGGCAGTAAAAGTTTGTAGTCAAAGATCTAAGCTTGTACTTTGTGTTTTTGGTGGGTCAGCCTCCTTCCATAGGAGCTGAAAGCAGCCGTGGTGCCGCCATGTCCCAGAGCTGGGAGTCAGAGAGCTAGTAAAGTGGCTCAGCAGGGTTGTGCTGAAGCAGAGGCAGCTTCCAGCGGCCCTGTCTTTAGTGAGGAGTGTCAAGTTTTTATGAGCATCGTTACGTTTTTATAGTTTAATGGGTTTGACTATTAAAGCATAACAAAGCACATTAAAAACTTGCCATGGCTCATTTCCGCACTCAGTAGCAAGTCCTTGCTATGTGCAGTGTGGGTCCCTAGGAAATACTAAATAACAAAAGCCGGCTTAATACGGTGCTTTTCACATCTTCCTTACCCACTTTAATAATCTTGGTCCCTTTCTATTTAAAAACAGTCTTGATTTGAGGTGTGTTTTATTCAGCTTCAAAGCTCTCACTGTAGTGGCTGGTCTGGAATTCACACCTATGGTTGACTTTTCCAGGAAAATGATGGTAGTTTGTATAAAGACAGCAGATGAGAAGAGAGGTCATTAGAAGAAATTTGAAAGACTGTCATAGAAAATAATTTGAAAGACTGTAATAGAAACTAAGGAGCGCTGGATTAAAGAATTGGGTGAGTAGTTTCTGTAAAGAAGCAGTAAAGAAAAGAATACAGTAAAGAGAGCAACTATGATTAGTTGCCAACACTGAAAGTTTGACAGGATGGAGAATGGTGTATTAAACAGTCGTGCTGGCATCTTCAGTTACAAGAACACAGAGGTGGATCCAGGCTGCAGTCCAAGGGAAGTTTAGTGTAGTAGCAATTCAGAATTCACTCTAGCTACAGCCCATGAGATTTATAAATCACTAGTGTTAAACTGAGATGGACACTACCCCCAAGGATGGCAGTGTTGCAGAGAACATGGTAGGGCACTGTGGTATTCAAAGCTGGCAGGGACTCCAATACTGGACCTAGGCAGAGGAACAAGTACATCAAGGACATTGGAAAATATGGTGCAGAATGTGAGGAGCAATTCCTTAGGGCAGGTGAGGGGCAGCACTGACTTTTTGGTGCTTGTGGATGTGAGATAGAGTGCTCTGTGGGGACATTTCTTCGCATCTCTTTCTGCATTTAGAGAAAAGTTAGAAAGTATGATAATTCAGTTAAAATCTCATAGGTAGAATTTTAGATGGCTTTAAATTTTAATGTAGATAAATTTAAATTTAAATAAGTAAATGTCTAACAGGCAGCTTCAGGAAATGGATGAACAGAATAATGCTTGCATTTGATTTTAGTTTGCTATTTCAATAGTGTCTTTGCAGAATAGTTTTAAGATTTCCATTAAACCAAAACCTATAAGGCAACTTAACTGTAGTAGAGCACCTATACATGTATATATTTTTTTAAGAAGGTATTTGGATGTCTTAAGATGCAGATGTATATGGTCCTAATGGCATTTTCAGAAGGAGGTTGGTATCTATATTAGGAATTTTGGAAAATCATACTAAGTGCTAATTGACATTGTTTCATGCCTAAATGTTATTATAATTGGATTCCTTGTGAGTTTCAGAATCAAAGAGCTTTGGAAATGTAAAGTATTTTATTATTATTTACTGCCTTTGCTTAATTTGCTCATATGTTTTATAAACTCTTGAAAGCCATTGCAGAGTTATGGCAACGTGGTCCAGACCTGGAATAAACCCACTGATGATGATGCATTCAGAAGGGATGTATTTACCAAAAGGCCTTCCAGTGCTTGTCAGTGGTGCCTAGTCCCCAAAGATAGTTTTTTAGTACATTCATCTTCTTGCTAATAGTCTGCATTTAATACCATTTGCACTCATGACTCGGAGAACGCAAGTTCATCATGGGGTTACTTATCATTGCCAAAGAGACTTCACTCATTCTTTTCTCCTTATTCCCAGAAAAGAAATAAGGACTTTAGCAAACTATTCCAAAGGGAACTGATAAGTTCAGGGATGCTTCATGACCTGTGTGTTACAGGATCTTTTACAGCAGAAGGGATTTACAATAAATGTCACTGAAAACATATTGCAGATCACTGTTAAATAATCCCTGCTTTATTGCAGTGAAAAATGGTTCAACAGTACAATGACAAGCGTGGAAGAAAATCCTTCTAGTGACAGGACATACGGCCTTTTTAAGGTTCTGGAATGGTATCTGACCTTCAGTGGGAGGGCAAGTAAGCACAGGTGGCAGGTATCTCAGCTGGCAGATTTTGAAAGCTTCCAGCTTGGGAAGGAAGGAGAAGGACTAATTATGCAGCAGGTTTCTCAAAGGAAAGTGTCCCTGCTGGATGGAAGGAGGAGAAAGTAGCCTATTCTTTTATTTGACAGGAAATAAAAGATTAATTCTGACATTTCACACCAGCCTAACAATACTACTTTGCCATCCCTAATAGGAGTTATGATCTGCTGAATTATCCATGTTGGTCAATTTGCAAAAGTGAATAGACATCACAAGAAGGTGAAGAAAAATCTTTCAGAAACATTATCATGTTGTCCACTTTTTTCCAGTGTTGTCCACTGTTTATTCAGTGCTTCTGAACAGTTTTGTCTTCTTTCTTCCCCCTTCCAAATAATAAGTACTGTTAGCTGCTGTAAATATGAATTGTGATTTTACCAAGAAATGTAGAAAGTAATCCTGCCTTGACTATGTATTTTTATACAGGGAGTCTTCATGTGGCAGGGGTTGAGGTGTAAATAGGAAAAATGTGAAGTTACCCTTTCTGATGTGGTCAAAAGTTAATTTGTCAGTGCAAGTGTGTTCCAAGAACAGGAGCTGAGATAAGGAGAGGTAGGAGGATATGAGGCAGAGAATGCCATGGGATTGAATGATGAAGGGGATGATACAATATGAGTTAGTGCATTGCAGGGAGAAAAGCTGCTTAGAATGAGTATGGTAATTACATCTAACTATCAGTAAGAGGGGGAGAAAGTATGTATACTACAAGTGAAGCAAAAGAAATGTTACAATACTGATGTTGTAGTCCTGTTGAAACTGTAGTCATCTAAGTGGAGAATGAATAGCTTGGAAGGGTCATCTGCTCAAATTCTCCTCTGAAAGGTTTCCAGGTCCCACTGAAAATATCTGAATTGTCACAGTGAAAAGAGATTTCAAGGTGCACTGAGATCTCATTCCCCAAATATTCTGTCCAACTTTCCCAGCAGAATCTGTGGGGAGATTTGTTGGCTTCTGTTAGATTTGCATAGATTTTTTGGTTGAACCGAGCTATATAATGCTTCTGTTTATTTTTAGCGTGAAAGGTTTTCATCTTTTTCTTTCATTCCTATTATTAATGTAGAATTGTTCATGCAATATAATCTACTTTTATCCCAGTCAGATTGGTAGCATTTACTTCATGTGCCTAACAAAAAAGGGTAATGTGAGAAAGGATTAATTCCAATAACTGTCATACTGTGCATGCCAAAGAATTATTTTCTCAGATTGATTTCTGCAGAATCTGGATGTGGCTGGTGATGACACCCACAGGTTAAAGTTACAGTTCTCTGGAAAGATGAGACATCTGGCTTTTACACATCCAACGTTATGTGAGGTGGATTCCACCACAAAGATAGCTAGGTTAGGTGACTGGAATTGGGTCGTCTGAATATCCCTAAGGATGGGGAATTACAGGTGCCTAAACTTAGTGTGTTAACTTAGTGACCATTCCACTTCCCTATTCACTGGCTAAATGGTAGCACTGAAAGTGAAATCAAGTTAAACATGATGAACTCATGCTAGCCATGCAAGTACCATCATTGTATCAGGTATTGCAATCTTCCCATGACATGTAATGCATGATTTGGCGTGCATTACATCCATCAGCTGCATGTCTACTATCACTTGCCAGGCAGCTAGCACATTGATACTTCTTACTGGTTGTGCCCTCTGTTAACACACTAACACAAAATTACTGAGGAGATTTCATTCTCTTGTAAAACAAACCAGTGAATTATTTTCACTATCTCCACCCCTCAGACAGGCAGTATTATTTGTGCTACTGCATATATGCAAAGTGATTTCCCACCTTTCCTGTATCAAAACCCGTTTCTATACAGAAAATACCCTTGTACACATATACAAATGTATTTTCATACATGTATCATGCATTTTACATAGCAATGTTTATTAAAAAAAAGTTCTCTTTATGTGTTTCTTTTCATATTCACTTTAAAATGAAATGGGAAAAACTGCCTTTGCAAGGAATTTTCATTGGCGTAGAATATCATTTACTTTGGCTCCATAAATCAAAGTGCAGTCATGTTGCAAAATATGGGTAGCCCATTTAGAAATATTCCATCAGGAGGTACAGAGGAACAGTATATTATACCTGCTGTTTCAAATAAATAGCATTCTCAATTCCTGTTCATCTGTGTATAATATCTTTTATTGCAATGTGGTGCTTTCCATCAAGTTAGTTAATTTTGTTCCTGCAATTCAAGATGTGATTGATCGCTACAGTACTTGCCCTTGGGACAAAGTATCTTTTTATCCAGTGTGTTGTTTCAACCTTCTGCCATTCGTTTAAAAATATTCTATATGAAATATCATAGCCTGTGCAATAAGTTTTATAGTTGTTTTTTTTAAATTATTTTTTCTATCTTCAGCATATGTGTGTAGTTTGTAATATCTACTGCATATATCCTTCTGTTCTCTACCTGTGTTTTGTTGTGCAAAAAGATGCATTTCAACATCATTTGCATGAAGCTTGTGGATGATTTCAGTTAGTTTTAGATCACAAGGCTTCAGTTAGGCAAATTACTAGTTTGTGCTTAATTTATAGAGCTACTCAAATAGAGATTACTACAGAGCTATGTTTTAAATTTAAAGATACTGTAATTAATTTTATTTATAAACTATTACTTTGAAATAATTGCAGTGGTTTTCTATTGAACTTCTGAAGTCTTGTAAATGTTTTATACATCAAAATAATTTTTGTTTTGAAAATAATTCAGAATGAAAAATTAATGAGAAAGTGTGTCACTTTGTAACTAAGATGACTCTGTAGCCCCAGAATAAGCTAAATAATAGGTCAGGAAGGATAGAGGTGAATATCTTTTGGTAGAGCTGCTAAAAGAAGGATTGACTCACTGAAGCTTAATAAGACAATGCCTCAAGAGTGGTGATGTATTTCAGACAAAAATGTAATGGATCAGAAGTGGTGTTATCTTACATTTCAACTGCAAACTCTTTGGGATAGGGACTATGTTGCAAAAGGAGTGGTTAGGTCAGGTTGCTTAAGGAATTACCATGAAAGAGTTTGAGTGAAATAGATTTGATATGAATTTGTGGAAATGCGACTGCACAAGATTCAATGGCGAAGTTCACTCTCTTACTTACTACATGGAGTAAACGCACAAAGATAAATCAAGCTGAAATCAAGTCAGAATAGAGTTGTAAACAGTTTATAAAGATAAAGGTGTAAGTGGGTAAAAGAGATCCTCCCATTGAGTCATGAGATTTAGGGTAAGCCCCCTTGCTTTCTAAACTCACAGAGTTTAGGTGTGGCTAAATCTGGTCTTAGTTTCAGACTTGGTCAATGGTTTATATCTAATAGGAAAGATATAGAGAGTGGTGTAAAGACTAAGGCAGTCCCTTCCACTGAGTCACAAGGTTCAGAATAGATCCCCTTGCTTTCTAAACTCTCACAGAGTTTAGATGTGGCTGGATCAGTCCCTAGTCTCAGACTTGGACAATGGATTAGATTTAAAGGCAGGGGAGAGGTGGGGGGGAGAGAGAAAGTTTATTCACAATACAAGATTACCCATAAGATTTTAGCAGCAAAGGAAATCAGTAAAATTTGGTTTAAATCACAACGTAACTACTTCAAGCTTGCAATGTGTATTATAACAATGCATACCTGTTAAAAGTTTCCCTCAAGTTCAGTGAAATATATCTAGTGCCTTTTGCATTCCTCAGTGGGTGAAGGGTTGAGCCTGGAGGAGCAGGGGTATCAGCCCAGGCCCCATCATCGACTTTCCACGCCGGTCTCCCTGTTGTCACAGACTTGGTGGTTTGTGAGCTCTGAGTGGCGTCCCGCTCAGAGGGGGATGCTGGGCACAGCCTGCTGCGGTCCAGGAGAGCTCAAGGGGTGTCACTTTAGGACGGCTGTTTATAGGGCTGTGAGATGGTTGGCTTTGGTCATCAGCAACCTGGCTGCAACCCGAGTTGGTAATGTTCTCAAAAATTCCAAGAACACTGTTACCATTCCACTGGGTGTACCACTGAGGCTGCAATCAGGCAGGAGTGTTCCAGGGCTGCCAGTGAAGAAGCGCTTGTCTCCGTTCTTCTTCCCTGCTTTGGCCAGTCCATGGGAGTTCCAGCACAGGCAGTGCCATTCTCTGCCCTGGTCGAGTAAGAGTTACTGGTACGGTGAAGGGGTGCTTAACTGCCCAACTCATGACTCAAGGCGCTGAGGCCTTGTTGGCAACATGGTATGCCTGTAAAACAGCAGTTGATGTGCTGGGACGATCTGAAAAAGAGCAATTTATGTGGTTAGGTTTGTTTTGTGGATTGAAAATTCTAGCTCTATCAATCTAATTTAGGTTGGCTAGAAATTTTTTTTTAAAATAGGTTTTCTAAGAAATTCCACTGATATTTTAATCAGGCATGAAAAAAAAATAGATCAATGATGTATTTTGCTACTTTTGGATTATTTTTTGGCCAGCTGGTTGAAATAAAGTAATTGGAGGGAGTTATACGGGTATATGTTAAAATTTTCCTGCACAATGCATTTTAATTTGGTGATAATTCAAATTTTTATTGCTGTACCAAACTGAAGAGAAGGGCTTTCTTTTTAAAAAGAAAATTATATTAAAAATATTTTACTACTAAGATCATAGATTACTTCAGAAATACAAATTAACTAACCTTTCTAATGCACATATGCATCACACTAACAGCCAACAGATAATTGTGGAAAATCCAGAAATAGTTTTTAGGTATTAGAATTGGGACTTAATTAAGGCATAGTCTATGTATTTTTGTGTTTGTCTTTTGTTAGGATTTCTAGCAATTGAGCTATTGGAAAGAACATTCACAAATCAAGAAGTGACTTTATATGCATCCAGCTTCTAATTTGGAATGGGTAGCATTTCTGATTGAGGTGGCCAGTCACATTTCTGATTCCTGAAATCTGTGGTTTTAAGCAACTTAACAATGTTAAGGAATGTAATTAGTGCAGCATGAATTGCAATAACAGATCTTCAGTAGAAAGTGAAATCTGTTGTTAATAGTAATGAAAACAAAATTATATTACATTCTGAACAATTCTATTTCCAGTATACTTTCAAGGGTAAAGAAAAATGGCTATGTAGTAGTAGGAAAACTTGTATGGTTTAATAGTAGTATATGAGCAGGAAAAGTTTCTAAAAAATGTTCCAGAGTAAACATAAGTAATTTCCCTTTTGAAAAACCCTAGTAGAATAGCCTGAATGTTTCTTTAAATGTCATTGGTGCAGCTTAGCCAATAACACTTTCTCCATTGAACCACATACTTAGCACTGGAAGTTTCTTGCCAGTGTAACTGTACAGGCTGGCTGTAAATGCTATATAGCTTGTGAGCTATAATGCATTGCATACATCCCTGTTCCTTCAGTGAGACTGATGAGTGGAAGACTTCTGGAAAAGACTTGTTATCAGGTGTCTACAAGTGTATACTCAGAGCCCTAAACTCTAGGTCCAGCATACTCAAAGCTGACATTGATTTTGAAAAGTTTCTAGTTACTGTAATAGTTTTGAAGTGTCATACTAGCCCATGGAAGTGTATTCATTAAAGAAATGTTACCGAACTTATTCAATGCCTGTAAGACTCTTCAGGAGTATTTTACTTTATTTTCAACACATATGGGGCTGGGCTATGTGCTTACAGTCCCTGACAGCACTTGGCAGTCATCACGCAGCTACGCATATATGATAAACTTTGGACTGAATTTATATGTTCTTTCTTTGGAATTTGGTTTTGCTTCTGTAGATAGAAATCGTTGGCTACTTTGCTCTTACCTATTGTGGTTTCCTGTCTTTCACTATGTTTGTGAGGTGAAGCTCTAGTGGTGTCTTCAGGATGTTTGCGTGACTATTCGGCTGCAGTTACAGAACTTCTTCCTCTCATCGGGTAGTACATAGTGTGCATCCACAAGCATTGCTTGTTGACTGATGTCACCATTTTACCAGTGCTGCATATATATTTATATGTGTATCGTTTTCACCATTCAGTGAAAATACATTGCCATCAAAAATTACAGAATTTAGGGCTTAAAAAATAATACTTCATTTTGTAACAAAATGGTTCAGGAATATACCTTGCTGTTATGTTTCTTATACCACTTCATAAACATTCATTACTGTTTGAATATGCCAATCCTATAGTTAGGCCATTGGCTTTTCACATACTTTTTTGAGTCATTTGTACTTCTTTTGAGCTTCTAAACCAGAGTTTGGTCTGTCCTTCAGGTGTTAAAGGAACCTTGAACTGCTCATAATAATAGTAGAAATCTGTTTTTATTCTTTTGTTCTTAATTGCCTGTTGTTATGATTGTCAAACATTGAACATTGTAAGCATATTTTACACATTAACAATGAAGGCAAAAGTGACATGAATTGAAAATTGTTTAGGTATTTGGGGAAAAAACAGGGAATAGATAGCGTGGGCATATAACTGAGGGATGCCAAAGGCAGAAGGAACTTGCATTAACAGTTCTGGTGCTGACACTGTGGCTAGTTTGGAAAGAGAAGAGATGGAGAGCTAGTGAAAGCTCGAAATGGCTGCAAAATTAATTTGAGATCAGAATAAAGAACTAGGCAAGGTGACTGAGTCACCAAGGATATAGAAAGACTGCAAAGGGAAGTCTGGAAGGATGAGACATGCTGGATCAAGATCCAGAGGACCTTCATTTTGTAATCATCTGCCTCATTCTCTAAAAAGCAATCAGCTTTTGCAATAAAAGAGGCAGGAGACACTTGTGCCATGCAGCTTTCCCAGAGTAAGTCTTCCTTGAGCATCAAATTAATTAGAAATCAATAGCTGTGATTTTAGATTATCTCAGCAGATACACATACAGAGTCAGAATTAAAGATGAGCAAGCAAACTGAATTATAGTATTTTCATGTATCTGCTGTTTGATTTTGCAACTTTAATAATACTTTTGAAATATTTTTTCCTGTATATACAAAGGACATTATCTGTTCACACTGAGAAATATGCACATGCAGGTATACACAAACTATATAAATGAACACATCAATGGAAATGCATGCACATATGCACAGACATACTCACAAAATCAGGAGGGTATAAGAATGTGCACATACACATGTGCACATACACATGTGCACATACAGAAGCATATACAACAAGTGGGAAGCATGTAACCATAGAGCAGCATTGCATGAATACACACATAGATACCTATACACCACAATTCCCTTCACAGCTGTATAAAGTGACAGAAAGGCCTGGAGCTGTGCAAACATCATTAAAAGACACCCACACAGCCAGGTCTTAGGCTGGAAAAAAGGGAATACTGAAAAATACTGTCTGGGAGAACAAAACCGGAGAGTCAACCCATCAAACGTCTGGAACTAAAATAATGCCAGAGAGTATAGCACAGCCAAAAGCAGTGCCAACAGCTAAGTCAGTCACACAGCAAGAGCAGTCATCCAGACATACATATACTGCAAGAAAAATATCCCCCACCTGCCAGCTGGCTTAGTAGCAACCATGACGTGTGTGTGTGTGTGGCCAGTATGTTGGCACCAGTGTTGGAAGAGGAAGAGGAGTGGAAAGAAAGGAAACAGCAATAGGAAATCAGAAACAACAGAGGTGAAATGGAATCAGTGCTCCCAGTCAAAACATTTGTTTAATAGAAACCGAAGTCTGGAATGCGTACAATTTATGTTTTACACAGTGAAAAGTCCTGGTCATGTGTGAAACTTCAGCCTTCTTGCATAGCAGGAGGTCCTGTATGTGTGAAGCACATTGCTCTGCTTAGCACACATCAGATGCCTTGAAAATGCAAAACAATGAAACAGGTGGCTAATTGGCTTCCATCCTTTCAATTCCTACAAGAAGAAGAAATTTGGTCAAGCGGGGAGAATAGGATGCTCGGCCAGGTCTCCTGGCTGGTGTTCTAGACTCTCTGAAATGCTGTATGATCTTGGGTGACTTATTCATGCTCTTTGTGTCAAAGTCTGCTATGCATAAAATGATAATAATTCTTTACCTCTTAGGGGTGCAGGAGGATAGAAAGAACAGATATAAAACTCCTTAAGATTTATGAAAGATATCAAGTAGAGGAAAGCTGAATTGCAAACGGAATTCCTGAAATCTGTCTCTGAGTCAGTGTTGCAAGGTATATTTGAGTGACACCAGCATTTTGTGGCAGTCAAATTCCATTTTCATGTTGGATCCATATCCGTATCTCTCGTATTTTGTTAGGATAGTTTTTCCTATGATACAATAAAATAATTCCAGTATAATACTATTACTGTATGGCATCTACACACCTAATCTTTACTTTGGAAAAACCCAAGTAATTGGAAAAAGCAGATTTGACCTTCTTCATTTCAGCATTTTCATACTTGCTCTGAATAGGTAATAGCCATTTTTGCTCTATTGTTCTGAACTATTGTTTTCTGAACACTTTTCTTTACAAGTCTAAATCCCAAACTAAAATAATCTGATTAAGTTAAGTTTATGTATTCCTCCCTAAGGGGTAAATTATCAATGGGGAGTTCATCTAGTCATCTTTTCTTATTTAAGGTAGTATGAGTTTTTCCATTAACTTAATTCTGTGTTGCCTTCACTCTCAGCTCATAAGAAACTGTTGCAAACCACCATAATGGGAATCCTTTTAGCCATGCTTGGCTTCTTCTCTCATGAGACCTAGCTTTAAGTGGGTCAAGTCACCTATCCATCCAGACACCCACCCAGACAAGTGTGGTTTTGGCCAGAAATTCAATACAAGCTCTAAGAACACAGATACATTTCTGTTGAAATGGTAAGCAGAGTAAGTTTTGTTTCCAAAACATTAATGTATTTTTATCAAAAAAATGTTTCATCAAAAAGTTCCAGATCAGCAATATACCATTTTTTTTACCATGAGAATTCACCTCATGGACTAAATGCAGAACTACTCAGAATTTCTCCATGAGACATTTTCTCATCAATGAGTGTCAGTCCAGAAAACTAAATATATCAGGTGGTTGTTGATCTGGACAATATATATGCATTTAAGAAAGATAAAGAGGATGAGGCACTTTAGTGGGGTGGAGTGTTGTTTGGCATAACTGCATTTTGTATTGAAATGTATTTTGTCTTGAATTGTTTGCCTTCAAGTGATATTTCATTGTAGTGCATCACAGCCCATTTGGAAACTGCATGGGAATGATTCCTCTGAGGAGGTGCTTTACTGAGTGAGTGAAGGCAGTTGTGCATCTGCTTTGCCCATGTTTTGAGCCCGCCAGATAGGAGAAGTCCAATTCAGAAGCTGAATTCAGCGCTGAAAAGCAAGATATATTAGCTCAGGCTTGATGCCATGTTCATATGGTTACATGGCTTTTGAATAGAGCTGGCTGCCATCTGGCTTGTGTGAAGTATGGTAGAGTAAAATCCCAACTGTCTGCACCTATTCATCTGGACATACCCAACATCTGGTTAGAGAAACAAGCTGTAATTCACTGCCTAGCAAACTTGCTTCATCATTTTTTAGTTTCACTTCTGACTTGTACATTAGTACGTTATATCCTGACAGAGTATCTTCATCGCTACAGTGCTCGTTTCATGCCTGTCATTAATGTACCTAAAACACTGCATGAATGAAACTGTATAGCTGCTCAGGATTCTTCTAATAAATTCTCAGAATAAAAACTGGCTTTACATCCAGTTGAGAATATTAATGAAAAAATGCTAGTTTGATTTGAAAAGAATTTAAGTGAAGAGTTATAAAGCAGAAACTGTAACATTCCCTAAAATAGTTGTTCAGCAGAAATTTCTTTTTTCTGGAAAAGCTTGTATGTCTGATTTAGTTTTCTGTATATTTATATATATATATATATATATGAGTATATATATTATATATATTTATATATATATATACACACACACATATTTTTCTACTTGGATTTTCATCAAAGTAAATAAAATACCCAAAGGAAAAAAAATCCTCTAAATTGTTGCTGATCGAAACCTGATCAGTAAAGTAACTACATTAGGCAGGAAATACCTGGAGAACTTGCAGATTACTATGAACTTAAGATTTTTGTCTCTTAATTGTTTTATAATATTTCGGTCTGTTTAGGGAGAATGTGTAAAGCTGGACTGAAGTTAAACATTAAGTCAAGAACATCTGCATGACTTTTAAGGTATTTGAGCCTGGAAGAAAGTATACTGGTTGAGGCATAGATCTAGGTATGCTTTATCAATGATTTGCTTTTGTTCTTAGGTTAGAAACTTCTCATTACATGCATTAGTTTTTCAAGCAAGCTGGGTAGGGTGATCTGGGATCCTTATCATCCTGTTTAACACAGAGATTTTTACTTTCATATACTGAGCCCAGGATCATGGTTTGTCCCTCTGAAGTCAAAACATTTTCTCGTGGATAAAGACCATTTTGCAGAAGGAGACTTCAGACTCCCTTTGGGCGTAAGCTTCTATTTCTGAAGTTAAAGAATGTCCTAGAAATGCAGTATATGGGAATGAGGCTGTATCACTGGTGGCTAGTGGAGGCTGTAATACATTACCATACAAAACTGTGTGCTGTTGAGGAGGTAAAGATCAAGTCCTGCAGCATATTTCCCAAAGGCTCCAGGTCCCTGAAGCTGCCCTGCCAGGTGCTAAAGGCAGTTCCAATCAGTCATCAAAGCTGCCTCCTGCAGAAAATGCTGGAAATACTTGTATCTGAGTGGAACTGGGAGACAGCAGGAGAGTTGCCAGTTTTACTTTGGAAGTAAACATCTTGGGCTCAGTTCTGCTTCTGACTTTCAGACATGGCTGCTTCCCAGCTGGAGTCATCTCCCATCAAACATCTTGGCCTGAATGTGCAAGATGACATTTGAAGAGGCTAGTTCAGTGCCTCACATTGTCTTTCCAGAGTGGGCATAGGGAGTTGGCAAGACAGGAGGGGGAAACAGAAATACAGCACAGGGAAGTCACTGGGGCCCTTTACACACTGCTGCCGTATAAATAATAGCTGTCTTAGTACCAGCATCGTTAGTTTGGTAGTATGTATGGGGGAATTTTAACTAAGTTATCGACAATTCATCTTGAACCTCCTTCCCACTCCTTGTGAGAATGGTGTGAAAGACAGAATACTGATCTGGTACCACATGGTGACAAAAGGCTGCAAGACTGTTTTCTAACAAAAGTCAGATGAGTTCCAGTCCATTCAATTCCAGATATCACTTCCATGCTGTTGTAACCATGATGCTGGTGAATTTGAAAGGCAGAAAGGGCTGAGCATCCTGCTTGGAGCTTTTTGAAAGTTTAGAAAGGAATGAGCTTGAATCATAAATTCTAGGATTTTCCAGAATTATATCTTCTCCTCTTTATAGCAGAGACTCAGATGATTGCTGATGGTTATGGTGGAGACTCAGTTGAGGATGAAATAAAGACCCATTCCTGGCACTGAAAGCTGTTTTCTGTACTCTGAACTAAGTATTAACTCTGAAAAGTCTTCATGCTGAAAAAAAACCGAGGAAGTGTATTTCTTACTATCGGGGGTTTTTTTGCAGGACAGGTATCATTGGTCCCTTCAAAAGCAAGATTTCAGCTGAATGTTTATTCCATGCTGTTGTTAGAATCCAGACAACTTCTTCACATTCCTGTAGGTAGCGTCTCCAAGGCATGAGCAACTGAAACTTGAGTGAGAAAGTCTAACGAGACAGCACATAAAACAGCCAAGCTCAGGGAGAAAGCTTATCCAGAGGTTTATATTTCAGTCCATTTTACCAACAAATCTAAGCTCTGGGAAGCAGGTGAATATTCAGAGTTTCCATTTTCCTGTGTCCTTTCCTGCAAGTGAATGGGAAATACAGGACAATTAACCAAAGCTTTGTGATTGCCTCCATCTGTGAAGTTCAGCATTTTCTAAATTGCCTGAGGCAGTGGGTCTGTGCATGCTGGGGGACAAACTAAAGCCGAAGTGATTACTTCTGTTCCTTGAAAGAATTGGAAAAATCAAAAGGATCTGATTTAATTCAGAGCAGATCCTTCTTCCTCACACCCAGGAAAAATATATAATGGAAAGAAGATATGAATTAATGCAATTTCAGGGGGAAGGCTGGTCACTCCCTTTCTTGTTCATGGTATGCTGCATCCAGCCCTGATAAGAACATTAGACAAGACTGTATTATTTTGAGTTCTGCCATACACTTAATGTGCAGCCTCAGGAAAGTAATTGAATCTCTTCATCCTTCTGCTCTCCAGGCACTGCATCTTTTCTTTGCTTGCTGAGATTACAAACTCTGGAGAGTAGCAGTGGTTTCTGTTTAGCACCAAATACATCATGAGTTTCTGGGTGCCAGAGTAATAAAATTGTAATCTGCTCTTCTGAAACGGATGATACTGTTTCATTTGATGCTCCAACTTACGTGATTACTTTCCCTCTATAGGGAACTTTATTTTTCCATTGGCTATAGAGAGCCTGAGAATATGAGTTGACTAATGTAGTATGAAGTTTGGCTTTGTTCATACTTCCTGTAGTTCTTATGAACTCTGAAAAGTCAGTTGTACTCAGTGTATTCTACTCAGTTTTGCAAAGACTTACCTCTCCACCTATGTTCATTTTTACTCATATGGTCATGTCCCTTGACCAGTGACCACCCGCCTCTGTTTAAATTTTCAAGGTGAATGATTGAATTGACTCCTTCTATATAGTCTTTCCAATGCTGGACCACCCACTTACCCTGGGTCCTTTAAAACAAGCAGACAAAACATCTAAGTTCTTTGTTCACCTTCAGGTTCGATGGTATTATTTTACAAGCATAATCTTGTTTAATACCTGATAATTAGTGGTAATAGCCTTTTTAACTTCTGCAGCTGTAAAAACCATGTATCTCTAGCAAAAGCATAAAGAATATTAGGTATCCAGGCGGTAGGCTACATTATCCCTCCAGTTTGTCTGAGCTAAGAAAAATATCTGCATGATCTAACTCACATGACTTTGGTTCTAGTTACTGATCAAATTCATGTTGTTTTTTTTTAAATTATCTCGGTCCTAGAAGTATCTAACAAAGGCATCAAGTCAGACAGCTTCATAGAGGAAAAGGACACTTCTCTGCATTGTGCCTTTTCTTTTAAAGAGGATCTAAGGAGGGCAGAGGAAATTGCAGCAGTCCCCACTAGAAACATGCCACATAGCCTTTATTTTACTGTCCTGTTTGTCACATGCCAATACTCAGGATGTGGGATGTTATAAAGCTTTTGGAAACAGGCTACAAACCCTACAACTATTGTACCATTTTAAATCTGTGCCCCCACAGCTGGAACCCAGATCATAATGGAACAAAAACTCTTTCCACATATTCACTATGTGTCTGCAGCACAGCTATGTTCTTGTTAATGAGTTTGGAAGTGGTATTGTCCATGTTTTGCACATGGGTATGGGGATTCAGGGGGTTGACATGGATGCTAGTCTCAGTTCTGCAGCTAATATGGTATAACTAGTGATGTCATTTATCCTCCGGGTGCTGGAACTTAGCAGAGGATGGTGCAAGAAGGTGTGAACAAAGACAGTATCTTTAATATTCTGGGGCATCTGTCAAACATAATTCAGTAATGCTGCAGAACACAGGAATAATTAAAGAAACCTGTCTTGACAGCAAAGCAGTAATGACACACCTATTATGACACAAATCTGTGCAAGCCCAGGAAAACACAAGTTGCATGAAGATAGATCTATTTTTGTCCATGTTGACAAATGGATCCATTTTAGCCACATCATATATGAACATGGAACATGCTTAGCCAAAGCTAGTTGAAAACTGGGCTATTAGTGTTAGTGAAGCCAGAAACAAAGGAAAATTGAAGTGGGTCAAGGTGTGATTTTAAACAGGATTTCATATCAAGTATTTTATAATTTGCATGGCTGACTACTATGTATGGATGCGTTTCATTCCCATGATTAAGTTTTTTACCAATTGATTTTTGTGATCAATTTTAAAGAGAGTATAGAGATCGTATGATGGCAAACCAAGTAGGCATCAAAAAGACTAGGCCAACAGTGTGTTTTCTTATTCAGTGTTCTAAGGTATATACAGGAAAGAGATTTTCTGTGACCAAAAACCAGAACATGTCTCAGTAGATAACATCATGCAAGAATTACATTTGCTTCAAGAAGAGTGGAGGTGCCAGATGTTAATCATGTTGTGTAGCCCCTTGGTATGGGATCATGATTGGATTTTGCTGGCAAAGGAATACCAAGTTGGGCAGTCAGTGACAGTATGTTCAGCTGTGTGACTTTTAACTTACCTTTGGTTTAACTTGAGGATCCTGTTTCCATTTTGCTTGGACATTTCTTGTACAGCTTGCTGTGTCTGGTTCAATAGACTTTACAGACTGTAAAAGGGGTTGCATTGCAAGGCTTCCCTTACAGAAGTAAATGTGTGTGTTTGCCAGTAGTCCAGTTTATGGGTAAAACTTGGTGGACTAGACTCCAGATAATTTCCCCACCATTTCTAGTGAACACGCTGCAATAACATCTTGGATTTCTGATAGTGTTAATTGTGTCCATAGTTTAGATATCATACTTTCTAGACAACTTCTAATTGCTCAGAACTGGAATGCCTGCATTTCTTGGCATTCACAGAAAGTAGCCATAGGAATGCCGTAGGAACTTTTGATTGTTCCTGTGTCAAAGCTTTTACTCTGATTCATCGGTCCAGAATTGAATCCACCCAAGTTAAGGCTATTTCATGGGAAGACTGCATTCTGAATCTAAGAGTGACTTGAGAAAGAAATAAGTTTGCAATGTCTTCATTTCTATGTCTACATAAGATTAGTTGCCATTTTCAGACTGAGACAAAGATTAACATGCCTATACAAAGCAGACATGGATTAGATGCTTTTTGGTGTTGCTATGTGACATGAACTGTAATGTTTTTAGGCAGATATTACCAAAACTTATGAATGTATTGTCACCTAAGGATCTCAAAGCTTCTCACAAATATTAAGTTTATCCTGGTCCAGGTTGTAATATCAGGTATATATTGAGAAAGTTGGCACAAATAAGTAAACAAAATGTTACTAAATGAGTAAATGAGGGCAAAGATGACATAATTCATCTGTGAACTGTGACAAAATGTAGCTTAGGAAAGATATAGTAGGAAGTACCTTCTTTTCCCATATTGGTAAGTTTATGTCTAGCTACATAAACTAGAGAGAGTTAAGTTTATGTCTAGCTACATAAACATACAGAGTCTTTAAAGGCTTTAAACTAATTGCACAGAAAATCACTACCACTGTCCCTGCTCCCCTTACCTATGGCACAGCACAGAGTGTCCGTCAAGCAGGAGTTCCTACTGGCATGAAGTGTGTGAAAGCCACCCACAAAAGAGTGAAAGCCCTAAGACTTACTCTCCCTAGTGGAATCTTGCATGTCAGATATAGAACCTCACAGCTTGGTATTGTCAGCTCTTTCAGTGACAACCCATGCTTAGGCTGTCTCAGACTTTGCCAGAATTTTTCAGCTGAATATCAAGTTCTAAAAAACCCTTGCTTTAGATTCATCTCTTGACTAATTTGTGAAGCTGCACTCCTGCTTTAAAAAAAATAAAATTTTCTTTTTTATTTCCCTAAAATGAAGTTTCCATTTTTCAGAATACAATTCCTTTAAACTTTAGAATATCCCTTAGTTTTATTTTTAAATGGAGAAAACAATTATTATTTGTCAAATCTAACTACAACATTTTGTTTTGGATCAAAGATGTTCCTGTTTGGCTTGAAGTGGTCCTTCCTTTCAACTTTACAATGACTGAAAATGTTTTTTGATTGACCTGAGACTGATTTGTTCTTGATATTTTAGAAATACCACAACAAATAAAGTATTAGTCCAACCTTAGTTCTGGTCTCCTGTCTTCTCCTGTACACACGAGCCCATACATTTTCTTTTGCATTTGGAAAGAAAATTTCTCTGATGTTCATCAGAATTCACAATAGCACTCACTTAGAAAAATGTGTTTTCTAGGAGCATAAAGACAGTGTCTAACATGGAATGTGAAAGCTGCTTTGAAATGTCATATTTCAAGGATTGTGATTACAAATTTTATTTTGAATCATTAATCTTTTGGAAAGTTTCCATTTTTCTCGGATCCTGGAAGTTTTCATTCTAGTGCCATACTAGAGACTGTGTGTGCAGCAGCAAATTGACAGCACAGTAGGAGGATTAAGCTTTTGAAAAATTATTTACCTCAAATGAAAACCCTCTTAGGAAGTGCTGTCCATTGCTGCCAATGTAAACATTCACCTAGTGTCCATGCCAGCAATAAATTTTTTTTCCAGAAAAAACAAGACACTGAAACACATGTAAAGAGCATGGTGTGTGGTGAAAACATGAAGGGCACGTAGGCAAGCTCCAGTTACACAAGAAACTGGAAAAAATTAGAAAAACTTGTTATCAAGGAGTGATATATGATCACTTCTATTTATATTGCAGTGTTTTTTAGAGAACTCGTCTCAAGTCAGTACCCCCTATGACAAAAGCTGTTAAATTTATCACAAGAAATAGCTTTAGCCCTCTTGAGTTCACAGTACCAACAGGCTAGACAAGCCAGCTAGGAGGGTGAGAGGCATAAAAAGGGGGAATTTACCCACTGTCATAAGGGAGACAGTTGCAGAGCTGAAGATCATAATCCAGGGCAGTGTGTGGACCTCATTGAATTCAGTGCAGTTTTGCAATCTGATGATAAAGTGATAAGAATTGTGTCTGTTCTTTGCCTCCCTGTTCAGTGCCGTACTCACACAGTCACATGGTTTTCTGATAAATTCCTAACACTGGTTAATTCCCGTGAGTGACAATGAATAAATCTTTCTTCTAGGAGAGTGGAGGCTTAGGGTATCAATAATATGTTACAAACCCTCTCATTGCTGGACTGCTCTTACAGCCAGCTTGTCCCTGGCTGGTATTCATTGTTATAACTACTGAGAAAGTGGTGATAGTGTCTGATGAAAACATCCTTTTCACAAGTATTTTTATGAAAATTAATTTCTTTTTCCATCAAACTGTACAGCTGCAAATATTTTGATTGAAAAAGATATTTTGTGAAATGTGTCATCAATCTCCTGCCACATTATGAATATAGAAGCATCAGCTTCCTTATGATTTAACATCATCAATACTGACTTCCTACATGGTTAATGCTAACAGGCCTTTCTAAAGGTAATGCAGCTGGCTGCCTGTCTTTCTAAGTGCATATCTCAACTGTTAGCTCATGAGTTTATACCTTTCCCAGTTGAATCTTTTGGAGTTTTTTTCCTTCTTGCAGATAAATTATTTCACCCTGCATAGCAGCCAGCACATGATACCTGTCATTCTTTCCTCAGGAACTGTGTGAGTGAAGAAACTAGCCAAGTGGCCTGTGTCAAACAGCTTGTTTAATACTAGGAACAATTCATTAGAGAGAAAAAAATTTTAAACACCAAGCAGTTCTGTTTATGTGGCTGCACAGGGAGCTGAATCAGGGAACTGGATGAAAGCTTTTGCAGAAGGAGGGGGTTGGTTTTTCAGTTGGATTAGTTCCCTGACCCAAATTACCATGCAACCACACAAGCATCCCTCTCAGTTGCAGCCCACACTTAGATCAACATAATTTGCTCATTTCACCTCAGCTTAAGTGGTTAGTGAACATTAGAAGCAGCATTTTTCAAGTTAGTTTTTCTATAGATCTGAATTTCTGGAAGATGTTATTTCTTTTTCTGCATTAAGTTTGTGTGTCCATTCACATGTGCCAGTGGATACTTTCTTGTGTTTGCTCAGCCTCCTGCTCTGGAGATCAAGTCTAAGAACTTGTACTGGATTTTATGCACTGGGCAGGTCATCACATGTTTTAAACAGTTTTTCAAGTCTAAATTATTGAGATGAATTCAGGACTTGGATAAGTAAACTATGAAGAGCTGATGGCTGTGTTATTGCATCGTGATGAACTTGAGCATCACTGGCCAATCCAGTACATAAGGAAAGAAAACTGCTTTTTTATCAGAGGTGATTTGAAGACCTCTCTGCAGAGACCTATCAGGAACACCTTCACTTAGGCTGAAGTTTCTATGTTTGAGTCATTAATAAGACTAAACTCCAGAAAGAATGTAGATTCAGACAAAATACAGAACTCAGGATGTCTAGATAGTGATACTTCTGTCTGCATGTAAACACTTAAGAGCAGGGCATGCAGTTTCTATTCAGAGTTGAGCAGCGGTCTATTCCCACTTAGGTGATGTTAGAGAAAACTTCAACTCTAGGTACTTCCTAACTGAAGAGTGCTTTGACTTGTGAATGAAAGGTGTTCTTGAAGAGATCACTCTTATTCGTGATGGTTGAATTGCAAATTGCATTGCAGTGAAGAACTGCAAGGCCCCATGTTGCTAACATGATATCAATGTTTTTTGCACTAGTGCTGTAGAAGAACGCTAGCTGTAAGGATGGTTGCTTTATCAACCCCAATTTACCAGTTCAAAGCTTTATTAGGCTGCATCAGGTAGACCTGCTATGCAGATATGAGTGCAATGTACCTGTTGCTTTGGTTGATGTGCAATACATACAATTCTTCCAAGGAAGTTGTCACAGCAAAATCCTACTACTGTGAAGCTGGGTTTACTTACATACTTTACATGTATCAGCAAGATGGTGCCATGCTGTTATTTGGTGTGTTACAATCAAAATCTTGTTTTGGGCAAAAGGGAATACACCACATATATGGAATTAATAATGTATTGTTAGACAGTTAATCTCTCGTTTACTAGACCAGCTATGGTAACGTACACTCAGGGTACAAATTAATACAGAAAAGTAATACCTCTGAAATTGTTATACAGAAGAAAACTTTTCCTAATACTACTGGATTAATTTTCTACTTTTCTAGGACTGTGCTAGTTTTCTTATGAAAAGATTGTAATAAAGACTGGTAGAGAGTTGCTTCTAAGAAAGAGGAGCATAGATTGCAAACTATGGGGAAAAAGGGAGGCTAACAATATCAGGAATGCATGCACACATTTGGTGCTAAGAGATCTAAATGTTCTGGACATTTATCATGGGTCCCATAAGTGGTTTACATTGTTTCTGTGAAATAGTTTGGCATGAATCGAGAAGAGTCACGTATTAAAAAGAAGTAGTAATATGGCAAGTTCAGTAAAATCTTGTATGTGGAAAGTTATGAAGGTCTCCGTTAAGTTTCAGTAGCTAAGTGTAGAGCATGGGGTTGGGCAAGGACTGTTCTGTAAATGCAGGCAGGGCAGACCATTCCTGTTTTGCCAAGAAACCTGTACAACCTATGTCATCTAAGAGAAGAAGATAAAAGGATGAAGGAAAGAAGAAAACTAGAAATTAATTGGATAAAACTTCATCTTGACTTATTTTACAGTTTCAGACCTCATCCGTTTCCATACTGTGACTGCACATTGTGATAGAGCAGGGGTCCTCAAACTATGGCCTGCGGGCCGGATATGGCCCCCCAAGGTCTTCAATCCAGCCCCCGGTATTTACAGACACACACACACACACACACACACCCCGCTGGGGGTTGGGGGGGAAACCAAGCAGCCGCAGATAACTGCCTGCCACTTCATCTGCGCGCCGGCCCCCTGGTTAAAAGGTTTGAGGACCTATGTGATAGACAAATGTTATACTTAGCTTGCATAAGTTCTGCCCTTAGGATATCCATAGAAGGGGTCCTTTAGAACACTTAATATTCTTAACTGTCAAGCAGCACTTCCTCTGCTAAATGTTTCCTATTTCTCTCCATACATACACTTATCTCCCATAATTAAGATTCTTCCCTTTGTATACTCAACATTTTAAAGAGACAAACATAATAAGCAGTTGACTCTAGGCTGCAGAGGTGGGTGCAAAATGCAAGGTTTAAATTTAAATATTTTTTTTTCTTCAGAATTTCATTGTCTGGGATCAATATAAAGTCAAGTTTTGTCAAAAGATCCATAAAGTCATAGCTTCAGAAATTTTGGGACTTGAAGGGACCATCTAATTTGACTTGCATTCTAACAAAGGCCAATGAATTTAGTTCAGTTTGTTTGTACTGAACCAGTGGGATTCAGCCTTAGGCTACTATAAAAATCCAGGCTTTAACAGGAAAGCCATGAAGTTCAGACTTGGTCAAAAGATCCAGACTTCCCCAGAGTTTGAGCATGTGTTCAGGCTATAAAAAGATCTGATCTGATCTTGTTTCTACTGGAGCATAAGAACACAGTCAACCTCTTTATACATGTTTTGCATTATCATTTCCATTTACTTCCTTCTGTCCTTAGCTCCAGCTTGTCCCATCTGCAACAACTGTAGACGCAAAAGATGTAAGCATTTGTGAAAACTTAAAGACACTAGGAAAATACGTCTTTTCTATTGCCCATCACCTTTTGTTTAAAAATCTGAATTTTTACATGAAAACATTTCTGGCTATAGCCACACTATGACAGGCCATCAATATTTATTTAGAAGTGTCACCAAAAAGACATGGAGAATCAAATGTCACTGTGTATTTGTCACAGATAGCTTGAAATTGAAGTGAAATTTATTGTTTTTCTTTTCCTTTGAAATGAATGCCTGTGAGGGCAAATAATAAATGACTTTTGTGAGCAAAGGAATCCAACTGCCACTACTCAAAGGAACAAAGTCTAACAAATTATTGTTAGCTAGAGATTCAGATTTTCTCTTGTGAAATGGATTTTGTTGAGGTTTTTTTCCTTTTATTTCTTTCATATGCACTTGGATAAATTACTGAGCTGAATAGAGTTGTAGACAGAAACTGATTAAAAATCACTTGATATATGGTGATGTCTAATGGTCAGAGACATGTGAGTTCTCAGAATATTTCTTTTGCTTAATATTAGTAGTGTGTGAACATGAAGATGCTTGAAAGAGCCTGAGACATTACTTGACAGGTTCTGTGCAGGTGTGATCAATTATAGATCTTACCTAGAGGAGCAGCGGAGCAGCTCACAATTAAAGTGCTGGAATAATAGGGGTGGGGACTGAGGAATTAAGACCAGTAACATATCTGGACAGTTCCCATCCATGCTGTGGCCCATATTGTCATTTAGCAATTTTAGGTATGCTTCAAACCAGGAAATAGTTTTGAAAAGATGCAAATGAGCACATTCCTAGCTTGCCTGCATGTCACCTTCTATGCTTCGGTTTCCTCCGTTCCGTATATCAAGGTCATGCTTCTATAAGGATAATGATGGATACAGTTACCTAAGTCACAGGTGCTTTGTGAGGTTTACTATACTATAGTAGTTGTGCTTCATGAAACATGCTACGTGGATCTTAGGTCTAATTATGAAATGTAGTAGTACATATCAGTCTACAGCTGGAATGCAATTTAAAATTTATAGTATCTTTTAATGAGTGTGATACAGAAATTGCCTTTTCATTTTCTGAGTACCCTGTTTTAATAGTAATAGTAAGCCATAAAAGCACATTATGACTTATTTGAACAATTTAAGTCATTGCCACAAACACATACCTGAATTTGAGTCAGGTTCTGATGTCCTAGTTCAGTTTTAAAACACTTTCCTCCTTATGACTAATAGTAGAGCCCTTATGTGAATGAGGAGCAATGTGATAGAATGCCCAGGTTGCTGAAGCAAGGCTCCAGGAATGGTTTTCCTACCTGGCTCTGCCGAAGACATACTGAGTAAACTTGAATAAATTAGTTTTCTTGTCTTGGTTTGAGCAATAAGCTCCTGAGACCTCTACTGTTTTATTTCTGTAGCATCTAATGCAAAGGTTCTTCTTATCTTAACCTTTTTTATGTTTCTTTCAATTTCTTAAGCCTTCCTGTCAGTCTATGAGTAGTCTGTACACACTGCCTGGACAGTACTTTGTCAGGAGAGCATTCAATATATATATCTTGCCTTTGTCCTGTCATATATTTAAAAGCAATAAATTCAATTTCAGTTTGCTCAGGTGGGAAGATAACTGTAATTTTGATCTTTTCCTCCATTCTTAGGGAAAAAAGTAGCCTGCAAATGAATTTCCTACTTAACATCATATATTGGGAAGAAACATTGTCTCCAATCTATGATTCTTTTACTCTTATTTCTTACAATGAGGGGCTAAAATATACGAAGTAATTAGTTAGGAAAGAGCAGATCCAGATGCTGTGCTCTGAGCACGAGGGTATTTATGATAGTAATAGACTTCTTAAGTTAGCAGACGAAGGAGGCCAAACCAGGGCACAGAGAGCTAAGGCATGCATTTTTTAAATGTGGAGCTAGTTCATAAGTATAAATACTTAACTGGGGTTCTGGAAGATTTTCTGTCTTCTGGAGTAGGGAATGAAAGTGAATACTAGATGCCGTTCTCAACGGTACAGTCTAGTTCATCCAGAAATGACAGTCATCAAGTAGCAACCAGTGGTATGAATCTATGGAGTATTATGCAGAGGGTCAGATAGTTAAATAAGTGATCCTTTGTGCTTCTAAGAAGCACATTTTTAGTGTGATTACTGCTTTACAGATGTACAGAACAGGTAGTCTCTTCTGAAAAATGTAGAGTTTAATCAAGATATTCAAAAGTAAAAAAAATTAGGAAGTGAATCTTTCAATGTTTATTTTACATCATTATCAATTACTAACTATTTTTCTTTGGGCACTACAGTAATGTGATTTATAGGATGAAAGAACTGAAACTTTGTGGGCTAGAAAGGAACTTGGGAAACTTTCCAACTTAATTATATTTGCATAAGAAATGTGGTTTATCTCTATAAAATTAACAGAGCCACTGCTGAGAGAATGGAGATGTCTCTTATGGAACATGCTTCCAAACAGTTCTCCTCAAAGCATACCCAGGCTCACTGACTGTGAGGAAAATATTTGTGGAAGGACTCCTCTGCATGTTTCCAGCATTTTTATTGCTGTGTAGATTGCACAGTATCACAGTATAAACACAGTAGTTTCAGCTAGTATTGGCAAAGAATTGCAATTAGTTCAAAACCTTTGTAAGCAGCAGGTTGCCTTGCATAATTTTTCGAGATTGCTAAATCCACCAAATGCTCTGACTCCAAATCCTCCTCACTCTTTGTCTGTCAGTGTATCTGGGAGGTTATGTGAGGTATGCATACACTTTTCTGCCACAGAACTGAGTAATGGCTCCCCTTTTTCATTAGCCCTGTGGAGTACTTCTCAGAGGTTGTATTAGACCTTTCAAGGTGTACCAAGGTATCCCCTCAGGATGTGAGAAAGTAGTTGTGATGAGGAATACTTATTTAGGGACTTGATCCAGAGAAGATGGGCACTTGTCCAAAATGAGGCAACCTCACTAGGGCATTTCTATCGTTCCACATGTCCAAAACAAATAACTAGTATTTTGGCCTAATTATTTTTATTTGGAACTTTTTTCCCACAAAAGTGCAGTATTTTTTTACATAAAGCAGCTGCTTTTTGGATTATACTACATTAAGTAAAAAGCTTAGGTTTCTTAAAAAAAAGTTATTTCTATTAGAAGACTTTTCTTGCAAATAAAAGAATCAAATAAACAAGAAAGTGTGGACACAGTAATTAATGCTTTTATGTTAGGTAGAAAGTACAGGAGTACTACACCTGCCAAAGTCTGAAATCAGTACTATCTGACAAAAACACTACAATTTCCTCTTCATCAGCTGTTACAGTTAAGTGATGAAAACAAGGAAACTACACTTCTCTTGATGTGAAACTGGGTACAGAATAATAATAGGAGAGGATTTATTATCCATGATGTAAACAAAGGAGGTTGGCTCCCAAACCTGCAGCCAACAGTCAACAATCTAGTGGAAAAATGAGACCTTGACGGACAAATTTTTACTTAGGAAATGAAAACATCATAAATTACTAGCAGGGGTGCTGCTTAAACAAAACACATTTCCAAAGGGAGCACAGGTGATGCCAGTAATTGCTTATTACAGTCAAACATATACAAGACAATTGCCTCAAAAAACTTAACAAAATATACAGCTGAAGTGGCTATTAAAAACCCCATGCATTTCAGTTCGTAAACTGTCAGCTGGTATAGAAACTTGGGGCCATAGGAACAAGGCATCTTGCTGTTACAGAAAACAGAGGCGGTATCTTAGTGTATGGAAGATAAGTTATAAATGTATGCAGAGCTTAACACATGCATTTTAACAAACTGGATAGAAAACAGCATTACTTACAAATATTCTGTGCACTCAGCCACACTGGGGTACAGTGAAAACAGAAATGATCTGCATGTGGTAAGTACTCAGGACAGAATATAAACTGTTTCCCTACATCTGGCCAACAAGCACCACATCTGTATCTAATAACTGTAACCACCCTGAATATAACTTAAGTAAGTCTGTATTACCATGTAAATGAATTACCATTAAAACATGACCTGGCCAGAAATCTTCCATAGAAGAGGAAGTTTCCCATGGCAAATTCTATTATTTCCTAACAATTCAATCTAATTGCTCTCTGAGATAATAATTAACATCTTCTGTTTTGTTTTCACCTGGTGGTTATCAAATGACTAGCAATCTTTCTCTGCTTTCAAGAGCACAGTTCTAGGTAAAGAGAATATTGTGTTGGGAGCTTTTGTAACCTGCTAGCTTGAGGCTCCATACTTGAGTAAAGTGATAATGGTTTTGTGGCTTTTGCTAGAATGGTGTCTGTCAAAACGTGAGCAAGGAAAAAACTTCAAATTATATGGCTTAGTACATATGGCTATACTTTCATCAGGGGAAATTTAGTAAGCTGTGCTGCACAGGAGTTCAAGCTAGTTTAAAATCCATCTGATGCATCTCTGCATTGCACTGGATTTTGCAGCCAGACACTGAAAATCAAGCCAACTATATATTAAAGTGGATCTTTACAGATACGCAGAACACCATCGGTCTCCCTGAAGTCAATGAAATCTCAAAGCAGTCATCATCACCTATGAAAATGACATTCATTAGCAATATTAAAAATAACGTGGGTAATGAGTTGGACTGTACACCTCCACAGCTAAAACCACACATGTACAATCACTGAAATATTGGCAGCTACCAGCAGGAATAAGCCTCAATAGAAAGCCGTATAGTTAAACTCACATTTATGGTGTGGGAAGCACTTGAATCATGCTCTGCCAAAACCTGTTTCCCCTTTCATCTTTTCTAATACTGATCTCTTAGGCTATTTCATATAAACAAAAGGGCAAAGGGCCGTTCTTTGGGCCCTGTATCAAAAGGCATGGCACAGCTCATGCCCATACCACTTTACTGTCTTCCATCCAAAGCAAAGCATCTTGCTTCAAAGTGTCAGCTAGAAACAGTCCCTGACTTGAAGAATTTCCATACTATGCCCAGACATTGCCTGAGAGAATGTCAGTTGACATGAGTCAAAATTATGCCAGGATGTATACTGATAATTCAACAGTAGGAATGATTGTATACTAGTGTACGCTTGAGCCTATGTGCTAGCCATTATTAGTTTACTAGCACAGAGATAGTTTCATCATGTATATGTGTTAATGAGGTCAATGTGTTGTAACAATATGGTGAGGGTTTCCAAAGCATCCGTCTTCATTTTTATTCCTCTCTAAAGCTGTATGTAGTCCAGTTGGCTACAAACATGAAGCAAAAGGCTTAGGTAAATTCATGAAGGCAACAGAATAAAATCATAGATGTTTGGAAGCTGTATTAGAAGCAGAAGGCACTAGGAAAGCGTACTGCATCACCAGTGTTCAGATATTAACTTGGATTTGCAAGGAATGGCAAAAGGAATGTCTACTGTGCAATGATTCAAGGTGTCAGGATGTCCCAATGTCTGGGTTAGCTCCCAGTCCAACTGGAGCCTAATTTCTGTGCTTAGTTCACAAGATAACCATGGGCAAGTCACTTAATCTCTCAGCTGGTAAAGCAGAATTGATCATATTTGCAAACTATTTTAAATTTTGCAAGTGAGAAGCCTGTAAAGTGCTAACCAGTGTTAGCTGCTGTGAAAATCTGCAGAGTACGTCCTTTGCCTCTGTAATCACTGGTTTGAGTTGCAAAAGAAAGAACTGGATGGTGGATAAAGGTATGAACAGTACTGAGAAAGAGTCATTGTGGATGCAGGCATTTGTAAAACATGAAAGGATGCAATTTCAGTGGATTGCAAAGGGCTTTTGACCACATAACTCCCTTTGATTGCAATGGGAACTGACTACTTTTGAGGCAAAGTTGTGATGGCATAGCACAATGATGAGATTTTCATCTCACAGTCATTTGCATGGCAATGATTTGTTTCTTCCATCAAGCCATCAAGCCTTCTACATTATGCAAAACCTGAATAATAGACTGCAATAAAAAGTATACCCAGGGACATAATACATACTTTTCAGTAAGCAGGCAATGAAAAAAGGTTTGTGCATTAACCCTGCAGAGAAAAATCAGTTCTGAACAGCCAGACTCTCAAGGATGGGAAGCTAATGAAATGTCACATCATAGATGACGACTGTGTAAAACTTCCTGCTGCCTCATATTTGAGAAGAAAATATTATTACATTGACAATCAGCCCTAATTATTAGACCACAGCAAAACTAGAATTTAATTGTAATTTCAGATCCATTCTTCTTAGGCACAAACCCTATCAGTCAGTTTCTGATTCAAGGGAAGAGGAAGAAAAACCTATCTGAGAAAGATACTGTTGAACAGCTGGCATTTCAGAAGTTCAGTGGAAGTAAAAACCCGGAATCACACCACCATACATGTGCTTTTCAAAGTAATCCACTCCCAGTATGTTTTAAGAATGAGGTTTTGGCTGCAGTACTGTAATGTAACTTGATGCCACTGAGTGCTCAATCCTTTTGGATTTGTATGCAGCAGGTGCATACAGCAGAATATTTTATCAAATATTGACTTTCTGGGAAAACATAGGCTTTAAATAGCTAAAATTAGGATGCTGATGATCAGTCTGACCTTATGTAGAAAATCCCACAAGTCTGCATCCCTGCTCTTGAAAGAGCAGTTTTAAGCCTTACCCTGGATACAGGTGAGGCCTGGCTGTGGATTGGCTTTATATTCCTAGGTGTGTGGTAGAATCAGTGCACAATTGTAATCAAATTACTTCCCTTCAACTTTAATTTGAGCATATTTCTCTCTGATGAGATTTCTTTTGTCTGCCATGTGTTTAGACAGTAACACCAAGGGGGCAGAAACTTTTCAGTATCTGTACAGTGCAGTGAGTAATAAGAGATCTCTTATGACAGAACATGGAGGTATTGAGGCCATAGAAGTATAGGTAGACCCATCTCTTTAATATAGGTAAAGTTACAGTGGTATAAAAATAGTATAAATAATGAAGAACCCAAAGAACAGCTTTTTTCCTTGAAGAATTTCCAGTATTTACAGGGATTCTAGATAATCATTCAGAGTAACCTTGCCAGCAGTTGCAGATTTGAGGAAAGCACAAGCTGGAAATAGCTGATTCCTGAGCAAAAGTTATCATGGCATATTTACTGCTAACCATTTATTTTGAACTGTTCTGGTGGTGCATGCTTTCCACAGCTCTGGCTCACTATCTACAATAGGTACTAGTTATTACTTGCATTATTACGGTGTAGAAGTCAGGGATGACTCTTAAAAGTGACAAATCAGGAAGCTTGAGATAAATTCATAGGTAAAACTATAAAACTAACATGAATTAAGAAACATTTGGTCTGTCATTTGCACATTTTCAAATTCAGACCCTACTTATTTTTTTCAAAATGTTTTTCTTTCTGGGAGAATGCACAAATATATTACTTATATTACGTAAGCAATCACAGGATGCTTATGTAGCTTACTGCCTGAATGTCCCATGTCATCTTGTGCATGGAAATGGTCTTTACAGAGTTCATTACATTAATTATTTTCTCATCACTATAATTGATTCTTTACAAATCTGTGATTTCTGCATGAAAGCCATTTTATTATTTTATTTGTAATTATGTTTCAAAGTAATTTATGGTGTGGTTCAGGATGACAGCTGGCAGTCAATTTCCCATTGGTCAGTTCCATTTTTATTATTTCAGTCCTTTGATCAGAATTCATTTATATTGTATTTTAAAATTTGCATTCAGTTACTTTTCTGTTAGGCAAAATAAGACTGCTAATATTATAAAATATTGCCTTATTTTTAAAATTCTCCAGTTTTTACCATCATCTTTGCTGTGACTAAAGTTTTGTTGGAAGCAATATTGCAAGCTCTTCAACATCCTTTTAAATTTGGAAACTCATTTTTTCTGTCATGTTCTCTGCCATGCTGTGGAGCTCCTCCACTACTCTTTCGGAATATGTAATGTATCTATTCTCAGCTAAGAGGATTTACAGCGTGGTCTGACTCCAGTCTGGTGTGATCGTTAATTACAGGCAGAGATAGAATCCATTGACTTTATTAGTGACCCTGATAATGAAGTCAGTGGAATATCTCTCTGATTTATGGACATTGTCTTAATTTCATTGAACATGGTGTTACGCTGATTTTCACCAGCTGACCTGATACAGTGGTTTTCCACTGATGTGAAACTGCTTTGTGATCATGATCAGTCTCATAGCATATTTTAAACCAGACCCAGGTCTTCAGGTGTGGAATCTGTAGAGTACATGATACTGTGGGAGTGCCCCATGAATTTGGATTGTGTACAAGATAAACTTATGTTTCTGTCAAGATTGTTTATCTTAAGGCAGAGAGAAGACGAACTCTCTTTCTCCTAACATGTGCACACTCTGCCTCTTCAGTCCACCTTCAATTCTACCAATATATTTCCCAAAGAAAGAATTCTGCCTGTAGTCCTGATAGTCAGGAAGAAAATATCAGATGCCAGAAACTCCATGTTTTGTTCCTGCTTCTTAATCTTGAGGCTTTCATCTGTGCTAGCACTAGATCACTTCTATGTGGGGCTTAGTTTTCTTATCTGTGATAAGAAAACCTCTTCATTCCCTGTTATCCCAAATCAACAGCTCTAAGCTCAACATAAGTAACTATAGACTAGGAATCCCTGACCATTAAATCTCTATTCCTAGCTATCTAGATATTGAGAAACCCATCTATTAATTGATGTCTTCATCATTGCTGATCCAACCCCTCACTCTTAATCCAAGTAAGACTATAATCAAATGATAGAATGCTGCTATGTAAAATATTAAAAATCATTCCCCAGGCAGTGCTAGTATTCATCTTACTTTTTTAACCTTTCAGGTCCAGTGACTGGCTCTTAAGCCTTGTTGTCCTTTACCCTAATTTTACCTCAGCCCAAACCTTGTCTTTAAGAATAGCCCAAAAGCTCATAGTCACTTCAGGAATAAAAGTAAGTAATTTGCTCCACAGATGTCAACCTTGTTTCCTTGGCAATCTGAGCAAAAGAAGTTTGGTTTTTGCTCATGTAGTCTGAAATTGTAAATCTAGCTCTTACCCTAATCTTAGACCGGTGGTGATGATCTCTCTGATGTTTAGTGACAAATTTATTTCAAAAATGTTCAGCTCATCATAAACACTCTCAGCTCATTGTTAAGAGCTTTAGTCTCCATTCATGCTAAACTTAGTTAACATCTGTGCCAGTATTTAATCATTGCTTGTCTAAAAAGACCATAGGTGATGAGGAATAGAGCTGAGAAAAGCAGGGCATCAGAAGCAGGACTAGAAACCTGTCATTCCTGCTCTGAAGCACAAACTCAGGACCTATCGCTGCTCATCAAGAAACATAACTGAAGGTCAAGCTGAACAGCATTTTGGCAGAGTAATTGCCTTCTGGACCTCAGTAAGACTTGGTAGAAGGGTTGGCTTTTCATCTGAACAGTAACATTTCAAGTGATACTAGCTAGGGTAAGTCAAAGAGTTTCTAGGACTATCACATCTCCTCAGAGGTGCATGCTGATCTTCAGAGGCAGATGGAGTTTAACTCCCTTTCCCTCATCCCCAGTCATGTAGTCTTGTAGAAGTGCCTATGACCAAGAATTTTCTGCCTTCTTCTGAAGCATTTGGCATAAGCCACAGCTGAATGTGGAGTCTGGGGCCACATGGGCCAGTGACCTCCCTCACTGTGGCCAACTGCTGTTTATAAAAGACAAATGACAGTAATAGCAATGGACAGACTGTCAGCTTGATATGTGGCTGTCCTGTTCTGGTGGTATACTCTCCAGCCAGGGGACCGCAGTGTAAGTCAGTATTGGAAGAATGCTGAGGTTTTGAAGCGAATGTTAGGAAGCATGGTTCCAAGATAAAATTTTACTAGAATATTGACATCTGCAAGTTTCCAATCCACCATTAAAACAAGAACAAAACAAGGCAAAATCAAAAGCCAGCCAGTTTAGCTTGGAGGGAAGCATTCAAAGCAGAAATTAAAGTAACCACAAGACAGAGAATTGTCCGTGTTCAAAAACAGAAAAACTGAGAGAGAAATGAGATACTGCACTAGCAAAAGAAAGTGTCCAAATGTTGTATAGCAGAGAGTACTGTGTTTTTTCAACTCTCTTTTTCAGAGTAAGATGGCCAGATCTAATGGCTTGCTTTACCAAGTTTGGATTATTTGGATTCTAGCATTAAAATCAGATCGACTTAGGAACTTTTGTACCAGTGTGTAGGATACATGCTGAACAGCTTGAAGAGAAACAAGAACATGGGTTTGAGCAGATAGTACATATTATTTGCAGAAGGATGCTACTTCAGATGCTATGACTGCTGTTGCTTTGAGTTTCCAAAGGCTGCTAAAAGTGCAGATGTGCTGTAGTCTTGATATCTCTCATTTTGCATTTGTTTTAGAATATGCCTGTCTGACATTCTATTCAACCATTAACAGCAAAATTATGTTTCCATTACAGTCAATGTGTGATATTCTATAAATTCAGTGTATCATGACTTTACTCTGGACAGTGAAGCAGCTGCAGAATTTATTGGAATAGTTAACTTTCCACTATGAAGGAAGGGGTGATTTCACACATCTCTCTCTGAGCTGTTTTTTTATGAATTCTCAAACAGACTCCTCTTTTCAGGGTATCTTTTCAGAGCATATATCCAGCTATGAAGGGTAAGGTCTTTTTAAAATAAAACCATAGGAAAATACCATGCCAAAATAGAAGATCTGTTATCACGTGGAACATATTGTTGCTGCAGTCTAGTTTCAGTCTTGTCAGTTGCCAAAACCTGTCTCTTTTCAGGAAGGACTAATGCTTTTATAGGGAGCCATAGCCACAATGCTAAAGTATTCCATGATTGCAGTCTTAAGCAGAATAAGTAACTCCAATGTACAGTGTCAGGACTAGCAGAATACTTCAGTCCAAGTGACTTCTATAAAAACACAGAGATCACTGTCTGGGTATACAATGTATTCATTGAGTGGGGAACAGCCATTGAATTCCAGTTAAGGGAGTCTTGATTTTTAACCCAAGGATTTCCCTTGTTAGGTTTTTGGTCTGGGTGTTACTGCCCTCAGGCCTATGTTCTTTACAGTGGTCAGTTCTATATATTATGCTAATAGCCACGGTATGCTTGTTAATGTAACTGTGATTATTTTATGTCTCTTGGAATAACAATAAAAATAAGGATTGCCAAATGTAGATTACAAGTCACAAAGAAACATAAATTAATTTCATATTTTCTTCATTTGTTTTGGAAAAAAGGCTTTGCAAGGTTGTTACAGAACTAGAAGGGATTTCACTGCTTCACACTTTACAATGTTAATAAGTGCATTAAAAAAGCTGTGCTTTTTACATCTCAATAGCTCTTTCAAGCTGAAAACACAATGGAGCCAAGACACTTTCGGTTTAATACAAGGTACTCATAAAAGTCAGACTTTTCTTTGAGGGAACTATTCTTTTTTTCATGGTGCTTTTAGAGAAGATAGCTGATGATTGTTATAATTAACACCAGTTTTTATCACTGAATTCAATAAAGGGAAGCCAAACCCACCCTCATCCCTGCTCAACACTCAGTACAGCTGAAAGGAAAGGAGAAAACACAATTCTTCTGCCATAAGATGGCAGAGGGGCCATAATTCAACAATGAAAACAGAGAATTGGAGCTTGAGCAAACCATAGCTAGCCAGTTTGGATTTCTGCTCAGCTTTGTGTAACTTGGGTGTAGACTGAATGTCCTTGTGGTTTAGTTGTCTATTCAAGTACTTACGTGACTGCAGTTGTCTGTATCTGATTTATGTGTTTTCAATTAAACATGCTATGAATTAGATCTTTCTTAATTTTACAGATGTTATTGGGAAGCAGAAACAGAGAGGAATAACTTCTTTTAAAGTAGCTGGGATTTTGGCTGCCTTCTGAGTAGTTCTGATTAGAGATATCTGTTCAGGAACTGATTTCCTAAGGATCGATGCTTATTTTCTTCTAAAAAGAGTATTTTAGGTGCTTCAAGATAACTTTCCCACAGAACTGAAGGATTAGTACTTCTGAAAATGTAAGCCTAAGTGACTTCCCAAGGTCACATGGAGTTTGCAGCAGCAGTAAACAAATGTGCTTCACAAGCCCCCAGGTAAAACTTGTCCTCTGTCATTTTGTAAAACAGGTTAATAATTCCTGTGAAGTCTCAGAACTCTAACAATATGTCTTTGCACCCAGATCAGAAGGTCCTAAAGAATGGCAAAGCATTATTTTTCAAGCTTGTGTGTGCAAGAGCAACAGAAGAACTCCTGCTTTAGGTTTGGGTATAAATTTATTGTAATGGGTGACATCAAATTCCAGCAAAAAACAGTTGTCAAAACCATGGTGTTAGTATCAGAAGTGGAAAAGACACTTCTGTTAGAGACTCCAGGAATAGGAGCATTAGCTTACAGGTTTCACAGAGTCTTGGAGAAACCATGTAAAATGTAGATTCTTTAGCTGGTTGCATGAAGACTCATGGAACAGGACAATTTATACTGTGGAAGTTATACAGAGTTGCTGGGAAGTGCCAGTCAAGCATGCCATTTGGGCACTGTAAGAGATCATCCCTGAGCCTGAGCTGTACAAAAAGAGGGTCCTTTATATTTGTGTTTCTGTTTCCATAATCCAAATATATTATGAACTAAGAGGTAACAAAATTCTTTTTTGCTGAATACTGTCTCTCAGTAGAGGACCTAATGGTGTGTCTGTTTCTGTCGGTCTTAGAAAAAATATCTTTCATGTCATACCTTCTCAAGTCCCTGAGTAAAAGATCTGTGTTTAAAATACACTTCAGTGGTAAAGGCTATTTCCACCAGTCTCAGACTAGCCAAGAAATTAGAATCTACCTTTTGACAAATGTTTCAGAACTTCTTGCTAGAGAAATAGTTCAGCAATATCTGATATAGGCCCTAGTCTAATGGTGATAAAATTTATGGAGTAACTAACTAATCAACAGGTTTCAGAGTCCATTTTACTGAACTGATTGGGTCTTGTTTAGCTGTATTTCAGGGAATTAAGTGATTAAATATATGCATGCATGGGTGCTATCTGTGTCATATCATTTACTTTTTGAGGGCCTATAAAAATCCATTTTCTTTTTCCTGCCTTTGTGACAGGAAGTGCCAGGAGAATAGCAAGTTCTGAAATGCCATCTGCGAAATTTTGACTATAAACAGTTATGTGTATTTTCCCCCCAAATCGAAAGAAGCTAATGTTTCTGTTTATATTTAATTTAGATTCTGTAGTCTACTGTTATTGCTTTGTTTTAATAAACATTTAAAGGGAGGGTCCTTCCACATTTTTTGATTTCACCCCCTACCCCACCCCCCCGGAGGCAAAGGACTGTGGGGGTGGGGGGGGGGGGAAGGGAGATTTTCCGTTAAGCTAACAAAATATTTTAAAACTCACAGCATGGTCCTTCTACTTTCACTTTGGCTGCAATGAGAGGTCCTTCACAGCGCTATGCCTAGGGATATGAGCTTGATGGGAACATCACATTCTCCCAGAAGCACTGAGCCTGAAATTAGATGCCCTGTTGATGGTATATTGTTTAGGGAGCTTTCATTTGTTAAGGTCCATTAAGTTAAATTTGTTGTGATGCACTGAAATGGAATGAGTGCCTGGTAAGTCTAGACAGTGACAGTGCAGGTCTTACACAAAATAAAAACCTCATTCCTTTTTTCACTGTGTGTAGAGGGCTTCGTGTGCTGATGTTGCTAATCCATGCCTCAGGTTTTCAAAGGCCACTGGGAACCATGTGCACCCTAACATGGCACAGGAAGAATCAACAAAGTTCTGTGACTGCAGCTTTTTTGTCGTTGTTATTTGTTTATAATGGGAAGAGCTTTAGATGCATCCGGACAAGCCAGGGATGGGTTTGCAAAATTCCCAGAGGGAGGGAAAAAACACAGAGAGGTCTTCACTCTGCACATTGAGTTGTGTATTAATTGTGTAGTACTGGTGGAACATACATGCCCTGACCAGGAGTTTACTGGTAGACACAGAACAGCAGGTAACTGATAGTGCATGTGCATTTCATTGCCCTTCTTCTTGTACAGATTAGCCATATGCCAAGTCCAGGCTCTTTAGACTGTATAAACTAAAGGCAACTTTCTTAATTTTGAGCTGGAGCAATCAGGTTTCATCTTCTGCTCTTGCAACCACAGTGTGTGTGCTTCCATGGCCAACTGCGTATCTTTCATCGCTTTCTTATATTGGTCTGGGTCCAGCAGAGATGAACCTAGACCAAAACCAAAGAGGTGCAACCTCTGCAGCAAGCTTGGAACCCAGGATCCTGGGCCAGCTGCTGCTGCAGGCCCAGCCCTAACGCTGCAACTGTAATGAGGCTTAGATCCCTGGCCAATTCCAAATCCAGGCCTGTATGGTTTTACCTCAGTTACCCTTTTAAAACAAGAAATTCTTCTGAACTAGCTGATTCCAGTAGCTGTATTATCTGACCAACATAGAGTCTCTTGTGCTTTCATGCCCAGCAGCCCTGGAGGACAGAACAATGATATCTGTTTCATTACTGGGGAAACTGAGGCATAAGGTAAACTTAGGCATGTCTGTGCATGCAGGAAAGCAAGGAATTTCCTAACACTTTATCACCCATTGTTGTTTCTAGCGGAATTAATGCTTTATGGCTTTTAAACACATGTGTACTGATACCAGAATGCATGTACAAGCTGAAAGCATTTCAAAGTTTGAAAGGGAACAGTGTGCTGTATAACCATGGTAAGAGCTGCATGAACAAGCAACTGTCTGACTCAGAAGGGCTCAGGGAGGCTGCAGAGATCAACCCTCAACAGCCCATTTTTTGCCTGTTTGCAGTGAACATATATTTAAACTAAGTTACTGATACCAATCCAATTCAAAGTTAGAATTATCTGAAAGCTGATACCATCAGCTGATGGCTTGGTTTTGTCTATTTTTTCTTTCTCTCTTTTTTCAAATGGGATCTAGTGCAACCAGGCAAACCAAACAAATTGCAATTTTTGTGGTTGTCATAAATCTCACAGCAAGTTTTTTACTTTTCAGTCCTGTGGAAATCTGACTTCTTCTAACTTCTTGGGTACAAAGAGAAGCTGAAAAATAGTTCAAAAAGAAGCAGCTTGATTTTGTCCAAAATCTTCCCCAAACTGACCCTTTGTGTGGGAATGGCAGCATCCACACAACTGGGAGTGCTCGGCTTGTGTACCAGCCATCATCGGTAGCAGGAACTCAGTGCATGCAGGTAGAAAGTAGAGATGGACACATTAGGGAATGTTGAGAGGGTATTATACTCTAGCGTTGCCTTGCCTTCTTGTGCCAGTTATCAAGCAGAGCAGCACACATTTCTGCAGCTTACCTTGGGGCTGAAATGAGAAAGAAGAAAACAATAACGAGGCAGCAAGAAGGCACATGAGAAAGTGTGGCAGAAGACAGTCTAGTCCTTACATTTCAACATTTTTTTATTAGATTTAGGATCAAAATGTCTCTTGGAAACATGTGACATTGACTGTTGTTAGAGAGAGCCTATTGGGCTAGTTTACTAGTCCACTAGGCTGCTCCAGTGTGTCAGTGCCAGCAGTCACTTGAAAAAACAGAGAAGGAAATTTGGAGATGGGAGAGGCATCATTTGAGATAATCCTGAGGAAGGGCACCAGACTGGATGTCAGGAGATAAGGCTTCTATTCCTAACTCTGCTATTCACCGTCCTGAGCTCACACAGACTTCTCCAGTATAAGGATTCTTGCTATGTGTCTGTGCAGTTCTTGGTATTACTGGGCTGTTGTACCATTTGGCAGTACCAAAAACTCATACATTTTTATTTCAACCTGACATTGGCTCTTCTTGGGCCAATACCCAGCTCTTTTTGTTGCACTAACTTTCAGCTAAGAAATTAAAGAATAAAACTTAAACCAAAAAGTGATGTTGTAGTTCCAAGAACAACTTAAAAGATTTCATGAAAATGTTTATCCTGTAATCAAAATTCAAGTAACAAAACAATCTGCTTGCTATTCCGTATCACCAGAGTTTATTATAATAATAATCCAGTCATTTTAAAAAAAAAGCAAAAACCTTCTGGGCTCACATATTTCAGCTCTCTGCCAGAAAGGAAACTACAGAGTTGTATTTAAAAAAAAACACCAAACCAAAATCACTGCACTGATATCAAACCTTACTTTCTTTTTTTTTTCATCCAGAGCCATAGAAAATTTGTGGAACATTTACATGGCTGTTTTCTGCTATGGTCAACAATTTTTATGTGGTCACATATTATGGGATGTTTTAAATATCTTTTATGACTAAGTAGCCTATTACGTTCCATTTGCTGTGCTGTTTACTTGTACAAAACTGGATGAGGAAAGGCAGTATTGTAATGTAAAGCAACACAAGCCAAAACTGCAGCATCCAGTTATACACCCAGAAAGAAATAGTGGACCAGGACAAGTATCTATATTACTGACTATTTCTTCCATGTTTCTAGAATCTTTTTTCTCCTTTTTCCCAATTCCTTGCTCAGGATTAAGTGTGAGCACTATGTAAGGGACTGAGTTGTGACAGAGATACACAGGGCAATGATTTCACTATGACACTCCTATGCAGAAGTGCAAAAGTCTGGCATATAAAACGTATTTACATTTTCATTAATATGAAAATACAGGTATATATTCAAGATATTCCCAGAATATGCTGAGAAGCTGCAATGAAAGCAGGCATAATATATGGGGTATTATGACTGCTAAAGCAAAATTAGGCAAAAACATGACAGCTTGTAATTTGGCACCATCTAGATAATCATGGAACGTTTCAGCTTCATCACAACAATTATTTTAAACAGAGAACAATCTTTTTGAGCAGGTGTGACATCTAGTTAGCTGCCAGTGGAACACTGGGCTAGGGCCATAAATGCCAATTTAAAAAAATGAACAATTGCAAGGTAATTGTCTTAGATGTGCAAGTATGGAATTGAAAACCAAGAGGACCTCATATAGAGTAATATTATGTCTGACATTGATTTCCAGTAGGCAAGTCATCTGATGGACAAATTATTCATCAGTTCAGTAGGCAGTCATCAAATCAAACCATTTTGCCCCTGTTTCCCTACAGTAAAAGACAGAAAATAACTACTGATGAGGATTTTCCTGTAAAACTGCCAGAGACTGACCAGCAGCCCAGAGCTCTGATTTAAATAGGATCTTTACCTACACTAAATGACACAGTGGCTGTTCCAATTGATGTTAGCAGAGAAATTGAGATCAAGAATTTTTATGCTAGCAAAGTCTAGAGACATGTGGATTCTATTTGCCCAGCAATTGTGAATAATAAATGAACTAAGTCACAATTTGTTGGTAGAGCATTTATGGACAAAAAAAGAAGAGTGAGATTTGCCAAAACTATTATTCTCATAGTTTAAATCCACAGATAGTTTAGTTGCTATTTCCTAGCTTTTTTGTGATGCTTTAGGCCAGCAATTCCTACATTGTGGTTTATGGACCAGTGGTGGTCTGTAAAACAATGATAAATGGGTCTGTAGCTTGTTTCTGTAACTACATCACCTTTGTTGTGTTTCCAGTGAAAACTTGGATGGGAAGGGTGGGGCAGAGAGAAATTCTAAGGGTTGACAGTGACAAAAATTTTGGAGTCCACTGTACTGGAAAATGTAATGTAACCTTTTACAAGACTGTGATATATTTGTTTCAAAGGTTACATGTGTTGCAAACAGCATTCAGGATTCAAGTGTGTTCTGGGCTGAGCTGTTTTCCAACCTCCACAGGTCCTGCCGGTGCATTGTTTTAGTGTCACGCTGGAAAGTCTCAACTGCAGAAACCACACAGTCTGAAGAAATTGGGTCCAGTGTTTCTGGCACTGACTGGTGCCCACCACTGGAGAAAGAACTGGTTGACAGTTAATGTGCAAGGCTAATTAATTGTTCAAAGCCTCATGAGGTGGGAGAGGGGGAAAGAGAAAGAATCCTGTTTTGGCAAGTAATCTGTGGCAGATACATCCCACAGGCAGACAGTTTATGCCCTGAAGCTTGGTCTGATTAGTGCGATCATTATCTCTGGCTAGCATGGCTAAAGATGTGAATAGTCATAAAATGATCCAAACTTTTCATTAGTACCCAGCCACAGTTAATCTCACACTGTGACCTTCTGGGGCGGGAGTTTTAACAGGTCATTTTCATGCTGTTCAGAAATCTTTCCATTTATGCTTCTAAAATTTCCTGCCCTTTAGTGTCAGCAACTGTCTTCATGTTTGGGATTAAAAGGGAGGATCAGTCTTCTGGGAAGCAATTGGTTTCAAAATGCAAACCACTAATATTTAGGGCAGCGCAAGTGCTGAAGATACAGAACATTGTAATTGCATCATTTGTTAAGAAAGCACTATTTGATAATAAAGCAAGACGCCCCTTAGCTCTCAAAAAGCTCTGTCCATTGAGCTGTGGAACATTTTTGCTACTTGTTTTCTAGGTACCACACATGAATAAGTTCATAAGACTTATTCATAAGACTGACCAAGGAGCCAACACAGTATGTTTCAAAGGTGACATGCTGTCTTCTTAGAGACTGTGTTTTTCCTTAGTGCTTCTATTAATATAAAGGAAAATAGAGTAGCATTGAAAAAAATACATAGTTGTTTCTTGTATTTGGACAAAAAAAGAGGAGAAAAATGTTCTTTAAGGAGATTCTCCTACAGCTTAGTCTATCTGTTCATGAGTAGCATGGGGCGAGGTGGAAATACTATATATTTTCGGTGGTACAGATCAGTTCTCTAATGCATCCACCACATTTTAGCTAGAAAGAGAAGAGGTGGGAAAGGACATTACTGTGACAAGACTGTAGAAACTAGCCTGGAAACCAAGGCAAAATGGAGTTACGTTGTTCTTCAGCACCAGTGACTGATCTCAAGATTTTGGTACTAAAAAATCCTAAGAGCCTGCTGAGCTGAAAGACCTAGATTTTTTCACTCTTTATCAGCTTCTGTATATGGCACTGAAGAGACAGTGCGTGCATTTCTGCAACCATATGTATCATTTAACATATCAATAGTACTGTTGGATAGCACAACTTGCCGCAACTTAGCTAGTCTTGTCCCCTTTAGGAAAAAATGGGATAAGCCATTCCACTAGGACTTTGTGTAGGTTTGCATGTGGGAAGGAAAGAAGGAAGGATGGAGGGAAGTCCTTGCTCATGGACTTCTCTTGAAAGTCCCTGCAGGAGTAGAATTTATCCCTGTGGCCTATTGTGTTCTCTAAGTTACTCCATCATTGTCTGTTGCCATTTATCACTTAGTTCTTAGACATTTGGAATCTTCAGGGTCTATAAATACAAAATCAGACTGCATAATAGTGATGTTGTTTTGAACTCTGTATTTTACTGCTAGATCTTCTTTAAGAATGACGGATAAAATCAGTAACTTGTGTTGTTATTTTTCAAAACTCTCTAAAATTGGAAGCCACCTCTGACTTATGATCAAGTACAGCAGAATGACACTGTACAACAGCTTAAGCTCATTAAAAAAAAAAAAAAAGGAAAGGCAGATATGCTGAATTAATGATTATTCACTGTTATAGTATCTATATATGTCAATCATAGACCAGGCCTCCCTTCTGCCAAGAGCAGTAAAATCACAAAAAAAGGACAGTATCTCTTTCTTAAAACTTAGAGTTTAAAATTTGTCTATATGGGATAATTTCTGAATAAGATGTATTTTAAAGTTCAGTAGCTACTGCAGAAAAATTTCCATATGGAATTCCTTTTTCTGAGGGCAGATAGATCATCCATATAAATTTGATTCTTACAATGTTATCAGATGAACAGAAAAAAGTCCCAGCTATTTTCCATTTCTCTAGTTTGCTCTTCACATTAGTAGATCACAAAAGTTTTATCTTTCTCCACTTGTTCAGTGGAGTGATTTTTCCAGCCATCTCCTTTTACATATTTTTTTCAGTTGCGTAATGGCATGTCAGCTGTTGCAAATGCTCTGGCTTTGCTTACAACACATCCTAGATATTTCCAGTTTCTATGTAGCATAACTTTAGAAAGAAAAGATTGCTGAACTGAGACTGATCTAGGAATTTGATTTAAATTAATTCCATTTAATCCCTGGTACTTTCCTATGGCATTTATTTTCAAAAACATTTAGACATCTGTCAGCACTTTTGGTAATTTCCATCTGTTACATCCATATAAGAAGGTAGAAATTACATAGTTTTGTAATTGAATTATAGATTTGGGATAACCAAATTTTGTTTAAATTATGGATGAAGTTGCTGCCTTGTCAACTTTGACTTTAATCTTTCAGAGGTATTTAATGGCTTGAGTGTTAGTGCCGCTGCATGTTAACTGACTCTCATCTCTTTTTCTCTCTCCTCTTCATTCCCTCTTTCCTTCACTAAAAAACCCAGGAAGTCTTTGTCTAAAAATATTATTTGAAATGGCTGTGTGTCCACAAAAAGCTGAATGTATTTTCAAAATGGTATTTGTCAAAAATTCCTCAGCGATCCCTGATTTTCTACAGTCACAAGAGCTATCGTGTATTCCTCCCATTATCTGGTTTAAGGAAAGCTAAAGAAAAGGAGCTGAAGACAATTACCAAAAATTATGAGGACTGGCTGCATTGTACAGAAATGCAGAAGCTCACAGGAAATCAATGAGACGATACTGGTCAATAATTTAGCAATGGTTTCAGTGTACCAACTGGCTAGCTTTTGTAGAGATTCTTACCCAACTGCAAACTGATATCTGGTCATTCAGGCTAATGATTCAAAGACAGAGTACTGTCAGCTATATAATTTCTTTGTGTACCATTGGATATGGAATTGGATATATATTATTCCTATTAGCTGATCAAATTGTCTAGGCTTGCAGCAAACTTACATGCATTCTGATCATGTCAGGTATATGCAAATGTTTGAAAATTTAATTGAACATTATATTTTATATGTATATATATATAATTATATATTATTGGCTCTTGTCTAAAAACTGCATCAGTTACTTTTGGCTACAGTTTACTATTTCCTCTGATGCGCAACATCTCTAGCAGTAGAGTGATATTACTAAGTAGAATCAGAGGGAAAAAGTCATGGTTTGGATTCCAGGTGCAGGTAGAGGTCTCCTTTTCCATTATGAAGCCGCTCAATCCCATTTAGCTTCTGAAATTAGGTATAGTCTCATGTTCAATGTGGCTTGGATAGGTGAGACTTTGATAACATTGCAAGTCCTATTATAGTGTCAGCACATGAATACCTTTTCACTGGTATGGTCTTTTGCAAGCATTTGCAAGCATTTTGCAAGCATTTGCAAGCAATGGTGAACCTGCCATTGATTATGATGGCAGCAGCCATCACTTCTGCTAGGTCTGTTATTATCTTTGAACGCCTTCAGAGCAAAAATTACCAGGAGCAAATACACCCATCTTTTATTCCAAAGAGGGTGCTGTGAGGACAGCTCGGAAGGCTGTAAGACAGTTATGTCTTCAGGCTGGCCACACTCTGTGTATCTTTGAGCAAACATGCCAGATGTATGACGGAGCATTTTTTTAGCTGTGTTTACAGCCAACATGTTATATTAGTGGTCTGCATCTTGTGCTGAATGTCTGTTTCTTAGAGTAGTTGCAAGGCCGGTACTGATCACTTATGCTGTTAAATGGGTAAGCCTAGGCAATCTGAAAAAAATCTTATACCATAAGGGATGAGGCACTATGTCTTCAGGGAAACATTTTGTGAAGCATTAAAACAGGAGGAAGACTGGTGATGCCTTTCCAGGATTCCATGGACTTATCTGTTCATGCACCTTTGAGTGGGGGAGCAGGAAAGGAATGAAGAAATAAAGATCATTCTCTGATTATATGCTGAACAGATCCTTAACTAATGTAAGTCATGTAGCTATGAATATTTGAATCATTTGAGAATCTGAAACTGTGTATTGCAGATTAGATGGTAAAGTGGAATTAATAGAGTTTGAACATATGTGGAGTACAATACCAAACTTCAGATCAATTTAGGGTTACAAGTCACGTTGGTTCAAATTTCAGTCTGAAATGCTTTTCAGCCTGCTGAAGAAGCCAGCCAAATTAAAATAAAATGTGAAATAGTACATTGATTTTGTGACTTCCAAGTTCTCCTCCAGTGTTCCCCAATTTGTGATATTGTAATATGCATGAAAACAACAGAGAAGTCTCAGAATGAGAAGCTTACTCTGTGCTTCTGCCTATGCCTGCCTGAAAATTTCTTGCATTTTCATCTGGGTTCTGATAATAGTACTTTTGAAAGTTACTACCATTTGTGGGTGCGATGTGAGCCATTCTTTATGCTTTGCTTGATAACTCTAGTTCATTTGGTATATTTCAGCTTTGAAAAATAGTCAGAAGTACTTGCCTACTTCATGGGAAAGCAAAATGCAAAGCCTGAAATGGCTCTTGCCATTCTGGTGTTAATCAAAATTAACTCACTGGAGTTACATGGTGGTGTCAAATTTATGTGTAGGGGTTATACATAGGAGTGTAATGGAAGGAACAGCTGCTTCTACTCTTCTTAATCATTGCATCAATGAGGTGCAGGGACAGTAGTTTTTCTTTTATAAATATTAAAAAAGCAGAGCAAACATAAGGTTAACATTACCTTTTTCGATCATTCCTGCTCCCAGTCATCAGGAGTTTAAGGATCTCCTACATGAAAGATTGCTCCCAGGCTGACATGTTTATTGCCTGATATGTGATCTGTCTTCCATTAATGTGTACATATTTTTTCAGACTGAGTTGTGCTCCTGACCTCTACATGTATGTTTCACTACTGAATTGTGTGCTATGTAGTACTATATGTCCTTAGACATAGACGTAGATAAGTCCTCAAAACACTTATAATTTAATTGGGAGGGCTCTAGTTTTTATGCTATAAAAGACTATGAATCCCCTGTTTACCTTCTCCACATTATTCATATCTATACAGACTTCTAGCATCTCTCCTCAGTCTTAAGTTTTCCAGCCTGAAGAGTCCCAATCTATTTATTCTTTTCTCCCATTGAAGTTGCATGATAGCTCTCACCATCCTTGCCAGCTTCTCTGTGCCTGTTATTGGTGTACTCTCCCTTTGTAGGTCATCCACCATTGGCATGCCTTAAAGCTCTAAACCTGGGTTTTAAAATCCTCAAAAAGAGCCTAGGAATTGTTGTGAAGGACTTAACATTTTTTTACTTAACTAGGCACTGGATTAGAGCAGAGATCCAGATCCTCAGTGCTATTAAAATGGGGACTCTTATTAAACTATCTTATCCTGACCTTTGTAGGAATGTAGTGTGACTCTCTTGGGGGATCTGCTAATATTATGTCATTTTTAAAATTTATGTAGGACAGAAAATACATTTAACTATGTGCATGTTTGCTGGAATTTTTGTGTTGGTAACCACTTGCTTCTGCTTCATATTCATGGATTTCCTTTCTTATCCTAAAAAAATCCTCTCTCATTTAAACACATATGTTGTTTCAAATATATTGAACCACTTGGCTTTCAGCACTTTCAGAAGATATTATTTTCCTCCTTGTCTTTTATTGCCTGAATTCAGCCCTTGTTAATATTAAAACAAATATCTTGGCACCAAATGCAGTCTCCCTGATCCCTGTTTTTTGTTAGCCACTGTTTGAAAACCTTGTTAGCTTAGTGTCGGGCACTCATTAAACTTTCAACTTACACATGCTGCCTCCCAGCTCTGACAGATCGTCTGTGCTGCAGCGTGTATGTGCGTGAGCATGTGTTTGTGTGCGTGTGTTTGAGCGTGTGACTTACTGACCTGTATGCAAGGCCAATAAAACTGTAAAAGAAATGCATACGCCCCTCACCCTGCAAATCCAGGGTGTAATTCCTCCCTTCCATCTGTGGTGTACAGAATCCAGCAGTGATCCCTTACAGGGCTCCATTCTGCTCTCAAACAATGGGCTGCTGTTCAGTCCATATTATCATGTATTACCTTAGCTGTGGAAACTCCTCATTACTAAGTTAATAAAATATTTTTCTTACTTCCCCCAAAATTTTTCACAACAAAAAGATGCATGTCTTTGCATTTGGAATGATCAATGTCTCTGCTTACGTATGCAGGTGGTCGCATGTTCATTGTTTTATTTTGTTTTGATTTTTTTTTAGTTTTTTTTAGCATGGCTGCAGGCAGCATAGGAGATGAGGGGGATTCTATTTTTCCAAAGGCTGGCCTTGGATATGCCAATAATTGCCTGGATTGCATATGTGGAAAAACACTGTCAAACAGCACAGCGGCTCTTTATTTTTTAATTGCAATGTGACATTTTAATGTTTTACTGTAATTACATATCCCTTCTCCCAACACTTGCCTGCTGTTCTGAAAAAAAAAAGAAAAAAAGAAAAAAAAAAGTCCTTAGAGAGCAATAAAAAAAATAGAGACACTTCTGTACAATACATCAGAACAAAAGGGAGAGGTTAAAATGCTTTCCTCCATCTCTGTCCTCCATGATCCTGCAACCGAACAGAGTGCATTTTAGCAAAAGGAAAGCATCAGGAATTTGAAATGTGTACATACAGGTCCTTCATTTCAGAGTAAATCAGCAGTGATGTCAGTGCTGCTACGCTGATTTACACCAGCTGGAAATGTTACCCATTGTTTGCTGGGGTTGTACTGGTGTACACCTGCTGAGGAGACAGGCTGTGAGACATCTCGAATATTAGTTCAGGCTTAGAGCACTGTTCTGATTCTGCTGTATCTGTTATGAATTAGGAATTAGTCCTATGAAATTAAGGGAGCTTGTAACAATATAAGGGAGGGTTGAATCGGGGCCCCTGCAATGTCTGCTAACTTGCTTGGCCTCTGAATTTGTTCCCCTTATGATTCATCCCTCAATAGCTACTTGTACTGCAAAATATCAATATTTACATTGGGATATGTTGCCTTTAAGCCCAACGTCTGATTACTTTTTGTGGTTTGTGCTTGAGCTGAGATTCAAGTCATGAGGGCTTCTCCCTCCCTCTTACTCACCTCCTCCCCATGGTGAAGAGGTTCAGATGGTTTCAGCTGCAAAAAAGAATCAACCAGCTTTTGATGGAAAAGTTTAAGGAGATTTTGGTGCTAGTTTATGAAATACACAGGACTCAGTCTGTCCTGTCCAGAGTAACTCTGTCTCCAGAATAATCCTAGTTCTGGCCTTCCAGGTAACATTTCAAACCAGTGACAGGAAGGTGGCAGATCAACAATCTCTGCTCAGACTGTGGCCAGCCAGGCTGTGAGGCCTGAGCATCGGCAATGATGTCCTTTGACTGAGCACCACCACCACGGCATATTGGCAGGTCAGGCCCAGATCCACAGTGGAAAGTGGAGGCCTGGGGATCTGAATGGTTGTAGGCCCCAAGCAGCAATCCGTGATCATCTGTAAAGTCTAGCTTAGGGCAAGGAATTGAATACAATGCTGGTTCAAGTCAGAGAATACTGTGACCCCTGTAGTTCCTTCAGCCCTCTTTTCAGCCCAGTTCTTTTTGTGCATTGCCTTCCTTTTTCACTCTATACAAATCTCCTCTTTGGAGATGGAATCTCTGTAGAGCTGGATCCCTCTCTTGCTCTCTGTATGTGCAGAGCATAGCACAGTAGAATCCAAGCCTGCTTGGGAGTTCCAGGTAGCACCCATATGTTACTACCAGTACCTTTGAGCAGGAAGTATGGGATGGCAGTAGTACATGAAGTGGGAAGAACAACATCCAGAATGCAAGAAGTCTGAGAAAGCTGCTTTTCCCTGGGTCTCTTTCTGGGTGTACCACCCAGATGTGGTCCTTTCTGACCCCTATGAGGTGTGAGAATCTGTTGCTTCAGAGTGATTGAACTGATTCACACGGCAGACATGGCTCCCACGCCACTGTCTAGCATCAGTATCTTTTAAAACCAGCCTTGTGTTTTGCCCGCATTACCTCCAGATGTGTGTGCTGGCTTACCTGCTTGTTGGAACCCTGTACTTTAATTCTGAGGTCACTTCAATTAATTGCTGTGTCAATGGATGACACAGATCAATAACAAGACCATACTTGAAATGTTATTTCATAATCTTGAGTAAGTAGTCATTCTGGGAAAGTGTTAATGACTCAAGATGAGGCCATATCTTACACGAATGAAATGATCTTTCCATGTGCTGACATGGCTGCAAATTTAGCCACAACATTTAAGAGAGTCAGGCATCCAGATGGGTCAAATCTTCTTAAATCCCATAGTAACAACAATGGATGTGTGCTCTATTTAAAGTAAAGGATGCTTTTTTAAAATTTTTTTTGAGAGGCATTATTTTTGTTCTTTATAGCTTTTTTGTTTAATAAGTGTAGAACAAAGCTTACACAGGCTGATCTTGCACAGCTTTCTGGATGCATCTTATTTCTGTGGAATTGAATAGCTTCATTATTTTTTTTCTTGTTTGTCAAGGTGTCTTTCTTTAGCTTCCATAGTCATATGAAATTTCATCTCTAGTTATTTTAAATAACATCCTGCTTTTCTGGGTGCAAAAGTATGTATAACACAGCTTGACACCATTGAACTTTGATAGCTCAAAGCTGAAAACCAAATCAATTAAGAAAAATTTTTGCATTTAATCACATTTTTTAAGACTGCCAGTGTTCAGTTTTAGGGTTACAAGCTCCTGACTCATGCTTTTAGCATGCTTGATTTGCCAGCAAAAAAGATGGCTCTGAAATGGAATTCTAGTTCTGGGAAATAATTTTGGGTCTTCAGAAGCTATTGTCCCAAAGTAACAGGAAACCTTCAGAGATTTAGAGTTAAGTTGTTTATACAGAATATTTTCATTTGACTAAATCAGCAAGTTCTGAGGAAAAACTTTGTTGGAGTACTTCTAGTCAGTTCTACTTTGCAGTATTACTCTTGACTTGAAATCCATCACTTTCTTTCGGAACATAAGTCACTTTTGGAAAAATCTCTTCTTGTGCCTTCTTCATTAATCTTCCAACTTTTGCCAGATGCTGCTTTTCTTTCCTGTGGAGCTTACTGTCTGTAAAGTGGAATAATGGATGTTTGCCTCACCAGCTGAGATCCACATTGCTGCCACAGAATTTCAAGAGAATCATTGCCATTGATGTCAATAATACCTGGTTCTAAATGAGTAAATTTGTTGTCCTCACTATCTGTTTGCTCCGTGTGTTACGCTAGCAGAAACTATTCCATTGCTTGTCACCAGCAGGAAGAAGTTAAGTTTTATAGACCTTTTGCAAGCTAGACTGTTTTCCAAACAAGAGAGAGAGAGGGAAATGAGGTAAGAGGAAAAAAGGGATGGGGCAGGGATTTCCTCTTTCCTGTTTTAGCTGTGACATAGAACAAAGCAGAATCCATCATCACTGTACCTCAGGTACAAACATCTGTTGTCACAGGAGAACAAGGAATGTAGGGGGTGGCACCTGTGACCTGACCTGGTGGTAGCACCCTCAGTCACAGAAATGGGGCATGCATATCAAATACACCAGTACTGCTGGAAGTGTGTTAATATAACAACCTACACAGGTTGCCTCAGAGAAACTAAGATGGAGTCTTTTGGAAGAGGTCTTTGGGCTATCTGTTTGTGTGCATACAAATTGGAATTCCTGTGTCTTATATTCAGTGGTGTTGACCCAAACCAGAAATGCTCTCAGAACTCTCAGCAGGGATTTTACTGCCTTTTGTCCACATTGTTTCAAATTATTGTATAGTAATAATACAAGTATAGAGAAATACCATACATATCCTAGTCAAGGAAGTTCACACCTTGGAGACTATATTAGAGGTTTGTGTAGTTCTGTGTTAGTATGGAGGTGAGTTAGATAACTCAGTAGGTTCTCCTGTCTGCAATTCCTATTTTTTGTTCCCAGAAATTCTGTAAGCTTACTGGAAGATATCCCTGTTATTCAAGTCCAGGGCAAATTCTGTGTCCTGTCCTTAAGTTTCCAAAAGGAACACTAAGAAGGAGAAACCATCTTTGTGGTGTTTGTAGTTCACAAATATGTTATCATCTTGACCTTTTAATCTGCCACTCATATACTCCGAGTGGTCTGCATTATGAATTGCATTTACTCACTTGGGCTGTTCAGCTTGTCTGAGTATAATTTAGCTGGTATTTTGAAGCACCTTGATACAACCTAAATCAGCAGTTTTGCTTTGAGATATTGAAGTTGTCTTTAGCTGAAAAGTTGCTGGGTAGAAACAGCGGGAATGAAGAGGGCTGTGACCTTGTTTCACTGTACCTGGAGTTCCTGTCTTGATCGTATGTCTCTCATGGATTGTGTTAGGTGACACCTCCTAACTAGCATTGCATAACAAGGTGAAATAATTTCCATTACTCTATCATTTGAGGTTAAAACTGAGGTAAAATATTTCCTTTTTAGGGGTTGGTGCCAATTCCATTTAGAACTCTGAATTTCTGTACTTACGTGTCAATTACCAAATTATCAGCATGACAACTGTGAGGATGCCTTCTCTGCACCTTTAAAGCTGCAGTGGGAAGTAAGTCATCAAGATTTGGGAGTGTTCTTGGCTGACTTTCCTGCAGAGGAATACACAGAGGAACATTCCAGCCATTATTGCTTTTCTTTTTCAAAGTGCTAGAAGTACTGAATCTTTGTGGAGTGCTGTTCACTGATGGAAATGTCCTAAGTATTGCTCTTCTGGACATCTATGACAAGGATCACATTTTGTCTCTCCTTTTCGTGTTCTTTCTAATGCCATTTTAAGGGGCCAGTATTGAGAGAACCTCCTTCTTCTGTCCCAGATAATCATGCCATTAGTGAATAATGTTTAAAGTAGTGATTTTTGTGGATATGAGCCTGTATTTTTCTGAATCAGCTGGATGCCTGATTTTCTAGCTTCCACTAGGCTGTCCAGTTGTAGGAAGAAGTTTGAAAGTATCACTGAATCTGACCCTCAAGACCATATTATTGGCCACAGGTGTCTCAATGAGGGGTACTAGCTGCTTGGTTTTCTCTAAATAACTGCTGACAGATGACCACTGTTACCATTACAATTTCTACTGCAGTAGCATTTAAAGCTATCCATCATGAACCAGTGTGCAGAACAAAGAGATTTCAACTCTACAGAGCAAAAAGATTTCAACTCCAAGAGCTTGAAAGCATTGAGTATGCCCTATAAGTATGCCTGTCTGTAGTCAAAGCTGTGGCTGCAACTTGTGTGAACACAGGTGAGTTAGCTTTCAGCTACATAGTTTGTTATCTTTGTAGTTCTTAATGCAGTAGCTGTAGCAGCGGGAGGGGAAGTGACATCTCCAAGATTATTTAAAGCCCTGGAGTCTGGGAAAAAAACCCAAACTGCTGAGTTTCTCTATAATGAATGCCCTGCCTACCAGGCTGCATATATACTGTCTGGTAATTCTACTAGGGTCAGATGCTTCAGTGATAAACACATAAGACCAACTGCATTTGATTTATACTACAGCTTTTGACACGGGTATTTCCCCTCTGTGACATCCAAAGAGTAGAAAATCCTAGTAGGCAGACACCATTAGCATCAGGGGAGTTACTGATGTGCAATCAACAGGCTTCTAAGCTTAATGATATCCTGATAATTGGCCCACTTCTGCAAGTGGCAAGACATACTAATACTCATCAGAACCAAAGGGAGTGATGGATATTGTATACTTTCTCTTAGTTGATAATATCTGCACTGCTTCATGTGTCAGAAGATGACAAAGGCTTGGTCTTCCCTGGGGCTTCTGACATGGCCGACGAAATGCCTGGCAGTTTTACATGGACTTAGTTATTCAGCAGTGGAAGCTGTGATCATGAGCTGGCTTCATCTGGTTTCAATCACCCGCTTCTCTCTCTCCCTCTCTCCCTCTCCCTCCCTCTCTCTCTGTCTCTCTCCTGAATGTTCCTATGTTCATGGAATATTTTTCCAACTGCTAAATGTGTTCCTTTGGCATAACCTTTCCAGCCCACAGCAGAAGGATTGCAGGGAAGAAAGAAGTGGCTTCATCAAAGTAGCTGTTTGAATCAATAAGGCGTTATCAACATTATGGGTAGCTTTTTGGCTGCCCTGGCAGCAAACTTTTTCTGTGTTTCTTGCAGAGAAGTGCATCTTGACCTTTCCCAGCTCTAGCCACTATGACATATAAAACGATCTGATCAATATCTTTAGAGTCCTTAGCTATCTAATATGACTCTATCTTGCTGGTGTGGAGTTAAAAGGGTGTTTGAAAAAAGAATGGAGTAGTGTTCTTCCAAGATATCACATTATAACTTTGCTTTGGGAAAGATATTTTTTTTTAGCGAGTAATAGTTGTGATGGAAAATAACTTCTCCTTTATCCTTCTTATACTTCTGTCACCAAGAATTTAAACAAATCTGTTCTTCATCCCATCCAGATAAAGTCACAAGCAGATTTCGGAATCACTGCATGTGTCAATAATCAAACAATATAGAGGCCAGGGGGCTGGTTTAACTTTAGCAGTTTTGTGCTGGGATTATTAAAATGCATGGTGATGTGTTTCACAAACGGGAGTATCAAAGCTCCCTCTTTTATGTGGAGGAAGCAATGGCACATGTGAGAACACTCTAACCAAAAACTGCATTTTAAATAGAAACAATTCCAATATAAAGGCAGTTTAATCTGTGTGTGTCTGCTGCGGGGTCCCTTACTGACTCCAGGAAATAAATGTGCTAAGTGGGTCACTTCTAACTTAGAAACAGAGGAACAAGATGATGTCAGTATATTCTGACAGATCCAAAATGAAACCCTTAGTTATTTCAAGGAAATTAAATGAGGACCTGAGTATACAAGAATGTGTACAATCAATTCCTTTAGGTGAGGGCTACTTTTTTTCCTTTGAGGAAATGGTATTCAAGAGCTGTTCCATGTGGACCGATCACCAGAGAGGGTGAGAGGCTTGCATTGTACTAATGGACAAGATGCAAAGGGACTTTTAATTGAATTGGGTCATTTCCCACTGGAGGCCAGATGGACTGCTGTATTGAGGAGGCTAAGACAGCCTAAGGGAACCACAGCAAAATACTTTCTGTGTCTATCTCAGCAATTGTAACGAAAGCTTGCTTGGTCTGGGTGGATTGTTTAGATCAGCTTTGCAAGTATCTTTCATTTAAGACAGCCATGACACAAAGTTGTCTCTTTAAGGTATAAACACCTCAGACTAAGAGTTAGAGGGAAGTGCTGTTGATTTTTGTGGTATATATATACATACATATATGTATGTATATAAATACTTGACCAAAAGGAACTACACACACAACTGAGCAAAATTCTAGCCAATTTGAGTATTGCAAGATAGATCAACAAAGACATTAGACTTCAAAGGCACTACACACTGTAGAATAAAGAATCCCCAGATAACAGCACCGTCAATTTGTAATCTCATGGGTGTCTATTGGTTCATACCTCATCACCAGTATTGCGAAAGATATAGCTAGAATAATTTTCATTTGAGAGGCAAAATCACGAATTCTGCTCCAAGTCCTTAAACAAGGAGGTCTCTAAAGCAGAGTTAAAAGAAAACAAAAACTACAGTAGAAGACAGTGGGAATAAAATGAATAGTTGGAAAACTAAGATGGGAGTTAAAAGTAGTATCAGCTGCAAGGCCTGGCATGCAGCTGTACCCAAATAATAGTTGAGGAAGGCCTCTTCCTGACATCAAACATCTGTTCTGTCTCACAGAGAACAGGGCCATGTGGAGATCAGTGTCAGGTGGAATAAAACAGAACAGAAAGTGCTTTCCTTAAAACACAGGTGGCAAAAGCTGTTTTCAGAGCTTGCTGAGCACAAGCCAAAAGCCTACTTTGTTCTGTGGAACAGATATTTCAGCTTATCAAGGCTTTGTTGAAAATGCATGTACAGACACTTGCACCGACTGGAGTATGCTATAGAATTAGTTTGGTTGGCTGGCATCTCTGTCGTGTCTCTGGCAGTGAGCAGCAGCTCTTTTGCAAAGCCATACCTACAAAATTGTTTCTTCTTTCCATTCTTACTTCCTTGTTTCCACACTCAGTTGTCCTAGCAAATTTTCTGAGAATGTCCTGCAGTTCTTGGTGTGTCAGTAAGCTGAACATCTATGTGATTATTTCTCCTTGTCCTGGTTTTGACTGAGATGGACTTAATTTTCTTTGTGGCTGCTGCAGTGCTGTGTTTTGGATTTGGTGTGAGAATGATGTTGATAATATACTGATAGTTCTAGTTGTTGTAAAGTAATGTTTCTTCTAAGTCAAGGACTAGTCAGTTTTTCAGGCCCTGTAGCAAGAAGGCTGGAGGAGCACAAGAAATCAGAAGGGGACACAGCCAGGACAGCTAACCTGAATTAGCCAAATTCCATACCATAGAATGTCATGCTGAGTATATAAGCTGGGGAAGAAGAAGGAAGGGGAGGATGCCCAGAGGGATAGCATTTGACTTCCCAAGTAACCATTATGTGTGATGGAGCCTTCTTTTCCTGGAGATGGCTGAACACCTGTCTGCCCGTGGGAAGTGGTGAGTGAATTCCTTGTTTTGCTTTGCTTGTGTGTGTGGCTTTTGCTTTACCTTTTAAACCGTCTCTATCTCAACCCACAAGTTTTCTTACTTTTGCTCTTCTGATTTTCTCCCTCATCCCAATGTGAGGGTAGTGAGCAAGTGGCTGTGTGGTGCTTAGTTGCTAGCTGGGGTTAAACCATGACACTCCTTGAGGCCTTTGTATAGTTTTCTGTGAACAGGTTACAATTGAGAGTGAACAAGCTGTCTGGTCCCCAGCCTATAACCAGGGGGGAGCCAACTATCCTGGTTAGAAAATACCGTCAATGTAAAAGAGAAGGTTTTGGTGTGGTTTATAGCCAAAACTTAAGAATCATGAATCACATTAAAGTGAAGAAATGAGAAATACTGTGCGTTTATGTGATACATAAGGTTTTGGTTGTCTCCTGCCCAGGAGCCAAGTTATGTCTGCAGTACATTGCAGTCAGCTAGGCTAGGGTGCAGGCCAGAGCTCAACAGCCTTCCAAGTCCACACCATCTAGGTACGGAGTGCCTGTAGCTCTGTGGATTTGCTAGTGTTCCCATGGAGCACAGGCTGTGTGCAAATACTGATCTTTTGTGAAAAAGTTTTAAGACTCCTTTAGGAAGGATATGGTGACACATTATCTGCTCACACTGGCTGAACAGTAAGAACAAATCTGGAATGGAGTTACCATGCTTCCTCCCAACTGCACGTGGGAGCTTGCACAGTGACACAGTGTAGACCCAAGTTCTGTCTGTCAGAAAATATTTATTCTCACAGAGGATGTAGGACAAGTTTGGGCTTGACTATATTTTCAGTCCTGCTGTAGCAATCTTAACAATGTTCTGAGTGTTACCCTGTATGCAAAATGTGGAGTGACAAAGTTACATCTTTCTCTCCCCTGTGCCTTGGCTTGTTTTGGAGAGTTCTTTTAATGTTGCAATAATAATGTGACTGTATGATCCTTTCTCCCTTTTTTTCTCTCTAGAGAGATTTCATGTTCCTTATGTGATGTAGGGAAGGCTGGACTTCTTGAGTGGAACTATGGTGCTTCCTGCTCCAAATACTCTGCTGGTCTGTTTTCTATGCTACTTAGGCCAATAAAGTCAGCCACTTTGCTCCTGTATATGTGCAGGTTTCTCATCCCAACAGCATCTGTTGCTGCTTGTCTGGAGCGTTTTAAAACTGGCTATGATTCCTGGGACTAAGCAAACAAGCTTTTGGGGTGGGAATCTAGCTCACATAGTGCTCACTAACCAAATATAAGGTCTTTGGTCATTTGAGTATAACTTTGGTATCAGTTAAGTATTTGGCCCAGTATCTTCTCAGAATATAGATCTGTCACTGTTAAACGGTTATCATTCCTCATGAATATCAGCTTGAGATCATATTCACTAGGGGCTTTTTAGGTTACAAGGGAATAGAAGCCTTGTAAAATGCATCTAAGATTGCAGGGTTAATTTTTAACCTGCTGTAGAATAAAGCAGTATAAAATCAATTTGGCCAAAGCCTACTTAAGTGGGTAATTAAGGTCACGATCAACCAAAATGGTTTCTGAAACCATTGCAGCTATAGATCATTACACTTCTCACTCAGCACAATGCAAAAAGACAGGCCCCAGCTAATGCTTTCATCTGGCTATCAATCATCATTACATTGTAAACTGCCAGGGTGAGAGAGGGCAAAGCTTTGAATTCAGACCTGATGGAAGTTCTATGACCTGGGGGCTTTCTTAAGCTAAAGGCTAATTAACCATAAAAGAGTCAAAGGTCTGCAAGTCTAACACATTAAATGATGTGCTTGCCTCTTTAGGTTCCATTGTATCAGTAAACATTAATTCTGTTAAGTGTGAACAAGTCTAAGGCAATCACTGCCTCCTCCCACTCCTCCTGCCTCCTTAATTTTATATCTTGGGATTTTCTCCATCTATGTGAAGTCAGATGGAGCTTGAGAACCATGCTCACACTGGAGAAATTCTGAGCAATGCAGGCTACATCTGGAAGAGGAATTCCTGACATTTTTCTTTCCTAATCAGCTTGGCCAAGCTAATCACATTAGCTTCAGAGTGTATTGGGTCATCATAATCCAGAATAAACAAGCTCAAAGTCTAAACAAGTGTGTTTGAGATTTCATAGACTGTGTGAGGCAGCTGTAAAACTACATGAATCTATAAAATAAATCTATGGATAAAAGTATAAAATTGAGAGGTAAAGGTAAAAATTGAATTTTAAAGGTAGCAATAGCACAATATGGGACAATGAAAATAGCAGTAGTTAGATAGGGCTATGTTCTGGAGAGTTTGAATGTTTTCTGAATAGTGTCTTGTTTCTTTAACAAAATCTTTTAGCCAGAAAGGGATAAAATTGTTATCGCACAGTACCTGCTTTTGAGGCCTCATTCAAAGGCCATTGAACTCAGTGAGAATTTATCCATGAACTCCCAGGAAACACTGGATCAATTGCAGGGATCCAATTTCCTGTATCCCAGGAAACAATATCAATTGCGTATACCAAAACTCAGGAGATGTGTATTTGCCATTGTTTTAATTATGTTGTTCAGGTGCCATGCCCCCCCTTCATTCTGTCTCTTTCTATGCTGTTGTGTTCCAACCCTTCACTTACAACAGTTTGTGGAGCCACTATATAAACCAGAACTAAAATAGGGTTAAAGTTTTCATCTTAATCCAACACATTTCAGTGATGCAATTGGCAATGCTGGAGGGAGAGAAAAAGAGTTAGCAGGTGCAGGGGAGGGCAGGAACTTCTTAAGTCAGCTTTGGCACCAGAGAAAGTGTTTATCTAAGAACATCCTGAGTCTCTCATTGATTTGTCATTAGCGTTTAGCAAGTTCAAGTTCCTGAGGTTGCAGTCCCATTTTACAAATCCTTTCATAGCTGAGTGTAAGGGGTTCCTGTTCCTGTCCCTGCCAAGCCTGCCTACATCCGTCAGCTGCTTGTTCTTGCCACCTGCTAGACATCACAGCCCTTTGGTCATACCAGTGAAATTGTTTTTCTAACTGTGATCTAAAGAGGTTTAAGAAATTACCTGTTTAATAAAAGCACAACAATAAAAGAAAAATCTCTGCTCTTTCCTCCCTAAAATGGGATAAAAGAACCTCATATCACTCCAGGTATGTTGGCTGTGCTAGATTTTTCCCTGGTGAGAACAAGAGGGGAAAATACTTTATGAATGCTACTTAATAAAGGATCTTCACAATATGCAAGTAGAGGGTTCTTTACTGTCACCTACCTTGATCACTTACCTAAGCCAGTTCAGAGTATTTTAGAATATTAGTGAGTTTAAGAGTACAGCTACCTTTAGATGAATGTGAATATATTATAGCTCAAGCACATCATTTTGCCCACAACACTTGACTTTTTTGAACTGCAAAATATAGTAAGCATATGCATTAATTATCAATAAAGTTCATCAGTATGCCGTCAGAGTACTACAACAGAGTGCAGACTACATTAGTAATGTGATCATAGTGATGAAGACATAATGATACAACAGGCATAGTTTGCAGGGATAAGTAATATTTCTATCAGTTTCAGAGAACTGAAAAAATTTCATTATCAGGTCTCTGTACACCAGCAGTCAAGCTACGTTATTGCACAACAGTCTCTCAAAGTAAGTGTAAAGTGTGTTAGCGCTTGATTTGAGATCTTGTTAGAAAGGTCCTTCCTGTGCTAGGAAAAAATATTGATGTGTCAAGAGCTTTATGGGCTTTGGACTGCTACAGGTAACATTTTTTGAGAAGCCCAAAAATTATATCCCAACCATTTAGAGTCAATTAAAGATGCCACAATTCCACAATTCCAGTTTCAGGAATGTTAGTTCTGTGTTTTTGCTTCAGTTCCACTGTGGCTTACCACATTGTAGCTTTGGTCAAAAGAATTATTTCTTTTTTGCTTCTCCAAAAGTGTATGTCTAAAATTCAAGCTATTACCTCTCTCTGATGGGATTGTTGATCTATTTCATATGAGTGTTCTGATACAGCATACATGGCTTTCTCCAAGGCTTTTGACCTAGTACTGGTTGGCTTTGGCTGCATTCCAGAGTAGGTGTTCTTGTGATGTCCTATCACCTGGCCCCGTCCACTCCTAATCCTCTGATAATCAGATCAGAGCACCTAGTGAAATGCATGGAGGTTCCCTTCTTGCTCATGTATCTTTCTTTCCACAAGATGCAGATGGAGACCAGAGCTGAAGGGTCTTTTTGCACAGATTGGTATTGTTTGGAATCAAAAGTAGGTATTAAAATGTGTATCATCAACAAATCTCATTATTTGTTAATAGATGCTAGGGGGGATCCCCACAGACTGCTTTTTGCTCCAATATAAATTCATATTTTCGTCAATAAACCAAATAATAAAATCATTTAAAATGATGATTTTGTAATAAAGATTAATGAAATAGTAAACAAGGAAAAAGTTTCTGTCATGGAGTGATTGGAATCATCTGGGTATATGCTCTTCCAACAAGCTGAGTTTTAAGACTGCTGACTAAGAAGGCAAGGTATTCCCACATGCTGTGAGACTCTGTCTTGGAAATTCAGAGGAGTGAGATGCTGTTATAAATAACCATCCCAGCAAGAGCTTTTAGTGCAGTACTGAAAGTAAGAGCGACAATATGATCTTGTAAAGGGGTAGAAAGGCCATGAAATGGAAATATCGAAGAGTGATAGAGAAGTCATTTTGCTTTTGTACATGCAATTGATGAGATCAGTTCTGGTGTCCCCATTTCCAAGGAGAATGTGTAAGAAAGATTATTGGGAGGCAAGCTTGTATGTGAGGTTTGAAAGTTACAGTGCTCAGACATGTAAGAAAAGTTGCCAGATCCTCTGCCTGTTTTCCAGAGATGTCCTAGGTAATATGAAATGTCAGATTAGATGACCCAATGGCTTCTTAAGGACTCAGGTCCTGTGAAACAACTGCTACTTGCCCTTTGCTTTACCATATATATATGCAAGATTGGACTACCCACATTCTAACTCCAGCATGATGGTGCTGCAACCCAACTGACTTCAGAAGAGTCAGACTGGTGTCAGCCTGGAGTAATGCAGTGGCGGGCTAAACAGTTTGTACAGAATTTTTAGGATACCTCAGGATAAAAGGTGCTATATAAATCTGGGTCACTTTTATTAAATGCCTTGCAAATAATTTATAATGCCTTTAAATATCAGAACAGCCATACCACATCAATAACCCCTGCACATGTGTTTACTTTATTTTAGTTTGCCACAGTTCACTATAAATGGCTTAGATATGTTCAGTAATTCAGTTATAATGAAATGTGCAAGCCTTCAATAAACATATGTGTTACAACTGGCCTCTGATGTAAATGCTTTGCCAATTATACGTACATTAGTGATGACTGTAGCAGGCTTATAAATACTCTTTGTAATTCTTTGGCCTCTATTCTCCCCTCCCTTACATAAGTTTTATACAAATTTTAAGGCCAGGAGGGACCATTAGATCATCTAGCCTGACTGCTGGTGTGACAGGCTAGAGAATCCCATCTGGTTACTTAAGCAATCAGTCCAAGAAGCTTTTTGCTTGGTTCAAGTGTATCTTCCGGTCTGCATGTCTGTAAATCTTAAGGTGAAGATCTTAAGACATGAAAAATCAATTAGTGGCCTCATAAGTTTGCTCCAGTTGTTAACCATCCTCACAGTGTGTCTTGTCTTCTTCCTCTACTGTATTCTACATTACTACTTCAAACACAGCAGAAGGTTGGTGAGGAGAGCATCACCTTAGTTTTGAGCCTCATCCCAGATCTTTTCAGACTGTAATCTATGTGAAGTTCGGAGGGGAGGAAAAACAAAAAAAAAAAAAAAAAAAAAAGCTTGAATTAATTCTTGCTAACCTTTTTTCAACAGACCTCCAGATGTTCTTTCTGTTTTCTTTCCCATGATGGATACATTCTTTGCAGAGAAGCTGTGTGAGAGCCATATGCTATTTCAAATTCATTTTCAGCCTTTGAGCACATTACTGAAAGAACTCCTCAGAACTGTAAGGCTTACAGATAAAGAAAAGAGGCCAGATTTTCAAGGGCCAGGCACCTCTGTAGGTATATACACAAAATCAATATTGTGTTGAGTTTTTCCAAGAAACTGTGTGTAAAGGTTGGTAAATAGGACCTGAAGACCTTGAAACATCTTGCTTTGTGTGGGTGTGTCTTTTGGAAAATACAGCTCTACTCTGATTCGTGTGATGCTTGCCAATTCTTTGTACAGACTCACTGGAAAGGAGTAAATATTTTCCCTTTCTGCCCACCACCATACAGGTTTCTTACAATCATCATGTACATTTCATTGGACACTTTACCAGATTGCCAGCACAAGCCTCTTTACACTCCCGTTCAGCACTGTCAGAAAGTCGACAGTTTCTAACAGGATGGTTTTATTATCTGCCAAATGTACAGACATTTCATTGTACGGGAGTGAAGGAGGGAGAAGATGGAGAGTCTGGGTCTAAATGTGGTTTCATGTTTTAGGAGATCTTATTTTGCTCAGATTGATTCTGCAGTCTGTAAGGGTAAGTACAAGTGCAGCATATACATTAGAAGCAGGCAGAGGAACAAGTGGCAGGCAGGAGGAGCACAGCTGGTAGATGGTTCCTTGGAGCGTAGTACCAGAGCAAGGCACAGTGTCAGGGAATTGCAGTCAGATAATTTAGGCAGAAAGTAGTCATGAAAGAGAACCCATAATAGTTAATTATTATGTTAATGAAAACACAAAGGTAGGAGAAGTCTGTATTCTCCTGACAGATAGTGAGTGCAGATCAGACATGAATCCACAGGAAAACATTGAAACCTCTTTAGAATAAAAATGCAAAGTTGAGACAGTGTGCATTTTTAATTGCTCTATTAGCACAAAATAAAAATGCACATAAACTTTAGTGCTTTTAATATTACACTTAGGAATGTTTACTTGCTGAAGGTAAAGTGCTTTGAGAAGGAAAGCATACTTCCTCACAGGGGCTGCTTCCCATAATTGGAGTATGACTGTTTAAATTGTAGCTCAGAAGAAATATTTTGATTCTGTGGGGCACCACCAGCTCAGCAACAGTGCTGCCTTTCACATCCACTTCTTAAGCGTAACAGATCATTTAGACCCTGGGTTGGCTAGGCTCACATAAACCACGTTTACAAAGAGTTATAAAAGCTTGGCTTTCCTCCTCCCTTCTCCCCCACATTCCAATTTTCCCCCTTATAATTTTACCACAAGGCAATGCGGTCAAGCTTTTCTTGGATCATATGAATCTAGATCAATAAATATCAGTTGCAGAATGGGAATCTATGCACAGGCATGTGCTGGAAGGATGAAATGGTTGTGTTAGTTTAAAGGAACCTCAAAGTTTGTTTTGTTCTCTATTTGCAGGGCATAATGCCTATGTTATATAGGTACCAAGCTGAAGCTGGAGTGGAAGAAGAAAATTCCTTCTGAAAAAGCAGCAATTCTGGAATGTACTGTGGAGACTCAGATTGTTTTTCAGCTCTAGAAGCATATATGGTGAGCAAAATGATATTATCTCTGGCTGGATAAAGGTACTTACACATTAGGAAATAACCTGCATTTCAGCTGTGATCAAATAGTTATTGTCTATAGATAGATACAAAGCATCTTATGGGAACAAGATGTTTGGTTCAACAACAGGCTCTTGTAATCATTAAGGCAATTCTTTCATTTTGACAGTGCTTAACCATGAGTCAGCGTCTACCAGGGGCCTCGCCCTCTCCCCCCCTCATATCCCACTTGCAAAAGATAATTGATTGTATTAGCTTTAATGTGAGATTCAGAGTGAAATTCAACCATTTGCAGAGCAACACTACAAAGGTTAAACATTGATTAGCAGAGAGCCTGCAGGACTCAAATGCTGCACAGCACTTATGCTGACCCTCTACCTTATCTCAAACACAGGAATTAAGTTCAGCGAACTTTACATCAAGTCTGTGCTCTGTGTAGTTTATGAAGCAACTGGGCTTAGATCATGATTCTGCCACGAAACTGAGCATCACTCTGTTCTGGAACAGTATTCCTAATCAGAATATCAGTTTCTCTGAAATGGATTTGGATCTTTGCACAGAAGTTCCTACTGAAGTACAGCATAATTAGTTGTCCTCTTGACTGTATAATGGTGCAGGAATTGTCACAATGAGACCAAAGGCAAAGGGTGTAGTCAAAGGCATTGCACCTTTCCAATTGCAGTTAACTCCTATGAAGATACAGTCTTTCTTGTCATAACTAACGCAGAAAGTTGAACTGGAATTGTATAGAAGTATGCTGAATCAGCATGATGGTGGCCGTCTCTGAAACTTGCTAAGGATATGACTTAGCATCAGTTGTTGTAAAGGCAGTTGTTTCTTGTATGAGAAAGTGTTAATTCTGTCATGTTTTTCTTTGAAGGAAACAAGGTACAAGATTTATCAGACAGGAATCATGACAATGAGATTTTACTTAGCCATTTCCTGCAGGCCTGTTGCATGATTCTAAGCAGTAACTTCCCTGCTTTGGGCAGCCATCTCTTAATTTGGAAATGAAGAAGTGCTGATTCCCAGCATGATTTATTTTTTTTAAGTTAGAAGGGATCATTACATTTATCTCACCAAACTTCATGCATAAAGCAACCATAGAATTTCAGCTAGACTTTTCACTCTCTTACAAAGTGTTGTGCAGTCTCTGTCCAGATGCAGCTGTATTCATGATGAAGCGAGTGGGCTGCACACTGATACAGCTTCTTTTCATTCATATGGCAAGAAGCAACATACCATGTATGCTTAGAGACAAAAGGATAAGTAGTTTTTTTTTAGCTTGTCTGACATATCTCTCCCACAAGGTATGACACACAAAAGTAATTGTGCAATTTCTCATATAGAAGAGCAATATCTCATTTGTCAGGAATGACTTTTTCATGAAAAGGCTCTTTTCATTAATTAACAATCTTTAGTCACATAAAAATACTATCAAAAAGTATTTTCTCCCATTTGTTAACTTCATTGGGAGTAAGAATACTCTTGCTTAAACTGAAGATAAATAATAAATACATAATCATGTAAGATTTCTATTTGTATGCACACATTCATAGCTTTCTATGTGCATAATCACATATATATCTGTATCAGAGTACCAGATCAAGTCAGAGGTAAGTGTCTTTTGGTCTCACACACATTTTCAAAACCTGAGAATTTTGCACTGCACAGTAAAACTGAGTAAAACATATATCATCCTAACCAAGACCAGATTAGATCTTTAGTACCCAGCCCTTATGATTTACCACAATGTGTGTGTAAATTAGAACTTAGATGTGCAGCCAGAGTAGGTGCCTTCAATAAAGCTACTAGTTCTGTCCCAGTAATAGTGACCTTTAGTATATCAGGTTCCCTACATTCTAGGACACTGTACCTTGATGAAGCAGAATTGAGAAATTGTGTGCTGCAGCAGTACAGCACGTCTGGCTTTCAGTTCCATAGGCACATGACAACGTGTTGCTAGTAGCGAAGTCAATAGTTACATGTTGCTAAATCTCATATGGGAGTACCTTGCTTTTTAATTAAGTCCAAAAGAAGCCTTTTTTAAAAAAAGCTTCAACTGAGCATAATTTACATTTCATTGTCTATTAGCAAAGGCTTTTAAGTGTTTTTATTCTTCTGATATCATATGAAAACACCAGAGCTTGAATAAAGGATTACAGAAGAAAAATGGCCTTAAATTAATTTCAAAATGGATTAACATCCATCTCCTTCTCTGTTCTGCTTATGCAATAGAGCAGGAAAACAGTCCTTATTACTGTTTTCAGCCAGTGTGGGGAAGTCCTCATCATGCATGGGCCCAGTGCAAACCCTCCTGCACCTCATTTCTATGGTCCCCACTGCAGAGAATGTAGCAACAGTGAGGAGGCTCAGACCCAGCATAGAGGAGTCTGACCAACACAAAGGGAGTTTGCTGGAGACCAGAAAATGCATGTCATACCAGCTAGTAGGCAGGTTTCTCTTGAGTTTGGTCCAAACACAGGTTGGTAGATCCCAGCTGCACCCAGTTAGAAGCATCATATTTACTTATAAATCAAGGACCTCCAAACATTCTCCAAATGTTAATAAGTTAAGCATTTGCCATACTTTCCTGTGGTGTAAGTAAATATTAATAGATATATTTTACAAATGGGCAGATCTGAGTTCCCTGAAAATACTTTGGAAACCTAGAACCAGGACCATCAGAGCTGAGAAGGGACCTTGGGATTTGTGATAGTGTGCTGCAGGTATTGGCTATTTTACAGCCTTGCCAGAATCCAACAGCAGCAGTATGAGAGGTGTTCCCTCAATCTCTGAGCCAGCCTCTGAGTAATTCCTTTTTTTCTCTAGCTACATCTGTGAAAGGAAAGTGCCTGTTCTCTCCATCAGATAAAAATAACAGTGTCAGGAGGGTGGGGTTAGAGTATCCTATTCCTCAGCTCTGTCAGTCAAGGTAGTACTTGGTAAAAGACATGGAAGAAATAAGACACTATGAACAAGAAAAGCACGCTCAAATCTGACAGTGTCAATCCCAGAATACAGGGAAATTTGTGCAAAGCACAGTCTGTTTATAGTTATATATATAGTTGTAAGTTATATATATAGTTATAAACTAGTAACCAGAAGAGCCATGGTAGGGAAAGTTCCAAGGAGCAGTTCCGATAATAGGCAAAACAAATGGAGTTGCTTTGCCTTGTTTGCATTTGACTTGAGATTCAGTGGGAAGGATTATCTGTGCACAATTCCATTTTGAGATGTACAAAACCACTCAGGAGCTTCTACCAGCTGAGATCAATATAAGAAACCAGGGCAAAGATAAGTCAAGAGAGTACAAACAGGTCAAAGGTTAAGAACTCGCATTTTTGCCATTTGTAATCTTGCACTGTTGTTACTAACAGAACCTGTAATTGCTACAGTTACAAGCTCATGGGCAGCAGTAGTACAGATTGAGGGTGCTCAACGTTTCCAGAAGACAATCTTTAGAAACGTCATTACCCTATGTCAGGCTTTCCTGTCATTTTGTTTCAGGAATGTGTATGTTTATACCAACACGTACATGGACACTCCTGCAGTCCCTGAAGATGACATTTCGCTGGATAAAGTCCTCATTAAACATAAATTGAGCTATTTCTATTGACTTATTTACAGCAAGTAAGGTCTGATTAAGATTGATCCAAAGAAAAACCTGATCCACCTGATCAAGATAGGCCATTTCTAACAGTCTAGTGTAGCTGAATTGTAAATTTGGGGATTACCACAGACATCAGTAAGTGAAATGCCTGGCTTGTGTTAAGAGTCTATGGATTTAAAGTGGCTGAGTTATGTTTAGTAAAATATCACAATTTGTGAAGTGCATTTAAGTTAGAAAACGTAACCCAAACAGAGATGTATTTTTGACTCAGAATTATCAATGAATTTTCTTTCAGCCGTGTGCGTTTCACAGGTGCATATATACAGTCAACAAATTCATAAACAGGGATGTAGCCTGTTTTAATTCACTGACTAGCACTTTGAGTCAATTCTGACGCATGTGTTGCCATGAATTAAAAACCACCAAATTTTAAGAATGGTGAATCTGAAGACTGGATGAGGGTAAGCTGCAACCCAGGAACAGGGAAATGACTTAATTTGAACTACGTGGCAGTTCACTGGCTGGCATCAGAACAGTGCAGTGATCAAACTTTTGGGATACTGTGGCTTTCTGTTTTCATCTGTTAATATGTCTATATTTCTGTGCAGATGTAATGCTGTATTACAGTAGCACTCTAGGAGCCACAGTTAAAACTCAGACCCTAATGATAAGAAGTATTTTAGAAAAATAAAATTATAGGAACAGTCCATACTCTGCAGAGCTTACTGTCTATAACCCCAGTTGTACAGCCTGTGGTAACCTTCAATACCCCACTGACATCAACTGGGAAAATTAAAAACGTGCTAGCTCTCACTGCAGTCCGTCTTACCTAAACCCTTATGTAAGTTAAACAGAGGGGCCACGTATTTTGCTGAGTAGATACAGCAAGCTGAACTAGGACCCCAGAGATGGTTACATAGGTCACTTGTTCAGGATTGTACCAAACCCTTTTCCTGCCCCATAATGATCAAGTAACCTTCTTGTGGCAACCACAGTAATTCCCTGCAGGGGGCAGGGATATTAAGAAAGTATGTTTAGAGACTCTTAATGTAATTTAGCAGCAGGAAACCAGGAAGGAGTGCCAGAACCATGTGAATAGCCAGTTCTTTGTGCAGCAATTGCAAATGCTCCACCTAGGCCACAACAGGGCAATTGCTGCTTCATTTGAATTTACTGCTAAGAACTGTTTGCCTAGAGAAGTATGTTCCACACCTGATTAAAGGCTTTTCATTTACATGTGACTTACGTAATAATAAATCTACAGTTTCAAGTGTGATTAATGAAAATTAGTATTTTATTCATTGGAAACTCTTGCTGGACTTTCCAATTATTTGCATATTTAAGCTCTGTAACAATTCCAAGCCAAAAATATTTCTCTCCTAAGGCCAAGTACATCTGCTAGGTGACAGTATTGTCAACACCTCTTAGTGCTGAATGTAGTGCATAGCAATTTTTTGCACCTGAATACTGTGGAAGTGTCCTCATGATAGTTCTGTGGTTAAACCAGCCATAACAATTGTCATTGTAATAAACAATTCACCTAGACTAAGTCAGTAAGCAGTAAACTCTAGTAACTACTTAAACATAGTGAAGAGATGGTATCTGTATTGAAGAGCTCGTGTTAAGGGTATGATCTAGGCCAGGGATATCCAAAGGTACAGAGAGAAAAAGTCACTTGTCTCAGGTCATGCTGCTATTCAGTGGCTGGTTCACTCCTTAGTGAAAGTACCGCAGCCATTTAATCATGTTGTTTCCACTCTTTTATTATATCAGTTACATGAATATAATAACAATATTTAGTTACAGAAGATTAATGAAGTAGTTTAGGTAGCAAGAACCAAATAACTGCATGGTTAAAAAAACCCCAAACCAAAACCAAACCAAAACCACCAATCTTCACTGTGTCCTTAAAAACCAGTTAAAAATATCAAGATAAATTTATCCCTCTGTTGCCCTCAAAGAAAAGACATCAGGGATGAATTTGGCCCCATTTTATTCAATTTGTCCTCAATTTGCTAAGCTCATTAATTTTCTCTTGTTTTACTCTCTGCTAACTGAGAAACAACAGCCCCTTTGCAATAGGCATTAGAAGCAGGAAATCTCGGGGTATGTTTCTAATTGCCAGACTTTCTTTGCCTCTTTCTGCTGTTCCTGTTCTTAAGGAAGCATGAGGGGTTGGCGTGAGCATGAGGTACCACTAGGGAAACAGAAAAGAGTATCAAGGTCAGGGTGAAAACCACACAAGAAGCAGGAAGAGATGCTTGCAGTTAGGTTCATGACCTTTGTATTTTTTTCTAATTGTCCAGGAGAGGGAGGAAGGGGGAGCAGAGAAGGAGAGATAGGAAGTTAACATTAGAGCAGATGTGTGCATAACCCCTGCTAGAAAACATCAGAGAGTTGTGAATGTTTCATTGAAACAGCTAAAAGTTGTAGGGTTCTTAGCACTGAACATCTGGGAAAATCAGAGGTGTGTCTGGTCTTTGTTCCCAGGCAGCTGAGGTAGTTCCACCAGGTAAAGGTCAGTCTGGGTTTCAAAAGGAGAACTGAACCATAGAAAAGACTTGAAACATGTTTGGTTATTAAAAAAACAACAAAACCCCCAAACATTAAAAAATATTTTTAAAGCCAAACAATACCGTTCATAATTGGCAAAACTGAAGTTCTTACAAAATACAGTTATTTAAGATGTTCATAAAAACTGGCAGGAACTAGGCTTAGTGAGTCTTCAAATTCTCATTAAGATAGTTGCATTCTTCATTGGTTCTCTTTGTGTTCTGACTTGAATATAGTAATGTGCATGTCCTGCTCCACAAATACACAAATGGAAAACTGTGACCAGGTCAGAGTACCCGTTAATTTTGTCCAGGCTTGCTGAAGTCTCAAACATTTCAATTTAGGCACATTCCTGAATAAGATAGAATCTTTCTTTCCAGTGCCTTGGGGAACAGTTTTAGTGCATCACCGCAGACTGAGAGGGTAAAAATCTGTTACAAAATACAAGCACAGTTTTTGCCTTATTTCATTACATATGGAAAGGCATAGTGTTTTTCAATACTCTTGTCTGCAGACAAGACTATAAAACTCAGTGACTTTGAGGCAGTGGGTGATGGATCACTGCAACTGAAAGATGCTTGGTAGAATGAATACTCTATAAAACCTCTGATGGCTTTCAATGAGGTTGGAAGAAATGATGAGTCTTTTTGTGTGGTGCACCAGTTAATAAAAGTTGGTACACTGGGTGTGTAGGTGGTCTTCTCCACCTCCGTGTAACACTGCCTATTGCATTGTCACCTGCATTATACTCTGAGCCACACTTCCTGTTTCAGTAAAAAACAATAAGAAGCTACAAAGTAATCTTCAGCCAAGTATAAAGCCAACTCTGGAAATTATAGTGACTTAGTTTTTCTGACCACAATTAGCAGAAAAAGAGTAAATATTGGTATTCTGACTATGAGTAGCTGTTCACCTACGAGCTTATTTTATGTGCAGTCAAGATACTCCAGAATTTAAATGGCTTTTCAGACTCTGTGTGTGATATCCTCTGATCTTTCACACACAAAAAAGATTTTAGAGGTCTGTTTCCAAGACTTTGTATCTTGTAATACCCAAGACGATGACTCTTCTGTGTGTCAGGGAGCTCACAATAGTCATCTACTGATAAAAAGAAGAAGTTGATTTCTTGGGGATTACAGGTTATGTGCGGATGAGATGCTATCACCATCTCTGGGGAGTCAGGCGATTTGACCAAGCCTCATTTGCCTTTCTCCTATGTGACATTGGAGGCATACTAGTGAAAATCAGTTTCGTGTATAGCAATAATAAGGCATTACTGTCTCTACTGGATGATTGGAAGACATGAGAATATCACCAAATGTACCTGCAATGAGTAGTTACCAGTACTAATTGAAGTTTGCTGTAATTGGATGCTGAAAACAGGAAAAAATTGTTCTATTGAATGGAAATAAGGTGGGAAAAGTAGTTTTATTTTTGGTAAGCGTTCATGATTCTGTCTGAGTTATTGCATGGTGGTGAGCTTTCTGGGGAGAGCTAGTGTCAAGACACCTTTTGTAAACCAAGCGGATGATGTCCAGGTGGTTTTTTTCTGTTGACATCAGAGAAGCCAGCAGCCTAGCTGGTGGATGTCTTCAAGCTCCTTATTCATTCATCAAAGAAAGTAATGCTGCATCTGAGCTTGCAGAAAAAAAAATTATGAAGCACTCCCCAAAACAGTAGTTAGCTGTGAAGATCAGAATGTGATCTGCAAACAGAGGGGAGTGAACCAGCACTTGCAGTATAGTGTCATTTTAGATACTTAGAGAAGGGTCAAGATTAAAACAATTGTAGGAGGAGCTGTCTTATTCTGTGAGAGCCTTGCTTGATATCTACAGATACTGATGATCCATTATTGTTTCCTTTGCAAGTTTATTCTTTGCCCATTTCCTGACTTCTGGCAACGTTATTTGTTTATGCAGCTGGCTTAGTTCTTCCATTTGCTGTACACCTTTGAATATTTAAAATTTTGTTCCAGTGCAGAATACAAAAACATTTGTGAAATGTCAGAACTGATCTGGAAAGGGGATTTTTGTTGCCTCATTAAAGGCCAATTTTCATGCTTCCTGTTCTAGACTACTGCCTTCAACTTGCATTCAGAAATCCCGTCGTCAATGTTCATGTAGATTCAGGGAAGAATGTGTCTGCTGAAAAATTAAGTACTGTAATTATCAGTTGAGAGGAGCTTAATTAATTTTTAATGATAAAGGATCAGGATCTGTAAACAGAGAGGAGTTACCTATGAGCATCTGCATAAAGCTGTTAAGTACTGAACCAAAGGCACAAGCATTGGGATAAAGACTTTTTTTTTTTTTTCCTTTTGACTCTAGCCTGAAAATCATTATATTCTTGAGAATCAGAAGAAGAAATGATGCCTTCTAGAAATCTCTTTTAACAGTAAAGGGAACATGTTCAAGTGCTCAGGAGCCATGTCTACATTTGGGAAACTTTCACACATTGCCTTTTTTGCTAATGGTGCCTGAGACTAGCAAAGCTAACAATAAAAATGGTCCCTGTAGGTTTAATCTACTAGTAAAGTAAACAGTGCCAGGAAGCATTCCTTAGCACTGGAACTCAATTCTCTGTGCTATTAGGTTGTTGGAAAAGTTCCTGGCAGAGTTTCACTTCCATTACCTGGAAATCTCCTACACAATCCACGGGCATGGTTCAGGAGTTAGCAGTTTATGATAGCGTTACTATGTGGCCACCCTGCTACAAGTTAAGTGCAAGTAACAGCATGGAAGAGGACTGTTCCATGCTAGTTGACATTAGTACCAGAGAACACGCTCAGGTACATAATGGCTCTTTCAGACAAGGCACACACTGGCTTAAATAAATCTCAATATCAGTAAATAATAGCTTGTTTACCTGAATGCTTTTGGGGAAATTAACTGTGTTTACAGTTCTAGAGATCAGGCTGGCAAAGCACTTTTGAAAGAGCAAAGAGGACCATGGTCTGAGTCATTGTGAGGTCCCCACCAACAGCTTTCACTGGCTTGCTACCTGACCTTGCCTATGTCCTTCAGGGCCTATAAGATAATTTTCTTGTGATGAGAACACTGCTGAGATACTCTGAATTCACATTTCTAAAGATGGAAGTTCTTGTTTACCCACAGAGCACTTACAGTATAGGAGGAAATGCCAGCATTTTCTCTACAGAGCCTTGCCAGTGTGACTTAGTCTTGAACTGGAATGACAGCTTCTAGAGTAATAAAGCCCAATTTAGTTTCCATGACTAATTCACTGGCAAGCACTTGATAGAGGACTATCAACTATACTACCTAAAATGATGATGTTTTTTCACAGTTGGAAACTCGGCATCTGATGCAGAAGTTCATCTAAGAGAAAGCCACCTCCAGCCAAAGCCTCATCCTGGCTTGTGATCACCCTTAATCAGGACTGAACTGTGTTCCACTGCCAGTCTTATAGTTATCATGTTGCCTCAGAGTATTGGAATTGACATAAAATGAAGGTCCATAGCATCCTTTCTGGCACTGTAACAAATCATTAGTTCGAGTGGGAGAAAAGGGATAACACAGTATCTTCTCCTATACTCAGTATCACAAAGCAGGTACTCGGGAGGTTATTCACTTACTCTCAGCCTCCTGTCAGAGGCTCGGCACTGTGGAGGTCACAGTGATGTTAACAACTGTTGCCACAGAGAGTCAGGAGGCAGCGTGTAGTGGGGAAAGGAATCAGAACTTTCTAGTTTCAAAATGTACAGTTAGAAATGTGTGGGCATGTGTTTCACTGAAGAAGAGAGAGATGTTGGTCAACTGCTAACAGCTCAAAGCCAATAAAGTACTTGCTACCTTGTTGGGATTCCACTGGAATCGCAACACTGGAAGATAATCAAAGTGCCAACTAGGAAGGAAAAGAAGGGATAAAGATTCCTGTATGAAGGAGAGAGAGTAAGTGAGCTTGCTGGGGAGGATAAGACAGCATTGGGATTGTTTTGAAAGACCCCCTGATTCCAAGTAGGATGGAGGGGTGATTGGTGGAGGCAGATGAAGAAAGAGAGGACAGGAAACGGTGACTAACAGAATAACTAGAAGTGGCAATTGCTTGAATGACCCATACGGTAAAGACCAGTAGTGACATGCCTTACTCTCTCAAGAGTGGTTGTCAGAAGCACTCGGTAGAAAATGAAGCTAAATGAACTGTTAACTTCAAGCCAGTGACAAGTGCTCAGACTCCAGACTGCCTGAAACTTGCTCTGGCAAAGAGCACTGATTGGAACCCAGGCTGCTGCTGTCAGTAACGAGGCCAAGGACCAAACACTTCTTTCTCTCTTGGGGTGGTCTTTCTGGTCTGAGTGAGCTGTGTGTGTGGCAGAGACCCTCTCCCTGCCACTGCTTGTCTTGTACCTATTCTGCAGACAGAAGGCCTCTGTCAGCAGACTTGTTAAACTGGCATCTTCTATCAGCAGTAGATTCACTAAATGCAACATGTAGGAAGGGAGAGTTTATTTTGCTGATGCTCTTTATTTTAATCATACAAAGAAAATGACAATTTTTATATAGAAGCCATTAGGGATGCAAGAGGCGTTGGTTCCTAGCTCTGGGGTTCTTTCTTTTAACCAGACTGTAGCAATACAAATACAGCCCATCATGATATTTATATCTTTAATTCTTGCATTCACCACATTACTAACACGCTGATGGGCCCCTTGTTCTTCATTTGTCTATTTCCTTAAACTTTCTGCCCTCTTTTTTATTATTATTATTTTTTCTGTCATGTGTGCAGTTCTTGAAGGTCAATCAGACGTCACGGATAGAGCCATTCTGTTCAGGGGCTTGCAAGCAGCTTGTTTATGAATGAAGAAGGCTTTGTGAACTTCCAGGGACCCGCTGAGCTTTTTTATAAAACTACCAGTGGGACAAGGAGCTTGGGAAAGTAAATGCCTCTTATGGAAATAGAAAATGGAGGCATACTGCCAAAAAACCTGGGCTGACATTCCAGTTTGTCAGAATCATGTCCAAGTAACAAGTTTCTAGAAAACAGATCAGGTATCTACGTATCTAAGGTTTTGAGCCTACCATATGTGAGCACAGGGCAGTATGTATGCTAGGAGACTGCCACAGCAAGTGGTTAAGTCAAGATTTGACTGTAAAGATGTCATAAAATGAACAGATCAGAAAGACCAGAGCTTTGTGAAACAAAAACCAGAAGGATAAACATAGCTTAAAGAAAAATTATGAAGGGACTTTGTCTGCAATGCAGGCAATAGCAGTCACATATTGATCTAATACTGATTGTCACAATTTTTTAATCAAATTTTTTCCTATATTAAAATCAGTGCTTCCATGTAACTGAAAAGACGTTCTTTTGTTAGAGGCACGCACAAACACTTCTAAGAAATTGAAAAGTGTACAAATCACAAAGTAAATAGGGGTAAAGACAAACAAACAGTTTTGACTCTAGTGCAGTATCTAGCTCATGCAGATAGTTTTGAGGTATTTTCTTCATCCTGATGTCCTGATTATCCTGTGGAGTTATTAAACCCTTGTCTAGCTTTTATTTATACATTCAGTAGGTTCAATGGGATTCAACTGAGATTTTGATGAGATCTTTTCAGCCGCTGTCGTCTCTATAGAACTTCATAATATTGAAAACACCCAAGAAGCTCAAAGTTTAGTTTGAGAAATGACCAGAGAGTTTTGTGTAGGTGAAGGTTAGTGTCTGGCAGGTGAAGATTAGGGCAGGGAGAAGTTAAGGAATTTTAAAATTGGTTACTCTGTGCATTCTTAATTTTTTAATGTGTTATTTCTGTTGCAAAATTAGCAGCATCCCAATTGTCATTGTTGGATGGTACCAGTATGGAACAGAGAAGTCTGAAGTAAGTGGCTCAGCCCATTCATGTTTCTACATCTTTCATTTTGATTGATTGGGCATTGCATTATTAAGTTTCCTAGGGCAGCATAGATCCGGCCTGCTCTGTAAAAACCCTTGGAAGGGTACAACTACTTTTGTAAAACCAAAGTGTGCAACTGATTTAGACATCAGTAAAACAATTAGAAACAATCTGTTTGCATATCTTGGATTCTGTGGGCCTCATATGTGTGTAGAACCCCTAATGCAAAGTAGAGGAAATAGCAGAATCTTTTAACTGCCCTCAATTTAATATAAAATTTAGTTGCCAGCACAGTGGAAGCCAGCTGAATGTTGTTTACTGGAACTTTCATTGTTGCGCTCACTGTTCCAGTTCCTTCAGGGAAATGCTGATATCCTTCATGAAAGCAGATTTAGGAGCACACAGAAAGTAACACAGAGACAGGCAAGTAGTGGTCTAAGCCAGACCTCAGTGTTCTTCCCTGACAGTTGGCTGTGCAGCTCCTAGGTTCTGAATGTCTTTGGCTTTTTTTTTAAACAGTAAGAAGGACAAAACCTGAAGGAAACAAATCAGTAGGCCCCAAAGCTCCATCACATCCAATAGCCAGTGCAGACTGAGAATTCTTGCTGACATCAAAGGAATAGTGAGTTGTGGAAATCTTTGGTTACAGGTACTTATTTCTTGTTTATCACTCCAGGAGTGAGATTTTGTCTGACTGATTTTCCAACTCTTGCCTTCCTATCTCTGCATCATCATCATCATCATTATTATCATCATCATCATCATCATCATTCCTTTTCTCCTTTCTGCTCCTGATCACCTTGCCCATATGCCCTTATCTACTAGGTGTTTCTAGTTCCATGCAGTAGTGCTTTTCTCTTTTCTTTACATTTGAGTCAGTCTACTTTCACATGTAGATGTGGCACTTTAGGTATGTGGTTTAATGGTGGACTTGGCAGTGTTTGGTTTATGATTGGACCTGCTGATCTTAAAGGTCTTTTCCAAGCTAAATGATTCTGTAATTCTGTGTTTCTATGATTCTATGTCCTGTGACACCTGGACACAATTAAGCCCTGTGGATAAAAGAGGAACATTTCCTTTAATCTCAGATTTGATGTTTTAGCCAGCAGACCAAAACAGCAATTTTGAGGAAAACCCTGATGAGCCCCTGAATCCCTCATTTCAAATATACTCACTGTAGAATTTAACTGTCAAACTAATGCTAATTTAGAGATGAGCTGTTTCCTCAGCTGGGATTGCAAGCCTTGCAACAGTTGGAGATAAGAAACCCACTAATCAGAGTAATAGCAAAGTTTAGAGTGACTGAACAGTTTCTGAGCTGGACTTTAAGATCAATGGCTGTTTTCTTGAGAGGACACAGCTGTACAACTTGAGTAACACAACCAGTAAGGAAGTTGGCTTCTGTATAGGTGTTAGGATGGAAGAAAGAAGACTGACTATTACATATTTATTGCTTTGACTGGAATCTTCAACACTGATAAACCGAAAATGCTTTTGGAGAGAAAATCAACACTGCAGAGACCATTGAGTGCTATTCCTAAGAAGAAAGTTGACTGGAAATCAGCTCAGAGGATTATATCACCATGTGAATCACTTCATGGGTTTTGACTGACAAAGGAAGACTGAAGCCAAATTAAAGTGACTGCTGCAAACTTACCTGGGAGGGCCAGGAGACAAAATCCTGATCTAAACAGCTACTGTGCTAAGTGGAAGCATCCATCCTCTTTGCATAAATGAAGTCTCACTGACACCCATTTAGCAGCTCCAGTTGGCCTTAAAGTGAGGCCTGAACTGTGGAGGGACAATTTTGTATTCTGTGCCTCATCTGCTATCAAAGTTTCCCTCTGATGCAAAGGTCCAGCCTGGTGACTCGTGCTGCTAAGAATTCCTTCTGCACTGAAGCGTGCTATATAAGGATTCAATAAAGAGAGCAAATTTTTATTTATGCCAGAATCTGTTTTGCTGTTTGAAAGCTATTTGAAAATGTTATGGTCGCTAATTGAGTCAATATTTTTTGACAAAACATCAGCATGGTTGAGGCCTTACTGTTTTTCATAGACAAAGTCAGCACTACAGTTTGTTTTCATTCCTTATGAAAGCTTTGCAGCACATGTGATACAAACCCCTCCTTCCTCTGCTTATCTCCTGTGAGCTTAAAGTACAGATGGCAAGTTTTCGTAGGCATGTGCATGGATTCAGAAGGGGTAGGCTCTAATAATCATGCAAGCCTCTCCTTCCTTCCACTTCTATCAGCTCCTGCTCAGATCCCAGCTTTAAAACTCCTTGACTGGTGAGCTGCTCAGTGCACTAGTGCACTGCAGTTGTCTCCATGTCTTGTAAGGGGCAGAAGGATGTTCAGCCCATCTTGCAGCAGCCAGACCAGGAAGTACTCCTGCCAGCTATACTACAACTAAAAGCCTTCAGTATTGTAGCTAGGAGATCTGGGCTTTCCCTAGCTACAGACACCAGGTTCCTGGAAGTTAGGGCCACCCAGCTAGAGCAGCTGGTGGCAGTAGCAGTCATAAGGCTGGAGCAGTTCCCGTTACAGTAGGGTGAGCATGGAAGGGAGGCAGTGAGCCTCTGCAAAAGTGTGTGCAGCTGTGGCAAAGAAAGCCAACAGGATGCTGGGTTGCATCAACAGGGGCATCACCAGCAGAGATAAAGAAGTCATTATTCCACTCTGCTCAGCACCTGTCAGGCCACACCTAGAATACTGTGTTCAGTTTTGGTCCCCGCTATGCAAAAAAGATATGGACAGACTGGAGAGGTTACAGAGAAGGGCCACAAAGATGATCAGAGGACTGGGAAGCCTGCCATATGATGGAAGACTGAGAGAACTGGTTCAGCCTTGAATAAAGAAGGCTATGGGGAGATGTTATCACCATGTTACAGTATTTAAAGAGTGGCTACAAAGAAGACTGAGAGTCATTTCACAAGGAGTCACATGGAAGAAATGAGGGAGTAATGGGTACAAGTTACTCCTGGGGAGATTCCGATTGGACGCAAGAGGAAAATTTTTTCACAATGAGAACAGTCAGCTAATGGAATAAACTTCCTGGGGAAGTGGTGGATCCTGACCTCCCTTCCAACCTGGTGTTCTACAATTCTATATTGTAGTAATCACAGTAAACACCCCTGCCTATGATTAAGATATTGGTCACCAAGCACTCACTGAATATCCCCTTGTTGTAGGCTGGAGAACAGCAGTCTAGACCTGAGGGTTGTGGGTCAGAATCAAAGGAGACTCCTAAGTGATGTCTCTACAAAAAATGCCAGAGGTGATGCAAAATGGCATCCTTGTGCTGAAGGGAGGAAGGAGTCTGCTGAGACTTTGCAGAAGGCTTAGTAGAGGAAAGAACACAGTAGGCTGCATAAGCTAAATATTTCCCAGTTACAACTCAGAAACAGGTATTCTTTAAATCCACAAATAACTGTTCCACACTTGAGAAACGTCAAGACTCCATCAGAATAGTCCCACTCAGTGTATCTTCTCCAGCTTGCCAAATGGTCTCACCTCGGTGTCCCAGTCTAAGTGTTGCTTCCTCTCTTGTTCCTTGCTTTGCTTATTTTAAGTACTTTCCCTCACCACTGTCTTTCTCTCTGCCGCTCCTAGGAATCTATCTGTAATTACTTGTTCAGATCTCTTCCCCCTTTACCCTCTCTGAACCTCTCAGGTGTTCTTTGCACTTTCATCTAGTACTAGGCTGGTAAGGAACCTCTAAAAAGCTTTCTGGAAAACATGTCCTGCTTTTTCTGCCCATCTCTTGTCCACAGTGATCTATTTATAGGTGTTTGTTATTACGAATATATTTTTGGCAATAATTATTCTTATAAGGCAGGAGTCTCTTCTATATGAGGAGAGACTGAGGCTATGTCTGTAATGTTATGCTAACTTCAGGCAAGACTGACCCAGTTGTCCACGTTAGCTATATTTTAGTTCTTGCTCCAGCTCTGGTCTGGAGTGAACCCACTGACTATAAATGAACTCAGGCATTGAACACAAACTGACATGATTATTTTTTGTTCACATGATTAATTTTTGTTCTGATAGGCAATTTACACATAACAAACCAGACAAGGAGCTTTTGCAAACTCAAGTCCAGCTATCAAAGGCTGACTAGGTGTAGCTGTAAAGATCTCAGACTTGTAAACTTCAGGAGGCAATGAGCAAGGAAATGCCTGGCTAAAGTTTAGGGAAGAAGTTAGTGGAAATATATTGGACACTTCTTTGAAAGCAGCGATCAAAAGGCAGCACAATAAAAATCATGTAGTGGATGATTGATCTGAAGAACTCATTGGCACAGATGTCATGGAGACTAAAAGTTTACTAGATTTTCAGAAACAGTTAGATGAGTGTGAACATCCAAGGCAAATTACGAGGAATATAAAATGCTTGTGCTTTGTAGAATAAGCCAACTGTAATAGAGAGTTCTTTTCAATTTACAATTGCCTTTTGCTTTTAAAGCAAAGCTGGTTACTTCCTGCTCTGATCATTCTATTCCTGCATTCTTCCTTTTTGACATATAGTACTTAAAGTAAGACCTGAAATACTGTGTGATTTCCATGGAGCCCCAGACGATGCTTTGAGACAACTGTGACCTCTTGAGTAATAAAGCTATATAATCTTATCTGGACAGTCCCATGTCATGACCAGAGCTTATGTTGTATATGGCATATTCTTTCCCAGCATTGTGAAGTGTTTCAGTATTTTATACCAAGCCAATGTTTCAGAGAGCTACTCAGTATAAGTGCTTGGTATTCTTACATAGTGGTAATTGAAAGCACAGTACCTTTTGGTCTTAAGAAAAATAGTACTGGAAGATTTCCAGGATGTCAATATTCCAATAGGAAAATGTATTGAATGAATCATGCCATCCCACAGTTTTGTGCCCTCTACTTTCGCAAAATTTGCATGGATTTTAAAATAAATCTTTTTTTAGAAGTCTAATCAAATGTAAAAACTGTCATCAAGATAATTCTTGAGGACATTGGTGGCCTGTGGGGAAGCAGAATGAAAACCAGGGCTTTTTTCTCAAAGTTTTTACCCATGTAGGTCTTGATGTCTTCAGACATGGCATGCTTATTCTGCTCCTTGGTTGCAACAATAATGTAGATTACACCTTCCTTTTCTAAAATGGTATGACTGAACAGCTGCTGTGATGGGACCACTGTGACATAGTAGTGCAAGAACACAGCTGTTGAGCTGCAAATAAGACACTGAACTTCGCAAAAACATTTAGAAATGCAGACAGACTCAGAATCCACCCTAACTCTTCAATGAAAGCACACCAAACCAAATCTATTTGAATGGAACATAAAGGACTCTTGCTTTTTCATTCCAAATTTCTGTGTCTGGATGCGTCAGAGGCCCCATTATCCTGGGTGTCCTTGGCTTTTCCATACTAACACCAGATCACTGGTGATCTAGAAGTATAGTTGGTGCTGCTAGCTTAGCTACAGAAACAAGGGTGAATTAAAAAATTCTGTCATACTGATACACAATTATACCTTGTATTAAAATTTGCAGGTGACAGTATCAACCATATCTTACTGGAGATCTAAAGGAGAGCCAAGGATTTGCATACAGTTTCTGATAAATTCTCAAAAGCAAAGGTTTTATTTCTATAGCTGTAATATTTTTTAGGGGATTTTAACATGTGATTAAACCACGATTGCTAAAGCAAACCATCCTAAAGTGCTGGAAGTGAGCATTTGCTATATCTAAAGTGAATACGAAGGTCTCCTTGTAGTTCCTACATAGCACTTCTTAGGCAGTTAAAACTGTTATTGAATTGCCATGAAGTTAATGAGAGCTTTCCTTAGTTTGAAAAAAGCACAGAGTTTGGCCTAAAAACTCTGGGCTTGGTCCTATTCCTCGGATGCCCACTAAAATAAAATTATTTTCATCTATAACATGTTGGGACTACACAAGCTCAGACCTGTGTTACATTTTGCTTGGGTTTTTTTTTTCTTAAATTTTGTTGGGATTTTTTTTTTGTTATGGTTCTTAAATTCTTAAATCAAGGATTGTTGCAGGCATTTGTATAGTGTATGATTAAAACTTACAGGAATCAGATGGCTATTCAGAGAAGCAGATGAAGGAAGCATCAAGAAATCGCTCTTAATTTTCCAGCACTCAAAATCAGAGCCCCTAGTTGGATGAAAAGTTCCCTTCTTATTGCCTACAAGTAGTTTCTGTAATTGGCAAAATTGCCTGTTATTGTTTGAGTGTGTTTGGATCTCCTGCGGTAGGTTTTATGTGTTTGAGAATTGACTGGAAAGAAAAGCAGTGGCTTTCCCAAGTTACTGTTTCATTCACACAGACCAAGCTGTAGGTATGAGATTAACAGGGTCTGACATGAATGGAGCTCCTTCTCTCTCAGGCCTATTGGAAAACAAAACACATACCGGCATACATTTGAGCAACTGTGAGTTGACTTTGGAGAGCGCTGGTATTTTTACACGATAACAGTCCATTGGATTCCCTCATAAGTCTTTCAGTTCTTCATTACATAAGGACTTTTCCTGAACTGCAGGGCAGAGAGCAGCATGTATGTAATCCCTGTTTCACACTAATGCATCACATGTGCTTTGGATTTCAAACATCAATATTTGTAGGAACATACAGTAGGGCTCTTTCTATGAGCAAGGATTGGATTCTCACACTTACCACCCTTCATGGACTCTCCATAACTCACTGAGCATGGGCTTTGCTTTTCTTTAATTTTTGTACTTAAAAATTGCCCCTTTATATTTAAGTACTGTAGAACCCTCCAGTAACAATCCAGAGAACTACGTGACATTTACAAGAAGAGGCTTTTTTATAGGTAAATAAACTTTGCTGTACAGTCTTTATTTCTCTCCTAAGATAATTGTTTTAATGGATGTTACTGGCTAGGTTTTCATCAGGTGTAAATAAGCACATCTGCACCAATTTCAATTATAACTTTGATTTACAGAAGCCAGAGGATTAGTCTAATCTGATTCCTGTCATACCTGTAGACAGAGAAATGTGTAACAATACTTTTAGGAATGCCTCTTTATTAACTAGTTAATTTGTCTGGAATAGTGTTTGTGGACTGATCCTGTAATGTTACAGAAGGAAGTAATAAAAAAACACTAGTCTCATTGATTATAGGAGGTCAAGGCACAGAAAGAATTCCCAGACTTGCATGCCCAAAAGAAAGGTTTTGTAATCCCTACATGTAAGTGTCATGTTCCCTTGGTGGAATCCAGAATTTATTGTTAAGTGCCAAGGCTCCTGGTACCTGGTGGGCCAAGGTTGGTGACTCAGAATGGGAATCAAAGCAACCAGTGCTGGGAACATGAAAGTTACGTAATCAGTCAGAAGTGTTAAGCATGGAGCCCTCACTGAAACAAAGGTTTGTGTTCTAGATAGCCCACAGGTTCTTCCATCCTTTCAGGATCCAGTGCCATTAGTCATCTCCTGAATGTAGGCACCTGCAAGTCTTCTTCCAGAGAACTGAGCAGGGCTCATTGTTTTCATTTAAAGCACAACTGCAAGCAAAGCAGGACATGCCTTTTATGTAAGAACAGAGTAGGTAGTAATTACACCTAGGAAGGAGGAGGGCTGAGTTCTGTGCCTCCCCATACCCTGCTGAAGTCTAAGAGGGTTCAGTATATCAACATATTAGTGTGAGGGGGAATCGCTTTTGACCCCTGCAGAAGCTTTCCCATTGTGTTCAGACTTCACCAAATGTCTAAATGTGATCAATTAAGCTATAAAAGGACTATATTCTTCTTTTAGTAACACCATGGCAAAACTAATCATATTAGTACAATTGCACAGCAGATGTTGGCCTTACATGTCTCAATTATTTCACCTGCTTGGGTTGCAAGCTTCAAAGATCTCAACAGAAGAAAGTGTCCTGTTTCTAAATATGGTATTTGCATTTATCCACAATTGATCTGTAAAGAAATAATACCTAGAAAGTAACATTCTCAGAGAGAATTGCACTCATTTGCTTTTGCATGCTCACAATGAAATGCTTGTGAGTGCTCGTAACAGCAGACGGCTTCTGTTAGCTGCCTTTCGCCTGCTGAGTTAAACAGAAAGAAAAATGTTAATGGTCAGAGCTTGTCAGCAGTGCATTGCCATTCACGTTTAGTCACACTTCACTATTGTTTTGTGTAGTTGTTAGGATACAGATATTTCTAGGGTCAAAAAGGGAGTGGATTCATCCCTCTGGAAACTTTAATAAAGTTTCAAGTCATGCAAGCCCTGCAATACCCACAAAAATCAGTTCACTGACTTCTAAAAAGGTGAATCAATGGGCTATGTGAGAAATACTTAAAATATCTGAATTATCTGCATGTAATATTTTCTACTCCTTTTATAAATGTATGTTTCCACTGTAGCATAAGTAATAGTATGTTCTATTTTGGTAATCTTTTCATCAAGAGATCTCAAATTGCTTTAGAAATACTGATAAATGTGATGGAAAAGGTACAAATGGGTCTGAAAGCAGATAAAGGTCAGTCATAGGATTCAATAGATGTGTGTTTAATCCCATTCCTTCAGTGACATTGTCACTTGGATAATTCGCTTGGACTTCCTGTGCCTGGATGTAAAATGAAGTGAATACTACTTTCCTCTGTGCATCTTGTGTATTTGTACTACAGGATCTTAGAAGCAGAGACAATCTTTTGCTATGTCTCAAGGTAACTTGGTGGGACTGGGTATAGTGATCACTCAGAACGGAGTAATTACCATTCTGTAAGTCTAACTCACAACCTTAGATTCTTTAGGTAAGGACAAAATTTTCTTTCCTCTATAAATCCAGTTTTTACTGGCATCTCTGCTAAAGCACTCTGTTGAGTTTCAAATCTGGCATGAGTGAGCTGTAGGTAGTTGATAATTTGACCAAATTTGAAGTTATTTGAACAAGCTGTTTCAAAGTGGCAGAACTTGGTGAGGTGGAGAGAAAGGTATTATATGAAATTTCTTCAGTGCCTTTTTTTACCCTTTTTGCCCTGGCCTACCAGTCAAACAGACTGAGCTAGAGATGTTAACGAGCGCTGTGTAAAATCTGGTAGGCTGTACTACATGGACCCTAATAGGCTGTTGAACCAAATAAAGTCCTCAGGCTGTTGAAAAGCACGTTTAGAAAGTGATTGAGTTAGGAATTTTGGAATAGTATGCCAGAATCCAGCATCATCCTGGGGGGCAACCTATTCTGGTGTTGCCTTGCAAGTTCATTAGGCAGCTGGTTCAGCCAAAGATGTTACAAGCAGCACAGTCAGGGGTGTAGCAGAGAGTGTACAATGACAGGGATGGTGAGGAGGACTTCTATAAGGCACACAGAGGTTCAACAAGCAAAAGACATCTTTACTTGAGTGAATTTTTCCATTCCTTATTAGGAAAATACATACAGTGTTGTCAAATCCCCAAATGAGAAATCAACATCCCCCAAATCAGGAAATTGGCTTTTCTTGACAACTGAAAAAACTATAGGGCTTTTGAGCACAAGAAGTTTGAAGGTGATTTTCTTCTCATCTTGGACTTCTGAAAGTAACATTTTTTCCCCCTGCAAGAGTTAGAAACAGACAGACTTCTAAGTCCTGTGATACATGTACTTGTGCTGTTCTTGTTTTACGGCCCAATACGAGATGCAACAATCAATGACATTCACCTGAAATTGCAGTGTACTTTGAAAGGCACCTCATGTTATTACCACTGCTACTTTGAAATAAAGATAGGCTTTTGGAGGCTAAATTGCCTCTGATGTTAGGCAGGTATGCCACAGAGGAAGCCATCTCCCAGTTTTCTCCTGTCATGAGTGGGAGGGCATTAGCATGGTGTAAGAGCCTAGCTCCAATGTGGGTTCTGTGTCCTTTTATAAAGGAAGAAAAAGAGACGAGGACTGGATTTTAGACCCAAACTTTTATATGCAGAAAAGCAATATGAATGCAAATAATAAAAAGATGCTGTTCACATAAGGTTTTGCTCTACAGTGGCTGGTGCTATGGGAATGGTAAAATGTAGTTTTTCCTATTTCAGAGTAACCAGTGTCTTAAATCATAGTTTTCCCTGTATATCTGAATGAAAAGTGGTTCAATATGTGGGAAATAACTTTAATATCAGCATCAACTACTTGTTATTGAATAGTTCTTTGAACTTCAGGAATACATTAAGTTGTAGGGGGTGAAATATTCCAATTACTTGTCCTGTTTTGAAATTTACGCTTCAAATGTAGAGTCAATGAGCTGGTACTTCACTGAGCTGCATTAATCTTAACTATAAGCCTAACAATAGCCAATTTAATAAAGGGTGTGTGAGAACAGAAGCAGGGTGCCTCTGTCTCCAGACTACTGTGTACAAAGCCTCTGCGCAGCACTCGATACAGTGAGCTGCTTGGCACTTCGGGCAGGTTTACCTTGTCCATCACACTCTTTGGCCTCTGTTCTGCACCTTCTGACCATAAGCCATCCCATAAGCTGTATGAGAAGGGTTAAGTTTTCCCATCAACCTAAGGGTGATTGAGCCAGTGTGGGAATTATAAGATTCCTCTCCATTCTTTGTGGGTGAGATGTGGATCTAGTGATTTAGTGCAGAATGGCCTACGCAGAAACAGTGCATTTGATATTTAGAAAGAAATGAGAAAAGGACATTTTTCCTGAGAAAAGTTTTGCAGCTGAAAGAGCTGTTTTAAACTTTCTGTTTTAAATCTTGGCTTGCTGCCAGAATATCTTTGCAGGAATGGCAAGTAAGATAAGGGAAGTTCATTACTTCTGTTTATAAACCTAATGAAACCTTCACTGAAATATTTGGGGCTGATTAGCAAATAAGAATTCCAGTTTTTAAAAATAGATAAGATATTTCAAATTCTGTTTTTGTGGTGCATTGCCATGCAAACGAAACATTCCAAAATAGCCTATAAAAAAAAAAAAACCAACACCTTACCAAGGACTTGTGAGATCCAAGTTCGCATCCTTGATGTGTTTGTCCTAGAGGCAAAACGTCAGTGTTATTTTTCTTTAAGCATGTGACTGCCGTATTACAGACTGTTGCCTGTGCTAAAAGCTGCTTTCGCAATTTGATCAGAAATTCAATACTGGACCTGAACTTCCTGCTTGAAGTTTCGCCTCAACCACTGCACTGCATGAGGGTGAATCAGTAACTCCCAGCAAAACATTTCTAGCTGAAAAAATTATAAATGCATTGACCAGCTCAAAGTGTGACTAATGCTTGTGCTGATTTGTTCAAGGATATTTGTCTCTTTTTCCAGTCCTTTACAGTTTGAAAAGAATGATTGAGAGTCTTGAACACCTGCCTTAGATCAAAAGGCTTAAGAAGCTCAAAATACTAATCTTATCTAAGTTTAAAAAAAAACACCCACAAGAGGGAGAAAGTTCTGGTTTAATCTGTTAATAAAAAATATTTTAACAGTTTATATAACAGAATATAATTCACTAATGCAATAACTTGCCAGAAGTGTGGTGGATTCTCTGTCTCTGGCAGGTATTTGGAAAGACACCCAACATAACTTTAGAAGGTACACTACAGATTAACCATGTGCTATAACGCTGTTACATAAATCATTGTGTGGATTTGTATAGGTGATTGTAGTAGTCTCATACAGTTTTAAAGTTTGCCTGTCTATGAATCAAAATATACCTTGGATAGTGCAAGATTACATATCCTGCAGGACTCTGCCTCCATATTTATCACTTATCCTGGAAATTCCCTTAGAATTTCTGGTCATGAGATTAATTAATTGAGATATTCCTACCTGGCATTTTTGTTCTGCCAGCTATATACCTGGGGGTGTCACGCCAGAGTGTGTAACATACAGCTCTGGGTGGAGGGAGTTTCAGATATGCTGCTGCTTTGTATGTCACTGGCCACACAACTCATGTGCCTTGCACCACTTACAGAACAGAAAGCCTGAAGATGGACTTTCTTCCGCTATTAATACAACAAGTCACTTGGTAAATATGAAGCCTCAGGCAGGTTTTGGATTTAATGGCCCCAAAATTTGGGTATGCTAGGAGCAGGGTTTTCATGTGTATTTTCTTAGGGGTTCTGTTGTTGTTTTATATGCTCGTTGGAGACTCTGATGTCTGAGTGAGGTGGGTTGACCGAGCATCTAGAAAATTTGTTTAATGATTTCTGGTGCCTACTACCCCTGTTAATTGACAGTCTGCCTTCTTCTGCCTCTCTGGTACCGTGTAGTTCTGCCAAGCCACATTAACTCAGCCTTACATCTCCTGGCCTGTGCCTCCCCTGAGGCAAAGCCACGTGTTCAGCTCCCAGCACTGACAGATGAAGGTAAACACATCAGGATAAGCAAGTCTAATGCTCCTTATTTGCACACCTAGGGAAAAATCAAAGTCAGCTATTCATCTCTCCTGTTCCGTAAATGCAGAAGCTAACTAGGCTGCACTGCATGTAGTTCCCTGGGGGACTGTTTCTATAAGACTACATGTGAGGATTTTTGTTGCTGATTTTAAAACATTTTGAGGTTGGATTGCAAATGTGATGTCCTCATTTACAGCCTTTCCTGAACCATAAATCAAGGGATATGTAATTAAATGAAACAGATAGTCAAAACCTTGACTAAGCTGTTTATTGAACCTGGAAAGGAAAGGGATTCTGTGGTTTTGTGAAGATCTAATATAGAGATCCACTTATAAAATGAAGTTGTCAAGATTCAAGTATGGTGGCATTAATGCATGACAGCATCTAGCACTGTATGCTGTCAATTAAAGAAACCCATTTGACAAGTCAAAAAGCTGGGCTGTAGGACATTTTGTAGTAAGAAATGATAGCTGTTTGACTCAACTTGCTTAGGCCTGTGAATTATTTGTTTTTTTCACCATGAACCAAAATCAAAATCTGTCTCCTCCCCCTGATAACCCCCATTTATTCTAACATTAATTTTAAAAGGGGAGATTCTGTGAAAAAAATAATCATACCCAAGGAGCAAAAAATAGATGAGATTCTTGGTTTTCATTTCTTGTTTCTCAGTTAGGTTATATGAACTGGTTAAGTTTCTCTTATTTCCCTCCATCTCCTCCTCCCTCCCATGATATAATTCGGGCAACCCCAAACACTGTGGTAGTGATGGTGACTAATACAATGATTTGAGTTGTTTTTTAAATGGCTTATACTATGATGGTGGAGTTTAGAACACAAGGTGAGAGGTCAGGAAGTCGCCATCCTCCATGATTTAACTGATGGGGGACTTTGTTGGGTCTCTGCATTGTAGCACATTGCTCTCTGCAGAAGTGAGTGCCACTGTAAGTCCTGGGAGAGCCGGGGCTGGCTTTCTCAGTTTTCCCAGCTGCTGGAAACATCCCATTGCAGACAGACTGATGGGCCCAGAGACTACACAGGCAGTCAGCAAAAACTATGTTAAAGTCGGGTCTGGACACTGTTTCACATTTCTTCTCATGTTTTCTGCTGATGCTTGATCAACTATGTAATGCACTTGGATGCCATTTCAGTATTTTCGCCATACATTTATATACATATGTAGATATATGTATACATGCCTGTTATATTTATTATACAACTGTTCATGTAAGCAAATAGGGTTTCCTGTGTTTATTCTTAGTTCTGCCTCAGACTACTTTTTTAACTTTAACCAATCCAGCTTTGTCAAGTCCAAATCATGTTCTTCACCTACTTTGCAGATATATGGTGAGCAAAATTCCTTAAAATCCTGGCAGTGCATCCCAGGATAGGTACCTTTCCCTTTCTTTGGTCCCCTTATATTCTTGGACCACACACACCTCATTATTTTTGTTGGAATTTGCATGTAAGCAGTAAGTCACTACTGTTTTCTTCACCACTGCCTTCTACCTGCTGCTTCTTCCCTGGCAAATGAAAAAATCCTTAAAGGACCACACATAGCAGCTTATGCATTCGGGATTGTCCCTGCTGAGGACATTTCCCCATGTCCTGACTATCTGACAGTATTGCCTGCTGTGAACATTTGAAAAATCACAGTAACCCTGGTGTGGTGTCATGGGGTCTGCTGTCTTTTGGATCTCAGGAAATTCACATTTTCGTAGCTGCTGGTGCCGCTGAGCTCCTCTTTCCTGTAGCTGCTCAAGGTTCTCCATAGCCTATGGATCTACAGATCTCCTCAAAATTGTGGAGAAGTTTTGAACAGCTGCAGCTTTTACTAAGGTGACCAATCCAAAGTAATTCAGCATCATTTATCTATCTATTTATTTATTTCAGTTGGAAGGATTTCCAAATGCAAGACTGAACCTGAAACGGTACCACCTCTCAATTTCAGGGAGTTGATCTCTTAAGATTAGCATTTCTAGAAGTCACTGCAGGGGTGAAGTTGGTATTGGTCTTAGGAAGATGGGAGGTGTGCACACAATGATTCCTCTTCTAAAGTGTTATCAGCAATGAAGGCAAGCCCTTGCTCAGTGTCTCCGGGAGGGTCAGGATTCAACCATTGCTGCTATCAGTGAGCTTAAAGTATGTTTGGAGAAGTTATATTTTATCATTGGTTCCCTCCACTAGCAGTGATTTGTAGCTGGAGGGTGAATGGAAGTTGTCAGGACTGAGGCTGTATGGAAGGGTGTGGGAGAGCTGGAGGCCAAGCATGGAAGTAGCAGCAGTAAGTTGCAAGGACAAAGTGTTCGTGAAGGTTTCCACTGGTGTTAAAGTTATTTCAATCTCATTTTTAAATTTGCAATGGATTATAAAAGATACTTAAAGAGTGCTTAAACCATCCTCCTAATGATAAGTAGAATCTTTTAAACTTTATCTGATTATTAATGAAAGTTACCAGTTCTGTCTCTTCAGAACTCCAGGCTGAGAAGCATGTAAGAATCATAATGTTAAAATTCCACAAGCAAAATGTGTCTAGTTGGCAACCAGATTTATGCATGTGTTAAGACTTGGCGCAGAGGTGTTTTCTAAGTACTGATTAAAAATGAGATATTGTCAGCAACATTTTTCTAAAACTGAGTGCAGCAAAAAGCTCCTTCCAAGATGGAGATTTTGCAATGATTCCATCCTGCTTATCAGTTGGTCTGTGATTAATTAGAATCTACTGGGCTACATGCTGCCTGACAGAATACACTGTTTATCTGTGCATAAAACCAAAATTATAGACCAGATAATAACTGATGTTTAAAATACAGATACCATTATTGGGTCTGATTAAAGGATTTTGTTGTAAGTTTCATTTATTAGAGATTCAGGCTTAGATAATGAGATACTTAGATTACTGGAAGCCATGGGTCTTCATGGAAATTATGCATGCAAATTATTTCTTAGAAATGATGGAACTTAATTTTAATTTCCCCAGGGCTGCAAATTTATACAAGAATGAAATTATGTATACACAGTCTTTTACACATACAAGTGACAAAGGCTAATATAAAATCTGAGTCCTACAGAAAAGGCTGGCTTGAGGCTTTTTCTTCCCATTCCAGAAAATCATATTGAAATATATTTTGAGTTCACCTTTCTAAAGAGAACAGAATGCTTGCAAATCAGTAGAACTACTTGCTCAAAGAATTCAAGCAAGGCTTTGCTAGGAGGAAAAATGATTTCAAGCTGTGCATCATGTAAAGCTGAGACACCAGTAAACCCATAACCCCTGTACTTCATCAGGTACCAGATATCAGGCCATGCACTTCACAGAACTCTGTGTACGTGTCTGGCAGGGAGTGACTTGTTTCACTTCATGCATTCGCAGTATGTGCGGCACTGCGAAGTGTCAGAGGCTTAGCACTCTTACTGTGATGCCGACAGGTGGGCAAAAGGGCAGCATTCAGTGGCTGTGCCTCAGCTGGAGCTGAAAATCCAGCAAAGGCTGAAAGAGGAACTGGTGCAACTGGTACAAAAGCTCTGCAAGGCTATGTTCTGACTTGCTGCTTCTTTTTGAAATGTTGACTTAAATCTAGCTGGTGTTTCTGTCTTGTGGAGGGTTGGAGTATTAACAGTAAAGCTCCTGTATGAAATGAATCACCCTGAATAACCAGGAACTGCACTATGTATGTCCGTATCACAGAGACTATACAAACATCAATGGAGGCAGGCCCCATTCCAGAAGCCCGTTTTGTGCTCTGCAGAGGTTTTGTGTGAATACTTACAATTAAGCATATGTTGATATGGTTTGCTGAACAGAGATGAGTTTAAGTAATACGTGTAAATGTTCTGTGAAACTTGAGCCTCTTTTCCAGGCTGCATATGGTCAAAATAGCAGTAACTTTAAAAAATATACTGAGAAGCTGGCTTTAAAGAATATTGTGAAGAGTGAGAGAAGGGCATCTACAGGTAGAAATTCTCACTGATCTGGGAAGGAATTTTTGTAACCATGTAAATGTAAGTATCTTAAAAACAGAGTGGGGGTTGGGATTATTGGCCTCTAAATATCAGTAGGATGTCAGCTGCCAAATGAGAGAGCGCACACTTGGATTAGAAAAGAAGAGCTATTTGGCTTGTGGTGGTTTGACCCTGGCTGAATGCCAGGTGCCCACCAAAGCCACTCTGTCACTCCCCCCCTCAACCAGCCAGGGGGGAGAAAATACAATGAAAGGCTTGTGGGTCAAAACAAGGACGGGGAGGTCACTCAGCGATTACTGTCACGGGTAAAACAGACTCAACTTGGGGGAAATTAATTTACTACCATTCAAGTCAGAAAAAACACCTTCCCCCCACCCCTCCCTTCTTCCCAGACTTAATACCTGATTTCTCTACCTCCTTCCCCCAAGCAGCACAGAGGAATGGGGAGTGGGGACTACAGTCAGCTCATCATATGTTGTTTCTGCTGCTCCTTCCTCCTCACACTCTTTCCCTGCTCCAGCGTGGGGTCCCTCCCACAGGAGACAGTTCTCCATGAACTTCTCCAAATTGAGTCCTTCCCACAGGCTACAGTTCACACACTGCTCCTGTGTGGGTCCCTTCCACGGGGTGCAGCCCTTCAGGAACAGGCTGCTCCAGCCTGAGTCCCTCGCAGGGTCACAAGTCCTGCCGGAAAACCTGTTTCAGCATGGGTGCTTCTCTCCATGGGTCCACAAGTCCTGCCAGCAAAACTGCATCAGCACGGGCTGCCCGTGGGGTCACTGCCTCCTATGCATCCATCTGCTCCAGTGTGGGGTCCTCCACGGGCCGCAGGTGTATACCTGCTGTGCCATTAACCTCCATGGGCCGCAGGGAAACAGCCTGCCTCAACCATGGGCTTTGCCACAGGCTGCAAGGCAAACCTCTGGTCCAGCGGCTGGGGCACCTCCTCCCCTCCTTCTTCACTGACCTTGATGTCTGCCGAGTTGTTGCTCTCACCAAGTCTTACTCCTCTCTTTCACTGGCACAGATGTTTGTTTTCCCCCCTTCTTAAATATGTTATCACAGAGGCACTACCACCATAACTAATTAGCTCAGCCTTGGCCAGCTGCAGGTCTGTCTCGGAGCTGGCTGGCATTGACTTTGCTGGATGTGGGGGAGGCTTCTGGCATCGTCTCACAGAAGCCACCCCTGTAGCCCCCCAGCTACTAAAGCCCTGTCATGCAAACCCACTATATTCTACATGCGTAAATGTCTTAGAAACAGAGTGAGAGTTGGGATTAATGGCCTCTAAATATCAGTAGGATGTCAACTGCCAAGTGGGAGAGTGCACACTTGGTTTAGGAAGGAAGAGCTATTTGGCTATACAGTCCTTAGAAATAGGTCAGGAAGATTTCCTTGTGTGAGGCTTTTTCAAGTGTTTTACAGGTGAAGCTAGATGAAGTGTCTAGTGTGTCATCTTCATCTCCCAAGTTCTCTGTTGTTTGTGAAACCTGAATACCTCTGGTTAGTGATTTATCTTTGAACAGCATCTTAATGATGTGGGTAACGGCTGGGAAACTGTGTGCAGCCTGCCCAGCTTTTCTGTTTCCTTTTAGCTCACAGGAGAGGAGGAGTCAGGCTATAAGTGCATCGTTATACTTCACCAGCTGTGTATGTGTAGCGTCCCTGGAAGGAACTGGTTTGTGGACTCCACTGGAGTCACTCCAGTTTTACACTAGCCTGAGATGGGAATCAGGCTGTACAGCCCAGCAATTAGACACTTCAACTTGCATCCATCCTTTTTTTTCATAATTCTGCCCAATGCAACTAAGCCAAAAAACTATTAGAAAATTATGTGATCAACTAAATTTATTTTTTATTGATTTTGTGTATGTGGGTGTTTCAGTAGTTTACCTTTTTTGTAGGTGGCAAGAAACAGGAAGCTCGTGTGTTTCTGGCATCAAGTTCACATCAGGGAAGGGAAGTGCCATAAATGGAGGGAGTAGATCATGAAGGGTGGGGAGAGAAGCAAACCACATTCTGAACATCCACTGCCCAAAGGCCATACATAAAGTGGTGCAAATAATACTTGTTTGTTTGAAGTGTCTTGATTTGGCTGAAAGTGTGTAACCCTTCAGGTCATTTTGAAAAGTAACACCTTCAAAAGTGAAAAATAAGAAAAATACTTTTTTTTTTTAAAGTCAAATCCAAAGTGTTTCAAATTTCTTGAATTTTTAATTTTTTTTTTAATCTATTTTTTTCATTTATTTGGACTAGATGATCTCCAGAGGTCCCTTCCAACCCTGACTATTCTGTGATTCTATACCTGTTTCAGACTACACATATTGCTCAATTTAACTGAAATTGTCAAATTTGGTCTTATTAACAGTTCACCACAGAACAGTTAATCACAGAACAGGGTATAACATCTTTGGATCCTCCTGATCTCTAAGAAAACACATGATGAACACTAGATTCCTGATTTAGCTCTATTTCCCCCTGCAGAGCCTAACCATTTTCACTAATAGCTATTATCATTAGCTCTCAGTAAATAGCTTACTTATTGAATTCTTTAAGATCAATGCCAGGGCCTTTAAGTGGGTCCATGTTGTACCAATGTATAGCAAGAAGCCCCAGTGCAATGTGTTATCATCTGTCTTTCCCTTACCACGAAAGAGTCAAGTTGCTATGTGTTGTTGATTCAGCTGGAGCTCCTGGGTGGCCCATGTGCAGTTGGTCACAGGTAGATAGATTGCAGCAGTGCTGTCAAAATCCCAGGTTATTGTGCTATGACTGGTTCCAGGAAAAAAGGTATATCCTACCAGCCAGCTTGTGATATATAAAAAGTATTCTTGGCAATTGGTACTGTTTTGGCACCCAGAAATGGGTGAGGAGATCAAGAGGATGCTGAAGTGGCAATACTTCAACAAAGAGGAATGTATCTCCAGCTATTCCTCAAGTCTTTTTCTATTTTGCTTCTACCCTGGCTTGATCCCACTGCTTTTCATCCAAGAGTTGATTTTTATCAATTGATGACCTCACAGTTTAATAGCATCAAATATGCTACATATGAATGGACCAGAATAGGGCTATTGTTCTTAACACGCTGCTTCCAGCAAAATCTACCGGCCTCTGGGTTTATGTATACAATATATGTAGATGATGGATAAAGGCCAATTTCCACCTGTCAAGGCACATTATACACTTTGCTTTTCTAGTACCTAATCTACTCTTAGTTTACCAAAGAAGCTGCCATCACTATTGGACTTCAGGTTTTCATCACAGTACTACGTAAAAAGCCGTGCTAAGTTGAGGTCCCCAGTCTCTTTAAAAAGGTATCTGAGCTGGAACAATCTCAGGCTGGGTCAAGAACTGGTTGCAGCACTATAAATTGCAAACTTTCTACCTGGCATAATCTGAAGGCAGTTTCCAGGGTATACCCAAACACTTGTAGGCTGCAGGTAACACCTTGTCCTTCACTTTATCAGTGGAAGCATTGATTCACATGGTGTTATTTTTCTTTCACCATATCTGAAATGATTAGATACCACCTCTATAGATGCTCAGGTCATGCATTCCTAAACATATAGAATGATACATTTACGTGGATCTCTGTGCCCGCACAGTATTCTGTATACCTACATATTCTTTAGGCTGAGTGCCATCCTTCAGAGCTTAGCTTCTGGCATTTTCCTATGAGGAAAGGAGAGGGACTCCTCATCTCTACAGCATCCCACTTTAGGAAGGCCAGGATGCAGGTGGGCTGTGGAATCTCACTGTAAGCTCACTGTCTGATACTGAAGGTAAGCTTTAAAACATTCTTTGAAAGGAATGGCAAGATATTTTGTGTCCCTGTTTCCACGAGAAAATTTTCCACTTTTTTTTATTTCTCCAGCTGAAGAAATAACGAATCTAAATAAATCTAGTACATCAGAGAAATAGAAGATAAAGGATCGCACATAGAACTTCAACACTGGAAGCATTTCCTCTATTTTATATACTGAAGTTCACTCACCTTGTGCTTTTTTTCTGTCAATGAACCAAGGAGGAACTCCTTGCAAGCCCTTTCTGTGCCACCCTTCTTTTGCTTTTTTTACATTGCTAGAGATGGTAGTAGGTCACAGTCCTAAGAGCAAAACAAAGTTCATTTGGCCAAACATGTGGCCTTTAAATTAAAGAGTGATTAGCTGGAGAAATATGCTTCATTAGTAGTGATCTCTGAGCTGCCTCTGTGCAGTAGTTGGTTGCATAATCTCCCCTCCTATATAAATATGAAATGTTTGTGCTTGCAACTTATTTAGATTTCTCTGCAGCTTTCCACAAAGCACAGGTCCTTGCCTGCAGAAAGACATCCCATGGTCAGGGAAACACCTGCAGAATCTGGTCTCATTGTGTGGCACAGTCTCATTGTGAAGATGTTCTGTCCTTTAGAGGTGATGAGCACCTGATATTTAGAATATCAGGCACTTGGGTGTTACAGGATTCACTTGCAGGATAGAGCATTAAGAGAGAAAAACATGTTTTCTTACTCTGTTATCTCATTGTACTGGTGAAAGAGTAAGGAATTAATATGCAACAGAAATCAATACTTAATTGCAGCCTATGTATACTAATTGTCCAGATAGTCTAGAAAAATAGAATGATGCAGCTGTCAAAGAGAATAATTGATGTACTTCATTCTGAAAATGCTTCTTTGTACCTACCAAGATAGGAATCCCAACCTTCTCTCCCGTCCTTGGCCGGTGAAACAGCTCCCTCTACTGCAGCTGTGTCAGAAGTCTCATCTATTAACAACCTGTGCTTTAGGTTCTTTGCCAACAGCATATTTACGAGCTACTTTCAGAGCAAAATAGGTGTTTTCAAGGCCAGGTGAGATGGGGAACAGGTAAGGGGAGGAGTTTTTTTCTTTCCATTGCACCGTGTCCCAGTTGTTGACAGGGGTGGCACAAGTCACCATGATCATTCTCTTATACAAGAAAATCTCAGTATCTCAAGGCTTTGATCACAACAGTTAACAAAACCCAGACAAATATTTTTACCTACATACTGAAGAGACTTCTAAATTTTATTTTTAAATGTGGGTAAAATATGTGACATAAAGAATTTTGGAAGCTGAAACCTGTTCAAAAAAGAAAGAAAAGATTTATGAATGCAGTCTGGCCTTGCATTCCAGAGTACAGAAATTCAATTTCTGACCATAAGCTGTTTGTTTCATGTCTCTGGGATGGGTTCAGTATTCCCTTGGTACATAGGGTTAGGATGAGAATAAGTCCTAATGACTGTAGACTGCTCAGAAGCATTAGTGAATGTGATTTTGAGAAAAGGCAGGCTCACAACAACCCAGTCTGGTACCTCCAGTGGTAAGAAGAGCTTGATGACAAGTATTGGTTTAGTCCGTTAAAAATCCAAACCCTAACCATACTGTTGCTCCAGTACGACTGGATTTTCAAGAGCTTTCACTGAAAAAATATGCAGACAGGAGCTGATACTTTACCATATCAGCATGATAATTTTGTGCAATATAAAAATAGATGTTAGTTTTCAAACTGTCTTTAACCCATAATGTGAATCTCCTTGGTCAAATTTATAGAAGGACTGAAAAACAAAAGAGAGGAAATGTGTCCTGTGTCTGATTATTCCCTCCCTTTAGTCACAAAGCCTTGTTCTAAAAACTAGCTGAAAAGTTTATAATTTAACTTCATTGCAATGTGAAATAAAAAACTGAAAAAGGCCCCATTGCTTAATGGTAATTCTGAAAAAAAAAAACAAACCCAAACCTGGAATTGTCATTGTTTCAATCAAAACATTTCAGCATTCAGAAATGAAAACAATTCATGTTTTTCTCTGCCTGATCTTATCTGAAATACTTTGTTGAATTTACACAGAAAATTGGTCTGGAATACAAAGATACATGTAACCATATGATGGCAGATAAATGCTTTAAAATGTTTCGAGGCAGTTCAACAAAATGAAATAGTCTGTACTTTTTACAGAACAAACTCAAAAAACTGATTTTAGTTTTCCTGACTCAAAGCTGATCACTTTCTAAAGACTATCTGAAATACCATGATGGAGTAGACCTTGTCTTATGCTTTCTGGCTGGGTCTCTAGCAAGCGGAGAAGCCAGCTCACTCTTTTCCTGCTGCCCTACCACAACTGTGATCAGTTATAATACTAGGCTTATGATAGGCTTGTACTTATGCAGACTGCTGACCCAGGGGAACCTCAGTTTGTGGATGTGTTGGAGAGTGTTGAGAGAGTAGAGCCTTTGGAAAGAAAGGATGGAAAGCCTTAGATGAAATTCTGTGACTTCAATTGTTTGCGGGGTGGGAGAGGTTCATGACAGAGACTGATAAAAGAGAAATAAACAAAAAACATGTGGCTGCCTTGCTACATCTCTTTCCATCAGCAGAGGTTCTTTGGGGATTGAGAACTGAGCATGATTCCAGCTCCCTGTATAATTCTGGAAGGAGCTGAAAACAGGCATGTATCTAGAAATTGGGACATCTTGTGTTCCTTGCCTTTTAGTCTGTCTAGGTGAAAAATACCACAGGTACCTCTGGGCCTCATTTGCAAATAGTTCCAAATCAGTTTTGCAAGAAATGGCCCCTCAAGTGCAGAACATAGAAGGAGAAGAGAAGAAAGAGTATAAGGAGGGCAGCTGTACTGGTTCTTCTTCCAGCCCAACAAACAGTTGTTAGAGATCCTTTCCCAAACACAACTTCTGAGGGAGGAAGAGATTGGATATAGCAGCAGCTCTGCATCACTCAAGCAATGTCACTGAGCCCAGGGCAGAACAGACCCAGAATAGGAAAGAAGCACAGAGATTTCATCAAGGATTCTTGGACAGAGAAAGACACCTATAATATTATGTGAGGCTGTGAGAGAAAAAACGAGAGATGGTTGCAACCCCAGCAGCTAATGAGGCTTTGGAAAAAACAGATGTGAGCTGTCAGTGCAGACTGGGGTGGGAAGAGAAGGAAAAGGCTGTTGCTGAAGGTTAGGAAAGAAGACAGACAATGGGGAGGAGGGGAAAGCCTTCAAGTGGGAGGAAGGAAAAGGAGGCAAGAACTAAAGACTGCTTGGGAAGAAAAGGAATAGGGAGTCTGAGAGGTTGAGAGAGAGATATATAAAAAGGGGGATTCCTTGCAGAAAGAGCTGTGTGAATATTCAGTGCAGTCTTCTGATTTGATGTCCAGAGCAACCGAGTTCCCATACCAGTTCCAACTAGCTGACTAAATGCAAATTATGTGCAGCTAGCTGATCCGCTCTGGGACTGTCTTAATGAATCAGGGAGCCCCAGTCAGGCCTGTTAGCTTAAGCTGGTAAGTCCACAACATTGCTCTGCAAAAAGCAGTGCAGTGTGAGACATCTGCGAGTAGAGGTCTGAGTTAAGTCTACAGTGAAGATACGCTGTGTGCCTTTGCAGACCATTTACTGCAATGTGACTAGGATCTCAACGGGTACTATGGGCTCCTAATGTAGTACAGATAATATTTAAAGGAGGAAAATTGATGTTAGAGAGGAAAGAGGAATGAAGTTAATGCTTTTCTGGTCCTTGCAGCAAATAAATGGGTAATAAGCCTTGCACTTCTTCTGCTACTGGTTTTGACATGGAGAGTGGCTAATGAAGCCTTATTTTCTGCTTGAATGCAAGGAACAAACTTGCTGTTGGACTTGCAGAAGGTCATTCAGTGATGCTGATGATTCATGGTAGCAGGACAGTGGTCTCCTGAGAGCAGTCATGAAATCTGAATTTGCTAACTGGAAATAATGATATTGTGGTGGAAGGCTCTCATCTGTTGCCAGAGACTCTTAGCGGAAGCTTGTTCCAAACCATGTTTACCACAGATGTCTCCTTTCCTTTCTCTCACCAGGATCCTTTCCTGGCACATAAAGATGAGAAGGATCATGCAATTTGCCACTTCTCTTGTCCAAACAACAAAAATTTTGGAATTTCGGACTTTACCCAGAAGAGGCTTTGGGGGAAACAAATTAGCCGTGTTCACCTCAGTAGTGATTAAATGTCAATAAAAGTTTTATTTATGTGAAATAGAAAACACTGACAGCTAGACCCACGTTTGAACCTCTCCAACCTCTGCTGGAGTCCGTGAGAGTTGGACTCAAGCTCCTTGTTCCTGCAGAGGCTGGGAGGTTGTGGAGACATTGTTTGTGGCAGACTGTGGGGACAGAACACAATTAGGAACTTGGAGGGCAGTGCAGGAGGAATGTGAGACCGAACGAGAGTCTTCTCGTCTCCGCAACTTTTACAAGATGTTCTAGTGTTTTACTAGTTTTACTTAAGCAGAATCAAATTCGTGGTGTAAAACCTTCAAATGCTTTGAAATGAAAACTGCTCACAATGTCCCGTTTAGTTTGTTTTGATCACAGCTGAAACCTAGCAAGAGGTTGTTGCCTCTGAAGTTCAAAGTGATTCAGAACAGAACCTGAGAAATAATCCAAATATTGAAAACAAAATCCTTTTGTTTCTCTGGTGCTTACTAATGCTTGCCATGGAAAAGCCTGCAAGCCTTACTCTGACATTGCATGTCAGCAGCTAGCATCTTTATGACAGTCCGGTTCTTAACAAAAAATCTTACTACTCTTATCTCCTTTAGCAGTTATATAGACTTAGAGATATTTTTTTCTGTTGTGGTTTTGTTTTGGTCGGGTTTTTTTAGTTTTTTTTCCACAGAAAATGAGCGGGGCGGTTGGATGAAACTGTTATTTTAAGGTCAAAAGAAGGAAGTTGACTTTGTAAAGCAATGAGTTGGTACCTAGATGAGCAGATTTTGTGTCAGTCTACCAGATCCTTCTTAGTGACCTATAGCAAAGTACATGGTGTTCTGACTTATAGACGTAGGCTACAGAGATTTACCTGCTTCTCTCTACTTCAGTTCTATCCCTTGGAGATTCCTTACCCCTTGGAGAGTCCTTACACCACTATGTAAGTAGCTTAGCTGATCCTGAAACATGCTGTATTATTGCAGGCTAGTGTGATATACTCAGGAATCCCAAAATTTCTGTTGGTTTCCTTGCTATACCAAGCTATAATTTGTAGTGGTTCAGGACACTAATTTCTGTCAGCTTAGCTGTCCATACGGTACATGTCTGAGAAACAAATTGGACAACTCTGGCTCTTATTTTTATCTGTCTTTATGTTTGTGAGTCAAGACCATCAGCAGGAATGCTTCCATCTTTCTAGGACTGATTGAAAGTCAATATTCTTCAGTCTATATTGAACTTAAGAATTTTTTTTATTCCATTCTTTCACAAAAATACTGATTTTCATGAATCCTACTGAAATCCAGGAGCACTGTTGCATCTGTTGATGCAGAATGTGTTACACTTGTTTTACTTCCATCTTCCTGTATGACAGTCTGATCTGCTGGTAGCTGAGAAGCTGAGACTGAAGCCTTCACCCTGTTCCCTCATATCTCAGTAGATAATAGGGGGTAGCCATACTTGTGTTCTCCCAAGTACATAAATAACAGTAAATTTTGTTCTTCTATTCTACAAGAAAATTGGGTGTTTCCTAATATTTTCTCATCTTACTGGAATGAAAAAGTGAAATCTAGAAAATGGCTAGTTGGATTAGAAAAAAATAGAATTTGATTTCTTGAAATGTTGTTTCAGTAGTTTAGAAACATTGCTTCACTTTGATCTTTTAAAATGCCTGCACTTTGTACATAGAATATAAATTCCAAAATAAAATTTCACATTGGTAAGAAAAATAAAATTAGAAAAAAGTTAGTCACACTTGCACATATTTTGAGATTTCCCCTCTCTCAGTGCTGTTGTTTTTCAGCCAAGTTGCTTCATGAAAGGAAGTATGAACAACCTTTAGAATATCATACCTGGTTTATCCTCAGGACTGGGAGAAGAGGATGCCAAGGCAAACCACAGTATATTCTCCTCTTCCTTTGTATATTAGTGCCTTCTCTTCAACTATGGCCTTGGAAAATCAGACTGGAACCTATGTAAAGCATTCAGCAGAAGGCTGGGTGCTGTTAGAGGGTGTGGTAGCCTGCAGGGTTCAGAAAATAATCAGTTCATGTCCCGAAGCATGAAATTTTATTATCCTCTTTTTCTCAGACCACATCACTGTGGTTATGTCTAGCCTTTTAAAACCCCTGTCTCAGTTCTTAGCTCTGCGCCCTGCACAGCAATGAGTGCTCCATCTGACTATGCATCGCATACAATAATCTCTCTTTAGATTTATGGCACAAGCCATTGAATTTCATTGACAGCCCAAGTCCACATTTCACGGAGTAGGGTGAAAGGATGGAAGGTTAATTTTCTTCTCCTCTGTATCTTTGATTTATTTATTTATATTTTCTTTAGTGTAATGCTCCACTTTTCTAGACTAAGTAGGCAAAACCATGCTTTTTCAGTTTTCATCCCATATATGGACTGGATATACCAAACAGTGTCTTACAGGGAAAAGTGAGAAGGTACGTGAGGCATGGGGTAACAGCTATCAATTTCTTCTGGCTGAGTATGTATCAGTTCACTGAGGTCAGTGGAGCTGTTTATATTTTGCAGAGGACCTACCCAGGACTTTGTAGGAGGCAACATGAAATGATGATAACCATGTTGCTTTGGAAAAAATCCAAGAGAACTTCATGTAGGAGTAAGCCAGCGTCTGAGTGACATTAGCAAAGACGTGTCCACTTCCCAGCTGGAGAAGAACATGTGTTAGCCATAGCTTATAAAGAAGGAAATCCAGTTGCAAGTGAAACAGATCAGTACTTGCAAAACAAAGCTAGGAGGATGGAGCATGAAAAAGGAAGCCATGACAGGAGTATGTTATATTCTACCACCTGAATGTCTAGCTGCCTTCAGTTACGTAAACCATTTGACAAGAATAGAAAGTACTTTTGAACACCAGTAGAACAACCACGACAAAGATTTCCAGTAGATGTTATTGAACTTTGTACTAAAAGCAGTGAATGGAAGTACTAGGAGATGGGGAGAAATGCAAAGCAGGGACACTGGGTAAACAAGTTTCCCTTATGATCTGCCAGCATATACCTTACATGCTGGTCATTTTTCAGTACTGTTGTCACCTTTTGAAGGCATTTGTACAGCTCCATTCCCCTGCAGCATTGCCATCTCTCAATTTTTAATACTTTTGTTCTTTGACATGAAATTAGGTAATATGGTAATGCTATGTAATACTGTACAAATTCCGTTTGTACAGAGAACTGGCACTGTGAGCTGCATCCCAAGCATGATGGAGCTAATACTCAGGGTTACAATGCCTAACTTAGATGCCAGGTCATAAAATAGAATTACAGACCTGAATTAGGTGATCAGACTTCCTACATGATGCAAATTGAGGTACATGTCTAAAAATGTGGTTTCTGTTCTCCTGTCTGATACTCAGCAGAATCTGTTAAGCTGCACAATAATATGAAGGGAGGAGTAGGGTCAAAACTGTGCTTCCTAAAGAGAGTTAAACAACTAAGTGTGAACTGGAGCAAGGCACCACTGGCATATTGGGCAGCCAGTATCTGTCTGTTTCCTTGCTGTGATATTTCACCACGCAGGTTGAAGAATGCCTAAGTGGTGAATCCTACAGTTGTGTCAGATCATAAAACAGTACCGTAACAACATGCACTTTAATGAGAGAAAAGCTGCATCATGCTGTTTGAAAAGCTTGTCAAATTCTAGTTCATATTTTCCGTGTTATTTTTCTTGATTTTCCTAGCAACTCTTATTTTTTTACATTTTTCATTTTTTTAAAAGTTCATTTAAAAATAAGTATGAAACTCTCAAATATACTTACCTGTATGTATTTTTTTAATTTTCATTTTTAAAGATAGAAAAGACTTCAAAAGCTTAGTACAATGTACATATATGGATACAAAGTATTTGGTAGACTAATGAAAGCATTTCAACTGGGCTGTAAGAACGTGATACATGGATAGAGCTGGATAATTGGCAAACTAACATTTAGTCAGTACCACCTTTCTTTGTTACTGCGTTACAAAATAAAAGATTAAGAAAAAGGTTAGGTTTGGGCTCCTCGAGGTATGTACATTTATATTCTTTAGCAGCGTTGGAAAGATTTGTGTTTGTTCTTACTGGAATGAGAGTTAAACATAAGTGGACTGTGTTGCCCTCAGAAGAGACAGACATTGTGTATCACTTCAGCACTACAGGATAATAAATACCAAAAAATAATTCTCAAGTAGAAGCCAAAAGACTGGCAGAACATGTTGTTTGGTCCTCTCTGAAGAGCTAAAAACCTGAGCACTCTACTACTGCTTTAGCCTTTGGCTGGAGTGGAGGTGATTGTTAATTTCAAATGGTTTGTATGTATTAGGAAATAGGTCAGTCACAGAAATATTTCAGAATCCCTCCTAATTTACGCCCTGCTACTCTGATTCCATAGCCCACTTCCTATTCCTTCTTAATGAACTTTCTTTTCCTCCTCTTACCGGGTTTTAAATTTTCATACTCCACTAGCACGATATGAAAATCAAGTCCTTGATAATAATAAAAAAAAATCAAGTTTACCTTGCCATTGTTTAGATAGTTTTAATAAGTTAAAGGTGGGGGGAAGCCTTACTTACTGTGTTTCCGTCCTCCATCCAATGCTATGATGCTATTAGCATTTCTGTGTTCCTGCTTAAAATGTCTTGACATTTTTTTCTTTATATGTTTCTGAGGTAAGTAATAATTCTCTCTTCAGAGGAAATAAATGAAATCTCCTTTATTGTTTCAATGTGGGGTCTGCAATCCTCATAGATTTTACAGGTTGTGCTTATTAGGAGGTATGGTCTGTCTCCATAAAAGCCCAATGACTCTGCTTTGTTTTTCAACACATTTCTCTTGGCATAATGTCCCCTCAAGATGAGTTATGTGTCTTCTTGTGTTTACAAGCCAGAACTATTTCTAGTCTATCCACTTGGACAGCTTGCTCGTGGTCTGCTTTTTTCCTATGAGCAGATTTTAAAAAAAACAACCCTTTTCAATACAAAAGAAGAGAAGGAATAATTTTTTTAATGGATCAGCCCTCCTTTTCTATGGAGACTAGTGAAATCCCTGTGGTTTTAAACCATTTTGCATGTTGATCTCAGTGTAAAGCTCAAGTTCATATACACAGAGGACCAGGGCAATCTAGTAAACACTGAGGAGATGCAAAACTATTTTTAAAATTTATCTGGACAGCCACAGCAGGTGGGTCCTGTTACTGCCCACTGCACCCCGCACCCCAACCCCACCCCACCCCTGCCCCCCGCAGTGTGTGAAAGGGATTGTGCATGCTTCTGAAGCAAATCAAAATTACGCCAGAACAAAAGGGTCCAGAAAGAGAAGTAAGTTCCAGCTGAAAGTTTAAGTTTTTTCTTATCAAATTAGAAGTGAAGCAAAGACTCGAGGAGCTCTAAATCGGATTGTGTTCAGGGTGTGGGCTGTAATGGGGTAGCACTGGCACACTGTTCTTCATCCTTTGCCCTCTTGGGCATGGGTCCATCATTATGAGAGACTAATTGTATTGCATGAAACAGTATTGCTTGGAAAAAAAAGTCTATCCCACAGTCCTGTTTCAGCAACAGAAGATTCTGGACATGGTGGTGTGTTAGGCAGAGTAAAAACAGGCTTCAGCAGTAGCATGTGTGTGTCTTATGACAAAGAACAAACTTGATTATGATGTTGTTCATCATCATCAGTAAACAATACATTTGTTTTTAAGAAGCTGCTTACCAGAACCAAAGTAGCACTCTGTAAATTTCAAGGAAATCATTGGCCACACCAGCTTGACTTTTTCTGAGCTTTATGGGATTGGGTTACAAGCATGGAAACTTTCATTCGTTGAGTATGCAATGGGAGAACTTTCTTATTGTTCCTGGAACACAGCAGAAAAGCATGCCGAGAACTGGAAGAACAACTTAGCAATAAAAAAGGTGAATACAACAAAGTTCCCAGCGTATGAGCTTTCAGGCAATGCAAATTAATTCCTCATCCCATCTGGTCTGCAAGTAATGGGTAAACCTCTAAATAACCAGAGTTTGGTTAAGAATTCAAAAACATGAATCTCCCTGCAGTCACAACCATATGATTCTGTGCTTTATCTCCAAAATGCCTATCCTCACAAAACCCAAGCCGCAGAGCCCTCATTAGTATATTGTATTAGATTCGTTCCTGAAACTAGAAAGACAAAAATTACCACAAAAAAATCAGCAGCATCTGCTGCAGTTTCCAGGTTGTTTTTGAACATTTCCTCTAGCATTCTGAACAAGGTCATGATAATGTTTGCTCATAAGGTCTGGTTAGACTCCAGTGTGGAAGGCTGGCTTGGAGCAGGTATCACCTTTAGGCTTGATCCTGGAATTATATTGTAACACACTGGCAGAAACTGTTTGCTGTGGAAGGCAGGAGGGCTAAGCAATGAGATCCTGGCATAAACAAATGAAAAATCAGTATTACTGACCAGAATTATGTTTATGAGTTAGCAGGCTGGAAAAGCCTGACATTTCTCTGGCCATATCTAACTGGCATGTTTGCTGCAGATAACCCAAGCTGCCACTGACTTGGCCAGAAAACACAAGACTAATATTTTCCTTTGTATAAACTGTTCCTGAGCTTTATCCCGAAAGTATTGGAACATGCTTTTCATCAATATAAGTTGGCGTGACTTCTTGTTCCATCTGTTTAGGGGAGGGGGGCAGGATAGAGTCAATATTTTCATTTCTAAAAATAAACATCCCAGTTACACAGCCAAAAAGTTGGAAACCATCACTCAACAATAGCATGTAGAGTTTCCATTTGCTTTGGCTTCCTCCTCTAGATTCCAGTGTTGTGGAAGAATATTTGCTATACAAGCAGTACAGGTTTATGTGAATGAAAGCTTATCATGCCAAACCAGCCAGTCATCAGAGTATGGCATTCCTGATGAGAACAAGATCCATTAGTTTAATGAACAAAGTCGGGTAAGAGGGGCTGCTCTTCTTAGGGCACTGAAAATCAGAAGGTGGAGAATCCAAAGAGAAGCAGATCCACAGGGCAGCCCCTGTAGGTCATCACAGATGTCTGCTCATTGCTTGTACTTGCTTTTTTCATTGAAAGGCTGCTGCTTTGGCAAGTGTATGGAATGGGATGATTGGTGGCGCAATGACAGTTGCAGTTGTGGGTGCTATCATCTGGCACCTACTGAACAGTAATTAATAAGGTCTGCCCTGAACAATACCACTGGCTTGTCAAGCGCTGACATGTGAAACAAATTCTAAAGGGAAGAGACACTCAGTCTGGGGTCCCACCCATCCACTCCCCTTCCTCCTCCTCATCTCACCCTACTTAGAAGCATTTTTCTTTGTCCTTTCTTTTTTTTTCTCGCCCCCCCCCCCCCCCCCCCCCCCCAGCAAAGGTTATAGTGTAAAAAAAATAACTGCAAAACATTTTTTTATCTTTGGACTATGTTTCCAACAATGTCATGGACTTCATTGGTGTGGTATAATTAGAGCTCCATTCTGAATTCACAAAGAACAGGGTTTATTTGTTTATGTTGATGCTTTGCAGCTATTAGAGTTGTGTATGTTGCTGAAAATCACTGGTTGCTTTGTTTTGTGCCCCTTTCTTTGCTCAGTAAACACCTTCTCTGTATTTTGTCACATAGTTTTCAAGTTTATTTTACTACAGTTCTTCAAGAGATACTATCAGCCAGAAATAATGGAAAATATTTATTCTCTTTAATCTGAGAGAATCATTGTACTGCTACTGAGTCAAAACATTCAGAGAGACATGCTATTTTCAAGTAGCGATCCAAGTGATCCATTAAATTGCTGTCAGTTTTAAAGGTAACTGCTGTGTGATGCTGCCAGATCTGCATGCAGTTTAATTAATGCTTATCACACAGTGGCGTAAACCAGGTGGAACTCCCCTGACCTTGGTGTGGTTATCATTTTCACAGAGCCTAAATGGATATTTCTACAACTGAACTTGATATTAAAGTTCTGAGTTCTGCTACAGCATGTAAATTTAGATTAAATTAATCACTTAATAACATTTAATGTCCCAAATAGACAAAGAATTTCAAGGCTTTACAGATGTGAAACTCAGAATGTCTTAAAATGTGTAGTTATCTTGTGCAGTACTATCCCACTCTTCTATACAGATACCCCAAGCTAGCAACATTTGAGCAAGAGTGATAGTCTTCATAGCCAAAGTACAGTCCAATATCAGCCTATGTTAGCATATCACACTGCATCATGTAGAAGCACAGGCTTGCATGGTGGTAGCTGCATGTTATGGTGTAAACATCACAGGGTACTGCTAGACTGCCTGACAAAATGCAGGCAAAAAAGCAAGTTAAAGCACAGCAAGCTCCTTGACCTGGCTACATTATACACACCGCTAGGACCTAGGGTGCTTGTAGTTCAGTTCAGTGTGACATAGACACAATCCAGGTCAAACCTGGGCTGCCTACCTGCTCCATTATCCTTTAGCAAACAGTGATGATGTGTTTCTAGGCAGAATATAGTAACTTACACAAGCGTACTTGGGCCCATGCTGAGGATTAATGTGGTGCTAAAGTTGCTCCCTCATCATAGAGTAGACTTACTACATGGATATGCCCAAACGATTTGAAGAGGAAATGACTTTAGGCTTTAATACAGGAAATTATCCATGTATTTATCTACAAAAGCAAAAGTGAGTGTGACTGGACTTAAATTTACCTTTATTATTAATCATGCTGCAATCATTGTTTTCCATTAATTTTATCAGATGTATTAGGTGTAAATTTATCAGATGAGTCCCATGAAATTGTAGACAATGTGCATTATTATGTGGCTACTTGGTAGGATTTGGAAACAGGTGCTATTGACCCACTTCTGTGGAATACGAAACTGACTGGGAAGGAAGAGACTTCCCCCTTCTCCCCCCTCAAAATTTAGACAGGAATTAACTGTCTTGAATTTGGCTACTTTGAATGAAAGTGAGAAAGTGCAGAGTATGTTTTATATACATGCACACGTATACATACACATTTTCTTTTTTACCAGTAGTGACTCATGACAACTGGAAACTTGGCACCTTTCTTATCCCAGATCTGGCGTTGTGCCCACTCTGTATATAGAAGGAATGAAAAGCTTTTCAGTTTCTCCAATCCAATTCATTATGCAGCACTGCACAAGTTGCCACATGTGTGCTGTTAGGAAATCTCAGTGCAGATGGAAATAGACCTTGTCACAATATATAGGCATTCATCACTGGTGATGCTGAGCTTCCCCACTTGGAGAATGATTAGCTGTCTCGAAGTTCATTTACAGACTGATCAAAGCAGTGAAATGGGGCTGACTGGCTAATCCTGTTTATTCCCTCATGCCATTTGAAACAAATTGGAGGAAGACCAAAGGGTAATTTTTGAATACCACAGGTAAGTAAGGTAAAAATCTCCTACTCTGAGATTAGTAAATTCCCTTTTCAGTAGAATAAAAAGTGACTTTTTTACAATTACATTTTGGATTCACATGCTGTATGGATTCAGCATAGCAAAAAAACCCCAAACCTGCAGTTAAATAATATATGATCAGGCACCACTCAGAGCAGCCACTGACTATATATAACATGTGGGAAGTCCTTATAAGTTGATTATTTCTCATGATATGTAGGATAGTACAAATGGCTGTTTCTCTTTCTGATCTGGACAGTGCTAAGAGGACTTGCAACTTCCCTTGAGTTCACTAAGTTGCTAATGGAATACGGGTATGGTTGAAATCTCTGATTTGAACTTAGGAGGTTTAAGATTTATAGTAATTCACCTCTGAAGACTATATGTCTGGGAAAATAGGGAGTGGAGAAATTGAAACCTTCACAAGAAAGGGTTGCAGTGTCTAAGAGTACTTAAGAGTACTGACTGGCAATCTCTGTTAGCAACAAGAAGGGTTCTGCTGAGCGAAGTCACCTGCTCGAATGTCAGTGAAATACTGTTGTTTTTTCTAGATTTCTTTTGGTTTTGTTTCTTCTTAGAATCAAAGAAAGTGGGAGATAATTTTACTATAAACTTAGTAAGTGTTTGAAACCAGAGTTTTGGTATTAGATATATCTCCAGTGCAAAATTCTGTAAAATCAGATCTCTTATGATGTTTCTTCTAGTAATTTTAGAAGGCAGGGACTGCATAGCACCCATTACAATGAAGTCCCAATCCTGATAGGAGACAGTCTGCACAGTGCAATCAAATAATTGTTCTGATAGCAGACAGAATAATACATACAGCAGAGATTCCAGAAACCTTTTCATACTGAGATGTCAGTGCCCATCCACATTTGGTAGTGCCATGACACAGCAATACACTTAACTGCCAGCCTTTCACCCAAATGGGTGTAGAGTCTAGTCTTTCCAGTTCTGTTCTGCTTGAAACACTGTCTGCTCAAATGGATTCTGTGGCTCATCTTGGCAGCTTGGAAAGGCTTGATTCAAAGGGTCCCTTTTTTGTTAATAGTGATTCTTTTTTCATGATTGTCTCTATGGCCTGTAGTTCCAGCTGGAGTCTGAAATGGAAGTACTGTGTTAATGCTCCACAGCACAGGCTGGGGTTTTCCAGCCCAACCAGATGCTGGAAGTCCTGGAAATCTTGCAAAAGAGCCTGCATATATCTGCCAGCTCAGTTGTTCCTTGGTTGTCTACAGCTGTGGAGGACTGGCTTTGATGGTCTGGATGCCCCCTACCAGGCCTGTGTTCACACGTTCAGATTAAGATGGTTTGGTTGTGATCTAGGGAGACAGCCAGACAGCTCTTTTAGATTTTTTCCCAATTTTTACCCTACCCTCTCCACATAAGATTAGTATTGGCAGGTTGCAGTGTATCTTGAGAATGGTATGGCACAAAGCTGTAAAGGCCAGGGCTGGAAGCAGACTGTTGCTTGAAGGGGAAACAGTGGCTGTGTATTCTTCTCTTTTATACTAAAATCATATTAAACTTTACCAACTGGGGTTTTTTTTCCAAGTTGCTTTTTCTTGTGCCAGGTCCTTCATGCTGGTCAATGTATTGAGGAGGCAGAACTCTTCATCTTTTCCATGCCTGTCCTTTTACACTTGTAAGGAGAAGGCTAATGATAACTCTGTGTTGAGAGTTCAAGGATCGTTAAGAGCTTTATTCATCTCCACTGTTCTGAACAATTGTAGATCAGTACACTGGCTTGGTACACAAAATGCTACCTTTACTTCTTTATTCCAACTTTTTTTTGCTTCTTTGATCCAGTAGCATGTCAAGTATCAGGCTGCTGCCTCCTGTAAGGTATAACTGAGTGTATCAGGGTGTAACTGCTGATTTGTCAGATGACACCAGGGATGAGTGACTATGGGCTAACAGCCATAGGCATTAGTAGTGCTAAATTCTGTTATACATGTTGGGTGTAAGAGGAGAGAAGAAAAAAAGAAAGCAAACGTATTACCATAACCCAGGTCTAGGTGGGAACAGAGAAAAATTGTTTGTGCCAACCCTCTTCCCCTCTCCCCACTTTCCTCCCACCATTTTAGTACCAAATATAATCCAAACCTTTGGAGTGTCTCAGCTATTGGAATAAGATGTTGTTTCATGTCTGGTTTTCATCTGGGTCTTGAGGCAGAAATGCCATAATACCACAAGACAAGCTTCTTGCATGCTACTTCTGATCACGGACAGGAATCTGGCCTGTCCCCCAGAAGGGCCTAGATGTGTTACAGGATTAGCAGGCATCCCCCAGAGCTCTGGAAAGTAGTGCAGTGTCAGGCCTTTAGCTCCTTAGACTGTACTTTCTTGGTTATTGAGCACGCGCAAACTTTCTCAGGCAAATCTACAGCACATGAGGGCTTTCCAGACAGAGAACCAGGCCAGTTCACAGAAACTTCTGTGAGCAGATCATGAAAAGTATTGCTCAAAACCACAAAGGTGTGTAATGTCAGCTGTTTTCAACTGTCTTCCAATTCACAGCTCTCCCTGTATGTTGTTGTTAAAGCCACAGTCAAATATATTAAAATAAGAAAGAGGACCCTTGCATAAAAATAAAAATGGCATTTCTGAAAACATGTGTGAATCAGTGCAAGTTTCACGGAGTACCAAGATAAGAAGTAAGAATGTGTCATGATGTTGGTTAAGTTTGTTAGTTTAAGAGCATTCTTTGGGCTTCTGTATACAGCAGCAAAATCCCACAGCCTGTCTATCTTCCCTTACCCCGACAAAGTGCCCTCATTAAGGGATTAAAGATGTTATTGCAATACTATTCATAATGTATACACTTTGCAGCCCCTCACATCTGTTTTCTGCACTATTTATCTAATCATCAAGACCCTTAGTCATATTTGCCTTGGAGATAACAGGGCAGGATACCAAAGGATTCCTGGGCTGAGAGGAAATGACAGAGGGTTGGTGTAATGGACTAATTAAAGACTTCAAGGTCAGACCAGAGAAATCCAGAATTCTGTGGTGTGGAGGGACTCACAGGATACACAGCACTACCCCATTTTTAATAGCACAGGCACGGTCAAAGCCACCTGGTTGTTACATCCCAAGGAACATGCCTCTGCCAGATCACCCTGCTTCTGATAAGTGGCTGATGTTCTCAGCCACACATTAAGAGAGACGACAGGCTTTACTTTGCATGTGAGGAATCATGAGGAAGCCAGGCAGCCTGTGAGACCAGAAAGCTTGCTCTCGGTAAGGCACCAACAGGCCACATGCGAGTCAGACTTTGCTCTCTTCTTGCTGACATGTCAGTTGTTTGACTATCTTGGGTCGAAGAGATCTGATGGCAGAGTAAAATACAGTATGAAGATGAGGTCTGTATTCTTTTCATTATGTACTTTCAGATATGCCTTCCCATGTAACTTCTACTGCTAACACGTAGAGCAGAAGAATGTTCACATATATGATTTGTGATAAAACTGGGCTCGGTAGCCTAGATCCCTGGGTGATACTTAAGTTTCATTTCAGAAATTCCCAGAGAAAGAGTAATATAGAAAATTTCACCATGGAACGATAAACATACCCTATAAAACAACACTTCTAAATTATTTCACATATCTATTCACCTAGACATGTATATGTGCTGCATAAAGTGGATTAAATGAATATAAATTATCAAGTAAAAACTAATTTAAATATTGAAATTATGAAATAAGATTTCTCCCCTCCTGAATACTTTCCAGGTGTTAATTTGTTGAAGTCAATAGATAACAATGAAACTCTTTCTCTGAAAACACTGCAAGTGTTCTATATGTCATGTAAATATCACTTGTGAAGCAAGATTTAAGTGAAACACAAGGAAAGATGTGCAAGGTGAGAGTTAAGCAATAAGGATCTGTGTAATAGCGCTGGCTGCTTTTGTGGCCAGTGTGAAAGCCAACTTTATCATCAAAAATAAAAGCTGAGCTGCTAGGCTTAATGATTTAGTCATACTCAGAAGGGATGTCTTTGGCAAACTGACTGTGAACTGACAGTGGGATACTTAAAACAAGTGCAAGGACATTTCAGCTGTCTAAATATCGCCCAATGTTTTGTAGAGATCTTTATGGAAGAGAGTTTTAAAGAGAGATTTGAAGAATTTTAAGATCACATGCTCTGCTGCTTCATCTGGCTAATGTCACTAGCAAATCAATTCTAAACAAATGACTGTTTAAGTGTGTATTTAAAGAGTTGAGAAGAGTTGCCAAAAAGACATCCAAAGTTTAGAACAAGATGGATCTTCAGCCTGCAAGAGCAGTTTATCCAGCCTGCAGGCTACTGCAACTTCTCTTTTTCTGGGCATCTCTCAGCTGTAGAGATACTGCTGAGATGTACTTAATGATATTGTGCTGGCAGTGAAGTGCTTTTTTCTATTACAGACCAAAAGAATATCTTACAGAAGGGCATGTGATGTGTCCCCTTGAAAGTCATGTTCCATAGCAGGGTAAGTCCTGCTATAAGACTAGGGATGCATTTTGCATGAGCAGAATTCTCACATGCTCTGCAGTGTTACTGACTGTGCTCATTTGGAGGATACCGGCCTCTGCTCAGTTGCAGTTACCTAACAGACCTTGCCTCCATAACTGGCTATGAAGGTTGTCTGCTTGGAAAGTTCCCATCTCTGCTTTAGAGCACTCAGAACATAAATCCAGGGCTCTTGCAAGCTTCTGTCACTATATTAACAGCTCAGTTTGGTGGTGGATTTGGAGAGAACTGGTAACATGATCATAGACTGCTCTGACTTGGAAATATAGTAGAAACAACTGGAACTGGCTACACCCTAAAACTTCAATGGAAAATCCCTTTTGAGTTTGCTCTAAAGTTCTGCCTTCTTTCAACTTCTCCCCACACTGTATCTCCTTTATTTATAGTGGTCTGAATCAAACGTCCCCTTTTGAACTCTACTGAACTGCTGAAGTTTGATAGTACAGATGAAAACAGCTATTCAGACTCATTCCTGTTTTCTCATCTGGGTGCTAAGAAGTGTTTGTTTGCCACAGTTTTCCCTCAGAAAGTGAACTGGCGTAGCAGCATGCTGAAAATAACCTTAAGGCCAGGGTATGGAATGAACTTGTTTTATCCAGAGCTGGCTGTTGTCCCAAACTAGAACCTCTGAATGTCATGGAGGGGGGACAAGAGACCCATGGCTGGAGCCAGAGATGGGCTAGCAAATAGTCCCGCTGCAGTAGGTATTGCAGCTATTTGCTTCTAACTATCCTGTATGCTTCCTGACATCCATGCACAGAACCTCTGGAGGTGGTTTACTTATGATATCATTGTGGAAGAACATGTTACACTAGTTCTAGTTTGATTTTGCATGTCACAAAAGTTAAGTGCACTGGGATTTGTACAGTTTTCAGTGTGTCAAATGGCAGGGCTAGTGGTGCAAAAGACCTGAATTCTGCACCTGTTTTTCTCCTGGCTTCCCAGGTGACTATGAGAAAGTCAGTTTATGAATTTTCCCTTTCCCCACCACTGAAGTTGGATGTCCATTGTAAAACACTTTAAAATCTGTGGATGAGAAGTATAAGATACTGGTTCACAGTGGTGAGAATATGGAGTATTATATTATTAAAAAAGAAAGTGACTTTTGTGTAGTCTTCTGTATCTGGACTGAAGTTTAGGACCTGATCAGAGATGTGATTAGACAGGTTTTCACAACCTGGCTAAGTCTCTGTCCATCACACCCTAACAGACCCAAGACATCATTAAAGGGCAGGAGGCAGCTTCCTTACATTCTGTTACTATCTAGGATCTGAGGAAAGACAGTGGCTGGTGTGAATGGCCATGATGAGCATCACACCCCACTGCCTGTTCACAGTCACATGTTAATCAGGGTACAGTAATTTGTGAGAACATTAATAAATACAAATCACTCTCTAAGGGACTGCTATACATTATTTTACCTCTCAACAATAACAGACCTTATTATCTTACAGGGAGAAGCTCCTGTCAGGGCAATCATGGATGGCCACTTTTAATGAAGACAAATGATCTCCTTCAAAGGAGCAGCGAGCCTTGATTTGACTTAATGGCTTGCTAGTACGAAGCATGGATTTAATCAGAGCTCCAGCTTCTGTCACGCATGGGCCTTGAAGTCAGGTAATTGGAGGCAGGTGCTAAGTACAATTTAAATGAAATGTCTAGTTAATAAGGACAGTTTGAAACAAGCAATTTATACCCCACCCCCCCATCCCAAGTCCTAGCCCTCTCAGGGACATGAAGGCAGCCAGCTGTGCTCAGGAACCAAATGACTTAATTTCTCAGCATTGCCTTTCTCACTCCCAACACTGTGCTGCTACTTTTAGCTTGCCAGATGTCCCAGTTGGAGTGATCCTCTTTCAGGTAAGATGGGCAACTGAGGGACTGTCAGAGCTCAGTATGCTTTCTTTCGTGCTGGAAAAAGCAGCTGAGCCAAAATCTAGACAATGTAGTCTGTAAGATTATGGGTTTTAAACATCTCAGAGTCCAGGGAGGGACTGAGAAGGAACAGAGTAGCAGTGTTTTCCTAAAATGTGTGTCATTGTTCAGCCCTAAACTGTGGATCAAACCACTGCGTCGAAATTGAAGTATGTATGACCTACAATGCCTCTCACGATCCAAACTGAGGAGGAGCCTTCTGAAGAACACTGCGGCCCCTTTCCTACCTGCTAACCTGTTATGTTTCCTTCCAAGGACATCATCACAGTTCATATTTGTATCTTTTTCCTTTTTGGTGGTGATGGGGCAGGGAGGAGGGCACCTACCCAACATTCCTCTGAACTTGTAGGTGCCAGCAAGAAACTTCCTACAACCCGTGACCTATATGCAGTTCCATTTGGAATCATGTAGGAATTGTCAGCATCACTAAGTTTTGTGCTTTAAAAGAGAGTCTTAATAACATTTGTGGGTTTTTTTCCATGAAAATCCATCTCATGGAGTTGTGTGCTTGTGAGGTAAAAAATGCTTGTGGCTGGGGAATAAAATCTGAACATGTTAACTAGAACAACTGCAACACCAATGCAACACCTCACTGGAAAAATATACTTCTTTTTAATTTAATCTTACAGTTTTGAAGAAAGACCTCTCATTTTCAGCCATTTGATGCCAGAAACACTGAACCTTATAGGGAATCTAGGGAGTTATAGGCAGTTCAGTGAATTATCACTAATACATTTGTCATACTCTAGATTTTCTGACATGAATCACCAGGAAACAAAACCGTGTTTTAAACCCTAATTATCAGTTACTTAAAAGCAAGGTCTAACAGACAAATGCATAGTAAGAGTAGTACTATAGGTACTACAAGATCTCCCTCGTCTTTCTTGGGTCTTCCTGCCAGCCCTTAAAACTAACAGTTAGAAGGTAGTGCATTCATAACAAAGCCAAGATTTTACTTCTGAGGGAGAAACTAATTAGCCACTGGGTGTGGAAGTATTTTCCATTAGTAATTTTTTAAACATGGACTGGAATGCAACTATGCCTGTAGGGACTGCATGACTGGGAGAAAACACAAACCTTCACTATAGGGAGATTTCTATGATCAACTTCTGTGAGACTCATTTCTTAGCAAAGGAAGTACACACAGGCAAGCAAGGACCATTGATGCAGTTAAATAGCCGGATACCAATATGAGCTTTCTCAGGATGACATGTGCTGTTCTGCTTTGCAGAAGGGGCAGGCAAAGTTAAGAGGTGCCTCTCTACAGCAGGACCAAAGTTACTAAACCTGAGCCATGGTAGGTGCACCTATTTCTGGGAGCATGACATGGCAGTGATACTGGAAATTGATTTTTCTGCATTAATATTTTATTATAGCAGGACCGTTCAAGATAAGTTGACCTCTAAGGAAACTTTTTCAAAGAAGAATTAAAGTAATTCCTGGCTCAGATTGGTTATTAAACTGCTTGGAAACAAAAATTATTCCTATGGCCTCTGCAGTTTTGTCTAGATTTCAGGAAACCAAAGAGGTTTTGGCTTTTCAGATACATTTTGAAAGTCATTGTTGGTGTTTTTTTTCATTTCCCTTGATCTGTTTGTGGGGTTTTTTTATTGAGAAAAAAATGACGAGCTATAATTAACAGATCAAAAATAGAACAATATTGAGAAGGCAAACGGATCAAGAAAAGCATCAGAAGTAAAATACAGGCCTTTTAGATTAGAAGTTAGTGTGCAGCTCATCAGAGTCCTGCTACCCTCTGCTTTATGGCTTGAATTCCTTCCAATAGCCCTGAAGGTAGAAAATTTCCCACTAGTTACAAAACAATTAACGGGCAAAATGTTCAGATGGCCTTTCAAATTTACAGTAACATTGTGGTCATGGATGTAATTGCAACTCAGGTAGCTGCAAAAGAGCTGCCAGCTATTAGAATTACTAAGTCTAGCTAAGCTGGGTACCGTAAGCAGTGGACAGCTAGCATGGGCTGCACCACAAGCTGAACAAGGCAGGCTGGTGTGTGAGCAAATGCATTGCACCAGTTGTGCACAAGTCTGTAGTGGAGGAGAGAAGCAGCGATCTGTAAGTGGCAGAGGTCTGTGCTTCCAATCCCATAGTCTCTTCTTATTCATGTATGTATAAGTAGGGTTTGTCATGGGCATGCCTGACAATGCTGATGGGAGGGAGAAAAGAAGGGTAATTTGATTCTGTACCAACAGAGGAGGGGTTACTATGTTCACCTTACATGTTGATTGGTTCGGTGTACCTGTCAAAGTAAGATGGTTATGGCAGGAAGAGAGACAAATTCTGTCAGAAAATGAAGCATTAGAAATGCTATGATACTGTATTTAGTCATTGGCTCAGCTGAGGAAAAAGAGGTGTTCCCAGAAGAAAAGAAGGAGTTTGTGATAACTGTATAGATAATTTTTGTTGATGTAGAGAAAAACAGTGGGGAAAAGCCCAGACTGGAGTTGTAGTTCCTCTCTCCTCAGGAAGCAGAATTTGAACCATATAATCATGGAGCCATGAATGGTTTGTGCGTGTTCTGTCTGCAGTCATGAACTATTTTAAAAAGATAAACACAACCTTTAGAGACAAGTCACACTTAACAATGAGGATATTCCAGTTCTAGGCTGAAGGTTATTTTGGTAGGCCAGCAGGAAAATGTAACAGTGATAGCTGCAGTGGGCAGGAGACAAGACTAGGGTTCCCTGCTGAGTCACAGAAGTAACGCATAAGACTAACTGCTAGAGATGAATCACCCTGTGACTGTTGTCAGCTTGTCAGGGCACCAAAGAGTAAGGCCAAACTGTGTTTATTCTTCTGCATGCCCTTGGCTGCTGTGTACACTGTAGGGAGCAATGTGCACTCTATTACCAGCTACCCAGGACAAACAGGCTTTGCTATTCTTATGGGCAAGGATCTCTTCATTACAATGTCATTTGTGAGAGCTGGTGCAATAGAAACCAACTGCCATGCTTCCCTAGGAGCAAGGCTGCAGAAATAAGGCGCTAGGCCAGAGGTTCATTTATACTGATCAGGATTCACTTTCCCAGCTCTCGGAATTGCTAACTGTGAGGCTAAGTCATTTTGTCTCAGTGCATACTTCAGTGTCTGTAAAAAGCCCAGAATAATGCTACCAGCCTCTCAGAAGTTAAATGATTTGAAGCCCTCAGTGAAAGGTGCTATACAAGTCCAAGCCGCCATAGTCAAGCCAGCCCCAACAATACCTCACGGAATGTGTGCCTTTCATGTTTGTTCTGGGGCCATGGGGAACAATGCCCTTTCAGGACAATAGATGTCTGTGATTCATGGTGAATTTCCTTCTCTCATTAAAATTCATTCATTTCCAGTTCAGCCTCTTCATTCTCAAACATACATCTTGGATATTTGTCACCTTCTATTCATTTTACTTAGTCTGTGCATCTAATCTCTTTGAGACTAAACATTTCCTCTGATGGCAGAGCCTTAAGTGTGCGATTCTGCCAATTGGGATGCATTGAAGAGAGCCTGTTGGCAAGCTGGCTTTCTTGGGGAACACACATATTTGAGTAGGGAGACCTCATGCATTTATGCTGTGCAAGACACCGCAATGCTTAGCACTCAGTAAAACTCATAAGGGAACCACTGCCTTGAAAAGCAAGATGCTTACGGAGGAGTGTTTTTCAAGATGAGTACTGGAAGCTGGCTTCAGTGCCCGGTTTAGCTCATGACTCCCTGTGCAGTTTCAGGCAGGCCACTTCATTGCAGAGTCTGTAGACTGTAAAGCAGTAGCATAAACTTCCTTTTTGTGCATGTTATTGTACCTCCTGCCTGCTCTGCCTGGTGTTTCAGGTAGAGGAGAGCAGAATTGTGATGGTAGTGTTGCCTTAGTGCTAAGTGAAGGGAGATTGACTCCTTTCAGACTAAACTATCCAACAGCAGTGAAATCATAGCAGCTGTGGCTCAGTAGCGATTCAGCAGTGTTTCATCCACCGACACAAGGAAAGGGTCTGTCCTCAGCTCCTTACGCTTGCTGCTTCACCCTGTTCTCTTTAAAAGGGGAAGACATAGTGTATGACTGGCACTCAAGCTGGAGGCTTCTGCTGCCCTGACTCAGAGATCCTTGAGAGCTTGGTGACATCTGGTGGGAACTAGAAGGATCACAAGCCTTTTGTGATCTTCACTCAAGTAATTTATAAAAACAAAATTAAAAAATGTTCACCCAAATACAATCCACAAAGATTTCTCTTGATTTTGCGCTCAGAATCACAAGATTACAAAACCAAAACGTGATGTTATAATAATGCATACTGAACACTGTATAGTTTAGAGATCAAAGGGCTTGAAAAACTGATGGGACATAGCAGAGCTGAAATACAAGGAATTTGGCATTGGATTTTTGCAGGCATGTAAATGCCATCTTTTTTTAGTATAAAAAGCAAATGGTGCAGGTCACATTTGCTCATCATGCAGTGCCAGGCCCTTGTGATATAACCAGTCTCCACTGTGTTTAAACTTTGCACAAAGCACATATTCAAAGCCTTAGCCTGGAAAGTACCATTGTGGGTATGTTCAGCAACCCACTTGTGAGCAGTTAGGCATGCGTACCCAGAGTCTGGGTTAGGCATGGGTCCGAAAACAGGCACAAAACTTCAGTGAACGGTATTAAAGTTAATGTTATATTCAGGCTAATTCTGGTAAGGAAGGAGGAAATGAGCTGCTTGAAGTTCAAATGAATTAACCCATTTGATATGCATGAAGATCATCTGAATGAGTTTTTCCAATTTTTTCTTGATCATTTTAGTCCTATAAACATAAGCAACATTGCCTTTGCTCTCCTTTTTTGCAAGTGCACTTTTTGGATCTATCTGTGTGTAGTACTTCTGCAACTTCACAAAGTGGAGCAAGTTATAACTAAGAAATTTTTCTCCCTTTTAGATATGGGAACAGTATGTCTCCTGAAAAATAAAGGATTCCCTACATTTGCCAAGGTTTTGTGAGGCCTTTGATGAAGGGGGAAGAATCTGAAATGTTACCAATCAATCTCCTTTTCTCGTTCATCCCTTTTTAGGATTTGTAATGGGAAAGAATGGAGGAGGAAAGAACAGAAGGAGGAAGTTAGTAAAATGATGGTCAAAGTTTTCAGGAGCGATTGTGAGAGCTACACCACAGATTCAGCTGCTACTGAGAATCCAGAATGTGGTACTTCCTGAAATTCACCCGCCCTTGAAGAATGCAGGACTGAGACCTTAAAGTCACTGGTAAGTTTAAACAATCACAACCTGTCGCTGCGGCCTATTTATCTGTTGATCCTTCAGTAAGAAAGAGTTATGTTAGAGGACAAAGCAGGGTGGATTTTCAGAGTGAAATCTATCAAGTCCAAAGTGGATATCCTTTTAGCTACTTAGCAGAAAGATTTTCACTCTAAAGATTCAGATTGCTTGCCTTGAGCATCTCAGACCTCTGCCTCCCTTTCCATGCCATTCAGTCTCTGCAGTGATGACATGACATGCAGCATTACTGCTGGTAACCTTACTAGCAGAGCCAATTGTCCAAAGACCTTCATATGGGAGACTGCTTGCCATTGTGTGATCTTTGGCCCTATTGTTTATGACAGCACTAGATGACCTAATTCACTCCAGTGGGTCTGTCACACGTATCTTCAGTGATTTTCCCCTCTGACAGGCCATTGTCACCATCCCTCTTGCTAGTACTCTGCCAGCCCTAGCCTCATGTTCATGCAAACAAAAACTACACACAAACGGAGCCCTGACTGAAAGTTCCATCTACTTAGTGGGTATTTACATTGACATAGTGAGCATAGGGCATGAGCCTAAAGCTGCTTGACAGATCTTAGGCCTTTAACATAGCAGACTATATGGAGTGTTTGGAGTTTAGTGTTGGGTAAGCCCATTATTTTAGCTTCGCTGATTGGCACTGGATCAGGAAACAGTTCTGCTGATACTGAGGTGTTCAGACTACTATTATGACAAATGATAAGGTGTGAAGTCCATACCCAGAGAGAAAACCATGTTCACTGCCACACTACACATATGGCATCTTTTGGGGCAGAAAGATTCTCCGGCACAAAGCACAGACAGGAATGAAGGCAAAATTCCCAATGACAATATCTCTAGTAGCTGTAAAGGGGCACTTGGTTGAAAGTGTTTGATTCTGTTCTTTAGAAGGCAGTGTTACATACATGCATACTTGTGCACTTGCACACAAACACATCACTGTGTCTTAGGCTGAGTAGTGAATGCGTATCTTATTTTGGTGTAGACTATTTTGTGATTTGGCAGAGGGTGAGAACAAAGAAACATTGGACGTTACTTCAAGGAGTTAAAGAAAGGTGTGAATTCTCCCTGCCTGCCCCATTTCCTGCATAATTTTCTGGCAGCCTGCATCCATCATCAGCCTGCTCCCATGGCGTTGTAGGTTGGTGAATGCATCCACACTAATGCAGATGCCCTTCCTAATCCTGCCAGTTTTCTTCCAGACCAGTAGAGATCATGTGTGTTTGTGATATGAAATGGGCTGTAAATGGGTATATTCCACCTATTCCAGAAGCCAAGGCAATTCCAATATACAGGCTTGGTACCCACAGCTGTTGTAGAGGTAACTGAGAATTAAATGCAGATTGGTCACATCCCAGTCAGTGATCAAAGAACAGCCTGACAGGAAGAGAAATGTTGAAGTTTTGGAGGGAAAGCTCAAAGGGAATTGAACATGTGTAAACCTTGTGGCTGAAAGCTGTGGAGAGGACAGGTTGTCCTCCCTTTGGTGGACAGGGAGAAGAGAGCCAGCACACATCTGACAAGCACGTTATTCATAGACCAGTTTTTGTGTAAATGGTGGAAAAGAAGGGATGGGAATGTGATTAAACTTTACCAACCTTGTGTTCGTTAAGGAGTGGACAAGTGAATGGGACCAAATGGGCTTTGATAAAGGACCGGCCTCATCTATCAGTGTGGTGCAGATACTACAAAAGTTGATTGATAACCTAGGCTGTGGTAAGAAACTTTATTGTCTCTTCTGAGTCCTGTGTATGGATTGCTTTTTGTAGACTTCCCAGGGAGCTGTTCTGTGTAATGATTTTGAGGCAACTTGGACTGAAGATACAGAGGCCAGCATCTTTGATAAAATTTTCTCTTCCCTGCCCAAGGCTGTGATAACTTTAGCTGGCTACAGGCCATTGACCACCTGGAGGTAGCTGCGCTTTGTATTCCTCAAGGACTTTACAATAAACTGGGAGTCAGGGTGCAAACCTGTTGCCCTGTTAACTGAACAAATAAGAAGGGAGAACTGTTGACAAAGGGAAAAGAAGAAAAGTTTAATGTTTTTTTTTAACATATTTACTTGTTGGTGGTGCTCCCAGCTTATTCTGTGTCCTTCTCAGAAACACAAGGAGATGATTGAGTTTCACCAGATGCTTTGATAGAGCTCAAACAGTATTATGTAAGTCCCCAGGAGGACTCCTTGGATAATTGAACCTGGCCTTTTGAGCCGCTGACAAAGTCTAGAAGAACATAATCCAGCAGACACCCACACTAGGGATCTAAGCTAGGGATCTAAGTGAATGTTGATGAGAAGGGGAGTAGGTGGAGAACTCTTGATGAGATTGAAAATCTCAGCAGGAGCTGGCATGGAGTGCTCTAGAAAGAGCTGCCATTGCCTAGAGCAATGTTGCTTTGAAGGAGCTGAGCATTTGTATTGAGAAGAAAGGTGTGGTCATCCCATTGCTGCTAGCATCCCAGGCTTTGTCCGGATTCTAATTATGGGAACAGTTTTAGATCTTTTCATCTAAAATTGCTGTCAGCCAAAGGGAGTGGTGCTCAGTCTGTGCTTAGTGGCTCAAGTTAGTTGATACTAACAGATTTTCTAGCTGTGAAATAACCACTTTGTTCCCACTCGCTGCTCAAATTATACATTAGCAGGATCCTACTCTTTCCAGGGGACAGGCACATGCAACAGAAATAACTCAGTCATGTGAAATGTTTCACTTAATGATGCAGCACAAATTTCCTAATAATGAGACACATGCTTGCTACATATACCCTAACTCACACACGGTGATTGAGGGGAATATGTAGTGACTGTAAAGTGCAAGCATGAAGAACATTTTATGCTTTGAGTACTTCCTTGACACTTGACAAGCATTACCTGTGACTCATGCATCTCCTCTAAGATGGTAAAACAGTAGACAAGGAAAATGAGGCATGGTACTGTTAAAGAACTTGTTTTCCAATGAATTATAGATATGATGAAGAGAGGAACCCAGGAGTTCTGGAGGAGTATGTAGAGTGATATTCCAAGCCAAATAAAATAACTTTTTATTTCTTTTATCTACTGAAAGTCAAAATTCCCCACGAGTCATTCAGTTATTTCAGCTTAGGTTTCCAAAATATCGAAAAGCATTGTCTGTGTTCCTGTTGAACACACAACTACAAGTTTTGCCTGATTTCAGTGGATAAATAGATGTGATGTAGAGGCAGGATAGTTCAGTGAGAGACCAAGGTTCAGTTCATGCCTCTGGAACAACAGCAGACTGAACAACAGTGTTACATGATGCTAAAATTGCAGTAAAGTCTGGAGTCAGCTGAGTGAAATTTGGGATTTATTTGCAAAGACTCAACAGTTTTGGATCTGTTGTTTCACCCAGCATTTCCAAAGGTGTGTGAGCTAAGTTTCTATCTGCTACATGTGTGCTTTTGTGTGTGTTACTGGTTGTGGCAAGACTGCAGGCCAGGCATATTCTCCTCTGATGCTGTAGCCCAGGTTCCTTTTATGTATACAATAACAACAGTTCCCTTGCATTCATGGTGGGGATTTGCTTTGGGAATATTAGTGTTGCTATAGCTACATTTCCCTAATGCTAGTTATTTCCCATAGTGTCCTTGTCACTCAGCCAAGGATGCTGGCATTAGGTGAGCTCACAGCATGTCATTTCTGCCTTGGGGGTTATTGGTAGGTGTATTGAGTGGGCCAAGATGTACTGCAGCTAGTGCTTTGCCTGGGCTAAATCTACTTCAGCCATGAAGGAAATGGTCAGGGAAATAGTTAGGAGCTTTTTTACAGTAGTGTGATGGGAAAGGAAAGCCTACAATCACTAGCATGCCTTTCCAAGAGGGTTTAACAGGAAGGAGGAGAAGGAATTGTCATCTTTCAAGAGAACAAATGCAGGGAGGGGAGGGAGCACAGTCAACTTCAGTTAATTGCTAGGTTGTGTAATGAGCTGGCGTGCTGGACAGCTACTGTATAGTCCCCATTGTGTCTGTTGCCTGGTTGGGGTGTACTGCTCCAGGGGATTTTAGCTGGGTTTTTGTTTTTAGTTTTGAATGGTTTAATGAGCAAGCTAAACAGCTGTAAAATTCAGAGCAGAAGCTCAAAAAGTTCACTGTTCTTCATGTGTGCATGTGTATGTGGTGCTGTGGAGAAGTGGCAATGAATTCTGAACAGCCACCTATTTCTTGTGGGAGGGAGCTATGTAGAAAATTCAGTTGCACAAAGAAAGACACTGGTGAGTTAAGACTAGCTAAAAAGTAGAGCTTGTCACTGACAGATCTTGCAGATTGACATCCAAGATATGCTCCAGACTCTCCATCTTCTCTTAAACTCCCATATTGTCTTCATAGACCTTGATCAGTGCATAAGTGGTATTAAAACAGCAACTCTGTCATGCTAGTAGGCACCAAAAGACTCTCTCCTAACTTCAGTAGACATGCAACTGTTGGATGGAATCTCGTGCTCTCTCTGAATCAGTATTGGCGTGTTAAGGCCACTGAGATGATTAAGAAATTGCAATGTCTGTTGTATAAGAAGATGAGAGAGCTGTTCTTGTTTAGTATGGAGAAGAGAATACTCAGGGGGGCATTTTATCAATATGTGCAAATTCCTAGATGGGAGGAAGTTAAGAAGGCAGAAACAGACTCTGCTTAGTAGTATCCAGTGACAGGCCAAGATGCAATGGGCACAAACTGAAATACAGGAAATTCCATTTAAACATCAGAAAAAAACTTTTTTACTCTAAGGAATATCAATTTTAGAATAGGTTGCCTAGATAAGTCCCTGAGTCTTCATCCTTGGATATATTCAAAACCCAACTGAACACAGTTCTGAGCTCTAGATGACACTGCTTTGAGTTGGGGAGTTTAGACTAGATTCTCTCCAGAGGTTCCTTCCAATCTCAACTAGTCTGTGGTTTTGTGGTTGTGTGATTCAGGTAATTGTTCCATGCTATTGGGCCTGGAGAAGCACGGATTAAGTATGAGTTTCTGTTATCCCTGGTGTACGTTAAGTAATTGACCAAGACAAGAAAAATGATACCTGTATGGCAATACAGAATACTCTTCTGGTTTCACAAGCTTATTTCTACAGAGCTACATCAGTGCAAGATTATGTGCAAATCACACTTTACTGTGACACATGTCTTTATAAGAGCTGTGTTCTTCCATCACACACATTGCTGGACATTCAGAAGATCAAATAGCGAACTGCCACTCTCGGTCTGCTTATACTACAAGGGTGAGGTCTCTTTTCAGTGTAGAGATCTCAGCTGGCATCTGTTTTTGTAGTATACGATAATACTCAGTCAGCTTTCCAAGTAGTAGGCAGGCAATCTACATGTTGAGTCCAGCTTTGTGATTTAACAACCATGAGAAATACGATTGTTCTTCACTGGTAACTGTTTTGCACCTGGAGGTGCTATTCCATTGTAATTCCAGTAATAAAGGCATGCAGACTATGCAAAATATCATTTAAAGTGCTATTTATTAGTGCTAACACTGTAAAGGAAGAAAAGATAGTATGGATAATCTTACATCCTTTCAGATGCCAGGAACTCCAAGTTGTGCCGCATCAAACAGGCATCTGATCTGGGCTCAGCTCACTGTGAAGACCCTGTCCATGGAAGGATTGCCCTGTTTTGGTCATTTGAACTATTACATGATTTTCTTACAAGAAAACAACTCCATTCACCATTGCTGCTGTCCAACAGAAAGAATGTTCACATGAGAACTTCTTGCTTCAAGGCAAGAAGTTGCTGGTGGCATAATCACCAGTAGTAAATGGGAGCTTCCTACAGGCTGTCTTTCACAATTAGCTGGCTACACTTATTCTGCACCTAAGAGATACTCCCAGCACAACACAGGCCTGAAGGCTAAGCTGTATGTGCAGCACAGCAAAGGACAGGCTTGGGCCTGCTCAGGTTAACTGTTACGTGGTTACATTCCTTGATGTGCAGTGGTTGGGAATATTACACTGAGATTTGTGACACTATCTCCAGTCCTCATTCTGTAGATGAATTTGCAATGTACTTGACAAAAGAAACCAGTTTACAGGTATTGTCTTACACTAAAAATATTCCAACCCATTTAGTTTCAGTTGCTCACAGTGTTTCATAAAACCAGTTCTTGTGAAACTCCAGGAGGGTTTCCCGTTATTCGTAATTTTCAGTAAATGAAGAAAGCACTTCATTCCAAAAGCGCCCCTGCTGTAAGTTCAAGAGCAAGTTTATTCATAAGTTAGGCTCTCGTCAGATTTGGACAGGTCCTGTCAAGTTTCTAGATCCCGAGGCTGGCCGAGTACTTCTTTATCATTATTTGAGGATCAGGAGGACCAGCAGCAGTATTGCTGTACAGTTGTCAGCAGCCAGCATCAGCTGCCTGGCCAGGCAGGCACTTGCCAGGCTGGAACGAGAGCACAGCATCCTGCCAAGTCCATCTCGGTAACACTTTTGAGTGATCTTCGGTGGAAGTTCATGACGTGGTTCAGTGCTAATGGCATGAGTGACTAATTGCGATTAATGGTGTCCCAGTCGCCCATCGGTGACGCGGTAGCCCATAGATGGCAGTGTTTGCTGTTCTTTCACAATACCAGCGGTATTTGTATTTGCTTACTTGTTCTAGCGGTATTTGTATTTGCTTACTTGTTCTATCACAGAAGATTCTGTTGTTCAGTAAGGCCATAAACTCCAGCCGGAAAGACAGAGAAAACTTACTGACTCATCTCCCAGGATTTCTAGGAAAATTAAAAGGAAGCCTGCTTATGTTAGTACAAGTTTTAAAAGTACAAGTTGGTACTTTTTAAAGTCAGTTTTTCAAACCTGACAATGTTCTTGCTGTTGCAGATGGGGTATTAGAGTACACAAAGTCACCTCCGTGTCCTGAGTCCATGGAATTCAATGAAGGTGTTAAAGAATGGGGACGCTGATTTCCTCCTACTCACATGATTTTGTAACTTAATAGCAATGAGATGGTTGTCCTTGCTATACTTGCTTTTAAATTGAGATAAAATGGTAGACATAGAAAACTTAGCAGCAGTCTCAATGGCAGTGGAATGGTTGCTTCCCCAGAGTAAGATGACGAGATGTGCTTGCTGTTCTGTGGACAGAGCTACTATCTGAACATGGACTGCCATTGACAAGGGTTTGTGCTACAGTATGAATCTGAGGCCTAGCAGATGTTGACTTGGTTTGAGTGCTTGTTATAGCAGGGACTGCCTGCAACAAATGTGTCCCTTCTGGTTGCATTTGTACTACAGCTGGTCCTGATTGGTAACTAGGCAGTAGAGCAACGAGACTTAGGAATACAAACAGTGCCACAGTGAGCAGTGTGACCACAGGCGCAGACTGAGGTTCTGTACCATAATGCATCTCTTGTGTGTTAGGATGTGTGCAAGTTACAGACCACTTTATATGCTAAATAATATCTCATCAGAAATGGACCAGAGTAGCATGATCCTATTTTCTGACTGAGGAAAAATACTTTTGCATGTAGGCACAGGACCAGAGCTTATATCATCTGGGCTTAGTTATCAGGTTTTTCAAAAACTCTGTAGATCTTAGACAAATCACCAACCCCTGCCTCATCTATGACTGAAATGGGACGGTAGATCTTTCTTTCTATCCAGTTTAGCCTGACTTGTGAATAGTGTGAGCTCTTTAAGGAGTGGGTTATCTCTTGTTCCAAATGAATGTGTATCAAGGAGACTTGATTCCATGGGAGTTTTGCATGAATAAAGAATCCAGAAATGGGACTTTCATTTGTGCTGTGTATGGGGGGAAATGGTGTATCGGCTGCTGGACGTAGCTGCATTGCCCTATACTTAAATGCTCTTAACAGTCTTCTAACTGTTCTCAGTTTGTCTACACTTTGAGATCAGTGGCCCCGTCTTCAAAAGATATGAGCCTACCTAAGTGCTACAGTTTAAAAGAAACCTGTGAGGTGCAGAAAATCCTGTTTTAAGTGGTTTGTCTTATTCAGGAGGTCTGCAGCACAGCTGGAAGTTGAATCCCTGAATCCTGCCTGTAAATGAGAAGGTGAGAACAGATGGTTCCTTAGCATCTCCAAGACAGCATATACAGCAGCCACATCTGCTAAGTACTTTCTGGTTCCAACTCATTTATTTCTCCAAACATGGTATCTATTGTAGGAGGAAGCAGTGTGTCTATGATTTCAGTCCTTCCCTCCTCAAAATTTATCTGCTGTCTAGGCTGACTGTCAGCAGTGGAGCTCATGAGTGGTACGAGTACTGAGGTGACCAGCTTTTAGCTTCAAACATGTGCAGAACCTGTGCAAGCCTTCAGCTTTCTGAAAATGTTTTCAGGCTGTGGATTGAAACACTTTCTCTGTGGGATTGCTCTAGGACTGTGACAGATGGAGGGCCTGTCACCTAGTGTGTGGTAAATGGCATCTATTTGGCTCTGCTCACAGTTGGTTTGAGAGGCTCTGAGAGTTTCTATGGGTGAAAATTTCTTTGTTATGTAGCAACGATGAAATCTCTGGAAAGCCAGTTCTGTTTTATCTTACTCTGCTAGCAGCCTATAGAGGACTAGATCTGTGTAAAAATGATGTCTCATCCAAAACAAAGTTCAGTCTGAGTGAGGATGTCATTACGGGGATCAGAAACGCCATATCTGTTTAAAAGCATTTACTTATTATATTCCTAAGGATAAGAACATGGGGTATGGCAGAATGTCTCAGAGGTCAGTAATACCTGCTTTAGGGGAATATACGAAAGGTACCATCATCACAAAATCTTCCTTTAGAGGAAGTTTAAATATAAGCCCCGATTAATAAAAGATTATTTTCCCTAGAGCTCCTACTGATTAGTAATTAAGTATTAGAAGTGATTTTTCATAAAAGAGAAATAGAAATGAAAAGCAGTATTTTCAGAAATATTTTTAATAACCCTGTAAAACAGGAAAAAACTTCTGTAAAACAGCAAACACTTCTGTCAAACAGCTGCAAAGATGATGCACAAATGTGGAGAAACAAAAAATGCTGTGAAGATTGTCTTCCAAATCCAGAATGCGCTTTCTAAACCACAGAAAAAACACCTTTGCAAAAAGTATAGGAATATCTTCACTGAGGAGCTTTTTGAAGTTCTTGTGGTACAAAAAGTGTATTGGATATTCATGTGCAGTATAGTGCATTCATTGCATAGCAGTACATATGTGGTAATTAAAATCAAAAGGCCAAATACCAAATGAAGGTAACAAAGTTATGAACAAAAATTTGGCTGATGGCTCTTGACAAAACTGTGCAAATAGCCCTTTATACGCGACATAAAGATAGTAAATGCAGGATGTATGGATAGTAATGCTTCTGGGAAGGCTCAAATTCAATGAATTTAAGACAAAACATTGAATTCTGTATATGTTTACACCTATATAAGTCCAGAGTTACTCCACTAATTTAGCATTACTCTGGATATTTTTCAATATGTTTGAAGTTAGCATCTGGCTTACATCATAAATTTCATTTCTATTTTTTTCTGACTTCCAGCGGACTGTCTGAGGGCAGAAAGAAAAAATGGCCTTTGGCCTTAATTCTAATTGTATTACAGTGGCTTTTTCTGAAAGTCATACTTCTAATTTGTATTTAATCCCTCATTCTTTGTGAACCATTAACCTCTCATTCATAATGAAAATAAACAGCTATTTTATTTTCTTGTTCCTACTGCAGTTTTATATTCAAATGCCTCTTAATATATTCTCCTTTCTGGAAATCAATGATATTTTAAAAATATGTACAATTCAATTAAATAAATTTTGTTGTAATTTCCTATGTTTAAAAGTTACTCTTCCAATGCGTATCTAATAACTTCCATACGTGTCACTTTGTAGGTAAAGGACTTAGAAGTAGTACAAACTTGAACAGCAGATTTCTGCTGAAATCCACTCCAATTCACAGTAATAGAAACACTTTTTATAGGAGAAATAAACTGTACAGAGAGTTATTTACTCTAATTTAAAATTTCTGATTTAGCCCCTACTGAAACCAGTGGGACTTCCCATAGATTGGTTCAGATCCCAGATGAGAATTACAAGAGTTAATCAATGGAAAGGATCAGGGGAAGATGAAATGTATATGTGTACCGCAATGCGCACACAGTCATTTGATCTATCTTAGTATTGCGTTCCTTTTCACATGGATACAGAAGGAAAGAATACTGATGCTATCTACAGCTGGGAAAAATTAATATTCCATCCAATTATTAGAACGCTCTTCCTGCTTTGAAGAGAACCAACTAGGATTTAAAGGCATCCTATATTCTGTCATTTTCTTGATTTAAGCTGTCTAGCGATGGTGGTATAAATTCCTGGGCTTGAGTGATGTCTGGAAATGGTTCTACATTGTTCAAGCAACAAAAGGTAACCAAATTAAGTCCTTCCACATAAAAGCATAACTACTGTAGAAAATAGTGATTTGGGGTCCAGAAGCCCATAGTGCACAACAATATCTAAGGGACGACTAACCTTCCACCAACACCAGCAGAATCTTAGATCTTTATAGCTGATCTCTGGAAAGTAAGGCTATCTCCCTGTCACAGTCCCACAGTATTTCCCTAACAATTAATACATTATTACACAGTACATGCAAATTGTCCATGACAATTTAACAGCAGTGTTGCATTGCTGGCTGGCTGCTTCTCCAAACTGTGAGACAAGACTTAAATGACTTACGCAGGACATGTTAAACAAGGTTTTGAAATGCCTTAGAAATCATAGTAATCTAGAAAAGCATGCAATATAATACTTGTCTGTGCTGGCTTGACATCTCTTACAGCAATGGCTGGGTAGTCCCTGGAGTGCAAGGGGAATAGCAACAGCAAAGAGTCACATTGCAGTCAGTAGGAATCCACTGCTTGAAGGTTCTGAAGGACTTCCAGTACAACTTCGTAACAGAATATATACTCATCCTGTACACAGAGACACCAATGTGAAACACCTCATTACATTCAACATAAATTCTAGACAAAGGAGGATAGACTGGCTGAAGTGCTGTTATAACACTCAGCATCTTTGTAACATAGATATAAAAAGATAGCTATTTAAGAACGCCCTTGTTCTTTTTGTTCCATCACTTGTAAAAATTCAGGAACGTTTCTTAATGCATTAGCTGTAAGCATGTGCTCAAGTCTTATTTAGGTCAATGAAGGTTATCTGTTTGCTTAATTTTAATCACGTGGTCAATCGTTATCTGGATGAAAAATATTTCAGAGCATGTGCTAAAACATTTGGCTACAGGAAGAGTTTATCCTAGTCTTGTCTTGCTTTTCTTCCCACCACCTCTTTGCGCTAAATTGAGTTAGCTGCATCTTGTCTTTTCCTGTGTGAAAACTCTTTTCAGCAGTAGAAGGATTTACTGAGGTGATGATAACTCATCAATAGCAAGAATTTGGTTTAAGGCCACAGTTTTGCAGGGTATTGTTTATGGCATCTCAGTGGTTCTGCTGTTGATCCCAGCTTTTCTTTTTGGTTGAAAAAAAAGCTGGGGTGGGGTGGGGTGCTGGTATCTGTACTATATTGGTGCTTTCCATTTATTTAAATTAGTTAGTGAGGGACAGACCTTTCATATTTAAATCTAGATACCACTTGCCTGGAAGGCTGTTAGTTTCCTCAAATGAGAGAACTTAATTATGCTTTAAGCTCCAGATTTATCAAAGCATGTGGATATGTACCACTAATCAAGGCTTCTAAAAATCATAATCTAATTTAACATTGAGAACTTACCTTAGTTTGGATCATGCCAAAACGCTGATCTCTCAAATCTCTCACTATCTGCTTGATGTTGAACTACCAGAAAAGAACACATTTTATTTTGTTGACATATAAGTTATAAAGAAAGAATTAAGCATGTTCAGAGGGAGAAGCTGTGACTCAGTTCTTTTACAAGTAGTGTATTTGTAGTTATTATTCTTGTTGTTTAAAACAACAAAAGTTCAGTTTATTTCATCTTGTTAGGATCAGTTCTACCAGGAATTACTCTGGTCTAAGATGCCCACACATGTTGTTGACATCCATACTGGTTTGTAATATTTAACCATGATCTGTTTGATACTTACATTTAGATCTTTTTCTATATAGCTGAGCAGAACTTCAACACACAGCAAAACTCCACTTCTTCCAATGCCAGTACTGCAGTGAGCAACAATTGGTCCTGTACTGTGAGATTTTCTCATGTAACAAATAAATTTTATAAGCTGCTCAGCCAGTTTGGGAGTATCGTGGTCTGGCCAGGTGATAAACTGCAAGTGACTTATAATTCGCTGCTCTTCTGTCTGGAAGAGAAAGACCAGAAATGTTAAAAATGATCAGTGCTAAGACTGAATTTCAAGGAATTCCACTGGTTTTCCTTTATCCTCATTCTTAGCCAATTGTTTATATACCCTACAATTCTTCAGCTTTTCATACTTGACCCTTTTAAGGTTTCTTTTAGGTTTTCACAAATGCACTCAGAAGACAAAGGCCTAGAAAATTTACTGCATATAATTTTAATGAGACAATGAAGTTACTCTGTTGCCGCAAAAGGATGTAGTTATTTTAGTTGTTGGTTAGAAAGGAAAACCAAAAACATTTGTTAAATTAGAACACTTCAGTACTGTTTACTAAATTGTTTTTGTAACAACTATGCCAATAGAAGAGTAGTGATATGATAGCCATGCTGATAAGTTCATGAATATTATTCTGGCTATCAAATATAAAAGAACATTTTTTTATTAGATATCCTAACGTACAAACCAAATCAACTAAAAAGTGCTTACAAGAATAATCATCACGTAGATAAAATAAAGACTACTATTAATTGAATGGTTCAGGAAAAGTACTTGTTGCCAGCTTGCCAAAGCACACTAAGCTGAATGCAAAAAACCTACCTGGATATCTACCATCAGAAGAATTTGAATGCATGTCTGGTTTTCTGCTGAAATAAACCAGTGGCTTTCTGTAGTAATTTGGTACTGGCCCATCTTCCTATCTTAATAAACTTTTGGGAAGACTCATATCAAATGCTTTACACTCAGTGACATAAGGTGAATCGTGCTTTCTTCATATAGAGAAATTTTTGTCTTGACGGAAAAAGACACCAAGTCAGTCTGGCAAAAGTATGATTTTTTTAATTATTTCATTAATTAATATGTCCTGCAGAAATTTTTGCAAAGCTTTACTTAATACTGAGGCAAGACTGGTGGACTCATAGTTGTCCTGATTTCCATGTTCTTACACCTGGATTCTGTATTTTTTTGGTTTCAAAGAAATGGGTGCTAGACTTGTAGTTTCATGTCTTTTAATGGATGAAAGAAGTATCATTTGTTCAAAACTCTGGGATGCAAACCATCTTCTTCCCCTCTCTCCTTCCAGCTATGATTACAGAATATGAATCCACTCTGGTAGCCCTTACTGATTTGATTTGGTGAGAACGGTAAGCAGTTCTGCAAAACACTGAACACACCAGCTCTATGATTATTAAAGGACTATTTTTTTTACATTCTTGTTCAAATGTATGTAATGTTGGATCCATTGCTTGTGCAGTGAGCACAGAATAAGTATCTCATTAACCCTAATTTCATGCCTGTTATTCAATTTTTACATTCCTAAGAAATACTGAGCTAATGTTACAGAAGGAAACAGTAATACTAGTAGGTACTCATGTAAAATATCTAATCAATTTCATCATATATGAAAGTATTAAGTCTACTGAACTTACCTGCTTGTTGATAACTTCTATTGTTCTAATAATGAAGTATTCCAGAATCTGGTAATTGTCTAGCCTGAGATGGAAATTAGCCAGGTCTATAGAGTCATGGGAGGGTTCAGGCCAGTATCGGTGACATTTGACTTGCCCTAGCTCCACTTCTTTTGTCATCATGGCAATCATATCTGATTCACTCTCCCAGACCATTTGCCAGAAATCAGCCATAGTGGATGGCAGAGGGCTTTGGGTTATAATATAGAAATGTTCCTCTTCTCCAACTTTCATTCTAATGTAACTTGCGTTAATGTAGCCATTCTTTTCTCCCAGAGGAACTCGTGTCTTATCATCTGTACAGAAACAGAAAGTTGCTATTTCAGCTGCAGATCTTAAAGTATCTACCGTCTGTAGCACTCGGGATGGGGAACCTCAGCCTCCAGAATGGAGTTTAGAATGCATTTGTCTAGTAGAGCTAATATCAATCACTGCTAATGGGAATTCCCACAGATAGCTTGTATTGCAGCTTTATTTCTCTTAAGATACTTGAGTAACACTCTGACAGGCCTTCTAATTACCACAGAATTGTTTGGCAGTGATTCAAAATAGTGTATCCAACGCTGCTTTTAATGTATGGCATGGGAACGTTGTCACTGGATATTGGTGTTATAAAACAGAAAACTTCTGAGAATGTATACTGTATCACTAATATAGAGAGGTAACTGTGCTACAAATTTTGCATGTGTTGTCCTGCTGCTGCAGTTTAGAAAGACATCAAGGGTCCAGAAAGTGTTCTCCTGTTGTGGTACCTCTCAGGGAATCACTAGGCAGTACATTATTTTTGGGGAAGTCCTTGTTGACAGCAGTCATTCAGCTCTTGGACTCAAATCTTCCTTCTAAAATGACTTCTCATCAGTGATGAAACTTGTTTCTGACTCAGACCAGAGTTGAGCAGCTGAAAGCTCTTTGGAGATTATGCTTTCAAACACTTCCGAAAGAATCTTTATCTTTCTAAGAGCTACATATTGCCATGATTTTCACTGTAATTTTCAGAATTCCACTGTGTCACAAGCAGTAGATGTAGCTGTACATTTAAATAGATGTAAAGAACTGCTATTATTGTTGAAGTTACACTTACCTGTAGAAATGTAGATCAATATCTCTGAGAAAGAGGGAAGGAAACACCAAGACAGCTGGCCCCCTGTGAGACCAAGTCTTGCCTTGTGGAAGATGATACCTCAGAAGATTACATATTAGGCAGTGTAGACTTCTTTAAGTGAACTCTACCTCTTTTGGAAAAATCTCAATACATTTCGTTATTAGTGGAACTTTCTGTGACTAAGGATGTGGTAGGATTTGCACCTCCTGCACCTCAGTGTTATAACTGTTTTTCTGTTTTGTGATGTCTCTGTTCATTGAATGTGGGTTCTCATCAGTGTGCATACTTACATGGAAGAATATCTTGATATCTGTTTTTATCCTGGTTTTCTGGTGCTTTGCCAGTTCTGCAGTCATCTATTGGTTTCACACGTTCTAAAGCCTAGATCAAAGAGATATAGTCAATCCATGTTGTTCACATTCTTTACAGAGTCAGTGTGAACAGACTTTACTGCTATATGTGACCCAAGACCACCAAATAGACTTACAGAAGAAAACCAGTACATCATTCTATAACTTATGGACAAGGAATTAAAATTGCTTTTTATTTTCTTCAGCCTGCACACAGTTTCTGAGATTTTCAGATGAGATTTCCAACCCATAATCTCAGTCCCTGTATTTACAAATCCCTGTTGTATATTGCTGTAAAATAGATGTTTGGAATAGTGTCTTAGCCGAATTTCAGCAGTCATAATTGCTCACGTACTGACTAAAGCACCAGCTATTGCACTGTTAACAGGTAGTGAATGTCGCTGAATACTTTTCAGTGACAGAGAAAGTGACGGATATAGGGAACAGCATCAATAATGTGAAGTGCTTATCATAAGGTCATTAAGTATTTCATAGCAGATTTAGGGGAACAGAATGCAGTGTACTGAGAAGCAGGAATGTGCAAGTTAATTTCATTTACAGTTTTGAGTTACCTTCACTTTTCTTTATTCTTTTACCTTGGGTATGCATTGCATGATGCTCAGCCTTCACATTATGCCACTATACATTGTATATGGACTGAAATCTACGTGACAGTTCTTGAATACCTTCATCAGTTACTACAGCTTTTACTCAGATGAAATGTCCATTAGCTTTGGTAAGCAGTGCTTTCCCTATTAGATCTCTATGTTGTCTGTGCAGACACATCATTCAGCTCACAGTATGCTGTGCCTACATCAGTAATAGAATGGAATGAACGGGAATTAATACATGCCCTCGAGCCTTCAGGGAAAGTCAGCAAGCCCTATACACTTGGGCCTGTGGGGTTTTGTACCCAGAAAGTCACAGATATGAAGACAAGTGAAGGAAACTGATAAAGTTGTAATTACTATGGAAAAGTGGTAGCAATCTATTTCACTGGTGATGAGTACATCCTTTAAAGGAAACCCCAGTACCGTGCTGAAGAATTATGAAGTAATCTGTTCTTCAGGAATTTGCTGATAACCGAGTACTCTGTTTATATCCCGAAACAAGAGATTTTATATGCTTTCCTAATTTTACACTTTTTCATTATTTATATGCCATCAGATGTAATTGTGTGTTTTCATTATCTGTGGAGGTACGATACTTTTTTATTTTTAATTTCACAAAGTTCCTGACCTTAATAGTATCATGTGGCAATGAGTTCTGTGCACTGGAGCATTGTGCAAAACATTCTCCTTTCATCAGCTAAGTATTTCAACACTAGTGAATCCCTAGCAGCATGGATTTCTTGCTTTAGTGCAGCCTTTAGTGCAGGATAGTTCTTGGGCAGCTGTTTGTTAGAGCTGAGGGAAACAGAAAGGAGCAGTCTAGGAATTCATACTCTTGTGTATTCCTTACTTTTCATTCCATGTGGGCAGTATCTTTGGACTGGGAACAGTGTAAGCCTGACCCGTGTTGAAAGAGAGAGATCCAAATACTGTAGCATCACCCAAACAGTAGAGCAGAAGCCCCATTCTGGCTGGAATATTTCTCTGAAAAAGTGCAGTCAGCAGAGATATACAGGTCGATCTCCCATACAGTATGCTGAAGCCTGCTAAAAGTCACTTTCTTAGCTCTGCTAAACACTCAGATCTTAAAAAGGAATCACACTTTACCATAAACTCCTTTAACACCTCTTGATTCTCAATCCGCAACTGAAGACCTCGAATAAGACCTGTGATGCCAGTTCTTGGACCTACTCCGGTCAGTGATGGTTTACAGTTAATTAACTGAGTCAGTTCATCTCCAGAAGCAAAAGTTCTGCCTATGTATCAACAAAAAAAGAAGGACGTTTTTAATTATATTTGTTCATAGTGCAAAGCCATGGCTTTAAAAGCTAGGGAGCTGCAATACTTAAGTACATTTTGATGCTTATTCTGTGACAGTGAAATGTGAAAAAATATTTTTGGCTTACTTATGTTCACGATAGAAAGAAGAGTAAGTCAGCACCATGGATACAACCAGCACTGCATTTCATGTAATTTGGAAGCAGATCCAACTATTGCAACTTATTGCCTCATACAGTTTCTAAATACAGTCTGTTCTAAATAAACTATTCTTGCAGAACTGTAAACTTTAATGCTAGTTTATATTGGTATAGGAGACTGGCCACATCTTCACAGGGAATCATCTTCATGTTTCCAACACTTCCCTGAAAATTATTATTGCCACACCCCACTGCTAGGAATAATCACTGCAAATTCTTCCTCCCTGAAGTAAGAAAATTTCTTATGCTCTTTTCATCTTACCTCATGCTCCCCTACAAGATGTGTAGTACCTTTGATCCCCCAAAATCAGGATTCAGTTTTGCTAATTAGCTCACCCTGAAGTATGTTCTGATCCAAAACTTTGCAAATTGAGAAAATGGATAGAAATTTGTATCTCCAGAAACATCACTACTCACTGGAGCAATTGAAAAACTTTTGTTACCATGTAGAGTAGAAACAGTAGCTTGTTTGGTAAAAAATAGTGGTTTGAGGCAGAGGAATTATGGAATTCATCCTTTTAGTCATAGGCTACTCTTAGCAAAGAATAACATGCCAGCTGTCTCAAAGAAAACCTGATGATCTGTTTCACAGGTTTGTTGTAGTGTCTGTTTTCCTCTTGTAAGATGTCATTGCTACTCTTAAATAATCTCAGAAAAATGGTGTGCTTGCTGTGCTTTTGTCTGGGCTGCAACTTGGCTGAGCTAAGACACTTTCTGTTCCTTACCCCTCACAGATGTGAGGGTGCTTCTGTTAACTAGTTGGGAGTGCCAGTGAAGACGGATCCCTTGCTCCAGACAGAGTATGCTGTTTTCCATACACCTCTCTCCTTCCAGATCTAGCAGAATAAAAAACACAAATTTGAGCAGGTAGTAGAGGATAGACTCGTTATAATTTTCTGTTTGATACCCAGTACTTTGAGTAAACTGTGGTTTACATCTGATAAAAGCCATCAGCAATTTATTGCTTCCACAGGGCAAGAAGCAGCAGGCAGACCTGTGTTTCAGAGAATCTGTGGGATACTGCAACGTCCTAAAGTCTTGTCTGGGGCAGAAGCAGCTTAATTTCCTATAGGAACAACTAGGCAAATTCTTTCTGTAAAATGTCTTGTAGTATCAGAGGGGGTTTAGCCCCTGAGCTGTGAGAGTGCTTCAGTTTGTGTTTAAGCACGTCATTTCTAGAGGTTTTAATGAAACTATTATACAAAGTGAAATTTGGTGATTCTGGGAACAATGTCTTGAGATAGAATTTGACCATTCTACATTTCTGTGTAAGCATTTAATTTACTTTTTTGAGGGTTTGTATGGGAACAGTAAAGGAGAGAAGAGAATGACTTGAAAAACCTATTGCATCCAGTGATAACAAACACACTTTGTAGCATGTTTCTGGAATTTGTTCCATTTATTCTCAAAGCCTTCCTTTCTCATTGTCTTCTAGTACATCCAGTCTGTTTACTGTATCTCTTGTAAGATAATCCATCTACTTTTATTGTATTCATTTTGGGACAAACTAAACATTTCATTTTTTTAAATTATGCACTGGGAAGCTCGCACAAATTTACTTCTGACCCAAATTGCAGCATTCACTTTTTTTGTTCAGCCAGTGAGCCAATGTGTCCTTTCTTTGCACCACTAAAATAGTGCATGATTTGAACAAATGTCATGATGTTGCTCAAATTAATTCAACAAGTTTCTTTTCCTCTTGTTTGCTCAGTTTTTGCACCTAATTAAGTATGATCAAGGTATTCAGAGATTTTCCTTTGGGGAAGGACACAATATAGATCATAAAAAAAATCCCAACCAAAAACTAAAAAAATCCCCCCCCCCCCAAAAAAAAAAATAAAATACAAGAAGTTGCTCATCCTTTTGAAACTGGAGTTCCAAAACAGAGGTAATCAGAGCAGTGGCAAGTGGGTGATAGGCAGCAGAGCTGCCCTCCCTGGGTTGTTAACTACATTCACACTCATGTTCCTTCCTTCTAGCAGTTCTCCAGAAGGGTAGGAGAGCTCCTGATGTAGACCGCCTTCTTGTGGGTGTTGCAAAGGTTGGTTGGCCTTCATATGTTATCAATGGTAAAAATTGTGCCCTGATCTTTGAGACACAAAGAGCAAAACTTAGCTTGTGTACAAGGGACTGGTGTTCTCACTATACGTATATGGAGCAGCTGGCCTATAATGTTACAGAAAAAAGAGACGTTTTTGCATGGTTACTTCTGGATAGAGCAGAAATCCTGTGAGGCATATCATCATCTTCATCGTTGTAGCTGTCTGACTCAGACTGCTGACTCTCTCTTCTGCAGCCGTCATGTTCTGTGTATTTCTGTGACCTGTAATACAGCATTAGTTGAATAGTCTTATGGAAGCAGAAGCTTTGATAATCTGAACAGTACAAAGGTTTCGTTTTTTATCTATTTTTGATCACTTTTAACTTTCTTGAGCAACTTATTCAAGAATTAGTGTGAACTCTGAAGAATTCAAGTTCAAGGAGTAATAGCAGCGCTTTGCCTGGAGTAGTGGTTGCAAGTCTAGCTAGTGAAAAACACTGTTACCTGTATGTAGTATTTTATTTTTTCAAAGATATAATAACATACTTTGTATAAAAAGCTGCCCAAAAACTGATTGGAAGTAAAGTTTGTCACAGTTATAGACAATTTTTCATTTTTTAATTTCATTTTCCTGTGTGACATATTTTAGTTGCTAGGCAATCATAGCTAAATAGGATTTTCTTGTTACTGTTCCTGAAATATTTAGAAAATTTTAGAGCACTTTAAATATTGTTTAGGTAGAAGATAGACCTGCGATACAGAATACAACTCTAATGTGTGCAGAATGGGTCAAATGTTCCTGTACTGGCTAACTGATACCCTCAGACTTAAAATTTAACTATGTTAGCAGGCTTAAGCATGTTACATTATTGCATTATTCTATCCAATGTATGATCACGATAAATAAAATTAGAAATAGTAAAAGATACCCTTAAGAGCAAGAACAATGTAGTAAGCAGCAGTTTTGCAAATATCAGTAACCTTTGCAGGCTGTGCATGTTCAAGTTACACAAAGCTTTTGCAAGTAGAAAATAGAAATACCAGAAAATATTGGTAATAAAAAGCCTCAGATTACAGGACAGGGGCCAGAGAGCCATCCTATTTGCAAAACAACCAGCAAAGACACTGGTTATCCCCATATATGATAAGATAACTTTGTATTACCCATAGATGCATTTATACATCTTGCACACAGAGCAAGAAAATTCAAGAATAATCACATCTGATTACCTGGTATACCACAAGATAATGTTATATTAGCAATGAGATAATAGCAGTTGGCGCTGAGGCTACATTCATATGGATGTTCTCACCTGCAGATGTTCTGAAAGCTTCTTTCAAACTTTATCTCTACAAACAGGTAAGTTAGGGAAGATTTTCATCCCTAACTGATTTGCCAAATACTGTTCTTATAAAATCTTAAGTTTTAAATGTAAATATTTAGTCATTTTTTCCATTTATGTGCGTTGTAAGTGATAAAGAAAATAAATCATATTTCATATATTCTGCATCATTGTAATAGACAAAACTTCCCATGTCTTATTAACACTCCATTATTGATTTCCCATTTTACTGTAGCCTTAAAATTGGAAGTATAATTCTTTTCTTTTTGTAGTATGCACTTTCTTTGGAGTAACATCCTCAAGTTCTCTTGATTCCCAGATGTCTGGAGTTCAACATCTGTATCACTACAGCCATAGTAACACAGGGGTCTGCCCAGACTGCAAGACTTGCTTAGAACGCTCAGTAAAACCCACAGGGACCCTGCCCACACCAATGTCTCCTGTTCTTTCTCCTCCTCAGCCAGAAAGGCTAAAGCTAGCTTAGGCATGTCTGCATAAGCTGTTACACCTAGAAGCTTCCATTTAATTTGTCTTAGTAGTTGTGTGGAAGCTGTTTAGCAACTCTTACTGCAGATGGAGCTGCATTCCAAAAGAACTGTGTTCCTATAATTTGGGACACATGAATGCATTCGCATATCATATTAGGACAGCTCTGGAAATATAAGAATAAATTATCCATACTGTTTATTTTAATAGTTTCACTGCATTTGAAAGACTAACCTGCCTGAAATGTTACTGATGATACCCTTATAGTCTTGTCCAGCCAGCTGACCTTGTAGAGGGGAATTGTGTGTACTTTCTGGATCCTGCAGGTTTAAAGTAAGAAAAAGTTGTGAAAAAATCAGTACACAGAAACATCAAGAATATAGTTACTTTCATTAATATTCTTTCTTATATCTGACAAAAAGCATGTCCTTCACTCAAGAAGGAAAGGGAAAAATAAAATAGTTTTCACTTTCAGAAGAAAGTACATAACTTTGATTCAGGACTGCAGTATCTACTAGGAGTAAAAAGACATATCAGCTGTATTTGTGAGTTTCATAACAATACATCTCTACAACTTAGCATACATGACCAAACTGAAAAGGTTCATGTTAGTTATATCCTCTCTGCTCCCATAAAGAAAATGCAATCACAGGAATCATAGGTCACACTCTACTCTTCACCTCCTAGCTCTTGGCATCAGAAAGCACCAGTGCCTGAGACTGAATTGTTGGTAGTTCCCTTTTTTTATATAAGACACGATACCAGCTGGTAGAAGCAGAGGGCAGCTGCTCTACTGAAGAAGCACTCAACTAACAGAGAAGGCAGATCCTTGATCACCCTTCATATGTAGTAGAAGCAATAGTATTGGTGGCCAGTTTTCCATCCTAGAGAATGATAACTGGGTCCTGCATTTAAATAATGATGCAGGACATCTGCTGTTAGTATGTGGAAGTGGCTCCTTTTAAGCTGTAACGCTTGATAATTATTTACTTTTTCATTCAGAGTAGTGTTCCTTCTTCTTTCCCTCTTGATATTCCAGATGCACTCAGAAACCACCCTGGCATGTTACACAGTATAAACTACTGAATGCCCCACAGAATCTTAACAGTAGCTGCCACTTATACCATATTTTCTTATTTTTGTGCTTGTATTTCTTCATTAGAATAGGGGAATTCATGGCTACCTATTTAACCGTGAATTCAGTTACCAATTTTCTGCACCTACTGACTGCATTGACTGGATAATGCTATATGAATTTTTGTTTTCTGTTTGCCAAGGAAAGGTATTTTAGTGTTGCTTTTTTGCATCTATCTTTTTTTTAGTAGCTTGTCATTTTCAAAGTCTGCATCTTTGGAGTAGATGGCAGCTATACTCTATAAAGTAAAACATAAATAATTGCTATTCTTAAGAGACATCTGAAAGCAAGCTGGAAATAATGAAGAGAGTGTTAATGCAATCAATTCAGAAAAGAATTTTAGCATGTGCTTAATGTTAGACATGTGCTGTGCTGAACTAAATAGACTTAACTGCATGCTTAAAGCTAAATTTGTGCCTTAATACCTTGCTAACTCAGGGATCTAATAAGGAACCTGTAACCTTAGTACTATCTCCTGCTTCTCATTGGTGTTATTTCTTGGGTATACTTCTTTTTCAGATCATAGACATGACCTTGTTTTGATAGTACTTTTCACCAATGTAACAATTCAGTTCCAACACTCATTCCAAGAGTGTACTTTAAAACTTTGTCAAAAAAATTCCTTTTCCAAGTTTTCTTAAATTATCCATGTCAAGGATTTCTTTCATTTTGCTTTTCTAGTTTGATTATATTGATTGAGGCACGTTCGTTTTGGGTTGGGGTTTTTTGTTGTTGTTCTGGAGGATATGAAGAACTACATTTCTCACATCTTCTGAGGAGAGGTTTTACATTTGTAAACTTAGAAATAATAGATGCTGTAAAAATGGAATGTCTTGTAGGACTTACTAAGATTCAAAAACATAGCCATGTTTGAAGAAGTTTGGTTGCCTTGGAGTTATGAACATTAATATAAGACAGTTGAATAGAAATCTTCTAAAGTATATTGTTTTAAAATATTGAAAGAATGGTAAAATTAACAAATTGTTCGTTCAAGTATTACAGAGAACCAGAACTAGACTTGCTTATGCAACCTTCCTTCCCCCCACCCTTTTAGCATATATATTATACTAGTCATATGCTCTTATCTCAGTGGAATCCACTGACTCATTCAAATGTTAGCAGTTCCAGTCATTTCGATACACTTCCCTCACATTAATCTCTTTTCATTAAGAAGGTGTGGTTCTTGCCTACATTGCAGCAAACCCATTTTGCAAACAAACATACAAGTACATTGCCTAATCGTTTCTAGAAGCCTGATTCAGGTTTTACCTTGGTGCCCATGTGGTTGGATTCTTCTTCCTTGAAAGTGAAAACAGGCTGAATTCGCAGGCTTCCCTCAGCACTATCTGAATACCAGAAAACAAAATAAAAGTAAAATGCCCATAAAGCATCAAAATAAGATCCATTTCTTCTGTGCCACTCGCATCAGATGGCTTTGATCTTGGAAGAGGCACTGAGATACAGTGCCAGAACCTGGCATGGAATATCCCTTTCATGGATACTTTGAGAAGGTTAGTACAGCACAAATGCCACGTATCACCACTGAAGAAGCCAGCATAATTCAGGTTGCCAGAAGACACACTGAAGTAGACAGCTATATCAATAACAGTTATAAAAAAAATCTGAAACAGAACTTAAATATGCCCTTCCTAACCCAGCCTATTCCTTTGCAGTGCTAAGGGATAAATACCACAAATTAACTTTGATGCCAGTGCTTCTATAATACCATTGGATTTTGCTGCTCCAGGAAAACGGTTAAAACTTTCTAGCAGCTGTGTAATTCACCAGTGTCATATGAGATGTAAATAAACATCCTCATAGCTAGTTCCTTGAATTTGCAGAGCTGGAGAAAAGACTAGTGTCACCGAAGTGAATGGGAGTATTTCCACAGCCCTTAATACAGCAAGAACTGCAATCAGCCTTTTTTATAACTGCCTGTCCTTCCTTTTTTTTTTTTTTCTTTTTTAAATTTTTCTTCTCTCCTCATTGTTAACTTCCAAAAGTAAACTAGAATAGAGACGGGGCAATGAACATCCTCCTTCTAGGGTGGTGCTTTTCCTCATGGAAAAGTTTTGCTCTTGAAACACAGAGGTAGCTTCCAGAAAATGAAGGAGCATCCAGTGCTTATGACACAGTCTAGGAGTTCAAGAGTGGTAGGCTCAGTCTAATAGATAATGAAAAAAACTGAGAACCTTGAACCCTAGTGGCAACTGCTGCCTAACAGCAGAATTACCTAAAATACCTATGCAGCTAAGATTGCATCAGTAAAGCTGACTAGATGCATAAATGTTTGCTGTAAAATATGTCCAAAAGTCACAGTCAGCTCTGCATCTCTTCCTAGTCAGCTGGGGAGAAAGAAAATAGCAATGGCTGTGCCTCCTTGCCTGAGAAGTTTTGAAACAAAGCCTCCAATTTGTAACCAGCAGGCCAAAAGGTATTAAGGAGGAACTCTATAAGCTTCCCACCAAATTTTCTCCACATTATAAGTGTTCAAAGAAATAGAAAGTTGAGGAATATAAACCCATAATCTAGTGGTAATAGTATATCTTTGCTTCCACTCCCAGCTTTAATTAGTATTTAAATCTTGAGTATTTGGCAGAGCAGAGCCTGCAGCACAAGTTTCTTCCATTAGTTAGTCAGTTCTCTAAGTACTGCTCCATGCTGGTAGGTGCACTCTCAAATTAATAGCAATCAACCTGGGAGCAAAGGCTTCTGGATTTGAAGATGAACAAACACAGGAGAGGAGCTGTCTGCTGGACAGAACAGGAGGTGCAGTGTTTTCAAGAGATAAGGTAGGAGTGCTGGGATGTGAAATTTGTGGGAAACATTTTAGCAGCTGAGTCAATAATTGGTTGTGATTCTGTCAGTGAGTTGTATAAAATGGGGTAAAATCAGACCAGGAACCTTCATGACTTAAAAACATAAGCTGAGTTAAAGCATCTTTAAGGGTCTTGTAACTTTGCTTCTACTAATTGTAGACTTAAAAATCGCACTTGGGCATTCCTTCTCTGTAGTCCGTTATCTTAAGTAGCTTAGCCAGAGCTGCAGGTTACAGTGAAGAATGTGTTTGTATCTACAGCTATGAAGTGGGACTAACTGTGAAGTTAGTAACATTGAATTATTTTGCTAATAGGAAAGTTGAATTCAGGCACAACATAGTCTTCCTTTTATCATATACCGAGTGGATGTAGCTGCTTACCAGGCTCTGCTTTTGTGTTTGGCGGGGAAGGCATACTGTTGCTCTGATTGCCTGAATAAGCCCAATGCAAAGCCATGCTTCGGCAGACAGTGATTTGAACAGTGCCTTGAGCCTTGCGCAGCAAATCTGTAACTGTGTGGCGTGGCAGACCAGACACGAAAGTCTCATTCACCTGGAAAATACAATGATGTGTACTTCCAGATTCCTGTAATGGAAAGCTTTTTTAAATCACATAACCCAGTAGTGAGCAATCTTATTTGTGCTTTGTGTGTCCTCATCCCCTCGCATTTTAGTAACTTGCTTCATGAACCTCTCCTCTCTACTACTTTATACCGTGATGGCCAGCAGTACATCACAAAAGTATAGCCTGCATCTCTTCCGAGACACTAAGAGGGCATTGTTTCCCCTACTGTTCAGATGGAAGAGGGAGGAGATATGGAAATAGATGAAAAATAGAAAAGCAAAAAAAGTATTGAAACTCTTGGACAGGGAAGAAAAAATAATTTGTGGTAAAAAAGAAAAAAATATTTATATAAGAAGTTGGTTAAGATAGTAAGATTTTAAATAAAGATTCAAAAGTTCTAATTCTAGTGCTTTTTACTTGTCTTGATAATGCATAACTGGCACTGATGATAGGTTCTTGTCAGTATTCTCCTGGTTAGCTGTTATATGCATGCCTGGTCAGTTACTTCATTTCTCTGATTTTTTTCACGTGTAATCCCCACTGGGCACAGTTACACTATGGATTAGTTGCACTTTGCCACTTGCCCGGGTATTCTGGGTCTGTTTCTCTGCTAGAGTGCCCAACAGCCACCTCCAGCTGCAGAGAGGCCCAGTCCTACAGGAAGCAAAACTCTAGGCAAGGGGTGGGTGTCCCAGAACATCCTTCTGACCCCCAGGAGCCAAGGGACACCATCTTCTATGTGTTTATATGCCAAGCAGTCTCAGATTTCCAATCTGCACAACATTTATACTGAACAGAATGCTCATTGTAGTATAACTAGAGAAAATGTGGGCCAAAACAATAAAGAACAAGCATTACCTTGAGAAGGATGTCACCAACTTGAAGCCTCCCATCTAGATCTGCAATGCTGTCTGGACTGATGGCTTTTATTAGGATAGCCCTACCATTTCTTCCACCTACCAGTGCGAATCCTAAGCTTCCATTTTCTGCTTTTTCCAGCTCAATCTTAATAATGAAGTCCTGCAATAGACAAGGATGCAGTCTAAAGTGGATTTTATTCAGGACTGTATGTTGTTTGCATTTTTAATACCAAAGAATCCCATTATGCTTCACAGTCCTCACTGACTGATGTAAATTATGGGATAGATCCTTCTCTTGAAGAAGTGTATAGAGCTTCCAGTGATTAACGTAGCAGCTGCATCTATGCATTGGAATGAAAGTTGTACATATTTCCATAATCTTTTTTAATAATTGCTGGAGGGGAAAATAACCTCTGAAGAACAAGGAAACGCGTACTTTTGTAATCCTTTTATAATATATCAAATATATCACCTTCACTGACAAGTCACTCACCTCCAGCATGACAGTAATCCTGTACACACTCCATTCTTTTATTGTTCTATAATGAAAACCCTAACCTTGCAACCCCTACAGACCTATCTATTTGGCTTTAGCCCTTTGTTCAGTTTTCAAAACGGCTGCTTTTTTAGGGTCAAGTATTATGTCAGAAGTAGCAGCAACCTAGAAATGTTTATAACTTGCAGCATGACTAGTTCCAATGTTGCAAATATCATAATCAGAAATTATTTTAGCAAGTTGAACAGATAAGCCATCATGGATTAAACGATGCAGAAGAAGCAGTAACAGTGATGACTTAACCAAAAGTGAGAAAATTGTTCCAATTTTTCTGCCAGGCTGGAGGTCTAAATTTAACAAGAGACAGCCCTCTTTTGCAAATCACAAGCAAGAGAAGCCCAGTAAATCTATTCCCATGAAATATCATTCCCAACATGGGTCATTTCAATTCCAAGTAGCATTATTTTCACGTTTGCACAAACAGAAGTGATGTTTGCACTTGTAAGAATTCTGAAGCATTGTATGTTCAGCATGGAAATTACTTCTTTTTTCAAAGAACACACCTTTGTATTTTAGGAATTCATAATTTCAAAAATGGCATTACTCTTTCCAAATTCAAACCCTTACCGTTTATGTCAATGCTGCATAATGCTCCAAAGGTTTGGAGTAATTTTACCCATTTTTTAAATGCCCCATCAGAGAATTTTGGAAAGAAACATGTTAATCTCAGGTTTCAACGATGTTGTGGGAAATGCTTCACAATTACACTTATTTTCCACAGAATCCCATGCTGTGATATTCTGTATCTTTTTCCTGTGATACTTTCTTTCTAAGCTAAGGATTAATCTTGTAAACTATTAAGAGTCTATGAAGACCTAATAGAGGAGCTAGAGCGTATAAGTAATGCTTATATTACTAAGCTCGTCAAATAGTGTTACTATACATTGAAAACTGGCAACAGAAGAGTCTGACCCCAGGAAGTGCTCAGCGCATTCTAGTCCATGAATGCTGAAGCAATTCAACACTTCACAGGATGCTCTCCAAATGCATTAGATTCATGTTTTCAAAGAAACTGGAGAGGAAGTGAATACATTGAATAAAACTATTAAAAAAAGTCTCCCTCCATATAGCTCACTTCACTTGATGGGCCGTCTTAAACTTGATAAAATTGTCACTTACCTTACATTCTGGAGAATTGGGAGTGTTTTGCTGAGCACCATCATTTGTTTCATCCAAATGTTTCTCTGTGAAAAAGCGGCAACAATTTTTAAACAGTTGTACTGGTAAAATGTTCAATGGTATAAAACTTAAAATAATATTCAGAGACATAATGATACATTTTATATTTGACATGTAAAATAAATAAAAAAAAATCCTGTGGACTTATGTGGGCTTACACTGCTGAACCATGAATTGAGCTGTCTGTGCATTATCCCTGCAGACTTTTCACCTCCCAGTAAGCAGGTTCCAAACAGGTAATGTATAAATGTTCTCTGAAACTCTGAGGGAGGCAGTTTTGTTTATGAAGAATTAAACTTTCCCAGGTGCTTACGGAACCACATACAGACTTTCTTTCAAAGAGAGGGCACAAAATTTTACAAACCCTAATTGAAAATACAGAGTGCCTTACCATGTTGATGCAGCAGATGCTGTTCTTGGGAATTCAGGTTTTCATTTGAGAAAAAAATACTGGGTTTCTCAGTCTCAGCAGGTGGCCCTAAAAGCATGCATGGAGGTTTGTTCTGACAGGCCTCCTGCTAACTTTTATGTACATAAGGGAATGTAAACTCTGTGCTTAGATTATTGAACAAAGCATCAATATCCAATATTGATACCATTTGAGGTAGTTTGAGGCCATACTGCATGATTAAGTTTGCCAGTTTGCACAGTGATATAAACAATACTGTTGTGAATTGCAGAGATACTGCATCTCAGTCCTTGCTGTTTCTAAAACTGTAACAACAATCAGACATCAGATTGAGTCATTCTAGACATGTGGCAGTGATCAGGCAGAGGAAGAAGCAGGGTGTGTTAATGTCTGCAGAGATGGATATGTAAGAAGACAATATGCATTCTTGACACTCCTACCTCTACCCACCCACCCATAGTTTCAGGGTTTTGCTTTATCATATCTTGGTCATCTTAGTTGTCTTCCATAAAGTACTCTTACTGTACGAATTACAGAAAATGATGAGTGTTCTTATGTTTAAAAAAACAAACAAAAAACCCCACCAACAAAAAAAATGTTCCCTGTTGCCTTTGCAATTTTAGTATGCATTTTTGTAACTACGTCTATAAAATTAAACCTTGCTTACTTAATAGCAAATTATTATAGATTTATCTACAAATCTATCACAGATGATAGCAAACAGAACACCAAATACAAAATTACTATAGATTTTTTTTAAAGTGCCTTATAAAAGGGAAGAATCTTGTTTTATAAGAGAAGCAGGTAACTGTACTATTGTAGAGTTCATAAATCTTTATCAGAGATGAATCAGATGCAGTAACCTATCTTGAAGGTGTCTTGAGAAATCTTGGAATCTGCAAAGCTCATGGAGCAAGGATGGGTAAACAAGGTCCTACCAGGATACGCATTTACTGTGATTTAGTTATACCACAGTAACTGAGAGTACACATAACTTTATCTGTGTTTTGTAGTAAACTCAAAGACACTTGTTCTTCAGTAAGTGTAATAAGCTGCTTCAGTTTACAAAACCAAAGACGTGGATAGTTGTTGTTGAGTAGGAAATCCCTTAACTTGGAATAATTTCTTGAGGTAGCCATATGCCAGTATTCAGACAAATGTAGGCATATGAGCAGTTCTGGTCCAGGGTTACTTTTTCAGATCATCTTTGCATGAATAAAAAAAAATTCAGATATTGAGTCAAGTAAATGAAACTGTGGGTTAGGCCTGATGTAACACCGCAGCCAAATGTACACTGCAAAGTATTACTTGCATAGATAACAGACTTTCTACACAGTGATGTAGACATGACACACCTATCCTTCCACCTGATGGTGTGGTGCAGATGCAGCCTCTGCTTGCTGGGACCCCTCCTGCTGCTAGAGCAATTCTGGTCAAGTCTTTGTAGTGCAGATTATTACTGAAGTTTTGTGACAGTTATAACATTAAATATTGTCCCCTGATAGGTATGCTCTTGTATTAACTAAGAGATATTTGTGCTGCCTGTTTCTGATTTTTCTATAGGTTTATTGATAACAGTTTAAAACGTTGGCCTAGATGATGAAGTAGTGGCTCATATTAAATAGAGGCTCAAAAAGTACTGGAAAACCCCTTAGAGAACAGTTTCAATCAAAACAGATGTTAAAATAATGACCACATAAATTTCCCATTTAATAACAACAAATTAAAAAAAATAGAAACTGACTATGCAAAATGCAATAGTGTTTGGGTGTGTTTTTTTTTAAGAGGACTATACATTTTATTTCTATCTTTAAAGAGCTACCAAATTTTCTTCAGATCCTTAGGATGGCCATAACAGAAATACTGAATGCCAAGGTACAGTCTGTTAATAACTTTTAAAATGCAATGGATCAATACCTTATGCTTATTTCCAAAATCAGAAGCAAGTTTTGAACTGAAAACCAAAAATATTAGCCTTACTTACTATTTTTCTGCTCTATAGGAACCACTGGATTGCCATTTCTGGGGGCAGAAAAAGTGAAATATATGAGCCATTAAGAGCTGCATGCTTTGTAAAGCACATATGAAAAATATTTTTAGAAAGTCAGTTGTCCGAGTTGTAGTTGTACTTCTATGATTCTGTTAATGATGCTTTCCTAAAGAGCATTTATATCAGTATATAAAATATGTAACTGTATTTACAACAGTGAAATGTTTCATTTAAATGGGTTGGGGAAAGAACGAACATGTTAAATCATTTGTCCCAATACAGAACTGCTTTGTGGTACGTTTTCAATTCAGCTTTGGTTCCCTCTCTATACAGTGAGAGTAATCTTTTGTAATTTCCTTTATCCTATTGCTGTTTGTTTCCTTAGGTTGTAAATTCTTATGATCAGGGTGTGTTGCCTACTAACTGCTTATACAGGAAGAAGTATAACGACGCTGCAGTTTCTTCATCTGCTAGACCAGTGCAAGTTAACAAAACATCGATAAAAGTTTGAACTACGTTAAGACAACCGTGACAGACATACTATTGCTCTCTCTGGTTATATAGCTTAGTTATTCACATGTTTTTGGGTTACTGTGAGATCTTTGGAAGCTCTTTCTGTATCAGTCCGGGACGGCTGCTGGTGCTATATCAGACTGTAGAACACACAATAGATCTAAATTGCAGCCAAGAACTGATGAGGGAAATTCTTAACTGCAGGTTATTGATCAAGTCTGGGATGACTTTTTGTTACATGTGGCAGATTAAATGCTGCATTTTTAATACCTTTCTAACATGTTGACTGTTGGAAGTAACCAACTTGGAGTTTCCCATCAGAGGTAGTTTCTTGCCTGTAGTTGTCAATCTGAGATTGTATGGAGAAGGTTGGCGCTAGTGGTGGAAATATAAAAGATCTTCCCTACAGAACAGGATATCTGAAAATGGTGGCCAGCCTGGCAGTTAAAGGGTTCATATTTGTGTTTGGATGACGAAGTCTGAAGAGTTCTCATCTATGTTGTATGCGTCTACTTGTGCTCTGTTAGTTGTAATTATGAGGAGTTAAGATATCTTATGGATGTTATGTATCAAGTTGCAACATTCAGACTTTGAGGTAAAGCATTTTGCTTGTAGTTTGTCCTGGGTTTATTGTTTAACTTGTTGAGGTTTAGAAACCTGCTTCAACATTAGGATTGAGATTGAGTATACTCGGGTTTACCTTGTCTGCTCAGATTTACCTTGTGGCTTTGATTTGGACATTCTGGGTGGCAGCTTCACACGCTCTCACTGCATCATCCAGGCTAATGCCCTCAGTCCACAGTCCACAGATGTAAACAATCTGATCTTGTGACTGCAAACTGCCTTCCACACTGGCAGGAGAGCCAGGCACTATCTCTAGCACATAAATGCCTTGTAACTTGCTTCCAGCTCCTCCTGTCAGCTTCAAGCCTAGAATAATGCAGAGAAAGCATCTTTTGTGGCAGCGTGTTTTGAATGTCACTGTCAGTGACATACAGCCTAATGGAATAGATGTGTGTCATTGAAAGATAGGCTGAACAAATTGCTGATGTTATAAATAACAGTCTTACCCCAGTGAGACAGGGTATAAGAGCTGGAATGGGATAGTGAAATGAAAACAGATATTAAAAAAGTATGGAAAAAACTTAAATGGTATTGTCTATCTCTATGCTTCAGCTGTTTCATAATGTTTTATTTCACCTGATGTTGAATAGTCATTTGAGTAAGACACTTAGCTGCATAGCAGTAACTCCCTCATTACCAGAGTGCTTAAGCGCCTTGCAATCTTTAGAGTGTGACAGGGAACGGAAGCATACAACTAAGGAGATACCTACACAGTGCAAAACTGAATTGTGAACAATATTCAAGCACTCTCTGAACAAGCTAGTTTCTGAACTGGAAACAGGATGCTGTACCTGAGCAAATACAGCTATACTGTTTCCTGAGTCTACAGTTCTACCTGTGTGCAGTACTTGCCACATTCTGCTGACATACCAAGATACACTGTGGGCGTTTTTTTTTAATCACTTGTATTGCTCAATGTAGATAAAGCCTCGTGTCTGTGGTGAATCAAGAATTTGAGTAGAGATTTTTTGAATAGCAAACTATTGCCCTAACCAGTAGCTCATTCTTCTCAAACTTCACCTTTTTTTTCTTTTTTTTTTCCCCCTTTTCCTCCAAATAGATTTTTATGTATCTCAGCAGGTAGTAGACATTAATATCTAACTACCAACTGCTTCTGTATATCAGTAATATGAAAATATGAGACCAGAGATCTTCCAGAAACCTCAGCTGATAGGGTGATAATATAAAGATCAATTTTGCAACTCTCTTCATTGGTCTAGTAAGAGATATTATTCTCCCCTTTAAGGCCTTGCCCAAAATAATGCTCTCCATTCCTTTGTCACAGGTGGTGGCAGAGAGCATAAAAGGTGTCAAGGTCACTCAGGATCATTTAGATCCAAGACCACAGTTGTTTATGATTATCTTACGATTGCTGTAATCTCTGTCCAAATAGCATGCATAATATTTACCACACACCTAGCTGTCCATTGGCACCTTTTGTGAGAGTGATTTCAGGAATCTCATCTGGCCTAATAGAGGGACGTGGATGACTGTCAGCACGACCAACCACAAGGTGCAGATCAGGAGGAGAGCTTTGCAGTAAAGTCAGGGCTTCATTGCATGGTAAAGATGTGACATCAATTCCATTCACCTAAATGACAAACCAGTAAAATGATGTCATAGATCTCATTGACCACCTTGTACTTCTCTCTCCATTCTGAATTTTGTATATGGACTTAAATTAGCTTTCACTTTCATGTTGCTGCTTTGCTGTGGTATTTGATGTGAGTAAATGCAACAGTTAAGATTGCAGTGAGATTTCTATTTTGAACTTATTTTTTTCTGAGTGCAGAGCTTTCATAAAAATAGCTCTTTTTTTCTTGGAACTCAAGGTCTTGTAGCAAAAAACAGTCTAGTGAAACAAATTAAAGATTAACCAGGCTGAAAACAAGCTTTATTCATACATTACAAAGGACATAACTCCTGCATCCTTTGTATGTCACCTATCTTATTACATTAATTCAGTTTGTCATTTAATTTGGAAGGCATTTGATGTCTCAGTTGTCTTACATTGCTGCTAGATGATTTGTGTTATTTGCCTGGTCATACAATATATTCAGTTCGAAATTTATTCTACTGAAGTTAGCAGAATTACATTTATTATATGATTCATTTGCACTTGCATGCCTAAGTATGTGATAAACTGGACTCTACGAAAGGAAGAAAGGCAAAACTAAATGACATTGATCTGCAAGTATTTTCTTTTCTGTATAAACTCAAGGAATTACCATACCATAATGATTCTGTCTCCTGTTTTTAGTCTTCCATCAGACAGGGCAGGCTCATTCAAGATTTCATCAACATAGAGGCAGGTGTCCACTTTGTTAAGAACTACAGAGAATCCATAACCGTTGTTCTCTGACTTTGTCAAAGTCACAAAGATCTCCATTTCCTATTAAAATAAGCACAAGATATGTTAGATGTAGGCTTTTCTTTTGCTTCATTCACATCTTCCATTATGTTTTATATGCAGATAGGAATCAGATCCTCAGATGGTATAAATAAGAGCATACATAATGGTTTCTCTGATCTGTCATTGACTTATTCCAGAATTAATTAATTTTTTTTGTACCTAGTGGAACTTCATGGTGATTGATTGATGTGGCCTAATAAGGCAGAGAATGCCATCAGGGACTGGAATTTTGGCATTTGAAATGTGTAAAGAAAGGCTTGGAGTCCTCTGAGCTGACCAGCATTACAGTAGTAAGTTGCAGAGATTATTGTTGTTATTGCTGTTGCTGTCCCACTAAAGGAAATGGCTGGAGCTAAATTTTGTCCTTAGCGCTCTCAAATTAGTAGGAATTCAGAGCTCATTAGAGTCAGAAGGAATGCAAGATATTCAGCATTTGGCAGGACTGACCCTTGTATTTTTAATAGTAATTAGCACAAGGATCATACTTTCTTATCAGGACATTAGTGTAACAAAGCTATTTTCCACATGGGTTTGAAACATGACAGAAAAAACCCAAGTAGCTGAGTCCAATTAATTTTAGAGGCTACTAGAGGGCTAAAGGCCTTTGTACACTGGGAATAGTATTGCAGAGTGCTGGAAAGTCGAAGAAATAGTAAGATGGCAAGAGCAAGGAGATGGCCTTAGGGAAATGGTAAATAATTCTGGAGCGCTGGGCATAGTGGAAGGTCTGCATTAAGATCATGGACATTCAGGAAATTAAAAAAAAAAAAAAAAAAAAACCATGCAAAAATAGCATATATAATGAGTTAAAATTTATGATTAAGAATGTTGCATTTTAAAATTTGTTTCTTTTCCCTTGTCACATTCTACCTGTTAATAATTTAGTGCCTATCACATACCCTAGCGCAATTTTCCTTTTCTTCTTTCTCTTCCTCTAGTTCCTCCAAGTCTTCCCATTCATTGTCACTGTCATGTGTCTCTCTAGCAGGCAGGGATGATGAGAAGGGACCACAAACACGTGGTTGTGGGGTTGCCATGGTTGTGCAGAGTGTCTCGGAGCTTCTTCCCGATGAAAGTGAGGTCACAGATGCTGAGCTGACAGTGAGATACTCTTCATCAATAGGGGTTAGAGAGAGAGTTTTGGGCATACATTTTGTGTTTGATAGGTCATCACCACTCTTATTAAATTTGTGGCTGGAAAATAAAAAGATGCTGGTGTTTTCCTCTATATGCTTTATTAGATGGGCACTGAAAAGTCTACTGCTTATGCATGACCTTATTTTAATTTTAACTGAAGTATTGTTTATGGTATTAAATTGCTGTCTGGGTCCCCCACTGATACTGTAAAAATAAATAACTAATCAGTATTTTGCAAAGGTAGTTAAAAGATTAAAAATCTTTCAGAATTTGAAAACAGCCTTTGCAAAATCTTGCACTCTTTTTTTTTAAAAGACATTAATTAATACTTTTGTTGCTTCTTGAAAAGGATAATTGGGTAATTCCTAGACCACTAATTATTTCATCTGCCATAAACAACTTAATTAACTTATCTGGTATGTGATATGCACATTACAATACTACTACAACTTTCACATTTGCATTTTTCTTGAAAAAGGAATGCCAGCCACATTGCTGGTTCCTGAAGGTATTTCCTTGATAACCAGAGCACAGACCACAAACATGAAATATAATGTGACTACTGTCTCTCCATAAAAGGTACTAGTCCTGATTTCTGTTTGTAAGCTTGCTTTTATTCTTATGCTTGCCTTGAAACATAAGAGTTGTCCTACAGAAATCAATGGATTTGTTCAATTACTTGAATTAAATGTTATTGATTTTATTCCACCATATTGGAGACACAGTATTCAGCAGTTTGGATGTTCAAGTCCAGACTGAATCATGTGTGTTGTGCTTAATATTGTTTTGGCTGTTGTCATTAATAAACTCAATAGACTACTATAGCAGTGTCTCCCATTAAATTTATCATTAAAGCTAATAGAAATGCTTGGAACACATTTTATTTTAACTATGTGTTTTCTTCATATCAATCTTTACCGAAATATAGCTAAACATCATACATCTTAAAACCACTTAAAACGGCATAGCTTTTATTAATGCTTCATATAGCAAAGATGCCATGTCCTTTCATATGTAACAGTTGCCTAGAATCTTTCCGCTCTCTGATAGAACTGAACTGTGTCTACCATCTCCCAAGCAAACATGCACAACTGAAAGGAACACAAATTGCATGTCTTGCATGAAATCACAGAAGATCCCCGGTGTTAAGCTCTTGTTTCAGAAGTTGTCTGTAGTCTGAAGCAAAATACAAAGCACAGTAGCAAAACAGGTATTTTGGTTGGATATAGCATAGCTAGTAGCCTTTGACAGTACTTTTGAAATACTGATGAAAATAAGAAGAACTTGTAGGCTCATGCTGCATGCCCTCAGTGAGGGAAGCAATCTGGTCTGTTAGCTTATATATGTGCAGGGAGGAAATGAAAAGTTTGCCATCTCCAGTAGCACAGCAAAGCTGAGAACAAAGCTGACATTTTGTGCTTTAATAGCTGAACAACAGGTACTTACAATACTGTGGAAGATGACTGGGATAATTAAAAGAAATGTTTAAGGATAACAGCAAATGCAGTCTGCTCCTTTCTTTTGGAGTCAGTAAAAAGTTGTGTTCAGTGGACATTGGTCAATGTGGGTGTCACAGAAGCTGTCATACGCTAGTGGAGTCCTGATTGACCTTCAGAGGGTATGAAAGGTGTTTGTCAGAGCTACACAAGCTCAAGGCAATGAGCCAGCAGTGGCTTCATCATAACACAGCTTCTAGCCCATCTCTAAATCACCACGGGGAATAACATGACTCTTGGTCCTGCAGGATGCTCCACTGATGAGCTCAACTTTCTTTGGGAGTATAGTAACCCCTGCATCTGGACTTCAGAGGGAAAATAAGGAGTTAAAGTTTTTCAAAACAGCATTTCCAAAGGTTCTTACTGGTGGTGATGAGGAGTGAAAGGAATTTTCCATGTGAAACCCTGAGCATGGAACTTTTAAAAGCAGTAGAGAAGCATGTACGTAAACAGGAGCTTCACTCGTGAATGTGGGTGAAGCTTCACCTCTCAAGAGAGAGAAGCTAAAAGTATGAATTGCCATTATGGCCCAACTTGACTTGCAGCCAGCTAGTGCTGACACCCCCAGAGATTGCCTGGTTCTATGCTTGATGAATGTCAAGAATAATAAAAAGATTTCAAATGACTGTGTAGAAAAATAGGAATTCCTTTCTAGATAAAATTACTAGAGCTGTAAGTTAAAGACCTCTAGGAAACCTTTAACTTGTCTTTCCATCAGTCCTTTCTGTTGTGATAATTTATATTCTTTTGCACTGGAAAAGATGATTAAAATGGAATGGATTGTCTTCTGTGTGCCAGTGTCTGGTATATCCAAACAAGTGTAAAAGGAGGCTGAGTCCATTTGCCCTGTATTTTTTGCAGTCTGTGATTCCCATTTAAATGAAGAAGTCTTTCCACTGATTTCAAACTGTAGCCAGCTTCAGCTGAACAAGCATGAATGTTATATAGTGCAGTACTCTTACAACTGTCTTGCAATGCAGACTTACACAAAATTCTGATGAGAGTAAATACAGACAGCAGATTAGGATAGTCAGAGTAAGACAGTAAAACAAAATCTTTAGTAATCAGCAGTGATCAGAAGCAGATAACCCTGTACTTAAACCTAAGCAATTCACTTTCAAAACTCTTAAGAGCCAGAGGAAAGGCTGCAGAGCAGATTTCGGTATTCCTTACCTTTTGGCCCATACAAATTCACATGGTGAGTAGCAGTTCTGCTTCATTTCTTCCTCTAAGGAGTGGAAGGCTTCAGAACCGGCAGCTTCTTGATGAAACTTCCAAAGATGCTTATAGAAATTTTCTCTGGGAGTCATAAGTTTCTGTATGGGCTCCTCTTGAAACTCAGCTTCCTGCTCTTCATAAGTTGAGCTGTCCTCTTCAGGAGGTTCACTGAAATCTGCTGCCACTGGAGAGTCCAGGCAGTCTTCAAGGTCTGGGGAGGTGCTGCCTCCATCAGTGGTAGACTGGTCCGTACTATTTCCTACCTCTGTCCTGCCTGGCATTTCTGCCACAAACTCCTTAACAGGAGATGGTGCTGGAGTCTACCAAAATAACAGAAAAGTTAGTGTAACCCCTTTTTTTATCTCCCATCTTCTTTCCTTTAAGAACAAAGTAATTTGAAGAGGCAGTATCAATAAGCATCTGAGTGTGAAAATATCAAATGGTAGCTGGAAGGGAAGGAAAGAATAGAGGGGAGGTACTCTCATGAAATGGTTGTTTTGTCTTTATGTGTCTTCCACATTCTTCAGGAATTCCACCTAGGCAACTACTACACAAATTCACTTTTCTCAATGAATTCTTTGTTAGAGATGGCCCCCTTTTATTTCTTTTCATATCATGCCTCAACTTTGTGTCTATATTCTCTTCATGGTGAAGAAGTGTCTTCTGGATCTGACTCCTGTGTGACTGTCCATAGAAAAAGCCAAGGGCATGTTGCAGGAGAGCAACAGGAGCCCGTTTGTTATCTGGAGGTGGTCCTGGCAGTCATTTCTATCTGCCTGTGGACAGTTTTTATAAATCCTGGTGGGACTGGAGCCATGAATGGGCCATGCTACATGGAGTAAGAATAATGCAGATGCATGTTCATTATAAAAGTATTGTGTAAGTGTCCTTGAGCTGAGTTCAAGAAGCAGGAATAATGATGCTAGGACACCTAATGGCACTGTTTTAGTTTCTGCAGTCTCTATTGTTTGTCATGTGTGTCCCCCTCCCCAGAAATTCTGCTAATTATCAATAAGAAGCTGAATAACCAGTTGAAATCATTATTTCATTTATTTATTAAGAGGTAGCCTGGACAGGAAATGTTCTTTATTTTCCTCACTTTTCAGAGTAATACAGCTACCTCAAGCCCACAAGTTAGAGTACCTGCAGTTGAGAATATCTGCGGTTTCTGGCTGAGGATCTAGTAGAGCATTTTTAGAAGTGTCACTAGAAGATCTGCTTGGGGGTTTGTGCTGTTGGGAAATGTGCTGTTTCTCTTCATTGACAGTACTGCAATTCAAAAGTTGTTGGACTGGATAAACACATTTCACATCTGTTGGTTTTCTATTATTTTGGTTGCTAAGGAAGAATCAGTTAAACTCTAGAGGTTGAGTTGAAGCTGGGAAAGGAAAAAAATGGAATAGAGGGTCTTGGAGAAAAGGGTAGGTTGCCTTGTTCAAGGCAATAGAAAACGTAGTACTGTTTTTCCAGGTTTACAGCAGCAAGTTTTACTGACAGAAGCTTTGCCTTACCAGGGCACTCTGCTCTATTTCTGGAAGAACACCTTTTGGTGGTCTGCAGAGTAGTAGTGTGACTTCTGGAGGAGCTCCTCTCAACAAGTGTAGGACATCCTAAGCAGGAAGAAGGAATATTAGATTTCTTATGGAACACAGTCTATAGCACCAGTCATCTTACCAACTGGGATGGAGACAGTTTTTATTCTGAATACCAAATTCCTGGTATTTGTGCCTCTTAGCAGTATCTGGGGGCCAAAATTCACTACTGTATGATTGTCATATAAGTGGACCAAAGTTTTTAGGTGAATGTGTATCTAAAATCAAGTCAGTTCTGTTTACAAACTTTTGTTCTACCAACAGACACATAGGTTTAAATTATTATTTTCCTGAAGAAAACAGGATTTTCAGGCAAATTAATTCAAACTGCATTTGGCAAGGACACATCTTTAGTCAATTATACCAGCATAGCTCCACAGACTGCCTTATTGACATAACCAAAGGGAGACGTTCTCAAAGCTCCTCCTTGACATAAGATCTATATTCAGTAGCATTCCACTTGCAACTACAGTAGGAGGTGAAATACTTAATCTAGAGGGGAAAAACATGCTGTAGGCCAAAACACCTTGTCTACCTATCTGCACAAACTGAGTGAAGAGGCTGTATGTCAGGGAGCAAGACACTGCTGGAAAAGGACAGGGTCCAGGTCAGGATAAAAACAGTGAAAAATAGAGTACAATTGCAGCATCCCCACAGGTGCCTAGGGCTTACGGCACCTTGTCTTTTGCCCTTGCTATTTAAAGATAGGAATGAGCTGCGGGTCGTCTGTTTGTTACCAATCATACCTATTCAATGCATATTCACATACAAAACTCGAGGATTTTTCATGAGTTGAAAAGATTACAATGAAAAAAAAATCTACATGTAGTCCTTTTTTACCATTTAATTTCTTCATGAGGGTATAGATTTTCTTGTTACAGGTAAAGAAGTTACACTGGATTGACCTCACCTGGTAGAGATTTGAATCTAGGGCATGGTATTTAGCATGACATTACAAAGCACAAATGACCACAGGGAAAATATGTTTCAATTATGCATAAAAGCAACAAAGATTCCAACTAATTAACAACTGGTGTGCATCTAACAATAGACTTTGTGCGTCAGTAGTAGAAAGTTACAAATTAAGTAGCTGAAGAAATTCTCTGTAAATATTCTGTTAGGAAGGAATTATTTATAAGAATTCTAGAGAAGAATCCTACATAGAAATCAAACTCATTATACGCAAATTCTGACTCCTTATGGTGATAATTAAGATTAAATGCAGCTTCATCCCATTGTCTTTATTAACATGTTACCCATCTGGGCTCCCAGTGATAGTACTGCCTGATACCTGATAGAAGAGTCCTTGAATAGGTTTCCCATTCACAGCTAAAATGATGTCTCCGACTTCAATTTTGCCATTCTCTTCAGCTGGCTGCCCTGGAAACAGTCTTTTGATCCTGACAATAGCTCCTCCAAGGTGTTCGCAAGCATCTCCTTCCATTTGCAGAACACTAAAGCCAAGGCCTCCAGAATTCTTTGTCAGTTTGACTTCGAATATGTTATCTGTTCAAAGCAGGGATTGGAAAAAGATTGAGAGGTGTGGCATATGTGCCCCCTAAGGAGCTGATGTAAATTTATACCTTCAGCAGACCTTTTCCTCTGTGCTGCAGAGGTAGATCTGCCAATAATAAATGGCAGAAGAAGGGTTTGGTGTTCCTTTAACTTATATGAGCCCTTGAAATTGTACAGGCAGAATGGGGAGAACTGGATTCTATTCCACTGTGTGTTCGCAGACTTTATGCCCATAAAGGAAGAAACCTTTTGTACCACATAAAAAGGTTCAAATGCTATGGTTTTCTGACTTTCTTCTGTAAGTGTTGGGTAGAGCTGTAGCTGTAGAGTGTGAGTGTTCTGTAGCTGCCTGCACTAACCAGCATAAGCTAGATTCAAAGCTACTGCTTTTTTCAGACAAGAACAACAGACCAGCCCTTTCCCAAATACCACATTGCAGCCGAATCCCATTCTGCTAGGGACAACGTAGGGGAGTACCTGCCCCATGGGAAAGTATGGTTCAGACTTGGTTATGAGACAGCCTTACAGTAAAAGATACAGTATTTACTTGTTGGCTAAATTCAGTGAAAGTGATCTCTGAATCTTCTGCTTTTAAGAAATGAAGTGACAGCAGTCTCCAGTGATGGCAGTCTCCAGTCCTTGCCCTGGGTCAGCAGTTCACCCTAGCTTCACCACTGACACAGCATCAGCAGTTGTGCTGGCAGTGCTCTCTTTGGGTGACAGGCTGGCAGCCAACGCAGCTGCTTCTTGCCCCAGAGTGCTATAGACTACTGGCAGGGATGTCCCCTGCCAGCCCCATGTTGTGGAGGCTTAGAGATACAGTATTTATGCCTACGATAAATTCAGCTATATCTAACAACTGTAAGTCTAAGTACATAGGAAATAATTTTGTTCAGAATTGATTTTTGGTAATGCCATTAATATTGCACATTGTATTTTTATTCAGTATGCGGTTCCTTCAAACCCACAGAAATTTCATTACTTCATTTTCATTCATTCCTTCCTTGCACATTGTAAGAAGTCACCCTGAGTTCCTTTTTTAGTACTCACCATCTGTCAAAAAGCAATAGTCCTTGGTACCATCTGTGAAGGATGTTGCCACAGAAACAACTGCACATTGGTCCCCCTTTCTGTCATTAGCAGTCAAGCATGGCTCTGCCAGTTGGTAGTCTCCCCTTTCTAGAACCAGCTTGGCAGTCTAAAACAATGATGAACAGCTTCCAGTTACACAGTGAACCCTCAGTCTATTTTTTTTCACTTTTCTTGTAGGAGAATGGGGTTGGATGGAGGCAGAGTGAGTTTCTTTTGGCCTAGCTTGCTCCTGTGCTTCATACTAAGTGCACTTTATTCTACTGGGTATCTTACTGAGCTCTGCTGTTGTACAAACCTGGCCAGATTTCTTAAGGTGTTCCACAGCCTGTTTGTGCGTGATGCCACAGAGGCTGATGCCATCTACTTCCAGCAGACGATCACCTGACACAAAAGAAAACAAACAAAAAAGGAGCAAGTTGCTTTGATGTTCAAGTTCAATAGGTGTAAACCTTGAGGCTCCCCACATTGCAATAGTTCTTCATGCTTACATGTGTTAAATTATGCTACTTTGTATGAAAGCAATACTGCTTGTTGTACAGCATTCCATAACTAGCACTTAAAACATACCAGGGTATTCTGTAAGTAAATGCAGTGGTAGTATCTGGTTATCACAGCAACACTGAAAGTAGGTGTCAGAGTAACTAGCCTGATGTGCAGCTACAGAGACTAACTGTATAATATTAGTATGAGGCTCCTGGTTTTTCAGTGGGATATCTACATGTAGTACAGGGACAGGTTGAGGAATTATAGACTGCATCTTACATTTCACAGTTGTATCACCTCCAATCCCAAATGTGTTTCATTGTCCCTGTGGCAAGCATTCCACACTAACATTGAGTTCTGCAGCCCAGAGTTTTATTGCCAGACATGTTACCTATCTTTATTTGTCCATCCTTATCTGCTGGTCCCCTGGGAATAATTGACTTCACATATATTCCACCGTGACGCACACTAGTGTTAATTCCACCCTGCAAAACATATGCCCACAGATTAGAGTGGAGTCTTCACGTGATCTTCCTGTGATAAAAATCAAAGCAACTTACACATCCATTGCAAAGCAACTGCTTTAGGAATTACTATTTTTTTTAGTATAGGAAAAAAAGAAAAGAGAATGTTACTCCAAAGGCCCATCTAGTTGTAATATACTTCCCTAGGCAGTAATCTTTGGTTTTTTTCCTCAGGAAAATGCAATGCATTTCTATGTGGCTATATAAAAACATTGACTAAATGTTCACATGTTTTTCCCTATGCTAACATAAAGATGGGGTTGCATCTTTCACTCAGTCTTTAGCCCAGCTTCCAAACTATTCAATATCCATTCAGCAGTTATTAACCTTCCACACAATACATAAAGCATGGACCTGAACTTGTGCAGCCACCTGAACAGTCTATAGTTCACAGGAATTCCAGATTAACTGAAGAATTATGTTCTGTCCATATATGTCCCCTAGCCAAATTCAAATGAAAAAGAAACCGTCAATTTCTTCTGCAGGCAATGAAATGGCTGTTGGTTCCCACTCCGTTTCAGCCAAGACTGTAAAGACATCTCAGCCTGGAGGGGTAAATTAAACTTTGATAGCCAGGACAAGGATTTACTATTCAAATGCGGCAGACCGTTTCAACTGCTGAATTCTCCGGTCCTCTAAACATACAGAGAACTTTATTTCCTTATATTAAGAAATAAAATTGGCTAGGGACCTTTCTCTGGCCTTCAGAGAAAGAATAACGGCATTTCTTGAGTCCACACAGCTAAACTTTCAGCCACCCAGCATAGGATGGCATCTGTTATACTGCTTGTTGAGGCACCAGGCCAAAGCCATATTGGTGCTGTCAACAGTTAAACGGTGCTCGTGGGCAAGTGCTTGAAGCCCATGCCATGGTCCTGTGCAATCTGCTTGTACTGACACAGCCTTTGAGTTCCAGGAGCTCCAGGGGAGCAGCAAAACCAGTCATGACTTGGAGAATTCTTTGCACTGCTGCATTTTCTAGTGACTCTGGCTATATCCCTCCCTGACCAAACTCCACTTTCAGTGGTAAGTCGTGTTCTCAAATTGAGTAATGATGAAAAGGTCTTGTCCTGCCACATGCTTTATGCCAGCACACTTCTTTCACAAATTCCGCAGGCAAGAACTGGGGAATAAGCAGAGCTAGTATTTTTGCTTTCTCTGTCAATCAACCAGACAGGTTTGAAAGATGCTATGCTAACAGTTTCTGTTATCAGCCTATCTTCTATCTTTGTTCCACATAAATACACTTCTCTGTGTGCTTTTTGGTCATGTAACAGTTTGACAGACACACTGAAAGATTAACAGTAACACTTGCAGTCACACTGATTCCAAAAGTCCCGTCTTCTTTAACAAGCTCCACAGTATAGATTTCCTTTGAGTTGGTTTCAGATGGTGATGGTAAGTGTGAAGAATCAGCTTCCTGTCTCAAAAATATAAACACTAATGAGACTACAACATCTAAAAAAAAAAAAAAAAAAAAAAAAGGAGAGGGGGGTGGGGAAGAAGTGAGGAAGTGAAAGGAAGGGGAAAAAAAAGGAACAGAGAGTTTCCAGAGGATAGAAAGGGTTTGATCCTGCTGTGACTGTAAGCCTGGAATGGTACCATTTATATCCCTGACATTATTTCAAGCTTACACTAATGTTACTCAAAATATTATGTGTTTAAATGTGCATGAGCTGAGTATAAATAGGGAGGCTGTCTAATAATAGGATATCAGACATGAAATGCTGCTGTTCAGTGTCTGGTTGAAATCTTAAGAGACTGCAGGAAAATAATCAAAATTTTGTACATCTACTGGAAAAAGGAGGAGAATTTTTTAATGACATTTTGTAGAACAGTGTCCCCGTTTTTTCACATTCCAGACAGGTCAATCATCTTGACATTTCCAATGTAATTTAACAAGCAACATTTTCCAAGGTTTTCTTTTTTCATTCCTCATTATTTTAATATCTTGGTCACTTCTCATCCTTAATATAGCTAGCAAGTTGTTAAGACACATCTTGGGCATACTATTACTGAACAGCATCAAAATCTCAGTTACCTCCACATCCAGGGTATCAGCTGAAGGAACTGGAATCCTAGAGCCCAATTTTGGTGCAAAACTCCAGGAAAGAGCCTTCTCAAGTTCATCTATATTTTTGTCCTGTTCTTTGGGGACAGCTGTGTGACAATCCTGAATCTTTTTTCTCCCGCTGTTTACACAAGAGATTTCAGATCCACTAGTGCTGTCTCCTCTTGATAGATTCTTTTCTTCATTTAATCCTTCTTCATACATGTCTGTAAAGCCACACCAAAATAAAACATTGCTGAATCGAGCAGTAAGTAAACTTGAAGGCTATTATTATTATTATTACTCAGCAGGGGAGGACCAAGTAGCTTCCTACATCAACTGGTTCTAAAATCAGATCTATAAAATAAGTCTACCACTGTAAGATGGAGCACTGTGTGGAGAAATTTGTTTGCTTCATCAGAGCAGAAGACTACTGCTCTATCAGAGAAAGAAATGCCAAAGTTCCCTTGGTATTCAGCAATGCAGCCCATAATAGATTTTTTTTCATGCTGACCATAGAACAGAGTTCACATGATACCTACCAGAAGTTGACTTTTTCACTGCTAGCCCTATGGCTATTATAACTTGCAATGAGTAGCAAGAAAGCACTACTACATCCCAGTGCCTAATAAATACCAGTATCCTGAATTAACTGTTAGCATTCCATAGCCAGCAAAGGTATTTGTCTTTATACCTTTGGGTTGAGAGATGATGAGCTCCACTTCATCAGGAGAATTCTGTATGATTTTAACTGCAGTATTAAATGAAACGCCCTCGAGACTAATATTATTCACAGAGATGAGTCGTCCTCCTTTAAAAAAGAAGGCATAAAAACAAGACAAATCATATATAAATAAGGAAATAAATCCAGAGTACCTAACTTTAAAACACAGAAGTATTTTAATTCTGATTAAAAACTAAGGACAATGACCTGGTTTGATATTTCCAGCTCTGTCTGCAGGTCCCCCAGGGATAATTGAAGCGATAAAGATACCGAGGTCTAATTTTCCTACATTTTCTCCTCCAATAATTACAAAACCTGCAAAAATGAGATAGCATGAGAATGCAGAGACACTGGCAGTATTAGAAAAGATTAATCTTAGGAGCATAAAAGGCTCTTACTGCAATGGCTTAAGTTTTACATGGTCTGGTGAATGGGGAGCTCTGATTTACATGGCACCAAGGTTTTGATTCAGGAAAGCTTTAAACTCATGTTATAATTAAAGTGTCCTGGTGACTTTGGTGGCTATTTAAATATAATTTCTCAGTAAGAATACTACCCTGGCTTGGGAATTTTAAAGATTCCAACTGCTTTCCTACAAGAGTCATAAAGTAAGTGGACCTTAGCATTTAACACCTGCAGGAGGAAAATGGTGTAAAAGCTCAGTAGGTAAATTTGAACATTGTTCTGCATCATGTAATCTAGGGCCCCTGGGGCGGGCCATGTAGGCTTCTAATGGATATGTAAGAGATATCCTAGAAAATGAAATCTATTGTCAAGTAGTTCAATTTCACGATCCTAGCTGAGAATATTCTGCTTATTGCAGAATATATTCCTCTCACTATTAGAATAGTTGGGTTTGGGATCAAGATATTCCACATAGACCTGCACCATTTGGAAATTTGCTGTTTAATTATATTAATGGTCAGCTGTGAAACCTGATGGTCCTCTTAACTCATCCACAAGAACAGCTTACAATGCAACAGTGTATTGTATAACAAAAATGTTACCCACGGAAGAATCCAAAATTGGGAAACATTCATGTTAAGCTTGTGTACATGTTTTGCACCCCCACAGGCAATACCTGAAAAGTTTGCAGAATGTCATCTCCCCCTATATAAGGTCTAAGATAAATAAAATCTCTGCACATGTATTTCAGATATGAAATTAGACCCGTGTTCCTTTCATTCTACTCTTAGCACTTGGTCCCCTTGATCTCTGTGGCCTTAGTTAATCCTCTGAAAAAAAATGCGGTCTTGATTTATGTGCTTAGTCCTTTTCAGTCTTGGAAATTCTAAGTCCTTCATAAAGAATTGGTAGTCTTATTCCATAAGAAGAATAAATGAGGTGAAGAAGGTTACAGTCTTGCCCATCTTGAGTCAGCAAATATCAGTGTTAGCACCAGAATCTGATAGTCCCAGTAACAAAAATAACATACATGTTCCTTACTTACCAAATCCATTTTTAGGGTCACGTTTTAGGCTGACACAAATGATTTCTCTTTCTAGACCACTTAGTGAAACTTCCTTTTGGGTGGCTGGTGATCCAGGTGCTGCAGAAACAAAACAGCTAGAATAAATGCAGATTAATGCAGGGAGACAGTAGATTCATATAGTATGCAAAACTGGGGCTTAAAAATGTAAAGATGTATTTTGTTCTTGCTTTCAACATTACCGTTACTTCTGAATCAGATATAATTCAGGAAGGAAGCTTTATCAAGTGTTTGGAAATTTGCATTCTTTAGAAAAGTATATGTACAGTAGCTGTCTAAGCTCTTCCCATAATGTTTTTTTCTGAGACTATGCATTTATCTACAATGTTTTTATTAAGATTAGGCTATCTAAAGAGTCAGACATGTTGCGCTCATTGAGCATGAGGGTGATTTGGACACAAAATCTGGGTCCCTTTGGAAACTTTAGCCTTCAGCCTTTTGGGCCCTTTTGGCTGTGTAGGTGCAATCCAGTCAGCACTGATTGTGATGGTCACTTTTGTAATGTTAACAGTGCTTAACACTGTGCAGTTGCCACAGCATGTTTAAAGTACAGTTCTAATTTATGAACAGACAAACCAAATAATCATAGCTTCTTATTCCATAGATCTGTTCACTGTGTGCATGCAATATGGCTTCTGTTAGAAGGCTAGGTGTCCAGTTCTAATTCCAGTAAGTGTCATTCAAATGCAAGAATGGAGGAAGGACCTGGAGCCTAGGTTGTCTCTTGCATTATTTATGGAGTTGTAGTTCTTAGCTGCAAACTAAATGATGACCTCTGAGCACAGGGATATTGCCTCATGTGAGAGTCCTGGGTGTACTGAACTATGTCTCTGAAAAGCATTAGGCACCACTGATAAAATAATTTTATCGTGAAGTCCTTTACCACTGATCCTGATGGGAAACAGGAACGAAAGGGAAGAAAACAGCATGTCTTGCTGAAGTCTGGGTTAATTCCCAGGACTAGAAGTGCGAAAGGATATTCTTTAATCTGTAAGTAGAATGTATTTTTGTCTTCTGCTATTGAAAAAATAAATATGGAAGGTTACCGTCTCTCATTATGATGATGATTATACTCACCACTGATTGTGTTCTGCGTTGAATGGATAGAGAGGTAGTCATAACTCCTTTGCTTCCCATTCAAATTGATGTGCATTTCTGACTGGGATAGCCCTGATGTGGATCTGCATGGCATAAAATGGATTGCATTACAACAAATCACCAAATGGTGTTTAGCACTTTTCATTGTCATTAGCCTGTCAGAGCCAAGTAGAGGGTGCACATGTATACAGTCTTTCAACAAGTATTCTGACTTCTGGGCCACATTTCATTGTAGGGGAGAGGTAGTGTAACCTTGCCAGCTTTGCTGTGAAATAACAGCTGCCATCAGACCACTCACATCATGACTTATTTCTGCCTGTGTTTTTCTCTGAGCTGATGCAGGCACCAGGAGAGCACAGCGTAGCCTCAGCATGATTCATTTAGCCCTGCTGTCCATTTAGACAAATCCATGTCTGAAAGTTTTCCTGGTAGTTCATGTTCTTGGCTCTATTCTCATATTATAAGAGGCACTAGAATTCATCAAAGGCCTTGAGACTGTGTGCAGCTATAATATCTGCCTACTCTGGTGAATGCACCAATGCAAAGGGAGAAGCTCTTACACTCTTCTCTGTGATTTGCACCTTTAGACATGGAGGAATCACTTATGTAAGACCTGCTCAAAACCAGCTTCCACTGTGCATTTAGTTCACATACTGCTATGTCCAGAGAAGACACACAGACATTAAAGATTTTACTTTTATTCTCCCTTATTTTTATCCTTCTCCATAATGCAGTAAGTGGCTCATTCCTAAGTCTAGTACAACTTTAAATGTCACTCTTTTTCATGTTCTTATCTTTTAGACTGTTAGCTTTCTGCTTGTGTTTGCACTACTGCTGGCACCATGGAGCTTTTTGGTGTGGCCACAATAAAGACTGCAAAAAAAAAAAAAAAAAAAAAAAAGTCTGCCTCACAGTTTACCATAGAGGTTTGCAATGATATAATCTATGAATGAGTGTTCTTACACACGTTTAGAGGAAAAAGCAAACCTACCTGCCAAGATTGCTTTTGTTTCTAGTCCTGTTGTTGGTTTCCACACTGAGGTTGTCACAAGATTTGCTCATCATCCCAGCAGAAAGGTTTTCCAGGTTTGCTCCATAGAGCACATTCTCTGAACGAGACAGTCTCTGAATCAGGGCAAGGTGTTCACGCTGAGCTGCATATGCAGAATTTGATTTGTCTATTTCCACAAATTTACTTTCCTCTGAATAAGAAGGGACAGAGGAGGGGAGAAAAAGATAAATCCACTGATATTATCCCATCTTCTTAAGCTCAAAGGTGCTTTCTGTCTACACTTTTGAACTTGCTAGCAAAAACCCTGACATGGCGGATATATTTGTTCTGGTATCCTTGAGGATATCTAGGCCTTGAGGCAAGTGGAAAGGCTTTCCAATCCATTTCTTTCATAGAAAGTATACACTGTATTTAGATTTAATTTGTATGAATTATGCCGCAAATTCACTTTCCACAAAGACAGATGAAATGCACAACCCTGCATAATTTAAACCTCAGTATCTCTGTAAAGTATATTTTGTAAATAATTGGTGTGTGAGAAGCATCTGTCTGTCAAAGACTGAATTAGCCAGGCTGGCAGTTTTCCATCCTTCATGGACCCACTGGCTGTTTGCTCTGAGTGATTTGCACAAGTGAAGTTCAGTAGGGGACCATCTTGGTGGCAATGCTTGCTACCTAATTTTCCACCTCTGTGTGAAATCTACTACTTGCTTAATGACATCTGGGCTCTGCTGTATACAAATCTATCCTCTCAAAAGATTTTATTTCCCTGAAACAAGATAATGCTGGAAGCAGCACTGTTAATCTATTTAGGTTGTCAACCTAAATGTTAACCTAAAACCCTAATGGTGGGCTGGAGAAGGGATTTCAAGGAGAGGGACAGCAGGCAATTGGAGACATGTCGGAAAGTAAAGCAAGAACCCTGCTTGGTACAGGCTAGCACAAATATGGGCTTTAACTCTGCTTGCATGTGACAGCTGACCTCACATGTGTTTTCCTAACAAATACTAGCCTGAACGCAACTTTCTAGAACACTCTCTGCAGCATTAAACCTAGGTTTCCTTTTTCCTCAGCGACTTCAATCAGGGGCATTTGTTAAGGCATGAGAAGGCTTAACTGCCTGCAGTATTAGTTCAGTCTGAGAGCTGCCATTGTGATCTCAAAGTAGGGGGTTGCTAGCAAGTTTTGAAGAGATGGTGACTTACACATCTGAACAGTGCAGCAGAAGCAAGAGTTTTATTCATGCAGAAAGAGCCTTATAACCTCTTGCAGCCTCACGCTGTCTGTCATTGCCTTCACAAAGCCTTTTTTCTGGGACAGCAAGCACACACTGAACCTCAGAACCTGCAGTTGCACGGCTTATGTAAGTCTGGTTTGTTTCAGTGATTTGGGTGCTTGTAATCAGGACTTGGGTTATAATTTTCTTAGCTCTCAATCTTTTTGTTCTCTTGTATGTGGAATGTAGTAATTTTTAATAAGATATATTACCACAAGCAAATGTGACATAGGAAACTTTAAGATTCACTATTAGCATTCATCTGTATGCTATAAATCACAGTCCCACTAAGTTACGGTTGAAGCTACAGGAGCCCAAGCAAGAAAAGTTGCCTTGAACCTAACTGTCATCCTAGCACCTTCTTCCATGGTAACAAATTTGTGCAGGTAGAACTTCAGTTTTCATGAAAATTTTAGTGGGAAGGAAGCAATAGATCAATCATCCTGTTATATCCCATGGTATAATTGGTTGCCAATACTTGTACAGTTTTACTAGAGAAAGGAGTATCTCAGCAGGTACAGCGTAACACTTGATTCTCCTGCTGTGACTCACTGGGTCAAATACTCAGTGGTTGTAAATGATCATGATTCTGTTCAAGACAATAGATGAGCTAGTGAAAACTCATGTTGCACTGAAGTCAAGAGTTTGTAGAGGAATTATGGAGGACCATATGAAAAGTTTATTTGTAAAAAATTTGTGATGATTGGTAAAAACATGAGGTATGAAATGTTAAGAAAAAAAGGGGAGAATTGTAGAGGAATGAAGCTGGGTTAATTAATATTGATAATACACAACTGCGGGCTGGCTTCAGGGGAGGCGGGCTGGTTGATGTAGACAAGGTGCAGCTGTGGCTGGTTCTGTTAAGGGGTTGGGCAGCCAATGAAGAGGGAGGAGGAAGAAGCAGAGAGAGGGAGAGCACGGCTGGGACGAGGAGAAAGCAGCAGAGGGACTAGCATGAAGAGTATGTTGGTATGAGATGGTAAAAGACCTTGTTGCAGCCAGTAAGTTTGGAGAGTGCTGTGACAAAGAGTGATGACAGTTGTCTGCTTAGGCTGTTATTTCATATGTGCCTTGGTTTCTCCATAATGATTCTCACCTATCTTTACAGAGCATTATGAGAACTGTGGGTGAGAAGTGCTATGTAACTGCCCTGGTTTAAGCAGAACCTTGTCTTAGAAACTATGGAAAATGTGAAGTCTAAGGAGGTATTAGTCATGTCTTCCACGGACATGGAAAAATCTAAGGTAACAGCAGCTAGCAGTTACATAATTGAGTGGGTATGACTGATGTGCCTTTGGTTTAGTGGTTTTGTCCCGAGACTGAACCATTGAGTTGAACCCCCGATTTATGCAAAAATAGCCAGTTACAGCTCCAACATATCTGGGCACTGCTATAGTTATTCTTTGTGTGGAATGTTTCTCATGTTACATTTGGGGTAAATCTGATACATTTCTTCAGCAGTTTCCTGAAGGGAAACGTAATTATCCTTTTTTGTAAAAATAAAAAATAAAAAAATAAAAAAAATCTGAGTTTAGCTACGTAGTTACTGTCATCAGAGAATCTCTCTCTACCCCTTGCACATGCCCGCTCACATGCACATGCTATATTAGACTCACACACCTCTAACTTCCAGTGAAGAGGAAGACATTATTTTCTGGTCTGCAAATGAGAAACTGAAGCACAGTGAAACGGATGTGGCAGGTTCCGATTCTCAGTTTCGCTGAATGCACCTTTCCTAAAACCTAACTGTTCTATGGCCTGAATAATGAAAATGCATTTATACCTCACCTGATGAAATTTGCCGAAGTTGCCTAGAATTCATCTGTGCATTGAATTTGTGTTGGGCAGAGCAGAGATCCAATAAATATTTACATGTCTTTGCTGTATCGGTAACGAAGGTGTGTTTCTTGCCACTGAAGCTGCTTTCAATCATGAATTTTTTTCTCTAAAGGGGAAAAAAGCACAACTTGCTTCATGAATCAGTCATTACAGTGAGGCACTGAAAGTTCATTTGTATAATTTTTTTGGTTTGTCCATTTGTATTTATGCCTGACTGCATGCCTTTTGGGTGCAGTAAATGCCTATCAAATTCAACAGCTGTTAGTGAGGTGTCTGTCATCAGGATCATAACTGTCCTACATCAAAAGTCAAGAGCCTTTGGTCATTGACTGCACTGACAGCAGGTTGATAGAACTTGGAGAATTTCACCCTAAAAAATTTAAAATTATTAAGCCCATTTAATGTGAAAATGAAAATATCTTCAAGGTTTAGAAGGGCCACTTTCAGAGAGCAAACAGGCAGGGAATTGTGTGATGCAGGTTCACACCTACACTGTATGATGGTAGAGTGATATACCTCTGACGGCGGAATAATGTTTAGAAGGGGTCACAATCTTGTAAACAATACCAGTTTGTTAACAGACGTCAAAATACTAAGAGATGAGGATGGGAAAAAGGAGATACGGAGAGAGTAAGACATACTCCCATGACCTGATGTAGGTAGGAAAACAAAAGAAAAGAGAAAGAGAAGACGAGAGAGGAGTTAGTATGGAATATGCCATAAAGATTTTTGACACAGTCTTTGTAATAGTCAACACCAGATCATTCAGTTTTATAGTAATTTGGCCCCAACCTTAGCAAAAAACCCTCCAGAACTAAACCTCACTAAGAACTGCATATCTTGGTATCCAGATCCAGCCTTGATATTAGACTGTTTTCAAAAAGGACTTGCCTGTACAGAATAAGTCTAATTCTGGCTCTGAGTGCAACAAATTTATTAAAGTGACAAGCAGAAGGGGAGTAGAGGAGTAGAGTTGGTTCCAACTCACGTGAGCTGAAATTCTTTCCGTTTCGCGCCACTGGAATCTTAAACTGGCAATTCTTGTGTGATTTTTGACCTCATACACAATGATGCCTTTGGCACAGATTCCCAGGATGATGTCCCCTCCTGCTGCTTTCTTCTCTTGGGACACACGATAGAATAACACTCCATACTCAGGAAGTTGCTGAGTCACCTTGTAGAGAAAAAGTGCATTTACCATGCATTATGCAAAAAGAGGCATGGGAAGAAAATGTAGGTAAATGTTTTTGAGTGTCTTCACTGAATATTCTTTCAATCTCTCAAGAAACCTTTGAAAACCCTTACCAGATTTTCATACCTACTGCCTCACAGAATCATCACCTTACTTTGGTATGTCATAGAGCCATTACATGCATTCATTTTTCATGTGTAAAACTGAAGTAACACTTTCCCACACATCTCATTTGAAGAGGTAGGAGGATTATGTAGCTTCCTGTACCATAAACATTACAGTGGCACCGAGGTACTCGGCGTTACTGCTACTTGGCACCTGTGTGCATTTCTGAATGGAAAACCGTGCAGGATTAATGCTGCTTGACTACTGTTAAACCTTTTTCTTTCCATTTTCTTTTCTGTGTCTTTGTTTCCCCGAGCAAACCCAGAAACCATGAGGTATGATGATCTTCGTAAAACTGCTATTAGTTTGGTGCCAGGGCTACTCTAAGATTGTTAGGGGCTTTGTGTGGTTTCCTTTCTACAATAGTGATGACCAACTGGAAATCTCAACTGCAGTGAAACCACAGCTCCCAGCCTGCATGGAACTCTCTCAGGTACATATGCCCATTTCTTCACGGCCATCATCTTTTAAAATCAGACATTATAAATTTCCATTGCCAAGATCTTAAGTTACAGTGTTTGTTAAATTGTATCTCAAAGTATCTCACCTAAATATAGTGGTGACTTTTGAGGGAATTTCACTGTGCCAGAATTCCCTTCAGTGTCAAACTTCCTAATAACAGATCTTCAGTGTTGCTTCTTTCTTGCATGGTGCTCATTGCTGGGTGAAAAGCTAAGCAGGATTATGTTTCAAGGGACTGAGAAGCCAGCTTGTGCCCCTGCCAGCTAACTGTGCAGAGGATACTCTGATGAACCCACCTAGAGGTTCTGGGTGTTGCTTGTCTTTCTGTCGTCTGCACTTGTCACAAAATGTTAACACGTGACTCGGACCTTTTGCAGAACTATGTATGGAATATGAGGAGGGTTTTCTGTCCTCTTTTGTGATCTGCAGATCAATATGAGTTTATTCTAGAACTTTTTTTTTCCTCCCCTAGGAAGCTAATGTAGAATCCCCAAATGACTTTTCAACTGTGGACAGAGATTTTTCAGTGACCAAAATAAAATGGTTATCTGTTTTCCAGAAAGTATCCAGAGCACAAATATTTGGGTCCTGAAAACTGGGGCATCCAATGATTATTTCATTGGATGAATCTGGGTTTGAAATTTTTAATCCCTTTCATATTTTGAATTTGCATGTTCCTGCCATGGGGGCTCTCTTTCTCGCTTTGTATGATGTGTTGGCTCCTTCTACAGACTTACCCATTGAAACTGATACTAACAAAGCTGCTTTTCTTCATTGGATTTGCCACACATGATGGGACTGTCATTAAGCCTAAGCTTCAATCTATTTCTTCAATTCCACTGGCAGTATTAGATGAGGAACGAACATAATTAAACAGTAACTGAACTAAAATAATGTTATAAATAAAAGCATGTGGCACTGCAGCAAAATGGCTACCGATATTTATCCATTAGCTAATCTCTGATATTTTTCATTTGATGGAAAGCAGAGAAGTTTAGGGGAGAAGCAGAAAGTAGGGGGAAAAAATTTAAATCCCACATCATCATGACACCCTAAAGGCCAAGAGAAAGAGTCATGTGAGAAAAATACTTCAGATAACTCCTTCCTCACTTCCAGGGTTCACAGATATTTTTAAACAGATAATCACTGCATGCTTAGGAAGTGGCTGAACAGCTGCTGTAGTTTCAGAAGTCAAGAAAGTGCTTACTCCCATGTTTTATAATCATCTCTAATACATTCAGTAGGTGTATTTATAATCATCTGGAATCCAGGCATGTTGGGAACATGCTGAAAATTTGCATCAAACCTTAGGATGTTGAAAATACACTGAAATGTGTATTAACCCTTTATAAGCTATCAGTGAAAGGAAACCTACCATGTAAATGTGTTTTAAGTTATTTAGAGTGACAGTATCTCCAGCAGAATGGAATTCTGAGCTTTTTGTTGACTATTTAAATTTCTTCACCATATCTAAAATCCACTGTATCAGGCAAGAAGAAAATAATAGACAATGGTAAATATGAGAGGGTCTTTCTATCTCAAAATAAATAAATAATGGTTGGGGTATGGTATGTTACCTTTAAAAATTCTAGTTCAGCTTCATCCTCAAATAAGGAACGATTCATACAATGTAATTTAGCAAGCTCTCGCTGTACATATGCCAGGGTCATTTTCTCTATTTGGCTTGCTGGAATGTAGTCTTCAACACGAAAATAGTTCTTTCCATGCATCTTTGGGAGAAAAAAAATGAAAAAAACAAGAAAGGAGCCTTTTGCTCATTTTGACTTTTCTTATTTGCTGCATTTCCATTTTCAGGGTGACCTGTATGCTGAAGTCACCCTGTTGTCATTTCCTAAAAGAAGATGAGGAACAGCAGGTAGCGTCTTGACAGGCAAATGTGCCTCTTGCACAGCCAGGTGCTCAAAGCATACGCTGCTTCTCTGTGTAAAGGGGAGAAAAGATGTGGGCCTACAGGGATGCCTGCAGGCTTGCACTTAGAGCTGGCAGCTACAGCTGCATCGGTACAACGTACAGTGGGGGACCCAATACCAGGATAGGTCTGACCAGATGGATCAGACCACTGAGAGTTCAATTAATAGAGCTAAACTGATTTAGATAAATTAAGATGTGGCAGAGCACATCAATGGCTATTTTCTGTACACTCCTAAACTAGGATAACTAGTTCAGGTATAATACCATCAGCAACCCTTCTGTCTTTGCAACTTGTGAATCTGAGCATACAAAAAAACCAGCTGTGAATTCTGCAGTGGTTGTTTATTTTTCTATTCCATGTTCTCTAATCTCTTTAAGCCCCTCTACACATCCAAGCTGTGCCTATGTTGGCAATTTTCTACAGATTTTTCTGGAGGTTCTGGGCCATGTTATCAATTATGCAAGACCAGGAGTCTTTCATCATTCTGCCATATTTCCTGCCAAATTCATCTGGCTCATTACTGCTCCTTAATCAGGAAAATCTTGTGATTTTTTAAATTAAATTTGAAATGTGAGTACTAAAGGACTTAGTTGAAATTATGTGGTATTCACATTTCTTCTTTAAACTCTATGTGACAAAGAAAAGCTGCAAAAGCTGTGAATAGAGACCTCTGAGAAATACTGTATTATTTATCCACACCTCAGAAGCGTAATTGCCAAGCTCTGCCTGTAAAGCCAAAGCGCCGAGTTTCAGGGTAGTCTCATCATTGCAATATAATCGCTCCTCCAAAATATCTTTACGAAGCTGCAGGTAAAACTGATGCCTTGTCAAGCTGTGCCTGGAACACAAAAGGGTTTAGGAAGATAGGAGGAGCCTTGAACAGTCACCTAAATGCTACTGTTTTTTCTGCAGTCAGCAGAACCATGTACTTACTGGATAACATTAAAGTGGTTGACGAAGAATTTTATCCTTAGAAAGAGTGTGAAATTAATGATAGAGGTTTTCTTCTTGGGTTGATCATTCCAGCCATCTGGGGCTACTTTGTAGAGTTTGGTGTCCTCATCCAAAAAGAAGAATTCTTTACCTGAAATGAGAATTTTGAGTTCTGTGATAAGTCTGGAGATACTTCAGTAGCTCAAAGTTCTGCTGTCTCCATTCAGTGCATCACTATCAATAAAAAATAAAATGAATCATGGATGTCAGTTGAGATTTACTTCTCTGTGTCATGGCTTAATTTATTGCTGCTTTGACGGAGAACTTAGGATATCAGTGTGTAATTTAGGATTACAGCTGTTAGATGCTGGATTGGTGTGGTATCTATGGAATCACTCAAAAATTGATGGGGCTCACTGTGCTCACCATGCAGGTTCTGCAACCTATTGTAATCCTCGTGCCCTACACACAAGTATGCTTCTTCCTAGTGCCTCAGCTGTGCTTGCCATCAGAAATGGGCTGAGGATATGTGGGTCTTGTAGATGAAATAGCTGAGCCTGTATGCCAACTTGTATGTAGGAAGCATCAGCCTTCCTCAGTACAGTGCTTCCCGGAATTTCTTCTGGAGCTACATGGCTCAGTGTTACTCCAGTGTAAGGCTGGGACACAGCCTTTTCTGCATGGGAATATCAGCCAGTGACAGTATGGCTGTGCTGGTGCATAATCCTTGGGTAGACATGCTTTGCATCAGTGCAGTTCTGCATAAACCAACATACCTTACTTTTGCTTAAGCTTTAGATCTGCTTTCATCTTAGGATCTTACTGGAATTCATTAATAAAGTCACTACAGAGGCACTGAGGAAGAGAACTTTTATTGTGGATAACTATGTCTTGTTACCTTTCAGGTAAGCCAAGCCAAAGTAGAAATGTTCCACCAAATTTGCATATGCCACCACGGTGTTGAAAACATCTCTTGCCTTGGACTTGATGTCACATTGCACCTCAAGGCACTGCCCATTGAGTAGAATCACATTGAGATCCCTTTGCGATAAATAGGATTTCCCTTTTTTGGTCTAAGAACAAGTAAAAAAGAATGAAGAATGAGTGCCAAGTACAAGCAATGCAAGTTCCACAGCATTTTGTTACAGAGGCTCCCTAGTCTCGTGTCTCTATATAACCTGATGGAACTGGTCACAACACTATGCTATTCCCTGCCTCCCTTCTTATAAATAAATACACAAAACATTTCTCGTCTTTAAAAAAAACACAGAATCCCAACAAAACATCTGAACATACTCAAACTCTACAATCACCAGGGTTATTCTTGCTTCGAGGGTAATTCCAGATTATATCTGCCCTCATTTTTACTGCTTTATGCTGTCAGCCTTTTACCTTATCTTAATGAAAGGTAGAGAATGTGCCTGCAAACTGGAGGAATCCAATGCATTGGCACTAAATGTTACATTGCATATTTGCTGTATAATCTTCGTCTCAGAAGTCTTGTGCTAAAGGTATCATTTTTAGCTGAGAAGGATAATCTAAGCTATTTTCACACCAACAGAAATAACTACATAGCACTGAGAATTAGATGACCTCCTTTCAAGTCTCAATACCTCTGCAGAAACCCTAACTTGGTTTGGGAGGACGACACAGCAAGAATACTGAGTTGGGACTCAAATTCAACTTAGAAAGAACCCCAACTAAAAGGTCACTAGACTAGTTCTAAATTCTTAGTGTTCATACTTACCACAATTGATCCAGGCAGCTGTAAGGTCACTGGTGGTTCACCAGACAAAATAATAAATTCTGGACCTGAAAACTGTAAGGAGGCAATTTAGAAATTTAATAAATGTCTCCTTAATGCAATGAAGATCCCAAACACTAGTACCAATGAAACCCATTTCTGTTGATCTGTATGCTGTAGCTAATGAATTTCAGTGTCTAATAAGGTGCAAATACCAGTTGAAGAGTTCTCTCTGGGTTGTTTCCTGTGTGGGTTGTCTGGGGGTCTAATTAGGGGTAAGCTAATGCTGAAGCCTTTTCCTCTATGAAGGCACTTAACCAAGATCCATTCCCTTTGCAAGGCACCTGTTTTCATGATACAGAAACTTAAGTTCTTCTAAGGCTTTTTCCCATTTGATTCCCAAATTACTATGAGGACAGTCACAGACATGTACACACACACACACACACCCCCACTGGGATTTCATAAGCCTAGCTTCCATAGGCAAACACACTAAAATGCAGAGCTTCTTTCTTCCCTGAAATGAAGGTTGACTCATATTTTTTATTAGCAGACATTGTGTTCTTTTGATTTAACTTCAACAAACTTTAACAGCACAAGATGGTTGCTTTTTATTGGTGGTTTGTTGGTTTTTTCCCCTGAATATCCATGTCAAGGAATTTTGCATATTTGTTTTTTTTTTTCAAATTCATCTATGATTTTAGGTTCTTGAAGCAGATGGAAATCACTAAATGTCTGCAAGTGGTAAGATGTGTATTCTTCCAAACATTCTCCGTGACTCAGTAACTTGACCCATTTAGATCTTCTTTTTAGGATACTGGAATGCTTCTTCATCATGCTAGCATTGTCCTGCCAACAGACAATGCAGTTTTGTATCACATATAAAGAGGGACTAGCGCTGTTGTAGCAGTTGCTGGACCTCTGAGGAGCTCAATCAGCATTCCAACAAAAAATATATTAACAAAATTTAAAACTATGTTTATATATAAAAATATATTTTTCCAAATTATCTAACTGAAACTCTTGATCAAAGTTCTGCCAAAATCAAAGTCTTGACCTTGTGAACTGGGAATGTGTGAAAGGACTCACCAGCCTGAAACCTATCCCTTCTACTTCCACAACGGAATGCTCCATGGGCAGCAGCTTTGTGGAGTTTTCTGTGATACAGTTATTTCTGGGGTTTTGTGATCCAGCTGCTAAAGAAACATTATCCTTCCCCATGTAACAGAGTCCTACAACAAATCAGCAACTAGAAATAGTCCCTGAGGTGAACTATTGGTTTGGCACTTTGAGCACTCTTGACCAGCAAGTGTTTGGGTTCAAGTGTCTCTGTAAATGTTTTTGCTTTTCTGAAACTCCTGTCTAAGTGGTTGATGAAAACAGTCCATATGGTGTTTGATGCTTGCAGAAATCAGACATGTAGGTCAGAGAGGGTTTGATTATAAGCTTTTGCTTAGTCTTTATGGACAAGAGCTTTCACTGCCTCTAGTTCTGAGTTACCACAACGGAATCGTGTCTAAGTTGGAGTCTGTCGGTTCAGAATACTCATCTAATGACGTGACTCAGTGGCTAATATGCATGTCACTGGTGAATGACAACTGGATGAGAGAGATTTCTCTTTAATGACATCTACATTTTGAAATCAGCCTATATGTTTTCCATTAGTCACCTTTTCCTTCCTGTGAAACAAACATTTCTGTGATGCAGCAGCTGCTGTGTAGTCCTTTGTAGACACGGAGAAAGTGGAACCTAAACTTAGCAGGTTCTGTCTGCTGTTCTTCTGAGTTCCACCAGGGATTTCTTCTACAGCGCTGACTGACCTTCAAAGGAAATGCTATAGTGAACAACATATGTAGCATGCAATCAAAACAGCACAGACTTGAGAACAAAGATCTTAGGGTACATTGACTGGCAGAATATTATGAAATCCAGGACAATGTCAGTTATATGTTGTGAAATGTTTCTTTACAGAAAAAGAAAAGTAAATTAACAGGGATAATATTACTGATGCCCTTCATAAATAAATCTATTCTGTTTTAATTCAATAACAGTCTGTCTTTTTTTTTTTTTTTAATTATTATTATTTGGTGAGCCAGATCTGGCTGGTTTAAGTCTGGTGAAGTCAACAGGCAAAAAATGTAGCCCCATGCCTTTCTGGGAATTCTACAGGATGAAGTCAATTCCTCATTTCTTATTTTTTGAAGCAAAAAAGCTTCAGAAAACTGTAACATATGTGGTTACATTATTCAGAATTTTCCAGGAATGGGAACTAAATTATTTGAATACTAATTCATTAGAATAAATTAATGTCTTAGGGAACTGAGTGAATTTTCAATTTAATTAAGGGCAAGATGTGTGAAAGATTAGAAAGCTGTCTTTATACTTTACTTTTAACCCATAAAGTAATGGTCTTTTCCACATGAGAAGACACACATATGCTTAGAATAAACTTAAAATAAAATATATACCCTTATGAATGAGAAAAGAATGAATACGTGATATAGAAGGAAAAGTTATGTTGAGGTGGGTTTTTGTTAATTACATAAAAGCAAATGCCAGTCACACAGAGGGTTTTTTTGTTGTCCCAAAGTTTTATCATTTTCTTTTGCATGTTGCAGAGTTGCTTCAGGGAACTAACTATTCAGTGAGTTTCAAAAGGTTTTAAACAAAGTTGCTGGAGTAGTTGCTGATCTCTTCTCCCTGATATCCAGTGACAGGACATGTGGGAATGCTTCAGAGCTGCGTCAGGGGAGGTTCAGACTTGGTATTAGGAATTATTTCTTTACTGAGAGGGTGGCCTGCAATAGACTTCCCAGAGAGGTGGCTGAAGCCCCAAGCCTGTCAGTGTTTGAGAGGTGTTTGGACTCAATAACATGCTTTAACTTGGTCAGCTCTGAAGTAGTGAGGTAGTTGGACTAGATGATTGTTGCGTGTCTCTTCCAACTGAACTGTTCTGTTCTGTTCTATTCTATTCTATCCTAGTATACATTCCCCTGTCTATAAAGATATCGGTGCAACCTCATAAACATCAACATTTAACTAAGAAATATGCCTAAAAATGACCTGAAGTTACTTTTGTGGGTATAAAGATAGTATTAGCTCAAAATGTAAGATACTGTGTTAAGAAGACTTTCTTTTCGTGTGGAATACACTTCCTGTTATTAGTCCTGTGAGTTGAAAGATGCCAGACTTGACAGCTGTCTTCTTTATATGTAGGCCCTATCCCTGCATACACTTAAAAGTTTAACTTTATGAGATGTAAGTTCTGTCAGTTGGACTGCTTGCTGAAGTGAGCGTGATGATATTAGTAAGCTTTATAGATGGTAAATCCGTTGCTAAATGTTGTGTTGGTTGTCCTCCTATATGGCAAATTGGTGGTTTCTAAACTAGTTATTTCAATTCCACTGTTGTCATGGTACTTATATATATATAATAGGATGGTGACCTTCGTAAAAATTCAATTGCAGATTATTACAACGAAAAAATGGGTTTACAGTCCCTGAAGTTCTATGGGATATGGCTTGCTGGAAATTTGGAGAAAAGTTAATCTTTCAGCAGGAAGGAACATTTTATTGGCAGCATGATTTTAGATCAAGGATATCAAGGTGATACCCAGGTTGTTAGTCAGAGGATGGCAATTGCTCTAAAATACTTAGCAAATAAATCTTTTGCTATCATTGGTATTGGTGTTATTGGTATATTGGCATTACTGGTATCATTGCCAGGTGTGTGATGCACACATAGTTGTCTGTATATGCATATATGTATGTGTGTGTAGTTAGGTAGACAGAGATTTCTTTCTTCACACAAGCTCTGCCACTATCCTGCAACCTGCTTGTAGTTCTTTCATATTGCGGGTTTAGATGTATACTGGTGTATCTCACATCACTCAGATTATCATGACTGATTTATCAGGAAGTTCAAACTGTTTACTTGGGGTACGTTTAATTGGGAGTTGATCTAAATAGAGCATTTCCTCTAGGCCTGAATTACTCATGTCATGGTTAAAAGAAGAAGCTCCTGTTTAACTGGGTCAAGAACTCAATTTAAATGGGATATCTGTAGGGATTACATGGTTCTTAACTATGGGATTCTGGTCTTTGTGGTGCCTAGAGGCTAACAGTACTTACATCTCTTCTTCATTTGGAAACAGGCATGATCACAACTGCACTATGCTAATACCCAGTCTGGAAAACTCTTTTTTGGCAGCAGCGGTGTTTCCCAAGCTTTTGAAAAGGAGTTAGTATCAGTTGTACAATTTAAAGCTTTCTTTGTCTACGTCTACAGGGCTGCTGTACATGCCATGGCTGAAACGAGGCTAATCCTCATGACCAAGCAGAGGAAGCAGAGGTCTTTACTGCTTGCGTCCCTGGGTTACCTCTTCAATAAAGTGGTGGTGCAAGGCTGCATATGGCTGACACAAATGAGACAAGTCAGTCTAAGAACTGAGATGGAAATGCAAATAATCCACTGAAAATGATGGATCATATACATAGTCTGTCATAACCACTCCAGAACATGTCATACCTCTCCTAATGTGACAGCAAGGCCTGATCCAAAATCTGAATGTAGACCAATATGGGCTCTGCAGAATGCCTTGCCAGGGAAAGCAATGGCTGTTCATACCCTGTCAACAGGTTTTTCCCTTCCATGCTCTCTGTAGAGCTGCCTCCCAGTTGTTTCAGTCACAGTGAGCTATTGATGCTTACCTGTCTGTTTCTGACAGAGACAGGCTAGGGGCAGCTGTTCTGGGAGGCCAGTGACATCTGGCAAGACACAGTGATAAAGGTAAAGGTAGAAAATTTCAGTGTGCTTGTTTGCATGGATTGCTCAGGGCCAAAGCTCCATTTCACTAGAGCATTTGGACTGTTTCTCTTGGAGCCAAACTGGAGGTGCACTTTAATTCTAGATAATCAGTATCTATTATCGAAACATGTTCAGATAGTGATCCAGGCATTTTCTGATGACGGCATTGCCACCCTAGTTGTCTGATTCACTTGATAATAAAACAGCTTCCATCTTTGAGGAATATGCATTTTGATTACCTGTTTATGAAGAGCTTGTAGCTACTTTGCGTCCTTGACCCCCGAAGGGTGGGGTCCCATGACCTGTGTGTCTGTGGAACTCTCCCTGAAACGAATAAAGGAAATTTCAGAACCAAAGGAATGGTAGCAGCACTCAGCATCATGTCTTAGATCAATTACAATGAGGAGGAAACAGATTGGCTACTTCCTCTCCTGTGTCCTTGCTTGGGCATGACAAATGGCTGTTTGATAAGGCTAAGTGAGTATTACACCAGCGGTATTCCCAGTTCTATAGTTATTGTTACTTCCTCTTCGTAACCTTTCACGTGCATGTAATTTGGAGAATAGTTGTGTAGGTACAATGGTTGTTATCTCCATACGTATGGGGGAAACTTCTGAAAGAACTTCTGCTCTTCAGAAATTAACCCTAGTATTTGTTCTATTCCCAGGTGGGGAAATGTGGAGGGGGGTGGTGGTGGGGGGAACCGTGAAACTTCTTTGGCTTAATCCAAGTAGGATATAAAATCATTGAAATGAACACTGTTTGTAAATATTTCACTGGTTATTTACTTCATTAAATATATTGTGAATGTTTCTACATCGTAAAAATCTGGTGGGAATATAGGATCGTTTGTGAGTCATTAGCAAATAAGATTTGTATAATTTTTCACCTTCAGTCATCTCTGCTGCTACAGAAAGGATACACATTGCTTTATCCAAATACATGAAGGCTGAAATGCATAGGGACAAAGAGGAAGGGTTATGCAAGTGGTAGTTCCATGAACATTTCTTCTCGCAGCAGAGATGTTTTAAATCCTTTAGGGAAGGTTGGAAAGGTTAGATTTTTCTTCACCTGGACATTTTCATTGATCTTGTTTGTAGATTTGCATATTAAACTATTACTTGGGCAGAATGATAAAGATGATAAGCTAAGCTATGTAGAAGCAATCATTTAGGTCAGCTTTTTCTCTGGATAAAATATCAATGAACTACACCCTGAGACTTCACTCTGAATTCCAACATGAAAACATGACATTGAAGTCTAGTGTACCAACCACCAACTGCAATTTTAAAAACTAGAAAATCTATGGTCACGTTGCTAAAATATGCATAAACATGTTTTTTCAAGCTGCAAATGGTAGTGACAAAATGTGAGATTTGAGATAAGCCAAATACTCAGAGATAGTTACCAAAGTTAAGATTCAGTCTTGTGTTCTAAAGCTACATGCTTTTTAATGAGAAAGCTTTGCAAAATTCTCTGCTTACCGTATAGGTTTCACATAATTGTATAAATACATCTTGAAAAGCATATAAAATTCCCCTTAGGTTTTGTCTCAGCTGTTATGGCAGTGGGACAAGTTGGCTAGTTTCAGTGGCCAGACTACCATGTTTTGGTCACAAATCCAACACCTTCATGATGTTTAAGTAACATGAGGCCCTCAAAGAAGTTGATACAGTAGATTATTAAATTATTATATGTTAAATAAGCTTCTAAAGTACAGTCTGGATAGAGATATTGATCTCCTTTAATAATGGTGCTCTACTAGATGGTAATATTTCTTTTCAGAGAAGAATGCATTTTTCTAATACATTATCTCATGAAAAAATGTCTGCAGCAAACAAGCTCTCACATTCTGTGTTTTCTCCTGTGTTTTTAGAGTTTTCTCTTACAAAATTGTGAGTATAAACAGCTACCAATGTCTCAGTGGAGACTGAGACACACACAGATTAACTGGAATGAGCCTTTGTCAAGTTTATGACCAAATTTTTTTTAAAAAAGGACTTACTCAACAGGCTCATGGGTTTACCTTCACTATGTGCCAATTAGGTATGTGACTGACACATATGTGTCGCATAGGGAGCAGCTGCAATCTCTGGTTTTTATTGCTGCTGGTATTGATTGCAATTCTGGAGCTTTAGAAAAGAGCCTTTCAGGAGGAGAATATCAACAGCAGTTATCTGAGTAGCCTCACCTTCCTCATCCTTGGGGCTGAGAGCTTGCGGCTGAGAGGCTATTACATGTTTGTTTTTTTCCCAGGATGTATTTGCTTTCCCTCTGTGAATTATCTCCTGGCAGACTTGTGATAACACAGTGGTGACCCAGGTTTTTTGCCATCTTTTCTAGGGAAATCATCCCTTGAGATCATGCTCTATGCCTTTTATTTTGCCTAGTACATTTTAAACCTTTCAAATTTGGAAGAGTTTGGGTAATATGTACCTACAAATTTCATGAGAATCAGCAGCTGGGTATCATAAACCCAAATTAATGCTCCCCAGTGAGAAAAAGCAAGGACTACTCAGCAGTGTTACTTGTGGCATCAATGAATTAACCAGTTGGTGTCCATACACTGTTGCATCATAACTGATGTAGTGGACACTACGGTTATTGCCTTAGGGAGGAAATTTCTGGGATAAAGAAACACACAGATGTTTACAGAGCACATGTGAGTCCATGCCACAGGATGACATAATTCTCCATTTCTCATGGAGGCTCATAGAGGGAGGAAGTAAACTCCAAAGTACAGAAGTAAACTTCCACCTCTGGATCTGAAAGCTTAGGAGAAGCTCCCCCAGGAAGGGTGGGAAAAAAGGTTGAAAGAAGATGGGAGGGTGGGTAACTGGAATGGAGAATAGGAATGGGCAGGAGTCTGACAGGGGGAGCTGGAATGGTAAGCTTGTTTTTTTAGGAGACACTGATGACATTTAGGAACAAGAACTTTTTGCTCTTGGACAGTGTGAATGGCCTGTCTAGATGTCCCTAGCTCAGATTCCAATTTAAACATGAAGATACACAAGCACAGCAATATTTCCCTTCCTGCTGAATTCCCTTCTTTGCTTCATAGTATCCCACTACACTGTGATTTAAGTGGCTTGGGAAGGACCCTGACAGATGTCTACCGCTGGTTTTTCACTGGATGGATTATCTCCTGAACAGTTTCTTTCATACTATTCCTGCCATCAAAGTATTGAAAGTGGAGCTAAAATTCCATCTCTGATATCTCTGGACGAAGTAAATCAAAAGAGCAGCATTGCAACCTAGTAGTTAGCACAACAGAAAATAACACACTGAGCTGGAAATACACAATGGTTTTGGGACAAAAATTAAGAGAAAACAAATGGTTGATTGATTGGTTTTTTCCTCTAGATTTCAGAATTTGTCCCTTTGTTTTTGAATGGGCTTGAAGAAACTTTAATCCCCACTATTCAAGTCTTAGGTATTATTCATAGATTCAACTGATCTCAGTGCTGCCATATTGACGTTGCCCATCGTATGCATTTGTGGCATAGCTCCACTGTTTCTCATCTGTTTCAAGACCCCGTGTTCCAGAAACATGCTGTCAGGCTTTCTCTGTGATCTGCTGGACAGCTTCACGTGGTAAAGGGGGCATAAAGCAAGAAAGAAGTGATGGTGCTGCACGGTAACGGGGGAATATATAGCTTTATGGTAGGACACAAGTGAAAAGGAATCCAGTATAAAAGGATCCTTTTTCTCTGCAGCTTAGCACAAATATAAGTCCCTAGTCATGTAACTACAAGTGCATGGAAGTACCTATCACCTGACCATACATGGGTAGTCTCACATTTCAAGGGACAAAAGAGATGAGTACATAATTCATAAATATAATATTTCAGGAAAATCTTACCTCTCCTGTGTCCTCGGTTAGACAGTATCAAAGATGTACTTTCAGAAATACTATTAGAATCACTGTAGTCCACAGAGAGTTGTCTGTAATCTTCTGTTGACCGACTATAATTCATTAATCTGGACCCTTTGTCTAGAAACAGAAAGGAAATATGGTGAATCACATACTTTAATTATAAATCACTGTATCTGCATGGTAATGTGAATAACATTTGGCTTTACTAATTTTTATATAGTCCATGTCTATCTGTCTTCTAACCCTGACTTAGTTCCCTAGGGACTGAGGAAAGCTTGATAACTTCATTCTGTTATTTCATAATCTTGTTTTGACCCAATATAGTTCTCATAGTTCTCCTCAACCATTCCAAATAAAACAAATCTAATATATTAATTCTATTCTGCATATTTAACTGACAAGTTTCAAAGTGCAGATAACCTGCAAGGTTTTACTCCTGTATATTCTGAGGCCCAAAACCTTCAGCTATAAAGTATTCTTTCTGTGCGCAGAACAGACAGTGCCCAGACACAATCCACTACCAGAGTCGGCTGCAGAAATTCCATTAAGGGATCATCCTAAGTCATTAGGAACTACATATTTCTGTTGCAGCCTAACTTTACTTTGGTTGCATTGTCTCTTATCCTTTTCCAGAATCTCAGAAGATAATAATTTTTAATTTAAAAAAAAATAAATTAATTCTGCCTTGAAAAGTGTGGCTCATGTTTTCAATGTAGGTGACATCCTGATTCATAGAAGTCCTTCAGCAAATGTAAGCCATGTGACCTGAACCCCTAGAAAACACAGAGATCACCCCCAGATGCATAGTCACTAGAAGCAGTAGAAGGGAAATGGCAGGAATTTGTGGCTAATAGAGGGCTGAAGATGGGACCCTCCCTTTTGGCAGCAGCAGAGTTTTCATCAGTTTATGCAAGTGTGTATCTATAAGCTCAGTTTCTGAATAAGTGAGTGAGCCAATATGATTTGAGGGGTGGTTTGTCTAGCTGTTTTCAAAATAATCCCCTTTTCTTATGACCAATAATACCTAATAGAAATGTTTCACAGGCATTAAAGCATGAATGCTTTAATGGAAGTTAATGGAACTTATATGTGATCTGCTGAACAGGAATTGGACTGTTCATATACCTGATGTTGAGCATATCCAAAAAAAGTCTGGATAGCTTGAGCCAACTTTTCACTTTCCCCAAAATCAGAGATTTCTGTTGAAGTGAACAGTACAATATAGAGACTAAGAAAAAGAACTCTCCGACCTGAAGTCCACATTTAGTTACAGTTAATTACTCTGAGGGATAGTAAAATCTTGATCTTAGTCAAATGAAATGTGAAAATTGTATATTCTAGTTTATTTGTATGAGCAGGATTTGGTCTTATGTCTTGAAATCACTCCAACAATCCATGTGTGGATTTATAAAATGTCTTCTGAATACAAAAACGAAACTAAAATGAAAAAGAAGCCACAAATCTTTGTTTGAGTGATCAAATAGGAAGGATGAATATATATTCCTTAACGGCAACAGAATTCCTTCATAGAATCCCACTTGTTACCTTCAGAAATGCATGGGAGTATATGAAGTACAAAGCAGTTTGAAAGTAGGTTTGTTTTATATGCACAAGTTTTATGCAAAGGGCCTTCAGAGTCTAATCTGTGCAAGCTGATTTGTTATCACTGCTTCACAGCCCTCAGACTGCTATCCTTTGTGGAAATAAGGAACAGAAGCCTTGCTGACTTGCCTCAGAGTCTTTCCATTATGATATCATTTATATGTAAAGCAATAAATATCCTGTCCAACACTACATGTAATCACTACAGCATGAAATTAAACAATTCACCGAGCTTGGGAAAGACTGTGAAAAGGCTGGCTGTATCCTTATTACACAGTTCAGATTATAAGTGTTTCTTTACCTTGGTGAAAATTCATCTGGGAAAACAGTGGTGAGGTGTCCGGTATTTTCTCGTGCAGTCTTTTCCTTATGACATGACTTCTGTTAAGCTGAGAGGTTGTGCTGTCTTCGGTGACTACCTGCTCCACCTAGAAGACAGTAGTCCTGCAAGTCAATGTCATATGATATGTGGACTTCAGACTCTCATACTAAAGTGATCCTTGCCCTCTGTCTTCCAGGGGCTGCTGATTTGATTGGTATAAGCAACTTCATCTCCTCAGTTTAACACAAAGCAGGACTGGGTTTTTCTGGCTTCATGCTGGCATGCTAGCTGTATTTAAGAGAGGACACCCTCTGTTACAGGAGGAAATAGAGAGTGCAAGGGAAAAGGTCATCTCAGAAATGTTAATGAATACTGGTTGAAAACAGAAAAATATATTTGCAGTGTGCTTTCCTCCAGTGTCATTCAGCTTGTCAATAAAAAAATGCTTGTTGATATTTCAAATCCTGAAAAAGACTCAGGTGCTCACTCATTAAAGACTTGACATAGTCAGGCTTGATAGCGTAGAAAATGGTCGGTTCTACTTAAGGACGATGAATGAAACTCTCAATATGATGTAAATGTGACTTCTTTGAATTTCACAAAGAAAATCTGAAACCAGAGCAACAACGGGGAACCTTTTCCCTATGTAAAGTCCATTCCTTTGGCCAATAGGAAGTTTCTGTAAAGGTTATGATTGCTTCAGTAGTAACCAAAGAAATTAAGACACTGTAAGTGCAAAAGCTGGATTTGTATCATTTGTATATTATCCAGGGGTGTAAGAGTGGTGTGAGAGATTACTTCATTGCCTCATTTGCTTGTACACCTGCCCACTCAATTTCCTACTTAGAAGCCTAGAACCAAATCTCACTTAATTCATACAAGCGTTAATATCAGGCAATTGCTCACTTGCATCCTATGTTGCTGTTCATCTCTCTCACCAAAGAAAAGTTGATGATTAGAGTATGAGAGTAGTACCTACCTCACTGACACTTCCCACAGCAAACTGGACCATTTTCTTTATATAGACATTTGCAGGTAAGGAAACAGATTCCTTCTGATGTGCCTCACATGCTTCCAGAATTGATTCAGGAGAAAGTCTTTTATGTGGCAGATCTTCACATAGTGTCAGCAAGAGCGTGTGTAATCGGTCACTCAGCTGGAGGGACTGAGTCAAAATGGAGATATTGTTAAATGACATCTCTCAGTGGTCTGAAACCCTGTTTGAACTGGGACCAGGAATTTTTGTCTTTCACCCTGGGTGCGAAATGCTTGCTGAATTCCTTTAGATTTTGAGAAGATTCCAAACAGGCAGCATAACAGCACTGAATGGAGCCTCTAATGGGATCCAGGATAGCCTTGAAGGGAACTAGCTTCTACAAGGAGGGTCATCAGCCTGTATAGGAGCTATTTGGTGACAGACAACAGCTCAGTCTGCTCCACAACTTTGCTATTTAGACTGTGAATCTTAAAGATTCATGTCTGTAAGACTTGTGGCAACATTAGCTTCAAAAAGTTGAGGAGTTATGCCAGCCAAAACTGTTGCCATAGAGACCAGATACTTAAATTTTAGTAATTTAGCTTGTAGAGCCTTTTCTCTTAGATCATGTATAATCATGAAAGGGAGGTTAAATCTAGTAAAAGCTTGTGCTCTCTAAATAAAAAGCATGCAATCAAAGGCATGGATGTAGAAATGAAGTAAATTGTGTGCAAAGATACAAATCTTTGAAAGGATTCTGGGTAAGCAAGAAATACAAAATTTCAACTAGCAGAGATGCTGGTAGAATTTGCTTAGAAATAAGGACTGTTATTTAGTTTTATTCCAGCATCTCATTCTTTGAAAAAGCACATAAATGTGCACAGGACCACAGTCATGCCAACACAGTGTTTTTCTTTTAGCCCTTCCTGCCTTAGAATCATAGAAACATTTAGGCTGGAAAAGACCTTTAAGATCATTGAGTCCATCTATAAACCTAACACTGCTATGTCCACCACTAAACCATGCCCCTAAGTGTCATATCTATGTCTTAAAAAAATACCTCCAGGGATAGTTACTCAACGACTTCAATGGGCAGCCTGTTCCTTATTACAGTCTTGCAATAAATAATCTTCAAAAGCAAGGTACATTTCATCTTAATGGGAGGAATTCTGGTTTTTGAAGAAAAAAAAAAAAAAGGAAAGTAAGGGTGAGGCCTAACTAAATTTCTGATTTGGATGAACTTGTATTTTTGGTGAAGTCTGGACCTTGACATAATCTTTCCAATTATTTCTAGTGGTTCAAAACATAAAGTTGCTCTTACCGAGACTTCAGATCATGCTTCTCAATCTTTGAACCTACTAATATAAGACAGAATGAAAGAAAACAAAAATGTGTTACTGGCCTGGTTTGGAGGAACTTGGTAGTCTGCTGACCAATAGAGGGTCATTCCCAAGGAATACACCAACATCTGTCAAAACAGAAAAGGAAACCCTTTATGAAGTCAACATTAAATACAGAAAAGCCGTGTATTAGAGGGACTGGCTGTCTGTGTCCTTGATCACAAAATGGCAGAAGCCAAACAAATATTATTTTTTTAAACTAGACTAAGGGAAACATAGGTAAACATATATAAAAGTACAGTTGTGACTCTTGGCTTGTGGACTAGATAGCATACAAGGAGTATTGTTCAGCATGAGGGGCTGAGCCAGGCTGCCCTCTATGCAATGATGCCATGAGTAAGAAAAGAAATTTGAACTCCTTTCTTAATTTTAAAGCTCTCCCGCCGGTGATTAAAGCTCTCTCCTACCTGTGGGACTGACTAGCAGTTGTGTTTAGAAAGATTACTGGAGTAAGGGCGGTCTATTCCTAAGCTTCATGTTTCTGCATAGCATCTAGGTAATGTGGGAGTCTGAAAATACTGTGTTCTGCCTGAGGGAAGTAGACACTTCTGTGGTCCTAATGGTAGTTAAAACTTTTAGGTACCTGAGTGTTTTATCTTACTGTCGTGCCTGAGACGTTCATTTGGCAGGTAGAAGAAAAGTAAATTGTTATCAAACCTGAACATATTTCTGACTTCCTGGGAGTGCTTCCACTCTCTGGTTCTATAGATACCACAGTCTTACTGCTTCTGGGATTGGAATTACCGTATCTGGTCAAACGTCAGGTTCATAGAAATATTCTTGGTTTCTGTGAGCCTTTAAAAATAATACATTTCTGCAGACCTTGAGGACTGCTGTTCAAAATTGATTTTGGTGTTGACATGCATGCTAATCTGATGGCAAGCTGCAAGACACACGTAAATCTTTCTAACTCTAGTCTAATTTATTTAGTGTTATTAGAAATGGAGTTTGACAGTAGGTACTTGGTATGCTGCATTAAAACCCACAAGCTTGTCTTCATGAGGTACTGTCAGGATTTGTTTTGTAATACACCTCACCTTTGTTAGTCCGATACGCTGGGTTTTACTTTGTCTGTGGAGCAGTTCTGGTGCACTGAAAGGGACAGCTTCCATCTGAGATGCATTGTTTTGGAAGGACAAATTTCCTTCAGCAGACAGTAGTACTGACCATGGACAAATCACACAGATGGCAGGGTCTGAAAAATTTTGAAGAAAATAATGAATGGGGTTCTTAGTGTTGAATTCACTGTGCTCAGGAAGTCATATTGCTGATGTCTCAACTGCCTAGCCAAACCCATCACTGAAGTTTCCTGGAGATGTACCTAGAAGTCAGTGGAATCATTTTCATTTATGCCTAGCTGGTTTTGTCAGTTGGAGTTCAGTGGTGGTTAAAGACTTTATTTCTCTCTCACATTGTTTCACACATATAAACAATATATTGATTTCAATGGATTTCTGAAGTTCAAGGAAAGGAAGAATTACATCCCATGTGCAAATTCTGGACAACTTGACATTTTTGGTAGATCGTCTTGTGCAAAGCACAAAAGAGTATCTGAAGAGTAGAACACTCCTTCCAATAAAGCATGAATACTTTGAAGCTGGCATTTGCAAAAGACCTTAAGTTAGCTTCCATTAAGTTGCAAGGCTATGGTACAAATCTCTTCTCTTTGGTGATATTTTTTTTGTTCTGTGTGCTGCTTATAGTAGTGAGTCAGCTCTGCATTGTAGTAACCTCTCTTTAAGTGTATTGTGTCTACCAAAGCCAAGTTACTTTGACAGAAAGTCAGTGTCAGGAGTCAGTATCTTTTTCTTTCTGCTGTACAGATGAAGAAACTGATGCAAAGCCCGGATTTGATGACTACACCATGTTAGTCAACAGAGGCTGAGGCAGCAGTAGAAACAAACTTCCCAAGTCCCATTGCTATAACCTGCTAAGCTTTTCTTTAAGTGGAAACATCATTTCCAACTAACCTGAACTTTGGGGGTTTTTTTACCAGAATGCACATATGAAAACTACCCAAACTAAAAGTTAGTCTAGATTCTACCAGTAATGTGAAAAGCCATGGTATTTTAGCATTATTCACATTCAGTACTTCTGTCAGTTCTGTTAAAAGAGGGGATATTTCAAGTATTGTCAAATGGTAAATGTAGGCTCCTAAACTTGATAAGACCCTGAGAAAATACTATTTGAAGGTGTCTCAGTAATGGGCTGGGTTCTTCTTGTAAAAGGGCTGAGTACTCTTAAAAAATATCACTGAAGAGATCCACTGAGGTCAGTCCCAGCGGTCTGAAGCAGGAGTAGAAACATTAGGATGTGAAGTCTTCTGCAAACACTCTGCACTTGCATACATATGTTGAGTGCATTTGACCAAAGACATCCAAGTGATTTCATTAAAATATTTGTTTAAAAAACACGGTTAAAAGCATATAAGATCAATCTGTTTACTTTAGAAAGAGGAAAAGCTGCAGTATCTATGACAATATTTAGATATAGGGTTCCTGGAAATATAGGTAACAAAACAAAACAAAGTTGGCTGTTTAACCCTTCTCTTCAGTCTAGACTGTGAGAACAGAGACCATTCAGATCTCCATAGGAGAACAGCTCAGAAACATGCCCAAAAGGCTTTGGTATTTTAGCATTTAAAAATTATATATTAAAAATTAGCTATTTAGATCTTATTCGTGTTTACCTTTACATCAGGAAAATGGATGGTAAAAATGGGTAAATTGTTAAGCTGGGAACTCATATACACCTAGGAGGTTTGTATAGCCAGAGGACCTAGAGATTCAAGACTTATGGACACTGGTATTTGCAACAGTTGTGGCATTTACTTCTTTAGAAAATAAAAGGTCTTAAAATCATCACCTAGCTTTCTCTTTTGCTCCTTTCCCATTTTCTTTAGTATTGTGTGCAAATACAGCTAGCACATGCTGGGGAATTTGTCTGTTTTAGAAACAGATAGCCAGTTTATACTTTAGCCCCGAAGATCACCTGGCCTTCTGTAATGTTGGCCAGCCAACAAGTGAGCATAGCTGCCTAACCAGTCAGTGCCCAAACACATTGCAAATACTGCTATAGCAAGTGGTGCTGACCGTCACCAGGTCTAGCAGGATTTATCACCTCAAACACAGCAGTACTAGCCCTGAGAAGAGGCTGATTCCAGAAGCAGTATAGCTGTAGCTGGGACGTGGAGCCAGGTATGCCTTAGTCAGCTGGGACAATGCTATGGAGGGACAGTTCACCTTTGCTGCCCTATAAGAAATGAGCACTGGGGATTCAATTTCAGAATGAGTCCAACTTGGCATCCCTTCTGGACTTGAGCTCTCTAAAGACATTTGAGCAGCCTTGAATATGACCTACAGACCAGCTTGGTTCTACATCCCTACTTCCTCATGTTTTACTCTTCTGATCATAATACCCTACATTTATCTTGTGCAGCATAGGGAACATAGGCTGATTATCTCAATTCAATAGACATCAAACAAGTGTTTTCCCTTTTAAAAAAAACAAAACAAAATAAAACCAAGAAATCAGGAAAACCTAAGTGTCAGCTTATGTCTGGCACAGACTTATTAAGCTGCCATAGACCTGAGCTGAATCTATCTAGGTGGGTATCTCTGTGCTGCACTCCTTTGCACATTTCTGGTGCCTGATCTGGATGTTCTAGCCTCTTGTTACACTAGATAACAGAGAACTGATAGGGTGGTCAACCTGCTAGTCAAGTGTTCTAGTCCATTAAAAACTAGTTGGTAATAAAAGTCCACTCCTCCAGCTATAGCAGAAGTTGCACATCAGTATTCTGTATTTTGATTCTACATGCTCATGAGGTAAGAACACATCACATTCATTCTCCCCCCAAAAAAGGAATATCCATTGTCATAAACAGTTCTAAAAATGTGACAGGTTGGTCAGGTGTGCTGTCTTGTACAGCTGGCCTGCTTGACAAGCATTCATCATGATTACTTGCCTAGCCATTGTAAGTCACATTATTATCATCAAAGATAAAAACCTCTCACTAGATAAATGAGCCATGCAGATTTGCCTGTCCTCCTCTATCAGTACATGAAGGACATGATCCTAGCTGGCATGGTGCTTTCTGTTTGTGTTTTATTCAGATTTTAGGAAGGACTATTCTGTCCTGCTCCACTGTGTATAGTTGTACTTAGCTGAATTAATATCTGATGTGTAATCTGGAAAAAAAAAACAAAAACAAAAAAACACCAAAACCTTGGGGATCTCTTATGTAGGCAGAGCAGTCTACATGTAATCCCAGCAGCACTGAAAGATTTCTCATTTTTATTAGCAATATGCTTCTATTGTCATTAGTGCTCTTTGTCTCAAAACCCCCACCCCCTGCCCCAAAAGCCAAAACCCTCAAAAGAACTAAAGTAACTCAAGGATGAATTTCCAACAGTAAGAACTATAAGAAGATACTCTTCACCTCACCTTTGTGAAGATCCTCCAGAAGCTGCACTGTGGCCAAGTACAAGAGTGCCCATACTTCTTCTTCCTCCAAGGGGCTTCCTTTTGCCCACAGGACCTCGGCCAGTGTCACACAGGAACTGCTCATGCCTGCTGCAGTAGAAACCAGATTTTGGACACACTAGAGAAACTGAATTGCTCAAAGCAAACCATACTGGTTACAACCGTACCCTTCTCTCACGACATGAAATATTTTGTGAACCACCCTACTTCTTTGTTCACAAAAGGTAAGTATCATTCATCCCTATCTTAATCTGAGTAAGAATGAGTAAAGGGACTGAACTAAGTGACTTCCTGTAAGCTTTTTGAGCCCTTTTACTCATCAGTTGAAACCAATCACAAGATTCTGTGGGGCAAGTAGTTTTTACTTGGGAGATCCTTCATGAATATGTGCTGTTCAGACTTTGTGAGTGATTATCTGTATGGTAGGACATTTATTTTGCTGCTTAATTGGATGCTCTTGTCTATAAAATCATAACAGTTAATCTCAGAAAAAAAAAGAATGGCAAAGCAGAACATATGCACTGTAACATGAAAAGTTTATAAACACAGTCCAACAGAGCAACTGAGTTTTATTCATTGCCCAGCAGATTGCTCAGTAAAAGCTGGTAGACTCTTACTGAATTCATTGATGAGAGATTTTCTTGGTCCAACACCTGAGACTCAGAACTTGCAGTTCATCCATACCAATAAACATATAAACTTGCTTTATTTCACTAAACCAAATTAAAAGATGATTCCCTCTGTGAGCTGCTGAATAGCAATTTAGTGCTCCCAGCACACTGTCCCATCTGACAGGTACGTAAGACCTGGCATACTGCAGAAGAATCTTGGTCCACACACTCTGTTTTGTCTCGGCTGCAATGAAGCATCAGATCACTTAGAGAAAGGCATCCTGTAGTGAGTCATAATTCAATCTCTGACTTATCAGAAAAGTATTTTCCTAATCCCAGCCAACTAGAAATGGACTTCTGACTTGAAGTATCAAGGCTTCTTTTCCTCCAAATGTTTTATCATGTTAAGTATTGTCAAATAAGGGTTTTTTCTTCATAAATGGTTTGGTTTTCCATGTCACCAGTGTTAACATTTCTGCAATTTACTAATCTAGGCAGAGCTTCTCTAGGCCTACACATCTGTAAGGAAAACTGAATCCAAGCCGAAAATTTGCTAAAAAACCTCAAACTTAACTTATGTTTTTGCTGTTACTGTCTTGTAACAGAGAGCATCATAGGTTCATTGTATGATGTGTAAATAGGGGCAGAATGAAAAAAATTGGAGGTGATCCATCTATTGCATTGAGGTTTTCACATTGTAGACCACCAAGTGAGGGCACTAGAGCCTAGGATGCTATTGTCATGTATGAGAAACACCACTGTAACGTGAGGTCACTTACAGGCTGAAAACAGATCTTTCCCATTTCTTCACCCTCTGCGCATCCGACTTACTGCTAACATTTGTTCCCTGCCTGCAATAGACTTTACTGTGTCTTACAGCTGATTTCTTTGCCAGCTTGTTGTTTACTGTGCAGTCTTCAATGGGTCACTGCAAGAGCAAAACAGTGTTCCACAGGAACAACTTGTTGCTGATTAATAGACTACTTAAACTTTGGTTCATGGGGTCTTGTCCTGGCACACTAGCTTCCAAACAAGGAATCACAACATTGGAAGAATGATCCCTTGCTGTAATTGCTGTGGGATTATGGACCAACCTAGTGACATTTTAAACGGAATCAGAGTCCTAATTTTAGTCTCTGTAGCTTCAAAGGATAGTAAAGCTCCTTAAGAACCTAACCTTAATTAGAAGAGACAGACAAAGCTTCTTAATCTAAGCCATCACCATTTCTCTTAATAATAAATTGCTGTGGTAGCATTTCACTTAACCCTGTGGTACTGGGACTAAGCAATCAATTCACTTCCCCAGAGCTGGAACCTGCGTGGCTTCTCATATGGGTAATCCACCAGACTCTACTTAGTGCTGCGGGGAAAGGAGCCCTGCATCCTCTATTTTAGATAGAAGTGCTTATACCAAGTGATTTCAGTGCTGGTATTTCTAACTAGCTTAAGTTGTTACTCAATATGCAACTACCCAGAGTGTAGGCATTACAGCTTTATAGAGCCAAAGTGAAATCAGCAGTTATACCAGAGCTGGTTAACTTTTGTAGTGAATATTTTTTCAGAGTAAAAACAATGTCTCAGATTAATACTAAGTATGAATTAAATTAATTCTGCACATGATGATGTGCAAATGTCTTCCCAAAAATTATTAGATTGAATGGCCATGGAAATCATAACCTCTTTAAAGTGTAATAAATTATTGCTTTAATGCAATGTAGAGTTAAGCGATATGTTATCTTACAAGAAATTGGCAACTGATCTTTAAACACTCAGAATACCCTGTAATTTTGGGCTGTGTTTGACTCTTGGCTCTCAAGACCAGTATGATGTGGTATTTGACAAAAATATAACTGGGTGAGTGCTTGGAGAAAAAATACATTTCCTTTCCTTTTATAGCCAGACTGTGCTATGTCTATGATATGAGAGTAGAAGTGATATAAATATATTGTTATCATTGTAACAGTGCACATATTTATAGTCCCTCAATTCAATAAAATCTGTGATCCAGAACCAAAACAATTCTGACCTTCAAACAAGCCACAACTGATAAGGGAAAGCAGACAAATTGGGATGCAAGGAGGAAAAAGTTAACAATAACCTTGCAAAAAGGGACTTGATTATTTGCAGTAACACTACACATCAGGAAATTATGCTAGATCTAGTTGAGCCTGCAGGGAAAAATTAGAGCAGCAGAATGTAATCACCTACTTTGGAGTGTGGCCAGGATATAGAGGTTAACGTTTTTGTGCCTGGAAAAAGTAGCAAAGGGCTTTCAGTGCCAATTCGTGCTCTAAGGTCAAATACAAATCTTCTGATGACTTCTGTGGAAGAAGGTAGTGACATCCAAACAGGCAAATTAGCCTGAAATATCCCCTCCCCATTCTAATCTTTGAAAAACATTCATTCATTACGTGGACTGTCTCAAGTCAATAGATTTTCCCCTGGAAGAATTTAATCTACTCCTCTTGCATAGATATGAAAGGTACGCTGAGGTGAAGCTAACCCATCATTTTGCCACAAACCTCCACCTATTTATCACATTTCTTTCTAAATTATTTTATTCTGGTTTGGTACATTATTTTTTATTATATGTGCAAGCTTTTATCCAAACAGTCATTGAAATTATGGTCAATGAAAGAAACTGAATTTATTATAAAAAGTAATGAATTACAGCTTTGTATCTGAATTTAACTCTTAATAACAATCATGCATTAGTAATTTCATATGCCGGGGTCACCATAAGTGCAACTTCGCTTTATTAGGTTTGGCAACCTTATTTAGTAAAATGGAAGGGAGAAACTTGGGTTTTTTCAACCTTCATCTTTAATTTTGCTGCTTTGTTGACTGTATAAATACAACAAAAGAGCTAAAAACTATTACTTTTGTAGGGAAACTGACCTTCCCTTATCAAACATGGTCATGTGAATTAAGAGTCCTCAAAAGAAAGAGGTCATCTGGACTCCTAAATAAATAACAGCCCTTTTCATGCAAGCCTATCAGAGGGAGTTTACTGGGGAGTTGGTTCAGCCGTAGAATCAGTTTCTATAGCATGAAAGGCTTAACTCATTACCTAAATGATGATGAAAAACACAGATTTAAAGGGGAGATCATAGGACACAGCAGTGAATAAGATGGTGAGAAAGGAGAATCATGTTTAGATTTTGAAATAATGGGGTCAAGTTTGTTTCTGGTCTGAAGCAGTAACAGATTTGCCCCATTTGGGCATCCTGAAGAACAACTGGAAATGAGAACTTTGGCCAGAAGTTTGTGTACAAACACAAAAACAACAACAAAGGATTAACCTTGGGTAGGAACCAAGCATTCTGTGAAGTGGAAAGGCTTCTGTCAACCAGAAATGCCTTTCAATTTTTACTGCCTGGAAGCTGTTCTTGCAGAGGTCTGGTCTTTCTTCTGACTGAACATCCAGTTCTGCTTCATTACTGTATCTGTATATTGCAAAATACCGAGCTGGAAACCTAACTAGCTTTTAAATTGCTGAAGGCTGTAAATAGATGTAGATTTTGTAAACAATTGTGTCTGAGAAAGGTGTATTGCCTCTTTATGGTTTGGACATAAATGCTTATCACAGCCCCTCTACTAGAGGTGACTAATTGATTTTGACATGAATAAGTCAGAGAGAGGCCACGTAATTATGTCTTCTGATGGATCTGAGAGGTTGCTAACCTCAGCCACTAGCCACACTAAAAGAGTACGAGCATGGGCTTGTACTGATAGACAAGTGAGAGGGGGCTCGGAGCGTCACCTCTTCCCTTTGCACCACTATACACACAAAACGTTGTCTACTCATAACGTATGTGTAAGCTGGTGTAAACCCACAGCACATGAAGACAAGAAAAAGCTGCCTAATACTCACTTTGCTTCATTTAACCACTACGCTGTGTGGAAGTATCTGAATCGCCATTGGTCACTTTCAAAGGCAACTTTAGAGACCAGCAGTTATTTCTTCTAGTGCTGCACTGAAGGACACATCAATAAAACTATACACAAGTCTATAAAAAGGTGGTCTTTAGCCAATTTTCTCTGGATACAGTGGGTTTTTTAGCCTTCTAGCTCTTTCAGCTGTTGTACTCTAATTTCTGATTTATGTCTAGCAGTCCCATGTAGGCCTCAGGTGCTGCCTGACAGTCTAAAAGCACCTCCTGTAAATGAATGACCAAAACCAAGGGGACACAATCCTGCTTCAGTATAGTCAAAGGCAAAACTTCTTGTATCAGTGGCAGGAAGATGAAGTGGGTGCGTGGGTAGGGGGACTATTTGGAAGAAGAGACTTAGCCAGAGGACCTCAGGTGCTATTTTGCAAGATATCTAGCATTCTGCTTTCAAATCTAAGCTGATCAAATGACGGGAAAGATAGGAATTTGAAGTGACATTTTCCTAGGGTGTGGGAGGGCTAACAGACTGATTTTAAGGGCTGAAAAGGGGTCCATAGCAGACAGATGAGCAAGACAGACTTGCTAATTCTTAAAGATCTTTTAGAATGAAGAGCATCTAGAAAAATGCATTTTTAGTCAGCATCCTTTCACTTGATATGAGGTGCTGGACAATGTGTTAATTACCATATCAAGTAATGTAATTTTTGAACACACTCAGGTGAGGACTTCAACTTAGATAAAATCAGTCTGTCTATCCTGTCTCTTGACTTTCCTCTGTGGTTCCACCCCTCAAAGATTAATAACTTAAAGTAACATTGCTTTGAAGTGCCTTACATTTAAGAGTAGCTGAGCGATGAATTTGTGTCTTTATATCTTTGACACAAGAGTTCAGAAACTTCATCAAAAGGGACTGAAAATCCACTGAAGAGTAAAAGTAAATTAAAACATAAATAATATCTAAGGGCAAAACACATGCTTTTTTAGTATCAAGTATTCTAAATACCCTAAGAAAAGTTCTTGCAGCCTATGTCAGGCATTGCTGTGCAGTAAATCAAACTTGAATACAAAATCAGGGGGATTAAAAATAGGGCCAATACTATCATTTGGATTGAGCTATAGTTTTGAAATCATCACTGATAATTCCAAAATAAATTTACAGAATTTACAGTCTGTCCCAAGCCTAACAGCACATTGATGTGACATGACGAAGGCAGAACAATATCTGAAGTCACAGGTGGAGAAGGAATGGATGCACTAGCATCAGTCTCACTGCCTCTGACTTCCCTGAGTTGTGGTGGCGAGGACCGTGTTTGGTATGAACCTGAACCAGGGCCAGAATCACCTCTCTGCATTGTGTAGGAGGTATCTCCAGGAAAATACTTAACTGATCTCCTTTATGCACTTAAATATTATATAATTATAAATGTGAATCTAGAGATTTTTTTGAAATTTAAGATTATCCTACTATAGGTACAGATTAAATATTTGAGGTACAAAATAAATTCTGAACTGAAATGGGAAGATAGGGCTTGCTTTTTATAGAGACACAAGTTTATTGCATGGTACATATGTATTAAACTGATTCTGGGTCGCTATGGAGAGTTTGAGATCAGTGAAATAATTTTGCCCCACTCAAGAGTGTCTACACTTAAATATTCTTAAATGAACAATTTTCACATGAGGATCACAATCTTTTGTTGCTCCAGGCTGCATGTTATTTGCTTCTTTAAAAAAAAATCCAAACCCTTTAATCTGGAATACTGTATGGAGATTTTGAGATGTGTTGGTGTCCAAGATAATCAGGACTAGGTACTTAGGAGATACTGAAGAAGCACTGGAAACTGGAACCAAACTGGGTGTCAGTGAGAACCTTAAACCTGTTTTGTTTTGCATCTGATTCACAGCAATCCACAAAACTGTAACATGCGATGGCCTACAGAGGAAAGATGATCACTTCAGTCTGTAACTGCAAGCTTTGGGTAGGGTCTGACTGCATCTGTTGTGTTGATGACAGTTCTGGTTTAATACTTCAGGTTATATTTTGTTTTTGAAGAACAGTACTCTTCCATAAAACAGATGAAGCTTATAAAATTGTAGTATAGAAAGTATTTAGTAAGAAATGACTACTAAATATATTGGGTTTATAGACACTATTCATCTATTGAAATTGAAAACCTAAGTAAATTCTCAAATAGTAAATTCTCAAAAAATATTGAAATGTAGTTAAAACTGAATTAAGTGAATGTTGTTGCTATCATCAAACTGATGACTATTACTGATAATATTAGGGGAAGTACAGAAAAACTGTATTGAAAATAAATGTAATTAATATCTGAATTATAACTGTATGAATATTTTAGAGAAATAAAAAAGGAAATAATCTGGGGAGATTAGATGCCATCACAGTGTACTTTAGACTTTTAAAAATATCTAAATTAAAGTCTGAACTTCTTGTGTATATAATGCATCTTAGGGCCAATACAGTAATCCTTTAATATATTTAAAGGCAATGCTTGATACATGCTGTCACTCATGACATGTTTTTTTACCTGGAAATATAAGCATGATAACTAGATAAAAAGCTGGATGATTGCTAATTACTTTGCTTAAGTACAGCCTACTATATTTCAGTGCTGCTTGTCCATAAAATGCCAATACATTTTAGCTGTATGAAAAGGTGGAAGAGACTGAAAAGAGCACATTTTTTGAAAGAACTGGTTTAAAATTAACTTAAATCATAACCTGATTTATTCACATATATTCCATATGCAGATTTTATACTGTGACTCATTATACACTTGTTGTTATAATTTTGGAGAGAATACACTGCATTCCTCATACCAGAGAGATGGATTTCATTAAGTATGAAATTCAACTCTGAAATATGGGGTGGAAATTTATGGATTTATAATTTGAAGAAACTCTTAAAATGATGTTAAAAAATTCTGTTCAAATAAAGTAGAGAGGCAGAGCCCAATCTGTAAACACTAACAAGTCTATAAGGGAGTTGCCTTGTTGCAAAAGCATGACTTTTCCTTAGAAAGATTATACCACAGAAGTTATAGCTGTAATGATACATCCTTCATTTTACAGTATTTTTTCACCCTCTAATGTAAATTTCTTTTTTTTATTTCCTTTCTTAGAAACGTACACTTTAATCAATAGGAGAATTAACCAGACTGTTGCAAAGTATTCGGCACTCAAGGGGGATAAGTTTCATTGCTGAAGTGAGCCATATTTCATTGCCAGGAAATCACAAACTTCTCATGGGTTGGGCCAGTCTTCAAAAAGTCTAATTTTTGAAGGAAGGAGTTGAAATCTGATTACCTGAACAGTGTGGTTATGTGCCGCTCTGTAATGAATTTCATGAGCTGAGGGGTAAGGGTGTTAAAAGATGTGACTTCTAAGATCTATGGACAATGTTCCTCAAAGACAAAAAATGTTACTGATGCCAAGAGAAAACAAATTCAGCATCCCACAGAATCAGACTTACAGGGCCAAGTTCCGGTTTCCTCTTTACTTCAAAGTAAAGACTAAGCTAAGATTTTAGCCTATACTGTCCAAGCTTCCCAAAGTCTCTCCTTAGCTTCTCAAGCAGCTAATCCTACTGTAGTCAATGCTGTTGTGGTTTGCCTGTTGTTAATATGTTACACAGGTACTCTAGAGCTACTTTTTGAGTCCTGAAAGTGTTATTGTTAGACCTTTGTTTGCAGTGGAGAGAGATAACCAAAGCTTCTGGTCTTGATTCTGATGCTGACTGGCTCTATCACCTGAGAAAGTCTCAGTGCCTTCTTTTACCACCTCACTGAGGATGGTGCAGTTTGCTCTCATTACTGATCCACTTTAGATGTAAACAGTAAATTACCATTATTTGTATTCCTCTGGAATGTCCATCTAAAAATTTCTAAATCAGTAATGTTTACAAAGCATATGCTAAACCTTCCATAAAATAGGGCTGCTTTTATTTCAGAAACTGCAAACTGTAATCCAGGGACTTGCCTGAAAACACATTAGAGAGCAGTAGAGAAGAAATTAGGAAACCAGTTTCTTAATTGAGACTTTAGTCCCAGGTGTTAATCACTGGTAATCTTTCTACTGTTTGGAGTTCCGTGCTGTTTCCTAAATAATAGTACTCACTATAAATCCATGAATAAATAATGTACTGAAACACATTTTCCAGAATCATGTGGAATGTGTTATACAAATGAAGACTTATCCCTGCCATAAGAGCAGTAACAATTTAGTGCCTTCTATTCCTTTTCCTTCAATAGAACTTAAAAATAGGCTAAGGTTCTCTGAATTTTTATCAGTGAAATTCTGTCATAGGTGAATGTTTCTAACTACAGAAGGCGGGAGGGTCTGAGCACTAACATACTAACATTCTGTGGACCACAGTCTGACCAACTCTATATTATAATTTTTTATACAAGCAACCAGCCTTCTAATCAGAATTAGCTAATGACCTGAGAGAAATGAAATTAGTTTTAATGTAAAAGACACCAACAGGGTAAATATTAGATACTGTTGTGCAAACTCAAGAAGGTGAATGCTTTGATACTTATTTAATTGATAAAGCAATTAAGAGAGATATGTAAGAACCTACCTGTACAAGTTGGACAGATGATGCATCCAGAATAGTCTGAAATCTTCTATATTTTTGCCCAATACTGACTGTTTAGATCATCGTAGCTGTAGATGTCACATAAAACATATTCAGGATTTATTTGGTCTTTTGCTTCTTGGTTTTTCTTTCTTTTTCTTCCTTTCCTTCTGCTTTCTGGCTTTCTTCCTTTCTCTCTTTTTACTGCTTTGTTTATATCTTGTAACTAAGCACTGTGTAGTCTGGCAAGTGGCTAAGCAAATAAACAGTAAGGCTCCTTCTCTTGCTTGCAAGCCAAGCCTAGCAGCTCCTGGTTTGAAGTTGAGGGCAAAGTCATGTCTGCTGAGGCTGTTTACACTCCTTCCTTTTCTTTTTTCTTTTTCTCTACCCTCCACCCTTTTTTTTTTTTTTTCTTTCTTTTTTTTTTTTTTGGTAGTTCACCCACTAGGTAATAAGAGCCAGCTTTTAGGAAGTGGCTCAATATAAATCTCTGGGTCCGTCGACATATAAGAACTCAATTGGATTACCTGACGCACACGGGAGCATTAGATCTAAAACCCTGTAGACTGATGTCACTTTCAGTCCCCTGCCAATCCAGAGAGAAGCACTACACCAAAGCAGAGATTGAAGGTCTAAGGGGGTGAGTGTGTCTTTTATGAGCAGTAAAATCCTTCAGACTCAATAAACAATGAGGATAAGATTTTGGTGGGTCTGTCTGGCAGAAAAAACAACTGAAAGAAGGGAATTTCATGTTTTGTTTAATATTGCTCAATCTGAAAAATTCTGGTTAATTATTGCAGGGTACAGCTGTGCTCAGAGCAGGGCAAAGGGAGCTCATGGGATACTGCAGGGCAACTGTAAGCTGGGCATAAGAAAGTGAAGAGAAAAAAAAACTTAGCAAAACAAAAAAAAGGAAAGTTCTATTGGACATATTCAGTAAGCTCTTCACATTAATTGTTCCTTCATTCTTCCCAGCTCTGCTACTCTTGGCATTCTATTTTATTCCTTCAATCTTCAAAACAGCTTTCTTCTGGTTTGAGCTGAATAGAAGTCCCATTGAGTCCAAAAAGTCTGAATTAATTCATTTACTTCAAAAAAAAAACCAAAACAAAAAACCTCAGAACTTATCGACATTATGTTATGAATTGCAGTGGCAAATATCCACTTTTACAATAATGTTAGTATTTAGATAGAGCAGACAGGATTTTATTTTTAAAGACCCTCAAAAACTGGATGACAGAAAATACAGTATTATACAAAAGGCCAAAAGCTACAAGAAAATATTCATATCAAGCAACCATCTCTTTTGCTGTCCATGTCTATGGTAAACACAACTCAAGATTGTTTTACCACCAGAAGCTGAGATCGTCATTACCCTAGATCCTCATACTGTTTGATTTATCAGCTGACTCTCAGCCATGTTCTTCTTAAGGTCTTGTCCTTCCTTGGATGGTAAGACTTGATTCTTGTCCTCCATAATATGTTCCCATTAAATCAGGTAGAAATGTTGGTTTGATTAACTAATCAATTTTCCTAAATGCTTTATGCTCCATTGCTTTAAGAAAAGACTCAATCATTCTTCTCATGAAAACTTGGGCCTGAGGCAAACCTGTAGTAGTTCTGTTGGTGTAAGCAACGGGTCCAGATTTGTGAAATCAAATTCTCACCCATGGTTCCTTCTCTGTTCTAAATAGTCATTGAAAACAGCTATTTTAGAAAACTACTCACATTATATTGATGTGAACCAAAGTAATATTTCAGATTCATAACCTCAAAAGAGACAGTATGAGAGCTTCAGTTGCATTCATTCTAACCACCTATTAAATCCTTACTGTGTAAAGATGACATGTATATAATTGTGGCAAATTTTATATAACTTGATCACTATGAAATAAGGTTAACAAGATGAAAGACTTTATCCCAGTGAAGGAACTGCTGCATGGAGGCTTAGGATCTCCTGTATATTCAGTCCAGATTTCTGAGAACTGGCAATGGTCAGAATCCAATTATTCTCTTACATTAATGCCTTTTTATCCCACAGAAGCTGAAGTGTGGGAAGCTCTTAAAGTTTACATAAAGGTGAGGATTATTATTTCCTTCTCAGCTGACGGTGGTACAAGCAAGCTGTCAAAACTACAACCACAGGTCAGGCATGGGGTTTCTTAAACAGAGAAGACTCACAGCGCTTATGTTAAATTTTAACTGGTTTTAGTTCAGAGTCCCATGGAGTGGATCATAAACTGCTTGAGCTGTCAGAGGTAAATGGAGCTCACTTGAGCTTTCAGAAAATCACTCAATATCCATTTTTGTTTTAAAGCTGCTCAAGTCATATACAGGACCTAAACACTTCTGATAATGAACTTCCATGCGTCATGCCCGTGCCCACTACACATACAAATTAAAGTTTTATTTCCATAATGGTTTCTAAGCAGATTGGATTTAGTCCAGTCATCTATATTTAGTTTAGCAAAGTAGTGTAGGGTTGTGAGTCTATGCTTTTGTTCTAGTCTTTGCTGTCAGGGCTATGTCACAGCAATATCTTAATGGGAATCAGCTGTGATTTGTGTGGCCCTGATCTCCGTTTTGAAGAAAAAGAGAAGGGGCCAATATGTAAGCAAGATGCAAAGAAAGGATGGAAATTAGTATAAAATTAAAAGCTGAACAAATGTATCTGAACAGCCTGTTACTGTTTAAGACATAATTCATAAGTTAATAACAAAACCCCCACCAAACTGTGAATGGAGGTGTTTTGGGATTTGTTTTCAAGTTTGTGTTTGAATGGGGCAGGAAGGCACCATGACTCTTACCTGCCACTTGTGACAGTAACTGGTTTTCCTTAAGAACAATAGTTGGCAAAGGCTTGATCAAACTCCAGGGAGTTTCTAAATTTTAGAAACTTCTATGAATGGATTAGATAAAATACCATTTTTAATACAATATGTTTAATTTGCTTTTGCTTCTTACACTGCTTTTGAAAAGTGATGTGAGGCAATAAAATGTGATTGGGCGAGTGGCTCATGTTTGTGATACCTGCTTGCAGCTCTGCTGATCCCATGAGTAATTCAATGAGGAGCAATATTCCTATGATACATCCTCCAATGCATCTTTCTGGGATACAAGGAGAGAGGGTGTGAAGCTAGCAATTAATGATATGAAGTGCAAACTGACACTGTTTAATGCCAAATGCACTCAGACTATAATGGAGTTACTCTCTAAATAACTGTAAGTTCAGGCCATTAACTTCTTTAAACGTTTCTGGAATATGGTGATGGAATTCCATGTGTACACTCCATGTATAGTTTCATTTAAAATAGCCATTTTACTCTGCAATGACGTGGATGCTGATTGGGGAGGGGGGGGTGGGGCAGGGATGGGGGGGATCTCTTTTCTCTCAAGAGAAAGCAAAAAAAAAAAAATATTGATTTGCTCTTCACCACCACAATGAAACCTGCATACATTCAGATATACCCGTATATATCAGGTTAACACTTTATTTATAGAGTGAAAGTAATTTTTCTCTACAATAGCTGAAGTGATTAAATATTCAGAATTTCAAAATCCTAAAATGACTGTATGTAAGTGGTCACAGGGTAGTGTTCTGCAATGCAGAGATGTGTACAGGCACCAAACTAGCACAAAGAGGTACAGTTTCATCCAAGGGGAATAATTTGCTATTGCAGTTATCCTCCTTATTCTGACCAGTGTAGTTTACTGGTTAGTAGTGTGTAGTATAGACCTAATATGCACTATTAATTGTCTTCAAAATGCTTTAGTCAGTTCATAATAAAAAAACAAATCAAAAGAGATAAAGCTAAGTTATCTCTGTTCTTCTACCTACCATTTAGATCAAAGTCCCCACATTTAGATGTTTTTCAAAACTACATTCAGAAGTCATTAGTTTTTGTATGGGATCTTAATAAGGCATTTAGACAGGATGTCAGATAATTGGTGTTGACCAATTTCATTTGAAATACAGTCATTTTCTAGCTCTTTTCAGAGATAATCTATGACACATTTACTAAGATGGGGGAGGTGTTTGCATTTAGAAGTTGAAATTTTAAAACTCTGATAAGAATTGGTGTATTCCTGATAAGTCTTTTTTTAACCAGAAGGACGCAATGAGCAAATTCAGGGCTGACGTACATTGAATGCTGGTTGGAAAGAACATAGCTGAAAGTTTGCCTTTGGTATCCCCCTGAGTTCAGCACCAGAGTTGTCAGTGGTGTTGTTCAGTGTAAGGTCACCCACTTCTGGTCACTTTGAATGGTCCCATGTAACAAACCGTGAACAAAGGATGGTACAGGGCTTTTCCAACTATGACCACGTTACAACAACAAGAGGGAAACAGCTGATAAAAAAGTCCCTGTGGCCTTGTTATGAATCCTGGAAATGCCTTTTGCTCTGGAATTAATCTTAGAAAGCCAAATACTTAGACTTCATTGATAAGTGTGCAAGAAGGGAGATCAGGCATGTCGGTATGTGATTCAGAAAGACAGGAGTGAGGTACAGATACAAATTAGAAGTATGTTTGGCAGATTGCTTAACTAAACCCCGCAGCTGAAAAGCTGCACACATTTACAATCAATCTTTCCCCAGTAAGGAAACCACAACAACGTGCTTGTGACTTAGGTAGAATACATTGCCACAATCCAGCCCAGTGAACCACTGTCTAATGTTGTCCTCAGATAATGCCAAACCACAAGAACTTTTCCTAAATTTGCCTGTGAAAAATTTCAATTGAATAGTAATATAAATAAAGAACACCAAATGCTGTGTTAATGTCAGTGTATAGAAATATGAGGCACGTGATACCATAAACACTATTTTCTAATAGTTAAACTACATTTCCCTCCACAAACAATTTCTAGTTGGCTGACTGTCTAATGATTCTACATACTTTGCTGCCTGTTTACTTGGTATACCTATTAGTATAAACTGGCTGTACATGGAATTATGGCTGCTCAGAAATAGCTTTTCAGGATCAGCAAAGAAGGGGTTAATAGTATTAATGATATTTCAGAGAACAGTCTCTTGACTAGACATACAGAAATGTCGTTTTTACTGAGCTTCATATCCCTTAGCCATGAACATGGCCCTACCTTCATGTTAACATTTATAACCTGTCGCATGGTGCCCCATGGTGGCTGCTTGCCTTCTGTTACATTTGCTCAAGCTAGCAAGTGCTCAATTCATTTTGGTTACTACTGAAAAAAAATATCTACCCCAGTTCATCATTATTTGCTAATAGTCAGAATTAAAGTGTGAAACAACATTTGGCAACTACTGTTTCTAGTTCCATTAAAAGAGGTCCCTCCAGCTAGTAACTTGAAGTTAATTTCATACTGCTTTTCAAGACATAATTACATTAAAAAATCTACCTGTTACAATGTTTCTTTTATTAACTTCTTTTTTTCTATTTCATTATTAGAATTAAACATTGTAACATCAGCTGTATTTATCAACAAGTAGAATGTGTGATTCTTGCTTCATTTTTCTTTGTACAGTTTTTTAGGCTGTATTATGTCAGTTAATATGGGTTTGGTTGTAATTAGTTTCTAGCAAATTTCCATTTAACTTTCTTATGTGAAATGCTTCTGTGCCACAACTAATGGCAAAAAAAATGTTTAAGAAAAGATATTATTGCCAAACATCTTTATTTCACGTAAACATTTGTATCACTTCTGAAATTTGCTAAAATGTTTCAAAGTCTGGGTTTTCTTTCCATATCTATCTCCCTTAGCAAACAATATTTATTAACCGATTTTCATAAGAGGAAATGGATGTTGATCCTGGTTGTGCCTTGTCAAGCCTTAATGTGGAAAAACTGGGCCCTCTGAATACCCCCAGTTCCTGTTGGTCTCTTCTTGATGAAATAATTAGTGAGGTTTGTTAATTTGCTTAATTTCCAGAAGACAGCTTTCACTGCTGCAAGCTACCTAGGTGCCTATGTGACGATGATCTATAAATGTCTAAAAGAAATAAGTGATAGAATTACAGTGGCTGCATGCTTGCACAGGTGGCTGAGCATAAGAAGTCCCATGAAATTAAATTTTTGGCAATGCAATCTATTGAAGATTGCTTAAGAAAGGATGTTGTTTGGCACAGGATCAAATGCTTTGCACAAGTCCAGGTAAATGACATCAGTTGTTCTTTCCTTATCCACCATCACTGTAACCTTGTCATAGAAGGCCACCACATTTGTCAGGTGTGATTTGCCCTTAGTAAAGCCATGCTGGCTGTCACCAGTCATCTCCATATTTTCCATGTGCCTTAGTGTAGTTTCCAGGAGTATCTGCTCCATGATCTTGTGGGGCACAGAGGTGAGACTGACTGGCCTGTAGTTCCCTTTTTTCCCTTTTTAAAAACGGGGGTTATGTTTCCCTTTTCTAGTCAGTGGGAACTTCACTGGACTGCCATAGCTTTTCAGATACGATGGACAATGGCTTAGCAACTTCCATCAGGACCCACAGACAGATTTCATCAGGTCCCATGGACTTGTGTACCTTCAGGTTCCTTAGATGGTCTCAGACCTCATCTTCTCCTACAGTGGGTGGTTCTTCATTCTCCCAGTCCTCGCCTTTGCCTTCTGTGACTTTGGTAGTATGGCTTGAGCACCTGCCAATGAAGACTGAAGCAAAAAAGTCATTGAGTACCTCATCCTTCACCATATCCCCCGTAACCAGGTCTCCTTTTTCCTTTTGGAGAGGGCCCACATTTTCCCTAATCTTCCTTTTATCACCGATGTACCTATAGAAGCTTTTCCTGTTGCCCTTGACATCCCTGGCCAGATTTAATTCTGTCAGGGCTTTAGCTTTCCTAACCTGATCCCTGGCTGCTTAGACAATTGCTCTGTATTCCTCCCAGGCTACCTGTCCTTGTGTCCACCCTCTGTAGGTTTCCTTTCTGTGTCTGAGTTTGTGCAGGAGCTCCTTGTTCATCCGTGCAAGCCTCCTGGCATTTTTGCCTCCCTCTTTGTTGTGATGCATTGCTCCTGAGCTTAGAGGAGGTGATCCCTGAATATTAACCAGCTTTTTTGGCCCCTCTTCCCTCCAGGGCTTTACCAATGGTACTCTACGAAGCAGATCCCTGAAGAGGCCAAAGTTTGCTCTCCTGAAGTCCAGGGCAGTGATCTGGCTGTTTGCCCTCCTCAATGCCCTAAGGATCTTGAACTCCACTGTTTCATGGTCACTGCAGCCAAGGCTACCCTTGAGCTTCACATTCCCACCAGCACTTCCTTGTTGATGAGTACAGGGTCCAGCCTAGCATCTCTCCTCTTTGGCTCCTTGGAAGTTATCATCAATGCATCCCAGGAACTTCCTGGATTGCTTACGCCCTACTGTGTTTTCCCTCCAATAGATAGGGGGTGATTGAAGTCCCCCATGATGACCAGGGCTTGTGAATGTAAGGCTGCTCCAATCTGTCTATAGAGGACTTCATCTGCTTGGTCTTCTTGGTTGGATGACCTGTAGCAGAAACTCACTATAATGTCACCTGTCCCTGCCCTCCCTTTAATCCTGACCTATAAGCTCTCGGTCAGCTCCTCATCTGTCCGCAGGCAGAGCTCCATGCATTCCAGCTGGTCATTGACATAGAAGGTGACACCCTCTCCTCATTTCCCCTGCCTGTTCTTCCTAAAGAGTCTGTATCCTTCCAGTCCCAACAGTCCAGTCATAGGAACCATCCCACCAAATCTCTCTATAAGATTCCAATAAGATCGTAGCCGCAAGGCGTGCACGTCTGTAACTCCTCACGTTTATTCCCCATGCTCTGTACATTTGTATAGAGGCATTTAAGTTGGGCCCCCCATGAAGATGACTTACTGGCTGGAGTGCCTGGAATTCCTTTGTGCTGGTCTTCAGGTGCTCTCCTGGTGACCTGTGATCCTTCTCCACGCTCTGGGCATCTACTGCCGGCACTGGCATCGAACTGGTAGGAGTGGGATGGATTCAGGTTCCCCTCCCCCAGTAACTTTAGTTTAAATCCCTCTTCACCATCTTGGCAAGCCTATGACCGAAGAAGCTCTTTCGCTTCTCTGACAGATGGACCCCATCAGCCCACAGTAGACCGGTTTCTCTGCCGAACCCCCGGCAGTGGCACCAGTCCCAAAACCATTTGTTGATTCACCAGATTCAACTGGCCCTTTCAAACACCTTCCCTTTGCCTGGGAGGATTGATGAAAAAACTACTTACAGTCCGGAGTCCCTTACTGCCATTCCCAGGGCTCTGTTATCCTTCTTGATACTCCTCGGACGGCTCCTGGCTGTATCACTGGTGCCCATGTGAAACAACAGCAGTGAACTGTATGAGGCTTGGTAGCCTCTTGGTGCCATCCCTGATGCAAGCACCCAGTAAGCAGCACAGCTATCTAAAGAGTGCATCATTGCGCCAGTGGTTATACGGGGAGCAGATCGGGCTGCCTTAGCTCCAGCACCTCTCCTGACGTGACAGGTCTTTCCTCTTCAGTCTGCAGAGCAGCAAAGCAGTTCTGCAAGGGCACATGCCTAGAATATCTTGTTTGTATTTTCAGCTTGTCTAAAAATGACTGTAGGCATAATGGGATATTTACTTGAAAAACAGCTATTGTGGTTTAAGCAGTTGCCACCTTGTGTCTATAGTCTATAGACTACAGTCCCCCTCAGCCGAAGCATATTGAGTTACTATGTGTATTATGCTACTCCATTTTGGTGCAAAAATAGATCATTATTCTTTACTATGGATGTTTTGTGGGCAAAAATGACTACTCCAAATAGCTTTGGGCCTGTTATTTTGTATTATAGTTTCTAATTTTTGACATTTTGAGTTTTGTACATCAAAGTTTGGGTCAAATACTCAGATCTGTTGCCTTGACTCCAAAGATTTCAGCCTGAAGTGTTTGCTTTGCAGTTTATAAACATCAATATATTAAAACCATGTTTACTACCGAGAGTGTGGCAATTGATAGAACCTTAATGAAAATATAAAAATATTATAAAACTACATTTGTAATGCAATTTCATGACTGCTCAACCCAGACGTTTTAATATAATTTTCAGAAACATACGTTTATACCAATATATGGAAGTAACAAAGCTTGCAGTATTTTGGCATAATTCACATTTTACTGCACTTTTAAAATAAAAGTATCTTTTAAACACTCAACAGCTGCTTATTTTAAGGAGCAGTCCAAATCCAAGACTAATGCTATATGGACAACAAAACTGAGGAGGTAACAGAATGATTAACAATTACGTGTAAGCAGAGAATGATTTTCATGTTCTAGATTGTTCATTAATTAATTTTGGAGTTTCTATTATTAAATAAAACTGCTCATCAGATTCTGCTTATATATAAAATTCTGTGGAAAGGAAAATTCAAGTTCTGAGGTTGGTGATTCCCATTATTTTGCCAGGAGACCCTTACCAGCTTTCAGGCTTTCTCATGGGCCACCACACACCTTTATTGTCAAACCTGTCATCGAAAATCCTGCCGAGTTATATCATTCTGTGGCCTCAGCAGGGCCACAGCCTGAGAGCCCTTGCTGCCAAGACCTTGGCCCCTGCCCAGTAGCAATGCTTCCTTGTGTAGTCTTCTCTCTTCATATTTTTCTGCAGAACTATTTTTTCCCTCTTCTGCTACTGATACTCTACAAACAAATATGAATCTCCTGTATGCTTGCGTGTATGTTCTGTTGTAATGTAACCATACTCTTTGCTCTCTACTGTATCCTTCTAATCTGTTAAGAGTCCAGAGAAAAATGCTGGGTTTGTTGAATTCCATTGCAAAATACTCATTTACTTTCATGGGCATCAGGTTTTGTGTTTTCTTGGACATCAGCCAGGGGAATCCAGAACACAGTTTCCGCCCAGACCTATGCAATGTATGAGTATAACCATTCTGCTTGTAAGAAAATAATTCTGCAAAGCATTTTTGAAAACAATACTGTAGTGATGCTGAATGACATGGTCAAAGTTTTATTTTCTTACATAGCGACTTGATTTGGAAAAATTGATTATACACACATTCAAAGAAACCTTTGTCCTTACTTAGAGAGGTATTATTCCTATGTCTTGTATATTTTGCATAGTGTACAGGAACTTTAAAGCCTATTTACCATATTTTCTTTATTTTTAAAACCATTATACTGGTAAGTAGCAAATTTACAGTATGAAATGCTTAGCTTCCTTTCACAGTTTTCCTTCATAAAATCTTTACATATTTTGGAGCCCCTATTAAAATATATAATGCTCTTCATCATGCTTTGCAACAACACCAGTCTGATCTTGTCTAATTTCTGCATCATTATTTCTGTTGCTTAGCAGCCCTACATGCAAGATGGCAATAGATGCTGATGGTGTACAAGGTTGTGAGGACTAGTTTTAAAAAGTCACTTAGAAATACGTATCTGTTTAAAAGTGTCAACTTTGTAAACTATAAAATCTTAATGAGAATTTGATTATGCCCTGAAAAAGAAACGTGACAAACCTGGAGCCTAAGCAAAACACCATTTTATACTGTAAAGGAACTATGGTCCTTTTTCGCTTGCAAATCTCAATGCAGTCTTACTTCACATGGGGTGATCAGGAACAGTAACTCTCCCCAAAAGATCAAGGAGTAACCTCAGTGACCTCTAAGGCCATGGGTCTGGCTGCAAATAACTGAACTGCCTGAACATGATGTCACCTCACCTGTTTCTTGCTGTGCAGAGGAGACCAGAGGTTAACAGCGGAAGTCAGTTTGCCAGTAGAAAGGAACATCTGAAGGTGCAATGACCTGCATGAGCCAAAATCAGCAGCGCTAGTTTAATCTGCTGGTGAAGATGAATATGACTTACCCAGATTAAATTTTGCCTGCAATGTATTGTGGAGATTCATATTGTACCTTCTGCCAGCTGAACTTTGCCTTTGGCACACATAAACATAGAGGGGAACACAATGTCTGGCTTTGGTTGAGCATACCACAACAAGAAAAGGCCTCAAAGCAGAAAACTGGCTAATTCAGTTTTGGGGCTGTCCCAGAACTGGAATATTCTGAAGCACCACCTTTACCATGTAAAAATCCATGCTTGTTTAGCCATGCAGATGGCTAAAATCTGCTAGCAGCAGCAATCTCAGTGTGATCTTTGGCATATTCCAAAATGTGACATAGGCCACTCAATTGTTTGACAATGAATTAAATGAGGAATGTCCATTTTTACAGTGCCCTGTGCCTAACTAGCAGATTTTATTTATTTTTAAATACTGCTTATAAGGCATTTTTTGTACTGTGTAGTAAAAATATACAAAGGGGGTTGCTTCAACGATATTGACATGGCTTCAAGGTGCCGAGAGGCCTCCTTTCATCTTTAAGCAGGACATTCTTGGGGAAAAGAGAAAAAGAAAGGACGATAATATATACCAAACAAAATATTGAAAAACCGAGGAGAGAGTACCCGATGTCAGGTGCCACGAGCCAAAGGCGATGGTAATGAATGCCTCAGAATCCCACAAAGAAGCACTCAAGATTTAGAGGAAACCCAGCGCCAGAGCAGATACAGAACAAGAAAACGTTACAGCACTCCAGACACCCAATAATGAGATAAAGCGCTGCCTCGCCAGGCACGCAGCGGGGAGCCTGGGGCTGCGAGGGCCGGGGGCGATGGCTGGGAGCCGCAGAAAAACCGATGCCAGAGCGTGAGGGGCGGGTGCCAGGGCACTGGAGAGCGTGATGGCAAAGGCCTGAGGGTCGGCAGTGCTTTACGAAAGCCCCAGCAGGAAGGGAGGCCTGGTGAGGGGATGCCGTTCGGGAAAGGCACGGCTCCAGGCGACAGGATTCGGGGCAGGCAGAGCGAAGCGGTGCCGGCAGGGTCGCGCCCCGCAGGGCCCGAGCCGGGGCGAGGCGGCGGAGGGGCAGCGCCGGCGCGTAGCCCAGGGCAGGGGGCGGCGGCGCGCGCGGGGCCGGGGCGGGGCGAGCGGAGGGGGGAGGGCAGCCGCAGCCGCGGCGGGCGGGCGGAGCGCGGTGCGTGTGCGCGGTCCGGCCCCGGCTCATTACTCAGCGGCCGAGGCAGGAGGCGGCGGCGGGAGGTGGTGAGCGCGGAGCGGGCGGCTGCGGCCCCGCTGGGGCGGCGGGGGGCGGTGGGGCCGGGCCGGTGCGCGGGCGAGCGGCCGCACCGCGGGGGCCGGGCCTGGGCCCGGGCGTTTTGTTTACGTTTCGGCGGGGCAGCGGCGGGCGGGCAGGGGGCTGAGGGCGGCCCCTGCCCTCGCCCGGAGGCGGGCGGTGCGGGGCGCTCTGCTCCGGTGACCTTCCGTGGCTGCTGGGGGCCTGGGGGGGGCGGAGGGGCCTCGCCGGATAATGGCGGGGGCCTCTTTGTTGGTGTGGCAGGAGGGGCAGGAGGCTCGGCGCGGGGCTCCTCCTCCTCCTGGCAGCGGGGGCACCCGGGCAGGCCGGGCTGGCGTCTCCTTCCAGCCCGGGCGCCCGCCGGGCCTCGGGGAAGGCCGGGTCAGCGCTCGGGGCGGCGGGAGCAGCCTGCGGGCGAGCCTGCCGCCTCGGTGGGCAGCTCCCGTGACCTTGCTTCTGAAATGCCTCTTAAAGCAGAAAGCACTCCTCTGGGGTAATGTAACTGCTCCAGACAGAGGGGCTTGGGGGAGCCCGGTGGTGGCTTTGATTATTTTGCCATTTAATTCTTACTTTTCTTGCAAGAGGAGTGAGCTGTCTCTGCAGAATTTCTTTTGATCTTTATGGTCTCCGTGTCGCTAGCAGCATCCAGTTTTACTCCCAAAGCCTGGTTCTTTATGCCTTTCTACCTGGAGCGGTTCCGTCAAGTTTAACCTGAGCACCGCTAATAACGTGCAAATACAAATCCCACTCGATCGTTTATGAGCTACAATAATGGTTTTCGAAATTCGATGTTGTATGGAACTGGCTTGTTGAAGTCTTTCAGACAATCGAAAAATCCTACACGCTTTGGCCTGTCTGACAGTGTAAACACAAAGGATGTTTTGCTTGTTCGGGGAAGGAAAGTATTACTTGCCCTAGGGCATGTGCATGTGGAATTGAGCAAGCTTACTCCTCGCAGCTGGGTTTGACTTGCAGCTGGGTTTTACTTACAGGTGTGGGGGCTTAACCAATGATGGTCTCACCGGCCACACAAGACCTGGTCTCGCTTCTGGAGATGGCAGCAAATGCACCTCTAGGGCAGAGTGTATATGACATGCATCTTTATGTATTTGCAGGTATAATGGCTTAAGCTGCCACGTGAAGAGAAACTGGGCCAAACCTAGTTAAGGATACTGTCAAAGTGAGTTCACTGACTGAACTGAGCGTTCCTTGTATATAATGAAGGGAAACTCAATTCTTCTAATAGTAGTTATAAAAAATATGTTGGATTTCAAATAGTCCCCTGCTTTGATCTCATTCTGTGGGGGCAGCCATCTTGTCTTTTTTCCCCACTTGGTTCAAAGATGTGTAACATAGACTAGTTGGATAGCAGGATGCAGGTATGGAGCTCTGCGGAAGACGTGATGCTGGTTCAGGGACTAGACATTGCAGGCTGCCTGTCAGATCTTGATAGTTTTCAGGGCCAGCTGTGCGAAGTTTTTATGGGAGAAGGGAGAAAGAGAGAAACATTTGCTGAATGAGACTAATCCAGAGTTGCAGAGGGTGTACGATGTTGTTTTGTCATCACTTTGAAAAAGGAATTTTGATGGTGTCTTCCAGTGCAGAAGTTCCCAAGCTTTTTGGACCGTTAGCTTGTATAAGCATTCAAAGTAATCTTGTGGGCTGCCATATACTTCATGGAGGCTTCTAGTCAGAAACAGTAGTAAGATGATCTAATATGGTTCTGAGTCCTGTGGTTTTGGACTGCTTATTCTAGACAGGTGTAGAGTTGCCTTTTGTATGTGGCTTTTGTGTTCTAACTTTTAACCCCGCTCTTTAGGCACCAAGGCCTTTACTGGCTTTATGGGTGAACAGGTATAACCTCCTTTGCAAAGGTTTTAGGTAAACTTGTTATATTGGTGATTGTTATGCAAATATTAGGCGATAAACGAGTGTTTGGAGACTTCAACAACTGAATTTATTTTCTGCCTGCTACTTACCTGAAATGATGTGTTTATTTCATGGTTGGTTTGTGTTTTTTATTTTTTAGGCCATGAGCTAATGGGGTAGTAATTGAGATTATAATGCTACCTGGTTATTTGTTCACTGTATATGTGGGTTTGGTTTCTTTTTCATCCTTCCTCTAAGGCCTTCATTGTTTGAATGCTTATTATTTAAAAGATGCTTGGAAAGTACATGCCCAATTCATCATTTCTGAGGTTTGATCCAGTATTCTGGGCTAATATAACTGTCCTCCTTGATAGTTCTGCTGAAAATTATGGTGTGCTATTTCTTAATTTCCCACCCACCTCCCTTGGGGAAAAAAGTACTGTATGTATGTGTAGTATGTTCATTGCTGAAAGTTAGACTAATCTGTGGGGTTTTTTCAATAAAGGCTAAATGTATTTTATTGCTGTGTTTCCTTTAAAACACCTCTTAGTCCTTAATTCAAAACCTGCAGAAGTAGGCATCTGTTTGTTACAGAAGGATCTCTTGGCTTTTGAAAGGTCTTAAAAAGTCCAGTTGAGACTACTTATGCTGTTTACCTGCTGTGAAATTCACCACAGTTTGGACATGGATGCTGAAAAACAATTCTTGCTTTGATTTAAGCATCTGAACGTGTCGTTTTCAAATCTTTTAGGAATCCCCTTATTTAAATGGAGATGGAAATTCACCTTTAAATTGAATAAAGGCCCTTTGGGGCTATCCTCGTGAAAAGATGAGCTAAACTTGGAGGCATTCATTGCTCCATTACAAAGTATATTTGTATGAAAATGCAGCAATAGTCATTTTTATTTGCATATATTCTTTTTGACAGTGACTGTAGTGTCAGCAGAAGATGCTTGGTTGATACAGTCCTTGAGTTTTCAGAGCAATTGTAGGTGTTTATATTTCTATAACATCACAGCATAGTTTCAAGTTCTGTGGCTACCCTGCTTAAGCAGTTTGTTACCTGCTGTTCTTTCTTGCCAGCTGCTGTGTGGCAAGATAGATCAAGGAGCTAACTGATCCAGCTGAAAAAAATCTTTCAATTAGACTATGTTTCAGCCTGATTAATTCCCTTATGTGTCTGAATAAACAGCACTGCCCTTGCAAAGTTGGAAGACAAGAGGCTGCTTAGGTGGGGATTGCTATCAGTCATGCATATGCACAAAGGTTTTTACAGATCAAGTAGTGGTTGCTGGAAGACTGAAGTGATGGAAGTGGACAAACATCTTTTTTGTTGTGAAGTGCTTGTTTAAAGATCCATTTGTGGGCTTGGTCTTCTGCTGCAGTTACTGAAAAGCATTCTGATAGACGTGTATTTTGGTTTCTTGAATGCATTGTAGAGTGCAAAATGAATTGGGAACGAGTATGTGTTTGGTAATGAATGTTCATCCAGAAGTTATGAGTCGGTAACTTTGCGTGGATGGAAATCTTCTGCACGTAGCTGTATTAATTGTTTCAGAGCGTATGTGTAGTATCAATAGGGGCCCTTAAATCAAACAATCTGGAAGTTTTTGGACTGAGGCAGAAGATGCATCCTCGCAGTGCTGATAACTGTTTTCAGCTTTCTTTAAATACTGTGTTTGTGAATAGGAAAATATTAACAATTTTAGGACTTCATTTTTGCATGTAGGAATGCAAGTCTCACTTATCTTTTGTGGCACTTCAAAAATATGTAACATTTATCTTTTGGGTTAATCTGCTTGGTGTAGGGGCAGCTTCTAATTCAGTGTTCAAAACTTTCCTTACTATAGCTTTTCCCAGCTTATTGTATCTCAGTAATACATGAAGTCTTCAGGAAAAAAAAAACACTTGAACGTACCCTACTCTCTGTCAACTCTTACTCAAAATGTGGGACTGCAGATGTAGGTCACTGAGTATTTTCCCAAGTTGTTTGTATTTATCAAATATTTAGTGGAATTTGATTAGTACTGTTCATCTGTACAAGTTTGTCCTGTGGCAAAACTGTAGCTTTCTTAGTGAATGGTGATGTTTTTAAGAAGTGTGCTGTCTTAGAAGAATTTGAAGATGATGCTGAGAAACTCATGATGACTTGGTGATGGGTGGTATGTATTGCCAATAAATAACACTTGAAATTTATGGGTAGTAAATAGCAGTAAGTGTAGCTATGCATGATATAACCTTGCATTAAAGGGAATAGTTACTTGAATTTGAAGAATTAAGTCAGAAAACAAAACCAATTAGAGTTGCTTCACACTTCTAAAATATTGTTTAAGATTCCTTGATGTGTGAGCTCAAGGAACACACCAAGCACAGAGTAGCAAGCCTCCTTTTGTGAGCCGGAAGACTCTTCCGTTCTGTGTAGCATGAGGAACCCTCCAGCTTATCATACAGCCAACAGTGAGTAGAAGTTTGCTTCTGCTATAGATACTACAAAGCCTTTGGGTGAGAAGTCTTCTAAGAGACTGGAGCTGGCTGCATCAAATTGTGAGATCCATTAACGACGTTGAGTCATATCAGCGTGGAGAACTGTCTAACCAGCTGTTTATATAGTACTGTTACCTTGACAATTATTTATTTTGTAAGGTTTTTCTAAGGCCTCCATTTTTCTTTGTTTTATGTGTGAGGAGATAATGATCTTGGTGTACCAGACTTAAAATTAATAGCAACACACTTCTTAACTTTAGATACTTTTTTCAAGTGATTAAAGCCTAATCCTTTTCTGTATGAATTGATTGTCTGTAAGCTTGATACTGAAATGTACTTCATAGTTGTTGTCCATATTGTTAAATGCTGGTTATATGTGAATAAATGGGATGCTTATTAATCATTCTCAGTTGGATATTGTAGACTAATGCTAAAATGATGACTGGCAGAAAATATACTTTAATTATATTTGTGTTGCAAGCAAATAGTGTATATGTGCTAATACGTGTGTACAGTTAAAGGGCAAATGTTAATGCTACAGTGCTTCTGGAAAGCCTATAAACTAATTATTGATTTTGAATATTAAAAAAACCAACCAACCAAAACCCAACTCTGATAACCTTCCATTACTTGATTGTGTTGACATTATACCAAGCTTTCTTTTAAACTATAGATCTTAAAAGCATGCAGGAAAATGTCTTAACCTAATATTTATTCTTTTAACTACAAACTATGGCTAAAATGTGTGTTAGCATCTTTGTAGTCTGTGTCCATTCAAACATCTACCTTGTAGTTTAGTCTGCTGAACAAAACCTGAAATGTCTTTGGTCTGGTGTTTTCGTTGTTGTGAAAATAAGAAAATGAACATTATCTATCATGTTTCTTAACTGTGATCTCAAAGTCATAGAAATGCCCAGCTCTGTAAGTGTGTCTGTCCCTATGCATGTAGGTGCATAAACTGAAAATGGTTCTGCTGCTGGTGGTTGCTGGGAGCTGCTGGCTGGGCAGCAACTCTTCCAGAAGGGGGCCTGGGGCTCCTAATGAATGAGAAGCTGACCAGGAGCCAGTAGTGTGACTCTGGCCCTCAAGGCTAATTACTTATGGGGCTGCATTAGAAAGCCTGGCCAAGAGGTACAGGGAAGGAACTGTTCCCATCTGTGGGGCAGCTGTGAAGCTCCAGCTGCAGTGCTGACCAGTAAACCACACATGCATCCTGTGAGAGACAGACAAATGAGGGAGTCCAGCGCTGAGTTGCTCAGATAGTTGGGGGCTGGAACATCTGAGGGTAGAGGTGGGACTGGGTTTGCAGCCCAAGGAAGAGAAGGCTAAGGGAGAATGTAATTGTGGTATTTAACTATCTTTAAGCAAGGGCTTATAGAGATGATGGAACCACTCTTTTCCCCTCAGAAGTGTAAAGATGAGTGAATGGTCACAAGATATAAGAATGGAACTTTCAGTAGGACATGACAGGAGTGTGTTGATGCATGGGAGTGGGTGAGGGCTTCACCAAGTCTGGAGGGGCCACAGAATCTCTGTCGATGGAGACTTAGGACTGGACAAGGTCCAGAGCAGCTTGATAGGAATACAGATTTGAAGTTCTACTTGTTCTGAGCAGGTGGATGATCTCCAGAGATTGTTTTCAAGCCATAGTATGATTCTACTATTTACAGATATATTTTTTTTTAATTGTTTTTAAAGTAGCTTGAGGAAGTTAGCAAAACAAAGGCACAGTGGTATAGATAAACAAGGCTGCTCAGAACTGAGGTGGAAATTGTGGAGGGAAGAGTAATGAAATGTGATAAGCATCTTCAAGTTTGCTGGTGGCAATACTGGCATTTCTCTGCCCTGCATGGAACTTTCCAGCTGAGTAGGCCAGAAGTGCTTGCAGGCTAGCATAAAGGACAAAAAAAAAAAAAATTATGGTACCTATCATGCCTGTGATCACTGTGATAAACATAAAACCCCATCTCCAAAGGAACAGCCTGCAGTGAAAAGCAGCCTAGTAGCCAGCTGAAGTTTGTCCAGGTCTTGCTTTCTGTACTGGAGGAGCACGTTGGCTGCGGCAAGGCTTTGATCTTCCCGCTGGATGGATGACTGTTCCTTACACTTAGCTGGAGCATGGTTACTCCAGGAAGTAGCTTCATGGAGGAAACCGGCTCTGATTTCCAGTTGGTCACAGTAGCGGTTCATGACTGTTAGAGAGGTGGTAGGGCTGGCAGATGGGAGAAAGAGCAAGCCATGGCACATCCGTAAATCTTTCCGTGCTGATGTCCTTAATGCTTGTGCTGCCTTGAGAATATGGCATCCTGCAGCTCATTTGCTTCTGTTAATTCTTACATACTTCTCCATTTAGTAAAGTTAACCAGAAATCTTAGGGAAAGAGTGGTGAGCAGAATACAAAGTTACAACCCAGAGTGACTGTTTTGTCTTAGCCAAGCCGCTGGCCTGGGCTTTGAACATGCAGGTAGTTAAGTATGTGATTACAGGTACTCATGTGTGACAGTTGAGCTGTGGGGAAATGTGGTGTTGGGCATGGCACACCCTTGCAAGCCCTAGATGGATTCTTTAATAGCTTTAATGCCTAACACTATGTTGGAACAAAGTTAACACTGATGCAGGATCTTGGGTATAAAAGTACAAACATACTTTCAAGCATGTAATCCTAATTTTTAGTTATGGAAGCAGTAAAAGTGAATGCCGTGGCTGACATGTGGATCAGTGTGAATCTGGAGAAATTCTTGACTGTTCGTTGTGTGAATGTTTTGGATGGTGAGAAACATCCTAGTCACCTTTGGAGTAGGAAGGACAGTAACATGATGTCCTAAAAAGCTTTATTAGAAGGGTGTGGGCTAGGTTCACTTGTTTCATTTAGTGCCAAGAGTGGATACTCAGGAGACACAGTAGCAGGAAGGTTCTTGTGCATGGCAGTGGTTCATTGAATGAGCAGCAAAGCCTTCCAACAGCAAGTGACTTTCATTTGCGCAGTTGCTGTGATGCAGAACTCCTTGTGGAATAATAGCTAGGGTTTCTTTTGCTGTTTATTAAATTGAAGCATTACAGGATTCTTGTGCTGCTTCTATGTTGAGATGGGGAGAAAAAAAAGACAGTTCAGTTTCTAGTAAGATTATGTTGGACATAAAAGGGTTTCATTAATATTAAAATGGTATTGTGGGGAAACCAGAAAATCTTGATGTGACTAGAGCTAGTTTATTCTCCCCCTCTTGTAGTTTATTTGAAATTCTTTGTTTTCTTCAGAAAATTTCTCATGGCATCTCTTCATGTGCATAGCCAGCAATGCTTCTGAAGGTTGGTGGTTTTTTTTTTTGTTCTTGTTTAAAGAATGGGAATTCTCAAAGCCTTCTTCGTTTGGAGATTTCTGTCTTAGGACATTTTTTTGCTGGTACACAGTGTCAGGCACTACTGAAGTCTAAGAGAAATGGGACAACAGAGCAGATTGTTGACGCTGGTAATGAATCTTGTAGGTTGGTGTAGTTTCCTACAAACTATCTAGAAAGCATAGCCTTTATTTTGAAATTTGCTGCCGTCCTTCCCACCCCACTTCCAGTAAATTATTGTGCAAAGTACTATACTGCATTATGGGAGGTATCTGAAGGAATTGTCAGGGCTAAGGTTGTAATATGTTTTGGAGTTTTTTGTTCCATTCTAAAGGTCTTACTGCTGAGATATTTTCTGCCAAATATTTTAGACAGGTTTTCATAACATGTTCATCTGCTTGTACTTAATAGATAAATGATTCTATTAGTGAAGGTAGCACATTCATAATTGCATTCTGAGTTTTTGTAGCTGGGATTTAAAACATTTTGAGATGTATTTAATTTTTGTGGAACTATTGATGTGATTCTTAAATGTAGTTTTAAAACATTCTGAAAACCTTTTTTCCCCAGATGTTTTGCAACTCCTTGCTTCCTCTGATACTCTGTAGCTATTGTGCTCTTCACTGATATTTACTGATTATTTTAGGTCACTTGCTATCTTTTGTTTGCTTTTGTCCTTTAAAAAAAAATTAGAGAATTTTTTGATCTGTTTCTTCTGCTGAAACAGTTTCATATGCTTCATCTTTCCCTACGAAAAGAGGTTAAACCCCAAGCATTTCCTCCTATCCCAGAGTAATCCTGGATTGGGACTTTGCTTCTAACCTAGTGCAGATCTCAATGAAGTACTCTTGAGTCATATTTACTGATGTACTTTGCTGCCAGGTTCCCTATTCATTCCACATTACTGGTTGGGCAGAGGACTAGCATATGCAGCCAAAATTTTGTGGTACAGTTAGAATTAACAGTCCCTTAGATAGTTAGCTGAAACAATATAGTGCCAAGATTAATAACTTATTCTCTTCTCATGAATTTCAAGTTAGATTACAGTTAGCCTTTTTCATGTACCTGAGTAAGGGCCATGACGTATGATCTTGCACAGGAGGGAGGTATATAAAGCAATATGGAATAGCATTCCCTTGAATACAGTAGTCCCAGTTGTTTGGCAGGATGATGGTTTAAGTGGGATTTTTAACCTATTTTCTGGGTCTAGCAGCATGTGTTCAGATTGCACTTCTGACACAATTGAATTTGCTACTTAAAATAGGACAGCTTTTTGAAGTCTTGCTTCACTGAATTTTCCCTGATTTCAGATTTTAAGAGTATTATTTTAAATAAAAAAAGAGTGACAAATAATGCCCTGCCATAAACCTGAATATTTTAAGGCTTTTAAAAAATGTTTACCTTGATTTTCTCCCCATCTACTGTCCTTTTGTTTAATCTTTTATTTGCGAAAGGATTAAGGAATGGGAAGATCCTTGCCTTATCCTATTATTTCTGAAAAAGAGAGTTTTGCTAAGAATAGTCTTTTAATCTGCTGTCATAACAGCTTCTTTGCCAAACTGCAGAATTACACGTTTTCTTTTGATGGAGCCGTTCTGGTTTATCTGTTCTGTGGCAAAACTGACCTGCATGAGACAGTTGTTGAAGTGTTACTTCATATATTGTGATAATAGGATTCATCATGTAACCATCTGTAGTGGAGCTTAATGTGACACTGAAGAAGCTCTAGAGATACTCTCCTATGAGATGTAGCACAGCATAGTGTTTGCAAAGTGGTAATTTTTTTGGTAGATGTAGCACTATTCCTTCTGATAATGCTTGTTCTAGAAAAATGCTATCTATTAAATTTTCTTTTGTGATTAATTAAAGTCACAGTTCAGGAGTCCATTAAAAACATTGAGAGACAAGGTAGGGTGAGAATCTTCAACATTAGAAATGCCAGTTTAGTGGCTGTTCCATATTGTGTGCTGCAGCCTGTCTGTCTCTTCATTTATGTCCTACTGGCTTGTGAATCTAAAACCTCTTGAAAGAGGAAGATATTTATCTGAAAGAATTTCTGCTGCTGTTTAATCACTTCTTTTAAAAAAAATGTTTAAGTGTAGAGAAACTCTGCAGTGTATCATTTCACTATGCAACCTCCTATGTTGATCTGTGTCATATATACCCTTATCACAAAATACAAAACTCTGGAAACCTTATGGAACAGAATACCATATAGTAGCAGAGTGTCATTGTAATAAACTAAATCAGAAGTGATTTATAACTTGGCAAGGTTATGTATGTTAAATGCTATTTGCCACAGATTAGGACTCTCCAGAGAGTGTGCACTGGTATTCCAGAACGCCTCTGTTGGTTTACTGGTCAGGTTACAGGAGCTGACTTGACCATGAGAGCTGGGAGGTTGTATATGCTGCTGTCTTGTTTGTTGCTGATTTGATAACCAGAGCTGATTGACTATCACCAAACTCAACTTGTAAGCCTCAGATAAAGTTTGGGTAAATCTTAAACTTCCTAACTCTTAGTTTTCAGGGTGTTTTAAATGCTTATGTTGGTGGCTCTCTCTAGAGATTGCTTTGTGTTCAGAGTACATACCTTTTTGAAAAATGTATTCCAGAAACCAGGAAATCTGGATAGTATCATATTCACAGATGATGAAGTATCAGGTTTCATCTCCCCTGCCACAAACCAGCAGGCTTCCCTGCATCCTTAGAGGAGAGAGAATGGCTGGATGAATGGTAGATATGCAAACGCAAATTTTCACATCTTTTCATGGAGGTGATAGCATGCATTCACTTCCATTTCTTTCTTTCCTTACTTTTGGGCTACTGTAAGTCTGATTTGTAGACTCTGCTATGTATTTTGATTTCTTATTCTTCTGTTTTCTGAATCTTAATTTTGTTTTACTTCAGCCTCCCATGTTACCAAGCTAGAGCTGGTGGTGTCCATAATGTGTGTTTTACATAATTGCTAGGCAGGGCCTAAACCAGCAGTCTATGGATAATTTTCATCTGTGACCAGCTGCTTTAGTGACTGTTGTAAAGGGGAGATAAAACTGAGGAGTACTAAAAATGCCAGAGGTGAGGTCACTTAACCTGTTTTAGGTAATGTGACTGTGTAGAAGGTAAATAGAAACATGCAGCCCCATGCATTTTCTTTCCTGTGCTCTGTGGCGATCTCTTTTTATTGTCTCTGTGTCATTAACAAACATTATCTTAGCTCTTCATGAATGACTACTATATGCTGTTATTTTTCACAGTGGAGGGGCTTTAGCTTATAGACTGGCATGATGTGGCAGTATTTTAGAATGTATAGAAATTGAGGTGCAAGAGTAGGAAGGTGGATTAAGTGAAATCTTCTCAACAAAAGCTTTATTGATAAAAAAGCAGAAAAATGTCTGTTTGGAAAAGAGAATCACTGCAAAACATGTTGTGAATAATTTGGTGTGTGTATATTTGTTACTTGGTGGTTCTTTTTCCTGCTTGTGCAAGGTGTGTGGTGCGTTTGACTAAAGAATTCAGTTCTCAGCTGAATTTAATTCAATGTTAAACAAAACAAATGTTCTAAGAGCATCAGAAATGATAATGATTGTCATATTTTGGATATTCTGTAAGATGTTTCACAATACGAGAATTCTCTTCAGAAATGTGCGTAGCAGTTTAATACTGATTTTTATATAAAGCATACTCAAAAGTTGTGAGTGAAGGTTCAGCATTTGAAGTTGATGCTGCTGACCCCCGTTCAGGAGTAGCGTTTTCTTAAACCACGTTAGAAGATACTGATGTTTGATATTGGGTTTGCATAAATACATGCTTTGAGTTTCTGAGGAAAATGTGATGTGAAGTGGACACGTTGGCCTGGCCTGCGCTCCACGGGGAGCAGTGTGTGAAATTGCTGTTGGAGCTTTGGTGGTTCCTTGCATGCCAGCTGGCCGAGCAGCGCTAGGAAATGGTTCAGCTGGAGCACTGTTTAACAACAGGAATTGGCTTTGTGGCTTTCTACATGTTTGCATGTGATCTTACACTGCCTGTTTCTAGACAAATGCCAGTATCCTGCTAGTTACTGTCTTCAGTTTGTTGCTGCCAGTCATAGGTCTTTCCTTACTGTTAAACAACTTTTGAATTGTTAATTACTTCTGACATTATATCAGGCTGTTTGAAGTAACTTGAAACATGGAAACAGAAGAGCTTAAGTCCTGGTTGCCTAATACAAAAATCACTGAGTGCTGCTCACTTCCTCCAACTTAAGGTTCCCCAGTTTCAGGTTCAGCCGTTAAATTTTTGGCACTGATGACCACAACCTGTGACTGATTGCTATTCCTGGCTACCTAGTATTTGAACACAATTTTAAGCACTGGTGCATAAAACATAATGTTGGAAATTAGCTGTTTGAGCTCAATCCTGGTTTCATTATTAGTGTTTCATCATGGCTTGCGAAACACTTGGGGTGAGGTTCCCGAAATAACACGCTGCTTTGTGGAAACATTACTTTTGGCTGAGGCACTATGGTATGGACCAGATGAGCCTGACAGGAGCAGTGCTAGAGAACATGCCAGCCTCCAGTTCCTGCCTGTATGACTAACCCTGCAAATATAATCCCTAGGGCGTCCTAGCTTCAGTGACACCACAGAATGTGTCCTCGGCCTTGGTGAAATTGCCTTGTTCCAGAAAGGACAAGGAACAACATGAAAAAGGAAAACTCATTTCCCTTTGCCAGCAGCTGCTACTGAAGATCTCTGCTTGGGAAATCATGTGTTCATCTTCCTTGGAGAAATCCCTGACTGGCTTCCAGTAGTAACTCTCCTTTCCCTTTCCTCCCTCCAAAGCAAACAAGGAAGCTCCCAAATGCTGGCGGTGTTGGTAGGTCAGGCTGTTTACCTGGGCTCTGTCCTGGTCCTGCAGCTGCTGTCATGGCACTTCTATGGGGGTCATTCACTAACTAAAGTGGCCAGAAGAAGGAGCAGGTCAGGCTAATTAAGATGTAAAATGAAACATGCATTTGCTATCCTTATTTGTATGGTGTGTTTTTTTCTTTTAATAACTTCTAGTCTGTCCCTAAGCTGGAAGCTGACTTTCAGTAGGTGTGAAATTTTATGGAAGCATTCTACCCCCTTCCATAACATACTGGAGTTATTTTTATACAGTGGACAACACAATGTCTGGCTTGGGCATCACAGTTCATAAAATGTGGAAATACTAGGCTGGGGAAGATTTAAATTGCAGGAAGCTCACTGAAAGTAATTTTTAAAAAGTTGTTGGTTGGGTTTCTGTGAAGAAGTTTTCTTCTTTCCTGCCCCTCAAATTCTACTATAATAGCATTTAAAAGTTCACCCATTTTTGCAAGAAGCAAAAATAGAGGGCTGTGCCTGGGTGTATGCTGAAGCACTTCTCTGAATGACTGAGAAGGTGACTAGCATTTATCGGCAGCCCTGGTGTCCGCCTAGATTAGTTCATCCTTTGTGTGCTTGGATACTCGTCTCCTGCCTCTTCCTCACTGTGTGTTTTACAGATGGGGAAAAAAACCACCAAAATCTTCCTCTACTAGTTCAGGCTCTTCTTTGTTGTTCCTTTTGTCTTCATGGTATCCTTAGTAAATCTTAAATATATGTTTCTGTTTTGATTCAGGATCTGGAAATGCACTTTTTAAAAACTGTAGTTTTTCTTCCATAATCCACAGTCGTAACTGGCAATTAGAAAGATTCCTTTTTCCAAGGTAGTCCAGGCTGTCTTGATATTTTTAAACAGTTATAGGAGAGGCGTAGTTTCTTGCCTAAGTATGAAGTGCATGGTCTGGAGTTTGTGAGGATTTAAGGAACTGCCTATGTTTTGAGGAAGCATAGAAAAACCCATTTAAACAGCCTGTTCAAAGCTGGAAATGGAAGTTGTCCCCAAAGTTGAACTTGCCAGAGTATAAGATGCAAGTATTTTTGAGGTGGAAAAGGAAATAAGGAATGGATAGTGTGTACTGTTATGTCTGTGGGGAGAAGTATGGGACTAGAGAGCAGAAGCAACCCAAAGACTGGAGAGTTGTATGTATTGCAAGAAGGTGGCCTGCCTTAGAGCATCTGAAAGTACCTCATCTGCAAAAGGTTCTCTGTGAACACTGAAGCGACCATATGTACTTAAGCATGTTCAGTCTTAAAAATGCTTAGTTTTCTTTGAGTTCCTGCCTTCAGTCACTGCTAATCTGGGTGAAGACTCACAGCACCTTGCAATTTTTGAGGTCACATTTCTTTTATAGTTACATCTGGAGATGATAGGTGTAAGAAAGTTCCCTGTTTGTGAGGTAATAGGATTACTTGTCTGTTCCAAACAGAAGGGGAAGGACAACAGTTGTGGAGATTAAAATCAGATTATCAGACTTGTTTTGGGAATGCCTCTTTCGAGAAGTGATAGCAGGCCCTTGGAATGCTCTTCTGTAGACAATATGAAGTACTGAGTTTAGCAGAATTTTAGATTTTACTAAGGGAATCTGTATTTACAACCGATAAAGAAATAAGTATAGACTTCTTAATTGACCAGATTAAGATCTTAGAACAGGAAATTGAATCTTTGATATTTTACAAGTAGCTTATAAAACCAATTTAATGTAAATATTCTATTCCAAGCAATGTAATTTGTTGATCTTCCCTGTCAAAGGGAAGACATGCTTCCTCTTCTGTTTAGTCTCTTGTGCTCCCAACTATCCTATATACAGAATGTTTTGTATTTAATAATAAACCAAATTTTCATTTTAATTTTATGAATGTCTTTATTTTACTTTTTTATAGCTGGGAGAGGGGTCACTGTGCAGGTTTGAATTGGAATACAGTATGGAGTGTGGGTGCTGTTGTATAAGCCTGTGCTGTTTAAGTGGTCGACATCTCCTTGATACTGACTGGGGCTCCAAGTGATTTTTGGAATGCAAATTGCAATTGCATTCAATGAGGTGATCTTTTTATGGAAACTGTAATAAGGTAAATATCAGCCAAGAAAAGGCTACAGGAGTGGGGAAGGGTGTGGTTTATTTAATGTCCTCCCTTTCTTAGTGGATTCCTCAAATTACAGTTACTGTCTTAATATTCAGATGAGATGACAGATAGCTATGAAGAAAACTATCTAGTTTTCTAGATGACTGGAAAAAGTAGTCACGTGATCTGGCTGCAGCGTGTGGTTAGAGCTACTCTATGAACCTGTAAACTGCAACATTGAATCACTGGAAAGATGACATTAGTATTAATGGATTTCATGCATTGTTAATTTAGGACTCTGCATAGCTGTTTCCTGTAAAATGTACTGAGAATAGAGTTTAACACAGAGGGCTCTAAGTCTTCCCAAGAGATTTATCAATCTGGTAATGATGATTGCTGAACCGCTGAGGTAATTCATTGATACAAACAGCCCATATTATATTCTCTGAAGATTCATTTTGATACTGCATACTCAAATGTTGCTTTAAAGCCATATTTATTTTTCTATACCAAACCTGTCATCTTTTCTGAGATTATCATCTTTAGTGGAGAAAGCCATCTATTTACTGTAAATTTTCAATAGCTTCTTGGAAATCAAGAAATCAGCTTTGCAATTTCTGTAAAGAATCAGTATTATAAAAGAAAACAGCACTCCTGAATTTTATAGAAGTCAAATATGCCTTAAATTTCTTGTCTTCAGGCAAACTGAAGTCACTTACCCTTTTCTGAACTTGAAAGCAGTAGGCATGTCATAACATGGAAATTTAAATGTGCCCTTGTGTTTATGCAGGTTTCCCCTGCCTCAGTACTTTTCTGAAAGAACACTGAGATCTGGTATCCTCCTTTGCTTTGTGCGTCTGTAACTAGTGAAGTTGGACTTTCTGGTGCCCAAAAGATATGTTAAAATGTACTGTTATGTTAAGAAGTGTACCTGCACTGCACTTCAGACCTGTGGAACAGAACCACTTCAGCATATCTGTGGTTTTGTTTAATAGTTGCCTGTAGAAAATAGCTCCTGAGATCGAGCTGTAGACTTGAAATTTTGTGCTATGCCACTCCTCCTGTGAGTGGCATAAGCCGAGCAGAGGACTTCTGTAATGTAGAGGTACTTTAGATGATGTGCAGAGCACTTCCATATCAATTATGCACAAGCTGGAGACCTCGTTAAATACATGTCAACATTAGGAGTAGTTTAAGCAAGTATGTGGAAGTTGTTCAACGTAAAACCATCTGATTTGTGAAGGCGTAATTTGAAAGCTATACATAATGTTAAGAAAATGAATCTACAGTCAACAATGAGCATATTTCATATATAATGGTCTACTAATACCTTGCTGCAATGTTCACCCAGCTAGCTTTAACTCCTTTTTCCAAATCCGTTATCTGCGTTAGCATTTAACAGAGCTGGAAGTACTGTGAAACTTTCCGTTTCAAGGGCAGCATGGAAAAAGAAAATATTATTAAGACCATAATTACTTTTGTGAATAACTGAACAAGTTATGCAGTGACCTTTAAGAAACAGAATGCTTTTGTTAGTTTCCTAAATTTGAGCCTATGAAGCATTTGTTTTATTAAGTATCTGAAAACTGGGCTTTATTTGCTATATCCATTTAGCAGATGTCCAGAAGCCTTTAAATGCGACAGCTGAAAACTAGACAAGCATTCACAAACGTGATGCATACAAATCAGCTATGTGTGAATGGCATTTTCACAAAGAAATTAAATAAAATTCATTAATGCAACAGCTTTACATACACTGTACATTTGTCTTGCTTTCAGTAGCAATCTAGTGTATACTTGAGATACTGCTGGTTCTCTAGGTTAACCACAGATTCCTACAGAATATTCGTTTTGATAGTGTTAGATCCCCTTCTAAATAGAGTTACTGAATCTTCATTGATATGTAGTTTATGGTATAATGATGTTGATTATAATACTAATTAATGTGTGCAATTTTTTTGTTTTAAAATTAACTTTTCCCATTTCTGCTTCTCTTTAACTGTCATGATCCTAATCTTTTGTCACCCTGCTTCTGAGCAGCTAGTGTAGTAATCTCCTTCCTTAACTGTAGAACAGTTTTGCCCAGGAGTCCCCAGTCTTCAGTGTGTGTAGGTAGATCACTGTCTTGGTTGGCATTTGTGTTGTACCTAAAACGCATCTTGCCCCAAAGACTGCTTGCTGGCTTAGCATCCTAATTTTCTTCTAAGGCTAACTGCTTGTATGCTTGCTCTTAGGGAAGGATTACTTTAGAAACCATGAACATGAAAACCAAGTCTGATTCCACGCAAAGCGTGTAACTAATGATGGTTGTTCCCTCCTATGATTTTTCTTATTTCTTATACTTTATTATATGACAAGGTGTTTGGGTATGAAAATATCTTCTCTGTGCTCCTTCACTGCAGTAGGAAAAAACTGAATACATATAATTTCTTACATTAAAGGATACTTAGTGTAAGGTATTGTGCACAGTAGCATGGGATGAAACCTGGATTTTCATTTTATATTGTCTAGTAAAGGTATAAAACAGCAATTAATGAGCAGTCTTGGAGACTTAGCTCTACGGAGCATATGTTTCTCTACCTTTTAAGTTGTCAGTGTTCTAGCTAATTCTCTTTCTATGTCCAGCGTGGGAGAACTATCTCTTGGGTTCCGTTTCTTTGTCTGAAAAGAAGAAACATCTCTCAAATGTATGTGTTTTGTCAGTTTGCAATGCAACCTTTGAAGCTCTCCTGTTAATTGTCACTATCTAGTGAAGGAAAGGTGCAGAAGAGGTCATAAAATACTTTGTGTTCTTGCGTAAACTGAGAGATCCTTTCTTCCACAAAACCTTTTCCATTTCCCTTCCTCTGTATGCCTGCATTCAGGTCACTGCGCAAGAGAAGTAACATCATGCATAATTATGTGTTGGTTTTAAAGTGATCCTTGCTGTAAAAAGCACGGACTTGGTATCTGATTCATAGGAGGGCTAGCAGAGGTGTGATAGCTAAGAAAATATTACTTGATGGTAGTTCTGCACTGAAGGTAAATACTGAGATGTCTAGTTGAAAGCACACACTTCTCCAATTAAATTCTGACTGTGGATACACATAAACTTGCTGTGGTTAACTCGGACATACGACACTTAGGGCCTGGGTGAGCTGGGCAAGTTCTTGTAATTGCCTGCTGCTTCAGCTAAATGTCTTGGAGTCCTGGTGCAGATGAGCCTGGATTGATCTTAAACAGCAAAATGTGAGATTGCTCACATCCAGCTGTAATGATGTAGTGTACACAGGTCTGGTAACCGTGTCTGTACCAAAAGCTCCACAGAGCCATAAATATCAACTGAGCTGCACCGGTGCCAGCTCTGGTTTGAATACATTAGGTTCATTTACAGTTCAGGAGTGTGCTGGTTAGAGTTGAAGCTCTGTTACTTTGGGAGGCCTCTTTATAGCTCTGTCCAGTGGTATAGATCATAGGTGTAAAAAGCATTAAATAAAATGGGGTCTGCAATGAGCATCAAGTCATCTCTCTCTGACTTCTAAAGAAAACAGTTACTCAGCAAAGGCATGTTTACCAAATGTATTGAGTTTTTTGTTTTATCTACATCTGAGTCCATCTGGCTATTTCTAACGTTTTTAATGCACCTGCAGTAGGACTTTAAGTGAAAGCTGTGTAAGCAAAGGATTAACTAGTCTCTTTCCCACTATACCTTTCTATCCTCTTTTTCACCAATGTATTTAGACTGCACTGGAAAAACATTTTAACTTCTACTATCCGTGCATTATGCTGTATCTTGATTAATAAATCAAATGCTTTCTGTATTAGAAACAAAGTTTGATATTAGCATTAAAATACAGCATTATCTTCCAGATACCTTGAAGTCAGCAAGTCTATATGGAACAGTCCTGTTGAGAAACGCTAAGATACATGCCTTTCTTTAAACAGAAGTAAATGGCAGATGTTTGCATATTTGTATACAAAAATCGGTATGCACAGTTTCTTTTACTTTAAAATGTCCTGTTGTTTTAAATATGTTTATTTTAAAGCAGGGTGAAGAAATGTGGTCAGCCTTCATTGTCAGTATTACTCACTTGTGGATGATGAGGAGAACGGGGTGTCAATGAAACGTGTTTATAAATGTCCATACTTCTTAAGGTTAGCCATAGTATGTACTTTCATAGATAGATGCTACTTGTCTTTTCAAGGGGCTGCAAGTTCAGTGTATATGTCTTCACGCTTTTAGAGCTTAAACTTTATCAGGCTTTATAAAAGAAGTGATGGGTGGAAACTGACCATCTTAAGTCTCCTATTGACATCTAGTTGCTTTTAGTGCAGTTGGACTAATGTGCAGTGTTGTGGGTGCCCTAGGGCACTTCCACTGTATGGATATAGCGTTACTTCCATTTCTAACATTTTTATTGTCCTTCCTCTGGTAATTACTACTTAGAGCACTCTAAAGAATTAGTAAGTTAATATTCCAAACCACACTACTATCTTAGGGTTCAGTTTTGGGGTATCCTTATCTTAGGTAATTGCGAACTGCCACTGAAAGGTTGCCATGTCTTGAGATTTTCTCAGGCAAGATATTTTCAAGCAAAAGCCCAATAGCCGATGTGTGAGAGGAGATTGAAGTGTTGAGAGTTGACAGTATTCTGGCAAGCTGATGGTTAATGGGACAAGTATATTATCAGTTTCCTCATTAATAATAAAAATCTGGAATCTGTATCCTGCCTTTCTTTCTATATATGCTTCTGCAAAATTGCTAGAAAATGGAACAAAATGTCAAATTTTAGGCAGGCAAGTTTATCTGATATAGCTTAATCATGTTTTAATGAAAGATGTTGCAGGCATATATTGTGTAAGAATCTTGAAAGTCTGACAGTTTCTAAATTTAGAGTTAGTTTAGTATTTAAAGAATAAGTCTTTTGGTGTTGTGCATCTTTGAAGCTAGACTTCATAAGACTAATAACCAGTAAATCAGCAGATTGGAAAAAATGAAGTCTGACTTCCTTCTGGGAGCTGTGTTTACAGAGCTGGGCAATAGCAGGCACTTCTGAAGATGCTTTCATGGGAGATGAAGAGACAGGGAGACAATGGGTGCAGAGCTGAGTGGGAGCAAAGCACTGAGTGGAAGTAAACTTCTTTATAAAGTTAGAGGCTTACACTGTCCATGGTTGATGGACAAAACTGTAGAAGTTGTAAGAGACTGAGACAAGGGATGCAGAAGTGATGAATGTCAGGGCTGGTTCAGGCTGAGGAAGCTGTAATGGCCAGATGAAATGCTGGAGGGTTGGAGGGTAGGTGAAGGCATATATATGTTCTCAGACCTCTGTCGTCTGTGCTGATCTGAGCCCATTATATCCAGTTGATTGATTTACCTCCCACAATAGTTGACCATACAAAACGTGCAAGAAATGGCTTTTCTGAAAATTTGATTCCATTTCTTCTGAAGCTTAGTCAGTTTTATGCTAGAAGAGCATGCATTTAAAATTGAGAAGTAGACTATGCCTCTTGCTAACACAGTAGAGGCTGATAATTTTTGATGAACAGCACATGGGGCTGTAGAAAAAAAGAATAATTTAGATATAAGTGGAGATACTACTCCTTCCTCACTCCAGGATAGCGCTTTCTCTCCATCCTCTTTTTTTCATTCTTCTCTCTGCTATCACTGTTTAATTGATAGCATTTTTTTCTATCCTATCTGTTGGTCTAGGGTGCTTTGAATTCTTTCTCTGCTATAGCCATTATTATAAGCCTGCACTTCAGTCTCATATGAAGCTTAACAGATAATGGGAAAGGAAGCAACTACCATGATTCTGGTTGCGTGTGCTCTGGCATGTGTTTAGCTACATGGGGATTTTTCAGGCTTGTATCTAAGTCGGTTGGGCAACAGACTAATGTATGTGTTCAACTAGACTGTTTGGTACATTCATCCATCGCATGGTTTGAACTGTGCTGACTGTCAGTACTCTGAGTAATGCTGGGGTGGTTTCTGTAGCTGGATGCCAGGTGCCCACCAAGCTGCTCTATCACTTCCCTCCTCAGCAGGACAGAGAGGTGAGAAAATAAGGTGAAAAAAACTCTCATGGGTCAAGATCAAGGCAGTTTAATAAAGCAAAAGCAAAGATCGCGCACCAAAGGAAAACAAAAGATGTCATTCTCTACTTCCCATCAGCAGGCAATGTCCGGCCACTTCCTGGGAAGCAGGGCTCAGTATGCGTAGTGGTTGCTCCGGAAGACAAACAGCTTAATGAACGTCCCCCCTTTCTCCTCCTTTCTCTTAGCATTTGTAGCTGAGCAGATGTCACATGGTACGCAGTTTGGGTCAGCTGTCCTGGCTATGTCACATCCCAAGGTCTCGCCCACCCCGAGCCAGCCGGTGAGGGGGGAATGTTGGAGCTGTGCAAGCGCTGCTCAGCAGGGGCCAGGACACTGGGGTGTTACCAACACCTTTGTAGCTACCAGTACAGAGCACAGCGCTACGAGGGCTGCTCTGGGGAAAATTAACTTGATTTCAGCAGACCACATACAAATGATAAACAAAAATGTACAATTGAAAGTAGACTTTTTAGGGGGAGGATCTCATTGGGATACAAGACTCTGCATATGCTAGTCTTTAAAAGTTGCAACATTAAATTTTGAGTGGTGGCCCAGAGATGCTGTGTTGAAATGTATACTGAAGTACAGAAGCTTTCCAGGTGTATATGAGTGTTTGGGTTTTTTCTGTGTTTTGACTGCTGTTACTTGTGCATAACAGTGACTTGAAGTTTCTCTGGAGTTCTTGAAACTTTTTTTTTGTTTCTTTTTTTTTTCAGAAAGCAATCTCTTCCCTGAAATGGTGCCTTACTGACAGTGCAGAAGTTTGGGTTTGCTGTATGTGAGAGCAGGGCTGGTTTTACTCACTTCCTCTTGTAAATAGTTCTTGCAAAAGTAGTCTTTGCCCTGCAAAACCCATCTCCCCAGTCTGGCTCTTTACTCATTTCCTAGAACTTGGAAAAATTGCCAAATAGTGATCTGAGAAACAGACCACACAGTCTTGCAAGGCTAGTGATGTATGGGTCCAGGTAGCAGTGGGGTGTTTGAGGCATGGTCCAGGTAGATCAGGTTGCTTACAGAATACCTACCCACAGCTATGGTACAAACACCTGTTAGAAGGAAGAGGTACTTAACAAGTTTCATGACCAACAGGGAAGCATTCACTGAAACATTCTTGTAATGTATTTTGTAAAGAGTTAAATAGATACGCCAGCAACTAGAAGACTGAGGGGTTTTGACTCTCAGTAGAAAGATAGCGTGTTTTAAGTTGTTCAGTATTACTCAAATGAAATGTGTGACGTGTTTTTTAACATGTTAAGGAGTCCAGTAGCAGGGAAAGCCTTTTAAACCACAATATGATATTGCCTTTATAGATGGTTATGGTGGTTTGGTTTTTTTTCCCCATTGCATTTCTTTATTCTTTACTAAGTGGGGTTTTGTTTGTTGGGTTTTTTTTTGTGTTTTTTTTTTCTTTCTTTTTTTATTTTTAAGTTCTAAGTGTCCTGACTGACATCAGTTGGTGAATTTTTCAACAGGGTAGAGGCACATTTAATTATATCTTTCACTGAGTCATGTCCCTCAAACACTTAGCTCGTTCTTTTTTAAGTAACCAATTATAATTAAACCATTGACAGCAGGAGTTTGTATTTTCTGTGGAATTTAGATAGGAGTGTAATAATACTTGGGATTGGAAAGTGTAATAGATTTATGCATTTTTTACAATTTTATAACTAATTCTTAAAATGCCCTAAATTTTGATAGTGTATCTGCACTATTTTGCTTTAGGACTCTATAATGGAATAGTTTATCTTTTAATATTTTTAATAGCTACTTAAATAAATGTGAAATACTTGATTTTTTAAATATTTCTTACTTGTTGAAGTAGATATTATAGATGGTTTCTTCTCTGTTTAGACAGTCCAATGAAAAGAAACTTTAGCTCTAACTGATTTCAAGCTTGGGGAGCAAAATCATCTTGTACTTATATTGAGGCTTGAAAAAGCCTGGTTAGACATGTCTTCTTTAGATAAGCCTCGTTTTCTCCATGGGTATGGAAAGGCAGGTGAGGACACAGCTCTATGAGAGAGATGAGCTTTCTGTTCCTCATGCATGGCAGAGAATGGAAATGGCAAAACCGGATTGTTGAAGAAGGTTAGACTCAGCCTAGAATGAGTGAGATGCTGGGCTGGTGCCAGGCTGGCCTCCTGCATGTTGTACTCCTAACTGAAGCTGTCTATCAGCCAAATACTTTGGGACCAATGCTCATGTATTGGCAAAACTATTCTTTGTGCCTTCTTTCTCTGGCCGGTGAGCAGATTCCCCTTCTTCCCTGGCAGCTTTCCTTTGGGAGACACCTGCGGCATGCAGGGGGATGGACCACGAGAGCGTAAGGCTTCCTGGTGATCTCCTCTATCCGTGATACAGTCACTGGCTAAAGTGAAAGAGAATTTACATACCAAACCTTGTTACAAACTTGATTTTTTAAGGACCAGCATAGCTACTGTAATAGTCCGGAGTGCAAGCTTTTCAATTATGAAGCTTAGACTTAGTGTACAAGTGTTTTTTTAGTTTGGGGTTATTTTTTGGTTTTGTTTTCATTTATCTTTGGAGCAGAGAGTGGTAGACTGATTGGTTATAGGCAGTACCTAGGTCTCTGCAAAGCTGATATATTCAGAAGGGAGTGAAAGCTTTATTATAGAAAGATTACGCACTGAATTTTTTTATCTTAGTAAAAATAAGCAAGGATTTCTTTTATGTGCTGCTATGTGCTAAAATACTATTATGAATTAAAGAATGGTTAGTAAATACAAGTTAGCCAGTACCTATAAAATTTTTGTTTGGCTGATTTCGTACCTTCCACAATAATTTTTTTCTTTCTTAATTCAAGGTTGTTTCTGTCACTATGTATTTTTTGGGCATATTTATTCCAAAACTTTGTGTGAGTGCATCTGTGAAAAAAGTTGAGAAAGAGGCAGAGTAGTGATAAAAGGAATAGGGAAGAAAGAGCTGGGGATAGTGTCATGTATTGCTAAGAAATTAGGCTTTTTGGCTCCCTCCTCCACCCCATAGAGCTACTGTTTACAGTCTCAATCCCCAGCTTCTATACAGTTTTTCTTGTGCTAGGCCACAATTCTTGTCTAATTATGCCTCCTTTATCAACTGGAGAAGGAAGAGTTTAACTGTACTGCTAATACACTGTTACAAGCTCCTTTGGTATTTAGTTAAGTCTTTGTGACAGAGGCTCGGGTTTTTGACAGTATTTTGGAAAAGGGGCTTATTTAATAGATGTTTCTGTTGAGATAAATACTAGTTGAGGTAGTGCATTTTTAATTTATACTATACCAAATAGTTAAAAATGTGTCCTGTTTAGAACTTTAGTGCTTTTTATTGTACCTGAAATTAATGCAGGTTAGCTAGTTGAAAGTGGAATTTGGTAAGTTTACAGATTCTTAGAAGAATTCTACTTGTACAACATCTGTGACTAATTGTGGAGGCCACATTTGCACTGTATGTGTTTTCAAAGCTTGTTTAAAATGTAACGAATATATAGTGTCATGGCGTACAGAAGCTAAGAATCTGCTTGGTGCTTTTGGATAACAATGTGGGAAAATGTTCCTTAAGTTAGTAACAAAGGAAGACAGCATCCTATTGCTCTTGAAGAAATGAGGAAATTTTTTCTAGTCAAACAGGAATTTGCACTACTGGGCATCTGTTACAGCTACACCCAAAACCCATGTAAAGAGAAAATTAAAAGTGCACAGTTAAAAAGTTAACATCAAAGAAACAGGAAATGATAAATGGTAAAAGCCGCTGTGCAGTTTTATTTTTTTTCTCCCATCAACATGTACATTGAGATGTTGCCTTTCTTTTTTTAATATGAGGGAATTTTGATGCAATATACATCCTTTTTTCTTACTCCTGTTCCCTCCTTCCTTGATTATTACTTTTATTCTTAGGACCTAGTATGTGAGATCTCTGACAAAGTCAGTTTTCCTTTTCTGTTTGTGTTTCCACATCAGTGACAGGTATTTCTGGCAGTTGTGACCAAGAGTTTTTTGATTGCAGTGTCTAGGGGAATTGTTGATATTTTGTCACTCTTGTGTTTACAGTCATGCAACAATTCAGATGGGAAGGGACCTCTTGAGTGTGTCTGGTCCAAACCCTGCTCCCTTGCTGCGTGTGTGTGTGTGTGTGTGTGAAGGGATGGCAGCGCTCTTGGAGCTCTCTGGGCGATACATAGCTTCCTGCCTTTTGACCTTCTGTTGTTGCTGTCTAAGACTGGCTACCATCCGTTCACCTTTGTTTTTCTATCATTTTTGCTCTTCTAGAATCTTACCTTAGGATTCTTCCTAAAAATAAAACGTTTCAGACACATGCCATCTCATTCCTGCAGACATTAAAAAAAAACGTACATTTGCATATGGGACTTATGCAGTATTGGGAAGTGTCTTCTGCATATTAAAAATGATATTGCCTTTTGTCAGAATACAAACAGCTGTAAAATCTTAGTTTTTCAAATTCTATTTCTTTGCAGGCCAGAAGCAGAATTTGGATGAAGTGATCTAACTAAGTTGCCGTCATGAGCAGAAGCAAGCGTGACAACAATTTCTACAGTGTTGAAATTGGGGACTCTACTTTCACTGTATTGAAACGGTATCAAAACTTAAAACCAATAGGATCAGGAGCACAAGGGATAGTATGGTAAGGTTTCTTTAAAATTTAAATGTACTTTTAGGTTCCCTTAATAGCATTTCTGAGTACTTTAGCTGTGGTAAGTTACTGACTAGGACTGTGGAGAACTACCTTTTATGTGCAAAACAGGATAGTAATTGTTGGCTGGTTTTCCTCAGCAAGGGCTGTTGCTGTTGATTTTTGACCGGTGTCCTTTCTTCCTTCTGAACTGATGCCTTTCTGTGCAAATTCAGCCAGCTGTGCTGCATCCCATAAAATGGTGGCGGGGGGTAGGGCGGGACCCTGGACAAGGAAACTAATCCTAAGCTACGCTGCTTACAGGGAAACAAAAGCCAGAAATATTCTGTATAATATTTGCTGCTTGTAAATGCTTTTAATCCTTGAAATGGTTTGTTAGGGGCCTGATTCACATAGTTTCGTGTTATAAGTAGTCCCTGATACTGGTAAGTGAGCATTTGTGATGCTGACTGTCAGGGTAATATGTAAATACCTGGTGCAGTTTAAAAAAATGAGACTTGACAATATAGTTCTTTGACTAGGAGCTCGGCTGTGTGGATTGAAGAGTGTCTAATTGGTTTAAGGTTGGTGACAACTAGCTGCCTGTAGGCACTGTTTCCTGTGCGGTTGCCCCAAATATAAATATTGGTCTAAGCTTCTTGTGAGTTTTTTGAATGTTCAAGAGAAGGATGTAGATAGAACAGGAACTTGCAGATTTTCCAATTAATTGTAACTCTTAAGATGCTAAACAGGGACATAAAAATACAAAAGAACATCAAGGAAGAGAAAGGTAGGGAAAAGCATAATCTTCTTAAACACTTCCCTGCAACCTCTTTACTGCCTTCATCTTGTCTAGATCAGTGTTTCGAGAATGTGTGGTATGGATAGGTTTTAAATTTGTATTTGTGATTTAGTAGATGTTTTTTGTTAGATTTGAGTACCGTTGTTGATAAGAGACAAACCACAGTATTTTCCCTGCTGAGGCATTTTTAGTAACTGATAAATATTTCCTGAGACTGCATGGTAGTCAGCTGTTGCATTATCTTTTACAGGAAACAAAATCCGTTCCTTCCTGTCATGGAAATGTGATATGTATGGGAGTTGTCCCCAGTAACAGTCTTGATCAGTTAAACAGCCTGTGTTACTGAATCTTGGCATTAGTCTGCAGACAAAATGTTATTCTTTCTTTTTACCAAGTAAAAGCCAGTAACATCAAAATGTGAAAGCTTTCCTACCATTTTTTTTTTGTTTTATCTTGACATTGATGCTGCGTAAGTGAAAGCATGGGAACTTTATGTAACCTACTTTTCCTCTGTCCTCCCTTCCTTTCAGTGTGAAGATTTTATATAAAATTGATGTGGATTTTGTGTTTGAAGTGTTTTGGATCTTTTTTTGGCAGTCTGTTCTTGAGTGCCAATCAGTGGCAAGAGCTCAGTGTCTTCAGTAAGACATTTTAGGAAGCAGAGATCCTGCATTATTTTGTGGAGACCATCATGTGTTAATACTATGAAGCTGGGAAACGTTTCTGAATTTTGAATTGCTCAGCATACAAGTGTGCTTTGCTATTACACTCCCTAAAGCTGAATAATACTGGCAATGTGGTTTATCTGCAGACGTGATATGAGTAATCTGAAAAAGGTGGCAGCTGCCACAGCTTCAAGGACCTTGACACAGATGTAATAATGTTATTTTTAATTACAGTGCGGCTTATGATGCCATCCTTGAACGAAATGTCGCCATCAAGAAGTTAAGCCGACCATTTCAGAACCAAACCCATGCTAAAAGAGCCTACAGAGAGCTTGTTCTTATGAAGTGCGTTAATCACAAAAACGTGAGTGCAGTTTTATAGAATTAACGTAAGAATTTTTTCTTTGTAAAAGTCATATAAGTTACTTCAGAGGATGTCATCCTCTGTAGATTGTAGAGGTTTTTGTTACATGGTTGTTTCTCCCTGATAAGAATCTTTCAGAAGAGCTATTTATTGACTAGTTTTAATACCTGCCCAATCCTTAAATACCCCCTTCAGACTTGGGAAGGGAGTCAGTGTTATATTGCCACACTTTACAAGCAGCTGGCAAATAAGAATACCGTGAGTGGTAAGTGCATCATTGTTTCTGTTGCTGCTGCTAGACAGATAGGATTAAAAAGGCTGTAATAATTATTTTTTTTCCCCTGGTGTGTTAAGGAATTAGGAATCTTGTGTTGTGACAGCAGGAGCTGTCTGGTGCTCACAAAGTTGTGGAGTAGACCAGATCACAGAAATGGGGAGAGAAGTGGTGATAAATTTATCAGAGTTGAACTACAGAAGGCTGGTATGGGCCATCTTTTTCCTTCAGAGACAGCTGGGTGCAGTCTTCCTCACCTTCCCTCTTAATCGCCTTTCAGCTGCTAGGGAAGGAGAGAGTCATAGAAGACTTACCCTGTCTTCTAGCTACTTGGGAAATTTTGTATTTTTTTCTAAGGTAGAGGTGGTTTGTGTGTGGATCCTCTGAAGGAAATTTTACTGTCAGTTGTATGATGATAAACTATTGCAAACCTGCCTGACTCCTGATGAGTAGAAGCTTGACCTGTTTCTGCACATCCCATCCATTCTTAGCAACTGGAAACATCCTAAAGCAGGTCCAAGAATCTGTTTTTCTCTTTGGGTGGAGTTGCTGCTTCACCTCTGTCAATGACAAAGTGTTCTCTCTTAGGTGGTCTTTTGTCAGTTTTGTTATTTTTTCTCGTATACAATAAAAATCTACCAGCTCTCTTCGAACTGGAAGTAGGAGGCAGGGGAAGACTAACTTCCTGAGGTTTTAAGTTTTGAATATCATCTTGTTAATGCACACAGAGTATCTTTAGATTACATGATCCGTGGAGGAAAAATACTCCTAAAATAATTAGCATCTATTACAGCATGTTAGGCCTGGTTGAGCCACTGAGTATCTTGAGCTTCCATGTGTACCAGGAGGTTTTTATCAGAATACTTGGTATCAGTTTTGAAATGTTGACTTTGCAACTTTACTATGGAACAATTATATTTCCTCTCCCCCTTCCTGCAGATAATTGGCCTACTGAATGTGTTCACACCACAAAAAACCCTGGAAGAATTTCAAGACGTGTAAGTCTGATTTGAACTAAAGCTGAGAATTCATTTAAAACTATTCATGAAGGAAGATGAACAAGGGAAAGAAGAAGATAAAACGGCAGTATTATCTGATTATTTTTCTTTTCTTTTTTTTTTTTCTTCATAAGCTACATAGTGATGGAGCTCATGGATGCAAATCTCTGCCAAGTGATTCAGATGGAACTAGACCATGAACGAATGTCCTATCTTCTTTATCAAATGCTGTGTGGCATCAAACATCTTCATTCAGCTGGAATTATACATAGGGTAAGTGAACTTAACTGTGTATATTTTGCATTGCACCTGGTTTTGCCCTGAGTATTTTAATGACAGAAAAAAATCAGAGATATGAGCAGAAAGGTTGGTCCATAGCCTGTCCATAGGCAGAGAGAGAAAGCCAGAATCATCACACTTAACTTTTTCCGGTATAATTCTGGAATGAACCTTTTGAATTGTTTGAATAATTTGATAATAATCTGCACAGAGCAAATGAAGTTTTTTGTAGTGAGTTACATTGCCTCCTCTAATTTTATATAATGTTCTATTTTAGTAGTCATGGCAGGAGAGAGCCTCTGAAAGTGTCTCTACCTTTATGGTTTTGGTAACCAAACCTGAAATCCCATCTTTTTAAAGAACTGCCCATTTTATTTCTGCTTTTTTACTAGCAGACTAATGAATAAATATCTGACGTTTCCAGATAAACAGATGGTGATTAAGACCTGTAAGTGGAACTTTCATACACCTGTGTGTCACAAAGCATTCACTCAGACTGCCCACAGGCAAAACTGACTACTGCTTTTTAAATGGCATGTGTGTGTTGCAATCCATTTGAGAAATTGCGTATTTAAGGTTGCCTGTTCAAGTTGAACATCTCCTATATATTTGTATGTAGTGTAAAGATTGCTTGAGATTGTCAAGTTGTAACTTTTCTCTGCTCTTTTGGGAAATTGTAAGCCTGTATTTCTGCAGTACTACATTTTTCGTTGTAATTTTTTTAGAGAGTTTTAAAAGTTTTTATTTCTGAAATGTTGCAAAAGATATAATTAAACTTATTCATGTGTGATACTTTTAGTTATTACTATGTAGTTGTCTTGATGGTTGATGTATACAGCAAAACAAATAATGAATGGCAATTCTGAGCACTACCACAAAAACTGCTATGTTAGGATGCTTGTCCAGTTCAGTAGTCACCTCATTGTGACCAAGGTGTTGGATGGCCTGCAAGATGGATCTGGCAGCGTGATGCTCTCCTGTTCAGTGTACTGTTTTTCCCTCAAGGGGGATGTAGTTTGAATGGCCAAACACTGTTTTCCTTTTGCTCAGCTAGCTCTAGTACTGCCTCATTCTAGTGAGGAGCTCATGGAGGAAAGGTGGAAGTCTTCCTTCTTGCGTGCAATTTGCCTTGAACTGCTTTGTTTTAAGAGATGGGCAGGGCAAGGCAGGCAGAAGCATCGCCTGCAACCAGGCATTGCACCCTATGCTTCCTGATCTGCGTGTGGGCATCGAGACAGGCTGGTGGGCTCTTTGCGTTATTCTGGGAATGCTAAGCTAAACCAGGTTACTTAGCACAGTTGTGGTGCTGTCTTGCGTATGGCTGAGATTATGTAGCTCTTTGTGTCCCAGTGCATGCGCCTGTGGGATTGAAATAACGATTTGTATGCAGCTTCACATTTTCTGGTCTCTTCATACTTAGGTATGCAAGTTTAATGCTGTGGGTTTTCCTAGGTCGTCTTTATTTTTGGAAAACTGCGTATTATATGGAGCTGCTAGAGTAGGTAATGTGAGAGAGTTTCTCTCCTTTGGATCCTTTGGCTCAGGGAGGAGGGAGCTTCTAAAACTTCATTTGCTTCAAGGGCGGCTTACACTCCTACAAAGCGGGCATCAAACCATTGAGCCTGTAGGGTACAGAAAAGAAATAACTACTGGGGTAGTAACTGGGCAGGAGTAAAGACAGCCTTGAGAATTCCTGCCTGAAATGCTTCATATTGTGCAGTAGTATGAATTACAGAGAGAACCTGTTTCAAAGAGACTGTAGATACAGTTGCTATGTAAAAGTAACATCTGTATGCACGGATGGTTTTGAAGGACATGGGCGGCAGATACCGTTGCCATTGCATGTCTTGGTGGTAGATTTTCATCTGACAAGCTTCTTCTCAGACATTGTTAGAAGGTTAAGTATGCTCAGGCAAAACGTTTGCATTACGTACCAGCTCTGTGCATTGTACCTGTATACTTCAAAGTGTAAAGTATCAAAATCCTGTTTCTCTGTGGAACTTAAACAAAACCTCAGAGGACAAGGAGGGTGTGCTTGGAAAGGGACTTTTCACACAAACCATGTGGCTGCAATAGTAACTCTTCATACCTTTCTTTTGGGCTTTCAGCACCACTGTCCTTAGTGTCTAAAGCTAATTACTATGCCAAAACTAGTTACTCCTTAAACGTAGCCTTCACTACTGTGGCTGCCTGTGGAGCATTCTGGCTATGAATCTAGTGTACTTCAGTGTCCAATAAAGCTTTAAGCTTTTTTTGGTGTTGGTAGTTTCACATGGTTTTTAACTGGGTTCTTCAGCTTCTAACATAGCTGCGATAATCTGAGCATTTCAGTAATGATTTCAAAGCTTGTTGAGTGACTGGAATTACAACAATCTATATATGTGCCTGTAGCACTGGATACTACTAGCCATAGAAGTATTTTTTATGTAGCAAATTAGAGGCACGGAACAACACAGAGATCAAACACAAAGTTTCAGACAATTTCACCTAGAAGTTGTAGGGGGCATACTTAGTTGCCACATCAGTGGATAAAGATTTGATCTTAGTAAAGATTTCACTGTAGCTTTACACTGTCTTTAACAGATACTGCCACTTGAGTGTTACTGTGTTCAAAACATTTTGCAGAGACAGTTTCCAGCAAGTGTAGAAGTGCGTGTTCAGATGTAATTTACAATCTGAGGATGAATGATCAGCGTTGCAGAGTTGTGCCTGGCTGACTTACTGAAGGACACAAAATGTCTCATTAGTCTTGCATGGAGGCTCTGAAACATTGTATTCTGCCTGATTGTGAGCTCTTAACAAAGGTGCCTAATTATGGAAGCCCTTCACACAAATCTTTCTTTATAAAGGGAAAAGCACATAGAAGCCATGAATTACCCATCAGAGATGCCTCTCTCTCCCTGTATGGTTAATGGGGAGACGGCCATGAATAATCTCTGATTTGCAGGCACTGACATTTTACATTTTTAAGGTTAGGTGAGATGCCTTTTGCTATAGGTTCTGTATCCAGAAATATATCTATTTATGTAGCCTAACTAACTTGATCACTCTCATAGGAGCTTTTGAGCCCGTGTTTATTTAAAACATAAGAGGCATTGGTTCTGCATGAATTTAAGTGCCGTGTAAGTCAACTCTTGCCTCCATCATTTGGAAGGACAGTTCTGTATTCCAAATTGCAACATGTTCCTAGGCTTCGTAACTACGTGAAAGCATAACTACATGCTTTTTGTCCTCATAGTGTTTTTTCTTTTGGAAAGACAAGATCTCTTAACACTTTCAGTGTTAATCCTGCAGCTTTGGGGAGGATGAATATAGTTAATACTATGAGCATGCACTTGGGATTCTGCAGTGAACACCTTTCAAATAATAGAAATGTGCAAAAATAAAGGTGATAATGAACAGGATTGTAGCAGAGTCTGAAACACGCATATTAAATAGCTGGAATGCTTTGTAATACTTGAACTCATTAATGGCATTTAAGAATTTTTTAAGCCAGAGTTGTCTGCGGAGTCTTTGTGTGTGTGCGCGTGTGATTTGCAAGTGCATGTGTGACTATGTAAGTATGCAAGACTATTAATTATCCACTAAAATTCTGTTGTTCTGGAACTCTTGTTTTGTGGCATCCTCTCTGTCTTTAATGCAGCTTTATTTGCTTCCGAGGAGTTTGCTGAAAGCCATACAAGTAAAAATGAAAACTACATATATCTTGCAGATAGTAACTTTTAAGTCTTTATGAAACAGTGAAGGATAGGGTTACTTATCAAATGCCTGCAGCTCAAATGCTGGAGTCCTGCCACGTCTCTGGTTTTTCTCTCATTAATCTTAGTAGAGTGTAGGCAGAAAGGATCCAAACCTTATCTACCTTGGCCTGTGTGCTATGAATGATTTTATGATGGCAAAGTTATTCTAAAGTTACTCTGTAATATTTAATCTGTGACATTCAGATGTGTGTAAGATCCTCCTGAGATAATGACCAAGTATGCCTACATAGTGTCTGTATAAATAGATGTTCTAAAGCCACTATTGTCAATGTGGTTTTAGGGTTCAAGCGAAGAGAATACAGTTACCAGGTTTCTGACCAAGATGGTCGGAAGCTGTATCAGGGCACTTTCCACTCCAGTTTAATGATTCTGTTAATTTCTGGTAGTTTTTCAATGGGGCCTTTTTGGGTTTGGTTGCCAAAATTAGCATAAAACTAAACTCTAAATGGGAAGGCAGATCTGTGTGAGCATAGGGATTTCCTTCCTGTTCAGAGAAACTTCTGCATTGGTTCAAAAGAGGTAATGCAGCCTCAACTAGCAAAGAAACCTTTTACTTTTTACATTCATATTATAATTTTAATAATGCTTGTGTCAAGATGATTATTTCATCAAGTGATTTCAGCAATTGTCATGTTACCTGTGTTCTGCATCACAGCAATAACCTTTGTTCCAGTGAGCAATTGCTAGATCTTTCCTCAGAGCTAACACTTCTTACTAACCTCAATTTATTTCAGACATTGCTAACATACCTTGTAACGCTGGTTGTATTTTCCTTTTATAGATATATAAATCTGCAAGCACAATAAGGGAATTAATTCTGTAGTCTGCTGAATGCATATGAATTAATGCAAGGGGAAAAGAAACAACAGTTATAGCAATAACAGAGTTGTGTATGTGGGGTTTAATGTTAGCAGTATTATCTTTTAAAAATGTGAACCACAGAGTACTTTGTACTTGTCTTAGCAGTCATATATGATGTTTCTTTTTAAAGGATTTAAAGCCCAGTAATATAGTAGTAAAGTCAGACTGCACTTTGAAGATTCTTGACTTTGGACTGGCCAGAACTGCAGGAACTAGTTTTATGATGACGCCTTATGTAGTGACTCGTTACTACAGAGCACCAGAGGTCATCCTAGGGATGGGATACAAAGAAAACGGTCAGCAAATATAGTCTTTCTTTGGCATAGCTTTATTTTTATTTTTTTGTTTGGCACACCACATTTTACATGTTAATGCTTTTTTCAAGCTGTAGAAATTTTATAAATTAGCTTTGTGACCAAAATGCAGATTCTGGATAGGCCAATTTGTTTATTCAATTCAACCCATCAGAAATGTTTGCATTTAATAGGAGAAGAAATTGAGGGCCTTGTTTGTTTAAAATTTTAAATGACTTGCTTGATAGATTTGGTTCCATCCAGGAAGAACTGGAAATACATTTTGTTAATGCGTGATATATACCTTCACCTGACTTTATTCCTGTTGAGGATGTAAATTGTAGTTCATCTGTAAATGTGTGTCCTAAATTTAATGTTTACATAACTATATTGAATATAGCTTTTCAGGATGTAGGAAATTTAAAGGCTACTTAGGAACAAGCAAGCTAAAGCTACTTACTTACTTCTTTACTTGTTAAAACCAGCCTATTTTAAACCTGTTGCACTAAGTTCTTAATGTTGTTGAAGAAATATTCAGTAATACACTGGAGACAAGAATGCAGAGAAGTGCTGTCCTGAAGCATCATAGATTCGAGGTCCATGATGACTTCCAAGGAAGTTTGTTTCCTTTGTCCCTCTGCTTGCATACATTTATTTCCCTTCTCTTTATACTTGCTCTGTGACCCTTCTTTCAATACCTTCTACAAGAAAATAAGGAAAGGATGTGGCATTTGAAGGAAGCACACAATCAAGTACATTGCATCTTCTGAATGAAACAGCTAGGACCCTTTAGGAAACCGAAGTTACATGTCATTCCTGAAATTCTGTTGTAGTGGCCCCAGTTATGCTGCCATTTCATTGATCCACCGTCACCGTGGTCAGTTCGGCTCACTTGGTGTTCCCACCTCAGGCAGGTACAGCGCGCACAGGTCACCATTTGCTGAAGGTATTTTAAACCCTCTAAACAGTCCTGCAGTAAGGCCCATGAGATGAGGCTTTTAAGGCACCATGAGGTGCTTGAGGCTTTCTTAGCTGTCTCTTGGTGATCTGAGGCACGGCTGCTCGTGTTACTGACACAACTGGGGCTGGCTCTGCTTTTCAGGATTCTTTATGTAGTCTGTAAACTTGCCTGGCAACTGCGTACCATTATGGCAGGTGACATCAGGTTGTGCGTAAACAGTAGTGGCTGTGTGCAGAGACTTGATTTTGTTATCGTTTAGAAGTCAAGAGGAATAACTTCTCTCAGTGTTGACAATGAAAGAAGCCAGCTGAAAGGAATGAGAGTAGATCTTTTTTTGCAAGGCTGTGGTTTTTATTTCAATTTGGATCATTAGTGTGCGCGACAGGATGCACTTTCCTTCAAATGGCCTCCATGGGTGGCTGTTTTTCTTATAATTTAGATGTCAAAGGTTGAACTTAAAGTTATTTTTTTAAGTGCTGAAGTTGTGTAGAAGCATATATTTAACTTTATTGTTCTTTCCCCCTGCCCCCCAAGACTTTGTCATCCACTTAAGAGACGCTAGATAAAAGAACCTAAAGCTTGTAGTCTTGAGTCATGCATTACAGAAGGAGTTGATACAATGAAAGTCACAAGTTTTCTGAATTAGCTTGCCCAGTTTACATTTTTCTCTTAAATATTAAGTAAGTTTGAGTTGCAAAAGTGTGAAACATTCTTTCTGCCAAAACATTGCTTACGTTATTATGCGACTTAAATATTGTGTTCCAGAGCACCTTATCATGCTGGCGACAGTCCTATTCCTTTAAGCAACAGGACTGCGTTGCTTAAATTGTGTTGTGCAGCAGAACATAAATAAATTTACTTTAATGTGAAAAACGGTCACAACTTCCCAAAGTCAAATACGTGGTCATTGAGTTGGGAATGACACATTTGAAGAATGTAAAAGTAAATCTGTGGGCTGAATCAGAAGACGATCTGCATTTCCTTCTGTACTGCTGTCATTAAAAGGCTATTTGTGTAAACTGTGACTCTGCTCAGCCGCTGCCTGATGAGTTTGCTCATCGTGGAGCTCCCCTGCCCCAGAGGCAGGACTGCCGAGGGGTGGGAGGCAGGCAGCAAGGATGTTCTTACAGTAAGAACCATGGGCTGGCCAGGATCCTCGCCTGTTAGCGTTGATGCCAGGTTTAGCCCTTCAAACCCATAGTTAAATTAAAAGCTAATTTATTTAATTCAGAGTTAAATATTGAAAATTGGCAGCTAACTAATGGTTAACATTAACATTCACTTCAGTTGAACAGGGTCATCTGGCAGCTTTATGCCATTTCAGTGTCCTGCTGAACTTACATAGCAGGATTGCAGGGTACATTTAGATGACAGATATATATACAGCAGAGTAGTGCTTTTTTGGTACTGTACTACATACACACAAAATCTTTGTTTTAAAACTAGCAAAGATCCCAAATAAAGTGATTGCAGAGTTAACTTCTACATAGGTTTTAATACTGAAGGAGATGAAGCACGTTTGGGTATTTTACATTTAGAAACCAGCCCTTGCAAACTCAAGGAGTTCAGAACAAAAGGACACCAAAACTGTTAGTGCACGCGTACCTTAACGTATTTAGATTTATGTGCAGCTGTGTGTATGATTATCAGGAAGGCAGCACTGAAAATCATGGAAAACCCCAAACCCTCTGAAATGACTACTTTTAAGTTTCCTGGTATGTACACTGGGTTGGAACTTCATTTTCACTTGGTATTTTTTCTCTTACAATTGTAGAAAATAGTAGATTTACTCCAAACAAGGACTTTAAGAATAAAATATGCTCTGTATGACAAGCAGTAGGTTTTTAAAAAGATTTTTTCAAATCTGTAATGAGATTGTACTCAGTCTTCTATAGAAGTATTCACGGGAGCAGCCCTAGCTTCGTAAGAAATTTAGAGACCTATAAATAGACAGGTTTTGTTTGATTAATGGAAGCAGTAAACCAAAACACCCCCAAACATAACAAGTTTGGTTCTGTAGGTTGACCAGAAGAATGAGTTCCAATGTTTTTCTTTGCCTCTGAAGTAATATGTTGTCTGAGGCATGAATCTAAGTCTCTGACACACGTTATTTCTCCTCCCAGGCTTCTCCATGCAGTTACGTGTGGTGTTTTTATAATTTTGGACACAAACTAATTACATTTATTTTGGGTATATTTTGGGTTGTGATGGCAGCAGATTGTTTTGCAAGTGAAAAAGTCAACATTCAGAATTTTATTTAAAAAGTCAAATGCAAAACTTGACTTCAAATTTTTGGGTCTCCTAAGCCAAAGCATAGGTACTGCTCTTAAGTATTCGAAGAGTTTTAAAAGAAGAAACCACTTAATCATAAACTGTTGGCAATAATTTTTTAAATGAACCAGGCCCTTAATTTTGACCTATTAATATGCACAACTGTGATCTTCTATCATATGATTTGGATACTATTTTAGAGGAACTTGTAATAAGGAGGAAGGAATATTTTTAATAAGCAACGTTGTTTGCTTGACATTGTTGAGCTCCTTCAGAACTTTTACATGTAATTTTTAGTATACAATTGTTCTCATTTAAGTCCCCTACTTATCTGTTCAATTGAAATTCCAGTGTCATGTTTGACATAAAAGAATTCATAATAATACAATTTCATTAATAAGACTTCAAGAAAACTTCTGCGTTCAGAGTTAAGTCTCTCTGAAAGCAACTGTAAAGGAAATGGGCATACCTGTAAAAAGTAAGCTTGTGCATCTTTGAGTATGTCTTCCGAGTGATTTATTTTAAGGTAATGTAGGAAATGTGTATTTCATACAAAAAATTTGCTTTTGAGTTTTTCTTTTATATAAGATGTTATCTCAGCATAACTGGAGAAATATTTTTAAACAAATAATTTTAAATGAAAAATTTTTAGGAGCATACTAATATTGTCATTAACTGATCCTCTAAAATTCTAAGTGATCTTTTACTGATTGTGTTTGTTTTTTATTTAAAGGGAGAGAGAGATGCATGGTAATCTGACTTTTAGGAAATACTTGATCGGAGATCTTAATTCCTATGTAATAACCAATTAATTCTCCTCCTAAAAGTACAAGTTGTTTACATACACGATATTTTTAAAGGTCAATTTGCTTTGCTGCTTTTAAAATTACAGTGAAATTACTTCCAAGAAATAAAAGTTATCTTTGTTGCTCCGATCTAGTCCATCAGCAAAGGTGGCTTTGCAAGCCTCAGAGCTTGGAGATGGGCTTTGGTCTGCTTGGTTTGTGTGTGTGTGTGTCTCTCTCCCCCCCCCCGCCCCCCTCTGCTCTAGCTTTCGCTCTAGCACTATGTTAAACAAAAGGATGTTTTTCTGCCTTGTATTTGAGACAGTTAAAAGCTAATCCTTCTATACGGTGTGTTTCAAAGTGATTTCTTTGATAAAAGACTTGCTCTTCTTCCTGTGCTGTGTCTGCAGTTTATAGGATGCAGTCATGTTACGCTGCTTTTAATTTTAAATGACCGTTTGCTTTGCTTTTCCTTCTTTTTGTGCTACAAACATAGTGGATTTATGGTCTGTGGGGTGCATTATGGGCGAAATGGTTTGCCACAAAATCCTCTTTCCAGGAAGGGACTGTATCCTTGTGCTGCTGCAGCAGGTTGAATTAGTTTAGGAAGTGATTAACCTTTTTTATTAATGTTGTGTCATGAAAATGTATCTTGTACAATTTTTTTTTTTATTAAATGGACATGGATTTTTCTTGTGATACTCTTTAAAAAAAATTAAGAACTTCATTTATATTCAGGCTGCACCTAGCAGTAGGACATAGTCTCTGCTGGTCCTGTAGTTAGCATACATTCACCTTCACTCATTTTCATTACACACGCTTTTTATAGTCACTTCATGTGTATGTGTCTAGATATTTTTATTTACTTTATTTTAATAACTATCTTTTATGTTAATATCATTGCATTTTGTTTTCAGTTGACATTTGGTCAGTTGGGTGCATCATGGGAGAAATGATCAAAGGTGGTGTTTTATTTCCTGGTACAGATCGTATCCTTACTTTGGCCTGGGATGTAGTTGTAAAAGGTCAAAAGATACTGCAGCAATATAGTTCCAGATTAAGGTGGTTCTAATTTTTAAAATACTGGTTTTAAACTGCCTTTTCAAAGTGACATTTACAAGTTCATTACTTTGGTTCTAGGAAGCTGCAAAACTGTCTACAGTTATACCATTTAAAGCAAAACCACAACACAGCATTAATGTGTATAACTGTCTTTAGAGGTTAATGCTAAGCAAGATGAACAAAATACCACTTGGGCAAACAGGCTTCTGTTTCCTTTTTTCTTTTTTTTCCTCTTTTTTTTTTTTTTTTTTCTTTTTCCAGTTTAATATGTCTATCCATTGCTTTTGGATGTTGTCACATTTAAGACAGATTTTTAATTTTTTGTTGTTGTTTAGGTGGTGTTTTACTAGTTCACATGCATTGGTTTTTGCTTTGGAGATCATTTTTATGTAATAACTTACTAATTTTTTTTAGTACCCAAGCATGTTACCAGTTATTCTTTACATTTTATAGGAAATGTTTACAAAAAATTCCTAACCAGCATCATTAGTTACACTCTGGAGTTTTATATTTTTGCATGCAGAAATGAACCTGCAGACAGCTTTCAGAAGTATCTGGCATTTCTCTTTCTGTTCCATGACTGGCTTGGTGGTATCTGTTTGGTTTGTCCTGAATAATACTTCAGACAAAGGGTGTGCTCTAAGCAAACAGAGCTGAAACCTCTGGATTATTGCTAATATTGATGGATCTGATTGGAGTTTGGCATCTTACTTATTTTACTAGTAGTTACACTCCAATTTTATAGATGCTGTCAGAAATCTTTCCTGCTTTTGCTGCAGGTTAACTGTTTAGTAATCATTTAGGGGTGCAGATTGGGTGAAGATTTTTGAGGCACAGTGAAGAGATCCAGGGCATCCTTACTTACGCATAGCGCTGTCATTGCATGGGCTGCACCATGCTTAGCTTTATGCATCTGGTTTGCTAGCATGGCTTTGCAGTTTAGGCTCAGTGCCATACAATGCAAATTCTTTATTTTCAAGCCCTGTACTAAAGCACTGTAAAGCTTCAAGATCCTTACGTAAAGGATTAAGTTTTAAGAACATACGAAGAGGGCTGCTACATCCAGCTGAAGGTTTAGGTGTAGCCCAGTATCCGGTCTTTGATGGTAGCTGAAAAGGAGAAGCTGGGGAGAATATATGAACAAGATAAGCATATATAAAATCTTATCTGAGCTCTCTCCCAGCATCTAACCATCTGCAACTACAAATTTCTGAGCCAAGTGGTTCTCTCTCTCTTTTTTTTTTTTTTTTTTTTTTTTTTTTTTTTTTTTTTGATTCAGTAACGTAATTAAATTCTTCTGCCAAAACTGGTCAATCTCCACTTTACCTTGTGCAATGAAGACGTTGCATGCTGGAAACTTAACTTCTGCATTCAGGTCTCTGATAAAATGGTGATTGGCCTGTGTGGGCCAAGATGTGACCTTGGTGTGCCCACTGGTGCTCAGTGTTGCATGTCGTTAGTGAGAGGTCGCTAACTTGGGAGAGTGCAGGACTGGGTTGAGGTGGTGATGGGTGGTAGCTGGACTGCTGGGAATGATCAGGAAGCGAGGTCTTCTCCAGAACCCACACAATGCCTTTATTTAAATTTGTTTAATACATTTTATGACTTTTAATTTTCTGTTTGTCTGAAGTATATCCTTTGCTAATTATGATTTTGAGTAAAGTACGTGTTGCCTTGACTACACTATCATAGTCTTGCTTTGTTTCATTTTTCTCTAAGAAGGTAGTCCTAAGTAATGAAAATGAACTTGTTACTTTGTTATAATTTTCTGCGTTTTCTCTCTGTTGGTTATTTCATGTGGTTTTAATGTAACTTTCTAGCTGAAAATTAGACACAGTGTTTTTCTTAGCTGCATAACCTTAGACATTGATCAATGGAACAAAGTTATAGAGCAGCTAGGAACACCATGCCCTGAGTTTATGAAGAAATTACAGCCTACAGTCCGAACTTATGTGGAGAACAGACCTAAATATGCTGGATATAGTTTTGAAAAACTGTTTCCAGATGTCCTTTTCCCAGCTGACTCTGAACACAATAAGCTTAAAGGTAAGGTCAGTCTTCTGTGTGTTGTATATTTTAAAAGTTTTGAAACTGTGATATATTGAAAGGAATGTATCTTGGGGTTTGTTTGCTATAACATCATCTCACTAAGAATTTAAATACTACAATATTTATATCATGGGAGTGGATGAACGTGCTGGCATATGCTTATCTCCATTTTCTCATCTGCTCTGAAACAGCTCCTATTCTGGAGATACTTTTATAAAGAAATGTAAATATATCTGTTGCTCTCAATGACAGATGCTAACATGATTAAGAGAAGAGTGGGGGGAGGGTAGAATAGAAGTTGTGTGGGCAGAGCAGATCTTGTTTCTGTAGGGATGAAAAGAAGGTTTTATATCCATAATATATAGATATCCTGTAGTTACTGAAATAAGTGAAGTGGTTCTAAAATTCACCTACTCAGTGGAGTCGCAGACTCAGCATATTTTCCGTGACTGACAGTACGTGACAGTTTTTCCCCCGTAAACTGTAGGAGAGGGGCAGTGGGTGCTTGCCCACTGCTATTCCAGACAAGGCTGTAGTGCCAGCTGAGTTATATTTCACATAAGGATGTCACACTAAGGGGCACTGTTTGCTGAAAATGTGTAGTGAAACATGCCCAATCCCTTTCCCACCTGTGTAATTCTTCAAAAAAAATTTTTTGCATCAAATGAACCACTTTCCTAAACTGCAAATGATGTGAGGGTTGCATAGCTATTAAACTGGAATTTGTTTGCTCCAGGTCTCCTCTTCTTATGAGCTTTGAAATACTGTATTGTGTGCACTATATATGGCACGAGTCTAAATAGAAAATTTCACTTTTGCAGCAAGTCAGGCAAGGGATCTATTATCAAAAATGCTGGTTATAGATGCTTCTAAAAGAATCTCTGTGGATGAAGCCCTGCAGCACCCATACATCAATGTTTGGTATGATCCATCAGAAGCAGAAGCTGTAAGTTCTTGTTCCAGGTCTCTGATTAGGAGGGTGCTGTACTAAAGCAAGCTTGTTGTGGTGCTTGATACAACTGCTTGAAAGATTATTGCATGATCTATGTGTTTCACTAGAAATTTAACTGACCTGTAATAATTTTTATTGGCATCGATATACATGTTTATTAGAAATAGTATTAAGAATGGGTGCACACTGTTATCTCTTTGTGTGTGTTTGTGTATAACTGCTTATAATCGCCTGGATGTGTAGTAATGCATCTGAAATCTTTTATATAGGGTTCTAATTTATTGAGCTTCAGTTGTTTCAGTGTGGTTTGATTGGCCTTGATAGGATTCTAAGGTATTTACTCCTGGGTGAGAGAAATATTTTCATTAGTTGTAGCAATTGATAGTACTTTTACACTAGAAAATAAGTGTTTCAGCAGAATCTGAGTACAGGTTCTTGAGCTTTCAATTATTAACACTAATGAGCAAAGGGATTAATTGAACAGTTTTCTTAAAAAAAAAAATTCAGGACAATTTCAGCTTATGAGAAAAGTGTCATTTCTTTTAAAAGAAAGGTGGTTGGTAATGGCCCACTAAGAAAAAGAAGCTTGATATAAACATTGCAGTTAGAATTCTGCTGATCTGTAATAGCTAGAGGGTTAAGCTAGTAATTAACTAAGTAGATAGAAAAGAGTTCCTTGTGCTGGAGACTGCTGCACTTAGGAGCTATTTTACCAGATGGTTCAGTTTCTGTTTTAATTGTTACAGTAATGTAAGCAAATCTGTTAATCAGAACTTTCAAACACGTAGCAGCATCTAGAAAATAGGCCAGGTCCAGGTTATGAGAGCATATATAACCATATAAATACAGCATTTTATAATCAGGTTCATATTCTGAGTGCTTACATTAATTTTTTCATTCATTCTGGTTTTGTATGCCTTTGATTGCTTTATCATGAGTTAGTTTTGTTTTTCAGCCTCCGCCAAAGATACCAGATAAGCAGTTAGATGAGAGGGAACACACGATAGAAGAATGGAAAGGTAAGAAGGGCATTTGAAGTATAATAAGGCTCCTGGGAGCAGGCTGGGACCGAATGATTACCGTTGTTAAAGTTCTTCTGGGCGACTCAATATTTACTTAAACTGCTTGGAATGGCAAAGGAATAGATTAGTGCTTTCAACTTCTTGATTGTTGGGACACTAAAAATTTTCCTGTGAAGAGGCTGAACCTTTGTAGCGAACTTAAGACCTGCTCATTTCAGTTACTTTTGCAAAGCATAAGGCAAAGGTGTTTTGGGGGGTAACTCTTCTGGGCAAATTGCTACAGCTGGAAAAGATGCAGAAGTTTGAGCAATGTAAATCTGAAGTAGAAGGACTAGTCTTCAAGTGAAGAATACATTAGCAGTAGCTGTACTTAAATCAAGCAGAGGATTTGAAAGAAGAAGCCATAAGGAGCGTTGGTAATGGGTGAGACAGTGAGGTTACAGCTGCTCTGGGAGATGCTGGTGGTTCTCTGGATCCCACAGCTGATAAAGTAGCTGGGGCTGAGGTCTGGAAGGATTGTAGCATGACCTAGGAGCTGTACCTTCAAGAGTGTGATCTTTAGTGTTCAGTACTGGTTTAGCATCTATATTTCCTGGTCATATGTGAAGTGTAAAATGATAAAATATTAGGGGAACATCTTTGTTACTTGTAAAGCTTGTGCTTCATTTTCAAATTGCTTCTAAAAAGCATGGTATTATTGCAGAGGTTCTAGTGTGAAAAAAAAATTGGATATCCACATTGCTGTGTAAACTATAAATGTTGCATTTAAGCAAGAATTTAGTGCATTAAGCAATCTGATACTCCATACTGAAAAAGTCTAGGAAGGGATATTAGACCTGTATAACCTTTTTATCCCCAGAGAAAATAAAGCAGGGGAAATGTTTCATGAATCATTTTTTACAATTTCATTGTGTTGGCTGGTAATGGACACAAGTCTGTAAAATCTAGTACTACCACACTTTGTCTCTTTCTATTAGAAAATGAGATTTAATGATAAAGGCAAAGATAGGGAGAATTGTGGAAATTTCTTTACCAACCTCCTTCCAAGCAAAGTTTTTCCCTTTTGAAGCAGATGTGCTGAGGGTATTTCGAGCAATATGGAGTTTACTTTTGAGACTCCCACAGCCCTTGAAACTATAATTCTTAAATGCTTTTTTTTTCTTCCAAACTGTACATTACATTAGTTTGCCAGTGACAGATAAGAAGTAGTATTCTGACAGTCAGTTCTTACAAGCTGCATCTAACATGTTTAGTCCTTCTTTTCTGTTGTTACTTTTGTAGACTCACAACTGAAGTCTTTTCTGGGTAATTAGCTGCCATTAGCCTAGAAGCCTTCTGGTCAGTAATAAACCTATGAAATTTAAATGTACATTTTAATGGGAGATGCATTATCGATCCAGTCTTGGGTTTGCAAATTCATTTTTTGCCCTCTGTTCTCTGCATTTTCAGAGTTGATATACAAGGAAGTCATGGACTTAGAGGAGAGAACCAAGAACGGGGTTATACGTGGACAACCAGCCCCTTTAGGTTGGTTACAATAAAAGCATGGTAAAAAACTGCATTAAGTTGTAGGTCGGGAGAGAGTAAAGCTGTTCAAGACATCCAAGAGTAACCTAACTCACAAATATGGCTCTTAAATGACCAATAACCTCTTGACTTGCCTTTGAGATATTGCTTATTTGAATGGAATGTGTGGGGTTGACATCTGTTTTTATTGACCTGATTAATTCCTCTGTTATTGTCCCTGTGTAACTGATGCTTCATTCATTTAAATCCTCAAGAAATGTCTTGGTATGTAGTGGTACTGGATTGCCATAATCTGGTTAGATGCGCAACATGTAGCTGGTACAGTTTCAAATTAAGATATAACCACTACTTACACATATGTAAGTAATGAAGCAGGATTTCTAAGCTGGAAAATTATGGAGTGCTTTCAGCAACTGCTGCTGAGTTTTGGAGCAAAATGCACCCATTAACTGACCGTTGGTAAAACTCCATTTGCACTGCTGAAAAATGATGGCGGGGGTTGGACGGCTGTAGCTGACTCTGCTCAGATTCTGCCAAGTCCAGACTCTGAAAGATCACTGCGCATCTGAGACTGAACGTACACGATGTGGCTGGACACCAACTATTTTCCAGCCTGAAGGGGAGGATCTGATGGGGGTAAAACAGGCCGCCTCTTTCTTTATCAAAATATGTAGATATATTCTAGCTTTGGGTGTCCACATTTTGTAGGGAACTTAGCTCTGGCTTTATGCAGTGCTGTGTCTGTGATTTTTAACCGTCACCCATTAGCATTTAGTGTGATTTGACAGGTGTCATGCCATGTGAGTTCTGTGGTTCTTGACATACCATTCATTAAGGCCCACGTAAAAGACTTGTGGGTTTTACATACTTTGACAGTGGATTGAGACACATCTTTTCAAACTCGCTGAAACAGAGGAAACTTGACTGTTAGGAAGAGGCAGACTAATGCAAGTACTGAACCGTGCAACTGTATCTGCAACTGATTTGCTGTTTTGTTTCTCATAGCACAGGTGCAGCAGTGATCAATGGCTCTCAACATCCATCTTCATCGTCATCTGTCAATGATGTGTCTTCAATGTCAACAGATCCAACATTGGCCTCTGATACAGACAGCAGTCTAGAAACCTCAGCTGGACCTCTGGGTTGCTGCAGATGACTACTTGGTCTTTTGGGGGGTGGGAGGGGGGTCCTTTTAGTCATTAATAGGGCACCTTTAAAATTTGGTGGTATTTTTGAGTGTTTTTTCAAAAATAATCGTAGAAATCATAAAGTGCTGTAATTTTAAACTGTAAGTTGTGTTAAAAGCAGCCACTTTTTTGCTGTACTTAATTGTAAAATATTAAACCTGATAATTTTTATTGTGGTTTTAAAATCTGCATATTTGCTTTACTATTATGCTGCTGATCTTTTTTTACTGAATTTGTAAGATTTGTTTTATCAAAGCACATATTAATGTTGTGGTCATTACCATATAATGAATTATTTAAGATTTTATAGGTTTTCAGTTTTTTAATTAGGATTTATTCCAGATGTTTTGTTCATGATATCCTTCAAAGTTTTATGCTTGGTCATACGTCCATGTCCGGGTGGAGTGGGAGAGAATTCAGTGCAGCCAGCTGTAGTTGGGCATGCTACTGTGGTGCTGGCAGTGAACAAAATCCTCTTTCATTTTAGCCACTTGCCTATAATTCTTCAGCAAGAACAACAATTAATATTTTTAGAGAAACAGTATACAATCCTTTGTAAAGTAACCTCATCTGGCTGGTTTTACAAACTTAAGAAAGCAAAGCATATACTGAAAGCTGCAGAAATACCTAGCCTAACAAAGTCATGTTTTCTGCAGACTTGTGGCATGCCAAATCTTGTGATCACCATAAAACACGAGGATACTTCATGAATAATACATTTCAATGCCAATAAACAATTTACTTCTAGCTTGTAGCCTGTTTTCATACACACAAAACGAAGTGTATCCAGGATGTCTAGACTGCCGAGAGGGAAAATGAATATGCTGTAGCTATATACTTTCATGTAATATGTGATTCTTGGGAATTTTGTTTCTTACTAGTTTTGTCTACCAAGGCAAGTGCTTTTTGGGTAGAAGGGGGACCGACAGGAACGCAATAGGGGCAAAACTTCAGCTATTCTTTCTCCACCAATAGTAACTGATTGCTGTTAACCATTAAGTGGTAGGAGAACCTCAGGATTTCTGTAGCTAATGCATTAAGTGAGCAATATATGCCATCCAAGGGAGGGAGAAGTAGTGCTGTATAAATTAATATTTATCTCTTTCATTTCACCATGAGACCAGTGTAGCAGAAATCTTAATGGTTCATTTTAAGTCATAAATATTCAGTAGTTTTCAGCACTGAAGCTCCAGGTTTCAATACGCTTTTTAAACAAAAGATATATCGAAATATATAGAACAGTTACTAAATAGTCATGTAAAATGGTGCTGCTCCTCACAGAAGTATTTTAACTGTTTACATTTTATATTTACAGAATGATTTATGTATAACTGACTTAAGTTTATGTATGAGTTAAACAATCATTCAGAATTTATTCCTTTGGAAAATGCAGATTTTTAGTAAAGCTAGGCTGTATAATTGAATGCCTTGTGTAGATGCATATTTTGTGTAGTGAATTAGAATGTGAAGAGGAATTTAAATTAGTAATGCTCACAAAAACGAGCGTAAGAAAATACAGAAGTCTTGCCAGGCACAGAGCATAAGCAAATAATACAACTGGCTACAGAGGTCATCCAGGAATGACTGATGCTCGTCAGTGTGGTTCCTTCTGCTTGTTGGGTTATAAATAGGTGTACTTTTGAAGTTCTAATTGAAAGAGGAAAATTTGTCTTTGCAGTAAGTTTCGGAAAAATAGAAGTGATAGTAATGCTTTCAATATCTAACATGTCTTTTTAAAAAACATACAGGGTTACAAGGAATGGTAATGTCTCAAAGATGGCTAAACTGATAAACTGCACAGTTATTTTCCTGGCCTGGCTAGACTGCTGGTAAGTGCTGTGTGCGTGTAAAGTTGCTTTCCTCGCTTGTATCTAATATTTCAATATTGCCTTTCTAAACCATGTTTGTTAAGGCAATTATTTTTACAGGATCCTGCCAAATCGTATATTACCTCAGAATAGGCAGGACACGTTTGGATTCATCTAGCACTGGAACATAGAAAATCTGCTCAAGTTGAACAGAGACCAACAGAACAGTCTATTTTTTAATTTTTTTATCAAAGTTTAAGCTGTGAATTAAGATAAAATTTTTGGTCATACAACAGTACTCCATTGTTACATAGAGTCAAGTGATACTCTGATCAGCCCAGTGTAATGAAGTTAAGACTGACAAAATCAACTTCTGATGCTTCTAAGTGTTGTTAAGAACAGAATTTGGTAAATATAAGTAATGTTTAAACTTACTTTTGACCCGTCTGGATTGCAGTGATGATTGAAATATTTTGAAAATTTAAAATATTTCTTGCTGTCACTTTCCAGTGTCCTGAAGAAAAATGGCTTTTGAAATTTTGAAATTAATATTGAGTTGAAACAGTTACTAGGCTTTTACCACAATGTGCTATCAGTAGTAACTTGAGTTCATAAGCTCTAAGGAGAAAATTGAACTTTCTTCTATTAAGGTAGGGTTATGGACTGGTGGGGTGTGAACACCCGTTGCAGTGCGAGTGAGCTGTGTTTGAAGGTATTATTTCAGTACTGTGGGAACCTAGAGTTCACTTTTTTGGCACCATCTTCGTAGCAGTGTTGCTTTTTTTTCCTTCTTTTCAGTTGCTTTTTTTCAGTTGCTTGCATTTTAGGCAAATTAAAGTGATGGAGAATTTCAAAGACAAGAAAATGAGATGCAGAATCCAAATTATCACAACAACATGTTAGTATTAACTTCTCTTTTTATTGAAATATGAAATTATGTCAGAGATAGTTGTACACTGCCACAGATAACAAACAAATGGGTAGCTGGAGTTTGGCTGTCTTTGTCTGTTGTTATGTCATTAGGTCACATACTGTCTAATACACTGCACAATTTTATTCTTAAAGTACTACTAAGCTTTATTTTAGTCTTATGATCCCAAAATCTTCTCATGACAACTTCACTAAAGTGTATGCAGCTTTCCTCTAGGGCCATTCCAATCCACTGGGAGATGGTAGGGATTGAATTACAGTGAGCTGTCTGATTTCTTACATCAGGTGATGTTAAAAGTTGGGCAGTAATAACGAGATTAATTTCTACCTTTTCTGGTCAGAGCTGTGGCAGGCGTCAAGGATGAAATAGCTTGTCTCCTTCTGTAGAAGTAGATTCTTCAAGAATAAGAAATACAGTGGGTGGGGCGGGGACATTGGTAAGTACTGTTACTATGTGCTGCACCTCTGCTCTGTGAAGTCTCTTGTTGATGCAGAACGTGGGGTGGGAGCGGAGGGTTTGTGTGTCGGTGTGTGTGAGAAGCTGCGCTGCCAGAGCAGAACCCATCAGCTGAACAACCCTAGGCCAGCCTGGCTGAGCAGGTCACCTCTGTTGCATTCAGAGCTGGACAGACGTGGCATGTCTCCCTAAGATGCTGTTCGGCTTGAGTTTTTAGTTTGGAGGAACCCTACTGTGCTGTATGCAGTAGTAGCTTTCTGGATGCGAGTTCCAGCTAGATACAAAGACGGTGTCAGCTGTCAGCAGAAATTGTTCGGTAAGCTCCCAGTGCCCACACAGGTGTGAATTCAGGGGAGAACAGGGTGGGGGCAGCTGTGGCCACAGCACCCTCTGCTGCCTCAGTGTCCAAGTGGAGGGTTACCGATGTGGGTTTGTTTTATGGAAAATTGCTTCTCTGAACACAGGCTATTTCCTTAGAGCACAAATTAAATTAGTGTAATGCCCTACGTTAATGTATATGGCATCTCAACACTGTGTGAAGAAAAATGATCGAAAAGCTAGTACAGGAGGATATTTTCGGCCCAACCAATAGTCCAAAGCATACAACGTTAAATGTTTCTCTATTAAGATTATTGGGCAAAGGGGAGAAGTAGGTTCAGCTTACAGTTGGTCTTACTGTTTCAAGCTGCCAAAGGGAGTGAATTACTCTTTCTAGGTGTGTTTTTATTTGCTGTGGACAGCAGCTTGTCCGTGCTGTTTTATTTGGCTATCAGTGTTGTGGTTCTTACATATTTAGTTTGAGAACTGGAGTTGAAGGAGAGCTGTCTGCATTTTTCAGTAGGGTTGGAATGAGGGTTTTAATGAAGAAATGTGATGAGACACTACTGCCTACCCAAATTTTCAATTCATTTAATTTATTCTTAGTTAAGGGCACTGGATAAATGTGGTGTTTTAAGTGACCTCTTTCACTTGCTTCTCTTCTTCAGAGATCTCTGCATTACAGAAATGTGTTATGAATCAGATCACATTGTGTTTCTACTTTTGCAGTTAAAAATTTAAGCTAGGTTTTCTTGAACTACCTCACATAAACTTTCTACGTTTCTTAAGCAAGCAAAGCTAACCCTTGCTATTGGAACTACACTGAATGTGAATAGAAAAATACACTTCCTTTAGAAAATAGACCTATTGGCCAATGTTGGGACAGTATCAGTAAGTATGTTTCTTATATATTTCACGTAAGATGTTCATGTGTAATATATAGCTTGTGTACAATAATGTACATCTAGAATATTGTGTTAGCTGTAAATTGGTGGTTTTATTATTGTAGTCTGGTTTTGTAGGTAAAAATAGCTTACTAGTAATGTCAGCTCATCCTTTACATTTTACAAAAGGAATAATTCTTGGTAAGCTTTGCATACAGATGAATTACTTTTGTAGGCCCAATATCTAGTCTATTTTTGAGAGTTCTTTAGCTTTTATTACTAAAGTTGAGAAAAAAACCCCTAGTTATTGCGATCATTCCTTCTGCCCCCTTTGAAGTATATTCTTAATTTTATTTTGTCCCAAGAAATATGAAGAGGAAGATACACCATTAAAAATACTGGGGAAAATTGTAATTTATTTTTTTTCTCTTCCTCACATTTGATACCTTTTCCTGCTTTTCCTTTATTCCCTCCAAATAAGCTGTTGGTGGGGCATTACTGAGAACATTGTGGGTTTTTTACTCATTCATGCCATAGGTCATTACATGTGCACCACTGGAATGTATACATTGTTATATAGTATGTCAATTGGTTATAATGATATTTTAAATAAAAAAGAAAAAAAAAAGTTTGACCACTATGCATTTAGTGTTTCTTCATAGCTAGGTTGGAATGGATTTCATGGATTTCATAATAAGGCTGCAGTTGGAGTCTTATTAGTATCAGTCCTGTCCTGCGAATTCAGCTTTTTTAATGGTACTTAAAAGTCCTGTCTTGTGTGTGAGCTCATGTGTGGGCCAAGTGACGTTTCTTCCATTTCTCCTTTCCATGGGCTTTGGATCTGCCACAGGCTGTTAATACCAAGTGTGTTTCTGACCGCTGGGAATTTATTCTTGCTTCCTTGCTGCCAACTCTAGCCGCTGCTTTTCCTGGAAATACAGCTGCTGCGACCCTGTGTTGCAGGAGGTAAGCAGTGGGCCAACCAGTGTATGAAAGGAGGGGCCAGTCCCTGTGCCCTCAGGAAAATCTTTCTCAAAACTGAGTCTGAGGGGCCTAAAGGACTGGACTGCCAAAGAGCTCTTCCTGGATTGGTAACTTAGGCGCCGGGAGCACTTGCTGCATTGGCGCCTCTGCCCTGGGGCTGAATCTTAATGTAATGCATTTCACTGCCTTCATTTCCAGCAGGGTCTCAGCATTTCTTTAAACAAACACTCAGGATGCCCTTGAGTTGTGTTTGTCTGCGCGCTGCTGCGTTGTATTTGTGTACGGTTTTAACGGAAAGGTAGCGTGACCATGGCCAGTACCGTGCAGCCTGCTTTGTTTCTCTGGACCAGCTCTTTGTGGGGTGCTCTTCTAGGAATGAGGTGAGGCTCGGAAATGCTCTTTTTTTATTTACATATGTTAGCACGAAGTGCAGCTGATTCCAAGTAACCGTGTTGATACTAGAGCAAGCCCTGAGGCCGTCTTAGCTCTACCAGGGCTTTGTCTGTGGGCATCTTAGGCCCAGAACTGAAATATTCCATAGTGCTGCTGGCTTGCATGGAAACTGCTAGCAAATGAGGATAATTCAATAAGCTATCAATCATTACTAATTTTCTTTTTCATGTTAGAAATGCCATGGAGACTTACAGCAGTTTTTTGTTATGCTGTAATGCTGCTGTTTGGCTTCAGATATTATTTTGAAGCATATGCTTGTGTTGGGTTTCATTCACTGAAATTTTTTTTTACACTTTTTTGCCTGCATAATACTGGAAGGGAATGGTCCAGGCTGGGAGGATTGCACAGGTAAGGCTATGGTAAAAATGTATCTACCTGCTTCCAGGAGCCTTTGTCATGTCTTAATACTAACGAACCTGTATCTTGTAAATGCTTGCTAAGAAAACTGGCACTATAAACCGGGGGCTGTAATGAATAAAAAGTCTGCAAAATAAGGAGTGTTCTCTGAGATCTGTGAAGTTGGCAAAGGAAGCAGTGGGAAACAGAGTACAGAAACAGGAGTTGAAGCTAGGAACGTGTCTCGTCTTCCTCAGATAAGGGCATAGTGTTCCCTGAGGTGGTGTAGGACAGCACAAGTGTGTTGCAATTTATTGTGTAATTGTACATGATGGAAAATGAACATTATGCTCTCATTGCTAAGCTTTAGAATTAATATCCTACCGTGGTGCATTTTAGCATGAAGTGGGTAGTTTGCAGCTTCTTGCAGGCTTTGTTTACTGCAGTGGATCATGTTCAAAAGGACCTGAAATGTATTCCTCATGAACAAGAGGAATAGTGTTGCTGGAGCACAACAGTCAACCAGGAAATGGTTAATTCTGTTAGTTGGTTTGAATTCTATTAGTTGGATTGAATGAAGGATCACTAATTTGTGATACTGAAAAAGGAAGAAATAATTTTATCCTGGATGGCAGATTAAGATTATGTAGTGCTACATAGCTGACAGATGATCCTGTCCAGCAGCTGAAGACTTGGGGTAGGTGGGTTTGTTCCGTAGTTCTGCTATATGTAGCAGTAACCTAAGTTTAAATACTTACTGTAGAATTCCAGCTGCATTTGATTTCATTGAGAGTTAGCCAGTTGTCCTGTTTAGTGCTTGTCTTGTGTCTATGTTTTTAAGGCTCCCAGTCAGCATGGCTCAGTTCTTCAGCTTGTAGGTGTGCTAGAACTGAAGGGAGTGGTCTGCACTTGATCCGTACAGGAGAGAATGTGTTGTAAAGCATCTGAGAGGTGTGGGCTGTTGGGAAGGATACAGTGAAGGAAAGGTACCCGTGTTGGGGGAAGGAATAAAAGAGGGCATTAAAATAACCTGGTTGCTACTACTACTTGGATTGAATGCCTTAGTAGAAACTTTCTTTTTACCAGTCCTGATGTTCTAATTGCAGAGAATTACTTACAGTCCAGTTCAGGCCCCTCTAATATTCAGGTTTATTTTGTGATGACTGGCAGGGTGTTTGATGCCACCTAACACACTATGCATTTGCAGCTCCAAATCATTGTTACAACAGTTGCTTCTCCCGTTATGCATTTTAATGCTGCTGTTTTAAACAGGCCATCATATTCCTTGCAGGATCAGTTGTGACTATCGGTAATAATACAAGGTGGAGGTGGTGGAAAAAAGGGGTGAGGGTGATGCTAGTGCCTGCAGGTGGCAGGCAGCTCCTGCTGAACACTGCGTGCCTGCCACACTGCCTCACACCAGGAATAGTAAGGGATCCAGTGCAGCTGGAGAGAAGGGAAGATGTTTTGAAAAAACTGAATTAACCTATCCACATGAACTACTTTACCACCTTGCCTGACATGTCTTAACCAGGAAGGATTAAGTTAAAATGTTTCTTTTTGCTCACTTCAAATGGTTTACATTTCTATAGGAAGGAGAAGCGTTACAGTGAGGTAAAAACAAGTGAACTTCTAGATGGTTAAATAATGAAATACCTGGACATCTGTGAGGTGATGAGGAGAAGGTCAATACCAAAAGGTGTACTATCTGCTGGTACATTGAAAAGCCCATTCTAAGGTTATTTCCAAACAGCGAGTTCTTCTCTAGTAAGAAAAGACAGATTCAGGTAATTTTTTGAAAATACTTGAAGCAGGCACCTTCACTACACTCTATACTTTCCCTTTAGCCAGTTCATGTTGTCATGGCACTTTTCTGTTAAAAATCTTTCAAAGATAGGTGCCAAGAAAGAGTGGGCCGTACATGAGTGCCGGGCTGAATCTGGTGAAACAACTTTCTGTGTGCAGGCTCCATGAATGTTACACAGAACTTCTCAGAGCAGTCCCATGAAGGGGGTAATTCAGCCCTGGCAGCTAGTTACCAGAAATTGCAACTTCATTCTAATGATTTTTCTTTAGTAGAAGTAATGAACTTAGGCTGGTGGCTTGTTTGCAGTACTTGGGCTGCCCCCTCACCTCCCTGTGAACTAACAAAAAAAATAATCAATTGGCATCATGAGAAGTGGTACAAGGCAGCTAAGTATAAACTGTCTGGGAAAGGTTAAAGATAGATTCCCTAGCATTCCACCCCACCAGCTGCACTGATTTCTCTTACCGTAGGTTTTGCTATTAAAGTTTTATAGATAAAAAACACTCAGCAGGTGGATGCATTCTGATGATAAGAATCTTTCTTCTCCTACCTTGATGTCGGATTAGTACATATCAACTCACAAGACTTTTTCTTGCAGGTAGTACTGCTCTGATTTTGGCTCAACCCCACCCCCAATATCTAGAGCAAAAATTGTATATTTACAGTTCTATGGAGTTTATGTGGCCAATCTGATTATGCAGTTTAGTAAGTTGCATCTTTGTGAAACACAGGAACTATTTGGTGGGTCAGGGACAATTCTAGTGAATTTTCAAGATTTTGGTACCTTCAGCTCATTTGTAGACTTCGTTTTCACATTATCTTCATAAAATAATGCAACTTTACAGAATAAGAAATTTGGGTAAAATTATGTAGGAAGTGGGGAGAAAAAACACCTCATTAAATCCATATGGCAAACCACACTGAATGTGGTGACACACTGGAACCGCCGCCTTCCCAAGCACAAGTGTGGAGGCCCTCAGCTCCAGGCTCAGCCTGTTCATGGGTTCTGGCCGTCCCACCTACCTTGCAGGACTTCCACTGTCCTTGTGCCGGTGAAAGATGGTGCAGTAAGTCCAAAGGTGGCAGCGGTACAGCTATGGATAATGGTATCTTTTGATTTGTGGATAAAAAGGGTGCCCACTGTTTCTTGGTAATCTGACATCTAAACTTTGAAGCATTATGTTTAGCAGTCTTTCCCAGCTGGCCCAAATACTACAGCACATGTAAAGACAACAGAGCAAGTGTCACTGTAGAATTACTCATGATACATGAGTATACAAGAACAAAATGTGCATTTTCACTGGTTTTGTCAGAATTAGAATTTTCCATACTGTACCATTAACTTGTTTTACTTGGGGACTTTAGCAGTCTGACTCCCAACAGTTAAACATCCTAACGTTGAAAAAAATTCTTCCATTTCCTTCTGCAGGAGGTGATTTCTCTTCTCAGCATCTTCACGAGCACGTTCAGAATTCCTCAGCTTTATCTCCAGCATTGTGTATTTCTTTCGTTCTTGGTCCAGTTCTTCTTCTAACCTAACCACTTGTTTCCTCAGGTCTGCACTTGTTTCTTCAATTCTTAAAACCAAAGAAGAGAAGGAAGGGGAAAAAAAGAGGGTTTTTTTAAGTGGCTGGATAAGTACTGCTGATAGCTATCATAGATATAAGCTGTTCCACTTAGCGCTAAAATATCTCCATTCTAAGAGAAAGTTTTAGAGGAAGGCACTAATAGCAGTGTCATTAATGTTGAGTTTAAGGAGAGAGACTCCTTGGAAGCTGAAGCCTCCTCTGTTTGTATCTTGAGAGAATATGCTCAAGTGTTAAACAGTGCTTACTTTGGGGCAACAGACTGAATATCTGAGTAGATGTATTCTCAGTAAGGCTGAGTTCAAATATGTAATTCCAAAATAATCTTCTAACCTCTGTTTTCATCCTGATACTGTGTTTCCTGTGTGGAGATCCAATACAGAGAAAAACGTCCTCGGAGCTTAGGTAGGCATGAGGTCTCAGTCCTTCCTTTACCATCCATTTTACAGTATTTTCTGTAAAGGTCTCCCACTGACTGATGGGGGAATAAAATTTTTTCATACTGTACAAGATTTTACAAAAAACAGTATTTCATATGAGGAAGAATCTGAAGAACAAATCTTAAATGTAAGTTGGCACAAAGCTCTAATGCAAGACTTAGAACTTTTAACTAAGGACGTCAGAGAACAAAGTTCATATTTTTTTGGTTTGAAACAAGTGCCAAAGGCACATCACTTGCTGTCCTGATTGTAAGACAGGAGTAGTGGTGTTAATACACAGGAGACAGTATAATCCAGACAGGAATTTCTGGTCATTGGAATATGATTGTAAAACTTAGACATTTTTTCCTAGGAAAAGCCTACCCTATAACTTGGGGGGGGGGGGGAAACCAAACAACCCAAACAAAAACCAAAAAGATACCACCCCACCTCTTCAGTTCATTGATCGGTATAATACCCAACGGTGAAGCTAGGGTGCCTGGCTTCCCACTGAAACTGTGAATAGGTTGGTTTTAGACAAAGTAAACGACAGTCAAGAAGGGCATGCTACAGACTCAACAAAACAACAAAGGATCTTTGTGACAGTACCAGAAGTGTCTACATTCCATTTTGTGACCACCAAGAGGCAATTATGCAGGCAATGCAGTGCATCCCCTTAAACTTCCTTCACACACGGCTAAGGGTGGCAATGTGAACATTGTGACAACTTTCTAAGCTGTTGGGAAAGTCACATACAGGCATGCTGGTCAAGTCTGGCAGACCACCTGCTGCACGGATAAGCGAACAGAAATGTATACTGTGTCTGCAAAAAACTGCCCATCCTGATGAAGACAGACATTCATCGCCCAGGTAGCAGCTGTCTTCTGTAATAGAAGAGGACTCTCCTGAAGCTAGGATGCTTCCTTATGCACCCCCTTTATAACATTTCTGTTACATCCTACAGCACAGAGCTACCAATTAAATTTTTCCACCACAAAGTTTAGGGGTCAGCTACAGAAGCCTAGACTAGCTGTCCATGTTCTTAAGTTACGTAGGGTCACAGTACTTAACTTACTGTGTTTCTACATACACAACATAATAGTTGTCTCCAAGATACTTCCAGTTTCTTGAGATTCCAAGGTGGTAAACATGGATTACTGAAACTCAACAGAGAATGCCTGATAATTATACTAACCTTGAGGGAGAAAATGCTCTGGAACAGGCTGGTTACAGGAAGGCCATAAAACTTGCCTCCCTCTGACTAAGAGAGAGAAAATGGGCAGTTGATGATGATAAATAACAGCTTCTCCATCAGCAAGTGTTCCTTACCTCTGCCCCAGGCAGGTACTGACTCTGCTTTCCCTCCACTTATATAAGTGCCAACAAAAAGCTTATTTTCCTTCATTAAATCATGCCCTGTTACACACACAACGTTCTGCAAGCCACACAAGCACACACACAATTGTAAAGGAACTAATTATTACTTTTGGGGACTAAATTATCTTCAATAAAATAAAGCTAGTGAGGCATCCCAAAGTTTCCCTGCTAAGCAGCCTTCCTTCTTTGCTAGTTAGCTCCTGTCTTTCCACAGGAGCGGGCTTTCATGCAGTTTCAAAAGGAACATATTTTTGCACATGTAAATTGCTGCAGATATAGTAAAAACATTGCAAAATTTTTGAGAGTTGAAAAACTTGGCTTGAAATTCTTAGACTTGACAGCAAGATCCTTCAGGCTGTAATCCTGAGCAGCTGGAGTCATCCTCTTTAATACAAAAAGGCAGTGATTGCATCTTGCCTGGTTTTATGAAACTATTAGTTCATTAGGCATTTTCCTTTTAGCTACTTTGCCCTGTGAGACCTGGCCAAGTTATAGACCTCCCCTCCAGCCACAGTGCACTCTGCCCCGTCCCGCTGAGGGGGAGCAGCAGGTGTTAGAGCTGAAGCAGCTGGAACTGCTCAACAGCTGGAACAAAGAACAGTCTTCCTGGATGCCCCTGGTGTCAACAGCTGAAGGCCCCATTGGAACAGTTTTACTGGTAAGAGACGGAAAGTCATCTTTTGCCCCAGGCAACAGGTAAAATGTGCACATACACATTTCCAAGTTTTGCAGCCTACTCTCCTTCCTGTTTATTGCTCTGTATCCCCGCAACAAGGCTTGCCAGGGCAGCTCCACAGAATTAAGTGCAAGGTACATACCCTCATTTCCCTCCCATTCTGCACAGTAGGGCATTTAAAAAAAAAAAAACAATAAGCCATGAGCTATCATCCTTATTCACATTATTTTCAATCACACCATGCTAGCAACTGGTGGTATTATCAGCTGTTCTACCTGGAAGACAACAAGGCGAGGGTAAGCTTTTCTCCCACTCTGTGGTGTTAGGTGGGAGAACTGAAACTGCAGCGTGGCCTGATTCTCCTTCCAGCATCACATACCAAGGTGTTACAACGCAAGAGCCAGAAAAGCTGCAGAGGCTGGCAAGACACCACCGTAGGAAATCGTAAAATAAAGCAGGAAGGCAGCAAGTGAAATTCCTACCTTAACAGCTGGCCCACTGGAAGAGATCACAGTTCAGATACATGTTTCAGAAATTACTTCTAACAAGAAAAAAGAGGCAACAAACATAGCCTAAAGCTGCGCTATACAATCCCTATGAATACTCACATGTGCTTCCAGGACCATCTTTGGGAGACTGGAAATTGAGGCATGTAAACGCTACCGAAGTTTTAACAAGGGAAGGAGTATTAACGCCTTAACACATAAAGCTGAGAACTCAACTGTTGGTAGGAAATGAGACTACAGCCCTTCTTCAGGGCAAAGTACAGTGCTGCAGAGCCCAGGCCAGATTCTTCTGTATTACTGTATGGTGTGCAGTTTTGCATATGGCTGTATATTAAAACATATTTAATTCATTTAAGCAACAATATTTCATGTGCATATTTCCCTGAGTGCTTGCCTGAAAGTCATTCTATTGAGCGCTTACACTCATAAAACCTGGTACAATAACACACAAATTAATAAATACAACTTTCTAGTTATTAATACTTGATACAGCCCCTGCCCTCACCCGCATCCCTTCTGAAAACTGGGAAGGATTTGTCTAAGCACAAATCTAAAGCACAGTACCGGCAGTTGCAGTTGTGCATTAAACATCAGAGTGAGCAAAGAACTGCACAGTTCATGTATCTGCTGTACAAGCAGCACCTCACTGCTGCTGTGTGCCAGCAGCTGGCCATATAAGCAAGGGGCCACTACAGGTACATCAAAAATCAAAAGCAAGATTTCTAGACAAGTTCAACACAAAAGGGCTGCTGAAAAAGGTATAGTGACATGCTGTCCCAACACCACCACACATACACACGTCCCCCCAAATCACCTCAAAATCAGGTTCCTGAAGAACAAGAAGCCCTTGGTTTCAGACTGATTTGGTACAAAACTCCACACCCGCACAGACCATCAGAGTTCCTTGGTAGGGCTTGACCACCCTGGGTCACAATCCCTCCCTCCAAGATGTTAAGATGTTTGCTTTAAGGGCACTAAAATCAGACCAGGGTATTGCCTGTGCAGTTCTGATTTCCAGTGAAAACACCGAAAGTGAAATACTGGAATTCCCAGTGTGACAGAAATCCTGGTTTTTTTTATCCTCTCTTAGGTCAGAGAGAGTAAAGTTAGATTCAGAGAGCAGTGAGAAAAGAGCAGAACCAAACCTGCTGTCTCCCAAACCCCAGGTCTGAGAACCTGATACGCTGAGTAGCCCACACCCGCATTCAAACAGGGGTAATGCTCAGGCAACTTCCTTGTCCCCCCTGCAGGTGACATTACCTTTTGATACTAGTTTCATACTCAGTCCTCTGTTTGCTCAGTTCTGTCTTTAGCTCCACCACCAAGCTCTGTAGGGCCCTAGAGCATTTGACAGAGTCTCTGGAAGCTGCAGCCAGGATGCTCTGTTCACTGCTGCTGCTGCAGGCTTCAAGCCTGTCAGTGCTGTTCTCCAGGTCTGCAGTCTTGACCTCACCCTGAGACAGCGAGCCGTGAGTCATCCACTCGGTTTTGAGAGAGCTTAAAGCAGAAGAGTCACTGGCCCGGCAGGCTGGGCAGCTGCTGACCGAGTCCAGCACAGAGATTTCACATGATGATGTGGACCATGTGGTGCTGGCCATACTGTGTGTGCTAAGGGAGAGGCTGGACGAAGGGACGTTGTCGTAAGTAGAGAGTCTCTGGGAAGAACACGAGTCTTTAACTCGTTCCCCAGAGGCTGTCCGGCGATGGCCCCGGAGAGAGTACAATCCATTCATCAACCAGTTCCCGCTGGAGGAGAGGTTGGGGATATCTAAGGATGAGCTGCCCAGCTTTGGACTCACAGACCGTGCTCCCTGCTGGCGGAAGGAGTATTTCCACGGAGGCAGCGTCTGCCCTCTCTTGTTGGGGCCGGTGGCAGGCTGAGTCAATTTGCCACTGTGCTCTGAGGGAGCATTTTTCACCACAGGTCCAGGAGTGGCTTCTAGTGACACAGCATTGCTAGAAGGCAAATCGGCGGGGCTGGGAATGCTGTTCTCCGACCTGCCGTCCTCCCCATCCTCCTCGGAGATCCACTCCACAGTGCTGCGCTGGCGCACAGGCCTGATTTCTAGCTGGCTCCCAGGCACATCTGCCTGAGGAACAGCAAAGATTCGCCCCTGTTCGCTTATCAACACAGTCATCAGGTGCTGAACTAGTGAGGTACCTGTGGGGAGAAAACAAAGGCAAGCAGCTGATGAGACGTGGAAGACCTCAGCCACTCACCCCCTGGCCTGTGAGGTGCCACATGAGCTCCTTGTGAGGGGGCCTCTGTGACCACCATGTGCTGCACAAACAACTGCTCTGGGCCTTTCTGTACAGGACTGCCAGAGACTGGAATTGTTCCCTTTGCTGCACATGCGAGACTGAAGGATGCAGTTGTCAGTCCAGCTCATGATCACTAGCAATGATTAACAGATTGGCTTGCTTAAGGACACCTTTGAGGATGACAGAGGAGGAGGACACCTGAAAAGAAGGGCATGACTGTACCACACCAAGCCATGGGGTTTAGAGCCAGCATCAGTCTCAGTGTTCGCATCCCTGCAGGACAGCATAGTCCTGTGCTGAGACGCATGCCGTACCTGAACACACTACGCTATTTTCTGGGATGGAGCACCTCTCTGTCCAGCTTCCAAAACCAGCAGGTTTCACCAACTATGTTGCACCCAGTTTCATAGTCTTAACAGGCCCAGAGCTATTGTTTACTGAAAAAACAGCAATTTCAGCTCAGGCCTTCTGCTATAAGTGTATAGAGAAACTTGCAGAAAGTATGACATCTGTATCATACATGCACCTGCACAAAGTTTACAGCAAGTACAGAAACTACTTAAAATTATTTAAATCCACAGAAATGAGTTGCCATTGTTTTCTAGTTGTGGGGTAGACCATTATGAACTAATTGAGAACACCACTTACCAAACCTAATACAAAGCACTTTCTGCAAAAGAGGAAAACTTTAAAAAGAGTGAATATGTAATTCTATCTTTAAGTATTATCTGAGATAATAAGACCAAGATACACACCTTGGTCTTATTATTCAATAATTCAGGCTCCTATTTTGAAGATATTCAAAATAGGACCCTGAATTTAATAATGAGATTTTGGCCTGACAGTGAGAGGTACTGAGCTTGCCTATAACTTCTGTCTTATGTTTGCGGAAGCAGGGACAGAAATAAACCTCTCTGGAGATAAGGCCATTCGTAATAATTTAGCTGTCAAACTTCAGATGTTTCTATTTGAAATGCATGGGTTAAATTTGAAGAGAGATGTAATTAAAGTGGTTCTTGTTAAGAACTGGCAGCAGTATTTTTCCGTATCAGTTGATTTAGCAGGCCTATCTTACCCTGAAGCTAAAAAAAAATGTACTGAGTCTTTCTACTTCTCCGTTATGTCTACTTAATCAATCTTCTGTCCTCAACTAACAATAAAAAAAAAAAAAAACCACTGCAATTGCTGTTGCTTATGAGTATAATGATTAAGTCTAAAAATCCTGTCACTGGGATCCCCATTTTTCTACAGTTCAGGTCTGTGGTAATACAGAATTCCAGGTCAGGTCACCATAGTATTTTTATATGATGGTTAGGAGAGACCATGAGACCACAGCATGTGGCATCTGTGCCACCTACACACAGTACAAGCACCGCTGCCATCAGCTGAACTGTCTGATGAAATGCCCGAGTCATCTGTACCAACTGACCAAAAAGCACGTGGTTGGCCCAGGTTGTAAGAGCCTTACCCACGCCGGCCAGCTGGCCACTAGGGGAAGTCACAGCATCACTCAACAGATAGAGGTTTCCACTATGCCCACCTTTGAATAACCCAGCATCTGCTCCTGCACTCCCTTTTTCGCCTCCCCACAATTTTGTGCCTTCCCTTTTGTGTGAGGGTAAGGTCTCAAAGCTACCCTTAATAATAATGCCCATACCCTGTGGCAGGCTTCAAGACCTTGAACAACTATAGTACGTCAGGCCATACTCTGAAGTTGGCCTGTTACCTTACATTGAGTTGCCACCTGTGGGGCACACATCTGCAGTGCCTTTCAGAGGCCACCTGTGCAGAGCTAAAGGCACTGCTGCTCCTAAGGCATGATAAGGCTCTTGTTCTGTGAAGGATTTTCATCACACAGAACACCACATCAGCTGTCCTCTACAGTCAGGGAGCAGTGACAGGTTCATACATCCTGGGCACAGTATCTCCATCTATACCTAATGCTGGATGGATCCACCCATTCTTTTTGCAGGCTTGCCAGGATCACACAAAATTGAATGCAAAGACCCTGCTAAAACTTGCACCAGAGTAGTGCTCCAGCGCCACAACTGGGAGAGGGGCTGTATCCCAGCCCTAGTGTCAGCCAGCCAGAGATCATCTCCTGGGCATTCCCTGACCCACACGGAGGTAAAAATTTTCAAGCTTCAGATTTTTACATCCAAAAGTAACAGTGATTTTCAACTTACTCTTTTAGTTCTGTGAAGTTCTGACCCATATGCAGCCTGCTTAGAAGACAGCACTTCTAAAGACATGTAGTTATAGCCACTGTGACACAGCAAAAACTAGAGTACCTGCTTCATTGTGACCTGGATGTCCTTTACAGGTAGCTGTCTAACCACCAAAATGCACCAGTACTAAATGGTAGCAGTTTGGTAATTAAACATGATGCTTCTGAAGAATATTTGAGCTTTCATTGCAGCAGTGGGGTCAAAAAGAGTTTCACATAACAACCTGCAACAGGGCACAGGGGTCTCCATGTGGTGGAGAGGAGAGACACCCAGGCCAGCGGTGAGTGGGATAACAGAGGCCAGCCGGTACAGCCCCTCACAGGCACTGATGAAAGGGATTGCTTGACTTGTTGCTGACTGTGCAGTCAAGTGATACGGCTACCAATGAATGTATGCCTTTCAGAATACTCTTACAGCCCCAAAACACAGGTGGTGTGTTACCTCACAAAAGTGGTACCTACCTTCCATCATAGTCACTGGATCTTCCATTTTGGGCCGTAATATATTTGGTCCAAATACTGTAGCCAGGTTCTGGACACTCATCTTGTTAATGCTGGAGTGAGCCTGAACTTCATCAAGGAACCTTGAAAAGCCCCCCCAGGAAAATCAAAGGAGAGGAGTAAGTCAGTCAATTCTCAGACTGTAGTCATTCTGAGGCAGGAACCGTTTTGTCCTATCTTTATACAATTCTGATACCTGAAATGCTTCTAGGGACTAACGCAGCTTACATAGTAAGTAATAACCCCAGGTCCCTCCTAGTGTATGAACAAGAGTGGACCGGATGGTTTCTGCCAAAAGTACCAGTCTACCAGGGATCCAGCCTTCAAATCGGTATGATAGAACAGACTTCCACATTTTTATAGGAATTCCCCAATTACACAGATTGACTTCTGCCAGTTTTCACTTACAGATATAAAAGAGGTAAAAAGACATTTCACTCATCTTCTTGTCCTAGAACTAGCAGCCTATGGAAAGAGCTTTGTGGCTTGAATTAGCAAAATACAGGTAAAGAGGTAACCCAAATGCTTCTTGTGAATGCATCAGCTGGGCAAACACCAACACAAGAAAAGACTGTGCAAGCCAAAGGTAGCACATGAAAAAGTCCAGACAGACTGGCTATCTATATGTATGAGCTGGAAATCAGCAGGAAGTTTCTAACAGTTAATGTTCTGTAATTTGGAACAAACTCCCAGCAGGAGTTGTACTAAGAGAAAGGCTGTAACAAACACCTAAATAGCTTGTATCTAATTAGCCAAGTTGTAAAAAGGACTACATGACATGCAGACCTACAATAGCAGAAAATAGGACTAGGTGGCCTCAAAAGTTAAGTGTACATTGTTTCCTAAACTGTTGTTAATTTTTGGATGATTGGATGGGTTTTGGCAGCAGGAAAAAAAATTCCTTGTCATTCTGCACTACTTGGGAAATTTTTGAATGCTGCTACTTGCAGCATGACTTTTCTAGGCATTCCACTTTTTTTCTGTGGCTTTGTCCTGTGGCAGACAGTGTGCTGAGACCCAAGAATCCTCAATTCTCTTCAAGTCAGAAGCAAATTCTACTTGCTTTTCCTTTCCCCAGTTCTTCACTTAGAAACATGTGTATATTCCGCTGCCTCATTCATGTTCTGAGGTGCTCAGACATTAAAACAAAGGGCTATAGAAGCACATAGTGAAGCAAAATAAACGTTCTAAAGCATTCAAAAATACATTTAGGAAATGCTATCTGTGTGCACTTGGGAAGGGTTTGACATGTCTTGAATAATTCATGGACTTCATATCGGTGTTTGTGTCTACTGCCTGCTCTAGCAGTGCAAATCCCACTGGTCATAAAGGGACTGACTACCACGGAGACTAGAATACAACATAAAGTTCACTACATTGTATCTAAGGTAACAGTCCCTTTCAGCTCCCAAAACACATTCCAGCCCACTTTGCAAAAACTGGGAGAGTCAGCAGAGAGGTGAGGAGAGAGAAGGCTGCAGAGTCCCTGATGCTCCAAGAGGAAGCCACTCTCAATCCACTTCTAAACCTGAGCTGAGGACAGACTGGCTATTCTGACTGCATCTGCTACCCATCCTGTGTCATAAATCTTCCAAGTGTGCAGTACTTGTAAAAAATGCCTTTCTTTACTGGTTCTTTAAGTGCTTCTGAAATAATATATTAGTATCATTCATGCCTGCTGCCAAGGCTGTCAGTGACAGCGATTTGCTCGGCTGATGCTCTTCGACAGACCTTCAGGCAGGCTGCTCCTTCACCTCCACATGTTTTATAGAAGCAGTAACTTACATGTAAGAGATGTTTAAATATACATACTTTCAGAGTATATTATTTGCATACAAGACTGAGCCTCACAAAACTTGGTGACTTTTCCAAGTGTTAATTAATTTCACTTACTTGCATATGTATTTGAGGAGGTTGTAGTTGGCTTGGGGCAAATTCTTCACCTGTTTAACCAGTTCCTGGGTACCCTGAGGAACAGAAAAAACAAGGAGAGCTATTAATATAAGTGATGCAAAGCAGACATGACTTTTTTCTTCAGTACTATGAAGTCCTCTTTCCAGAGTCAAAACTCTGAACAACAAATGATAATGTAAGGAGGCTTTGCTTTATAAAAGGTGTCATCCAGTGTGTTGTGCCTTACCAAAACCCCAATGTCCAGCACTTTATTCAGTTCTCAAATTGAGTGGAAATTCTCCTGTCAGCTTTAATGGTTGACGTAGAAGCCTTCAATTAGCAGGGCCTGCTAGCCTTCAAAGTCTGCCCACTGGCATTGGTATAAATGTACCAGCAAAGTGCCTTTTCAGCACCTGGCCTATTTGAAACATTGAGGCATTGAGTGTAGGATAAATACACTGCAGTAATGCTCAACTGAGCAGAAAAGAGTTTTTTCTTAAAAAGCAAAATGACATTCCAATTCAACTACCTCCTTTTAAACTACTTGCTTACATTTGCAGTCATTCTGACCTGTGACATACTTCCTCATAAAATTTCTGCCTTTACATTAAAAGGTAAGATGAGACATCTGCTAGAGGAATGACTTAAACCCTGAAGCTACTTAAATCACCTAATTAAAACTTCTGACTCAGAAGGCTATTGTCCCTCCACGGTCCCAAGCATCATTTGCTTGCTCTTGTCAATGCTGCAGTTGCCCTGGAGATTTGCTTATTTTTTTAAGACAATTAAACCTTTTGTGGGAAAACAGATACCCAAGCACGTTTGGGAAGAGTGATAGCTGCTAACTAATGGTGGAGAAATTCCAGAAGCAGCTGGTTCCAAGCCAAAGAAGTGCAGCTGAACATTCATTTCAAACTTTCCTTGATTTTTTAAGTGCTGTTAGGGAGGGAATTCTGTTGGCCACCCTTTTGCAAGATCTTCCCGATTTCTCTGGTCCACACAAGTCAGAAAGATCCAGAAAGCAGTCTGTATTCCTGCCTCCATCCTTAACATCCTAATGTACAGACACTTTTTTATTCTATATGTCCCAACGTAAAAAAAAGCCCTCTAGTAAAACCCAGGCACTTAAGAAGAATTCTTAGAAGCACTAAGTCCTTTTTAATGCCTTAGCTTAAAGATTATGCTGATTTAACAGTGACAACAATGGAGACACTAAGAAAAGACCAGTCCCTTAAAAATCTCAATCCTCTTTTTAAACTTCTGAAAACTTTTGAATTAAGGTCATCCGCTGCTGATGTGAAGGTTAAGGTCAGTTGTTTAGGTCATCCAGCTTTCAAGTGAGGAGTTTGAACTAGAAATAGGTGAGCTAACAGACCTAATTCCCTCTTGAATTATGCTCTGTAACCCGATTTATTTCAAATACAGAAATCGGGATTATATTTTTGCACTGTATTTCAAGTGCTCTGAGTTAAAATACTATGGCTCCACTGGATGGAAGAAGGGACTTTGGAACAGAAACTGCAGGCAGTTGTGACCAGCTGGAAACATAACGTAAAGGTACAAGGTGCTACCTGAAACAAAAAAGGTTCTAAAAATTTATCATCCTTACTTTGTCATGAGGAATCACAAACGTGGTATTACACAGAGAGTATCTTCCTATTTGTCAAGGTGCAAACACTTGCCAGGTTAAAAAAAGCTCTCTACTGCTGCAGCAGCATCTGTCAGCTCTGCCACAGATCTGTACCACCAACCGCCTCACCAACAGGTGGCAGAAGGCTAAGCCTAGTTAACACCACAGCAGAAGTGTAAAGGAAAATGCAAGCTAGAAAACTGCTGCGTTATTAACAAATAGCACTGTTCATGCTTATGGCTGCAGCCTAGCAAGCAACAGAGGCTCTGCACTGTCATTCGTCATGGTATTTTGCAGTAATAACTCTTACCTCCTTGAAAATGCTGCATGTCTAATTTACCACAGAAGCATGCTTTCAAAGGAATAATCCCAAACCCAAGGATTTTGCAATGTGTGTAACAGATCAGCACCAATTAGGAGCTTCTAGCTGAGCTGGAAAACCAGCAACACTTCAGATGCTCACCCAAATTCAGACCCTCTTTAAAAATTCAAAGCCCATATGCTTAGCCCACTGAACTACTGTGTGTATCTCTAGAGTACAGGCAGACGTGGAGGCTAAAATACGACCAGTCAGGTCAGCTCAGACTCAAATGAATTTTTAGAGATTTGAAGATCTGTCATTCATTCTTACTGTAAAATTGTTTTTCATTTTCAGTCCCTTCTCCTAACTAGTTGGGATCAGACTCAGATCTTTTTTAACACTGCAGTCCTGCTGAGATACCTGGAAGCCTCAGCACAACCCAAAGGCCTCTGTTATGTATCTGTTTGCATTCCCACACCAGAGATTACTTGGGTGCAGAATGAAGATGAACAGCAGTCTGAATGAAAATGGAAAGCCTAGGGCAGTGCTGAAGTATTTTTTGCTGCAGATGGAGATTAGGCCACGCTAACATCATAATAATTCCTGTCTATGGCCACAATGAAGCAGCATAAAATGCCAACAATTTTATCTGAATGGCTATTTTGCCTTAAGCAATTCTGTTTTTATTGGGGGGGGAGGCAGGTATACAAAACTAAAGAAAATTATATTTTGAGTCCAAGTCTCATTCAAAACTTCCAAGTGAAAAACAAAAACAAAATAGTACTTCAAATTACCATAATATTTTGTTTCCAAATACTTTTTCAAAATGAAACGTTTGATTTTGAAATTCCCTGCTTATCATTTTGTGCTAAAAAATTATGGTTTCAATGCAACCACATTTTTGAGTAGGGCTATTTTCTATGTGGGAGGTGAATCAGGCCCTACAGGCTGGGTATGACTTTGTGCTACATTCTGCTCCGCGTGCTACTGTGCACGTACAGCCTCTCCACCCCTGGTGTATGCACTCCACCTTCCTTTCTGAAAAAGTAAACAGCCCTTGTTGAGGTTCCAGACTTTTCTGACAAAAAAAATATAAATGAAGCTTATGTTTACAACAGCATCTTAACAAGACAAATTTGTGCTATCAGCAGTAGCCTATTTTGTAAGCCTTCATTTTGACTATCTAGTGCTCTTCATCACCTTTCTAATCCAAAGAGAATACTGCACTACAAGTCATTTGAGTCTGGCCTTGCTCCCACAAAACCAACACAGATGTTGCTTCCCAAACTGCAGCAGCCTGTGCAGGCAAAATCAGGCAAACTACATAGTTAATAAGCTGAGCAGTGATACACAATTATGTTTGCCCAACTTGGCAGCATCTCTAACTCTTGTGCAATAGTGCTTAATGGATCTAAAACTTCCCAGTCTGCACATATTATGACCAAAATGAAACCAGCTCCACTGCCTTAGAATTGCTGCCATTTCTTGTGAAATCCACCATTGTGCTGTTTGCAGCATAGTACCCTGCAGAGATGCCGGAGTTGACTGAGAATAAGGCAGAAAATGAGCAAGTTTTAGAGCTAGTAGGCACATACCTATACTATTAAAAGACAACACTAGTGCACCGGCACATTGATGTGGCTGTGTCTAGGATGCAAATGCATATCCATGTGCAGTAATACACTGTGTCACGTACAGAAATTTGCTTTCTTAGAGTTGGCTAGAGGATACATCATGTGAGTACAGATAGTGGAAAACTTGCTTTTTATCCATAAAAAATCGACATTACCAGATATGCTACGTTTGATGCATGCAAGCAAGCATCTTCCTATGGGCATCATAAAGGACTTCTGCCGCACAGTCTTCTGCCACTTGAACTAAAGGTGAACCCCAAGCTCTTTTACAGTCCCCACCAGAGACAAAGATATGAGCATGCTCTTGAGGCCGCACAGAGAAAAGGGACAGAACCGTGGACTGCGACTTACAAGCCCTCAGGCCTTTGCTTCTTTAGCTGACACTAACAACAACCTTTACAGCTTCTTTAAATCTCTGTTTTAGAAGGTGGCACAGTTCCACCCACATTAGACCAGATCCAACGTGCCTTTGCAGTCAGCAAGGAGCTCAGGCATCACCACAAGAGGAACAATATGGATGAAACAGATCAATCAATCATATTGTAAATTATCCTGCTCCTCCCAAGCAGTGAATCAAAATTTCCATGATTGCCACAGACTTAGAGGTTTTTGTCAGCCCCTTCCCTTGCCTGGAAACCAAAGAGAGCAACATCGTAAGAAGGTTCTGGCAAAGTATTCTTAGCATTATTTTCCCTATTTTGGGATAATATAATAGCCTACCCTTCTGCAGTGCCTTTCCTCTAAGAAATACAAAGACCATCACACTGATCAATGCCTCATCCACCAAAAACTTGGGAAGCAGAACATGCTGTTCTGATACATGAAACTGAAAACACAGGAAAAGGGAATGACTTCATACAGCTTGCTAATGAGTTAACAGCAAGGCTGGGAAAGGAACCCAGATATCCTGCCTTACATCTCTTGCTCATGATACAGAACAGACTTGTTCAGAAGAAAGAAGCACCAGGCTAAAGACTTCAAAAAATTCCTGTTTCAAGCAGGAGTCTGTGATATTAATGTCCAATTCATGACTTCAGGAAAATTCAGGGGAACGTTCCCAGGAACTTCATTGATTTGAATCAGGACTGAAGAGTGATAAGAAGAAAGCTGTACTAAATTGAGTCTTAGGAACAACATTTGAGGTAGAAGAATGCAGATTAGAAGGATCACTGACCTCTCCCTCATCTTTTGAGAGTAGCTGTCCGCAAGAAAGAAAGTCTTCATATTTGGCAAAGGGGATGACAGGCTCTGGCAGCTCTCGAAGGTAAAGCTTCAGGAGGGACGCCACAGTGTGAACATCTGTGTTGCTGCAATAGAGAAGAGGGAAGGAAATTTAGAAACCCACACTACCCCAAAGGTCGATGCCTTTCATTTGGGGTGCATCAAGGTCCCTCTTAGGGACAGGGACAAAGTAGGCATATGTAAGGAAGCTATTCTGCCACATGTTTGTACTAGGCAGGAGGGTGTCTACCTAGGAACAGTTGAAATCTCCCATTTTTTCAAGATACAAACGCATCTCAGGCAATATGGGCAGCGGAAGGGATACTGCTTAAGGTAGAATGGTGCTGTGGTTCCTCAGTCAATGTGAATCAGGAATGTGAGCAATGCAGTCCAGGCAAGTGCACAGTGATCACAGAGCACTGGACAACAGAGCTCTGGATCCTTATGCAATCACACATAACCTCTGATCCTCTCACTGATCCCTCCTGCCTGATATGCTCCCCAGACAGCACTCATGTTTGTCTGATGGGCTAGGCTCCTAGGTGTCCTGGTCAGTCATTCAGAAAAAATGCAGGAAGCTATATTTCCTCCAGGCCCTCTATTGTCATTTGGCATGGTGGCATGGCTGTGGTCACATCTCCTTCCCCAGGCTGGGTTATCTGGCATTTCTTAGCCCATGTGTTATGCTGGGATATCAACGTGTCTTTTCTTTCCCACTCCAGGAACTTCTTTTTCCTCTTCTCTCTCCTTTGCTTTAAGTTGGGGTTGAGGTGTCAGGTGCCACGATGAAGATGCACCTGTTGTTCTTTCCTTTCAATTTCTGCTTTTGATGTATGGCGACACCTCTCCCTCATTCCAAGTCTCCTCTGGTATAACTTGGTTAATTTTTGCAGATGAACTCCTCAAAGGTTTTGACCATTGGAAGTTTAACTAGATTCTGTCACCAGCTCCCCACTACCCACCGTTGCCCTGACGGTCTTTTAAGAACGCTGAGAAAAACACACCAGTAACCATTGGGCAACAGACCTTCAAATCCTCACCTCTAAGAGCTGAATCTCTTCTACTTGGTATGTTTTTAAGCAGTTTTGGAACACACATTTAAAACAAAACAGGAAAAATTACAATAGGAAGCTGCCAGCAGCTGCCACTTGCTACTAACCCTGATAATGCTGTTCCTATTAAACAGCTCCATCATAGTTGAGAATACCATAGTTCCATATAGTGGTTTTTTACAGTAGATTATAAATGCTTTGCAAATGAGGACAGCACCCTTATTCTTTTTTTTTTTTTCTTTATTTTTTTTTAGTATGGACTTTCAGCCATGGATGGTATATGGTGGATGACTAGCACTCAGAAGCAAAGCCCAGACAAAAGTTTCAGGTCCACTGGCTGTGGTTAGTGTTTCATCCACAAGGCCATGTGAAATCCAGCCAAATTTTCAGTGGTATGGAACTGCAATAGGAGCAGGCTGCTGTACGTGCTTCCAAAACAGCAACACCTGTCTTTCATAAGAACATACATATGCATTTAAAACCCAAATTGGAAAAGCATTTTAAAAATAAATATTTTAATTATCAGTCATCCCAAAGATCTGATCCACCATGGGGCCGGCGGGCTTTAACATCTTTAAGATCACCATAGATACAGAAGGCAGCTAAGAGCACTCACTGCAACTGGGAAAAAAAAGAATATTATTTTCAGTGTACCTGACTTGGAAACAAGTATATAGATTTCAGACTTGCAGAAAATATTTGCCACTGCCTAGGCATCCCAGGCCATACATGGATAGTTTTAGTTACGCATAGAGAAAATTATGCTTGTTAGGAGGAAAAGCATTTCACTTAGCCAGGGTGGAACTGGCTTTCCCTTATCTCTCTCTGTGACTACACACATCAAAGACTAGTGTTGGGCCTACAAGTCACAGTGGACATGGTGGAAAGAGAAAAAGGTGATTTCTGGGGGACTCTCAGCTGCCACACTACTCAGATACCCCTCTGCTTGCCTCCTTTAATTCTGTACAGAACCTTCAGTTATCACATTTCAAATCAACTACCCTAAAGGCAGGCATTCCTTCGTGGAGATCTTTACTGCCTCTGTTAAAGGTGAGACTTAGCACTGATCTATTTAGCCAGTGCAAATGTCTATGGAAATAAAGGTGCTTTCTCCTTTAAGAATGCTCTTAAAGGGGGGAGGCTCTGTTTAGATTAAGGTAAAACATGAAAGTGAAACTGTCATTAATTTTTTCCGTAGATTCTCCTGTTCCAGATTACGAGGGTTTTCCAAAGTAACTTTGTTCACTTTCACATGAATTAAGGTAATCGTAATTCTGAACTAGAACATTCAGACATTCAGTTAAAAATACAGAGATTTTGTTTAAGAAAAGATGAAGTGAGAGAATTTGACAATTTCAAACTTTACTTTTTCATGAAAATATCTCTAAATATTTGACACTTCCATTTAGAGAGCAAATACTGTCTGTGGTTAAGAATCAAAGAAAGGAGGATGGGTGGTCTGGGAAGCTGAGGGGAGGGAAGAATTAGAAGAATGTTCCAAATAAACTCTAAGGATATGCTTCCCAGGATGAGACCAAACACTGGTGCCCTTGCAGGAGAGTGCTAGCTCTTCCTGCAGCAGTAAGCAGGGATGCTATTGGCAATGTTTACACTGGCTGCAGCTCCAGGGGAAGTGATTCCCTAGGTTAATGTGCTGGCAATATATCAGGTGCTCCCTGCATCACCTGGGAAAGTGGTACTAGTGAGTTTCAGCAAGAAATGGAGCCAGGTCTCCAAGTCAAGATCACGAATCTGATCCCACTTTTGACCTGTGATAGTGATTGGGTCAAATTTACACAATGGCCTTGGGTGCCAATATGCCTGGAGTTCAAGATCTCCGTTAGAGTCAAGGCCCATTTCTCAAAGCACTGTTTAGGTTGGCACTATGCCAACCTTCACCCTGGGTAGCACATACATATGAGATGGGGAAGAAAATGTTGGTTGCAAAGTACAGACAGGATTTGGCTGCAAGGGGCCTGAAAGCATGCACCTTCCTGGTGATTTGACTGCCTGGACTCAGGGCCAATGCAGAGATAGTGCAGCTCAAGAGCTGCCCCTCTTCCCTTGCTGACCTTGGATGGAGTGCTCTGAGCCAGGGCTGACACTTCCTGTGGGAGCTGATGCTCAGCTGAGCCTCTGCTGTTTATCCTGTGTCTGAACTACAACTCCCACTGCCTTACAGCCATGTCGGTGCCTGGCCACAGACCCTGTTGATCTGGACCTGGACACTGACTCATGGACAGATTACTTAGCCAGATCTCAAACCTGCCTCGTCAATATGGACTTGCCTGGTGATCACTGGACTGTGTCACAGCCTCTGCCAGTCTGTTACCACACTTGGCTCCTGGCTCACCCTGCTTTGCAGAGCAGCTGACCCTTGCTGCTCCCTGATATTGGCATGGTTAGTAGGATAAAAAGACAGCTAGCATGTCTGTGTACCAGGCAAGGAGTGATTACATCAACATTTTTATACTAGGAAGAAAAATGCAAAATTGCCGTTTTTATTTCAGAAACATTTGACTCAAGTTTTGTTGAAAATCAAAAGATACATTCAGTTTTGAGACAACTGTTCCATCTCAGCTACTGAAATTGTAGATTAAAAAAAAAAATCATTTTGGCCAAGAATTATTCTAGGGTCAGAAAGTGTTTTGTTATGACATGCTGACCAATTCTATATGTTGCATGCATAACAGCCAGAGAAGATGTGTGAGATGATGGCAACTATTCTGAAGCCTGGTGACAAAGGAAGGAGCAGAGCTGAGATACTGCCCCTGGGTAGATCTGCTGTGGTTGTGGCAAGGGAGAATACAACATCTGAAAGCAGTAAAAGCTTAGTTTACCTCCATCACATCCATTTCTATGGTGGCATCCCGCCAACTGCTGAGCATGGCACACCCAAATCTAGCAATGCATTTCATTCAACATTTGCTGAAACTGAAACACTGGAGTAGCCCTATCTAGATTAATGGGATAATTTTTCCCCTCTGCTCAAGCACTAAGCTGAATGAAGACCTCCATAGCCAACACCACGCAGGAAAAAGCCCCAGTGGCACTTTAAATAAAGGCAACAATGGTGTGGAAAGAGGATAGCCTCCGCAGGGCCATTCCTGCCAGATTTTACCTGCCACAGATAAACCAGCCTGAATCTGGTGATGTCAACTCACCTGTCAAAAAGGGGCTTCTCTCCACAGTCAAAAGAATCCTGCAGATCTTTGACAAGGTTGGCTTGGCCAGGGAGCCGAAAGAGCCCTTCCTCTGTAAGACCTCGTTCCCGAATAAAATCCACACACTGTTCCACCAGCAGTGGGGCCAAGCGTTGCCCATACTTTCTCTCATACTGTACGGTGTCCTCCAATCGCTGTCCAAAGATCCCTGCCAACAGAGAGCAAGAGAAATATCTGGGTGTCAACTTAAACTCTTCTTGAGCTACCACTCAGGGCATAAAATGAGGGAAGCTTTCACCAGGAGGAGGTGAACCTCTGTGAAGGCCCAGTTTCAAGCAGACTCAGAAGAAAAAAATTATTTTTAAAACCAAGAATTACATGCTGAGTTTTTTGCCTGCTTAAGAGTGCTTCAAACTAATCTCTACCCTAAGCCAGTTTGTGTCTCATTACGCACAAGGAAGGTGGGGTTAAGATTATATTTGTGGTTATCTGCAGCTGTGCTGAATCTGGATTAAGTAATTATACTGCCATTGCATCTTCTGTCCCAAGAATGCCAAAACAAAGGCTACATTGACTTTATGGGACACAATTCCTTTCTGAAGGCACCCACCTCTTCGCTGTTACACAGTTGCCCAGCTCAACAAGAGCAATCCTCCTAGCTGGGGATTGCTAATGTGACAGAATACAGTTGTCAACATTAAAACTGGCTGTTGTGAAAATCCCCCACCATATCCTGCAAGCTTTGCATGTCTATTTCTTTAATTAAAATTGGTGAATGAAAATTAAAACACGGAATAAAATGCATGCAAAATACATTGCCCTTCCTACTAAAATGTGTACGCTGTACTTCTTGCACCTTGAAAATACTGGAAGCACCGGAGACTCTAAAAATAGACCGGCCTAGGTAATTAAAGTCAGATCTACTGTAGACATATATCACCAAGTATGAAGCACTGTCTCTCTCTCTTTAGGGAAATTGGAGTTCCTGGTACCTGCTGCTGAATGCCACTATGGGCACCAGGTATTTTTGACAACATGGAAGGGGCTCAGGCTGTAAGACCCAGAGATCTTAGCTCAGTCCCTGCCACTAGGAGAGTGCTCCATCTGAAAGAGCAGCCACTGAACTGTATTCTGAAACCCTAACTCTAGCACCCTACAATGTGTGGTGGAGTTCGGGAGGATAGCATACAAGTTAACCATATTTTGGTAATAAGAATTCAGTAAAAAAATCCCAGAATCTACACAATATAAGATAAGACCAGGCCTATAGCAGACAGGAAATTCTATTCAAAGGTTTCTCAAAGGAACAGGAAGCCCTCCACTGATATGAAGGAGCTTTAGATCATGCACTCGGCAGTCAGTTAATCCTGCAGGTCTGAAAAAAACCCAGCATGCAATATTGGAGTTACACTGTATTCACAAGCAATAGCCAAAAGCAGTGTTTAATGGATGCATGCATGCACTTATACAAGGCCAGGGGACTTGGTTTTCCTAAGGCACTACTTATGTTCCTGCTAGCAATCATATTTTCCGGTTTTTAGGGCTATATTCATGGGAGGATAATAACTTCTGGTAGGAAGCTTCCTAACCTCCATTCACTGTCATTCATGGGAGACACCATGCCAAACCATAGCTGCTTTCTATATTTAGTCCAACCCTGCTGAATCCTCAGTGAAATAAACCTTTCACAACCAGTTTCAACTCCCTGAATGAAATACGCAAGAAGCATCCTAAAGTCCAATTTTCCTTTCCCTGCCAGTTTGTTATACAATAGAAGACAGAAACCTTCCTTACCACTGTAGCCTACACAACTGCTTTACAGTGTCAGAGCTGAAGGGCCATGAAAAGTTTCAAAGAAAATTCCCTCCTTATCCTGTCAGGAGGGCATGTCCTGGAGCATGGGTGTGACTTACCTTTATCACTGTGAACATTGGCTTTCTTGCAGAATAAAGGCTTTCTAGTTCTTTAATCTGTTTGAATTTTCACTGAGATGGGTGTCTCTGAAGTCACATTCTAGGACAGGGAATCTCTTCCTGGTTTTGCACAGGTTGCTTTGCAATCTCATCACATAATCCCTGCTGTCATGATGGGGCACAGCAGAACTGCTTGGTATGTGGGGCTCAGCATTGTCAAACTGTTTCCAGGGCACTTACAGAGGCTGGAAAGCCATGAAAGAGCAACTTTTTCCACCAAGTTTCTCAGCTAACTTCCAAATCCAGATCATAGCTGAAACAGTGAAGTGTCCACGGCCTGTTCATCTCTCAGCCTCTCTGCTGATCCTGCTTATAGGGGACGAACTCTCAATATTGCATATCATAGTAAATACACACAGGAATGATCCAGCTAACAAGAAGTGCAAGCCAAGTGCAGGCCCCTCAGCTGTGAAAAGCTGAGCAGGAACATGTGTCCTGCAGGACACCTGTCCAACTTCCCTCGTGTTGTTCTGCTAGTGACCATTTCCCTTTCTTCTTCTGTGAACATTTGATCCTGGGACACAGGCCAATGCAAACCAAAGTTCTTCAGTATGAGTTGCAACAAGTTTGGGTCAGACCCTTAGACACAAAAACCTCCATATGCTATCATCAATCTCCAGCCAGACTTCCTCCCACCAAATCCATCTATTTCCTTAAAATACATATTTTGAGTATTCTTGAGTATATATACATAGTATTCACTCTCCTACATGCAAGACACAGAGGTTTAGAAAGGTCAGGCTGTGGTAGATGCCAGGGCAATTACAGGATACAAGTCCTGTTTTCTCAGATCTCTACATGTTGAATCACAGCCGTTTCCTAAAGGGCCTGTTTAGAGAAGGCTCTGGGAAAGAGGTAAATGCTCTTGCATTCCCCAAGTACAGGGCACAGACATAATGTTTTTTCCAGAAATTCATGTGCTGCTGTTCTAAACTTAACTAAGAGCAAGGACAAAGGCAGTGTCAGACCCACACATAAGCAAGCACACACAAAACTGCACGCATAATCTCCACTTGCAGTGTGAAGCTTTGTCTACTTTTCCCTGGCCATGGTTGGTCTGTGGGCAGCAACATGCTCTAATACATTTCAAGCAACATCAGTCCTTGCCTTCCTGGTCAACTCGGATCACATGAGCAGTACCTGTCTGTAGGTACTGTCAATGACTCCTGGGTAACAAGTTGACTGCAGCCAGAGACCACTGACACAGAGGTTAAGGAATGTGGTGCTAAGATAACAGATAGAGATAGAAGGGTGACCTGCTTTGAGATTCAGAAGGAGCAGCAGATGGACCTTTCACAAGCACAGTATTAACATTACTATGGGTGTCTGCTGCAGAACCAGATGCTGGGGACCCTGTCTTTCCACCTTCTCAAGCGCAGACGTTGGTAACACCTTTTTCTCCTGGATGGAAACAGCGATCTTCGGAGGAAACAAAGGCACTGTAGTATTCTTCTTCTGCAATACTACTCACCTCCCTTTGCACCATTTCAAATAGGTAACAAGAAACACCAGCCATAAAACCAAGGCTGGGATGACTGGGGATGAAGCTGACCTAACTATGATGACTGAAAGGAGCTGGCACAAGTGCGGGTTACTTCCCGTGTGCTGAAGGGCTGTGCAGGTGACATCACACAGCCCTCACAGGTCATTTTTGGCTGAGGGGAAGAAAAGACCCTGAAGCCATTGCCAGGGTGAAAGACACATCTCAGCCCAGCTCTCCTAGCTGCCTCGCACTTTGGTGCGGGAGTCCCACTCCAGCCCAACTCCAATTGCAGATCTAAGTTTTCTCTCCCTCTCAATGCTGAACCTTAATTTTCCATGGAAGCACTAGAAGTCACCAAGCATTGCACAGATTAAATATATCACCCAAGCCAGGTCTGTTGGTAACCGCACCTTTCCCTTTGCAGCTGCAATTACACTGCAGCTCTATGCCCTATTTTTTTTTTTCATTTGCTGAGCCATAGAGAAGGACCCCCTCCAGCCACTGCTCAGAAGAAAGATTGCTCCCTGCCCAGGTCTTTTGGCAGTAAGAGCATTAGGGTTGCAGTTTAGAAAGTAGACAGCTGCAGTTAGAGTGGGGCTGAAAAGCTGACCTTGGAGAAACCATTTATCTGTGCAGTGGCTGCACATCTTGTCCATAGCTTAGGAGAGGAAATTGGTGTTAGGGTTCAGAGAAGAAGCAAGCTAAGAGATATCTTTGGAGTAGGGCTGGAAAGGGACTGTCAAAGGCAAGCTGGAGCTGTTGACAGTTCTGGGCTTGTGGAAATCTTTCATCTAGACATCTGCTGGGGGGGCCTTGATGAAGTCTACTCTCAGTAAAATTACTGCTAGGGCTCTTACAGCTACACTGGCAAGAGACATAGCAGATGCACCTACTTCAGTCTCCCAGGGTTAAACAGGGCAGACTGAGAAGGTGGTGTTCTGCTAGCTCTGTAAAGCTCATCTTGCTTCAGCTAGGTCTCAGAAGAGCTTGTAAAACATGTAGTAAAATGTCCCTGAAACTACCAGGATATGACAGCATTGCTGGGCTGGACAGGGATTGCCCTGCCTTGCAAGGAAAAGCGAATGTGGAGCCAGTCACACACAGCCTCATCCGCCGGCTCCTCAAGGCACAGGCCTGTTTTTAATCACTGGGGCCAGCAGCTCAGACTGAACTTGGCAGCATTTCACTCCATTTGATGATCCTGCTGGAAGACATTAAAGTCTTTCTTTCCATTCAGAAGAAGTAGAGCCAGTGCCATCCAGTCACACTCCCAGACAGAGTTAGGCTGGAAATAAAGTCAAAAGCTACTATCAACCCAAGGGTTAACTTTCCTCGTCAGACCCTTATCTATAGCTAGGCTCTTTTATTTGGTTTCAAAGCAGAAAAAAACCCAGCATGCCTGGGACCACATCTTTAATCTCAGAAAGACTCAAGAGATACTAAAATAATGGGCTAGCAGAGCTACAGAATTTCTTTCCTCTACTCCAACAAGCTGTCTCTGTTCTTTAAAGATTTAGGTGGCTCTTTGTGGAAAAAGCGAGCCAGGAATGATGTACTGACTAAGACACAGACAAGCTCTCTGTCCTGGCCTGAATAGCTCACCCACCAGCTCCAGGCATACAAAGTCTATACATTCAGCTATGCTGTCCAGACATGCAGTGGGCAGGAAAATATATGCTCCCTGCTTCATTTTTCCTCATCAGAGCTCTGATTTCAACCAAAATAAACTGAAGACAGAGATAATAAAGTCAGTTCCCGAGTAGATTTTTCTTTACAGGAGGACTGAGGACTTCGTATGTGCTTAAAGCAGGAAAAGTCCAGACACTCCTGTGTCAGCTGTACATAGAGCTTAGTACACACACGCTCACGTTAAAAGATGTGCAGGAAGATAATCAAGCACAGACCTGGATGCTGCTCTACAGCAGTACATACACCCGCGCATGCATGTGGTGCCTCACAGACAGGCAGTTTACGGATATAAATATTGTGTACGTGCTCACCTGCACAGGTAAGCGTCTGCTTTTACCTTCCCACATTCATACTTAGGCTCCCATTTATCTGTCCCTCTCACACATGAAAGCGCTGAGAACAAATCATGGGCAGACATTCAGAAATGCATATGCTTCCATAGCACAAAACACACACAAACCTATAACTCCTGTTTCCCCTCCCCTGGCCCACCCAAGCACACACTTTGTGAATTACTGTAGCAGCAACTGGAAAAGAAGTTCCGCATTAAGGAGCTGTACATGCCTAAGAAAAGATAGTTCCCAACAACTAAACGATCCAGCCAGACAAAACATGTGAGAATGAGGGAAAGGAAAGGAAACAACAGATAACTAGGAATCAAGCAAAAAAAAGTAACTTGCCCAAGGCCACACAAACGGGTCTGTGGTAGAATGTGGTGTCTTCTGACCCCATTCCCCACAAAGAACAGCCTCCATATACTAGGAGCCGATTGCTTTCATCCACGTACGACCATTTAAATATTTTATGTAAAAGCAAGCAGAAATGCACCTCCTCAGAACTATCTTCAAATGTTAGACTGGCATCCAGTAGGTATTTTTGGCCATAAACCGGGTCCTTCCCACTCTTTCCCCCTTTGTAAAGTCAGATCCTTTTTTAGATTCCTAGCTTATGTCTGAGGCTAAGCTCAAATATCTGCTTTTCCTCTAGGAAAAGAAAAACATAACAAATCTAAACTCGGAAAATCATCTCATACCTCTCGTTCTTGTGCAGCACTCCGCTACATGACAGGCGCTGAGCTTTAAGCAGAAACCAGGCAGTGTCAGACAGCAGGAGCGGCAGAGAAAGAAAGTCCTGACTTCAGGCATCAGACACATTCTGAGTCCCAGCACTGGCAGCTTTCCATTCACCCAGCGCTACGGAGTGGAGAGCAGCCGATCTGCCCTGGGAGATAATCTCAGCAGCACATCTGGTCTTAGCTCCGCAACTCGACATTAATTATGACTTGTGCAGAAAGCATTTGAAATATCCAATGAGGTGCAGAGCTTCCCAGCTCCCTCCGCATGGGGAAGGAGAGAGTAGAAAGACAGGCAGGTAGGGTCTTGCCCACCCTCGAAGCTGCCGCCAATGTAAACAGCAGCTAAGTATGGGTCACAAGTTTTAACAAAGGCATCCCCCATCGGCTCTGTAATATATTCATGCTCTAATTGCTTGTCAGATCTATTCTAGATAGCTGGAAAAGCTGAGCAACAGTTGCTGTCTGCATGCCACACTCTGGATCCCTTCCTGATACAGGCAATGTTAGTTGTGCTGCAGGCAACTTGGTGCCCCGGTCTGGCCTCTGTTCTGCTTGCAAAGCACCAGAAGCAGAAACCTCATTTTGGAGGGGACATACCCCCACCTTAGCCTTCGCATACTCTGAGAGTACCTCCACAGCTCTGGGATACATTGGAAAGTTTTACACAGCTTAGGAAAAGCTAGTCTTTGACCTGTGCACCTTTTTTGTGCTTACACCCTCTGCTTTTTACAGAGAAGTTGTCTGATGCTCAATAGCTCAGCTGCATAACTGGTAGAGGAGGGAACTACAAGCTCCTCACATGTGAACCAATTCCCCAGGACTTACTTGCAGTAAAATATTCACCCCCTCAGCCTCTGGTCTCAGGGTAAAAAGCCTGTAGTTAAGAAAAACACTTATCACACAATGCCTCATGCAGTTATACACAGGTCAGCCTTCCATCCCATTTAGAAAATGCACTCATGTGATTGCAGATCTGCAGCAGTCACCACTCAAAACCTTTGCACCAAGCTTCCGCCAAACTTCTGGGGAATTTTATCAAGTTTGGCTAACTTCATTTCCCTCTGCAGAAAAAAAACCCCAAACCAAAACCACCCAACAACTTATCCCTGTCTGCAACTGCTCTTCTGCTTCTGTTATTAAAATACCATTTTGTGGTCACTGTACAGACCATGCTCATCTGAACTTAGTGGCCCGCCACTTCCTTACCTACATGGTGGCTCAGTTTGAACACACATGTCAGGCTCTGATATCCCAGTCGCTGAGACAGTGTTGTTCCACAACTCATGAAACTTGAGATCAAACTATGTCTCTGCATTCTCTGTTTTGATCAAAAGACTGTCTCTCAATACAGGTCATGGCAGCACTAGGATCAAAAGCTCTAGTTATTGAGTAGCAAGATAGTAAGGTATTCCCCTTAGCTATTTAAGGTATATTTTGAGTAGCAAGGTATTGCACAATTGCAAAAATAGACACTAAAAGCCCAGACAATACACTGGACAGTATTTAAAGCCCACTAAAGAATATCTGAAAAGCAATGGAGATCCTTAAATAAAAATTACAAATGAGATCCTGGGTGTTCTTCACCCTTTTATTATCCCCTCTTCGCCTGTGGTGAACACAGCAGGCTGCAGGTTAGGGAGAGGCTGCCCACAGTGCTAACTGGTGAGCACGACCAATCCTCTTCTGAATGGCTGAGACACCATCAGGATTTTTTTGGCACTAATCCCTGGAACAATGCCTCAAAATTAGCATCACGTCTGCAAATAACATTATGGAGCCTGAGACTCAACGCTTGGGATGGGAGCCCAGGAGACAGAAAATGCAGACATTTATTCTTCCATTCACTTCTCCATTTCTGTTTTCCACCTTTCAAAACACCAGAACAAGAAGGTATCCAATGAAATAGAAAGTCATGTTGTTTACAGTGAATATTGTTATACACAAAGCCTAATTAACCTGTGAAATTCACAGCCTCTCAGTGGCCAAGGACACAGCATGACTCAAAGCATGGTTAGACTTCAGCATAGCTTATAATACTGTGAGTTGCATGAGAGATGACAAAGACAACGCAAACTCTTCCTCAGAGAAAGAGCAAACACAGCTCTCTGGTGAAAGAAAAAAGGAGCACATGCTTGCTTACATGAGCATCACAATTAAAGCATAAAACGACAGCTGCTTCAATGTTATTCCCTGCACATGGTTAACTTTGCAGCTATAGGTGTCCTGCGAGAAGAACACAACATCACGCTCCATATCTACACACTCCACAGTTACCACCTATCTCCTTATATGAAACAATTCTCAATCCCTTTCAAAGTATCATGTTAAAAATCATGACTTAGACCACAGAATATAAGACTGGAGTAAAAATCACTAAATATAAATATTTGATTTGTGTTTTGAATTCCCAGGTCACACTTGGATCCTGCTTTCTCTGTTAACCACATTTCTGAAAAATGAAATCCAAGATTCACACATAATCACTGGATTGCAGGGGCTGCAGACTCCAGAAGTACACTTGATACTGCAAGAATAGCAATAAAATCCGGAAAGCTGTCCAAATTACATATAAACTACCATCAACATTTTCACCTGGAGCTCTCCCCGTACACGTGCCAAGGAAAGAAGGGGTAATGGAGTCTGAAATCCCTCTTTCCCCATTGCTGTGAGTTTGTTTAGTTGTAGAGAAGTTTACCACTGGCCAACCCTTGTTTTCTAAATAACAACTTAGGTTACTAAAACTGTTCAGGGAGTAAGTCTCACAGAATTTTGTTTGCTGTGGAGCTGCAGGCATTTTCTTTCCTGGCACCATTGTATGAAGAGAGTTCTAGTAATGCTCTCATGAACTAGCACCACTGCAGTTATTCTGCTGCAGGTACCAGAACAGGGAGAAAGCATCCTGCCTGTACATGTCACTACAAGCCCTGAGACTGGCTGGGAAGTTCACTACAGCTCACAAAACCTCTGAAAATCCAGGCATGTCTCAGGCTTGGCATCTAACTCAGGTCAAATTCAGTCTTGAATCTGGTTGCAACAGACAGGAATGGTGAACCCACATGAACTCAGAAAATATTCCTCCTCATCTCTGATTGTGAGCAAACTTGTTGGCTTGCACAGCTCTAGCAAGTGCCATAGGGTGTGAGTATTTTTAGACACTGTCTTACACAGAGTATTAGCTAATATACAGATATACTCCAGTGGACCTGTCTGAGGGAGCTCAGATCTAGGAAATTGCTTCATCTATTTGTACAGAAAGGACCTCATATCAAAGTTAGAATAAGAGCTGAAGTTCTCTAGTTTTCAAGTAAGTTGAGCCTTGTACAGACTCACTTTTTAACCTAGGCAAACACGGGCACTTGAACATCTTGTATCTGTTGAAAGCTGGCAGTGAAATGGCTACAGGTGATCAGTCAGAGGGCTGAACCCAGCAGGAAAGATTTCAACAGTATGTCAGCATGTCCTCTGTAGCGAAAATTTTCCTTCCAGTTTCCTCCCTCTCCAAACATTTTGGAGAGATCCTCCTCTGAACAAAATGATGTCCCCACACCCCTCCCCTGTCTAGGCTGGGGTCTCAACCTTCACTGGTAAAATAAAATATTTTGAGAATGAACAGGCTTCTGCTTACTAATTGATAAACCAGTTAATCCTGGGTTAAAAGGTTAGCAAATAGCTATGTTCGTCCTTCTGTCAGAGTAGATTCTGCTTAACCTGTGTGAGGTGTCTTCCCATCTCTCTAAAACATGTCAGGAAAGGAATTAAGCAGCACTGTAAATTACCCTGCCATGGACTCTGACCACTTTATGCTCTAAATTGAGATTGTAACTGTTTGCTCACAGAGAAAAGATGATAAACAGACCTAACGTCACTTAACCACAGCATTTTGAATCCAGAGCCAAACCCCTGTGTTTATTGGTCTATTTCTCTCTAAACAAAGGCAAGAAGCATTTAGAGAATGAAACATCAAGAGCAACAAAAAATGCCTTTTAGCAAGCAATGACCTGGGCAAATGTACCCTGGAAAACTTCTTTCTCCCCACAACATAAGAAAAACTTTTACAGAACTTTTTATTTACTGAGTCTTGCACATGCCTGTCTACATTTAATAGATTTCATAGGCTTGACTGAAGCTCTGTCTGTAGAAAGCATCTGACCAGCAGATTTTCTCTTCCAAGTTCACTGCATGTTGATGTCCCCACTGCACAGAAGAGTTTTACAAAAATTCTGGGTGTTAATAAGTAAAAAGTAGTTATGATGTAACATGATTGTTGCCACTACAGTGTCGCATCACTACAGAAAGATGAGAATTCCAGCTGTGGGTTTGAACATAAGGATCACGGAGTCTAAAACCTGTTGCTGATCCTCGTCTTGTACAGAATGAAATGAGCCACCAGGATTTCTGGCCATTCTGGAACCTGGCAGAGCCTGTGACCTAGATTTACAACCAAAATTTAGAAGGTCAGCCCCTTTATCCATTCAGAAGACCAAACAAGCTTATGGCCTCAAGCCTTCCCATATCTCAAGCCTGAGAGGCTGATAACCTAGGCACAGCACAATCAGTCACTGAGGATCAGACAGGATCAACATTGAACACATGGCTGCTTACCCAAATCAAACTTCATCATAAATATCTCTGTCAGTCTATAACCTACAATCGTAAAACTCCATACCAAGTAAATTGTGTATAGTGTCACTTTGTTGCTTCCTCAAACCCATCCAATGATGAAAATCTGTTAGCTAATTACCTTTATCCTCCACTATCCAACTAAAATCATCAGTCAATATAAAGCATAACTTACACTTTCACCATCCAAGCATAAGATCATGGACTAAGCTCTAACAACAGCCGAACTTGACTGACCGTGCTTGGAGAGAACATGGAATTTAGCTCAAACTTGTAAAATGGGTAACACATTTCAGTGAATCTGCTAGTCTTTCAGGAACAGTTCTAGAAGAGGTCAGGGGCTGAATGTTCCCTTCCCTGACCTGCAGCTCGGAAGGTAGGAAGGGGAAATTACAAGACCAATTACGTGATGATGGAGGAGAATAAAAAAAGAGCAACTAAAGGGGGTAGAAGCGTAACCTTTACAAAGGACGTAGGAAAAAAAGAGACATGTTGAATGTCTTTGTCTTCAGCTCCTAAATGGTTAAAATTGCAATTTGCAAGAGGCAGACTACCATTCCCTTTCAGTAAGGGCATATCCTCATAACACTCATCAAAGGACTAATACAGAGAAATTAAAATACTTGCCTGCAAGCTGAGAAACACCACAGGAACATGTTTGTCCCATTAATCATACACTGCCAGGATATACAGTGAGAATCATTGCTGTTTTAAAGACTGTCAGCTTTCAAACATCAAGCATGAATCTTACTATTACAGGAATGCTCTCACTGAGAAAACACCAGGGAAGGAGATGGTACTGGTCAGACTACATGCTACAGGCAGTAGCCACCAACAATGTAACAAATGCACAGCCACCATCACTTCTCCATGGCACTTCCTAGCTGAAGAGAAGAAGAAAACAATCTGTTATTGAAGCAAACACAAGCCCTGCCTTATTTATTCTGAAGCTGGATTGCTCTTAGCAATACAAGGTATATGAAGCTAATGACTCCCTCCAGAAGTTTTTCTTTGATAGCTCAGGTGGACTTATCTTCTGTGAACTCATCCAATTCTATTTTGAATCCATTTATTATTTTTGTTTCCACATCTTGTGACAATGAGTTTCGTAATTTATTTGTGCACTACATGAAACGCTTCTTTTTCCTGGTTCAAACCACATGACTGTGCACAGTTCAAATCCTCCTTATATTTGTAATAATTTTATCCATCAGAGCTTCCTGCAAACTTCTCTTTTCCAAGACCCTTTTCAAAGTAATTTTTTTTGTTGTTTTTTGAGGAAGGGGTTTAAGTTGGATAGATTTTACATCTTAACTGCTTACACAACCTCTGGAGTACAAGATTAATTCAGGGAAGAGCTTGTATTAAAAGTTCTACCCTGAGCTTGAAAAGTCTTTTGTAGCACAAATTTCATCCAAATGGAAACATTCCCATGTGACATTTTGTTTTATCAAATCAAAGTTTCTCAACCGAGACATTTAATCAAGCAAATCCCATGAACAGCTTTACCCTTCTCACCTAAATATGTAACAGAAGTAATTTCTATTTGTAGTTTTTCTCTGTGTCCTATCTAGTTGAGCAGAGGCACTCAGAAGGATTCTTGCTCAGTCGCCAGTCATTCCCCAGCACTGGATGCAGGCCTGCTCTTTGGTGCCCAGGACTGTCCACACCAACAAAGTACTACAGATCCATCCACCTGATGCCAAACTACATCCTTCATCCATACAACCAAACTAAGCTGGTTAATGACAGCTGGAGATACAGCATTGCAGCACAGAACTCATGCTGCTGCCTGGGGTCTTTGAAACCAGTAGCAGGGGACTTGCCTCTCTAACAAGCCCTAAGACAGTGCTCTGAGAATACCCATTGCTGCTCCACAATGACCAGGTTACTGCATAGTCTCCACTCAGAGCCCAGATAAGCTTGGGCACTGGTACTGAATGGTACTTAAAGCCCTTAGCCAACAGCTTTAAAGGTGAATTATATACAAGGAGTGAACTAGAGAGACATGAAAGTTACAAATTGTATATGGAAGTGGAGCAGCCATCTGACTTGTAAATGTAGGATCATCAAAAGTCAGTAAGGAACACCTTTTGCCCTTGACATGCTTTAGTTTTGCTTTTAGTTTTACACCCTTCCATCAAGTATTTATACACACTGATAAGATCCACTCTGAAACTTCTCCAGGCTAAACAAGCCCAGCCTACTCAGCTTCTCTAGTATTTCACTTGCCACAATCTTTTAATCATCTTAGTGGCCTTTCACTGGACTCCCTCTGGTAAGCCCAAATCTTTCTTGTCCTGGGGAACCCAGAACTGGCAAAACACTCCAGACGTGATCTTGCTAATGCTGAGGGGAAGGCTCATCTCCCTCAATCTGCTTGCAATGCTCTTCTTAATGCAACCCAGGATTCCGCTGGCATTCTTTGCCACAAGGGTACATTGCTGGCTCATGTTCAACTTGTCCAACAGCATCCCAGGTGCTTCTCTGCAAAGCTGCTTTCCAGCTGGTCAGCTCCCAGCATGTACTGCTGCCTAGGTTTATTCATCCCCAGGTGCAGGACTTGGCATTAGTTTGTTGAATTTTATGGGGTTCCTGTCCACTCATTTCTCTAGCCCGTCAAGGCCTCTCTGAATGATGGCACAACTGTCTGATGCACCAACCATTCTTCCCAATATTACCTGCAAGGTTGCTGAGGGTGTACTCTGTCCCAGGTCATTAATGAAACTGTTACATTGTACTGGCACCAGTATTAGCCTCTGGGGTGTACTATTAATGACTGGCCTTCAGATGGACTTCGGGCTTTGAGCAGAGCACTTCAGCCAGCTTTCAATACACCTCACTGTCTATTTATCTAGGCTGTACTTTATGAACTTGTAAATGAGGTTATTACAGGAGACAGTCCTGAAAGCTTTGCTAAAGTTGAGACAAACAATAATCACTGCTGTTCCCTCATCCATGATTTCATCACAGAAGGCTATCAGGTTGGTCAAGCGTAACTTCCCCTCCATAGATCCATGCTGACTACTCTCGGTCACCTTTTTGACCTTAATATGTTTGGAAACTATTTCTGTGTTTGTCTGCTCCATCACTTTCCCAGGAACAGAGGTGAGGCTGACAAGCTTTCTTCCCTAGGTCCTCATTCTTACCCTTCTTGAAGTTAGGAGTCTTTAGGGACCTCCCCCAGTCACCATGTCTTTTCAAAGATTATCAAGAGTAGCCTCATGCATTGGCCAGCTCCCTCAGCATGTGTGGATGCATCTCATCAGGTCCCATGGACTCGGGTATATCCATTTTCTTTAAAAGTTCCCTAACCTGATCATCCTCTACTGAGAAGTATTCCTTGCTCCAGGCTTTCCCACTGGCTTCAGGGGCTAGGGAATGATGAAGACAAATCTTAACAGTAAATTCTGAGGTGAAGAAGGCATTGAGTACCTTGGCCTTTTTGATGCCCTTTGTTATCAGGTCTCCTGCTCATTTCAGTAGTGTGCCCGTATTTCCCCTGGTCTTCATGTTGTTGTTGACATGCCTGAAAAAGTCCTTCTTGTTGCCCTTCACAGCTCCCACCAGATTCAACTCCAGGTGTGCTTCAACTTTACTAAGACCATTCCTGTATGATCAAACAGTTTCTTTATATTCTTCCTAGGTCACCTGTCTCTGCTTCCACTTCTTCTATGCTTCCTTTTTAGGTATGAACTTTGTCAGGAGCTCCTTGTTCATCCATGCCAGGGGTCCTCAGACTACGGCCCACGGGACGGATACAGCCCCCCAGGGTCCTCAATCTGGCCCCCTGTATTAACAGACACACCCCCCACCGGGGGTTGAGGGGGGAAACCAAGCAGCCGCAGATGACTGCCTGCCACTTCATCCGCGCGCCGGCCCCCTGGTTAAAAAGTTTGAGGACCCCTGATCCATGCAGTCCTCCTGCTACCTTTGCTTCGTTTCCTGCAGGTGGGGGAGGCCTGTTCTTGAGCTTGGAGGAAGTAATCCTTGAAAATCAACGAGATATCCTAGACTTCTCTCCAGGATCATATCCCATGATACCTTCAGAGCGTCTGTCCTACAGATAGTCATTGTGACCTCAGGCAAGTTACTTGATGCTCAATACCTCAGATTCCTCCTTTACAAAAAATAACAATAATCTTTCCCTACCTCAAGGCTGCATCATGATGGTAAAATATGTTGGTCATAAAGCACTAATAGAAGCCCCAGATATGTCTGACAGAAATAAGTCAGAAAAAAAACCCCCACAACTTAATCAGATCTTAGATCTTAAAACTTTTTCTGTTGTAAGCAGTTTTGGCAGCAAGATCCACTCCCGACTTACTTTAGCTCTACTCTGTGCCAGTTTCTATATCCCACAAGTATAACCTCCGCTTGTGACACCTTTGCGTGGGGTAAGGCTAACCAGCACCTCCTCATAGATGATTTATGCATCCCCTAGTCCTGTGAAGATATTTGAACTCATAACCCCCCCATCATCTTTGTCTTCCTCTTCTCTTGGTTCAGGCCCATCACCCAGCATGAGACACCACCAAAGAGCAAACACTGATAAGCAGCATCAGGCGCCAGCTGTCTGTGCAGAGATAACAGCTCATCATGACAGGCACAACAAACACCCAGCATGACTCCCCACACACCTGTGGAAGCTTGCACAAGGGAAGCTCACCCTGCTGCCTAGTGAAGGGGCTCCTCCTGGCCCAGCCAGGAATCCTACTTGAGATTGTCACTCTGGGGGAGCTCTCCAGCAAGACAGGGAGCAGAATTCTCCTCTCTGTCTTCACACTGAGCAGAAAACAAGCCACCTCCCTCTTCTTCATTACTGTGGTATCTTAGCATTTTAAATTAACTGATGTGATTCTATGCTTATGGTGCTCTTACTGGCAGATCCTCATCTTACAGGTGGATAAATTAAACCTCAGACTGCCAAGACTTAACATCACATGCTAGCTCCTAAACAGTCTGGCATCCTCATGGACATGCATCTAATACCAATATGTGGCCCTTCAAAACAGTCATGTTTTGCTGTCATCCAGATGTTGTCTGAAAGACATTTACCCATCTAAAACAGGATCCTTGATTAGGCCTATGTAGGGCTATTCTTCCATTACCCATAATGACATTGGGTCACGTATTAAATTACATCGCAGAGACTTGTCCCCTAGTTTGCAGCTCTCCCCTAATGCAAGACATGGTCTGCACAGGGCCCCAGTTGTCAGTAAAAACATTCTCTGCACTGTTTTGCTCACAGAAAAAATAAGACACATATCATGGTTTATATATATCTGGAGAATAGAACTGGAATTAATGATAGTAGAGTGGCTCCCTCAGTGGACCCTTCATCAGAGCCCACCAGTTAAAAAGTTACTATTTTTCCCGAATGGAGAAACCACTCCTGGAGCTCTTGCAGCACAATTACTTTCCACAGGGTAACGTGCTCTGTGTTTGCCTTAAGGAAGTACATCTCTTCCCTTCCAACTGCTTCACCTTCCCTCCATGCAGAACTGATAAAAGACTGAGATGAGGAGGAGCAGAAATTAGGGAAAAGTAGTGGAGAAATAAAGGGGCAGTGACATGCATTTCTGGCAGAGGAGCAAGGAACTGCTCATGGGAAGAAAGAATATGTAAACAGGAGAAAACAAATACAAACATAAAACAAGATTAACACAGAATGATTCTGTCCTCATGCAGTGTTGGTCATGTGCTGGGCTGTGAGAGAGAGTAATGCCACTCGGCTTTCAACTCAGGCACCAAACCCCTCAACTTTTGTACCTCATGTCCAAAAAATACCATCTTAGACATTTTACATTTTTCTTCTGATGCAAGACAAAAATGAGTAAGACATGACAACTGAGGAGTGAGTAGATGGAAAAGGATTTCCTCAAAGTAGCTCTATTTCTGAGACTAGAAGTACAGCCCCACTGTACACGTACAGAATGAGGAATGACCTCCTCTCCCTCCACCTACACCAAACATTTCCAACGCATCACCCTTCAGAGGACACTGGCGGGCTGACTCTCACCCAAGCCCACAGCCACAAACCCTTTGCATTTAGCACTGTGGCACTGCTGTGAACACTCCATATTAAAGAGCTGCTGCAGAACAACATGACTGTAGGGTACAGAGGATTCTCCAGATAAACTGTTAGTGTTGTAAACTCAGAACAAAATTTATTCGTCACAGAGGTAAGAAGGATCATAGTGAACAGTATGAATCACGCTCTGTCAGAATGTGCTCCAAACCTCACTTTTATCAAGCCACTGTGACTAACTGTTCTTAAAGACATAAGTAAAACATACAGAGCGCTCTTAAATCTGTTTACAAAATCTTCTGCTCTGAATGAGATGGACTAGACCCAAGAATTCAGGAGCCTGAAACTCAGGGAAACTTGTTAGAAATTATTTTCCCCATAAACATCATAGTTCTTCTTCAAAAGACTTAAGAACTCTAGGATTTTATTTTAAGGCCACATTTGATGTGTATTTCAAAGCACACATTCCATATGTTTTTAAGCCTGAATGTATCTCCTATTAATAATTCAGGATCCTCAGCAACTTTGGAGAGTTTTCTGTCTTATTTTAAGAAGCCTTTGCTGTTCACCTTTAAACACAGTTCATGTGCCCGCATCAACATGTAAGAAGATACCCTCAACCTTTTAGATTTATGTTTCTTCAATACATCAGCAAAGATTAAAGTGTGGCTAAGCCTCCCCTTTTATCTTGGTGTAATTCATTTTTACACCATATCAACCTTCTCCAGGGCTGGATATTTACATATTAATAATGAAGCCTGCTTTCTAATTCCTTCCCCTGTCCCTTTAGCTTCATATATTAAAAAGTGTCGATAGATAAGATTTGGCTTTCCAATTAGTGGTGGTAGCAAAGCAGAGTTCAAATTATTCAATTAAAACACAGAGGCAACTATGTTTACTGTCCTCCCACATTTGAGCTAAGCTGGGGTTTCACTCTGAGAAATTGCCCTGCTCTGATTCTGGTGGAGGAGGAGTAGGTTTGATCATTTTCCCAAGCTGGCTAAAACTATTTGGAAAAAAAGCTTGAGTATCTTAACTATTTCCTTGTTATTGACATTCCTGTACTTTATGAAGTTCAAAGAGACTGAGGATGCAGCTCCATGGTTTCTTTAACCCAATTTATGTTTAGGTTGAAGTCAGAATGAACAACCATGCCCTCTTCCATCCCATCATCTCTCCTTCACCCCATCGTCTCTCCCCAGTGTCTTCATTGTGCTGGAACTACTAGTACTACAGCTGCATGGTTAGCAGGGTTGGGAGCCCGTCCACCTACACACTAATCCTCCCTCCTTTTTTTTCCTGCCAGGTCATTTCCTACTGCACAGCTGCATAACCACTAGTATTAGCACAATGAAACATATGGGAACACATGGATGCAAGGTAGGAAAAGACCAGACCTGACAGCAGCTAGCACTTCAGTCAGCCTAGAGAAGCGATGAAACCATAGCATAAGAACCTGTTCAGGCAACTTAGACTGCAAAGCAGGCATAGCCAAGCTAGCTTTAGATTGATGCATTTGAGTATTAGGGAAGAGAGCTCAGGCCAGGCTGAGTGCCCAGGATGCACCCATGTTCTTGGGAAGTTTTTATCCACAGACAGAAGAAAAACATCAACACACAATTGTATTTCTTACCAGCCCTGCAAATGGCAGTGTTTCTCCTCTACAGGGCTTAAGCCAGCTCTCACCAACAGCCAAAGCAGCCTTTACACTGACGTTGATGGAACTAAATCAAATCTGCAGTGTGTGAAAACAGCAACGAATAGCAGCTGCTGTATTTCCCCCCTGCACTGCTGTATTGCCCGCTGCACTGACCTGCTCCCACATCCTCATGATTTCATTCTATGTTTTTTGATATTTCATAAGGCCCCAGTTCCTGGAATCAAATGTAAGAATAAGAGTATCTGCCTCGTTATAGGAAAAACAAAATGTTATCTGATAGCTTTGCAGAGAAGTTTAGAGGTATGGAAAAAGAACAGATTAATTTGGACAATACTGCCCCCATAAAGAAACAAAAAAGAAATCCATCCCCAACTTTATGCCATTCTAGTGTTTTTGTTTTTAAAATATTAAGAATTTTAGTTATTCATTATTTTAATACTTTAGAGAAGATGCTTGCTCTGGAGCTGTTTCAAGAGACTGACAAAACATGAACACTAACAAAAAAGAAGCCAAATTTGCACTGATAGCAGCAGTGCTGACAACATCATGCCCCGAGAGGCTCTTGCTGGAACATGTACTATTTGTCATGACTGAATGTTTCCTTTTTCCTCACAGTATTTATTTGATGCACATAGCAAAGCTGTAAATAGACACTGTAAGATTCACTACAAATGGCCACAGAAGTACCGTCTATGAGATTCTGAGACTTCTGATGGAGGAACTGCAGGGACCTGCACTGAGCTCAAATTCTAAAAGACTCCTCACTGCGGGCTGGACTTCAGAAGGAAAGCAAAAATAGCACATACTTGTGTTTGAGAGGAAATAATAGTAGACCAGTTTCTACTAGTGAAAAGGGCTTGTTCTGCCCGCAGCACAACAGCATTGTGTGCAACCTCTCAGAATCAGGTACAAACTGCCTTTTGTACATACACTCTTTCTGCTAAGTGAAAGAAGGACTCAGGAAAAAAATTACATCACCAGTAGAGATTACATCTCCTCCATACAAAACAAATGCTGTCACACAGAGATGCAAAACTGTGTCACTGGAAAGAAAAAAACCCCAGAAACCCCGAGGTAAAAGTTACTAACAAACACAGGGTCTTCTTAGTGACCTTATGGTATTTGAGCCTCCCTCAATTGCATCAAGGTCACTTTTCCCTCCCTTAGAACCATGAAAACTAATACCTTCATTTCAGCATAATGAAGCAAAAGTGCCTTTATCTGGCACTTTTTTATCTCTACCTGTCCAAAGAGGTCGATACCACTATTTGCATGAATTCCATCAGTACCACACAAGTCACTTCAAAGCGTAGAGTGGCCAGTACCAAGCCAGTAGCTGCTGTCACCAGCAGCGAACCCAGAAGAAAAAAATCTGTGAAACCTTGTTCTATGCTAAACTACAAAACCACCTCCTATCTTATCTACTGATTTGAGAATTTGAAGATTGTGGTATAATATCAACACCAAGAGTTTGGATTTTTTGTTCATTTTAACTTCAGGAATTGTCAACAGCTGTATTGTCTTACAGGTGTTCACTCAGCCTGACCCTGTTGTTATTCCTCAGGCTACCTCCCCACCAAAGCCAGTAGACGTCTTCTCAACTGGGCCCTACATTAGGCAAGTGAAAAGTTTTGCTTCCTCTGGCTGTACGAAGGGTAAAAATGGGCATCTGCCCTTGTGGCAGAAAATTGAGATAGCCGGACATGATTCTTCAGGTCCATAAGGATAAGAAAGGTCCACAGAATAGTTCATAATTAGCTGTAAAAAACCTGAGTACTGACGATAGCAATATGTTTATTATCACCACCCATTTGCGACTGAGCCAGTTATACAGTCTGGATGTGCCCTCCCCTCCCAATTCCCTTCCAATTTCTGGCAAAATAAAATAAATTAAGAATCAACCCAAACACCTTGCTGCAAAACACTTCAGACAATCCAGAGCTTATCTAGGCATCTTACTGATTTTACAGTGTTACACGTATCCTAGTATCACAAGAATATGTTTTACCTTGAGGCAAATGTTTTAATTTATGTGCGTGTGAGCTATTTGCAATACCTCCACCAAATGGAGCCCATATAACCCGTCGGATGGCTTTCACCCAATCTTCCATTTCATTCTGGGAATTAGCCATGAGCAGGAAAGCCTCGTGATTGACAGGCATCTTGTCCCGGTCCCCTGCACCACCTGAAAGACAGAATAAAAATCTCTTTTAGCATCCATTTCAGAAGAGAGCAATCAATGTTTAAAACCACCAAAAGTCTGAGGTAAAAATGATTGAATTGTTATTTGAATGGAGCAGTTTTACACACAGTTCCTACTCAACACCCACAAAGCACAGGCTGGTAGAAGAACAAAGCAGAAGTGCAAATTGTACATTTCCAGTGTAGAAAGCTGGAGATGTACTTCTTGTCCCAGCAATAAGTGAAACCACAGGCTGTAAGACCCTGCAGGAAGAGTACAAAATGAATTCCATGCACCTGTGCTGAGCTATTGAGAAATTATTACTGAAAAGAGGGACCACGTGAATCATAAGACATTTTAGTGCTTGAGATGCAGAAGTCGAAAGATCACCTACTTTCTTTCAGTCCCTGGGAATCTCTAGTCTCAACATAGAAAAAGAGACCCATTCTGATTTTTGATCCAATTCAGAAGGAACATTTTGGAGAGAAGTTAACACTTGGGGATATGAATCTAACTCTCCCACTTGAAATAAGAACTTTAGGAGCTATTAATGTTAAGCTAATGCTTAACAGCTATTAACCAGAATGTCAAATGCACAGAATACCATGTATTCTGCACTTAAGCTGTCATATACCTCTGTCACTTGTGGATACTCCAAGGCTTACAACATTTTCACCCTTCTTTTCCCTTTTCCTTTTTAGATCAGCATTCCTTTCAGTCACTTTAATTCTTCCCCTCACCCCTTGTTGTATATTCCAGAGCTAGATACAACCTAATGAGGGCAACATAAATACATAAAAGCTTTATTAGAGCAGCCTCTGTATAAAAAAGGCTACTAATCCTGTCCAACACAGCAGCTGCAGCACTAGTGGCACAGAGTTTCTCCATCACCATGGAAACTGCCTTTGGCTTTGCTACGGAGATAACATCTTAGCCCTTGTGTTGCTGTCATTGCAATGCTTACATGGCTTTCAGTACCTACTGGCAAGCTAAAGCTGCCAGGCTGCACTGAGCAGCTGAGATTGCCTGTCCATGGAATTCAGAGATAAGAGTAGGACGATGGTATGCAGTGGTTTCTGCAGAACTGATTTAGCATACACAGAATGTGTGCTTCCTAAATCCTTGCTAACCTGGGGAAAAGAGCAAGCTGGGAGCTGCCCGCAAGCCAAGGAAGTACTTTTTCTTGCTATTAATTGTTTCCTGGCCTAGACATACTCATGGATCATACACTGATTTGCAAAGCAAAAGGTGAAAAATGAGATGTGTTGGGAAGGATTTTGTGGCTTTCTTAGAAGCAATTCACTGAACTGGGAAACTGAGGCAATCTTTCAGTAAAGAAGAGAGACAACAGCTATCTGGGACTACACATGCGGCTTAAGAAACAAAAGTAATGATGCTTGTTCCCTACAGGAATCCAAATTCTGCTTCTTTCCTCATAGTAACCTCTCAGACAGCCTCCCATTTTTACTTTACTGAATGATTTGTATTCTTTAAGATACATGAAGCAGAACAGCTCTCTAGCTCAAGGCTAGGATGCAGGCACCTGAATAGATCAATGCTCCACCATGACCCACTGCAAGGAGGACACACTTCATCCTTTGCATACAGAACTGTCAGAGCAGGAAATTACAGTCTGTGAAACTCCTGTCAAAGACTAATTCTTTTACCAACATACTCAGCCTCATGGTAAAAGCAGAGGCCACGAGGTCCAGTTCTGGTACCTTACCTGGCAGACCTATTGCCATGCCCTTTCACAACCAAATATATTACAGGAAATATAGCAAGAAAGGCTTTTCACAGCCCTTAGCACACATCAGAAACATGGGTTCAGGATCTGTCATCTGGTAGATAGATGGCCTGAGCTCAAGCTAGCTCTTTAAAGGAATGCAACAGTCTCGAAAAAATATGTACTCTATAGGTCACACCACCACCTAACAACTGAGCTTGGTCAAGGTAAAACCCAGATCCTGTTCTTAAATTTAAAGTGATCCAGCTGAGATCTTGCCCATCTCAAGCCATGAAGGACAAGGGACCAGAATTTTAGTTTAGAATTAAGTACAGACTGCAAGTTTAGTCAGAACAGTTGAACCAACCTATACAAAGATTGCCATATAAAGCCTAATAAGCAGGGAAGGATGAAGATGACTTCTTACTGGACATCTGCAGAAATGGTGTCTCAGCATCTTCCTACTGAATCACTGTGCCACAGAGACATGACAACTCCCCTTCCCCTAAGGTGTTACTTTGGACCAGCCAACTGCCTTCTAAACCTTTGTGGGCCTTTTTCATGCAAGCATTTAGGGAAAAAACCATTTATATGTGAAGTCTGTAAAAACAGGATGGGAAAAAGATTCTTGTATATACTAGACCTGAGACTCTGCCAAAAACTACATACAGCTCCTCTGTGGTTGGCTTTCCCCACTGAAACTTTAAATAGGAGCAAGGTCATGACCCTACAAAGCTGCCTGTGGGAGATTCAGTAGTGACTATCACATAAGTACAGGCAAATGAAGACAACTCCACACAGAGGCTAGCTTAGAAACAGGAATGCACTTCAGAATTGCTTCTTAGAGAAAGCCTATGTTAGCATGACATGAATATGCAGTGGCAGAGCATGCAGACCCAACTATAAGGTATTTATTTTAAATAACATTTTAATCATGTTCCTTTTCACACGTCTGGCTCCTTTCACTACATCCTTGAAGCAATAAGCAGAACTAGAGTTCCCTAAAGGGCAGAGTTCAGACATGTGTCTCTATGTTGTAACATTCAACAGGTTTTGAGTCTTACTAAACACGAGAATGAGAAACAGCTAAATTCAAATACTTAGATCTTAAAAAAAACCAAGGAAACAACACCACATACACCTTCAGAAGTCTAGAATTTTGCCTGAAATTCACAGATGTTTTCTTTTCTGGGCGAAGACCCAAACAGGATCTTGTTATGGGTCTCAGATTAGAGTTGGCAATGCAATGTTGTACCAATTCAAACACCCTAGTCTTCAGGAATTATTTTAGGAAAACAATTTTAAACTTTCTTGCGTAGAAACACTTGGGTACAGAATTTTAGTTTTGCCTCTCACAGCAACATGAAATTCACATTCAGATACTGCATTCAAATCTCTTCTCTGCCACTAACAGAGCTCCAGCCCTTACTATGGTTGTCATTAAGACTTTAACCCTGAAGTGCACAAGTGCTGCTTCTACTGTTTGAATCAAACAGTGCTCTGGCTACTCAGCACTGTAATGGGGAGGAACACTCTGCTAAAGATTTTAAACACAGGCAAGGGCTTTTTATTCCCTTGAAGAGAGCTTCTCACCCATTTTTAATCCAGGTCCCATACAAGAGACTGGACCTCAGAGACCAACTGTGTGTAGCTCAGGATTGCCACGGGCACACACTCCAGTCCTTCTGCTCAAAGCTATTTTCACCTCCAGACCAGAGGAAAAATAAAACTGTCTGCAAACACAGAGTGCAAGCACCTCAATAGATGTGGCAGAAGCAGGGGTCTTAACTTTGGGATGAATAGTCCATTTGCTTCAGCATTAACTTATGACCAGAGGATCCTGCATTCAGTCACCTGCTCTGCTGCAGATTTCCAGTGCATGTTGGTCAAGATGCACTGGATTCCACCCCATCCATAAAGCAAGTTGGCAGCACTATTTGCCTCCTTCCCGGGTGTACAGAAACCAAACAACTTCAAGACTGGGAAAGGTGACAGCAACAGCAACCACACAAGTACATACAATAAATGTAACAGCCTATAAAGATTAAGAGACTTGTTTTGTTACTGCTCACCATCAAAAGGGCTGCAGATCCCAACTGACTTCAATGCTTTGCCACCTCTTTCTCCAGGTACCTTTGCCAAGTTGCTTTGTATACACTGGTAGGTATTTTTGCCTTGAGGGAACAGCATAGCTCCAGGCCTCTAACTGCATTGCACAAATGCTCTCTCTCCCAGGCCCAGACTAGTTAAAGCTAGCAGAATTGCTCTCATATGCTGTCTGCTCATGTGGTTTGTGCAACTGCATTTCATATGGCCTCACAGCCATCTGCTGCTGATGTCAGCTGTATTGCATTCACCTCAGAGTAACGTGCCACCTCCTAATCCTTAACAACAGCCCTCCTTTCAGCTTGCCCCCATGCTCCGCGACAGGGAAAATTAAATACTGAAAGACTGGGGGCTGAGTGACTTGCTGAAGATCAGATGGAGTGCTGCAACAGCAGCAGGACCTTATGTACTGAAAAATCTTCCTCTTTTGATTATCCTTAGTCTAACATGCATTCACTGGAAAATGCAAAGCATAAGGCTGCCATTATGCTACTTTTACTAGTCCCACCTTGTGTTCTTGTTCAAAGAACCTGTAACACATTCAGTTGCATCTCTCCCTTTATACACCTCTTTCCAATGAGGAAATGTTGGATTTTTTTGTTTGTCTTGAACTTCATTCACACAAACTTCACCTTCTTAAGACCCACATTTGTGAAACCAAGCCTTAGATCCCCTTTGTCTGTATGGAAACAGAAGTTCAGGGAGAACAGGGCTGGACTTCCGAGTAGATGTTCCTGCCCCATTGCATGTAGAAGGAGGAACCCTTCTACTTTCAAGTAAAGCTGCTGTCAGACTTTGCTGAAGTTGGCAGTTTTTTGGTTGTTTTGGTTTTTTTTCCAGATCATTTCCCTTCCCTCTGCCCCCCCATCTGGTTTGCCTTTTGCCCATTTCTTACATCATTCTGCTTACTGATGTGCTTGTGTGTTGCCATTATATGAACTCTAATGAAAATTTACACAACTGCAAATACTGGCACATGTGTATATATTTACATGTTTGTATTGCTTTGGTGTGGATAGTAGAGTGGTATTTTCAGTAAGAATGAAATTTAGTTGACCACATGCATGCTGCTGCAGCACACGGGGAGGCAAATGGCAGTTCAAGGCTGAATTATGAAAGGGGTGGCTGGTGGGTAACACAAGGCCCAGCTGACATGTTTGCCCTCAGTACTAAAGCAAGTAGTGACAGGAAGCCTTTGATTGCAGACAAGCAGTAACAAAAGATCTTGACAAATGGACAAAAATGAGCACCCACAGCTGAAAAAAAACTTGCAATGGTTCACCTTCCCTGATCTACTTTTTATGATTGTCTTAAAGGTGAGTATCAGATGCAGGGCTCTGAGACTTCCCTGGTAATGAAAGAAGGTGAAAAATTATGTAGATTAATTCTGTCCAGACTAAGAGCAGCTCTACTGGGGAGAATCTTGCACAGCAGGGGAAAAAAAAATCTCACCACCAAAACCCCAGTTTTGATCTTTGGATTATGAAAAGAGACAAAAGAAATATTAGTGAGTAAGCAAAGGGTCATCAAGAGTGCTCAGAATAATCACTTGAAACCGACTCCCATTTCTTCATTCATTGCCTTTGACTCTGGCTAATACTGAACCTCTATCCTGAGCACTCTCTCCCCCAACCACAGCTTTCCCAGAGCCTGAATGCTGGAGATAGACCCTGTTTATCACACCTGAATCTTGGGTTAACCTGCCATCAGCATGCAGTTTAAGCTTTGCTACAACCAGTAACTACTGCTTTTCTGCTTTTTTTCCTGGGTGATCCTTTAACAAAAGGAGAAACTTGCTGTAAATACAAAACTGATCTTGAAATGCTCCATTTAAGCTATTTGAGAACAGAAAAAACAGCAAGAAAAATTTCAAGTAGTCAAGGAGTGACAGATAAAAATAAGGAAAACTGACAAGATCTACAAGGGTATGATCTGATGAATTGAGCAGTACAGTAAACAGTGATGTGTGCTTGCCCTGATTTATGTATTTGTATCTATCTGTCCTCACCAACCCACCCATCTATATATGGAATATCCAAGCTGGAAGTTGATTTGGAAGCTGAGAGAGTAAACACATGATCATACCTTAAAAAGCTTATAAAATTTAGAAAAAATGAGGTTTGGCAATTGTCTGGAGACCAAGTAAAAGAAACAAGCTTTCAATCAAAATAAACGTATTATGTTTCAGTTCCAGTGGACAACATAATGGCAATTTTACCTAAAGAAACATGCACTTTTGTAGGTGAGGGGTGTCTTATTTCCAGTTTGGAAGGGGCTTGAGGGGATTCTAACATTCAACTACTGTTTGATTGTGTCAATGAGGAAAGCGAAATCCTAAATACCTTTTAGTGTACTAAGTAAATTCATCTCATAAGTTGGCACAGTTCAAATTTTCTTCAGGGAGGATTTACAAGCAAGCACTAAAATCTCATTGACTTTTCAGTCAAACATAAACGCCTAATTTCCTTAAACGCTTTTCAATCCACCAGCTTTAATGACAGTTACAAGTAGACGATGATCCAGTTTTCAATTAAAATCCTTGCAGAGGATTTTCAGGAGTGCTTAAATGATTTTTAGAGTCCAAATCTTAGACCTCATCCCCGAGAATAAAGCAAAGGCAGGCAAACACTCCAAAGCCACTGCCACCTATAAACTAATCCAAAGGCCCTGTGATCTGCTGTCCCCTCCCATGCCTTCTGTGATTTCGGATACCATTGAAGTGCTTTAAAACAGCGCCAACAGTGACATTACATCTTAGAACTGTGGTTTCTTATGCAAAATTCTGGCAAGACTTAACATGAAGAGGCGGACTACAGCTTCTCTGTACTGGTACATGGACTACAGAAAACCCTTAAAAAGGCTAGTGCTCTATTTTAGTTGTCAGGATGAAGTGTATGACTACTAAAACTATATGCAAGGAATAAAGATTTGGTTTAATATTTGGTCTTCTATACATAAAAATTGTATCAGGTTAGCTTGACTCTCCTGCCTGGAGATGCCTTTCCTGATAATATGTGAGCTGTGTTACTCTAGACTTATCTATTAATTAAACTGAAGAACTGGTTAAGGCCACCAATCACTTCAAATAAACCAAAACCTTGAAAATAAACAAACCCATATTCCAAGTAGGCCACACACTGGTAAGTGATGTCACACTCCAGGAACCACAGCAAACAGAAAAAAAGATGCAAGATAAGAGGAAGGGAGAAAAACAATTTCAAGTACTCTTAAAGGAAAAGCAACTAGTGTTGCACATGAACTCCACCTTGAACCCCCTGTTTATAAAACCTGCTTACAGGTGTTCAGTGTTTTGTAATGTTTAAGTCTACTTAAGCTGAATTTTTTTTTAAATATACTTTATCTGCCTTAGGTTGAACTGTAAGAGAAGTTTCGGTAAAAAAGATTCAGTCATTTTTAAGTTACACTTCTGACATTAAAAACATATTTACTGTAAGAGTACTCCAATGCTTTTGTGCCTTCTTGTTTTCAATGATGTGAAATTTCAGAGAGGAGACTACTATGCTGCCTGGGATGTGCTACTCATTGTGAGCACAAAGTAAAGTTTAACTTGGCTAATTCACAATTCACAATGTGGGAAGGCCACTTTTACTACAGCAGCCCAATATTTAGGGTTGAGATAAGCCCAGACATAATATGCAACTATTTAGTACATTATTTTTTTTCAAGGACATAACATCTTCCTTGTACCAACACAGCTCAGACCCCATTCCCTTCAGCTTCTGCCCACGATTACTTTTGCCCTGTAAAAGGAACAGCCAGTAACAACAACCATGCTGCCTCCCTAACTAGAGAGGTTTCAGGAGCCTGCAAAACGTGCCCCCAACTCCATGTAGTATTCCTACAAGCAAGCTGTATTTTTGTTGCTTTGGGTTCTGTATCAGCTTCTACTAGCTAGCAGCAAGAGATGAAATCTCTCTAACATGGTCACAGCTAGTTTAGGATACCAGTAGAACTATTCCAAAGAAGAATCAATCAACAAAAATTGGCAAAAGGAGCAACTATTGCACCAGCAGTTGCTAGAAGTTGCATGACAGCACTCCATCTCTGCTTTAACTTGTGCATTTTATCCCGAGTGTGAATTCTAGACTAGACTAGATATTTTATTCTAATTATGTCTAACATATGCCTCAGGGGTTAGACTGTCAAACAAGTGACAGTTTGCTCAATTAAACCCTTGTGGCTCTTGACTCAGTGTTTCCTGATAGGAGGTTACTGTGGAGACTGAACATGCTCACTTCAAAACCTAGATCATAACAGAGATAGAAACAGCTTCTTAGGAGGAGCTGTCTGTGCAATGGCATGGTCACTACCTCTTATAGCAATATCTGCTGACAAAGCAGGCAAATTTAGGATATAGTGCTGCCTCTGCTGACACCAACAATGTTTTGCCTGGCAGGCAACAGGTATCTGCCATCTTGGCACCAGCTTCTCAATGGAAAAACAAAGTTCCTACTGGAAAAGAACCTGAAGATGTTGGGAGTTCAGGCATAGTTGTGGTTCAGCTTCTTCCATTTGCACAGACTTGAGCCCCAGAACTCACAAAACTTTCTTTCAAAATCTGTCACCAGCTCTTAGGGAGCTGTTCAACTCATGAAATGTCTGTCTTGCAACGACCAAAGGACAACTTCTGTCCCTCTCTACAGGTGCACCAGGGAAAACAAAAACCATTTTTCCCCTCACAAGAGATGACCCTAACTCTGCATTAAAACTCAAATCTGTGGTGGTAGTAACACGTGGGGATGACAAGAAGAAGAAAGAAAAGGTTGCAGAACCTTTTCCCCAGCATATTCCACAGACAGCCTTGTACAAACAGTAGGCTGCTTTCCCTTATCCTTCTTTTTTCCACTCCAGAGAACTAACCCTTGCAGTCTTTCCTTAATGTATTTCAGATCTAGAAAGTTACAAGGAGCCTAGTCCTCAATAGTGATGAAGTGTGGAACTGTCTGGGCTACGTAGAGCTCCTGGTCGTTTCACTGCCCTCTGGTTTGGCTGGAAAGGAAATGATTTTTTTCTCAGGCCAGCAGAAGCCACACACTCGCAGGGAGGTGATTCAGGACAGCCTGCTGTACTTGCGCCTACAAGACATACTGCAGGAAACATCTAAATTAAGGCAACTACGAATTTGAGGGCACAATGTAAGTTACAAATGTATGTACAAGACTCAGAAAACAGTGGCACATCTGAGCAAAGCAGGCCACATAGTTCCATGTGGTTCTCCAAAGCAGCAAGCGCTCAGTGATTCTGACGAATGTACCAAATTATATATTCCAACTGTGGTTATGTTGACACGCTATTATAAGGGAGGAAATTCCTTCCTGACCAAAGATGATGATACTTCATACTTTGAAATATCTGAAAATGACTGGATAATTTTTAGGCATTACCATGCAACCACAAGCAATTTTCTAAGTCTCCTAAGTTTCTTCAAATCTTCAACATTGACGACAAGAGTTGAGGGAAATTTTAAATCCTGACCACAGCATCAGAGTGGCAAAGTCTGATCTATTTTTCTTTGATAATTCTATACTGGAGAGATAATATCCAACTTCTGCATTCCTCTGGAATTATTGTGCTCACATTTGCCAGGTCTGCTCACCAACAGGAATGAAGTTGTTCTCATGCCTTCTAAGTCTCTCTACAACTATCTTCTCCTCCTCCTCGCCCCTCATAAGCCTATTTTTTCCTTCCCCCTGCACCTAGTCCACCATGAAACCGAAGACATCCTCACCGTATTTTTAAAAGACTGTGTCTCCCATCTTAGCCAATGTTCTGGACTTTAAACTAAGGAGAATGGAAATTAAGCCGTCAGCTGCTACAGCTTAGGCTGTAGACACCAGAGCTTTCAGCTGAGCCTGAAAGACTCCAATTCTCTGTAGACTGAATATAGAGTTCTGCAGAAATTCAAGCCAACCAATTACAAACATTGTTATTTTCTTCAGTGAAATGACTGAAGCTTTACAAGCAGAGTTTTGGCAGCAGCAAATGAATGGACTATAATTAAGGACTCAACAGTTGCAGACTTTGCTTTTACAAAAATGAAGCTATTTGTTTCATTAATTCAGAAAAGGGATTGAAATGCAAAGAAAATATACTGTAGGCCTTTGGCAAAATGTTGACAAATTTGGAGAAAACCCTTATAAATGATGAGACAATGTGGATGGAAGTAATACTGATTGAAATGCAAACTTAAGAGCTCAGGGATATTCTGATACAAGTCCATACATACTCTTGTTATAGTTTGCACGGAATAGGAGTTTTGTAGAAGTCTCCTCCTGTATCCAGCTATACATTGGGTAATCAATGAATCTTCTAAACATAACTGTGTAACAAATAGCACTCTTCATTATGTGAACAGTGCTTTTCGGCAGAAAGGAAAGTTCATACTTGTCACTTGGGCTCAGCACTGCAGCCGCTCAGAACACAACTGCAGATGGCTAATGTGCTCAAGGTTGGGCTGATGCAAAAAGTGGGGGCCTTGAGCCTTTGTGCTTTAGGACAACTGTCAGTGAACTGCTGGCAGAACAATGCTTAGAAAAATCAATTCTGATTCTCTCCACCCACTGGCAATTGACAAATTCTTCCCAGTTAATAGCATTATCAAAAAATCCATGAAGGTTCCTTTTGACGTGGTTGATCGTTAGCAGATGTAACCTCATTTTTCAGAAACATGCTGATTTAGATTAGATTTAAACAAGAAATGAAAAGAGCCTGTCAGATAAACAAATTCTGAGATATGTCTTCAGCTGGTGGACTTGTTCCCACTGAAATTCAAGGGAATGTTGCACAGGATGCTTTTCTCTGAGACTCAGTGGATTTCCCAGTGGAAGTCCTGCCTGCAGCATTCACTGCCATTATTCTATACTGAAATACTACAGCTGTACCCTCTTCTGTTGCATCCCATGCTTATATGTGTCCTCTGTGATAGGCCAAAGACCTGTACATAGGTAGTGTCTCTTCTGACAAGCTAAGATAGTCACCTTTACATGGTAGAGGCAGTCAATAAAGCTCAGGTGCGTATCATGAGAGGCCACAGCACAGTTCAGGATGACTACTTGTAGAAGTCCATTTATACTTTAAGACTATCAACAATTTTCATCACACACATCAGAACTGCCTCAAGCATTGCCTTGTAAGCTTCCACTTCCCCACAGTGCAGGAAGCTCACCAGCACCAAAGCAATCAGCCACTGACCTGTTTCTGTCCAGCTCATCCAGACAACAGCAACCTGTTTCTGAGCTGGTATGACCTTTCCAGTCTGTACATCTCAGTACTGATGCACGTGGACTCCAGTAAAGTGACCTCCTTCCTGCAGAAATCCTTGAACTTCTGCTGGTCTTACCAGACCTGCATGACACTGTAGCAAAAATACTCTGTCCTGGTAGTGTCCCTCCAGAATAGTTAGCTGGCAGAAGGGAAATTCTTGTATTTGAAGACCTCTTCTGCACTATGCCAGCATGCACAGCACATTTTCTTAGCAAAGCACATTGTCCACCTACTAAGGGCTACACTGTGCTGCCAGAAGGTCCTTCAAACCATCTTATGGTCTTCAATAATTTACAGGTCTTTGCTGTGCTTCAGACAAAGGCTGCTGACCAAAGCTAGATCACAGTCACAGCAAGACAGAGTCTCTTTACTAACAAGGCAAACTAAAAGAATTTACACAAAAGAGCACAGAAGAGAGACAAATGATCAAGAGACATTACAACTCTCAGGAAGTTGCCCCAAAAGCCCTGAAGTCTCACACAGGTATGTAGAGCAACCAAATGTGATAGCGCAACCTCCTCCTGGTGCGAGAGGATATTTGCAGCATGGATGTTCACACTGGCTAGCCAAACTCTCTAAAATTACTCTCCAGTTATCTCTAGAGCAAGAAACATTACTTTATGAAAAATCCTTAATCTTAGAATCAAGTACCAGATAACAGGACAGAACAGGTTGACCACATGCAGTTTACACATGGCAGTTTAGAACGTACATATTCTGGGGAAACCCAGACATCAACATATTTTATGTTCAAATACAGCAGATTAATTTCTTATCCCAAGGAACAAAGAAGTCTTGCTCAATGTACATTGTGATAAACTACTCAAACAGAAATGCCAGGGTTGCCAGTTTAGCTGCTTTTACCACAGTGACATTAAATATATAAATTAGATCTATTTACACAGGTTTAGGCCACTGAGAACTAGCACTTGAGTGAGACTGCTGGAATATCAGCCTCATCACTTGGAAGATTCTCTATAGGCAATGTATTTGGGTATTTTTATGCTTATAGAAGCAGAAAGCCCATTCTGATAATGCTGACCTCAGTCAGCCTGCTCCACAGATACATTGAGTCCAGTTGGTCCACCAAGAAAAATGAGAGCAGGAAATGAGTAAGGCACACGTATCTGCCTTGTGAGCCTCTTCCCTCTCCCTGCTCCTTTCTTGAGAGCACAGAACAGTATGCAGCCGTTGCAGGCAGCACATGTTATGAGAATTTTTGTCTTTACAGTCAAAGGCAGGATAACAGCCAGAAACCAGGATCTGCTCAGCCAATGACATGCTATATTAAAAAGCCCTTCCAGCTTCTGTTTCAAAACAAAGAAATCTTGATAAGCCTGAAGCCAGCAGCTGCTGCCAGCAGCATACTGTCTTCCCTACCTTGGGGACACCTGCTGAGCTGCTGCCTATTTAATATTACATTAAAACAGTGGCTTTCCAGTTAATGGATTATGTATCTGCAGTGAAGCTGTGGTACACAGGGAGCTGGGGAGAAAAAGGCTGGGAAATGGAAGAACCATTTGGTTTAATGGTCTGCAAGGCTGGAAAAAAAATCACAGATGGTTTTATGATTTCTCTGAGGCCCAGTCAGGTAACAGAGGGAATCAGAGGATCACGGCAAACACCTCCTTCTCCTCCCTTCCCCATCTTTTGTTGAAAGTAATCAGGTGAGTTTGAAGGTCCCTAAAAGGCAATACAAATCAAGAGAGGGAAAAAATAACACAGCTATAAGCTTGCGTGGCTTGTGACAGCAGCCAGTTTTACTGCCCCAGCATTAAAGGCACAAAAGGTTACCTTTTACCATTATCATTTAAATGGTCCACAGTGTGAAAGCAAGAAAACAGGACAGCAGTAAACTATTGCCTTGAAAATCTGACCTCTGCCAGTTACCTCTCTCTTACAGAGAACACAGTCTGTAGTCTCTAAAGCAAATCCACAAGCACTTGCCAAACAGACACACTTCCTCCAGTATTCCAGAGAAGATTTAATGATTCTCTTGCCTTGTTTAGTTTAAGTTAGGTGGTCTGGCACAAAAGCATTACATAAAAACAATCATTAGGAGTCAGCATATATGCAAATGCATAGTTAAACCTCTGTACGCTTCTATTTGCAGATATTCTAAACCTGTTGATATTAAATAAGAGTGAAAGCTGATTCTCAGAAGGAGGCAGACAACAAAAAAAGCTCTTCATACTATATACCTTATCCTAAGACACCTTATCCAAAGATCACCTTCATCCAGTCCAGTTGTGTTAAAAAGTCCAACACAGCTCAGACTGCCTTTTTCAGATAAGGAATAGTGACACCACGGTAACTGCAAAGTCGTATGACAAGTATATGCAAGCGGAAGTGATTTCAGTGTATGCTTTATCTATCAGCAAATAAATTAATACAAATTAAAAAAAGTTCCATTGCTGGAATATGGTTGTCACATGGAACTAAACATTAGTGCTTAGGGGGAACAGGCACAGAGAGGTTAAAATTACTTTCCAAGGTTATATTGTGCATCAGTGGGGAAGTGCTTTCCCTTCAAATTCCACAGTGAGCAATTCCTATATACCAGTGGAGAACTGAGATACTAAATTATTTCCAGTGTGGTATTGGCTAGCCACTAGCAGAGCCCGGACTGAAAAAAACAGAACTACCAACATCCAGGCACCCTGGGTTAATCACACATTGATTCTCATAAAGCAAGGAGTACTGTTTGGAAGGTTGGTTGTGTGCAACTGCAAAGGCAGTGCCAGCCCTGGAAAGCAGAAAGCAAAGAATGACAGAACAAGCTGAACAGCATGAAGATTGCTCCCTCAGCACAGGATGGAAAGCAGGCCACTTTCTCACCAAAGCAGTGCTCTCAAAATGGGAAAGCCACATTAGAAATTAGGAGTGTATTGCGTCTCAACGAGCTGTTCCTTCACTTGGCAGCCCCAGTGGTTTCCTGGCACCTCCTCTGTTTGGAGAGCTTTAACTGGTGAGCTGAAGACACCACTCTCAGCAGCATACGCCTGGCTCATTGAGAGGCACAGCAGTGTGCTGGCCAACTCTGCCTCTCAGGCACTACGCTTCTTGGCAGCGCTAGCCTTTCTGGCTGCTGAATCCCAGAGCCCTGTGGAGAGAGTGGCCTGGATCCCACAAAAGCCTAGATACTGGCTGGATAAAGCCCCGGTTCCACTCAGACTTTAATACTGATGGGGGAGATTTGCACCAAACCCACATGGCTCTGGGAGTTATGCTGAACGACAGACATGTCTCCATGGTGCCATACCATCTCCTTTCCTATCTTCTAGACTCACAGAGACCAGCACACTGTTTTCCTGGAGTCTCCAACTGCTCAAAGTGGCAGAGTGCACAACCAGGACCCAGGCTGCCTGTGGGCTCATCCTTTGCTCAAATGCCTTGCTTTGATCACAGATACCTCATTGCAACATGTTTGCATCTTGCTGCATCCCAAACCTATGGAATGAATTTATTTGTAGGGATTTTAAAGTCTGATTTCTAGCTGAGGAAACAGTCCTGGCAAACAATGCTTTCAACAGTTCAAGAGATAACATAGTTATCCAGGCCCCTTTTCTGCCTCATCATGAGGTTTTTGTTCTGTTTCCTGTACTGGAGCATCCACTAGATATGTGGATGAGGAGTTTAATAAATCACAAAGGGTCAGGTCACACTGCCTGGGCTTCAGAGTTGGAAGTAAAGCCACACACCACCACAATTACTAGGTTCATCTAATGATAGAACTATCCGGCTCCTCTTCCCTCCCCCCTAGCCCTGCTAGCTTGAACTGGTGATATATGGTTGACTGGACAAAATATTAATATAAGAGCAAAATCATGACGCTTTTCAGCATGACTGTCATAGAAGCACAGCATCCTCATCTCCAGTCCTGGCCCTTATTCCTCTCAAGCCACAGTGTTGTATGGCTTGAACGCTTCCTTTCACTGAGATAGCCTCTCTCAACTTTCCTAATGCATACAAAACCACCCACCCTGTGAATACATCAGAGGAGGAAAACAATCAGGCACAGACAGAAAAAAGCAAGAGAGGCAACAGAGCTCAGACCCAGATCCTGCCTTTATCACGGCCACCCCAAGAGGTCTACACAGACGGAAACTCTGAGCGTACTACAAGCAGACACCGAAAGTATCGTAGGTCATCATGCCAAAATGACCTAACTGGCAGCCATCAGGTATCCTGAGGTTGCTGGGTGTGGGCTGCTCTTCTCAGGCAGCAGCTAATAGACTCCTTTCCAAGGAGTGGCAGCCACATCACTTGTCTGCTGCACATGGCGTTTTCCCCAGCAGCTCCATTTGCTGAATACAAAGAGCAAGCCCACAACATTAAAGAGCATCCCCCCTCCTTTGAAGTTGAGATTGTTTGGTTTGTCTGGCTACAGACTAAAACTGCACCTCAATCATCCAGCTTTGAAGTCCTGTAAATTTACAGCTGCAGCAAAGTAAGGACCACTTGGTAATAAAACATTCATTATTAATTTTTTTTTTTAAATTAAAGAGGAAAAGGCTTTGCTGGAGCTGAAACTTTTTTCCACCCACTAGAAATCAAGGAGCAGGTAAAAAATCAATGGTGACTTGTCAGATCAGAGACAATTCTGACTGCATGACATTTTATAGCTCAGTTTCGAGCAGTGTTGAGCTGATGCCCAGTGGATGGCCAAAGGAAACCAGAAATTTTACTGTAGAAAGCGATATGACAGAACAGTGAGTTTTAACAACTGGCTGCAGAAGTTGATAAATGCTTTTAATTGTTTTCTTGCCTTATATAAGGTGTGTGTGGGATGTAACTGATAAGAGTTTGATGGTGTTTAAAAGTTTTAAAAGTTTAAAAACCTGTATCTTTCCAGAATCTGTCATTGCTGTAAGTTTTACCAGAGGGTAAGAGCAGGCTAAGGACAGATCACCAAATGAAACCTGTGGGAAGTCTCCATAGGCATGACAGTCTGCAAATCAAAGGATGTACAACAAGAGAGAACATTGTACTTAAGCTTGGCTGTTTCATTTCGTGGGTGTCTGGAAGCTCTCTCTATCCCCATAAAAACAAATACAGAATTACTCCAAAATGCAGTATAACCTGGCCTGGAATACTAGTGAGAAGATAAAATTGAGCACAGTGATAATAAAGAGCACTTGGGGAGAAACAGGCTTCAGCTACAACTTGGTACAAACTTTGTCCAAAATGCTAAAAGGCAAAACCCTGCACTGTTTGGGGTTTCAGGCTATAAGACTTCAGAGAATCAGGTCTCAGTTCCCAGCTCTGATGGCTACTTCCTGCATTAATCTGAGAAGTTCCCTCTCAAGGCTGAATCAAGAGTGTTTATCCGGGACTTTTCTTTCCCATGTGACCAACATTTCTGGCCATGAACTTGTCCACAGCCTAGCTCCTGTCCCTAGGCCATCTGAACCTGTGGGAAAGAGATCATATACAAACCTTACTGCTTTTGCTGGCTTGCTCCTTCCCTGTTCAGACACACAGAACAGCAAGGAGACCCACTGGAGCCTGTGGCTGCTATAGTTTTTATGCAACTGCACTTCTGATGTTATGCCTAGAGCGTTCTGTAATCATTTAATGCTTTTTAACAACCACATGTACTTACTGGGAAGGACGTCCTTACCCAGAGATCACAGTAAAAACCTCTGCATATCAAGTGCTTTGTGGAAGGGAGCTAGAAGGGATTGCCTGAAGTAACTGGATGGAAAGTGGCTCAAAAACTGGCAGAAGTCCAGCCTCTTCAAATCAAGACCAGTGATAGATGGTGTTAAACACCTCATGGAGATGCCCAGCTACCTCAGCACTCCCCACTCAGACACACAGGTTTGTGTTTCTTGCTTTGGCACTTCCCTTCCCAGACTGTCCTGGAAGCAAGAGGAGAAAGATCAGCACAGAGCAGAATGGGCATCAGAAGGAAGCAGGATCCCAACCTTGCTAATGTGCCAGGACAAGGAGGTATCCTGGACAGTCAGATGGATTTCACAGATCAGATAGATTTTAGCAGAAGCAGGCTCAGAGAGGCAACATACTCTACTCACTTTGGTGGACCAAGATGCTTTTAGGGAAAAGCTATTTGAGGTGTTCAGTTAGCTAGCTGACAATTTTCATGTTTGTAGTGTCTCACTAAAAATTCAACTCATCACTGTTGGCTGAGCTTCCCTCACTCATCTCTTAACGGCCCAGATTATGCCCCTGTTGATTTTGTTTTAAAAATGGCCACTTCATAGCCCCCTCTTGGCTGCATAGACTGGGCACCAAGCTACTGCTCCCAGTTCCTCACTGCCTTCCTACGAATGCGAGACTTTCTCACAAGACTGAGCTCTAGGGCTGGGCAAGTCACAGCCACTGCACTGTGACACCAGTGGCGGCTCCCAACAGATGGACCACCACTGAGTCTAGACCTACACAGCCACAAGTTCTACCCCCACCCACTGCTTCTGGAGCCTTAGTCTTCTCCCACACCAGCACAGCATCTGCCCACATGGGTAGGAATGTCAAATTACAGCAAGGCGGCAACAAGGATTAGCTGACTAGGCAAAGGACTGAGCAGAGTGACTATTCCCCAGCTTCAAACTGTGAACTTTAGAGGGTTGCACTGACTCATGCTGGATGTCTAAAGCTCAGCTCCAAGCCTAAAGGGTCTGCTGTGCATCTAATCAATCACAGCTTCTTACCACAGAGGGGCTGGGAACATCTCACAGCAAATGGGCAGGTATTCAGCAGGATGCACACCCCTTGCTACCATAGCAGGCTGGGCAAGTTTATCCTTCAGGTGCACCTGCCAGAATAGCCTTACCTTTCCTGGCTGTACCATCAGCCTTTTCCTGCAATGCCTTCTGCAGACATAAAGGCAGGCACCTTTTCTCAGTGTCTCTCTAGAGAGACACTCTTACTGTGACACATGCTATAAGGGAAAGAAGCATTGGTCAGCAGTGACCCCAGCAGATGGACAAAAAGAGGGAGAAAACCAAATTGAACTACGCCCCCTTGTAAAGTGGCATATATATGTACACACATAAAACAAAACTCCAAAACAGAACTTTGCAAAAGCTAATTAAGAATTCAGTTATAACCTTTTCTCCTTTTTAATAAAAACTTTGCTGACATGGTTCTATCCTTAAGAATTCCTGAATGATTGTGTAAATTTGCGTACATATGCATGCACACTTTGCTTGACAAAATACAAAAAAGTTTGGTACCAGCAGCTACAGGTCCACTTAACTTAATTCTCACATCCCAGCTGCTAGTTCTTGTTGTGCAATCCCCTTTTAAAATAGAAACCCAGCAGTAAACACAAAGGTAGGTTAAAGAAAGCAAATTTGCATTTCTTCAAAACCTTTTCTTCGACTTCAAAACTGTGATGAAAATCTACACAAATCCACCTTCTAGCTATACCTTAGCAACAAATTTCTATTCAAACAAGGAATCAGGGGAATGTATATATTAAATAAATACATGTATATAAAAATACTTAGCCGGGTAAGCCAGTCAGATTCCTCAGATCCCCTGAAACTGATGCATGTCGCAGCTACATGAAATCACTTTTGTTTGCCTTTATGCAAAACCCATATCTGGACTGCTGGCTAGATTAACAAATGTCACAATAAAGACACACTGAATGGAAAAAGAAAAATGTAAGCAATGTGTTTCTTTATTAGGAATGTATTACGTTATCAATTTTAGTAATACTAGTGGCAAACTGCTCTCATGAAGAGTTTTATACCCACCTGGAGGTAGAACAATCACATTTCCTCGAAAAGCGCATGCAGCCATTCTCAAAGCAAACCTCACAACAGCAAGTTGAAAACCTATATGGAATCATGCACTCAGGTAGCCCTACATAGGAAAGGTGCTAAGAGGAAATATGCTTTTCCTTTACTTGGTATTATTTACTTTATTATTTCAGCATAGATTTTTATAAAATGTTCATTTTGGACTAAAGAAACAAAAAATACTGGAACATTACTCAGCTACCTACCTAAACTTACCTGGAAAAACAAATACACACTGACATTCTACTGCAGTTTTGTTCTGCGTTAGGGATTCCATCCCTGGGCAAAACATATGCTCCATGTTTAAAGGGTTAAACATTCTCTCACTTAGTTGGCTTTACTGAATGTAAAATGCAAGATAATAACATACACTGTATCTTGAACCAAAAATGCACACAGCATAATAAAACCCTCTGTGCTAACTGACTGACAGTCTGAATAGATCCATTCCCACTGCTTGTTAATTCAAAATAAATCCTTTACTGTGATTTAAAGCAAAACAGACAACACTAAAGAACACCAAAAAAATCATGACTTACCCTTTCGGAGGCACTTGCTTTTCTTAAGATATTTGGCAGTAAAAAATGGCATGGCTGCAACGCTAAGGTTTCAGCCAAAGCTGACCTTTTATTACCAAGTGCTAAGAGCAAAATGACTGGACCAAAGAGAGAAAGCAAATTATTATACCAGATCTTTAAAATGCTCAGTGATGAGCAAAGGGAATTCAGAGTGGGATAAAGTATGTCAAGTTGCACGGTGGGGATTGCAGATATCTTTCTGCTCATTAGCACTGCTGTTCGAGTTATTTAAAGTGTGCTCGGGGGAAATGAGGACAATTTCCATGACAATATGTACAGTATCATATAAGGAGGAAGCATTTTTTCAGGCAGAACTTCTGCATTACTCAGCTGCTACAGCAACCAGCAATATGTTGAGAAAAAAAACCAAAACCAAAAAAAACCCAAACATAACAAAAACCCACAAAAAACACACCACGTTTGGATAACATGAAAAATTTGATTCTATTAACCAGTTCTTGTCTGGAGGGGAATGCATCACTATAAACCTCCTATGTCATGTTACTGGGATATCCCCTCATTTTCCTCTTAGGCACTTCTGGAAAAAAGGAAGCGTTGTTAAGCAGTTGAAGAAATTCATCAGGAGGTTTTGATTCCAGTCACTCCACTACCCTTTGCCTCAGTTTCCCTATCTTTCAAATGGGGGATAATACCAACATACTTGTATGTGTAAAAATCTTTGAGGCTCTTGGTCAGTAGGTACTAAAAGAAGAACAAGTGCTTAACCTCATTGCTTTGCCCTCCATGATTATGACTGTTTATTTTTGCTCACCCTGCCACGCCGTTTTTAGGACCAAAGCCCACTTAAAAATCTGTCACTTTTATTCAGCCAAGGTGATCTGATCTGGAAATTCAGTCTTATTCTTGTTGCTTCTGCTGCCTCTCTGGAGGACTTAGGGTGGTTTGGTACTGACTTCATGACCTTTCTAATTCTGTAAAGCTGGGACAGCCCATTTAATGGCAATGACATTTATTAATGTCTGCCTTCTCCTAGTCATCTACCTCTAATTCACCCAACTGCAGCATATCCCTTGGGCAGGTAACACGTCTATCCTCGCTCCTTGGAATATAAAGGACAATACAAGAAATCTGACTACACAGTCTTAGGCACTTTGGTTCCTCCATGCCTCAAGTCTTCCTGCATGTAATGGCTAGATAGGACTCACTCTTTTACAAGCTCATGGACTTGCCATGGAAAATGTGCACCACCCAGAAAATGTGTAAAGGCCAAAGATATATACTTCCACAGGTTCTTCAGTTCTTGGCTTTTACTGCTTCCAGCCTCTGGGATACTGCCAAGTCATCACTGTACTGAGATACAAGCAAGCAGTTACCTGAAAGGGAGTACTTTTATAGCCTGTAACAAATAACCTCTTGACTGGTCAGATTTTAATTCATCTTTCTATAATTAAAAAAAACCAAACACACACACACACCCCCAAAAAAAAAAAAAAAAACAACCCAAATGATCCAAATGAAACTAGTACTACTCTTATAAAATGAAAGAATATACAGTTTTATATTGAAGATTGTGTAAACTAGGGGTGCACTCCACAAAGCAGAAAACTAGTAGCAGGGCCTTTTCTTGAATCACTTGTCAGTGCACAAATATATATGTACATGTTTTTTTAGGAAAATCAGATTTCATGCCTGAGGAAAATCCGTTCAGCATGCCATCTGAAAAGCTTCACCATAGTTTAGTATCCATAAATCCTGCAGTTTATGAATCCTGTTCAATAGGATTGTTCCATACCACCATACCGAGAACAACCAAAACAAAAAAAAAAAACCACACCAAAACCACCCAAACAACCAAGTCTCTGCTCTTTTATTAGATAGTTTAGAAATCAGATGACAAGCTTTCAGACACAAAGTGTTTCCATAGCAAACTTCAAGCTAAGCTCAGACTAACCTAATTATGTTAACCTCTTTGAGCAAAAGGGTACTGCAGCATGTACGGAGCAGAGAGGAACAGTAGAAAGGGAAGAGGTGAGAAAAGACTCCCTGTGACTCAGTGACACAGGCAATTGCCACCTGTGAACCACTGCAGGCTGTGGGTTGGAGCTGGGGAATATACACGACCTTGGAATGGGGGTCCAGGCTAGTTACTGTCCTGCCCTTGGAGGTGGCCCAATACCATCTGCTTAAGAAGCTGGAAAAATCTTGCATGCAGGTACCTAGTAAATCGGTTCCATCTGCAATCACACTGGCACACGTCTCTCCCAAAGACCAGGGGACACCACTATGTGTGAGTAAGGAAGGAACTGGTCTAGTAAAACCTATCTACACCATATTTAATCCGGTAACAGTGGTTGATCCTAATCTAACATGCATGCACACGCTTTCCGTCACTGCTAATTCACCCAGAAATCTACAATATCAACTGATTATTTTGAAGGAGAAACTCAGGAGTCATGATGAACCAAGTTCATCCCTGAACCTCATGACATTTCCCCCTGCTATCGTTGTGTGGTACATGGGAAAAGATGGCATACCCAAACAGCCCTTGGAACATCCCTTTTATCCTTCAGCTTTCGCTTTGCCAGCAGACATGCCCCTCACACAATGACACACCAGGCTGGAGTTTCTGCTGAAATCAGTCTGCCTTTTTGCTCACAGTTAAGAACAAAAAAGAAATACCCAGTAAAACCACAGCACCACAAGGGAATTCCCTTCTCTGCCAGTTTAACACAGGGTCAAATTTAGACTAATGCAGTAATTCCTCCCAGCTGCCTAAAAATCTGGCCCTTTAATGACCTTGCACAAAACCCTACTGCTTTTAGCTGCAGTATCCCTATATTCTGCCTCATTTCCAACTCACTCAGCCCTTGGAGCTAAATGCAGAGGTTGCCCTCCTGGTTAGACTTGCAATTTCCAGGGAGAACTTTGAACTCATGCAAACAAACATTTGTGTCTCTCATCCAGGGCAATGAAACACAGGCTTTTTCTCTTCCACTCCCCACCTCCTCCTGCCACAACCTGCTTCTAGGAACTCTAAAACCTTGTATCTTCATGATGTGGGAACCATTTATTCTTTAGTCTCTAATATATTTCTGTCATTCAGGCCTATCTTTTCTTAATCAGCTATCCAAACAGACAGAGATCAGGTGAAAATTTCTATCCTGACAAAAATCTACATACACTAAGAATAGATTGAATTGGATCCAAACCCTTAAATGTTATCATTCACCCAGCTTTCAGTGTGATTCCTTTAGTAATACTTTAAAAAAGGACTAGATACAACCTGGACTGTAAGAAATCTAAATATTTTTCCATTATTTATCATCACTCCAAAAACACATTAATGTATAGTTATCAGGTCCCTCCTCTTTTGATACTTCTCCTTCCCCCAGCTTCAGATCCCAATTCACAGAGACTGACTGTGGAGTGCACAGAGCACAATCTTTACTGTTAGCAGGAAAAAGCACCTATGACTCAATACTGAATTTTCTGTAACAAGTTTCAGTACCGGGTTTCAAAATGCTTTACTAGGAAATCAGCATCATCTTCCCCATCTTGCAGATGGGAATTGGAGAAAGGGATCATGACTTCTGTACACACACCACAAGATTAAGAAAGGGAATAAGAGGGAGATTTTTCTGAATGTACATAAGTGATCAGTATATAGGTTTTTTGTTCTCCTTCTCTCTCTCTCCCCTGTTGCCCAAGAGGATTTCACCACCTTAGAGGAACAGTGTAGTGCCTGACAACAGACATGAAAACTGCTGCTTTCTATTAAATGCCACTAGTTGTGGCCACATGTTGGAATTTTCCACTGAATTACAGCCTTGGAGGACTTTCTACTGTTATTTCCCACCTGGGCAAAGTTAGCATGAAACTCAGAGAGAAAAGCAGTGAGACTCTACCACATCATTAAAGCATCTGTTCACAGGCTATGTGGTAAGACTACATGGCTTTCATAGCCTTTGAATGCCAATGACTGGTGGAGAAGGAGTAGCAGAGGTGGAGCAGTAACCCTCCACCACCCAGTAACATGATGCTCTAGAGTGGCCGGTGATGGAGGAGCGGACACTCCCTTCATAACCTTACCACCATGTCCAGGACAGGAAGGGAACAAGACTCTGCAGCCCAACATGTTAAATGAGCAGGCAGGTGGCTGTCAGAGAATGGCATAGCCACATGCTGGGCAAAAGCTTCTGTGCTATGTGAGCCCTGACACAGGAAGGATACCAGATGACTGCAGTAATACTTGTCCCAGCCTGCTGCCATATCCCTGACTTCTATTTTATCAGATGAAAAGAGCATGCACTCAGGGTACCCATTTAAAAATTGACCAGCATAGATTTCTATCTGTTGCTAGTTGGGCTGATAAAAGCAGCTTTTTTTCCTTTCAGTAGTTTAGAACTCAGCTTGCCCTAAAACAACTAGGGTCATTCTAGTCTGTGACCACATACATAAATTGTATCTGTAGAACAAAGGAATCTCAGGTCAATTAAAAAGATCCTGTGGCTACAATATTCTTCTGGGAAGATGCCATCTACATATGCTTATTACAGCCACGTAAAATCCACCCCCTCACTCGCCTGGAGCAAGTAATTGTCTTTAAGAGTAAGCAAAATAATTATTTTTCCAACATACTTGTCATCATTAATTATGGCCAGAGTAGCCAAGTAGGAGCTCATGCCCAGGCTTTTAAATGCTTGTAGCTAGTTAGCATAGCTGGCTGCCTGTAACTTTACAGCTTTTTTTGCAGTGTTAACATTAACATACTATGGCTTCATTAAATCAAGGCACTCACTGATGAGCTAGGTATGATTCATTTGCAGAACACTAAGACCCTTCATGCTTATGTATCTCATAGCAAGAATGGGCTTTAATGTATGCCTATGCTATAGGTATATTTGAGCACTGCTGACTGTATTCCTAACGTCACGTTCAAGTAAACATATTCCAATAAAGAAAAGATTTTCAAAACACGAAGACTGGAATTTGCAGGAATAAAATGCCAAAAGTCCACTAAGAAGCCTTTCACTGTTCCACTGGCCACCTTTGCAAAGCTCTATGACGTTAGTCTGTGAACATGTGATATTAACTTCCTAAAAAACAGAATGCAAATTTTGGCCTGTCTTCTGTACTTCTCCCTCAGCCAAGTCTCCAACTGAAGTTGATAGGATTTTCCCTGCATAAAGAATACAGAATTTGCCCTACTTTTTTTTTTTTTCCCCTCCCTAGTTTAACAAGGCAGGGGATGAGAGGGTAAGACATACTATTTCTCCATTACGTCTCCGAATTTCTTTATTCTACTTACCAGGACTTTCTCAACTCCCTAAGATGAAGGGGGTGATGTGTTGAAAAAACACTTGATACAGAAGATTGCACTGTAGCATGAAGTCCGCCGATAGCTTCCAGAAGGCGTTTTTATCTTAACTGATTTTCAAATTACATGTTTCTGAAGTAACAGTGACTTTTGTTTGTCAACCAGCCTGTACACAATCTGGCTTCTGAATCATTGCCACTCCAGGCATTGTCCTGGTTTTCACTTAAACCGTGACAGCTTTCACAAATTTCAAGTCAGCCCGCCAAAATCAGGAGACTGGCTTCTAAGCGATGTGAATTTTTCATTTTTATTTATCTTCTGGCTTCTGAGCCTTTACAGATCCTATTTGCTATCTTTATTTTAAATCCACAAGCAGTAAGAGACTTGTTTTCTATTAATGAAATCTGCAAGTTTTAAATAATCACAGTATTCAGAATCAGAGCTTTTAAGTGAAAACACATACATAATGCGACACAGCATATGAATTCAGGCCTACATATTTCTGAACGGGAAACCCTACAGCCTTGTTACATTTTTCTTAAATCACTTTGGACATGAAAGAAATTAAATTATGTAGGTACCCAAACCAAAACGAGGATAGAAATATATTATATAGCACTAACAAAGCAGAACAGGACGAAGTGGCAAGTCTACAGTACTTAGAAGATACTGATACAGCAAAGTGATTCAATGACATTTTTTTATTGCTTGAACTGAGTGCAAGGCATGGCTTTTAGTGACACGGTAGGTAAAATGGGACAGAATAAATAACTGTAAACCTGCAAGCATTACGAGAGCAGGGAAGAACCTTTGCTTATATCCTCAGCATATCCATCAGGAAATATGTGCAATTTTTCTCCTAGTCCTACTAGCAAAAAAGTTTAGCGCAGACACCTGTATTGTCCACCCCAAACAGGATAATGAAAATGAAGACAGAGAAGGGAGCTGAACAGAAAGGCTGCACGTGCAGCATAAGCTAGCAGCACAGCTTCTGTGGCATGTCTTTATCCTGCAGTTCCAGAACCACTGGTACAATCTTCTGACAATCCCCTCCAGCACCGTGCAGTATCTCACTGCATCTTCCAGCACTGCTAATAACAGAGTCACAATCTTGCCCCACGTGTGTAATCAAGAGGATGAAAGCCCCTGGGCTCCAGTTATGGGAAAAATTTCTTTTTCTCCCCAGAGTAAGTCTCATTTCACAATTGCCACCACACAGTCCCTCAAGCATACATAATACAACACAGCAGTGTCAGTTTCACCATGAAAACCTCCCTTGGCTTTTATAGGGGCAAAGGGAAAGAGGAATAAAATGGTAAAATGCAAATCAGCCACATACTGAATTTCAAAGCCACCTTTAATTACAATTTCTTTCTGTTTCCCTGGGTGTTAGGAGCACTGCTCTAAGCAAGCTACACTAGTAAACAGAGTCTGATCATCTTGTTAAGTTTATTCAAGAACGTTACATCTACCTTAGCAATTCACTGGCTTCAAACTGAATCTGAATTCTAGGCTACAATCAGGCTGAAGTACCAAGGTACTAAACTTCAGTATTTCTATTTTCACATCCCTCTACTGGGCAGAGAATGAGACAGAACTTCTCTTACATGTACAAATGTGAAGAAACAGAAACCATATAGCTTTTGTAAGACTTCTAAACCAAGGACGTGCCTTTTCCATAGGTAACACTGCTGCTTGCTTGTGACCTGTACCCTTTAGTCTTGCACTCAGGCCAGAACCCTTCTGTTTTGATGATGTCCCCTCAGAGGAGCGACTTGACATTTAACTTTCTGTTGTCCCTTTCTACCACAGCTGACAGCTGGTAAATATCTTTTCTTTAGAACCAGCAATTACAACAGTAATTGTCCCAACTAGAATACAAGCATATTCAATCAAATAAAAGCTGTCTGTATTTCAAGGTGCAGCAGGGGAACTAAATACAGTCACAACACTGAGCCAAATTCTCAGCAGGTAGAAGTCAATCAGCTCTAATTTGTCAGCAAAGCCTAATTCATCCTCTGCTGAGGATATGGACCCACTTCTTTCCTGTGCATAACCACAGCTGAGAGCTTTAGGCCTGTTAGCTGAGCTCCAGGGCTAGATTTACACTAGGAGCTTTTCCAGTGATGCCAGAGGGATATCAGTAGACAGACTGAAGTATCACTCTTGTATCTTTTCAGCTTGGTTTAACAAAGCTGCAGATCTGCCATCCTGTAGCTCACACTGAACAAAACCTAATGTGAAGATAGGTAATTGATACCTAACTGCATTGGCAGAGGGTCTGCTATGGCAGCTATATTGACCAAAGAGCACATCTCATCCTTGCCCAGGAAAGAGTGTAGAACACAGATTCAGCTTCAGAGTGGTGCAATGAGAGTAATTAAACCACACTGCTACCCACAGAAACATCTCTACAGAACCAGAAAAAATGAAAGCTGTATTTCAAGGAGATTGGGACAGGTTTTTTAATTCAGTCCAAATGGATTTGGCTTAAATTAAAACCTGTCAAAATACTACATTTTGCCTAAAGTATTTTAATGTTTTTTTTTTCCCAATAAACATGCTTCTAATCTAAAAGCTGATCTACAGCAAAAGATAAGCTTGGGTAAAATCAATCAGTGTAAAAATAAACTAAAAGCATTTGATTTGGAAGTCAGCAAACTGTCTTGGGATGACCCAAAATGAATTTTTGGATGTTGCTTTGCTGAAAACTAATTTGAATTTCTCTGATTTTCCCCAGGAAGCCCAAACCATTATCTTTCCCCAGATTTCCTGCCTGGAGACCATTACTTTTCTAGAAAAAAAAAAAAAAGTCGGCAAGTAATAATAACAATAATAAATTAAAATAGAAAACCCCCAAAACAGCAGCAAAAAAAATATTTTACTTTTTTCAGTGGTATCTAGATTAAGCCCTAAGAATTCCCCTTTGTTCAGAAAAGGCCCTACAGCTGACTGTTACAGGGGCTCAGACAGCTCCTTTCCTAGTGGAACATGAGATGGAGAGCAGGAAATATTTGCACGCTCTGTGTTCTGAACTGCTTTGATCTATCAACATCCACCAGCTAAACATTTCATACCACTAACCTCATTGATAAGGATTGTCAGCATCTTCATCAGTCCTCTACTGTACACAGGTCCATAGTCCATAGGTGTGACTACTCTGAGTTTGCATTACTTTGCTCTATTCATTTGGCCCTAGTGAGTAAAACGTAGTCTCTCCACTTTTGATATTGAATTTAGTAGATGTGAGGCTTGATGTACTGTGCAAATTCACCACCATTTTGCTTTAAATTGGACTATGACTCCAAGTTTCTCTCCCCTATTGCATGGCAAAAACCCATCCCAACATACCTGAAGCCAACATAGTGATACACACTCAGAAGCATCTGAAGAGCCAGGAACTGAGATGTTAACTCTGAAACCCAGTAATTATGATACAAATATCTCAGCTAACAGATTAGAGATGATTTGTTGCTCATCACATCCACACAAACATTCAGGTAACACGCTTAGCCCTGTTGTCAACACAGATCACCAGCTGCACTATGACAACCACCATTTTAGAGTGGGGACTAACGCTCAATACAGAAGTCAAAAAAGACATTTGTCTACCACAGTACTCCTTCAAAGACTGAGAGTCAAGTATTTAGACAGATAAATCGTTATTGATTAGATTTGATAACAAAGCATCAATGGCTTATGTCAAGAACATAAGGTAGACCCAGGGCAGGGAGGGAAGGAGATGCAGCCTCAGGATGAAGGACCAGAGCAGCAGGCATTCAAAAGCCTCACACATTTTAGGTGATATAGCACTTGCTCAAGAGGGTTGGATCTCGTGTGTTAATCTAACATACTGGAAAAGTGGGCCCAGCCTGGATCACCTTGATTCACAAGTCCAACCCCCAGTATCAGTGGTAAACAAACTGTTTGGAAGTTCAGAGTATATCATCCACCCTGCAATGCTGCAAGCTAAAGCAAGTTTCATAACATTACACAAACTTGAGACTTAAGTTGAAACAAAGAAATAAAACTATAAAACAGAAGAATAGCCATGTTCAGTCAGATGAGTTGGTCTATAGGAAGAAAGCACAGAAAAAAGTACAAGTACAGAATGGAGGTTTTTTTGCTGGTATATAGTATATATAAAGCTGTACACTACAGCTGTATGTAACAGCTACCAACAGACTTGTTAGCCCTCTGTTGGTAGCTGTTATCCCATAAGCGTCCAATCCCATTCTGAAGTCATTAGGTTTTGGCTCCCATAATAAACAGTGGTAATGAGAGTTGCAATTTAATTGTTAACTCTCAAGACAAATAATTCCCTTTGCTCATTTTGAAAACAGGAATTCTGATAATTTAAGCGATCCTAGCTGCTGTGTTATGAATACTCCTGAATAATTAATTATTCCCTTTTTGTTTTGCCCATAGTGTTTAGACTTCTATCCAATTCTATCATACCCACCTCTCAATCATCTCTTCTCATGATCTAGGCAATTTCTTCCCGCATAGAAGCCATCCATATACCTGAAACTATTCCTACTGCTCTTAATTTGGGTATGCAACTTTTGGGGGTTGTTGCAATAGGGTAGGGGAGATCAAGAATATGATCAAAGTCCTAAATCTATTTTAGAGGAAGGCATGCCTTTGTTGAATAAAAATGGACAGATGACCCTAGGAAATGGGTTTCTGAAGCCATTGCCAGAAAGCAAGCCTCTCTAATTGCATAACTGAAGGTATTTTCCCTAATTTTGAAATGGATGCAAAGATGTTAATGAATCTCCAGCCATATCCTGTTGTATCACAGAACAGACATGCTACTATGGGACTTGGTTGAGGCTTGAGGCACAAAACCCAGGACTGATTGTAAATTTGCAGATGAAAGAGGCAGTCACTACAAGCTCAGCTTTCCAGGTAGTGGTGTTCTACTCAAGTCAGCAGTGCTATATCAGCTTTCCTCTGTTGAGCACCATACCTGTGAAAAGCGTGCAGGGCAGCATCAGAAACTCATTCAGGTAACTTTCTTCTACAGTGTGGTCTCCTAAATGTCAGGTTTTGCTTTATTTTTTTATAAACTACTTCCAGATTTTACATTTTCTCATTTAGTTGTATGCACAGGACAGGGGGTGAGTGAAAGTGGAACGAAAACAGCCCCCAAGGTGAACAATGAATGCAGGAAAAACTTCTGATATTTAATATCAACATTACAGTGATGATGATCTTAATGGAGAGGCTAGACTCTAAATAAAAATTGGCAAAAAGAGGAATAACATTAATAGCAGCTTATTCTTGCATTTCAGACTCTGGAATTGCCTAGCAGTGTTTGATGATCTTCCTCAGGATACCAGCATCTTGCTAGTGTTGAGGTGGAAAAGAGAAACAAGATGTTTAATCTTCATCTAGACTTTTTGCTTTGTTTTTTCCCCCCATTCCTGCAGTATATGCATACAGCATATTTTCAGAGTACAGCACCAGGACATCTGCATTTTCAGTCCTAGCACTCATGGCTTTGATCCACAGGTGGTTGTTTTCAGGAGCTCTGAGCAGGTTGCTTCAGCCAAACAGTGAGAACACTTTCTGGAGTCATCTTGTCTCCTTAGATCTTTTTGATACACTAATTCGCGCAACAGTGAGCAGTACATTAGCTGACAATACTTCAAACCTTTCCTTTGATGTACAATGAATAGGATCCTCACTGTACAGCAACAGACAGCACACAACAGATGTCGCACACCGTCTATCCACTATGGATGGTCAAGGAGCCATTACAGAAGCCGCTGCTCAGCTGCATCCACCTTTCTTAAAACTGTGTTCACAGCACTGCCACAATAGGAGCAGGCAACAACATTGCTCTGGATCAGACCAGCAAGCTTAAGCAGCCATATCACGGCAAACCACTGAGCAAGAGAAGCGGGGTTAAAAACTGACATTGCCTGACTTCCATGTGTTCAATCCTTGCTTAAATGCAGTGGTTTGTATTGCCAGACTGGGAACATTGCTTCCTCTTATGGCTGCCCAGCATTATCCACTGTAAGACTCCTTCAGTTGCCTGTAACTTTGTCAGAAGACAACTGTTTTGCACAGGGTTGTCTGTCTCTTGCAGACTGGCCAGGTCACACCCCAGGCAGTAAGGGCTGCCTTGTCGACGATGGATTCACCACCCCAATCTGTTCCTCATGGCTGCCCAAGTTCTTCTGTCCTGGTGGAAAAGATTCAAGTGAATTCTGCTAAGGGTCTGACTGAGTTGCCTAGGAAGGGGACTTGTGGAAGGGAGAGCATCTCTGCAACTGATCCTTCCGAGATGGTAATGTGAGCAGGAGACAGAGCCTTCTCACTTGCCACTTGATCTGAGCTAGCTTTCAGGTCTTTCCTGCTGTCCCCTAAAGCACTACCTTTTTCCTCAGCACTTTACAGCCCTTCCCAGAGACTGACTCCTTAAGGCCAGTGGCTAATTCCCAGTCTGGAAACTCTGGGAGATCTACCTGGGATTTGGCCAACTCTATCTAGGATCTGACAAAACAAAGCTGAGATTGCTGATCGGACATACAGGACCTCACACAATACTGCTAATAATTAGGCTTCCTAATTTTTCTGTAATGACCTTGCAGACATGACAGCGGGTTTACTGGGTGGACACCAAACTGTGTTCTATACCTGGCACTAAATCTACTTTAAAGGAGAACCAGGGGCTGACAGTCCCTTTGAACGCTGGGATCAAGCTTACGTTACCATTAAGTGCAAAATTTCCAGCTAACTGTACACCTTCATGGTATCATAATCTATATTTTACAAGCAGACATAAAAAGAGGAATAAGTCATGTAATTACTGGCCTAAGACAGACCTCTGCTCCAAGCAAAAATTGTAATAGGAAGAGAACTAATCACTAATCAACAGGAAGATGGCAAATGATGGGTTTCAGAGACAGTGTTGGTTTATAAAGGGCAAAGTATTCCAGGCAAAAAGGACTAGTTTGCTACAATGAGACTGTAAAACAAGCACTAAGTGCAGCAGGGGCAACATGCTTGGATTTCATTACAGTGCCATATCACATGGCTCCTGAATTCCTTAGTGCAGTAACTCAAGTTGTCTGGAACACAAACACTGCCAGAGGTACCCAGAACTCAGAAGGGCTCCTCAAAAAAGCATTATCATAGCATGCGGCGTACTAAACTTGAGAAGGGATATGCAATAGCTAGCAGCAGAGTAAGAAGCTCAGAGAGGTGTCCAGTTCTGCTCTGAACTGAAAGTGCCATAGCTCCCCATATGCAAAATGGTGAAGATGACAAATATATTAACTGTCTTGCCTAACATGGCAGAGGTTCCACAATAATTAATGCTGGCTCTAAGCTACCAGATCACTTAATAAGGCATGACTGAGCTAGATCAGGCATGGACACAATCATGTTTCTGTCAAGTTAGTGAAAGCACACAATAGAGAGTTTACATCAGCTTTATGCCAGCTGCAGAGGAAGAGATACCTAATCCAACATAAAATTGGAATGATATAAGCAGACCATATTTATATAAGCAGACCATATCTCAGTTGAAATAAAGCTGGTTTACAGCCTGGAGGGGTGTCTTCTTTTTTTTTTTTCCTCTCTCCTTTTTTAAAAAATAAATTTGAAACACCAAAATGAATTTATTTTAGAACAATACTTTGTATTACATATCTATATATTTGGTACTAACAGCTCTAAAATCACGTTAAATTCTTGAAAGAACCTCAGACAGTCTTAAGTACATGTTAAATGTCTTACCAAAATACACACAGTATAAGGCTCTAGTCTCAGCTGTGTTTCAAGTCTTGTATCTAGAGTTTTGTTTGCATCAAGATCTACTCCATTCAGAGACATCTAACTTTTCTCTCTTCCTAGAGAACACTTCTTGTAATGTTTTATTTAGTGTTCAGATACTATCTTCATAAAGATCTGAGAGCAGAAAAGTGTGAGAGCATGTGAAGGTAGTAAGAAGTGTTGCAAACTGCAGTGACAGAAATAGAGCAAAGAAACCTAGGTAGGTTAGAAAGAAATAACCACAGGAGACTAAAAAAAGTGTATTATGTAAAAACAATATGTACATTATGGAAAAATAAATCTTGGCAGCAATGAGAGATGACAGGGAATGGCTAATCACAAAGGAATTTGTGTGCAATAAAAGCAGTAAAGAAAGCACAGTTTGGGCTGCAAAATAAGAGACCTCACATCATCAATCTTCCTCCAATACACTACATGGCTCTGTAAACTTACATGTTGTCATACAGTTACCAGCTCTATGGCGAAATGAACACCTTCCCAGTCTCATGGCCAGGACAATCCCTGCCACTCTCATCTGAATTAAATGATTTTACTGAAAGAAAATTTTACTTGTGAAAAGCCTAATTTCTGTGAAAAGCAGACTTTTGTAAAATTTTTAGTTTTCAACAAAATTACTAGGTGACTAGGATTGCAGATCTACCTATGAAAATGCAAGGTTGCAGTAAAATTGTTACTGACTGTTCTGTTACTATACAGCCTATATGTTGGCTAACAAACAGTTTGGCAAGGCTATCAGAACTACACGTGTGACTCAGAACCAATTCTACCCCTTGTTCCTGCACATATACCATATAGGTTTTTAATAAACTGCTGTTTTCAAGTGTGCTGAGTTGCTGTTCAACCAGGCAGGCAGTTCTGGAGTTGTCACCTTTCTGTCCTGTATTGGCACACATTCCTTAATGCTGCTTCACATTTCTCTGAGATTTTCTATAAATCTACCTATTTGTATTACCAGACAGCATCTTCTGCAATGGGATCTGATAACTGCAGCTCAGCATTAACATCTACAATACTACCCAGAAATAACCCAGAGAACCTCAAACCTTGGAGAATATACAATAGGAACAAATCAGGTCGACCCTCATTCTGAATAGCATATCATGTCTGTCTGAAGCATTTTCCCTACAGCACTCCATGGCTTCAAGACAAGAAAGTAAGCTGAAAAAATGCAGGTGGTGCAGAACTTATCAGATGGGAGGTGAAAACATCACAGGGTGACACTGCTAACAGTAAGTCAGGAAAAAAATCCAAAGTGGTCTGAAAGCCAACCACTTGGAGTACCAAAGGCCCAGGCTGCAAGGAGAAAGAGCTAGCTGACTTTTTCATGAGCCTGCTAGGACCTTTCGGTCCTGCAAGATGTCTCCCACCATAAGCAACTGGGGTGGAATTTTGGGCTTACATGGGAAAACAACAAAACAGAACAGCAATGATTCAATGTGGAATCCATCTTTTCTCCCAGCTCCCTGTTTTCACCTACCTCCCATCTACTCCCTGCCTGCAAGGAGCCCTAGCTAGAAACTAGAAGCAGTTGCTGTCTCTGTAGCCTCTCCAGCTGGATTGCTGTTATTAGCAGTGAGGCACACACACTTCCTAATCAACTTTATTAAACCCGTTCATTACAACAACATGCACCACTTGCATGTTCATGACAAAAATGAACCTCAAAGGCTCAATTCCTACAATATTAACAAATCAGTGTGGTACAAACAAATAAATCTGGTTTTCGTTGTAAAAGCAAGATTGTCTCTTGAGTCACAGTTAAAGAGACTGACTCACCTCCTCACTACTGGTTTGAGATTAGATCTACTCTGGTCTCATATTCTAGCAGCCTTACTCCATCCACACACCTCACTGCTTGCAACTGGATTCTGCTTTCCCAACAATCTTGTATGGTAGGGAACACAATGAAGATCAAATAATTGACTACTGATGTCTATAGCTTCATTGAATGAGGTTTTTTAAATTTCTCTGTCCCTCAAAATTGTCTTTAACAGTGTGTACCCCCAGACTTATCTGGCTGCCATTATGTCTAATCTCAAATACCCTTACAGCTAATTCCTCTCATCTCTCTCACATGTTTATATAAAATATATATTTCTACATAGAGTTAAAAATTGGCATCTGTTACAGTTTTAAGAGCTGTGTTGAACACTGTACTCCACCGAGCTGGGAAGGAGTGGTCCTTCTAAGAGATGCAAATTATTACATTTATAGGTGAGTGGTAAACACATGCTACTTACTGTCTGGACGGATGATGGCCCACAGGCCATCACCATCACAGAAGCTAATGAGGCAATTAACATTTCTGCCCAAATAACACCAAAACTGAATTCCTCATTAAGTCACAAATAGCAGGAAACATCTGGATCTTCTTAGAAACTATATAAAATATAGGTGGACAAATATTAGGGTTTTTTTCAGAAGTACATACATTCTTTTATCCTAATGTCTCTTCAGTGCTCAGATACTTTCCATGGTAGCTGGCAAACCTGACAAAACTTTCCATTCCCATAGGTGTGGCAATCCTAAATTGGCACAGAAGATCTCTCAAACAGAACAGCTCAGCAGAGGAATTGTGGATAGACAAGAAGTAACAAGGCTGCCTCTGTTAATCTGCATGGTCTGCTTTAGGAGCTTGCAATGCAGGGCATCAAGATACCTCTCAGCAGGAAGCATGAGCAGGAAGCATGTCATGGATAGTCCACAACAGGTCTGCACCTTAAGTCTCAGGCCCTTCCATGTTTCTTGGGCTAGACTTTTAAGGTTATTTATAGAGCCTCACCAGCAGCAGTAATTTGTCCCTTCTAGGTGAAAATCACCCATACAATTCCCACCCATTTAAAGAGATGTGGAAAATAACATTTTAAAATAAAGTTACAAATGCCTACCCCATTGTTTTAACACAATTATCTGAACTTGCAGAAGACCACTGAGTAACTTCATTCTCTGTAATTCTTTCCCTTAATCCAGCTCTGATGATAACATTCTTTTTGATGACAAACTAAACCTAGACACTCTTTGGATGCAGAGAGAAATCCTAGCAATGACAGTTCACATGCCTTGGATATCCCCTGCTCCCAACTCTAACACCCAAAGGGATACCTGCACTGAAAAGAGCAGCGGTTATGTGGACTAAGCATTTCAAATTGATACCTAGGAAAGGCAAACTTGTGACATCTCATTCACTAACCACAGTTGTTGCAAGCAAGTCCCTAAAAGCTCCCCAGTGATGCGGTGGCAGCAATGGGATCAGAATCTGACAGGTAAACATCTCCTGGAGACAGCAACCTAACCCCTCTATCCACCCAAGCTTCCATCTCAGCTAGGTCAAGTTCCTCAAGCACTGAAAGTGGGGTGGAAATAGCTGAAAGAGAGTGAATGAAAAATTAACTAAGTGATCTCTATTAATAACAGCTGAGAGGAATGAAAGTGACAGACCAGGTCAGGGCCAGGAGACTGGGAAAGTGCAGGCTGGCCTCAGCATGCCAACAAGAGCTTCACATTCCAAGAAAGAAACTTAGAATTAAGTACACTTTAAAAATAAATCCCAGTCACTTCTGAATCTGTCTCATGGCTGAAGTTGCAATGCTGAATCTCTGCTTGCAACAACACATCTGGCTTTCAGCCAGAGATTTGAAAGTCACTGTGATCTTTTTTCCCCTTCTCCCCAGCCGTTCATAATTTTTAAACATTCCCACAGCTGTGAAAGAAAAGATAGCTGGGAGGGGGCAGTGGTTGGGTACCCAGAGGCTGCTCTCTCACATTTGCTCACAGCTGGAACTCTTCATGGTCTTTGGCACAATCCCTTGCTACTGCTTCGGCTGCCAGGCTGCCCTTTGAACAGGCATAGCTATCTGACCAGTTTCAGAATTATTTCTAATTGGACAAATACTGGATTTTCCCATAAGCTCACATAAAAATGGGCAGCTGTTTCCACATGAAATAAAAAAAAAAAAAATAGCATGTCTATTTGGAGTAGACATTCATAATTCAAACAGATGAATATTACAGACTTCAGCTTATAAAGCATAGGCTGTGTCTCAAACATCTTGAGGCCGTGACACCATTTTCCTTATTCACATGCCTCATACCTCACAAAACTAACTCCACCATGAAGTTCAGTTTGTGGCACCAGAGTGGCAAGCATATGGTACGCTCCTGGAGAGGCAAGGGCAGCAGCCAGGAGTCACTGTGGTCTGCTGTCTGCTCAGTTGTTTAGCATGGGAACTACCTGAGGTTCACAGTGTCCCTCTGCCTGATGTAAAACCAAAACACAACACACACTAACTCAGTGGTGCTCAACCACTCACCTGGTATGGGAAAAATCACCTCTTCTAGAGGCCCTTGAGCATTGTACCCCACCCTGATCATGTCATTAGAGATCTGTCACATGAACAGTAGGTGTCACACAATACGGACAGGTGACATCTTGTGATGTGATGTGCACATATAGAAGAAAATACAGGTGTTCCCTGCACTTTCCAACACATCACCAGATGTGTCCTCACTGCATGCATAGCAGCTGTTGGAATTTTATTCACCCGAAAGATTTATTTTGTTCACATGCTGGGAAAAGTCTATGGAGCCTCCGGGTAGGAGCACAGCAAGGACAGGACTACCAAAATAATCCCTCCAGTCCTCAACCCACTTCCTGCCCACATCTGAAGAACCACCAACAAACAGGGCAGGAGGGGAATGTTCTGGCCTGTGTGGTGTATGCTCGGCCTCCCAGGATTAATTTTTTTGAAACCTCAGGCTGTCCTGACAGTTTTAAAAAATTATAAATACCAAATGAAGTCTCCTAAATTAATATGCCTGCCTAAACCATGAAGATTTTACTTTGGCTAAAGAAAGTGGATTTTTTCTCCCCCCCCCCCCCAGTTTTCAGGAAACAACTGAATTCAGCTTGCTTATTTACATACCACTGTTACTGTGCAATTTGCCCTCTCAGATTTTACCTCAAATTTTCCCTCTCTCAACTTAGTTTATGAACTCAATGCCTGAGATGCACTGAGAGATGGCTGATTACACCACCACTGAAACAGCTGACACAAATGCCACAGGTAAAATTTTGGCTATATCAGAACTCCACTGTGTCATACCACTGTACAATATAAAGCTGTGGAAATAGTCACAGTAGTGACTAAAGATGTTCACTAAGTCTGGGCTGCAAAGTGCTAGGTGCTGTCTAAACATGCGGCTGGCACTTTCCACTGTCTACAAGATAGAAGTAACAACTGGTTGAGACAAACAACTAAAAATAGTCTAAGGAGGGAGTGGTAGCTAATGAGGACGTGCACGGCTTTTTTTTAGACCACAACAAGAGATGGTCCATGCCCTGCAGAGTTTATCATCATAACAGACTAGAGAACAGGCAGGCAGGGAATTGCAGGCAGACAAAGGGAGCAGCATGTTCACAGTCACACAACAGGCATCAAGGAGAAGGAATTCCTATTGCTGTTTTGCGTCACGCACCATCCACCATCCACAACATGAACCTGCCACACAAAAACATACACATTCCCAGCAGGTCTACTTGCTGCTTTATTCCACCCACCTCAGATGAACTGAGCAGCCTGTGCAATTAACTTTTGCAGATGCCTTTCATGGACTACAAGTTAATCACAATACTAGGGGATCGGAAAGTATCTCTGTTAAACTTACTATCAAAGAAAAAAAAGAATGCTATGAGACAAGATAACTGATTGAGATGTCTATTATAACAGCACATCTGCAGCAAGAAGAAGAAAGCAAAACAAAAGGCAGCTTTAGGCTACCTATTTCTTGACTTGAAAGTGCTGATTTGTATTGTATTAATATTCAGTCACTCGTGGTGGATTTTATAAAATAAAAATAGACCTGGAAAATGTTATCACCAAAGACCAGGTGAAAAGCTGAGGATGAGATAAAACCTGAACTGATAGGAGAGCAAGCTTACAATGCAATATCCCATTATGAAACACTTAGAGCTTGTCAATATTCACTTTTACATAGATTTAACTAAATTGACATAAAACCCAATGCAATCAAATAGATGTAGTTCTTCACCATAACTAAAGTCAAAGTACATTAAAAGTGTATCAGCATGACTTGGCTAGACAGTGAATTAACTAAAAATCAATATCCATTTAGTTAAATGGGTTTAGTAATAGAGTGCCAACCAGACTCAGGCAATGATGAGTTCTAACCATTGACATTTTTTCTTCCCTGGGCTCCAAGCCTTGACTCCAGCACTATGACTGACTCACTGAATAAATTAGTCTGCAAGTTTGATTCATAACATCTTCGTGATGTACATCTAAAGCTGAGATATGATCACAATTCATGCAAGAACCACTAGGAAACTGATTAGGCAAGGCTCAACTAGACTTTGACCATCTAAAGCATCTATGCTTTCCAGTAAGTATGGGCATAATGATATTCAGCTCCAAAAATCTCCCTATCCCTTTGTGGGGCCTAAAATGAAGACATGACCAGAACTGTGACTATTTTTCCTCTCTCTGGCATTTCCTATGCTCTCCCTCTTGTGGCAAAAGACACCCACTTTTTTACTTCAAAAATAAGCAAAACCTTCAATACATGCAATAAACAACTTTCTGCATTAGCTGGCACACACTGTTGAGTCAACACATAAAGAAAAAAAAAAATAAAAGCTGTCACGAAACAGAACAGAGGCTCTCTACTACCTTTTCATTTGTAATAGTAACACTTGCTTCAACTGAAGTGCTGATACCAGAAATCTGAGATCCTACCACATCACCTCTTATCTTTATAGCTATGGTTTTAAACCACCTCCTTTGATATTCATATTTGCCCCATCATGACAGTGTTGTAAACAGTACTCGCTATCCTGTAAAGTTCATTCTCTTCCAAGTTTTCATCTCTTTAGCAGGAATGAGATGTGTCGATACAGAAAACCAGCAGCAGATGAATAAAGATGTTAGGAAGGTGGGAAACAGAGGGACCAAAGGCCACTCTCTACACACAGCTGCAGAGAACAGACCGTAGTACAACTGTCAGTCCTGCTTACTCTGTTACCAAGCAGTTAAAAACGAGGATCTGTGAACCAAATCCAGCCTCAGCATCCATGAAGTCTCAGAGAATGGGATTTTAAGAACAATGGCATGTGAACATTCATAATAATGGTCTTTCATGACACACATTTCTAAAAACAAATTAGTTTGTATTCTCAAAGTTTAAATTACATCTTCTCTGTTTCCAACCCTGTTTTGTATTAGCTACCTCCAATGTCAACTCACCTCAATTAGATACATTTACTGTTTGAGCTAATCCAACTTGCCCTTGAGAACTGGGATTAGGAAACAGCGGTGTCGCTGCAGGGACAGACGTATCTTTACATGACTGCAGCTTTAAACAGTCTACAGATGATTGAGTCAGGCCAAATGACTGAAAATAAAATTTCTCCCCCAGATGTAGCCTAGACTTAGTGTATAACATTCTTATACTCAAGAACAAACCAACATGATCCTTCTAATGACAATAATTTTATTCTATTGTCCAGTTTATACAGGCTGTAGGCTATGTGTGAACTTTTCCTTCTAAAAAGCTGTGTTACAACATACAATCTCCTTAAAATGTTTTTTTTCAAATGAGTAACAAAGTAAAAGGAAGCAATCCAATGTAAATAACCCAATGAGGACCATTAGCTAGATACAGAATTTTGATTTAATCATGAAGGTTTGCTGAAAGACTTGAATAAAGCAGATAAGCAAAGAATACCACAGGCGTAACTACTTCATGCTTTCCTTCCCTTATTTAATGATTAGACACTAAATATTCAAACTTAATCTAGATATTTCCCCATAAGACTGGAATGTCATTACAGTAGTAGACCTTATATTCTCTCACTGTACAGGAAAACTTCAATACAAGCAAACAGTATGAGAATCGTGCAATTTAAACACCTTGATGTTACTCTAAGGTCAGAAATAGCAAGCCCAGGCAGTCAGGAGAGATCATCTGGGAAGGTTTAGGTCATACATAAAGGTAAGAAATATCCTTAAGGATGCAGAAAACAAGCCCAGCACAACGCTAGGAAGAGCTGTACTGCTGCAGCAGCTGACTCCCAATGTAGTAAGCAAGCAGCACCTGAACATTTGCACATGTCCTGTCTAACATGCATATGAACCAAGAGGTGACCAGTCTGTTACGAGTAATAGTTGAAACCTAGAATGATTTTAAACCAGTGCAGGAGGGAACCTCAGTGGAAACAGTAATTTAACACCACAGGAACAGTATATCTCAGGGCAGAGCCCTTCTTTCATTGTCATATAAAGATTTCCTAATTTGTCACCCTGGACTTACTAGATCTAGCCACTAGCATAATTTTTATATCCTTTGATTAGCTTAACCAGTTTGATCTAGAGCTTGTAGTCAGTTTTGGATACTGAGGTAAAAAGTTCGCTGCTATATACAACATACTTAACCTTTTCTTTCATAACATGTCTTTTCTACAACACTTCTTTTTGGCCTAACTTGGATTAAAATCCTTAACTTCTAAGCAGAGTTTATAAAGTATTCTAGGGCTTGCAGAAGCATTCCTCCATTTTTCTCCAGCATTTTAAAATTTGTATTTATTTACACAGTCATTTTCTATTTACTTTATAAACTGCATGTTTCCTTGGCATCTGTGCTAAGCATAATGGGGCTGTAGGCAATAACTAGGGTCCTTATGTAATGGTACATCTATGTTCTGAGAGAGTCCTTTTGATGAAAGCTTACTGGATTTGGACCAAACCTGGAAAGTCATCCTTTTCAGATGGTGCATGGTGTGCTGGTCCTATTTACCATCAAACCCACTATCAACTACACAGCAGAAGGAGGATGCATACACATTGACAAGTATTGCTAAGAAAGTTTGCCCCCTAGAATGGTTACACATACAGCTTCAACTTGTAATTCAACAATTAATACTTTAAATAAATTCTATTCAAACCATCTTGATCATAACACTATGATAGGCTCCAATTGTTTGAACTTTTTCAAGGCAATAACAAGCTAAGGACTAGGATTTCAACATCAAAGTCTCACCTGCTCACCATGGATGCTGAAAGGAAAAAAAGCAACAACAAACCGAAAAAAACCAAACCAAACCAAAAAAATCACTGCCAGAAATCAGCAGCCCTGTCCCTCCAATCATGAAGCTCTACCAGTTCTGTCCAATTAATCATGACAACAGGTATTTGCATATACACAATCCAGCCAGTCCATTAGGATAACATCAATAAAATGAGTTAGTACTCACATAGCACTTTAAATTACCCAGATGCAATAACTGATTCAGAAGCTAGAGAAACTATTAAGTGAGAGCAGTCCATACACTTTAGGTGGCCAGATACTAGGAACTGAAATTTGTTGGTGGTTTTTTTTTTTACCCCTTCCACAAATCCTGCTGTGAAGGCAAAGTGGATTAGCGGTTAGCAGTGAAAGGAAGAACACTTCTTCCCTAATGGTGGAATCCACCTACCTTAGCACACTGTGAGCAGGCTGGCACACACCATCCAGCACCACCTCACAGCACCAGTCTGACTTTGCTCTGAAAGTCCTTCACAACATTATCAGTATTGCCAAGAGCTGAAGATGCTTTATGTGCAAAACAACTCATGCTGCCCCTTCAACTATCCCCATCCTAGGTAGACACTTTGGATGACAGAATTCATGTACTCTCCCTAAACAGTGCCTCATTTCAATTCGCAGCAGTTCTAGAGGAACATCATGGTTATCGAGCTTGGCTTCCCTGGGAAAAAAGGATTAAAAGGTTTTAAAAAACCCCAAACAGTCTATCCCTAGTCAAAGCAATCCAAACAGGCTCCCTACTTGAAAGTGACTTTCAAACAAACCAGAATAATACAGATTAGCACTAAAGATAGTAAGCCCATCCAAAAGTAGTGTCTAGTTTTTTGGAATACTTCCTGCACATTTAAATGAGCCTAGAAAGATGAATTACTTCCATCTGTATTGGGGTAATGCTTCTGTGCCCTCATATCACTGAGTGATTACTATAAACCAAAGTGAAGGTATTTGCCTCAAAGAAACAGACAAGAAGAGAGGCAGCTCTTGCAGTACACACACAATAACTAAGTGAAAACACCAAAGTTATGGACCATCTACTCAGTACACCTTCAGCCCTTATCTAGAAGTCTCCATTTTTAAGGGACATGCACTAACACCTATTGCATATGCTTCAGCTAACACATTTTACTTTGCATTTCCACCAGACAGAGGTAGATCTGTAAATTATCATATCTTTGTAGAGGATGAAAGTTCAAGATGCATTAACTTGATAGTCAGTGATCAGAGATATCTATCCTATTACTAAGAGCAGAACAAAAAGTTTACCTGAAAAGAGAATAGATTTTGTGATGATTACAACAGACGGGCACTAAACATGGATCATATTCAGCCACCTCACTTTCCTCTTCTTTTTAACACAGCTTATCATGTCAAGATGAGAAAACAGGTGCTGAAAGCTTCGTCAGAAGAGCTTGAACTGTGCATAAGGAGTAAAGGAATAGAAATTGTATCTGATGTATTTGAGAAAGAACGCAAATGGTATGGAAGTAACCAAGCAGAAGACACTGGCCTCTTGAGCAGCTGCCACTTTCCAACAGTAATTCTAAATGTTCTTTCAAATCCATGAAAGGCAATAAAGATTTTTTTTGTTCTAAAGACAATCAGTTCTAACCTTCTGCCAAGCTGGGACAAGATTCGGATTCCATCTTCCCAACAAACAAACTATCTTCCCCACTATACTGTCCTGCAGAGAAGATGCTTCTCCACATGACTAAAGCATCAGATTTCACATGTGCTTTTATACACCCTCTGTTTGTGCTTGCAGAGGTTACATGAGGAAGCTTATTTGTTTGTTTTGGACAAACCAAGGATAAAAATAGAGATACTCTCTTAACACCAGACACATCCATTTGTAGAAACAGAATGGCTGCTTTGAAGTTGCTACCCATGTACTGAGGTAGACAGAGAAACACCAGTAGTGGTGAAAGGAAAAGCCATTTGTATGGCTTAGCATATGAACTGGTTCTATGCCATTCTTGGCATGCCGCACAAAATTAACCAGAGTATTAGGCTTGCAAATATCAATATGACACTAATGATGAGGTCATGTGAATGTCTGTAATGCTCAATGTAGACTTAATAGACATGAGTATCTCAAGGAATTTCATAGGTATTGTTACATCTGAGGGTTGCAATAGACAAAATTATGATACAAAATTACATCTCTTCCTTGTAATGTATTCTAAGCTGGAACTCAACTACTGCCTCTCTCAAACTTTCCAGTTCATTTGTATGGATTCAAATTCCATTCCAGTTCAAACCTGTACAGTCTTTTCTAGACCCACAAGCAGAAGTTGTCGCTCCTGCTTTTTCTGAGGATATACTCCCCTGCATTTTCTGAGGCTTATCCTCTTCCAGCAATGCAGAAAGCACTCAGATGTACACAAGCAAAAATGTATTTTAATGCATTATTTAGCCATTTCTGAAAGTTCTCATGCTGCTGAATTCTGTACGGCCACCCAGACTAGCCATACACACACCTTACAAAACATCAAGTCCACTCGCTATGGTAGTAATTATGGAATTCCCTGTGGAGTAGGCTTTGATGGATGCTTCAGTTGAAAGCTATTATCTAGTTCAGATTGATTCCAATTAGCAATTACATTTCAGAACAGAACAACAGGTCTGCCAGAACAGAAAACTACTGGGACTATTACTCTTAGAGATCTAATTGGACACTGCATCCTGATGCTGGATGAGGATGCCAGAACTGACTGACTCCCCCCAGGAGAAACCTATACAAGATGATCATCCCTCCCCTTGTCCCCCCATCCAATCACACATTAAGGGAAAGTCTCTCTTCTATGATTATTTTAAAGTCAGATTACCAGGCCTCATATCCCTGGCTTTGATAATGGACCATGACGTTTATTCATGTGAATAATATTCATTATGGAATCAGTAAGGAACACTAGCCACACCACAGCTGAAAGGGCTTTAGGAAAGTGGAGATTTCTTTTAGGATATCGCTACTAAAATATCAACCCCCTTCCCTGTGGATCACAACTCGCTGCTGAGATTGGCATGCCCTCCCAACTCATGGTCAAGCCACACTGTCTCACTGGGAACCAAGCAGTAATAACTAGCAATTGCTGCCTTAATGGTGGCTTTCACTTAAGACTGGCAGAGGATATATTTCATCTATTGTGCTACTAAATGACCCAGGTTTGGATCAGTAAACTCTACTTCATGTGATGATGATTATGGCATCCCAGTGTTCTATGGTTTACCTGGATGGCTGACAGAAGCAGAGATTTTGTCAAGAAGTCACATGCACAGATCGTTTCATGCCCTGAACACCAGTTCTGCTCAGTTTCAAACATGGACTGATGCAATTAGATTGAAAGAAGATAAAAGAGGTGGAATAAAAATCACTGTGCTAGAAGCCCTGGATCTGTTTTTCAGCTGTACTTAAATGCCTTACTAAGCTTATTCAGTGGCATTAGCTTCAGGAACTGACACCTACTCTGATGGTAATAAACCATCACTCCTGAGAGTCATGTTACCCATTAGCCTAGAAAGGATCTTTATGCATGGTATGAAAGAAATTAAAAACTGGACAAAACCAAATTATTTCAGGAGGTTTTCACTTTAAGGCAAAACTTTCCCAGCATTCTAGGACAAAGGGACACCAAGACACCTGGAGCATCACTGCTGTTTAAGAATTGTCTCAGTATATTTCATTGAATCAACACTTATCCCACACATCCACCCTGTGTATGAACAGTCTGTGTACCTTTTGATTCTGAAGACAGCAAAGAGACTTATTTAGATTAATCTACATAAGTCTTCATTGATTCTTTTCTCCTCCTGGGGGTCTGCATTACTTTCACAACTGAACAGATAGAAACAAACCTGCATTGTAACCCAGCAAAGCATAGGGTTAAGAAATCTATCAGCACTGCATTTAAGCACATATTTTTCTGGACAGTCTACTGCATGTTGATCTATGCTGGGATACAGGAATCCCAAGTTTTCTCCCACAGTCTGCCAAGGGCATGTCACACAACTTCGAGTGGGTCACTTGGATCTCACTTTTCAAAGCCATGTCCTCCTATCTCCTATTGACTTCAGTGGGTGTTCTGAACAGCATTTTGGCAGGTCAGTCCCTTAACTGTGTCTCAGCAACCTCACCTGTAAAATAGCAATAGATTAGACCTGTAAGCCAGCTGAATTATTCCTGAACACTGCAGTAAATACGCAGCATCAATTTTCCACCTCTGTGTAGCTCTGAATCAAGGAAGCACTCAACAACTGCAGATGTACAGCTGCTGCAGAAGGTCTCTTCAAGCAATACAGCTCTGGAAATCCAAGTTATTGTTCTAGCTTCCCATGCCAGGAAATCTACCAGCAGTTGTAAGATAATTGTCACAGTTAAAATTTGCAACAAAATAGGTCCTGCTGGGATCTGAATCTGAACTACACTCAGTGATAATAATTGGGTGATGCTCAGTGTTAATGAGGCTACTCAGTTCTTAGACTTGGTGATACTCAGATCATCCAACACTTTGTATTTAGCTAAATAGATCAAGGTCTCAAAAACAGACTTCCCTCTTAAGAAGTACCACCCATTAGTGGAACTGAGATACTGCACTCCCTGGCTCAAATCCCAGTTGACTAAATTACATTCTTGGTCTCTGCCTCAGTTTTCCTTTCAGTAAAGTACAGACAGTATATTTACAGAAATGAAGCTATTTTTACTGAATTCCAGCTAACAAAAGGCCAGAGGAGGTAAAGTCCCCTGTACTTCTACAAGTGGCCAGGCTGCATCTAGGCAACAGGTTAGGAGGGCTTTTCAGCAGAGCAACCTCCAAAAGTAGCAGACAACAAGCAGCACTTTTACCATCACTGTAGCTGAGATGGCTTCAATAAAGAAGAAAACTGCCTTTTCATAAGAAAAAAAGTTAACAACTTCACTGAGGAGCTAGGAAGAGCCACTGGAAGAACTGAAAATTCAGTGAATAGGAGCAGTGTTCCCCTTGTGCTACCACATAAGGGCAACAATTTTTTGATGCACCAAACTAAAAATAAAAAAAAAAAAGAAAAAAGGTGTGGGGGTGTGTGTGTGTGACAACTCCGCAAAATTTACAATTCAAAGGTACTGTACATTCCTGATGCTAGCAAAACTAACCAGAATGATCACTTAACTGTAACAATAGACATTTGGCAGAAATATTGAAACATCTTTCCCAGAGCTTAAGTTATCTCTAGTTGTTAAAGACATGATAAAACCTTGTGTAGGGGTAGATTAGCTCCCACCTGCCGCTGCAGACCCCAGTCACTTCAGAGACATCTGGTGCTAGCCACTGTCAGAGACAGAATACCAGACCTTGGGTCAGATCCAGTCTAGCAACTGCTGCATTCTCAGAAAAAGAAAACAACAGACTTCGATAATTTGATAATTAACAGCTCAGCAAGGGTTCTGTCCAGAGAAACTCAGCTGTTAGTGAAAACTAACATGCTTTGTTTCAGCCATTGTCAGAGAATGGCTACTGCTGCAGAGATTTCTTCAATTATGATATGCCTCCTGTTTTAGATAATTCAGAAAGGAGTGTTGAGAGCAGATCGGAGGCGCATAAATTAGCTTCAAAGTCATGAAGTCAGTGTACACTTTACTTTTCTTCAGCAGAAACCACAAACTTCCCAAGTTTACTTGCTTTCCTCTATTCAAATGTCCATTGCTCAGTTCTACACTATTAACAGCTCACCTACAGCATCAGAGAAACAAAAAAGAAGATTCTTAAGCCTACCTTGGACTAGCCAAGTCTGCCAGTAACACCAGTTTGCATCTCCTGACAGGTTAAACAACTCAGTATGGATAAATTTTCGGGATGCTGCGAGTGAGAGGAATTACCTGATTAATTAAGATGACCACAAATTCACATGGGTAGCTTGGTATTGTATAGTCAAGAGGATACAAAGTTGTGGGGGACTTAAGTGGGCGATTCCAACAGACTCAAAAGGCTGCCAGCCTGTGAGGCAGTAAAGCAAGTTTTAGGGCATCTTCCATTATATCAGAAAAACACCCAGCTGCAGAGTGCAAAAGGGTACCAATTCTGTTCTGCCATATTTAGATGTACTAAAATATTACGGAAGGGTAATCTCTTGAAGTGTCTGTGTGAGATCAGGCAGAGTCTGCTCCCACAGGCAATACAAGGTATAAAGTGCCAGAATAAAATTCTGCTACGTGCTCTACTTAATCTGATACAAACACTGCTGAATTGGTCTTATAGATCAGGATTACATTTATACTGCCAGGTGTTCTAGCAATACATATCTGATATTAATAAGCTTAGAACTGGCATGTTCAAAAGCAGTAATTCATAAAGCATCTCACCAGCAGTGGGCTCAGAGACCCTTGCCAGACCCCTAAACAGCTGCCTAAAGACTCTCAACTAGTCTAGTCCCCTAGCTTCAAGAGAATTCAAGTCCCATTCTCCCTGGTGTGTTTCTCTTCTAGTAAAGTCTCTCTCTACCATACATATGCCAATACTGGATCTCTAGAATCAGAACCAGAAGCAAATTACAGCATGAAACAGAAACACCTAGTAAGGCTCTAAGTCAATGCCACTGTCAGCAGGCACAAAATCGCCCAAGTCTGTCTGGCTTACACTGGCAAACTCGTAACAGTAACATCTCAGAACCCCTTCACATTGCTGCTGTTTTCAAGCAGATTCCCCTCATTTTCTTGGAATCTCATTCTCCTCCCTACAGTGATGGTTGAACTATTTTTTGCCTCCCAAGGGAGAGCTGGATGCCTGTCACTTGAACTGCTTACAGCTAGGCTAGTCAAAGCACATGAGAATATGCCAGGGGGAACAATACTGCATATGGTTTCTCAGCATTCCTGAGAGCTGCAGACAGAAAAGGGCTGATGGAGCCAAAGCCCTCCCTCCCACTGTCCCCCTTCAGCCTGACTCTTCACTCCAGAGGGGTGTCTGACCCAGTAGGCTAATCAGCAAGGCACACACATTGACACACACAGATTTTCCCACACAGAAAGCCAAAACACTGACTTTTCAAAGCAGTGCTTCAAGAGCTAGACACAAAAGGCCTCCATTCTTCGAGCAACAGGAGTAAAGCCCTTGATTCCACTTTTCTAGGGGTGCTTAAGCGGTTTAACTTCAGGAAGATGCTGCCCTCGATATGGGAAGGAAACCAGTGCTCACAGAGCATGAGGAGACAGTGGTGAAGTAGAAGGTTCATCCCAGGGTTTTTCTTAAGGGACCAAGTGCTTCTGTCTCTCACCCATGCATCTCCTTCGTGCTCAGAGCAGCTCTAGACAGCAGACTGATGGGAAGAAAACTGGAGATACCCTGCTCCCTACTTAGTTCCTATTGGAGCCCTGAGTGTCACTGTGAGCAGTCTGGCCTATGGGGGAGAGCAACTGCCACAGGACAAAGCTTCATCCAAAAGCAAGTGCAGTTAGTGCTGGCAGTACACCTGACAGGGAAAAAGGGCCAAGATTCAAAAAAAGACCACTGTCCTGAAAGTCAAGGGACAAGCATTACAGAGTCCAATGGTAAAATCTATAATACCACCCTAAAAGAAAAAAAAACAGCTAGAAAGTGTGAGGACATAACATCAAGCTACCTAGACAGACCTGAGTTTAGCAGAGTGGCAAAAAGGTTTTCATCAATTACACAGGTGGGGTGCTGGATGTCGGTTGCAGGTTGCATACCCTGGATGCAGAGAATTAGTGGAAGAACAGGGATGACAAGCCTGAGCACGGATACAGCTTCTTGGGCACAATGTAGAGCACTTCAAGCCAGAAAACAGGCCTGCTGTCGCCCATTTTAACTTATTTAAGGAAGTTACTTCAGGAGTTGGGTTTTGGGTTTTTTTGTTTGGTTGTGTTTTTTTTAAAACACACAAACGAGGTTACTTAACATACCCAATTGACATAATCAAAACCATCATCCTCTTAAGTCTTGGATTTTGGCAGATCACTTAAAGTGTAAAAACATTCTTACATTATTTTATTTCTTAAGTTTCATATCCTTTTTCTATGGCTTAGAAGCAAATTTGTAGTTCCTTGTAATTTTTGTTCCATTTCAAATTACCTACATTAAAACCATTGTCTCAAACACATCTGAAACACCCCTTTCCTCAGTTGATGCTGAGCCAGATATAGCCAACTCATCATGCCTCCAACAGTATTTTCAAGTGTTTAACATATCTACGAATAAATTCCAAGAAATTTTACAGGGACATATCTCTGAATCTGATATTTTTTAGCTACATTCTCAGTACTTGCCACATATAAGCACGTGTACATGGTGTCTTCGCAAAAATAAACAGTCATACATTATGTTGGCACTCTGGGGAGGAAGGGCAGGAGGCAGGGAAGAATTGACTTTGTGAACCATTTTCACAAGTCATAACTACCAAATCTTACCAATTAGAAAAGTAAATGAAACTTCTCTAAAATAAGGGAGAATTTCTTGCCGTCATCAGATATTCACAGAAGTTCACACGAATATTGGTAGCAAGGAAAAGAAAGCTTTTATTCTTATTCTGCTCTTCAGTGTCTAGTCTGATTTTTTTCAAAACCTTTCAATATTCAGCACAAATTTCCCTTGAATAAGGCAGAAGCACAGAAAGTTTTCATCTCCATAGTGAACGACTGCATTTACAACCACAACACTTTGCAGCAAATAAAGAGTAAAAAGTTAAACACTCTAGATTGCTCACCACTGCTAAAATGAGCAGTTACTGGTATGTTGTTATATTTCATAGAATCACAGAATTATTGAAAGGGACATTAAAGATCTCCTAGTTCCAAAACCCCTGCTATGGGCAGGGATACATTTCACTTGACCAGGGTGCTTAAAGCCACATCCTATCTGGCCTTGAATGCTTCCAGGGATGGGAGGAACCCACAACTTCTCTGGGCCACCTGTTCTAGTGTCTCACCACCCTCACAGTGAAGGATTTCTTCCTTATATCTAATCTAAGTCTACCCTTTATTCCCCCTTATCCTATTGATACAGGCCCTTGTAAAAAGTCTCTCTCCAGCTTTCCTGTAGCCCCCTTCAGGTACTGGAAGGCTGCTATAAGGTCTCCCTGGAGCCTTCTTTTTTCTCCAGGCTGAACAACCCCAACTCTCTCAGCCTGTCTTCATAGGAGAGGTGCTCCAGCCCTCTGATCATCTTGATGGTGCATCTCTGGACTCACTCCAAGTCCATGTCCTTCTTATGTTGGGGGCCCCAGAACTGAACACAGTACTCAATGTGGGGTCTCACAAGAGCAGAGAAGAGAGAGAGAATCACTTCCCTCAACCTGCTAGTCACACTTCTTTTGGTACAGTCCAGGATATGGTTGGCTTTCTGGGCTGCAAGCGCACATTGCTGGGCCATGTTGAGCTTCTCATCAACCAGCACTCCCAAGAGTCCTTCTCCTCAGGGCTGCTCTCAATCCATTCTCTGCCCAACCTGCGTTTGTGCTTGGGATTGCCCCAACCCACATGCAGGACCTTGGACTTGGCCTTGTTGAATTTCATGAGTTTACATGGGCCCAACTCTCAAGTCTGTCCAGTTCCCTGTAGATGGCATCCCTTTCCTGCAGTGGCTCAACTGCACCACACAGCTTGGTGGTGCCGGCAAACTTGCTAAGGGTGTGCTCAGTCTCACTGTCCATGTTGCCAATGAAGATGTTAAACAGCACCAGTCCCAATACTGACTCCTGAGAAATGCCACTCATCACTGGAGCGATGAATTATTTTTTTATTTGACTGTCATACCATAACATATTTGCTCATATAACGTAGAATCTCACAGACTTATGATGATAATGTAGTTTCCCTTATGACAGTATCTGAGTGTATCGCAATCTTCAGTGTTCAATCTCAATCCCAGGCCATTATTGGAGGTCTCACAAAAAAAGAATTGAGGCCTTACAGGACTAAGCAACTGGATTGGGGTCAGAATGATAAGCGAGGCAGAGCACGGTACTAAACTTAGGTCTCCCACACCAGTGGTCTAACCGTTTAACTTTCTTAGGTTCTCTTATCCTCTACATTCTAGTCTTTATCCACAGCATCTCAGTGGCAAGAACACAGGTGAAAAGGCCATGGTGATACATAATCTTCTTAATTTATTGTGTTGATGGCAGAAGGTCACTAAAGAATCACTGCATATACTAGCAACCTCATAAAAATAGGACTCTCAGTAGAAAAGACTTACAGCCTATGGAGAGATAATTTAATGACTTCCCCTACCAGCTGCACTTCTGATTTATGGTTTTTTTGATAAACAAAACGTGCTGGGAGATAAGGCTATCCCATCATAAGTACTGCTAGAATACTGCCGTAGCCACTCAAACTGGAGGAGAGTCTCTGCTGCTCATCCAACAACAAAACATTAAACAAGGTTTGGGGGAAAAGAATCCCTCCACAGGGTTTTTTTCTCTTGTTATCATGACACAAGTATCAAAGTCCAATCCACTTGGCTGGAAATGGCAAACTCACAGTAAATGACCAACTCACAGTTGGTCCTGCTACAGGGGCACAGGGCCAAGAGACGCCATATCTGAAATTACTGGGAAGCAATGGTTGTACCTCATACTCCTGGGTACTGCAGGGGCTTCAAATGCGAGCTCAGTGTCACAAGCTGTTAATGAACCAGCACATATATTACACTTCCCAGAGGAAGTGTAATGGCCTTTTTACAGATTTCTTAGAAATTAGTTAATTTAAAATGAGATTTTCAAATGGCTCATCTCGTTCATTTCTGAGCTCCCCACCAGATTCACTTGCTCAGTTCATTAAACCTGCCAACATAGCATGACGGAATATCCATTTGTACTTGGAGTTGTTATCACGCTTTCAAAGTTTAGAGAGAACATTTTTGCTGCAAAGGCTGTGGGAGGGCAGAGAGCCTCTCCTGCAACCACAACTGCTCCCAAAGCAATACTGAAATATATGAGCTTTGCTCTTTCAGGACCCAGTCCTCCCAAAAGCTTACTCAAATCACTTATGTTTATTGTCAAAGTCTCTGCCAGAAAGAGCACATTGTGAACTCTCTCTCCTTACTACCAACTTTTTTAAAGAATAAATTCATATAAGAGCAAGAGGACAGTCCTGTCTATGGGGCCAAGCTATGCCAAACTGCAGTCCATTTTCTCTTGTAGTATCTACCAACTGTAGAATAGAAAACACAGCCAAAGGGTCACCCACACAGTACACCTGCTATAATGTTTTACATGACATGCCCTTTTCCAGGTTAAAAATAATTTTAATGACTTCTTTCAGAAGCACACCAACTACATCAGAACTGCAAAACTTACCTTTCAGACTGCTGTTTCACTGTCTAAACTGAGGCAACTGCTGAAATCAAAATCATTAGTAAAACAGTAAACAGGTAACTGTTAAATAGTAAAACGAAGAGACTATCTGCAACTACGAAGTATGCCAAACAAATCAGAACAGTTTCTGAATTTTTTTCCATGATACTTGAAAAAAGGTAAAATAATTATTGGACTTATCATATTATAAAAACACCCATTATTCTCCCATTCACTCCCTGTGCTCCCTTTAAGTTTGTTTTATGCTTTAAAATTTGTTTCATGAGTTAAAATTTTGTCCCTGACAGTCAAAACAAGATGCTCAAAGTCTTACATACTATCATTCCTTAAAAATCCTAAAAATGTTGCCTATTTTCATTGCTAAATTCATACTTACTAGTACTGCTGACATACTTCCTGAGAAAAAATAAAACCCAACAAAATAGCATTGTTTATTACTCCAATAAACATTCAACAAACAGAGGGTTTGTTTTTATTTTGTTAAATTAGTCACATTGCTAAACACTGTTGGTAACTGACCTGAAAGACCCTTTTGCTTATAACAGCTACTCACAGCAATGGGGTCACCTACAAAAGATGTAAGGCATCCAGTGTCAACATTTGAACAAAGTATCGAATATTCATTACAGTAAAACCAGTTGATAACCACATACAGAGCTGTTTTCAACATATGAAATGGAAGCATTAACTCCTTTTCATGTCCAAGCATGTCCAAGAAATTTTGACAAGACTATCATTCACAGGCTGCAACACAAACGACGCTGTTGTGTGTAAGTCCCCTGTTGACTCGTACCTGCAGCAGTCAGCAGACTACAGCAAGCCTGGAGGCTGTTTCCTGGGTTGTCTTGAGAGACGCAGCAGGCAAGGCACCACCAACATACCCTCAGCAACATTTTGCCTTGCACAGGTAAGATCTCCCCTGCTTCCAGGGTCACTCACAGCTCACTTACTTGGGGAAAAAAGGTAATTTTTTCATGCTCCCCCAGAGGACAGCAGGGGATTCCAGTAATGCTCACCCTTGCTCTGCACAGCCCACAACTGCCCCATGAGTGGGTTCAGGTACCCAAACATGGGTTCCATTACAGTTATTTCAGTCTAAGAATCATGTCTAGCATACAGATCATGGGGTTTGCTTTTGTTATTTGGTTGTTATTTAGAAAAAATAAAGGAAGAAAAAAGAAAGGCTGCTCCACCAGATTCTAACCACAGTGTTTCTCTAAACACCATTTTTTTCCCTCAGTTCTCACATACTGCTGTAGAAGGTTCTTCTCCACATCATACACTGGTTAAAAAACCGAGACACCTCATTTGCTTCATTTATATGAACTGTACAAGTTCTGCATCATCCCAATCAGTAGAAGTTGATTATTTACTGTATTTGCTTTCAGGAATAGTCTTACTTATCAACATATATGCTCCAGACCAAATTGGATGTGTGGGCTAGAGAAGAGAATGAACACGAAATATCTAACTTGCTTTGATGTCCAATTGCTTAGTTATTTATAAGAGAGCGTGCAGGACACTGAGCACTTCTGCAGCAGGAAAGATAGCAGAATTGCTGAGCTCATCGCATAACATAAGCTTCCACCCTTTGTTTAAAATGACACTCTGTGCCTCAAAAGTGCCGTTTGGCGGATCTTTCTTCTAGTAAAAAACCAAGACACTGTGTGGTAAATGTTTTCTCAACTTCACTGTTTTGCTCACTTTTTCTGATCCAGGACAAAAATTTCAAGCAACAGAACTAAATATTAAATTTCAGTAGTTTTTTAATTAAGACCTTTGTGTTAAGGGACATTAGGACAGGATACTTGAACACTCATTTTCCAAATCCAAATGAAATAAATGAGTTTTTAAAGAAAGTTTAGACTAGGTAACACTTTTGAATTTTTCTTCAAAAAAAGTTAACTGTCCCTAATCTGAAGTAAAATGTTTCTATATAGATCAAATATTTCCGTATCTCCAATGAAAATGTGTATTTTGAGTCACCGAAATTTTACCACACTATCATATCAGGCTGACTCAAAACAGCTTTTAAAAAAATACAGGAATGCAAAAGTGTAAACAACACATTAGTCTCAATACTTTAATCAGGAAACAAGAATTTATTTTGTCATTCTCCTGAGTATTTGTTGGGTAGCATTTGCCAAGTCATTTTCCTTCCCTGTACCATAAAATGAAGAAAATGGGGAAAAAAATAATGCTTGCCTTGTTTAGCTTTTCAGTAGGGTGAACCACAAACCAAAAAAATACAACGGCTGCAGAAAGGCAACTCATTCTGAAATTTATTAACCAGCAGATTTTCTGCCATCTTCTCTGTCCTAGTGAGTTTTCACCTAGCATGGCAAGCCAGATTTGGAGACCAGAGAAGTGGACACACATACCACAGAGGATCAGAGAAGAACAGTAAGAATAACAGATGTAAAATAAATCTTGTAGAAAAGCTGGAAAATAGTAGGTTTGCTTAGCCTAAAGAGACTGAAGTAGGGATTTCCAGTAGTCTCATAGTTTGTTAATGGCTGTCATGAAGACGTAAACATTAACAAAAGATTCATACGGGTTTTAAGAGTGATTTTCTGCTATTAGTAGTGATTGAAGAAGCTGAACAGAAAACTTATGTTGTAAATCTTTCCTTAGAAGTTCAAGACCTTGCTGTATGTCATCTATTCAAGATGGTCTATATGAATGTAATTTGGTTAAGTACAGGATTTCAGGACCTCTTGAAGTAATTCTTACAGTCCTATGTTTCCATACCAACACTTTGTTGACATTTTTTTTAATTTTTATTTATTTAAAAATATTCACACCAACCTTCACCTGGGCTCTGGCCTCTACTGTTGCTTGTTGGTGCTAAAGAAATACAAAGTATAAATGAGTGTATTAATATATAAGATGTGGCTATCAACACAGCCAGCGCTGTAAGAATTTATTTCAAATATTCCAGCCAGCAAGCCCAGTAAAACATGTCCAAATCTAGCACACTGTGCATCTCTCTGGATATATATACAACATTCCAAATTCAGAATAAACCCCACTTGATAACGATTTTGACACATATAGTGTTGGTGATGACTGCTTACATATAATTAGGTGCTCCTGAACTTTTGTGGATGTTTAGGAAAAAAGGCACTATTCATGAAACCTCAATTCCTGTCCTAGCTCTGTAAGCATAAGCTCTCAAAACGATATAGCTCAGACTGTTAAACAAAACCCAAATAACCAAAAAAAAAAAAAAAAAAAAAAAGCTTCTACACATGGAAACAAATCAGTGAATCTGGTTAGCACGAGTGGAATCCGAAGAATAGGAACACTTCCTATCACAGCTTCATAAACTAAATTGTATCTCCATGCCAAAACTTCATGGAGGTAGCTGAGGAAATTAATAGTAGATAAAGATGTACCAGCCAGAGAACCTCTAAGCTCAACACACTAATGAACATTAAAATGAACATTAAATACCCAAACAGTATCTAAAGAATATCTGAGCAGTTGGTATTTCAACAAGGCCCATAGGAAAAGATAATTGTCTAGCAGCCTGAAACCTGCATGTAGGAAGTCTTCAGCTGGCTTCTTGAACAAATTATCCTATTTCTCTGTGCCTCAGTTCACCTACTGTAATTTGGGGGTGGGGTGGGTGTTTTGGGTTTTTTTTTGTTTGGTTGGTTCATTTGTTGGTGTTTGTTTGTTTTTTTTAATATATATGAATTCAACTCTTGCTAATCCACTCAGAGACCTCTATATGGGATTTTCTAGTTAAAAGCTAGATGAGGGCAGAAAAGCTCTTAAAAGCTTGGTCAAGGATGCAGACTACATAAGTATTTTCTAGGTACATACCTCTAAAATGTCTTTATTTTTTAAGTCATATTTTCATAAAACAAACCCACTGGAAAAGAATTAGCAGTGTTAACTTTAAGAAGCCTTTTCCACATCACATTTAATTAAATGACAGCTGGTTTGTACACTCATTAAGTCCCAATAACAATGAACACAAGTTCTACCTATGGTAGTATGACAGGTTGAAAGCCCTTACGTATAGATGGACACTGTATTTAGGAAAAAAGAGAACACAGTATATAAAGCAAGTTGGAGGGGAGAGAGTACTTCTCTCTGTACTTCATGCAGTTTAGGAAGCTTTCCCATTATGAGTGAATAATGTCATAACAGAGAGCAGAAGCAATGTCACTGCAGGGGTCCGTGCTGCCTTTATGGCTTTCTCACTCCGAGAGCCTGAAATTAGAACAAGTACCAAGACTCTGTTGACAGTAAACACAAGGCAGAGGTTGAGTATACAGCAGATGTTATCAAATCTTCAGGTGTTAGCTTCAGTTGTGTACAGATTAAACACAGCAGGCAGTTTAACCTGCAGGCAGTTCACTGAAGGGGCACCAATGCTGTTCACTAAGTAAAGAACTGCTTAAACTTCTCAGTTGATATAGTTGTTATATATTAAAAGCCTCTCTGCAGCTACCCTCCACATAGCTGTATTCCATATTTTTCTGTTTCTACATACAGACAGTAAACTACTGCTTTGCTGAATCTCACCAGCCTCATTTCTGGTTTTGGCCCCATGTTTCCTTCCTTCAAAATTATATCCACTCCAGTTAATACACCATGTGCTCATTTTCAGACAGGGCCCAACATCACACAAAGTAACACATATTTGCTTGGGTAAAAATGACAACCGAAAGCATTCAGCACTTTTGGGTGCAAAGTATTCATTTTATGGGAAGAAATAAAAAAAAAAAAAAAAAGGAAAAAAGGTTTAAGTTGAAACTTCTGTTTCCAAGTTATAGCAATCAAAAACTAGAAATGCAACTTTTGATTAAAAATTCTTTTTAATTGCTTCAACAAAAGAATTGCAACTAGTTCTACTTAGCAACCAGCCAACATCTTCCATGATCTGTCCAAAAACCAAACTGTGAATCAGACAAGAGACTAAACATATGATCAAGCCTTTGAAATGCTATCAGTTAATTTCTTTCCTTTTTGGAGCAGAAGTGATAGAGACCATAAAGGTTAACAGTACTTTTTCATCAACTAACACAGCAACCCCTCTGTCATATTAGGTTAAAGGTTAGTCTTTGTTTTCATTGCTAGAACTAGTTACAGAAAAATTTTCTGGACAAGTAGTAATTGAACAGATAACTTTAGGATAATATTTCTTCTTAAAACAAAGCAGCTTTTCAAATTTCTAGTTATTTTTTATTTCAGCAAAAATAACCAAGGAAGTGTCTCCTACATGCCCCAAGATATACCCTCCAAATTTCACCCTTATTAGCTATAGGTATATGGAAAAAGGAGGAGGAAGTACATTTGGGTGCACACCCGGGAACACCAGCTGGAAACACATGCAGGTGACATTCTCTGTTGTACTCACTAGAGAATCCAATTCACTTTTTCCTACATTTTGGAAAAGACTGTGAATTCCTCCTTTATCTCCTTTTTTAAATCTTGAGTTATCAAAAAGGATGCAGAATGCTCAGAAGATTCCCAAGTCCGTTTTGCTACTATAGTTACCATGTAAACTGATCACCTTGTTGAAATGAGGAATGAGTTCACATACTAATTTTATATACATTCCCATCCAACACAGGCTGTTCTCACAGTGCTTAGGTCCCACTACACAAAGGAAATAACTGTTTCTCATAGGAAGGGAAGTGTGCAAAATAATAAGCACACAAGTTTATTCATACACATACTTTCTCATCTGGGGACTGCATAACTAAAATACTGCAACTGTGTGCTTCACATGACTACATGGGAGAGCCAAGTGTGTAAGATCAGAGTCAAAACCTACTCGATAGTGAGAACTCATGCTGGTCTTCTGCTAGAATGTATCTTCATAGTTACTATGGAAGTTGAAAAAGAATCCAGGAAAAATAGAAGACTGAAGATTTTTATTTTTTAAACAGGAAAATTAGTTCCTTAACTCTAAGATCATATCAGGAACCCTAAGATCACATTTCTAAAGTGTTCCAATATCACAGACTGGAAGATTCATAATACATATACAGTGTATTCAGCATGTCAGACTTCTGAAGCATGGTTTTCTAAATACTTAACCTTTTTTGCTCTTAAAGTGGAAGTTACTAAGGTCATCCAATAGGCACAACTGACTTTTTAAAAAGACTTCCCTTTCTACTCCTTTTATACAAAGCATGACCATCATCAGAAAACCCTAGCTAGCTTTTGTATCTCAGATAAACCCCATTTTGCCAGTCTTCCCTGTCTTATAAGCCCTACTCACCTTACACCTTCTAAAGTACAAAATAATAACAGAAAGTATGCCTTTGCAGCTGGCATCAGCCAAGACCGGAAGAGAAAATATTGTTTGGCTGAAAACTTGAGTTCTCCTTCATTCTTGATGTTTGCCCCAGTTTGGAATCAACTGGTGTTTGAATCACTTTTTACCATAGTGAATGCAATATGGGTTTTCCTAGGAGAGCTAAACCGAGTAGCCCAAATTGATGATGAGGTTAAAGAAAGTAATTGCTTACAATCTTGATTACATTGCATGACTGGAAATCTTTGCAACACTGCAGTGCAAGATTTTTTTTTATTGTCTGATTGGGAATAACTGCCAGTGTAAGAAATGCCAGGAAAAGAAATACAATCGTAGTGAAACAAGCAAGCTCAGTAAATAGGGAAGTATAGATAATCAACCATAACACACGAAATACACTCTCCCACCACCTTCAGGTTCCAGTCTGGTCCAGGCTAGTAGAAGTAGACAGTATTAGTGAGTAAGGTGGAAGAAGGACATGATTCCAGTGCAGGAATTAGAATGGAACTAGAAATAATGTCCTTCTCCCACCTCCTGATTTCAGCACATCGTAAGTCACTGATTGTTAAGGAGGGGTAAAGGGACAATTCATTATTCCTGCCCAGGATTCTGGTACGTACTAACTAGTAGGCTAATTCCACTACAGGGACAGAAGTTGGTGAGTGGGGATGACAACACTCCACCTTCGTTCCGGCCTTAAGCAAAAGCAGATCTCCCTAAACTCCCACCCCTTTATTAAGCTTGTCTCTGCTAGCTGCAGATAACGAGCTGTGTTCAGGGACACTAACACTTCAGTCTGCCAGTTCTTCTAAGAAATCAGGATCTACTCATCAGTTAACCCTATCTGTGTCTGATGTGCTAACAGGACCAGCTGATAGGACAAATGTAATAACTCAAAACATACCGTTATCCATACCTTGGTCCCCAGCCACACCTCTCCTCCCACATCTGCCAAAAGTATTCTCACAGCAGAACAGGACTAGTTGAAGCTCATGGTCAGAAGGCCAGTACAACAGTAGTGTAAATCATTCTCTTAAGCCATCTACAAAGACTTCTGTGAAATCATGCCACAGGAGCAAATTAGTGAAAAATCTTCCACTGAGGCCAGAGAAATAAAATAGTGTGAAAGCAGCATGGGAAGTCCCAGTCAGAGGCTTCTCCACATACTTTACAAATCTAGGAGCATCTGAAAAGCACTGGTAAATAAACATACTACTTTAAAGGGGCCTATGCCAAGCACCAAGGAACAAATGAGTTTCTGCAGAATCCTACAAAGCTGAATTAGGTCCCAGTTAAGAATACAAATCACAGCTTAGCACTTCAGGACTTCACCCACAGTGAGTGACCAGTCAGACAGGGCACAGATTTTTTAACCTCACTGATTATATTACTGCTAATGGCAAAGTCTTATTACACTTGAGATTTATTGCTTCATGTAGATGGAGGCACACAACCTCCATGAAACAAACTTCAACCTTCTACATGGGTTAAGAGAGTCAGCCAGAGGAAAGATTTATACCATTACACAGGAGTAACTTCAAAATATATTTTAAAAATAAGACAAAAATAATGGCAGGGCCTTTAATGAGCTACTCTTTTTCCTGAGCCTGTCTCTAGTAGGAAAAGATGCTTTCATCATGTGCCACTCTGAGAATCCGGGCATAGTCAACTCAACAGCCTGAAATACTATACAGATGTTTACCTGGCCTTCCCTACTCCTGGCAACTCTCCTGAAATGGAATATTCATTTCAGTGTTTATCTCCTTTTCTAATATAACTGATACCCATATTACCTCAGATCAGTGCCCTTTTCATTTAGCTTTATTTTCATACTGCATTCTTTAAATTCATTAAGCTTATGTATATAGATAAACTTTATCTTGATACAACTGACATGCAGACAGGGGCCTCATATTCACCAGATTTCCACCAATGTAATTATTTTGCCTTTGTGTCAAGACCAAAATTTGTGTGCTAAATTCCTAACATTTTTTGAATCATACTTTCAGTGTACTGATAAAGGTACATTTTGCTTTTTCCAAAGTTTTTAACAAGAAATAACTTTTTTCCCCTTGTTTTCTCAGAAATCTAACTTAATCTAACTTAAGAGGATTTTTGATTACTGAAAGAATTATTTTCAGCTGTCAAAGTTAAAACATTTATTTTACCAACTCCAAGCATGTTAATGTTTTTGAACACTACTCTTAAAAGGGGATCACTTTCTACCCAGAAAAGCTACACTTCTCTTTGGGCTCACACATTACCTCTTCTTATTGCTCCTGAAACCAGCCTACAAACTTTCACCAAAGCAAACAGGATGCTGGGGGCTGGTCCCAACAGGCAAATCCACGCAGGAGTCACCTTGGGAGTAACTGACAATCTGTATGGAGAAAGAATTACAGTGGCTTTACGCGGGTCGGAGACACTGCCTCTCTATCTCCTATCTCAGCCTGTTCCAGACTCCTGAGAGCTCTGCCCTTCAGAAAGTATTCAAGTCCACCAGGACATGGAACTGACGAGGGAAGATTTTGTCAGCTAATCCTATTGCCACATTAATAGCTTTCCTGATAAGAAAAAAAGAAATTACCACTCTCCCTCCCATTAAACACTTGTCAGTGTAGAAAAAGAAGAAAAAATAACGGTATTTCAAGCATAAGATCACAACCAAAGATAGTTTTTAGGGTTGGTTGGTTTGTTTTTAAAAAAATGAACCACCAAAGCAGCAATGGCACCTTCCAAGGGACTAGACACCGAGTACTGGACCCGGGAAAACCCTCGTTTCCATTCCACTTTGTCCTGTTGAGGCGGAAGGCAGTTCAGACGGCCGCCACCGAGGCAGGGGCTGCCGAAGCGGCCGGACAGCTGCTGCCGAGCCGCGCTCACCCGGGGCTGCGAGCAGGCACCTCCCAGGAGCCGCAGCCGCGCCGCAGACAAGAGGGGAAGGAGGGGGGCCGCCTGCTCAGTTTCCCTGTCACCTTTGAGGGTGCAGTTAGTTACCTCTGGGCTTCTCATCGCAGCCTTTGCAGCAACATAGCCCCATGGCAGGTGACAGCGTCCCTCGCAGCCCCAGCAAGCCCGCTCCCTGCCAGGCGGGGCCGCCTACAGCATCCCGGGCAGCGGGGCGGGCAGCCGGGCCCGGGGCTCCCAACGGGCAGAGGCAGGTTGGTGCCCTGGAACTCTCCGTCTCTGTCGCACGTATTTCTAGCCAGCCTTAGGGAAGACCTCAGCGCTTCACAGCTCTCTCTGCCCGTTAAACTTCACCGGTTTATTAATTATACTCGCCCCTTTGAAGGGATGAAGGCCGCCAGAGGCTGCATTATGCGAGTGCCAGATGCTTGCTCTCAGATGGCTGGAGGGCAGCAGACACCAAAAGTAAGCCTTCAGTGTGCATAAAAAAGATACTAGAAGGGCCATGTCACCTCTTGCAAAATTATGTCAGGACAGGGTCATATCATATGCTCTCCCCCCTGTAAGAGTAAACATTTAATGTATCTCTGGGAGTCTCTGCAGAGATTTTAAGTACTGACAGTTACAGGGACCTTGCATTCTTGCAAAGGTCAGCACTGCTCCAACAATATTCGCAAGGCTTGTTTAAACACTTACTTTTAATTGCATTAACCTAACTAAATCACTAGCCACAAAGACAAGATAAGAGTTTTGTTTTAGGATAAGGAAAGAACAACAATCCTAGAGCAGATGTTTGCTGATTCCCTGATCATTCAGTGTTTGTTTTCTAGACCTCACAGCACTTAACTTAACCAGCAGGGACCATGCTTATTGAAGACCTCCTGCCCAGAAGCAGCAATGCCCTAAGCATTGCAGCATAGTCACACAACTTTGTTTTACACAGCAACTCACAGGCAAACAGGCTGCCTTTGCAAAGCTTGGATCAAGTGTTAAGAGTTAGATGTCACAAGCAAGAAACTGGGTGATAAAGTCTTTTCCAGGTTGGGCACTGCAAAAGAAAATGCTCTTTGACAGCACTGTGCAATGCACAAAACAAATTGCAGTGCAGGTGGGAGTGGAGAGAGGTACACAAAGAAAAGTTGGGGAGCTGGGGGGGGTAGGGGTGGTAACAGGGAGCTATATCTTGAAATACAGTTCAAATACCAGAAACAGCCTGAACCTGAGACCCAGTAAGAATCTGTAGCTCCTGCTTCCATACATACCCCAGCCTCTTAAGATCAAACCAATACTTCAGACTGGATTTCCAGGACAGACACTGAATAAAATAAAGGATAAATGTCTACTGGATCTCCCATCATCTAAAAACATATGACTATGATAATGTGCTGAGGTCCTTATGCAGAGCGTTCAGCTGTTACTGCACACTTGAGCCATCCCAGATTACGAGAATTCATTAGCTAGCACAAAGCCCAAACCAACCCAAACCCTAATCCCACACAGGATGGAAGATGGGCAGGGCAGGAAAGCTTTCCCTTCACCACCAAACGTGCTAGAGGAAACTCAAGATATTCTTGCAGGAGAGCTGAAGGAAATCCAGTATTCTGACTTTGCTGGTACAAACTTGCTTGTCTTGGAGAGAGGAGTGAAAGCTCACCTCATTTGTTTTCTTGAGTCTCTAAACTTGTCAAACAATGCCAGTTAGCTGCTTAGAAATCCATCTCTGGTGCGAAGTGCTACCTTTCCATTGTAAAATGGCAGACACTTCTCTTTCTTCTTGGCTAGAGGGTGATCTGATCTCAGAGGCACATAAACCACCTGCTTGAGTGACTGGACTCTGTCCTGGCAACACTCCTGCATTTCATACAAAGGAAACTCTAGAGAGCTCCCTGGCAAGGGTAAGATTTCCAAGTTCTGGAAAACACACAGTGTTTACTAACAATGCTGTCAGATCAGTGGTAGATAAAACTTATGGAGAGAGCACCCTGCTCTCCAGCTGCTCCAACCTGGCAGCCAAGTCAGCTCTGTGGGGATTGTTACTAGATGCTACACCACAGACAAACTCCCCAGATTATTTTAAATTTGCTGAAATTTGAGCATTTAAGAAATTTTAAGACTACTAGGTACCATGACCTCACATTGACAGATATAGGCTGCTGTGGGTTTAAACACACATGCTTCTTTTAAACAATCAAGCTGACAGCTTCAGTAAAGCATGTCATGAATTTTTGTGTTTCTATTACTGAAACATTACAATTCTAAAATTCATTTTTACAAAATACTTGGAAAACTCAAAAAATCTATCTTCGCTTTTGATTGTTACATTATATGAGGGAATTAAATGGTCCCAAACGAAAACAGCTGAGATTCATTCACTGCAATAACCATCACCATGTAATTAAGAAAATAATCTTCATATGCATTCATTGCAAGAGGGAAGCAGAGCCTCTGACATCCCTACCACATGGATATACTGTAACATTACCTGAGAGCATTGCTACAAAAAAAAAAAAAAATAGTTAAAGAGCACTTAACCTTTCCCTCACTTTTGTTCTGGATGAAAAAATAATTACAGTGAAGTACAGAGAGCTAATCTCTAGTGAAGTAAAATATTATAACCACTATCACTTTCATAAAACCTTTTTATGACCTGAAAAATCTATATAAGCAATATAAACTAGGACATACATGCTATACATACTTCCAGTGCACTTTGCAGATCATTTGTCATTTTAGGTTTAGAGGGCACACATTTTGTTTCTTAGAACTTAAGCTAATACATGTCTTTTGGCAAAAAAACTGCCAGTCCAAATACTGCCAGACAGAAACAGCTAGCGTAAGATTAGGCCAGCAAAGTACATCCACACAAACCAGACACCATTGTGGGTGGACAGGCAGGGGCAGTGAAGGGGAAAAAACCACCCCAAAATGCCATTTTGAGATAGCTAGGCAATGTTTGGGAAATGCATAAGTCAGATCTGTCACCCTATGGGAAATTCAAGGTTCTTCAATGATTAATCTCGTTTAGTTTCTCTTTTGAAAGCAATCAGGTCCATCTCAAGTCAGCTAATGAAGAACTGCCACCCAGATCTTTTGACTAAATATAAACTACTTAGTTTCTCAGGCCCTGCTAGTGAGAAGTCTGGAGGGGCACAAGAAATTGGGAGGGGACACAGCCAGGACAGCTGACCTGAACTAGCCAAAGGGATATTCCATACCATATGACATCATGCTCAGCATATAAAGCTGGGGGAAGAAGAAGGAAGGGAGGGACATTCGGCATTATGGCGTTTGTCTTCCCGAGTAATGGTTACGCGTGATGGAACCCTGCTTTCCTGGAAATGGCTGAACACCTGTCTGCCAATGGGAAATAGTGAATTAATTCCTTGCTTTGCATGCATGGCTTTTGCTTCACCTATCCTATTAAATAGTTCTTATCTCAACCCTTGAGTTTTACATTCCTTTCTGATTCTCCTCCCCATCCCTCTCGGTGAGGGGACAGTGAGTGAGCAGCTGTGTGGTGCTTGTTTGCTGGCTGGGGCTAAACCATAACCCCTTCCAAGACCCCATCTCCATCATCCCCCGCCTCCAAAAGCCCACCCTTCTAATTTAACACTTCCAATGGCTTTTATATAAACTGTGAAGAAAATGTTTTTGCAAACTCCAGTTCTCCAGACTGGTAAGGCCCTGAAAAATTACCTGCTGATAGAGGAATCAGACCTTCATGGTTTAAACAAACAATTTATAATAGTTCATCTATTCCTTATGGAAGGCGTTGACACAGAAGAACATGAATTTGATGTAGATATATCACTAGACTGTATGAGAGAGAGAGGTACTGAAATAGAAGTACATATTTTGTATTCACACATTGCCTTTTACCCATGAGGTATAATGATGCATTCCCATTAGCCAGGCTAGGCTAAGCTTATAATAGGGCACAGTTCTGTTAAGGGCTTATGGGCTTAAAACAAACCCCAAACCAAACACCACCAAAACCCAACACAGAAACATTTTAGAACACAGGATCAAAGCTATCAGGAAGTGCTCCTGGTGTCCTGGAATGCATGTAAATCCAATATTCAAGCATCTACAGGATCCTATCTGTTAGAAAAGCTTGTATCACAAGAAATCCTACACATTCTGGACATGCCAAAGATTCCACATCCATTCCTTGCTTAATAAATTTATCTGAACAACAGGAACTGATGGGAAAAAAACTTATATTCTTGTCATTTATTAATTTTAAAGCACACAAAATTAATTGCTCAGTTTGCCACTCTGCAGGAATAAAAGTGCATGTTAATTTTTTTATATGTGATTAGTGTCAGTGGTTTTGTTCGCTAGACCAGGAAAACTAAACTGTTCTGTCTGTTTTGTGTTTCATGTCGCACTAGTTCTTCAGAGCCAGCATTTTCAGCAGTTCAAGTGTCAGACCAATTTGCTTCCCTGTGGTAACTTGCACCTTTCAAAATTCTTTCATAAACATCAAGCCCAAGAAGGGCTCGTGTGATGAACTAGTATAAGTTCCTGAGTAACACAGGAGAATTTTATGAGCAAGTTCACAGGCATATATTTTGGGAGCAACTGAGTTGATAGGACCGTACCCAAGGTAAGGCTAAGTACAGGCATGTGCGTAGGATAAGAATCTGAAAAATCACTAAAAAGCAGCATGGAAGTCACTTCAACACCTCAGCCTTCCTCCCCCACTCATCATACCTAAATCCATACCTTGGAAATAAAGTAGCATACAAAGGCTAAAAATAGATTTTACAATGTAAAAAGTTCTTGTTACTTTATAGCATGACAACTTATTTAATAAAGTATAAATCTTAAGTGTTACACCCTAGGCAATACATCTTTACTGTATTTCCTCCTCCCTATGAATTTCAGAAAGCCCAGTGCAAGCTGATTCTCACTGATAGCACACTAGCTATCCCTAAAGCATTTAAGACAAACAGAGTGGGGTTTGCCTGTGAACCCTCAGAACTGGATGACAGCAGGCCAGCTGCCACTTTGAACTGGAATTAGCACATCATTCAAAGGCACAGTTTCATAAACACCCCAGACAGCAGTTTCCCAATTATAATTCCTCTTGGATGCTGGAGGAGCACACTATCAGATTTGCCTCCCTTCCCCCACACAATTTTGTGTGGGCTGCGTGAAGAGGAAATTAATTCTATTTTTCTTACCTTTGCTCCCCAGAACAACTTCCAGCTGGTATTTTCAAGTCAGCATGTTACACTGAGCAGCTGAGCTACCAGGACTAACAGGTACCTTAATAGCATCAGCAGTGCTGCCTTACAGGATTCTCAGTACATAGTATGTTTTCTAATGATGGTTCCCTCTCCCTGCTTTAGACAAGTGTTTTTTTTTAAATTGTATGTGTCAGAATTCCCTTCTGGAGCAGTCTGGGGAGCAAATATTTCTGTTTCTTTCACCTGTGTGCCATCCTGCATTGGTTTAGAGACCAGTCCTGCTTCTGGGCCTCTTTTCAGCAGATACAACGTGACTGCTGCATTTTCAGAGTGTGTGTTTCTTTATATTTTGCATAGCCTATACCTGCTGCACACACCACAGAAATCAAATCCACAGCATCTCAAAGCACGTAGGAAGCCAGAGTAAACCTCAAGTCATTAGATGTTGCAGATGTTACAGCAGGAGCATAGCAGGTACACAAAAATTTTTACATTTAAAAACAAAGAGATGTCATCTTTATTCTTGCTATTATAAAGCATGAACTCTTGCAAGCAGATATATGCATCCACTGACAGGTTCAGGATCGACAGAGTATTAAAAATTTTAACCACTTTAACAAAGAATCATCATCTATCCATCCATCCAAAATTCAGTAATTTACTTCTCCTAGTATTAGAGCTAAAGAAAATAGGCTCAGCAGACACGCTGACCCTTAAAAGCTGAAGAAAAATGAGAGTAAAGCAGTCTCTGGGAATACTGAAGGAAGAGAGTAAGCAACCCTGACTGCATCTCCAGCTCACACAACCAATACAACCCTGCAAATTAATTTCAAATGCATTATATTTGTAATTTAACATGACTGTGCCAATCAGCTAGGGACAAGAATTAACCCACTGAACTGCTCAAGGCAAATCAGATGAACTTCAAATAGAAGGCCCAATCCCACAAGACTTAGAGATCAACTCACATTTGTGAGTTGAACATTTTTGGGACAGGTACTTAAGCAGTAAACTTCCTTTTAGCTTGATGTTTTCTTTCTTCATGTTGATGTTGACCTCTAATACTTATTTTTAGTACCACTAGAATTTGCTGTGTGCTATGAACTACATCGCCATATATCATGTGTCTTGTTTTAATTACTTCATACTAACCTACTGGACTAGAGTACTTTTTTAGCCTCAGGGATCCCAAACATTGCACAAGTCTTGTGGAGAATTCACCCCTCATTACTGCAAATGGGAACACAGGGGCTTCTGGGGCTAAACAAAGCTTAACCTGCAACAGTAGCATCAGAGCACACAAGCTGCAAGAGAGCACTTGAGACTTGATTTTTGACAAGTTGGCAATAAACATTGGGAAAGTACTATATAACTGATTATGTTGACCATTCAATAAGCATGTCTTTATGGAACAAAGCTGCTAATGCACAGAAATGCTTAAAAAAAATAAAAATCTCTATTAACTACACATGCTTAGGGCTTAATATATTATCCCTAAAGCGAAATACTCAACAGCAGAGCTTACCCTGGAAGGTCCCAGCAGGAAAAATTCAAAATCTTACCTAATTTGCACTAAAAAGCCAACCTGATGGGATCAAATGATGCCTTGTACATTCCAGCAACAACATGCCATCATTTTGCAGAGCCACGTTTCTATACCCAAAGTGCAGCCTACACAAAATGCTGTGCAGACATATTTGACTCTGAGGAATACAATGGACTTAAGGAAAATTTCTCAAGAACACTCAGAGGTTGTGTCTTAATGATCTGCACTAGCAGAAAAAGCTATTAATGAAAGTCCTTAAACCTTATGCTCCTTTCCCAGCAGGACTCATGCTGTTACAATTGAAGTTGTAAAAAACAGCGTTCTTGTTGAAAGCCAGTGTGTGCATTGAAGACAGCTAGGTGCTACAGATCAGGAATTAGATGCAGAGTTTCTCTTAGAGATGCAAATTCCAGGACAACAGAACATGTATGCTGTCACAGCCTGTTTCCAGGCCTACTTTCAACTGCCCAGGGCCTCAGAGCACTGAGGGATGTAGACAGTATAATTTTGAGTAGATCAAACACTTCTAATGAAACAAAGGCAGGATCTTGTTTATTTCATGAAGCAGGATCCTTGCTTGCCAAATGAAAACATAAGCTTTGGGCATTGCATATGCTAGGGAAAAACACCAAAGCAAAAAGCAATTTACAAGCTGCAGGTGCCTCCTGATGCCCCTCAAGACGTTTGAAGTTGATAACATAAGGTGAACCAAAACATTCTTAACTATCAGAGAGCCTCATAGCCCTCAGGGGGAAAGAAGAGCCTAATAAACTTTCTGTACAAAAGTCTGAATGCAGTCTGAAGACTTTCACCTGAAGTAAGCAATAGTGTATTGGTCAAGTTTTAGGGGTATACCACTGGGCTGAACACAACACTATTGAAATCAGTGAGGTTACATGAATTCAGAGGCAAAGTTCAATCACTTTTTTCACATTCTCTTTTCAGAAGTATTCAGTGACACAGTAGAGTATTCAGGGAAAATACCAGTCAGGAGACCAGTAAGCAGAGAGGCCTTGCTTGCAGAAAATTTGACTTGTTAGTGTCTAGTATCTGCATGAGGGAAGCCAGGGCCTCCATTAACGTACTCAAGGAATAGTTGTTCAACTCAAATCCATTTGTATAACAAGCCTAGAAATACTGGCAGCTTGTTGATGCTAAATGAAGTTGTCAAGGTGTGGATAGGCCACAAAAACCTATTTTTCAGTTGGATAAAAGAATTTCAGTAGAATTAGGAAAAGGAGTTACCCTGAAGAAGGCAATTAGTAACTTTTGGTCTTTCTGGCAGATCCCTAAGCAGCAATGCAGTGGGAGGTTTGATCAAGCTCCTTCACCCCCAAACCCAGATGGAAGCAGCATATGTCAATTCATTAAAACTGGAAAAGTCTGAAGATGTATGTTTTGAAAAATAAGTTTATCAGGCTCAGAATGGGGGAGGTGGAACACAGTCAGATGCCACAAAATAGCCAGGAACCCCTGGGTCAGTACATCAACCTGAAGTAGTGGAGGCCTAGGTTCAAGCGGCTTCACCACACAGTCATTACTGTACACATCTATGTAGAATGTGCTTTGCTCTTCCACAAAAAACTTTTTTCATTTTAAGATTAGCAGACAATTTTAACTTGAATGTTTTCAAAGACTGTTGATTTTGGCATCTGTCACAGCAGCTGATAGCATTCAGTAACTTGTATCTTGTGGATTCAGACTAAGATGCCAATGGCAGTGCAAATGTGCAGAAATGCATGCAATGCTATATTCTGTCTGCACACTATTAGCTTCACAGGCTGGGCAATAACGTTGTTACAGAACTCTTGCTTGCTGTTTTGCTTTTGAGCAGACATCAATGAATATTACAGTGGCTAATTTCTTCTTACAGAATGAACTTGCACTCAAGTGATTCAAGACATATGACATAACCAGCACCATCTAGTGCCCAGGAGCAGACACAGCAAGGATAAGATATAGAAGAACGTATCAACAATTTTCAGGCATGGAAGTGCAGAATACACTTTTCCAAGGAGACTCAGGCTGCACTTATCTTGCATATAAAAGGAGACTCTGCAGCTGGCAAATCTAAGCAGAGGTACCTGTCACTCACTATCTTTGTGCAAAGACTCTGTGACTGCAAAAGCAGCATGCAATTTTAGCATTCTGGGCACTGCTTTGTAAAGACAGTTCAGAGAAGGTATTTTGGGTTTCTCCCTCCTTAATAAATGCAGAGTCTACCTCATGTTCCAAAACACAGTTATCACTTTTAGTGACATACAAATATTTGCATGGCCTCAGCTGCACTCCAGACATTTAGAAGTGTTAGACACAGATCAGACAGTGCCCTCCACTGCAAAGCCAAGACCATCAAACTTCTCCTGCAGGTCCATGCAATGCCACGGACATTGTGATGTCCCACAGCTCTCATTTGCAAAGTGTTTCCACAGTGCACTGCTGAAACTACATAGTCTCATTCTTTCTAGTAGAACCTAGAACTACTTTATTTTGCTGCCATTTCCCTAGTCAATATGCTGAATGTCAAATCCCAGGAACCTAAATAAACCCCTCAAATATCAACATTATCATGTATTTCGATATGTACAGTTGGTTATCAGCTGTAGACTTCAAGAGAAAATTCAATTACCAGCAGCAAATTCAGTTTCCTACTGTTAGTTAAAACTGCAATTTGCATTGAATAATACAGAACATGGAATAATTTTTAATGTCTGAATTTCTGATTTCCCCTCCAGGTATTTTAATTACATACCATCTCAACAGGAACTGAGATAAAAAGTCCACAAAAATAACTTAATTAGTGTTGATCACCTGGGACACAGAAGTGTACCAGAGTAGACTGCTTTGTAGGCATTATTCAACCTACCGGGACAAGACAAACAAGCTGCCTGTTCAACTTCTCTGTAAGATGCTACCAATGACACTGACCTCCTCCCTACAGAACAAGTAGTCAACAGTTATTGTCCCTGTAAGATAGGACTCTCGCCTTCTGATTCTATGTGTCTTGCTTTCCTACTTGTTATATAGCACAAACAAGGCAGTGAAATAGCCTTTATATAAACCCTGCACAAAAGTTCCTGGATGAGACATTTTACTGTGCCCCAGTCAACATCTGGCAGAATGCAACCACTAATCCAACTTTAAAGGAGTCACTGTTGAATGCAGGTCCCATTCACAAGGGCAAGCTGCCTATACTGAGCTCAGTGTTTAACTGAAGAGCATGCCATAGAGTTCTGACTTCTAAAGTTTTGAAAATAATCTTCTACGTGTAAGTAGAGGCAGTCATCTTTGCTCTGGCTGTCTGCAAAAAGTCTGAGACAACAGTTCTGAAGAAGACTCAACTGCCTCACTAAAGAGAGGGCTGCTGGTGGTACTCAATTGGAGCACAAAAAGTAACCTGGTTTTTTCAGTCATAAGAGGTGAAGTGAGAGATGTGATTAGATACTGGGGAAGAAGCCAAGAGGAAAGGGGAAAAACAAGATCAACCCCTTCATCAACAGTTTCCAGTGAAATCAAACTAAGAATGGAGTTTTGTGATAAGTTTATTTTCACAGAAAGACCCAGCTAAAAGCTGTCACTGTTCACCTTGGCAGAAAGTGCTAAGCAAGAAACAGAAACTAGGTGTCATCAGTGATAAGCAGACACCAAGATGTGTACCATGAGTTTTGGCTTGGAATTTTTCAAGCTGCTTTCCACCATAACATACCAGGTTGTTGAAACAGAGAAAGGCACATCATCTTTGGACTACAGCATTAGTCTAGAATGATTTCATAATAAAAAAATGAAGCAAAACCATCTCGGCCAGAAAAAAAAAAAAGGAACAGTAGCTACTGAAGGCACTTGCCCATTATGCAGGAGACAGATTCAGGTTCCTGGTCTAAGCCCAGTGGTACAGAAACTTGGTTCTCCTGCAGCACTGGAGAGTATGTTAGCCAAAGAGGTGTCAGGTAATCCACAGAAAATTTCTTGTTCGTATTTATGTCCTTTCCCTCTTGCCCTTCATGAATAGATCAATCAAACCCAGTCTGAAGCAGAGTAGAAGAATCTCCTTAAAAGTCACCAGGTTTTCTACATAGAAAAGCTATTCTCCAGTCAGTTGGTAATAAACCTTGCCATACCTATAAAGAGACAACACTTCTCACCTCCTAACTTTTGAACCTTTTTACCACTCCCTCGACTCTGAAAACCTTACTATATCAGAGAATTATCTCTGACTGTGCAGAGAAACTTGAGCATCTCATCTCATAGTGGTGCAGAAGCCAGAGAATAAAACTAGGCAGATTATTTGCTGCAGAGCATTAAAAGCATCAGCTTCCTAAAAAGTGAGACCTCAGGAGCATTTAAGCCATCAATATTCCTTAAGACACTGTCAGCAATCCATTCCTGTCCATCTTACACAGTGCATTACACCACTCTGAGATGTACTGTAACACTAGGCTACACATGATTCCTTTGTTGCCCTAGTAATGAATCAGCTGTTGATTGTGTTAACAGATTTTGACTCCTCTTCCCAAGCAACATACAGTGGTTATTTCCTTCAAGAAATACCAGCTGCTGTGTGATGATTACCCTAAATGGTTAAAGGTTTGCATCTGACCTTATACTATCCTGATAATTTTATACAAACACTCCCACCACCTGCTAATGAGTGCCAGAGCAAGAGCAACTTGAACCCACAGCTTAGCCTGCCATTCTGCTTTGAACTTCACTAGCTGTGAGAAGGAAAGCATGAACATGTTTAAAAGGGTTCAGAAAATTACATTTACTTTTTCCAGAGAAGAGGACAGAGGACATTTCTGCCACAGGAGGTATTTCAGGAAGTCCTGTGCCACCAGCTCTAACACTGGTTTGACTGTAGAACTGTTCTACAGTCTCTCATGTCCCTAGTTAACCCTTCTCCCAGCTGCACTATACAGCTTAGAAATTAACTTGGTGAAACGTGAATAATACACAATGCCCATCATTAGTTCTTGTTACTCAGCAGAAAATCAATACATGCTCTGTTACAGCGCAGGACATGCTGTTGCTCTAGTCCCTGCACTCTGAGGAAGCAGCTCCCACAGCCAAGCTTTACACAGCCTACAGCAGAGGAAAGGTGAGAAGATTTCAGCAACAGTTCCAGCAGCAAGGATGCTGAAAGCCTTAGCTATTGATAATGAAATAAGTTTTTGGAGGTAACTGGTACCACAGACTTAAAGCTTTGAACATTTCCTTGCTGAGAGATCTCAGCTTCTCCTCTTTGCCATACAAATTGGTATCACAGGACACTACGGGAACATTTTAGGAATGCTGCACTCCATTTGTAATTTTGTCAGTTAAAGCCTGCTGCTTACAAGCACAGTAAAATCCCATATATATATATTTACAGCTATGGAATGTACCTGTATTCACAAGATCCCCAACTTAGTTAAGATGACTTAAAATAAAATCTCATCATCCCTATAGAAACTGTATAGTCCTAGTTTACACTGGGAGAACTGAGGCACAGTTAGGTAGAGGTATGATCATGGCCATACATCTGACACAGGGGAAGACAGGAAGTGATGGAAAATAATTATTTGGGTCCTGCAAGATCATTCGTGCTCCCCTTCCTATCTGGCATCTGTTTAAGAGCTGTTCACTATGTGGGTGTTCTGCAGGCTGGCAACCACCAGTTGGCAGCCTGGCTGGCAACCAACCAGTCATTACAGAACACATGCAAAAAAGAAAAGGCATTTATGCCAAAACCAGCACAGAATAAGTGTACTGTGAACAGAATGAGGAACTCTTCAGGCCACATTTTCCAGTGACGTCTGTGCTGAGTCACATTCCATGTTGACTATTTATAGCATTTTTCGGTATTTGCTATCCACATATCCACATAGCAACTAAGTTTGCTACAAATGTGAATGGATTTAGGTCTACAAGGGAGGCAAAACATTTCAATTTTGCAGCAGGACAGTGGTGTGTTAAGACTGAATAGTTTTCCCAGGGTACACAGAGAAGGACAATGTCAAAACCACAAGCTTAACACAGGTGTCCTGGGACTCACAACTATGCTGTGAACAGAGTCTTTTTTTTTTTTTTTCCACCCTTCTGGATAGCCTCTTTCAAGTAGCCACATGGCATTACTTTACCAGCTTCACTGAAGAAACAGCCACCTGCAGTTCAGGACAATTCTTTTGCAGCCTACAGTAATATAACATGACAGGTTGGGCAAGAAATGTAGAATGACCGTTTTCCCACCCTGAATCAGGGGGCAAACTCAAATCTGCAGGAAACAACCAAGCCGGTCTGTGGCTCAGTTAAATATCTCAGGTCACTGACAGAACACGTGGGATCATTCACAGTCACAACCACTCCAGTGCTTTCGCATCCCAGGTCCACAGTCCTTCTACAACTACACAGCTCACAATCTTTGGAAAACCGCACATAAGATGTGTCAAATTCAGACTGTGAATGCAACCTCCTAGGAGATCTTCCATGCAAGGAACACTGTGAGCCCAGTGCCGTGCTGTCTGTGGGGCCCTGCCTATGAAAGCATGGTCCAGTATAAGAAAAAGGAGGCATTAACAGATAGCATGCAGTTGTAAAGAAGAGAAAACCAAAACAAACGTCTTCTCCCCAAGTAGCTTCCTGTGTGTCTAACAGAATATCGTGACTAAGTTAATGCAAAACCTGCCTGCTTATATAATTGAAAACTTTGCAGTACTGCCCATTCTCCTTGCACTGCCCGATACTGTGTCAAGATACACGTGCAACACAGGCATTTTAAGCCAGCCTGATTAGAGGGTAAGAAAAAAGACCCCAAAGACACAGGTAAAAGTACACCTGCCTCCACAACACCAACATTCAACTATAAGGACAGATGTTCCCTGTGCTGTCCATTTTATTTAAAAAAAAAAAATATTACTGTTATCTACCCTATCAATAGCACCAACACTATGGGGAAACAGACAATACCAAGAAGTATGGACAAGTAGTCCATGCAGGAGAAATTTACTATGAAATAAAGCATGACCGAGCCAGTGCAGTGACATAATTTTTGCCATAGTCACATTTGTCTCCCTCCTTGCTTCCAGGAACTCAGTCTTCACGTATTGGGAGACGGCTGTGGAAGGACTAATCCAGTTCTTTCTTATTGCTCTGGTCTAACATTGCTAGTGGTGCAACAGCCGCCTTCTTTGTAGATCCTGCCACCTGAATCTATGTCCAAAATATACTGCATTCAAATATATGCACAGGGATGAATCCTCTCCCAAGTACAAACAGAACTGAATAAAGTCAGTTGCTCTTTTGCTGCAATAGGGAACTTAACTCTAAGTATACCCTGGAGATACCAAACCAGTCCACAGGTAGAATTTACATGGGAGTTAAAACAATTTCAAAAGTTTTACATTTAGACTATGCTGGACAGATCATTAGTTTTTTCTACTTAACAAAATGTCAGCTTCTCTTTCATGGCAGATCATCTATTCTCTTAAAACTTTTGGATAAAAGTGAAACAGTTCGGAACTTCTAAAAACTCTTTTTCTTCTCCCTCCACCCACTGATCTGCTGCTTTCCCTACCCCCACCCCCAATTGTGGGGGACTAGTATACAAGAATGAAATTACATCCAGATACTGCCTACCCTTTTTCTCTAAGTTCTGTGCTGTGCTCCATGTCAGCTTCAGCTTCTCCCACAACCAGAAAACCACAAGCTTGGGAGACCACCAGGCAGGAGTCCCCTCCACACAGAAAAATCAAGGAGCATTATGTATCTTAACTACTATTTTCATGAGGTACCATGGCAGCAGTTAAATCCAAAACAAAGAACACTACATAGTCTATCAAGTCCCACTTCCCAATCTCTCTAGATAATCTACCTAATGTATCAGAACACTTAGAAGTGATTAGTACAGTTAAATTATCATTAATGACAACAGATGGGAATGAGATGGCTATGTTGAAAGTACAAGAAAATGATGGCGTACCTGGGGCAATTTCAAAGAGGTGTTTCCCTGGTTCATCAGGATTAGGTGGCAGCTCATTCACCTGATTGCCTTGCAGTAGTATCAGACCCTGTAAGGGACATAAACACCAGTGAAAGAGGAAAGGCAATGAAGAAAGTAAGGAAAAGGAGACAAAGGTAATGGATACAGCAAATTTAAGCCCCACTCTTTGATTAAGCCCATTTCCTTTCCACATTTCTGAGCAAGAAAAGTTTGAGCTGGTCATGCACCTGCCTCATCCGTGCCTTCTCTCACACTGGACACTTCTGATCAAATTATCTTTTCTCTAGAATAACCATACTCTGAGCATGCATACATGATTCTCCTTGGTTTCCATAACTAATCATCCCTTGCAAAAGCATCATTTCACATTGCATCTTACTCTTCCTTGACCCTTTAATTTCTGGTTACAGCCTACAGCAATGAGGTGGTTGAAGTTCTAGATCTTTACTTCTGCAACTGAAGAAAATGGCCCATTTCCCAGAGATTCTCAGTACACAAAAGCTCCCAGGGACACACCTAAAGGAGAACAGCTAATTTCGGTTTGTAAGGCAACAGGATTGCCTTTTAATCCAGGAGACAGTTTCCCTAGCAAGGAATCTGAGCCCTTTTACTTCCCAAGTTCAAATGTTGCCAGAATTCAGATTAATTTTCACCTTGAGCCCAAGTATAATGAACACAACATATTCCAGTTTGGGAATTCTGCATAGCTGGTGGCATAGTATCTTCAAAGTGAACAAAATTATCTTCATCTATGGAAAAGTTAAAAAAGAGATCACAGGAAGCTCTTGTCCAGTAACACAGGTGGAACAAGAATGAACACACTATTTAAAACTCATTGTTTCTCCACTTTTTTAGTTTGATTTTTGACATTTTAAAGGACTTCCAGCTAGCATTCTTTAGGTCATACACACAATAAGACAGATAAAATGCAGTAAGAACTGGGACTTGCAAGACTTAAGCCATGAAGAACATAATCAGCAGTTCCTACTCCTGCACTGAACCACCCTGGAATGGAAGCTGGGTCCAAACCATTATCTTCTGCTCAGCAGAAAAAGTTGTTTCAGTCAGTTATTTTCACTCATAGCTCTATTAAACATGCAGTTACATGTTCTCCAATCAGTTTGGCAACAGCCAAACCTGAGACACATTGGAGCATCATAACATTGGCAATCAAAATGAATCCTAGTTACGCTCCTTGTCAGCTTCCAGATCCATATTACTGAGTAGCACCATTAGTGTCTCATGCGAAAGACAATCCAGGATTTCAATCAATAGAAGACAACCCATCATATGACCTTTGCAACCTTCTCCATAGAACAGAAAAGCCAGTTGTATTATTTTTCATTATATCTGTTACAACATAACTTCCCTAGCTTTGCCGCTTAATAATACATTCTCCTACAGATGCTTTGTTTGGAGAAACCACTCTAACAACCCAGGGAGCCAGCTTGCATTAATGTAAATTAAGTTTTACACTTTTCATTGAACACAGAACATGCAAAAACTACTACAAATAAAGTACAACAGTAATAATTGAGATTGAAAATACCTCAGCTAGGAAATAAGCTCTGCATCATGGAGGTTTACAAGTTGACCTTCCAGTTCTAACAATTCACACTACTAACATTTGCTGCTTTGAAAGGATCTGTTCATTGCAGACTGAAAATGTTTCACATACTCAAATTTGTTCTTCACAAGATAGATCTCAACCTGCTATGTCAGTATAGATTCAGCAACCTGCTTCTGGGTTTTGCTACACTGGCATCAGGCTATAGACTCTTATTTAGTTCCTCTTGATAAGCCACGTCAACATTCTAGAGCAGAGAATCCCCGTCACCTAGAATTCATGAAACTACTGCAGTTAATGACATATTGCAGGCTAGTGCCTATGTAATCATGTGCGGAGTGGGTAAAGGGCTGAACTACAAGAGAGTGGGGCAGATGGGCAGAGAAGCACCTCTCCACAGTGTAACCTCCACCATGAATTCCCAGCTTCTTAGTAAGATCAGATCACCTGTGAAACAGGAATTTCTAAAAGGATAAGGTCTCCCTATCCACGTATCACTGACCACCTGTCTAAAATGGCAAAATATTTCTGACAACAGCATCCTGGAAAATTAAAGTGATACCACCAATTACCACCATAGATAAACTGTCTTCTGCCAGAAAGCAAAGAGCAAATCTCCCAAGGAAATTCAAGCACCATGCACACCGCAACTCACAAAATTCATGCAAAGTAGAGGTAGTGTCATGGAATATTATGTCAGCCAGAACAAGGACCAAACAGTGGTCAACTGAACACAGTATGATTTTCAAAGACAGGTCCCTGAATCTTGCTTTTACCCAAAGCTTAGGATGCTTTGACAATAAGCAGTCTCAACTTTTGACTTGAGCAGGAAGACTGCTTTTCTCAGTCTCATTTCTATCGGGTAGCCCTCTGAAACAAAAATAGCTTAATTGAATGTACTGAGACATCTGTGCTCTCTCCCCATCTCTTCTTCATACTGAATGCACAGGTTTTAAAGTAGTTTCATAGCAAGCTCCTAGGGACACCATATTCAATGGTAAAGTGAACAAAACTGTTAAATGTAAAGCATGTGCTTGCCTTACCACAGAACAAAGATCCCTGAAGAGACTGAAGAAAGTAGCTTCTATGTCAACCTGAGGCTGAAGCACATGGATAAGGGCATGTGGATAACTAAATAAAGAACTGTGTCCCTTCCAGTCTTTTAAAAAAGCTTCTTTATGAAGAACAGAACCTGAAATTTTAATACTCCAAATAGAAATTCAAACTCTTCCTGCTTTTTGGAGTAAGTGGACCATCCCTAGGGAAATGGTAGCACAAGCAGAAGAAAAATTAAATATCCAAGTTGCACAATTGAAAATAGAAAGGATTACAGAACTGCCTAAGACAAGAATGCCAAGAAGCCACAAGGAAGGACCCTGAAAATCATGAAGTTGGCTGGGCTGGGGTGGGGGAGCTCTTAAGATAGTTTTGTTGGTCATTATCTTATTAACACAAGCTAGAAATGTACATATAGCAATAAAGACTAATACAATATCAGTGAATTCCAGCTCATCAGACTTTCAGAGCTTCAGGTATCATTTGCAATTTGGCAATAGTTGTTTTCTGCCAGAAGATGTAACTCTCTAAATGTTAACAGCTGCTTTCCTTTGAGAACCTACTTACATTTTGTTGAATGAAAAGTTGTTAAAGATACAGTTAGTTACTGTCTCTTCTTTTAAAGCACAATCCTCTCTTAAGAAGCCCTCTAAATAAAACTAGCCAGTCTCAAAGTGGATATGCCTACAAGCCAGCACAGAATAAAAGCGAGGCCTTCCTTATCCAATGGTATAAAGCAAGCAACCCCCCATTTGCAATAGTTACCTAAACTTCACATTTATAATAAGGGGACCTCAGGACCCTGAAACAAGCCCTGTATTATTTCAGAATAAGTCACACTTTTATAGAGGGTTCTTTCCCTCAGCCTGAAATAGTAAACTTGGCAAATACGTATAGCCAGGTCACACATATTTTAGGCAAAATCCAAGAATACACATGCCAGCTTTTTGTTGTTTACAATATGGAATGGTGACGGTGTACAGCAGTATATACAGACCAGGAGATACACTCTGCACTCAGTGAAGAGCAGTGACAGTTCATAGAAAATTTCTGTCAAACTACAGAGTTTCAGAAGGCCCATCTTTCTGCAGGAAACTGAAGTCAGTGATGAAGTCAAAGTGTTAAAGCAAAATCTCACACTGCAGTGCATTCCAGTGGCTGTAATTTCCTTGCTTTGGGTCACCCTTCTCCTGCAACAGAACTAAGCAAATGGACTTTCTCCATGCTCAAGGAACCATATGGTGCAATGTCACCTGCCCCTGCTTCAGTGAGTCACACCTTTGGTACATGAGGGCGATGTTTACTTTAGAAGAGATTTCAGAGGCATAAACTGCTTCAACTAGCACCCTAAACCAAAGCATTTCCCACACAAAATACCCTTTTTTTTGATCCTTTTCAGAACAAATGTGATTTCATATATTCTGTAGAAAGTTCTCATTGAAGTGACCTGTTTCTTGTTTTCATTTTACCCATCTTTGATGAAATGGAAAAGAAAAAGATCACTATGTAGCAGAGCTCATTTAAAAAATAAACAGAAAAACTACCACACACAAGACAGTGGATGGAATGCAGTACTTGCTGCAGCCACAGTGGCAATGGGAACCGTACACCAGTATAGCTACTTTGTCCTTACCAGTGTGCTCCTCATTCAGCTGTGCAATGGAGTTGCAAGTTGAGCTGGTAACATAACAACTGCAGGAGCTGGGAAATAAGACAACTAGGGGAATGATTTTTCATAAAGGAAATCTGAAGGATGCTTACTCTACTTACGGAAACCAAGAAAAGCCTGCAACCTAGGCTCACCCCTGGCAAGTATTTTTAGGTCATAGGTGTATATACAGCAAAGATCTTCAGACCAGCTTCTTGTGCATTTCTCTCTACACATGTCAGCTAACTGCGCTGAGCTCTTCTATCTTATATAGTAAGTCCTTTTAGAAGCCTTTTAGGCTTCTCCGGAGGGTAATGGATTACTTAGCTCACAGCTGTCCAATTTGCCTGGCACACTATGGAGAAGTCTAAATAAAAAAAAGCTGAAAAGGTAGGAAAAAAACTAATTCATCTTAGCAGGGAGGGTGTATCAATTCTGACAGTTGCTGTCACTGGTAGAAAGACATTACTAAATTTAAAGGATTGATGTGTCCTTGTCAAGCAGCCACTCAGACTGCATTAGTAATCTTGCTTGGGAAATAAATTAATGATGGATTAAATCAGTTTTAATTCCCTAAGGTCTAACTTGTTATATGTCAAAGCGTGCCCCAGAAATAAACTTCAGTTCACAACTAAGTTATTCCTCCCTCCCTCAGGCTTTGGGAGCCTGAAATGGCTCAACAGCTCAAGGCACAAGCAATAGGTTACAGACCTTCCAGTAAGCTGAATATTCAAATCCAATGTCTGATGATAGCATCACCTTGCATGCTTTGAAGGAGACTCTTGAGAGGACAGGTGTTCATACCTTAAAGGTATTACTGTAGTCCTCCCTATTGAGACCAATTTAGAAGTCCTGCCCTCTACCAGGCTCCGTAGAGCCAGGATTTGGTAAAGAAAAACTGTAACACAGGAAACATGAGTGGGAAGCTTCCTTTTCTTGACAGAGTCCCTCAACACGCACAGTTGGTGCCAGAGCACTGATCATCCTAATTCTCATACTGTTACATTTAACACATTAGTCACTATTAAAGATGTTTACAAGATGGGAGGGGAGGAAAAGTGGAACTCAAATCTGCTCTCAGTTATACATATCTGAATCCCAGTCTAAGGATGATGAACTGACTACACAAGAATCTTGATTTTAGCTGAGCATGGAACAAAATTTCTGCAACAGCTTTATATCAATGAATTATCTCCAACCCCAAATTCTAAGGATCAAAATAGCCCAAGCTAGCCCACAACCAGACTTAGCCTTAGTCTCAGTGAAAGGGATGAAAGTCAAATTCTCTTATATTTAAAGCAGGCTAAGGATAGACCCCACAGTTCAACTGATAAGTCAGTTGTCTCAGAACCTCATGTCTCAGGTGAGGACAGAGAGCAAAATGACAAAAGAAGCTTTCCTAAGTGTCTGTGAAGAACTCTTCCAGAGCTACACAAGCATGAACTGGTAGAAGAGCTCTGTTACCTCTGTTGTTCATCATCTAGACACTCAATAACAGTTGTATCAATAATAGATAAGAAAGGTGACTTGCTGGCTCAGGCTGCCAGCAGACATTTCTGCATCAGCTATACTCAAAAGTTTTCTGCAACCTCAATGGCTAGAAAACCAATGCTGTCACTCCAGCCACAACAAATGATCCTTTCCAGAGACTCATTCTCAAACTGGTACTTTGGATCTACTGTGCCACAGGAAATACCCAACTACAACTTTGGTGTGTTATGCTAACCTAACAGCCAAGTTGTCTGCGTCACAGTTCTTCTGTCTGTAGGATACTGACAATGTCCCTGTAACTGCAGCTGCTTCCACAAAAGGAAACTGAGTCTACAGGATCAGTTCAAGATCTTTGAAAAAGAGTTATATAATTAAAAAGGTGGTATTTTTTTTTTCTTCCTTTTTTTAAAGAGAATTTGAATCTTTAAGTTATATTTGAAAGGGAGAGGCATGAAGACTATTGCATCCACCGCCATTACTGGAGATGTACTCTGCGTATTTCAGGCTGAAGAAATCTCAAAACAGCCACACTGGTGTCAGTTGTTGAGAGGAACAACCACTGAATATTTTAAAGATGGACACCAACTGGAGAAATATTGAAGGCACAGAACACAGTTTTCTTTTCCCACCTGTCACTCCATAATAACCTCAATGCTAGACTTATTTCTGGAAGCATGATTTAAATTAGTGCCACTGAAAAATATGGAGGCTAAACAAACAAAAAAAAGAGACAGCATCAACAACATGTAGTAGGTTAACCATGGATGCACTGAGCTCACTCATTTTCAAGAAAAAGTCAAATTACTTGACTTGCTACCATGTAAGGCCATGCACATCGGTTACTATGATCAGTTAATATCCTGATACTTGCAAAATTACTGCCATGCAATCACTTCTCCACCCCAAGTGACAGGAAAAGTGTATCTTCTTAGACCACTGGAAAAAAGTTTAAGGATCTGGCATGCCTGAGCTTCATCAATATCTGGGAACAGTATAAATAAGACAGCTACTTTCTGGAGCTATGTAAGTCTCAGACTGTTTCATAGATTTTTAAGGGCAGAAGAGATTAGTAGGATATCTAGCCTGGGCTACCACCAAGGCACTAGCAACCCTGCTCTTTTTGCTGGTTTACATTCTTCCTACACTCAGAGCAATATTAACATTCTGCTTAATGTATACTTTTTCAAAAGAAAGGAAAAATTAATGCAGATTTTGGAGAAAATAACTTTACTATTCATCTCTCCTCTATTCTTGACACTGTCAGATCTCCACCTGCCCCAAAAAAACCCTTACTTCCTTCTTGAGTAAGACCCCACCTGAAATTATCCAACAATCCATTTTTGTAAGTGTAAAATTTTTGTAAAATAATGGAAAATTTCCCACTAGCATTACTGGAGCTGGATTTTGTTTGGGGGAATATTTTGTGAATAGCAACCCTTAAAAACTTCTAGAAACAGTACTGGGAAATGAACAGAAGACTGAATACATCTTAGAAACCTCTAGACCAAGGTTATAATAGATTTCTGGTGTTGTTTTTTTTTTTTTAGTCAAGATATACCTACATATCACACTGGACCAGAGGGTTAAAAGAGAACCAACAAGTATGGGTAAGAGCAACTGTCCAGCCGACACATTGCTGTGGAGTAGATGGAACAGCAAAGACTGGTTATTTCAAAGGTTTTCCAGGCATTGGCTCTCTGTTCCTGCAAGGAAAAAAAACACACGGGGGAGGGGGGGGGAGGGGTGTGTGTGTGTGAATCTCTTCATTAGCAGCTAATATTCTCTACAATTACTTGAAAGAGGCTGAAATTCCAGTCCATTTCATGTGTAAGTACAGCTTTACTCCTTCACCTTGCAAAGTGCACCACAGATTGTTAAGAGAAAACAGACAGACACTAGGTGGACTTTACTGACAAGAAATTATCAGAACACTCATGAATAATCTGAGAGGACAGAGATGTGCAGGCTCATGCAAACCCCTTGGAGAAGAGGGAAAAAAGTCCTGCTGTTACTAGGTATTACCTAACAGCTAGTTAATTCCCATTACCAACCTCAATGAGTATTCTCCAGGCATCCAGAGTAATGAATAAAAATATTTACCAAGTTTGCGTGTTATGACCCCACTTCATATTACACATACAGGTACAATGCTACTCTTGCTTCCCTTTTCAGGTGTTCCATTATCAAGTCTGTTACACAGAGATCACATTGTTGCTGCCTCTGTTCACTAACTAGAATAGAGTTGGCTCTAATTCTCTAGTAGATTCTCTAGGTCGTGCTGCACAACAGTGTCAGGGCTCCGGTTCCTGTCCCCTACCTAGTGAAAAGGTAAGACTGTGGAAGGACGCAGTGTACAAGGGTACTTAGCAAATTTCCTACCGAGTGGTTTATCTAGAATGGTTGTGAGTTTTAAAATGAAGGAAAAGTAAGAAGTCAACAGAATAGAATAAACTGCTAGCACTCTTCCCTCCCAATCTTATTGTCCTACATTTTGACTTTAAAGTTCACTGAAATTAGAAGATATGCTGAAGGCATTCCAAAGATACCAGGAAAACACTAGAAAGGCAACATGACAAAATCTTATGTGCATCACAAATTATTTCAAAAAGGTATAGAATACACATCATCATCTTTACAGTCTAGTGGCCAGAACACATTCCAGAAAATTCCACTGTTTTCTAGAGCGCAAAATTCAAGCCCACTGCAGATGCACTAAAGCCTTCATACAAAGTCAACGCTGAAAGAAAGGTTAATGAATTAGCTGCAGAGTGGCTTCTGTTCCCCTGGAAACTGGAGAGGGGCATATGTTCCCTCCTACCCTGGGAACAGAAACAAGCCTAAAGGTACTTTAAAAACCCACATATATATTGACAGAGTTAGAATGAGCATGAAAAGCTCTTTGCCAGTCAGTTCTCCCTTCCCCATTTCCTCATGGGGGCACCTGAGAAAATACTCAAGAAAAGCAATGGCTGCAAGTTCACCCTCTAACCTTTGGCACAGAAATTAGTCTGATGAAGTGCAATTACGTCATACAGCACACAAACACACACACCTTCAACAGTACTAGATCCATTAAGATCACAGAATAACTTCTTGTCACTCCAGTAAACCTATGCCAGTCTTCTACCATTAGATTATAGCTCCATCTGTTCAGCATTACTTTCAAGGGAAGAATATCTACACTTCCCTCTAAGGACCTGGAAGCACAGGTTTTCATAAAAATAAACAATATAACATCCATTAACAAAAAGGCGTTTAAGGTTTCTGTTTTGAAACATTATGGCATAAATGTTATTTTACTTTGCCAGATAAAGAATAAGAATACAATCCTCTTCTAGAGTTCATATAAATAATCAAGTAAGCAGAAGAGAAATGGAAATTTCAGTGGTTATTGATTTAGTTTATGCACACAAGCTTGTGAGCCATACTTAATATTTAAAACAGAAAGATTTAAAAGAAGCATGAGTACCTTTAGAGCTGAAGGAAATTAGAGATTAAATTCAACTTATGAAAACATCTACATGGCCTGTAACAAAGATCTCTAAGGTTCACAGCTGTCTTCCTAAGATATATGGGCATGCCTGTACCATTGTGCCTTCATTTCAGAGAATCCCAAGCAATAGCTATCTACAGGTTCCAAAAGTAGATCTCACCTGTGAGATGCATACAGTCCTAGCTGACGTCAAATGTGAATTCTAGTTTGCAGCTGTTAGAAGGATAGTTGTGGCAAGGTTGTGTACGATCCTATGCCAAATGGCTTCCCCCAGTGATAAATGTACAGCAACCTTGACCTCAAAAAGGAAACCCTTTTTCAACATGTCAACATGAGGCAGCTCCTTCCTCATCACGTTCACTGATACAGTTCAGAAGTGCCCAGCTCCCCCCATGCATTGTATAGGAAGATAAGGTGCTTGTCTTGAAAGTGCAAAATCCAGCTGTTACTTGCAGAGTCCTGAGCAGCAACAGGTTACATCATTGAGTTCAAGTCTCTAGCCTTTACACAACAGGCTATCCATAACAATGGACCAAATACTTCACAAGGTCAGTGCAGGACATAAGATGGAGCCAACATCCTCACACATCTACCATGCACATGTCAGGGAAAATTCATTACCATTCTCATTCTACAATGAAATTTATGTGTAACAGTTAAGCACACAGCTGTATCAAGCAGTTTAATAATAGGCTATAACGAGTGTGTGGATGGTGATGATATTACCCAGGCTGTCTGTCACACTAATGCCTGTACTGACTCATCAGGAGGCAGCAGTACAGGCCCTATTCAGTTATGTTCTCTCTGTTCAATGACTCTTGTTAAAGGACTGACAGTCAAAACAATGACTACATGAAATATGCTGCATAATGTACTACAGCAATTAGAAAAGCCCTTAGCACAAATGCTGCAAGAATATTTTACAGGCATATTGAAGAAATTGAACAAGAAATTCCTCATCTAAGCTGTAAGCTTTATTCCATCCCATAGCACACACACACCCCCCTCACCCCACAAGTGCTGTAGATACAGAAGGGTCAGAGAAGCAGAAAATCATCCTGAAATTAGTGATGACTCCAGACCAACAATTGCAATATCCTCAGCTCTACTTACCCTAGATGTAGAAGCACTGTTTTAGAGGATCACATTTAATTATAAGAAATTGATTCTAGACCAGCAACACACTCACAAAAGACATATGAAGCAGCAAGTAGTTAAAAATTCCATTAATTCACACTTGGCTTAAGAGAGACATACTTGTGCAAAATGTTCACTTTATTAAAAGCTGTTCAAAATGTTCACTACCAAAAAGTTACAAGTTAAATGTCGTATACCCATGAGAGTATTGCATGGTGACTGTCTATCACCCTTTATCAACAGCAAACTGCTCTACAGCTTCTCAAAACATAATTGATTAGAATCTCCTAAGCCTTTCACAAAACTAAATGTGCTTTAGAAAGGTTTCTTGCACACATTTGTTGTCCCATGGACAAACAGATACAGCTGATCTAAACTTACCATTTTAAGTAGCCCTACTGTGGTTCGATTTATTCAAGTAGCATTTATTGGTTATTATTAAATTATTTAACCACCAGCTAACCTCTTCTCTTTTTGTTAGCTCCTACACATCCCGATCCTATCTCTTTCCTCTGTCCATTTTCATTCCATGGTCTACTTTGGGACGGCTCTATGACACTGTCCAATACATATTGCACAACTGGACTTGACCAGTTGTTTCCACAAGGAAAAGTGTTCTCTTTCATCCATGCTCCATAAAGCATAAAAGTTTTGATAAAGGCAAACTCCAGACAGTTTAATTTTTTCCCCATTGTAGAAGGTCACATTGTTCCCTAGTCTGCTAAATTAGTTTTTGCTGTCACACACATAGCCTTCCATCCAAACCCAGACAGCACACAACCTTATGTAAATTTTTTCTCCTCAAAGTTTCCATAGAAAAGCAGTAACTCCCAGGTATATATAAAACATGCTAAAACACATATTACAGCCCATTCTCTAGTCTTGCATGCAGGCATGTAACAAAACCTACATACTCTACCCACACAAACTAACCCTAAGCAGCTGGCTCACCTCTCTGCAAAACAATGAATTAGTTGGGAGATAATGAATCCCAGCTGACTAAGCAAGGTTTTTCACTCCTGCCTCAGCAATCTGGAACTCATAGCTCTTCCTGTCAAACTCCAGTCTCATAGATGACCATACTAAAATGTACAGGTCAGCATGTCCTAGTGGGTAAATAAACACCTTCTAACTTTCTCACAAGCTCTACTACTTGCCTAGGTAGTAGCCAGGTCTCCCTGCAACATCTCTTGCCTTTGAACCTCCTTGAGTGTGTATGGTTTTGGCTAGGATATAGAGCAACAGAAAAGCTGTCAGTCAAAGCAGTGACTGTGACCCACGTAGAAGTCATAACCAATACACCCTACAGTTCTCCAGTCATACCTGAGGTTTAGTTTCCTCTTCATCCTTATAATAGAAGAGCTGGTCCCCACGCAGCACAAACCACCGCTGCTGCCAGTTCTTCATAATGCTCCTTTGTTTCTTCAACCAGCCACACTTCAGCACACGATCTTGACAGTTTGGAGAAGAAGGTCTGGAGGGAGGCCCAATCTGTTCACCCATCACCAAACTCTTTGATCGGGCTGAAAAACCAATTACAGAGTAAAGGAAAGAAAGGAATAAGAATAATAACATACAGAGAGGCTAAATAACTCTTCTGTACTTCCTTCTCTGACATGGACAGACCATTATGTGCAGGCTCTCTCTTGATTAGGTACTTTTTTTTCCCAGGGTGTACATTCAAGTTCATTATAGTCATGCAAAAGACAAACACCAGCCTTTTGGTACTACTCACTATAACAATCTTAAGTGATATGATACCTCCACCAAGGCCTTTACAGTTTGTATTACATTTCTTTGTGGCTTACTGCCTTCCAGCTCTACATAGGAATAATGATATTGCTCTCTCCTAAGGGGATATTTGCTCAGTGAGAAGATGTGTAAGCATGGTGAGGTGAGACAGAAAAGAAGGAAGGAGAGAGCGTAAGAAAATATTCTCACTCCACACGCAACCACTACTGGAATAATCAGTCAGTGAAACCAGCTGCCATGGGGTGGGGAACAGCCAGCATAGATAATGTAGCTATGCAGAAAAATTAAAGTCACCTCACTCTTAAGGGATTTATGACATTGAAGCAGAAAAACACAATGGAAATTAAAAAAGACAAACAGAGAAGAAAGTTGAAATGTTATAAGAAGTGCTGATACGGTATCATAGCTTCTTCAGAATTACACTTCCCTTATTTTTGCTTAAAACACCTTGCTGAATTTAACCTAGGCTCATGTACAGTGTTAGTCCTACTTTAGGGAAGTTTACTAGCAAACTTCAGATTCACTTCACTAACCCAGCACTCTCCAATTCTGATTATTTTTATATAGCCAAAACAATAATTTTAAAAAATACCTTAATACATAATTCACTTAAAATCAGGTTTTGATGTATCCAGGCTTATTCTCTAAGCTTACTAACTGTAGTCTGAGCTCTCAAACAGGCATTTTCATGCCAGCAAAATATATAAAAAACCACTTTTCACGATGAAGCCAAGATCCTTATGCCTTCATATATCCCTTTCTGTCAACACAGTGCCCTCTAGCAGATGACTACCAAAAATACGAGAACTTCATCTCCTCCCCACTGGCCCCCCAATACTGCCAAGAAATGGAGCACCCTATTTTATATGCATGTAGTAAGAAAATAGGCTTTTCACATTTAAATCTCTATTGCAAAAGCCTGTAAGGATCTAGTTGAAGAAACTGCCTCTGCCTCATTCCAGGTCACATTTTACAACAAGGACCAAACTGTAATATGGTTTAGACTGTCTTAGATTCCTTTCCACATTCACATTATAACATATGGTATTACAAGAACAAGTATCCCAAGAATTTTCTTTTCCAAATGGAACTGTAGTGTTTCTTAGGCAACATATTGGTAATTAACCTTACCAATAAGTCTAATAACTCCAAAATCTATACTTCTGTAAGCACTCAATACTCTCCAGATTGCGTGCAATTCCCAGCAGTTTCCAGTTTTCCTGACTTGCATATAGTTATATAAACCCTCTCCTACTTCAGCCCTCTTACTAAAAAGAAATTAGGTTTGCTTAACTGGAAAACTACTACCTTTGCTTTAGCATCTATATTGAAAAGACATCAAATCTCTAGCTTTAGGTTACTCCAAAGCATGTTATCTCATAATTCCCCTCGCATACACTTTGGTGTTATTTGTACAGCTCTTCCTAGTAATTATTATAGTGAAGAGCTAAGGCTTTCATGATCAGTCACTAGAGAAAGAGTATCTTCATATTCTTATTTTAAATAGCACCACATGTTAGTCAATTGCTATGGTTATTAATTCTTCATGCTGTCTTAGCTTTCTATTTCCTTAGAGATTTTAGTTGTGACTGTAAAAGTTAATTTCATTAGGGAAATACTTAGCAACCTCATCTGCAAGTCAACAGCATGGATCAGATAAATTTTTAGAAAGAGGAATTATTTATGACTATTAACAGCATTGATGTTCATATCACATGCTTCACAGAACACAATAATTGCATAGAGGATAGAAGAAAACTTTCATAGATGAACACAGCCTTCCTTTAAAGCAGCAGGTATCTTATACTACTGGGATCAAAATACTTTGATAATCTGATCCAGTACATCAAGCCCCTAATTATTAATGGTAGATATATATTCTTAGTGCTCATCTATTTAACAGAATTATGGAATCAGCAGAGTGTAAGGAAAAAAACAAATCAATAAATCAGACTCACAACAACTCAGTGAATACTTTACATGGTCTGGAGTTCTGATCCGTAATGCCTTTTAAATAATACAGCACAGTTTGGTTTTGCTCTTCACATTTTCATGAATTAATTATTGATTCCGCCACACAGTAAGTTCTAAACATAAATCAATGTAGAACGGACTCAAGTTCTTCTTGGAAAAAGGTTTAGGATTCATTTGCACAGTGCAGCAGTACTGAAATGCCAACTACAGGACATACCCATTCAGATTCAGGGGAGCACAGCAAGATTACAACAGACTAGGCAGACCCATATCCTCGCTGTCCCATAGGTGGCACTAACAAGCCTGGATTTTGGGGTGACAAATCATTAGAAGGAAGGCAAGAATCAGAGTCGCAGACCTTGAAAATACTTCTGTGACTGGAAGTGACACTGGCATATGGAAGTTCCCATATCCAGACGAATACGGGAGCAGGAATATGAGCAAAGGCAGTGGGGTGACCATTAAAGCCCATTGTGCAAATGCCTGGGCTACACTAAATAAGCTCCCTTTGTCATGTCTTTAACAGTAAACTCAAAGATTATCCTGAGGAGTGAATAGACCCAAATGGATAGAGCCACGCTGCCGTTCCTTATAGGCAGCAATCTTTACCCCCGTTCCAACTCAGCCCTGTCTAAAGCTAATCTTGCTGTTTATCTTCCTTGCCCCACTAACAGAGCATCACAGACTTCTGCAAGAGTTCTTCTACAACTCAGAACTGCCTACAAGCAAGATACATATTCCTGTTTCCTCAACGCATCTATTCTCTAGCCTAAGCAGGTGCATAACAACAAAGAAAGCTTTTTCCCTTCCCTACCCATACCATCCCCCCTTCCTGAGTTCAGTCCTGCTTGGCAATATTATACAATCTCTTCTGCTCTCCTTCACCTGCTTACAGCTCTAAATATCACTACAGATTTGAGCAATCAATATAAAGTACCTACTTGAAAATAGAGACATGGAAATCAATCAAGTCAATGCAATTCAGTATCAATTAAAGTTGTAGTTCTTTGAAATTTCATAAGCAGGCAGCTTAAAATCAATATAGTCATTATAATAGATTCTGGCTGACAAACTGCCCTACCATGAAGGCACTTTGCTCTAGTGTTTCTTCAGTCTAATGACACGGTGACACTATGTATTATTTCTGGTATAGTCTTTGTTTAAAGTACTAGCCACAAAGGGAAGTGGTTTCACATACTACAAACAATATTCTCAGTTTTATTTAATTCATACTTTGCCTCAAAAATGGATGCACTGAAAACACAAGAATCATATGCCTTAGAAAGTGATACTGCATTGCCTTTCACCGAATTGTAGGAAATAAAATCCTTGGTTTAGTCTGTTTTATGTGTCTGTTACACATCTGTATTTGCATTTCAGTTTGATTGCTAAGATACTACAGCCAGTGTGCACAAATGAAACCAAGAACTTCCTCAAACCACTGTGACAGCTTAGCATCTTGAAACACAATAAGCAAAGAAATTAAAGGCAGAATGTTTGGAACTGTTGGTGGCGAGATGTATTTAGGCAACTAGAAGGATATCAGAAGAAATTGGCAAGGGCTTTTAGTCCCCTCCAGCCAAATAGAGTAGTAATTCATACAGAAACAAAAGGGTGCTACATAGCCACATGCCTATGCACATTTTGCGACTTGGAAGACACCACATTAAGAAATGCTACCATAAGAGTAGGTTAAGCTCCGTTATTTCTATTCAATAAAGTTACACCTGTCTATTCAGAACATTTTATAGATCAGGACAATGTGCTGTGATTCTGCTTTTTTTCCTCGATTTGTTTTGCTTTCAGCCAAAAAAAAAATATGAAAGGATGTTTTACTATGGAAAATAATTTTTCATGGCTACCCATCAGATACTACTGAAGAAAATGAAAGTAAAAATAAACAGGTCTGGAAACCCATCATTTTTTCCAAGAGAAACTATACATGCATTACACTGGAAGCAGTTATGTAACCTTACTTGTCCAACCAAAGGAAAAAGCAGGGAGATAATTAGCTTTACATACATTTGTCTAGTAATCTGTATTTTCTGCAATGGTTAGGATACCAGACTGCATGTGCCAAAGGAGGTAGGCTTGCCAACAAAAGATTCTGACAGTCTGAAGATTTATTTGTACAAATATTTACTTGATATTATTAAGTTCCTAAGAGAACAACTGCATTCCCAAAGGCCATTTCAAACATCTGAAATCCAAAATAAACTAGTCTAACTTTACCATCAGACTAGAGATGACTGCTGGTTAGAAACTGGCTATATATAGGGTAAAATACATTTTGGGTCTTACTTTAAGGGCAGAAACTTTGTTTATAGATATTCAGCTGTAGGTAAGACACATTCTGTTTAAAAACTAAAATCAAAACCAAACAAAAAAAACCCACCCCACAATCACCACAGACAGCCTTCTGAGAAGAAGAGCAAAAAAGGTGGATGTAGGAAGATCTGAACAGCAAGGTAATGACTAAAAGGTGCATTTCAGCTACAAAACACAACTATAGCAAAAAAAAAAAAAAAGAGCCAGCCTGAAGGACAATGACAAGAAAGAACTACACTGTAGCAGAAGATGCATCAACATCCCCAAAAATGGAGCCCAAATGGACTGGGAAACTAGACTTGCTCATTAAGAAGCACCCTCTTCTGAGAGGTTCATCCCCACTCAAAATTCCTAAGACAAAAAGCTCAAGGTTCTGCTTTCAAGAAGTCTGCTGTTTTATAAAGGTTGCTACCCCTTATCTCTTTTGCATGGTCAGAAAAGTCAGCGCTCTTTCACTGGCAAAAGAGAAAGGAACTGTATGTGAACCAAGGTGTTGTGAATAAGACTAAACTGCATAAATCCTCCATACCAGCATGTTTTAAGAGAGGGCACACTGACAGTGCCTGGCGGAACAGGAGGCAAGACTTCCTGCTAGCTAATGGGGTTAGCCCACCCAAACAGCACTGTTGTACTACACATAACTGCATCTGGTACTGAAAGCTGTGTAGCCCTGCTTTGCCATAAGCTCAGGTACAGCAACACACATTTAAAGTTGCCTGTAGCCTTTCTAGAGTCACCAGAGCTGGCTCAGCTCTTTGCATCAAACATCAATAAGCATGCAGCATTTCCTTTGTAGAACATGCAGAAAAACTATCCTGTTTTCCACCTACAGTACAGCATTTACAGAACACTGTCAGAACCAAGAGACAATGTCACAGTAGTTTGAGGGCAGGTGCTTCGTGACTGGCATGAAGAAATTAATCTTGGTCTTTTACAGTGTTCAAGATAACAGCCATGACCTTTCACCACCTTACAAATGGTATAGCCAGCTCTGTATAAGGTATGTTCTAAATCAGAAAAATAATTTTATACTCTAGTGACCTGTGCAATGTAACCATAAAAGCCACTTTACTGGTCAGTTACTTTGCAAGAGTATGCAGGTAGCGCACCCTAAAAAAAGCGGTGAGGAGATCAGTTGAAGGAAGGCAAGAATCAGCTTCAGTCTTAGTTAAATTTCACAAAGATTCAAGGCTTCCATGAAATATGCTAACAGATGACTTGGTAATGTCTTTATTGCAAGGAACGCATACATGGTAGCACATACTGATACACATAAATGCAGGGCCTTTCCACAAGTCAAGGAAAACTCGTCTTTGATAATTAATTCAACCCACCGCACACAATGGAAAAAAAACCCCACATAGTCAGTAGGATAATTTAGTCCTTTACTACTGAAGAACAATTTACATTCATTTTTAAACTATTGTTACAAATTCATGGCATCTTGGACTCCAGAACAGGTAAGGATTTTGGCAATCCATTGCTGCTATCATACAGGTAAAGGGGTATTGGTTTGATGGTTAACATTTCACTCCAGCTCTGGAGATCCATGACCTATTACACAAAGAAGTCTTAAACTTATTTTGCTGTCACTAGCAGCAAGAAGGCCAGCAGGTCTCAACTCCACAGAAGAGTCATTTAAAGAGTTTAACCTTGTATTTTCATAAGGATTTGAATTGTTATCCCAAGTTGTGGGAATATGTTGGACTTTTGGTACCTGCCAATGAATAATCCTTAAATTCCACAGGTAACCTGCCACCTGCTGTTCACAAGAGTACCCTATGAATACATAAAGCCATGTCAGTCTTACCAAACCACTAGCATTAAATGATGGATAAGTGCCAAGATGGAAGGGCGATGGCTGGATTCTTTCAGCTACAACTGACTACCCTACAGATTTCCCACCTAGTAAAGTGAAATACTTTATTCTAAAAAACACAATGCATTGTGGGAAGCCACAAAGAACTGTCAGTATTCAGACGAGATACCCTGCATCCATGCAGAACTGGGGAATTTGCTAGGTCTGTACTACAAAGTAATACAGTACACTGGGTGTAGGGTGGAACAAGTAAGGAGGAACAGCTGATACCACAGACCCACCATCTATACAACACTTATTCAGGGATCTTATTTGGACTGATCATGGAAGCATACTGCACATGGAGCACATTTTCATTCAGAAGTAATTCAAGGCTATGCTCAAACACCCTCTAAAGCACAGTAGGTAGGAAAGATCAGGAGATCTGCTTCAAAAGTGTGCCATTGATTCAAACCCAGACAGATGCAGACAACCCTCAGGACTCCAAATGAGGACAATGGACAAGATCTGCCAACTGACCCAGTAGCTTAAGCTAAGGACAGAAGCACACACTCTGTAGAACTGACAGTAGATAGTGATGCTAATGGATATCATAGTAGTAGGGACTAATAATTATAATCACTTTCTTCACTGAAGAGTTTAAGCCTTAGCTGTTGAACCCTGCCATTCCTATCTCTAGTTTTACTGCTCCCAGCATATCCATAGTAGCACAATGGCTGCATCTCTACAGTGTGATTAGAAAGCATAAAGAACAGGTAAGAAACTGTTACAAAAAAGTGTCTGTGATAGGACAAGGAATAAAGACATTATTCATTTAGCACCCTAACTACTGGCTCTTTATTTCTCAGTAGATGATATCACACTAAGGGGTGCAATGCTTATGCCCTCCTTTTGGTATCAGCCACTTTGCTGCAGCAAAAAACTCAAACTCATGCAGCAGTGTAAGTTAGCTTCTCTGTGACAGAGGGTACAAAACACATTAGAGCACAGCCATTCAAATTTGCCTTCCTAATGCTCCCAACTTTTTCTTCACTAACAGTGGCCTCCAACCCCTTCTATAAACAGGAAGATGAAGTAGACTTGCATAGCTTGCTGCAGGTCATATTTTAAGCACATTATTTAGCATAGCTTTCTCCAAATCAATGACTATAAACACAAAAGGCAAGGAACAATGAGGTAATCCTATGTACTCTTGAGGGAAGGTTAGAGAGCTACAAACTCCATGAATTGAAAACTAGTCACTGAAGTATGCTCGCATGCTTCATTTATTTGTTAAGTACTGAAAGGGACACATAGAAGCTGGAGGGCCAGCCCATTATAGATTTATGCTAATCTACACCAATAGACAGCAGGTTCAGGTAAGTTTCATTACCAGGAGAGATTAAACACTTTGTGGTGTTGTTTTTTTTAGGTTGTGTGTGTGTGTGTGTGTGTGTAGAAATCAAAGATATTCCTACCTCTTCTTGCTGATCATGAGTAAACCGTAAGCAGCAGGTCAGAGCCCCAGATTCAACCTGCTGTGTCCTTTGTTATTGCAAAAATCAGAGTTACAGACTATATTGACAGGCAGCCCAAGTACAGAAACCTGCTCCTAGCCAAAGACTGTATTTTCATTTTCAGGTCCTTTTATCTGCAGTATCCTGTGATAGTTCCCAGCTGGATCCACTGCAGACTATTCAGAGGACAGATCAGCACTTAGTTCATAGCCTTTTTGTGCATCACTTTAAAGCACGCCCACTTGTCACACACAATGGACTACAAAACTATCTAGCAAACCCAAGCACCAGCTCTTCACTCCCACTGAACCATGGCAGAATCTCCTGAAAGCTGTACATCATCTACATCTGGTTGGTTAGAACTGCCTACCTGACAAGTACTGCTGAAAGCATCTCTGCTGCTAGCAAAGTTCTGTATTTCCATACGAAACCATGCTGAACTACAGCTCACTGCTGTCAGAACAGGCAAGGCTTAATCCCTTCTCCCTACACCCACACTGCTCTTCCCTTCTGCTGATACACCCAGCCTTACATTCCTAGGCTTCACTGACAAGGCGAGACCTTTTTATAATAGTTACTCACAGGAATGACAGAAAGTTATTTCAGTTTTCTTCCTCCTATTTTAGTGAGTCAAAACAGGTTACTGAAGACTGAATGAATACCTTGTACTCCCTCCTACGGGTATGGCTTTAAGACTTAATTTTTAATAGCCTTCCCAGCCATAATGGGCTGAGGAAGAAACCAAAAATGCTGACCATGATAACACTCGGATTTGATCTGGGACTGTACCCTGAGCTCATACAGCACCAGGTACTGTGGAATCCTGGTCAAGACTGCAGCTCTTCACAAACATAGATCTACCACACTCCATGGAATATCCCTTCCCAAAATTATTCTGGACTGAAAAAATAATCAAGACTACAGAAAACTTTGTCAAGGTCTTTTACCAACAACCGACTCTAAGATACTATATTATGGCTGAGCCACTTTCAGCAATAAACTTCCCCAAATTCAGCCATCATATTATATTTCTGATTTCCCTCATCCAGACATCAGGAAGGTATTCATTACTACCCTACTTCTCAGGGCATAGCATTGAACCAACAGTTCAGTGTGCCTGTTTCAAAGTTTATTGTATCTATTTTCAATGTGCAAATCCTGCTACCTTCTCTGTACAATAGGTTGCTTAAAGTGACTTGCCCTACTGCTGGAGTTGATTTAGGGGACAAAGGCAGGAGAAATCCAGGAATTCTTACTTCTGAACTTGCTCTGAACCTAAGTACCCAACTTAGATTATTTAGCCATAAGTATTTGTATTAAGATGTCACTGGTTAATAAGGTAAGGGTGGCTGCTCCAAAACTGGAGGGCTGCACAGGAATTAAGTATTAACCCCGCTTCTACAGTTCTCCCAAAGAGATTGTGATCAACCCAATCCTTTCCCCTGCAACAGAACCAGTTCTCACCTTAGAACCAACATATACAGCTACCTTGTCATTTAGCTCCTTGTATTATAGGTTTGTTCTTTAAACTTCTATACCAGTTCACAGAATGACTGTCCTACTGAAGTGTAAGAATTCTTAACATCTGCATTTGAGAGTAAGGATATTACAAGCAACTTCTGTCAACTGCAAGGACCTAGTATCTGCTCTCTTTAGGTCTTCATAAAGACCAATTTACTGCCTTTTGGGCACAAGGGACACAAGCTCTGTAGAAAGAACACACATTAGAAGAAATGTCAGCAGAAGCTTCCCTCCCCTGTGTTAGTTTTAAATACCTTAAACGCATGCAGGCCTGGGCAGAGTCTAGGCATAGATCTTTTCCTCTTCTGGCTCACCATAGCTCATACTGCAGTCTCATCAAGGGGTTTCCCCTCCCCACCACAGTGTGCAAGTGCCTTTATTGTTGCCTCAAACTACCTCTGCCTATAATGCAGACAGCTGGAGAAAACAAATTAAGCTGCTTATGCAGCTGTGCTAGCATATCAGCTACCATGAACATAAAGGCAATGCCAGCATGGAAAAAAAGTCATTCTGGTTATCACCTTGCAATGAAGATTAATACATTTATAGAGGCACTAAAAGTAGCAGGTGACTGCCCTCTTGGGGGAGAGGGGTTAGCATTTGTAGTGCTTCCACTGTGCTCTTCACAACCCTGCCAGTTTCACTCCATGGGTGTTTCACAAGTAATTAGACAGCCTATGGCTTTTTCACTTTTTAATATTTAATTCCCTCCCCACAAGTTCTCTGCCTAGCAGTCCAGCTACCCTTTGAACTAATTTAGTACTCTTTCTTAAGGCCCCCTCCACAGGAGATGAGACTATGGCTCATTATTTCAAGTTCAGATTGCCAGTGCTTAATAAGCTGGCACCTGCCTGCTAACTTTTCAGGGCTTTCTTTAAGGAGAATGATTTCCTGCCTAAGCCTTCAGGCAGAGACAGAAAGCTGCTATTGCCAAGAGCAGCACTTCAGCACACACCATGAAGCAATCATATGCGGAAAGAGGGACTTCTCTACAGAAGTAAAAGCATGCCACCTTTGAACAGCCTGGGCCCTTCTTCATGGGACATACCACAATACAAGAGTAGGAATCTGAACCTGCCTCTGGAGGAATCCCACAAATACCACCTTGTTGACCCTTTCTGTCTATGCACGAGGCCACTGAATCACAACAATAGAGACAAAGCAATTGTAGCACACAGCTGATAATGCAGCTCGCTATCACACACCCCTGCACCAAAGCAGCACAGTGCCAAGCAACTGACCTGGTACCAAGGGGCAGAAGCAATTCCTTGCTTTATCCACCTCCCTAGGGCTGCACATGATGAGAGGGGACATCCAGCTCCCTCTTTGTTCACTTCTCCCCCACTCTTCAGGGTTATTTCCTCCTGCCACCTTCAGGGCAGTTAATCTAGCAGCACTCCAGCCCCAGTGCCTCCCCTCCGCAGCCCCCATATCATCACCTTGTGATTTTAAACTCAACTCGGCAGCTTTAACTCATGTTCCTCCAAACAAAGATGATGAAACCCAGACCCACACCACCAGCCACTGCCACCTCCACCACCTCCCCAGCACCTCATGGACTTCTTCCTCCACCAGCTCACAAACTATGAGCTATAAACAAAATCATATTTCTCAGCACCACACCCTAGCATTTTACCTTCACATTTTACACTCCTTTCTACAGCACAGCACCTGAAATCACCTCTCCTGCCTTAAAGACTCACTCATTTAAGTAAGAAGGGTAGCGAACCTCCCCCTTGCAGCTGGGCACCTTGTTAACGGTGGCTCTGCCATGCCAGCTGCAGCTAGTCACACTGATTGCTCCCTGCCCCGGGGGGTTGGTGTGCTCCCAGCAATGTTGGTGGGCTCTCAGGGGCTGAAGGAAGTGTTTGGAGTTCACAGCTCCAGGGCTGTTATCTTTGATACCAGGAGTAAGACACTGGATGTTACTGTTTGCCTGGTAAGCTGGAGGTGCCAAGGTGTTGGCCTCCCATGTGCTCTGGAATAGCCGTGTTATTATCAGTCTGTCAAACCAGAGCCACAGCGTGGGGCTGTTGGAGGCACTGAGGTTCCTCTTTACAGAGCTAAGAGGCTGCAGGTGCTATGCTGTGGTTTGGCAAGGGGAACTAGACACATGGGAGCATTCCCCTTTTCTGCCTTTTGCTGAGTGGTGAAAGGAGGTTTCTTCACAGAGCATGATTTTGAAAGGAGTACAGTCAGAGGAGAGGCCTGCACTGAGCAGTCTCTAAGGTCCTGGACTTGCACAAGCAGCACTGTTCTGGCCTCTGCAGGGGTTGCAGGGGAAGGTGCCACCAGTTCTTTCCTAACACCAGAGGAAAATAAAAACTTGACAGTGAACTCCTGTTGTGCACAGGGCAGCAGGATTGCCTCCTCGCTGTGGAGGATCTGGCCAAGAGCCAGAAGCTGAAGGGTTGATGCCTTGCTAAACAGAGAAGTCTGAGCACACTTAGTGCCATTTGGCTGCTTCTGTGTCCCTGTGAAATGTATTTATTTCACTGTTCCTAATTTCTTCTCTCTGCTATGTTCTTCTTCACAACTGAGTTGCACACAGTTTCTTTTTCTCCTTTCTGTTGAAGTCTCCTTTAACCAATGTTTGTTTCCTTGCTGGGCCTCATCTCAACTCTACCTGTTTTATAGATTGTCCTGCTACTGAGGTTGTGGGGTTCCTCTTAAGTGAGGCCCAACTCCTGGAACCTGAAGTGTGTTGGTGAGACCAAAGAATTATTAACTGGCCACGGTAAATATGATTCTGAACAAGCAGCATCTTCTAAAAGAGTCAGAGGTCTCCTCCATTGGTCTAAAAATCCCTAATTCATGTTTCCTTAGATGTCATTTATCATCATCATAGCTTATTCCCTGAGCCTGGCAAACTCAGGATGAGAACTCCTGAAAGCCATAACCAGTTCACAGCCTTCTGGTGTGATTAAGACTGTCTTGAAGAAGTGATAAATAACGTCATTTCTTTTAGACAAGAAATCTCTAAAGAGATGACCTCAATCTCACCCTATGTTTCTGGTACAGAATAAAAGTTCCTGGAGGCACCCCCCACAATTTCATATCAGTATGTTCATCCTATTATGCTGATGCCCTCCATTTAACTCGAGAAATAAAGTTGCAGGGTTGCATTTATATGACTAAACTGTTCTTAACTAGTGAGCTCTTACAGAGTTGATGTGCTATGATGACAGAAAGAAGCCAGTGAAAAGCTGTTAAATAAGAAGGAAGGATAACCCAGTATTTCTTCACGTATGCTGAACCTGGGGAAACCCGTTTCAAGTCCTGGCTCTGCCTTGGACTTCACATGTGGCCTAGTGTTTTTCCCTCATTCACAGAATGTAAATGTTGCTTGTGAAATGTGGCATGTGCAAAGGTAAATACATTTTGATTTGTTAAGTTCTGCAGTACTATGGTAGTGAATTGTTGGTCAGCGAAGTAATGAATTAACATAAAACTATCAGTTCTGAATACAAATGTCTTGTGACTCTGACAACTTTGGAAATGCCTAAATTAGCAAATAATGCAGATTGTCAGAAGTGGATCTGTTTCTTAGTGGCAGGGATATCCATGTTACCTATGAATTACAGGGGGCTCTGTTTTGGACTGGTTCTATTCTGATCCTATGCACTGAATAACCTTTAGTGGCCACAGAGCATTAGGGGCACCCCTGAAAATACCATCCCACCTAGTTCAATACAAAAGGAATTAATGTTTGTTTATTCTTTATGATACTGTTCTATGACATAACAAAAGTGCAGTAAGTGAGGAGAATTAGATTGGTTCAAAACCCACTTCTAACCCTGAAATGATCATGTAGATTCCAAAGTATACTACGAGAACTCTCATAACTGTCATGTGCTTTTGTATTAAATATGCTTTCAGTCTGCAGAATTGAGAAAGACTGCATTTCCACTGCCTTATATTCTTCCACCACACAAACCCTACATTTTCTGTACATATTCAATGTACATATCACATACAAACAGATATTTGTACATATCTACATTGCGCTCTATATATTCCTCAAACTTGCATAATGTTGTCTCTTCATCTTTCTCAAATACCCAGTTCCTTCCACACCCCTGACAATCCAATACATTCCTAACATCCCTTACCTTTTTAGCTGACTTGCATATACGTGTGCTCTTACAGAACAGCCAATATGTGTCTTTTGGATGGTCAGTTGGGCATTATCTTTCAGAACATATACTTCTGTTGAGTACTGTGTGGCACTTTTCCCTAGGTGTACAGGTATGGTTATCTTTACTCTGTCCTCCCACCAATTTTCTTTGAGTTTAGAGGAGTCAAATATATTTTGGCACTCCTTTTCTGCTTTCAAATCTGGTTGGATTTAGCCAAGCAGCTCAAAAATTGTTAGGACAGAGATTGATAGAGAAATCATGCAATCATGTATCCTTACTGCAATAAGAAAACAGTTTAAATATAGGGTATTCATGCTCCTGTAATCAAAGACACAGCACTTTCATTAAAAATACAATGACACCATTGCAAAGACATTAATATTAAAACCTAGCTGTCCTCACTACAGGCACATGAAGCTTAGACTGTAGATGTGCACACTCCCAGAGAACTATCATAGTACTTTACTCGCTAAAGTCCCTCATGGCAGCATTACTACACACCGTCCTCAGAAACATTTTAAGTATGCTAAAGCCCACTTTTCATTAAAATTGAATTATGACAAGTTTCAGAAAAAGAAAAAAGAGAGAGGGGAAATATCTCTGTTCTACTACAGCCATGTGAAGTATACCTAGGTAAAACTAGCTCATCTGTAGCAGGCTAGCTAGCCAAAATGTCTCACATCACTTTTTCCCAGCTCTAAGTTTTAATTTAACAAATAAACAAAATTTTAATTATTCTGACTGTGAAGAAAATTTTCAACACACTGGAACATACGTATGAGCATGTTGCAAACAGAAATGTCAGAAAAGTGCAGACAATTCCATAGTATCAAACACCCATTAGCACAAAGTCCCAGTAAGGACAGTAGGTTTATTTTTAGTACACATACAACTGAGACAGACTGTGCTGAAGATAGGAATACTGTAAAGAATCTATCATGTCAGCAGGCCAACTTTCTTGGTATAGAGGGAAATCCTATCACCCTACTTATTAAAAAGCAAATGCATAAGCTTGTAGTCAGTCCAGCTTCCATCTCCTAGCACATTTAAATGCGACTGGGCAGATATAACCTGTTTAAGACTTTTCAAGGAGCAAATCCTTTGTTTCATTTTTTTCATCTCTTAACAATGAAACAAAAATACATTCCTTGAGACTCAAGGATGTAGTCTGAAAACTGCTTTTCATGCTCTGCATATTGAGATTTCTCTTGCCTCCTTCCAGTCTGGAAGGCACTATTTCTGTGCCCCATCACATAGAAAGAATGTGAAAATAGATGTTTTTCCATTGCAGTCACTTATTTCAGAATCCTGGGCTCCACCAATTGCTGTACATAAAACACTGTAGATGAAAAAAATAATGCAAAATCCATTCCAGCCTAGACAGGATGAATGATTTTCCAGAAGGCCCATTTATGCACATTAAGGTTTTCAGTCTGTGAGATTTTACACCTTCCTAGGTCTTATGAAAACATAATAATGTACCTGTGAATGCATATTTCTGAGTTACAGATGTGAGCTTGCTGATGGAACAGCAAGGATTGCATTACACTTGACAGTCACCTTTAGTAAGGCAAATTATCTGTTTTCTACCATACCTTTCACAGATATTAAGAACTACAACCCACATGTTCAAGTCTGAACTCAGCATTTTCGAAGGTCTGAATGTCTTTCAACCCAGGAGCTTTCTTAAGGACCATCCACAAGTCAAACAAAAAAGACAGCATCAGACATCACAAGTGAGAGTTTAAAGATACACTCAGCAGAGATTTGGAAATACAAGGGGAGCTGATGAAATATTCCTATTGGCACAGATGCAGAGACCCTGAAGCAAAGAGCTGAAGATGTACACAGGGTGGTTTGAGTAATTTATCTGCAAGAAATCTACACTAAATACATGATCACCACTAGGTTCTGTGATAGGAGACAGCAATAAACCACTCAAGTGAGACCTCAGGCTGTACGCAGAGTATCCTTCCCTGTCCCTTCTATTCATTCTGCCTGTTGAGAGAAGTCACACGGCTTCCCTTACACAACTAAGTCCTCAATGGCAGAGCTAACAGCCACTACTTTGAGAAGTCAGCCAAGCTCATGCAGCAGTTTGCAGCAGATCTGCCCTTAGTTGATGCTCACTGTCAGCAACAGATTCTTGCAGCCCTCTCAACAGTTTAGTTGCCCACCATTTACCACCTGAACCTTCATTAGCAATCCCAGCTGAGAGTCTAGGGAGTGTGAACTACCATTTCACATTCAGCTCAGTCTTGCAAGGTGTGAGACTTACCTTCAAGAAGAATTCAGCATCTTCAGCACTGCCTGTTCACAGCTCCTGTCAACAAAAGCTATGGAAGAACCTTGCAGGAACCAAACAGAATAAACCTGAGAGAATGACATATACTGTGGAAATTTAAACTGAATCACAAAAGTACACTACAGTTTGTCCCCCAAGCATCAGTAGCCCATAGATCTAGAATAATACGTCCCATAACTAGACTTCAAAATGTATTAATGTACAACTTAGTCCGTTCCAGAAGAACTGAAGAAAGTGGAAGAATGGCAGGCATGCAGTTGTGAAAGCCTGTGTTCCTTGCTCTGACACAGGCTTCCTGTGTCACTCTAGTTGCATCATTTGGCTTGTCTCATCAGAGCTATAATAGCCCACAGGAATACTGGATAAAAAATATATTAAAGACTGGAAGGAGATTGCTGACCCCTTAAGAAGGGGGACAACAAAGAGACAGCATCTACAAAAGACTTGCTGAACTTCTATGAAATTGTATAACTAAAAAATAAGTACATATGACTTTACTGTGGGTGAGGCTGTGCATATCTGATCCTGACACCTCCAGATGGCAGGAAGCTTCTTTCTTCCAAGATACTAACAGCTATTTAATGGGCTGTTGGTATTTAAAGGCTGTTGTGTAATATTGCTTTTATATTTATGATGTAAAATGACATTCAGCTGCAAGTATGTGTCTCAATCACAGCAACTGGAACTGGTGACACTTTCCTATTTTATAATATTGGTGCTGCTGAAGAAAAAACTAATTTTTATGTACTCTTCTGACTGTGTCTGCTTTTGCTCCTAAATGACATTAATCTACCCTCTGTTTCCGATAGGTGGGAAGATATCCCTCTGAGACTGTCATTAGGCTGCAAATGGCAACAGTGCTCAACAAATGCCATGTCAAATGAGGAACTGGCGCTGCAGCAGGGGATTCATCCCCTGCCAGAGCATCTCCTCCAGGCAAGCTGGAGAGGAGACAACGGCTGTGCCCAGCCCCTGCTGATCCCTTTACACACACTGCATACTACACCTTGCAGGTCTGAATGACTGCTCAAAGCAGCTGTTGCAAACCCAGGGCAGGTTTTCCTTCCTTCCTTTGTCTTGCCCACAGCTCATACACAACGACTTTCCCCACCTCCTGTTTCCAGCCCTGGAGGGATAACGTGCTACAGCAAACCGCTTCTCCAAGATGCTGCAGGTAAACTTGTCACAACTGTTTCCAGTTGTTATAATGAATTTCAGCATTAGAAACACAGCATTAGCAACCACCACAGGGGTGCAAAGGCTCCATCGGGTCCCAGGACAGAATACGAGTCTTGAATTATCCCAGCTGCTCAGCCTTGACATTGCAGACGATTTTAGTGAGCCCAGGCACAGGTGCCCTCCTCCTATACTTCATTCTCCCCGCACCTTTGCAAGCACCGTTCACTCCCGCTGCCCTCCCCCCAAGGCCGGGCTTCAGCCAGCGGGGCTGTCGCTACAACGGGAGGAGCAGGGCGGGGAATGGGGACCGACGACTTCGCAGGCAGGGGTAGCGGCTCTCCGCCACCGCCGGGAAGTTCCCCCGTGTTGACAGACGGTCCCCGTCCCCACAACACGAGGTGCATGAGAAGGCTCACTCACCTCTCCTGGCCTGCCTGATCTTGGGGCTCAGCATGCTCCCGGCTGGGCGCGCTGCTGCCGGCAGCCTCAGCGGCCAGCCCCGGCCGCCGCCCCGCGCATTGCCGCGCCCGCCGCTCTCCGCTCCAGCGCCACTTCTCTCCGCTTCCAGCTCTGGCTCGGCGGCAGTGCTTCACATGGGGCTAAATAAACCCTAATGCATTATTTATCCGGCCTCGAATTAATTCCCATCCAAACTAGGCATTAAGTGCCTCGGTAATTACTGTCGATAAATCACTAGCACACAGACACGAGGGCTGGACCTGGCTCTTTCTGCTAGTTGGCCATGCATCAGTGTTACTGATACGCCTCTTTCAAGGAGCAGCGCTGATCCCGCACTCCCCCTCTCCATCTTCCTCCGGTCGCGCTCAAAAGACGCTTTGACTCGCCAAGGATCAGGTCAGGTGCTGAATCTCTCCAAGCCGGGGTTGGGGGGGAAGGGCACAAAACACACTCCAAGAATCTTGCACATCTGATAAGGTTGTGCATTAGAAGAAATACCAAGTGCGCTGGTCCGGAGGGTAGCGGTGTGCTGGGCTGCCTGCTGATCACTGCATCCCTCGCGGAGAGGTATTCCGGTGAGAGCTGGGAAAGAAACGATCCACTGCTCTCTGCAAGGAAGAAAAATCTCTCGCCTGCACTGACAGCCCGGCAGGATGGGCACAGGGAAATGCCAACACTCCATTTTAGCACCCATCATTTTTATTCGTGTTCTTTGCTAAACTCTCCTGCATACCTCCCAGGGTGGGGGGAGGCAAGGCAAAGCCTGCAGTCAGTAATGGGGGAAAGAAAGGACAAACATCGATAAAATAGTTAGCTACTATTAAAAAGTATCTATGAACTATTACAAATACACACTGGGATGAAAATTAAATCTCAGTAATTGACACATCCTGCCCCTGGGCTGCTTTTTAGCACAACCTCCTTCCTCACCATCCCCATCTGCCTAGCAGGTCCTTCTGCAGCATAGAAAAGGGGGTAAATATTTTCCTAGCAATGTGCATGCCCTGCAGTGTCACCCTGCAGGTTTGTATTGCTGAGTTGCATTGACAAAAAGCATTTCAGATTGCCAGCTTCGTCATGTTCCAAGAAGATCCATCATATTTTGGATACCGAATACTGGCCAACAAGTCATATCTCCAATAATAGAAGAGGTTCTCTGGCCCTTTACAGAGGCTGTACTTCTCAATGTGCAAGCTGCAGCAACAGTTGGTTTGGATAGAATTTGGTTTGCTTAGAATTGATTGTGAATCTTTGAGTTCATGGTAGTTATGTCACATTTACACAACTGTAAATGAGGCTAGAAACAGGATCTGAACTGTTACCTCTATTCTGAATACATAGGCTCCTGCAGATATCTTCCCACTGTGTCATCTGTCTTAGTTGGGCTTCAGCACAGTGAAGAGTAGCTAACTAACTGGTGATCCCTTGCCCAACAAACTTAGCAAGTGTCCTGATACTGTGGATAACCAACAAGAGCATTGACAGAGGGAAGTTATACTTCTGCATTTCTGTCCACCTCAATCCCTGGATAAGAAATGCCTACCAATCATGGAGAAAGAAAGAGTTCTGTTACATATTTTTAGCATTTCTTGTCTGCTCTGACGCTGTTTATACACATCATTTTGCAGTTTGAGCAGGAAGCCAAAAGGTAGTATAGTAAAACATCACAAGAGATAAAGTTAACTGAACTTTTAACCTTATGGTTAAAAGGTCATGGGACACTTCATCCTGCTAAGTCATTTCCCATGCAAGCTTTATTTCCCCTCTGTGGAAAGACATTATATAGGGACTTATATAAATAATTATCATGCTTATGGGCAAAATGAAAACATTAAAACAAATAACAGCCAAGTTCAACACTAAATGCTAACTTGGAAGTTTTTTTTTTGTTAAATAAAAGTAGTACTCTGTAAACAGAAATATTCAATTTGATCCTGTTTGAAATGTTTTTCTTTCACTTAAACATTTTCAGCCCTTCTTAAAGCAATTTTCAAAATAGACACATCGTTGAAATGATTTTTTGAAAGTTGGAAATTACTTTTTTTTTTCTCCCAGCTTACATACAATAAATTCATACCTTAATTTCTCAGATGTCCTCTTTGGGGCAAATAGACTGTTTGTCAGGGGAGGGGGGAACTATAAAAAAATGCCACCTGAGAGAGAGAAAAAAATCACCTGTATCAGGTGGTTCTATGCTGGCTGCTGTGCTTTGCTTTGACACTTTAAAGAAACACTTCCTGAAAGAAACACCAAGAATAGATCCAACAGAAAGGTAGCATAGCAAGCGTCTAGAAGGAACCAGATGCTATGGGAATGTAAAATCCCTGAAGCTTACATACTGAACTTCTTAGACTGAGCAGGATAATTAGGACAACATATCTTAATGGTTTGTAATTCTCCTATGAGTTTCACAGCCCCTTTCCATCCCACAGCTAATTTCTTAGGGTCTGTGTTCCTCAGCTGTACTGACCCCACAGAACCACATCCCACAGGGGCTCTGCCCACGGAGCAGGGCTGGGAATGCACTTTACCTGTAGCCCAAGTCAACTTCTCACCTGCATCTGTCCCACACCACTGCTAGCTGCTTCTTCAACACACATACCTAGCAAGAGGTATTTTGAACATACACCCTTCTATATAGAAAGCCCCTGTGTGAAAGGTGACAGAGCTCAGAGTAGTCCATGGTGATGTAGGAAGGAAAAAAAATTGAGTATTGTTGATTTAGCGTATTCTCCCTATATCAAGTTTTGTCTGACTCAGGTACTGCTTCCAAGTGGCACCGGTATTGACAAATTATCTTCTTATGACACAATGTTTTACAGTAACTGCAATCTGAAGAGTACCCAAATTAAGTATAATGAAGTTCCTCTGGCAGTTCATCTAGGTACAATTACTTCAGTACAGCAATTTTACTTAAAGAATTGTAAAGATGTGAAGAATGAAGAAATAATCTGTGAAAGTTTTACTTTCAATGTATTTACATCAGGTCTCTCCCTGAATATGCAGTCACATAGCAGAAAAAAAGGGATACTGGTTTAACCCAGGCTACCAACCAGGTAACCCCATATTTCACTGCAAAAGAAAAGCTTGTAAATACAGAGGTAGTAAAACTGAAGAAAACAGAGATACAGTTCTGCGACACCAGCTCTCCCCACTCACCTAGCAAAGGTATCATTGAGGAGAATTTGAAAATATCACAGTTAGAGAATTTAAACAGAACTACCAGAGAAAGTATCTGGTCAGAGTTCCCAGTTTAGGATTACCTGAAGTCTTGTGTCCTTGTTCCAGCAATTCTTAAAAATGCCTGCCTGCTGCTTCAGAACATGACTTATCTATGTCCTTGCTATTGAAACCTAGGAGTTACAATACCAGAAAAAATTTTGCATAGAGCTGCAAAAAGAGTTGTAGTAGAACTATAACAAACAACAGAGTTGTTCTTACACCTAAACTTATTCTAAGGCTACAAAAACACATGTTGTGGCCCTAAAGTGCATAATAGCCTTAACAGTCCTGACCAGCCTCACCTGGCCACCACTCACACCCTCTGCTCATAGGCCCAGAGCTACATTTAAGTCCAGGCTTGGGGGCTTTATTTCTAGCTTGAGTTATCTTGCAGGGATACTGATCTCTAGTTCAGCTCTACTGATGAGGTCTATGGATTGTTTCCTTTGCTTGATCTTGCATCTGTCTTATTGCTGTGGTTCTACCTAGTTCTTGCTGGATTATATCTAATACTGGTAGCCCTCATCTAGTCTCATTTTGTGACCTGTAAATGGTTTTTCTGTCTTGGCTCTAGTCCTGCTTCATCATCATGAATGTGTTTGATCATCTGGACTCATGAGCATCACTTCAAAGTCTTTTCTCCTTATCTTACTCAGGTACTGTGGAGATTATGCTCTACTTTGTTGTGCTGTCTCTCCCTTTCCCTTAAAGAACAAATGGCTATTGTTGGTCATCCTATTCAGGAGTTAGGCTAAAGGTGGCCCAATTTAGCAGGCCTCTCAGAGAGACTTAGGAAGCGGTTGGGCTGTATGCTGTAAGGCTTTTATGACTGACTGATTTGAGGTAAAAGGAGCATTCCTGGTGGCTTGAGCTACTAATGTGAAGGCATGTACCCACTGTTGGAAATCACTGCTCTCATGGTTATATCTCCCTGCTTGTCTAAATCTAGAATGGCAGTCTATCATAGAGTACTAAGCCTCTATAAAGCTAGAAAACAGAAATCAGGTACTAGAGAAATGCTACTATATGTCTTTTATGTGAATCTAAAAATAAGTATGCTCATCAACTATCTGCTGCCTGTAGGAAGGTGATGTGGCCTAGGGATTAGGAAATAATCAGGAGAGTTGGGAGGAAGGCATGGCCTCTAGCTTTAACGTCAACTAATTTCCCATGGCTACAAGCAAGATATTCAGTTCTAGGTCCTATCCACCTCTATGCAGCATTTTGAGACCTGGGATTGGCAAGTGTTATCTAAATGCAGAGATGATAATGATAATAAGCTACTGTAGCAGGGACACTCACAGAATATATGATTCATCTGTTGGCGCCAAGACTGATGGCTGGAGGCTATGAAACCTGTCTGGTGCTTGAGACAGAAGAGCGCGTGGGCCAATGAAGTTGCTGAATGTGTGGGGGATTGAATGGATCTCTGTTTCCCAGGCTGCATACATAGCATGCTGTCACCTACCAATTATTACGCGGCATATCCTTTTTTTCCGCCTACTCATCTTCTGCTTCCATATGCAAGCCAAGGACTTGTTGTAACTAGCTGATTGATATATTTTCTTTACTCATCAGCAAGATGTATTTGGATCAAAGCCCAAGATCTAATCACACTGGACTTTGGCACCATTGAAATCCAGATCCAGTTTGTTTAGATTGCAGCTTTGGTTACAAACTGTTCTCATATGGTATAAAATGGAGTTGATGGAAAGGAGTCTAAAGAAACAGGAAGGACCATGACATGCATTTTGAAATCAGTAACTGCAGCAACATTGCCTCTGCAAGGCAAGCTAGAATAATTATGTATACAAGGACTGTGGGATTTTTGCTGAAGAAGACTGGGCATAAATTGACAACTTTTCAAGTATCTAATGATAGAAGGAGTTTGTTTGATATGATCCTTGCTTCCAGGCTAAGTGATCCCTGGTTCAAACCTCTTCATGATGGTGCCTTCTGGTTTTCCAGGTGAAAAGGGCCACTGGTCTTTCAGCTGCCAGTAACTAGTGGTTTTATTGGCAGTTTTAGGAGATATAGTAAGAGATACTCCGACCATGAAGAGAGAATTCCCCTGTTTTCCTTTTGAGATAACCTCTCTGGTACCAGGTATGCTGATGATGTAGGACAGAGAAGGCTGTGCAGATGTTCTAAAACACCTCTGGAAACAACTGGAAGCTCAAAGGTATTTTTGAGAATAATTAATAGTTCAGGAAGAACTTTAGTTCAGGGATTATTTAAGGCCAAGAGATAAGAAATGGAGCAATTTCTTTAGGTTTGGCTTAAAATTAAGAAAATGCATAAGCCTCATGGCATTTTGGGCTTCCTGGGGTAATGCTTCACAGAGGATGCAGTGAATATGCCAAACACATCAAGACTACTAAAAGAGGACAGAACTATGATCTCATGGAATTACATTCAGGAATGAGGGGTAAGGGGAAGACTGTAAACAAAATAATTTTGAAAGTTTTGCAGAGTGAAACTAGGCAATTTCTGAGTATCTATCATTCCTTTACAGTCACTGTTCCTTCCCATCTAGTTGTGTTCCAGAAACAGGTCAGGAGTAATTAATCTTTTTATTTCAGGATGTAAGAGTGAATCTCTAGACAGCAGCTACAGCTTGAGAGAAGGCTGTAACACAGCTGTCATAGACTTCAGTTGGGCAAGAAACTCACCAAATTGAGATACTGCTGGCAGCCAGAGATGGCTTTAACTTTTTTCTCCTCTGCTGTGATGAACATGCACAAAGGGTACCTATATCCCTCCAAGCGCTCTGCTACTACTGTAGCAAATACCTGAAAATAATTTGACTTTTTTCAGAAGTGCCCTGTGAGTAGGAGGAATGGGTATTTTACTTAAGTGACCTGCAAAAACACTTTGAGAGTATATGTTATTCTTCATGGTAGATAAAGAAAACCTGACTTGGTATTTTCTTTCCCTTTTTTTGCTTATACTTGACAAACATCAAAGATGTTGATGTGTCCTTTCTCATTTTGCTATATATAAACAGTGGTCTCTGACCATGTTGAGGGTGTGCACTATATTAATGAGAAGCAAAACCTTTAACAGAAATTTCTGACTTCCAAGACGTTATTAGGTAAGGCAGTTCAAAAAGTGACAAAATAAAGGCTAGGCAATTCTAACTGATCTGATAAAGAATTTCAACTTTTTGTGATGCACCTTCATTACATTGGAGGCAGGCAAGGCTTAGACTATGAATGTCAAAACTTTCTTAAAACCCGATTCCAATATAGAAAAGCATTTATGCTTCACATCAAAATACATGCTTAACTGATGTGCAGGGTCAGAATTTATTGGAGTAGTTCATGTTGTTTGGATTTTGCATTATGTAAGCAAAGCATAGAGCCTCAAACTTCAAAGGAAGCTACATGACCAAGTCCCAGTTAACTGCTGTTCAGTCAAGTCTCTGATTCTAATTGTATTATCTACATATGTCGCCAGTTGTATCGATGTCAGACTGCTCTCACTCAGATCTCACAACAAAATTTGTCTGTTTGAATTTCTGTGACATTTTTGGAACAGGTGGGATGTGAAAGCCTGGAGAAATTACTGATTTTTTCATCATTCATCTGTTCCTCTACACCCCCAGACCTTGCACCTTTGGGAGCAGTGACAGCAATATATGCTTTAGACACAAGGTGCAGGACCTCGTGAATCGGCTGCATTAAAACACAATAACCTGGGCAATCACTTATCCTAACTGTCATCTATGGGCCTAGAAGGAACGAGGTACTTGATTCAAAGAGGAGATACAGAAATGCATTATTTAAAACTTAAATGCCATCTCTGCAGAATAGATATCTTTTTTCTTTTAGTGGCAGGAACCAAAAAGCAGGCATGCGTATTTTGGACACTGAGGACCGAGGCTGGTATCCTCAGGAACATATTTCCTTCTGCTGTCTCAGGGAAAAAACACAGTTGTTTAGGTAGATCTGTTTCAAAATGAAACTTGGGTTAAAAATGAAGGGAGCTAAAAATTTCCAATGTGCTGTTTTTTTTAACACTGACCCATTTTTCTTCTGTTTCAAATACTTTTAAGCAGAGACAGAGGAAATAATGAAATAAAAATAGAGTTGTAATTATTAATGACTTCTGGACTTGCATTTTGGAGGCTTAGGTAATAACTGTGGCTCTGCCACTGTCTGGCAATGTGGCTCTGGGTATGTCACTTGTAATTCTTAATGTCACTGTTTCCAGCCTGCAAAATGGAGATTGTAATACTGACCTCTCTGATAAACTTTTCCAGATGTATGGAAGAAAAATGTCCAATAAAATGGGTTTAATATAAGTAGTATTACTTATTAAGCAAAATGTGACCTAAAAAATTCTTGTATTTTTGGATCAAAATGTAACAGGAAAATGTGAAAAGCATTTCTGTTTTGTTTTTTTTTTTTTTTAAAAATGTCAGCATTTCCATGAGGAGGGGTGGGGGTGGGTAGGTAATAATTTAGGGATCATAATTTTGGTAATCAGCATTTTATTTACAAGGTTACCTGTTTCCTAGAAGATGGCAAATGTGGAGCACACTTATTTGGACTATCCAACTGTGTAATTATAGCAAAGTCTTCTCAGATATGATCTCCTGTGCCTCATGGTTCTAAATCCTTAGCAAGACAGTTCCTAAGCTTGTGTTCTTGCAGAGAATTTATAGCTTGGGAAAAAAAACATGTACTGAAAAGCTCTATATTGCTGGATTTACAGACACAGAACTTACCTGTTTATTAAAGTTGTATGAATAGAATTTTTATTAAAACCAACCAAATAACCCTCTAAAATTCCCCACAAATGGTATTTGTCTCATGATACTCTGTTCTATTATGTTTTATTTAGCCTTACTAGTATTTTTTGAATGATTAAATGAAAAATGTCTTTTCAAAACAAAACATTTACTACAATTTTGAAAGTATTGAAAAGCTCTCTTCTACTAAATATCCTTTTTTTTCCTTTGCCAAAGCTGACCCAATTTACAAGTAATTTTTCTCTGAAAAGGTCTGTTCTTCATTCACAATCTTTTACCTGCTCTGCTTGCATATTGTCAACTTTATAATCTGTGCCCCTAAAGTGAGAGAGTCAAAGCAGACTGCTGTTTTCCAAGTGGCTTCTCTGCTGGGTGCCCAAATGAACCCTGTCCATTCCAGAGGCTGATGGGAGTATGAAAATGTAATCCTATAAATGCTCAAATTGCTGAAAGTAAATAAACAGGAAAGTAAGTCGTTATATTTTGTGCTGTGATACTTTCCTGCATCGTTATTGAGGCTGGACTGAGGAAATGAAACGGAAGCTGCAATTTTAACATGAAAATAAACTGTGTACCTGCCGATATATATGATTTCTGCTGCCTCATCTAACAGCAGACCTTGCAAGCCCTTCTGTCGTGCTGCCACCTGGTGACGCTCAGAGAGGAAGGTGCCACCACAAAAAAAGCTCACAGTTAAGACTGCTCGTGTTACCGCTGAGACCCACAAACTAGGTAATATCTGGAGCTTGGGTAGAGGCTAAAAGGCTATGCAGTATATTTCGTGTATACGTTTCAAATGTACAGTCTGTATGGAAAGTAAGAGGTCTCAGTACCTCTGGCAGGAATGCCTGTTATTGGGCAAAGGCAGGCTGTTTGAATTTTTCATCTTTACTCTCATCTCATTTGAGAAAAAATGAAAAAGAACTAAAAATAGAAAATAAAAGTTTAATGGAAATTAAAAAGAACTTAAATAGAAATAAAAACCCCACTAGAGCCTGGTGTGTCTACATTAAGTATTTAGTCATACACTTGTCGTCTGTACATTTAAGATGTCTTTTAAAATGGATCCCATCTCTGAGCTTCTTCAGTTGTGCAGAATAAAACACAAGCCCATGGGCCTGACTGACCAATTTTTTTTGCACTGGTAACTCTGCCAGTGGTCTGAACGCAGGTTCTGGTATTAGCTTGTTGCTACATAATTGGCACAAATGGGACAAACCTTGCAGATTATATTCTGAATATGTTGCTCCCAGACTTCAAGACAGACTTCTGCTTCCTTCAAGTTAGAGGCATCTGCACATTCCTCTAAGCACTGTGTAGCAATCGATGCACTGAGATGCAAACCAATTAAAGTCTGACCTCATGACTGGTGTCTGTTTTTTAGACAGCTTAACAAATCCTACTGCTGAATAAGCTGCCTTAGACCTCCATGTGAAGTCTGCTGTTCACATTTCCCTGCTTAAAGAGGTAATTCTTGCAGGCAGAGACAGCCCTAGGGACCCCATGTTTGAACTGGCATCCTAAAATACAGCCTTGCAGAAGGAATTTGCTTGTTTGTCAGCTCTGAGCCACTGCTCTTCAGCTCTGGGAAGGTATCACAGCAAAAGGACTCCTATCTTACAAGTAGCTGCTGAGGATCCTGTTGCACTTCCCTCTTGTGGTGAGCCTCTCTGCAAGGTAACTACTGCATTATTTTACCAATTCCTCCTTTGCTCCATGTGGTAACAGCCTCTGCTTCAGATGTGGAAGCTGTGCTTTCAAGTTCTGCTGAATGCACTGAGCTCCCAAGTGATCATGCAGCTAATGACCAGTTTCTTGTTGCTCTACTTTACTTCTTTAACAAAATACTACGTGTTTAGTTCTAGGGTTTAATTCCAAGTCTAATATTACCTCTGCTGAGCAGCCGCAGCAATTTTGTGTATCTTTAGAGGTCAAGTTCCTAGCACACACACAAAAAAATGCTAATGTACAATCTGCCTATAAATTAAGTGAAGATTAAGGAGATTTTTCATATTACATACCAGCCTAGAGCAGAGTCACCTGAACACCCTAAAAGCAGTCCTTTCCTAGGAAAAAAAGGAAACCACAGTCCCCAGGGAGGCTATTTGTCTTCAAGAGTTGTTTTTTAAACCAGAACATACCAGATAGGAAAAATACTGCTTTCATCAGTTTGTCCCCATTTTTTCTGTCCAGAATTTTGTGGCAGAAAGCTAGCAACCAAATTCAATTGAAGTATTAGTTCCGTAAATAAGGAATTAAAGACAGGGGAAGATATATGAGTCTAGTGCAGAGAGCTAGAAGAATATTTGTAGAAAACCCAGGCTTATCCATGAATAGACTGTGACAGCTTGTTAAGCATGGTTATTAGCTATTTGAAAGTACCTGAGTAGTTATCAGTGTGGGAAAGCAGCCTTCTTGGATACATGTGGAGTCTGGGAGTGCAGCTTATAGGAAAGCAAGGTCAGGGGAGCAGGAGTTTATAAATAGACTTGGTAGCAGCCAAAGAATAAATAGCAGTAGTTAGTAGGGGACACATCAGAGATGGAAAAATATCTGTGCTCATACTTGCATTGCAAGGATTTTGTAACTTCAGGCTCCCTATTTCGTACAAGATGACAATGAGAGTTGCTGTGGGCTGTGCAAGCTACACAACATCCTTCAGAGAGCAAAGAGATGTTAGGAACTAGAACCAATTTCTGAGATTTAAGGAGGTGGTATTGTCTGCAGAGGTTTTGGTGCTTCTGCAGAGAAAGTGAGAAGAATAAATCTTCCAACAAATAGCTCTTGGTCAATATGTGCTTATGGCATTATGTCTTGTGCTGTTTTCTGAGGCTGTGTCTAAGAGTGGTATTTTCTGATAAGTACTAAGTGTTAAAGTCTACCTTTCTGTTTTGTAAATATTTGTGAACATTTTCTTGCAGAACTTCTGTATCATGATCCTTTCATTTGACAACTTTTGAGTTGGTCATGAAAACAATGAATTCCTGTATATCCTGTAGTAGGAAGTTAATCAGAGGTATGGGAGGGGGGAGAAATGGTATTCCATTATATTTTGCATTACCCTTTCAACTTCCTCAATCTCATTAGACTAACATGCTTTCCAGTGTGGAGATCATGTGTTCAGTAAAGCTGCCTTAAAAATTTTCCTGCACAACATTTTTCTAGTCAGTAGGTGGCATTTAATCAAAATAGCAGCTTCCCAGTGGAACTTTCATATTTGATACTTTTCTTTGTCTTCTGGGCAGGGGGGGAACCCTATTAATTTGAGCAAGATGTTTGGGTATGAGAGTTTCAAAGTGTTTTTACTGTTGTTACAAACCAGTTTTTAAATGTGGCTTCTTTTTCCTTGTGCTTTTAAAAAATTAATCCTGTTTTACTAATTCTGAAATAATGTTGGTGACAGCTATGCACATTTTTTTTAAAAAAAAGTATTTTAAAATTATTTAGGGTAGTTCTGTGATTATATAGTCCAGTGACTTCTTCCCCTCACACACACCACTGACTACTCCTAAAGGAGCCAAAAGAGATGAGTGAAGGGGGGGACTGTCAAGCAGCAGGCTTGCACTTGCTGTGTAATGGTTCTTAGGGAACTACTTCAGGATTACACAGACTGGAAAAGGCTGAAAAGCACTGCTCCTGTCTGACTTCTAAGATACAGGCTCTGGGATATACTTTGATTTATTCCTGTTTAAACAACAAAAGCATTGGAAAAAAAATCCCCTTTTGATTTACAGACTTTTGTTGGAGGCAATTTGTTCCAAGTTGCAATGAAATATTTTGAAACAGCAGAATTCGATGTGATAAAAAATGTAACACTGCTACTACTGATCAAACCTTACCAGTGCGGAGGTGCAGGCTGGCTGGCAGGAGGCAGAGAGGGAGGGTTGCAGGTCACCTACCCTTGGTCATGTGGGGAAGAAAATGGCTGCCTTTCCTGAGGTGAGTTTGGAGCTTGGCTCCAGCGCCAGCACTGCGAACTGCCCTTTTACAACCTATCAGTGACGGTGCTAGAGCAGTGTAACGAGACCTCCCGATCCAGACTGAGTGCTCGGGTCCAAGGAGTGCTGGCTGGCAACAGGCAGGGAAACATTGCCTCACAGAGACTCTGCACACCTTTACCAGCAACTAGTCTACCTTTACCAGCAACTAGTCTCGTGGTTTCATCAGCGTGACCTTCATTTAATTTAAAGGTGAAGTATAGTTATCTCTGCATATTCAATATATGTGTAAAAATATTCTAGTTACCTTATGATCTGCATAGTGTGGCCAGGCATCGGTACATGCTGTCTTATTTTCCTCAGAGGTGGTGGCGCTGCCTGAGGCGGCAGGCCTGGGCGGGAAGGCTGCCCCGTGAGGGCGCTGGGACTTTCGGGAGCTGCCTGGTAGCACCGGCCGAAGCTGCTTTTACTCCCCACCTCCCCGAGCGAGGCTCTGCGCTCCGGGAAAGTGCAGTCACAGAGCGGGGTGGCCTCCCATCGCCCCAGGCCTCCCTACATCCAGAGGGAGAGGAGCTGAGCTGCTCAGTCTCAGAGCCTTGCAGCTTTTCGCTTTGTAGCCTGCTGGTTTTGCTTCTTTAGGAAGATTTGCTGAAGGAGCTGAATGCCTCCTTCATTGTAGAATTCAAGGTTTGCTGAGCAAAACAATGAGTGAAAATGATGGTTAAGCAGATGGTTTAAATTTTTGCATTGCCTTCCTCTGCAGTCTCTGTCGGCTTCTGTTCTGCCATTGAACAGAGGGGAGGAAAATGAAACACAGCCACTTCCCTTTATGATGTTAAAGAAATAAAAAATGATTCAATTAATTTTTTTTAAGCAACGTTCTTTTTATCAAGAGAAAAAAATGCATTTTAGCAGGAAAGGTGAAGAATGGGAAAAAAACTGCAGCTAATTCAACTTTTGGGCACTTCAGTGTTGAAAGGAACATGTGTTTAACTGGTTTTTTTTCTAGATTGAAGGTTATGAATGTGCAGCAGAAAAATCAGAAAAATGTATTGTCTCAGCAAAATCAGCTGCATTTTATTTCTTATGTCTGCAAGGAGAGAAACTTAATGAAGGGAGAAATACAGGCTTTTCAGCAGAGCTCCATCCCATCTGGGTTTGCAGTTGGGCTGAACCGACAGCCCCCCCCCGGCAATGGCAACTGCAGAGGACATGCCTGCTCTGGGTGTAACCAGTCAGCCTGTTTGGTGAACCTAATGCAAATGAAAAGTGGTGCAAGTTGTGTTTCTGGAGAAACCTGCAGTAGCTTATCTCCAGCCTTAAACTGGAGAAGTGCTATGCTTCCAGCCATTCTGGACCACTAAGATACCTTTGGTGTGGGTGGTATTAATGTAAAGCAGTGAAACAGGGGGTTTCCATTGTGTGTGGAGGTTGGAGTGGCAAAGAAGAGAGACGTTTAATAAGAATTGACATAAGGGACATTATTTGGTGCTGTGAGACAGTGGACCTTGTAATTATCTACAGATCCTTGCCTTAGGAAGTTCGCTGTATGGCCAGCTCAGGTAGGACATCTCATCTCCACTGGACCATGCAAGATCTGCTTGAGGGTGCTGCCCCTATCAGATGACAGTTTCCAGTTGGTGTTGTTAGCTCCTGGGTCCAGGAGGTTACTAGTGCCCTTTCCAGAAACCTTAAACCAAGATGAGGGTTCCTCTGAGCTAGGTGCCCTGCATGTAGATACAAATACAAGTATGTGGGAGACATGGCTTTTTATTCCTGTGAGACTGGGGGAAACGATGAAGAACAGAGGGATTTTCTTCTCCATTTTTGTAGATGGAGGCACTGTGCAAGGGGTTGTTAATATAACCAACCCAAACTGACAAAGGGCATTGTGGCACTGTCCCCTCTACATTAGCTATTAGATTATCTTTATTTCTTGCGTTATTTTTACTACAGATAATTTGGTTAAGCTGTTTCGCTCCAGTGAAGCAGATATTAAGCAGGAGGGTGTGTTGAAATTCGGGACTTCCAGCCGCATCAGCAGTTAGTGCAGAGTGAAAAAGAGAAATGGTGCTTCCTCTGCTGTGTGGATTGCAAATCTACTAATGACTGTGTAGCTGCTTGGGTCCTGACAGCATCTAGTGAGGGGAGGCACCACTGGATAGGGAAGGCTCCTGGGAAATAAACCTCTCTGAGAAAACAGTATGGAGGGCCTGCTGCAAATGATATTCTGTTCTGTGGTTTTAAACTGAGACTAAAAGGGCAGAAATGGAGCACATTTAGGCTTGTTTCTGAGTCAGGAAAGGGGAAATGATGATGATGTCTCTGGGTTGGTATTAATATTCTCTTCTGTGTCTCTGCTTCTGCCATTAATGTCACCGCTGCAGTTTTGGCTAGATCACAGGTGGGAAGGTAGCAGCTAATATGTGAGCAGTCTAAGGCAGAAAAGTAGTGGAGGTGTTGATGCAGCCTTTTGCAGGCTGTGTGAGCTTGCTGGGCCTGTGCTCACAGCTGCCTGGAGGCCTCACAGCCATGTTGTTGCAGCACTGAGCTCAGCCAGAGCTGTGCATGTCTCGGTGGGGCTCACTAAAGTGGCCTAATGCAACATTCGCTGGATCTGCCCTGGGTGTGGGTAGCTCAGCGTGACATTGCATCTGCTTGGAAAACATGCTATACATTATACTTAGCTAATGCTTTCCAAAATCTGCTCATCTTAAGGCTACTGTCTCTACAGACTGAGTGGAATATTTTCCTTGGGTTCTAAGGTATATTTCTGTTTACAGCAGAGATACAGAGATGCTTAATTCCTGCTATAATCTATAAAGGGATGAACTAAACCCATTATTTTGCTGCTGCCTCTATTGTTGATCTTTCTTTCAATAAATACATTTCCACAGTAAGGGATGAGAACCAATCCTCTGGGATTTCTATGCCAGAAACGTCACTGCAGTAAGAGAGGTCCCTGCAGTGTATAGGGAATCGCTGTCCTGTTTTAGTGCTTAATCCTATTGAATAGTGAAATCGGTCCCTTCAAGACATACTGCTTCTACCTTGAGAAACATCAGGAGTCTCCAGTCTGGATACTGCCATAGCTTAACTGGAAGAGAAAGTTAGTATTCCTCCTGAATACTTTTTCAGGCATCTGAGTGAAGTGGATGTTAACAGAAAACAGATTACTTTAACTGCCTAGGGTAAAATCCACTCAGGTTTCAATCACTGTAAGGCTGTGATGCCACTGATTCTAAAGGTCACCATAAAATTCTTGGGGAGAAGCAGTTTACAAAACACTTGAGTTTCCTGTGTAAAAATGTTTAAACTCTACCTCCCCTCAAAAAACAATTGTAAAGCCTTTCAGATGTGTTAATAGGGAGAACAAAAGAGCAACTAGGCAATTGAGAAGTAGTCTTGCTCCAACCCAGTATCTAATCTAGGCTCCCTTATGTTGTCAGCGAACTTATAGAGCTTGTTTGCCTCTTGATCTGAGTAGCTTCCTTGATCATTTTAGTAGAGCTATTATTTAGCATTCACCTCAGTATTCAAATGTATTTATTTTAAGGGTATTGCATTTGAGGAAGGACTCTAGCTGTTGCTTGTCCTTTGGGCACAGGTTGCACAGAGAGCATGAATTTTGTGGTGCTGTATTCATGCAGTAATTGTACTTTGTAAATTTGTAAAATTTAAATTTGAAACCAAAATGAAACACCACACACCACACACACACTCTTCTTTGTCCATATGGTGTAGGAGGAAATACCTGGTTACTCTTGAGCTAGGGAGAAACATGCAATGCCTGTCAGGTTTGTGCATAAACTCAGTTGTTGCTTTGGGAGCTGGTGGGTCCTGAGCATGTGGGTCATTTGCTCTTCACTTCTGCTTTCCTCAGGAAATAAGTGCAGCAGCCAATCAGGTGATTCACAGTGGAAAGAGCAGTGGGGGAGCTGCTGCATACACCAAGATGCCTAGTAGGATAGAAGCAGTAACACTCTTGTCTCTGGATGTGGTTATTGACTGCAACAGGAGCTGCTGAACCTAGGATCCCAGGTATGTCAAGATATTTGCTGTGAAAGCAAAAGGTACAAACTGTTAGTTGTTGAAGGTATCTGCAGGTTTACCTGTAACGGGTTTATTGTGGTAGGGTTATTTTCAAACAGCAAAGGTTTCAGTCAAAGTACACCCTAAAATGAAGTACAAGGAGCAAAATGGATCAGTGTTTTGCTTGTATCCTTTAATCAAGGGATGATAATAGGGTCACAGATTTAAGGGGTATATCTGTTGGAGCTGCTGGTGGAGACTTGTTAGATTTGGTTCAGCTTCATGTCCTTATTTAACGAGCTCTTGTTCTGAAATGATCAGAATTGGCCTGGTCTTGTTCCTCTGAGTTTGTTACAACTATATCGTCCATGACTAATCAGAAGCATTCTGTTTGCTCTTGAGATCCAGAGCATTTGATTTCCAGGAGTACCACATCTCAAAAGCAAGTATATCAAATATCCCTGCTTCTCTCTTCACTGTGGTAGGGGTATATGCAAGCCAGAGAAGAAACTGTTGCTAATTAGGTATTTAGAAGCTACTTTTTGAAACAGAAGAAACAAAGAGTAGGTGCCTGTGTGGGAGAGCTGAAGTCAGTTTTAGAGCTGTTGTTTGGATTGCATGCAGATGGTCTTCAAACAAAAATGAAGAGAAATGCAGTTAAGTATTTTAAACTGAATTAATGATTTGTGAGACTGTACTGCAGAAATGCCTTGTGCAACTTAGATGTACTCAAAAGGTAAAAATATGCTTGGACAAATGAAGTCCTAGTGTAAGTGATTGCAAGTCTTTTGGTAGTAATCGTGTCACGCCTTCTTGAAACAAGCTGAAATGATATTTATATTGCTGAAAAAGTAGGGGCCATATCCTACTGAAATAGGACTTGTTCTCTGAACAGTATTCAATCTTCTGTAAGCTGACAAATGTTTTAATACCCCTCTGCTATTCTTATTTTGTTATCTATTTTGATTTCAAGGCACCAGCTAGATTAGGCTCCTATTGTATAAAGCGCTGTGCCAGAACTTGGGATGAGAGAATACCTTCCACACACAATTTATGGTTAAATGGACCTGGGAAGGATAGGTAGGATATTGAATTTTGCAACTTGTTTTAATTCTTGGAGAATTTTTATTAACTTTTTTATTTTTTTAATAACTTGGAGAAGGTAAATAGAGTGACATCAAAATGTAGATTGTTTTGGTGGTGGTTTTAGGTTTGCCTCATGCAATATGGTCAAGTATGATCGCTAGACATAGAACCAATAAGTGTAGATAATTTAAGAAAAGCAGAGGGAGCTCAGGGAGGAAGAACTGAGGAGATTAGGAGGGACAGAGATAAGAGTTGCAGATGGACAGTGACTGGCACGGTGTTTGTTCTGAGGTACTGTCATTTTGTGTGAGCACAGAGTGGCGTGAGCCACAAGAAGGAATGTAATTGAATTGGGTGAAAACTAGAATCTGTGAGATAAAATGGTTCATAAAAGAAACAACTGATGCCTTCTACTGCTTGGGTCTGTTATGGCATAAGACAGCTTTCCTGGTGAGATAGTGGAATCCCTGGTTTTAACATGCCAGTCAAACATTTTAAATGCTATCTGTATTGCCAAGGAAGGGAAGGGGGTGTAAAAAGGTATCTCAGTGGATTTTTGGAATGCTGTGAGCCTTGTGTTTCTGATAGTCACCAGAATCCTGGTTTTAATAGTCAAGAAAAGGTTATTAGGAGAAGGAATATTTAAATCAGGTAGTCCTAGTACTAGGGGTCTGATGTTCAGTCTAATATACCTCTTGTTGTCTGAACAGTTGGAGTAAATAAGGAGGCAGATTGTAGTCCTCATTTTGCTTTCAAGTACTTTTTGGAGGTTAAATATTTCCATGTACAGTCAAATATCTGACATTTTTTGCAGATACTTACCATAAAAAGTGGACTAAACTCTGAAATTTTGTATGAGACTTGATTGTGTTTTTGTCAGCCATCTTGCCATGAGACCCTTCTCTGACAAGAAATTATTTTAAATGTGTAAGTAAATTTCTTGATCTTGGTGCAAATTGGGATTTTATAGTTGTATGGGATCCTTCTTTGGACTGCTAGGGGAGTTGATCCCAGATAAACGCAATTAAAATGTCATTTAAAAAATCATGCTTGCTCAGTCAGTAAGCTTTTAGTACTAGCATTCTGCCTGTCCTGCCAGCTTTGGTCAGACCTTTCTTCCCTTTTGTCTTATCAGTCTGAAAAGGTGTAGCCACACAAGTGTGATTTCACACAAGCTTCATTTAGAACAAAAGGGAAAACACATTAATAAGTTCCACTTCCTCTGTTGCCTAACACCACTCTCTGAATGATAATATCAGGTTTATTTGATATATTTTCACTTTCACATCTTTTAAAATACTTATTACTTAGACTTTACTTTTTGTGTCATTGTAATATTTATAACTTGTCAAAGCTGAAATAAGCCATTAATTTACACTGAGGATCAGGACAAATGGTGGGATGTAGAAGAGAGCCAACATATAAGGCATTTTAAAAATATCTAAGCTATCCTTAATACCAAAGATACTTGAATGCTGGATGCTGTGATACTGCGACTGGTCTAGAAGAATAATTATCCTCCAAGAGGAATAAAAAATGTGAAGTATTTAGAAGCCCAAATGAAATTGTAGATGCAAGAATAGGCTATTAGGAGAAGGAATATTTTAAGCAGATAGTGGAAATGGAGATAACAGACCGTTACTAGAGGACTGATATTTAGTGTAATATGCCTTTTGTAGTCTAGACAGTTGGAGTAAATAAGGAGGCAAACGATAACCTCCATTTTGCTTTCATGTACTTCTGGAGATTAAAGACTTCCATGTACACTCAAATGTATTACATAGTCTGTTACAATTAGGTCTTCATTAATGAAGTTGTGTGTGCATATCTGGTTTTAATAGTTTCTGTGGAGAGGGAAATAATTCTTTCATTACATACAATCATGAAGTGAGAATTTTTTAAGTGACCAGCCCTATTTGCCTTAACTGTGCCACCAGTAAGAAAAGTCTGCAAAATAAATTATAAATAGAAAGAGATAAAACTGATAAACGCATTTGCAGTGCCGTGCAGTGCAGTTCAAGCAGTGCCATTGACTGGTCAGTCACTGACCTTCTGAGTCAGCATAAGGACTTCATTTCACCTCTTTGTGCCTCAGCTTTTCTATAGAAATGACCAAGGTGAATGTAGGCCCTGGGAGTGAGTTAACTTGTTACTTAGCATTGATTTAGTCTTAGCAGAGTAGCTTTCAAGGTGAGAGGTTTCCATTAGGAAGAGAATGATGCCACCTGGGATGTGAGAGCAGGCTCATTGAAAAAGTAACTCTTAAACTATGCTCATTCTATGCTAGAAGAGTACCCAGGCTTTCTCAACACACTGTACAGCTTCACAATGAGTCAAGTGAATTGAAATCCCCTACGAGGGTTAAGTATAACATATGACAAACGGAACTCCCACGTAGTCATGAGGAACAGAGTCTTCCTGTTTATTCTGTGCGCACAGTCATCATACTTTTTCTTGTCACAGGACTGTGTTGTCTTAGTGCTGATAATTAAGGAAAACAGCAGCAGTGAAACATGAATTGTTGTTGAGGTCAGAAATTCCAGACTGACATCCTTGGAGACTGATCAAAATTTTGTAGCCCTCCACTTCCTGGTAAAAGGACAGAGTATGGGCTGTGGTAAAATCAGTTACCCTCTGCTGTGGGGTGAAAGAGTGGCCGGAAAGCTGCCTGGCAGAAAAGGGCCTGGGCATGCTGGTTGATGGCTGGCTGAACATCTGAGCCAGCAGTGTGCCCAGGTGGCCAAGAAGGCCAATGGCATCCTGGTTTGCACCCAAAACAGTGTGGGCAGCAGTGCTAGTGAAGTGATTGTTCCCCTGTACTGGGCACTGGTGAGGCTGCACATCAAATACTGTGTTCAGTTTTGGGCCCCTCACTTCAAGAAGACATGAGGTGCTGGAGCATGTCCAGAGAAGGGCAATGAAGCTGGTGAAAGGTCTGGGGCACAGGTCTGATGAGGAGCAGCTGAGGGAACTGGGGCTGTTTAGTCTGGAGTAAAAGATGCTCAGGGGACCTTATCACTCCCTATGACTGCCTGAAAGGAGGCTGTAGGGAGGTGGAGTGTAGGTTTCTTCTGCCAGATAACAAGTGGCAGGGCAAGGGGAAATGGCCTCAAGTTGTGCCAGGGGAGATTTAGATTGGATGTTAGGAAAAATTTCTTCACTGAAAGGGTTGTCAAGCATTGAAACCGGCTGCCCAGGGAGATGGTGGATTCACCATCCCTGGAGGTGTTTAAAAATGTGTAGATGCAGTGCTTAGACATAGTTTAGTGATGGACTTGGCAGTGCTAGATTAATGGTTGGACTTAATCTTAAAGGTAATTTCCAACCTAAACAATTCTATGATACACATCCAAGCATAGGTGTCTGCTAGGACCATTGGTTTCCTGCAGGTGGTGTGGTGCACAGTGACAAGATAATTTCACCCTCTTCATCTCTGCAGTATGGAGCTACTGCATGAGTGTGGAAGTGAAACTGGTTCATCTGGCTTGGAGTGGACAGCATGCAAGCTGTAATCAAGCTGCATAACTGATGGATGGTGAAGAAATAGAATCCCAAATACAGTATTAGTGTTGGCTTATAATTTCTAAACCAGGCTCATAAGTCTTTTTAAAAATTTAAGGAATGTATGTTTTGGTAGTGCAGATATGACTCAGTTTTTGAGGTAATTTGCTTTTTGGAGTATTTATTGACAAACTAGAATGGCAAAGAAACACTGTAGACAAGGAACCTATTTCCTAGAAATGGGTGTACGTTGGTGTTTTTCTTTGAGGGGGTGTAATGATGTGTTAAATATTCTTCTAGGCTCTTAAAGGACTGTATTTGGTGAGTAAAGTGATGATCTACATTCATCTTTGTGATAAATCCCCAGCTGCCTGCCCACACTATGATAATTTGTGTCATATTTTGAGTAGTCAGACTATGTCCTAGACACCAATAAGCATATTGCTGATTTTGATGGAAACTGAAGAGGCCTGATTTCCATTGGTGGAAAAGAGTCAGTGGCTGCCAGCATTTCCATACTTCTAAACTCCCCAACTCCAATAGTTAAAACTTTCAGGGCCTAGTTTCATGGGACTGGTAAGAGATTATGCTAACTGTAAATAACACAGTATCTTTAACTTTGAGTCTCACTTCAGCATGGACAAAGCAGCTGAACTTGCATGGCAGCTGGAGGATTCATCTGGCAAAGCAAGACAGCAAGAGCAAAGCCCTGATGATGGAGACAAAGCAGAAGAGCTGGGTCAACCTGCACACAGCAAGGACAAGCCACCCCAGAGCCATAACCTCCAGTGGGAGAATCTAGGCAGACAGTTTGTAGAGTATGAGCAGGTGGCTCCATTTCTCATCCCAGAGGAGAAACAGAGAAGGCTGCTAGAATTTCTTCCCCTCTTCTTAAAGGTTTGTTCTCCTTGTTGCCTTTGGTGCAGATGCAAAGGATGTAAATTTGAGTTTATGTTGCTCTATCCGTTCTGTGGTGACCCTAACTGCTGGTGGAGTTAACTGGAGGGTGATCACTTTGTCCAGGTGATAATTACTTTTATTCCATTGAAAGCCTGGACAAAGTTTCCTGTCCTCTTATCTAACTAATCTGCTATGTTAGCATGACAAAAGTACCTGGGGGGAGTGGCTAAATCCTACTATTGGAGACAAAGGGTATGTTGATGTGACGGGCCTGTTTCCTAGTCAGTATCCTGTGAAGGGGTCACTTCATGTCTGCCTCATCTGTTTTATTGCTTACTGGGGGGCTGAGCACAGTTTCAGTCTGGGAAAATGTGGCTGTGGGGCTGTGGCATGCAGCCAGCGAGGGGAAAGGCAGGGGTACAGTCTTAAGATGGAAATTTTTGGGTTAATGACAGTGCTGATATCTAAGTTTTGTGCCTGAGAGGGATTGCATCACAGACAGGGAAACTGTGGCATGAAGAGGGGAAGGTCATACTGTGGTTGGGGGACACAGCTGAGAACTACAACGTTTTAGTTAGCAGGCTGCCCTACCCCATGCCTTACAGTTTCCATCAGCCAACAATTTCTGAGATGGCCATATTAAAAGGTGAAACTGGAAGAGCTCTGTGATGAGTAACTAATGTTACAACTCTAATGTGTAATAACTCTGTAATGTACTAACAAACAAAGGACTGGTTGGGGGAAGCCTTGAGTGTAGTGACTATATAAAAGTAATAGTACCTGATTGTAGGAGGCCAGTTGGGTGCGATAGTATTAGTCTACTGGATTATTTTTTTTATTTCTGAACATTTTTTCCACAAAGTCAAGCCTAAAAACCATTTGAGAGGGAAATAGTTACAAACAATTAGTGACACAGGGGCTATGACAAACATTTACATTGTTTCGATTGTATTCAACTTAGAAAATGTAAATGTTCTCTAGTAGGTGTATTACATGATTCAAAAAGTAGCTCTGAGTTGACTTCTGTAACTAGTGTCAGGCTCCTGCCTGTCTAGCAAATGCTGCTTAATGGATTACACTGGCTGGGGAGAGAATTTTGCAGGGGTATGCTAGCTTTATATTTGTTTGTTTATATTTATTAGTACTTCTAAATCTACCAAAGACATGCTGTATCAGAAAGACTTAACAGTTACACTTGGATTTCAGGCCTGGGAGCAGTCTGGTGGAGTAATCGTATTCCCCAACATTCAGCTGTTAGCCAGTGAGGTTTCCAAGCTTCTGACAAAAGAAATTAAGAGGAACCTCAATGGCAAACCTGCAGGTAATTATCCACTGGATCCTTTTATTCTGGGAATGTGCTGTCATTCAGATATCCTCTGTGCTTACCATGAGGGAAGTAAGGAGGGGAACAGGAAAACAGTAAGTGTAGCAAGTTGGATTTTTAGTAGGTGGTGAGCTAGCACGCGTTTTAGATGACTGCACTGAAGAACTGGGCTTGTATGTCCTGCTGACCTTGGATTTGGAACTTTTGTAGCTGGAAATGTATAATACTGCAGCTATGCACTAAAAGAGTAGGCTACACACTGTTCTGAGGAGCTTTCTTTAATGATAAAAATACTTGCTAGCCACACATGGCTTTCCTGGTGGCTGTTGTACATTCTTCACGCTGGTCTGCTGGCAGACTTCATGAACTGAGCTGGTATTCCTAGTGAAGCTTGTCAGTTTGAAACATGTAGTTTGCATGAACTGATCTTAACCTGGTGCTGCAGCAAAATCCTTTTATGTCCTTCTATTCACTTCAGTGGACTCATGCTACTGTAATTTTGTTAAATTTGTCAGATCTTTTAAGAAAGGAGCAATGCAGTATTTTAATCTTTCATAAATAAATTAAAGGTTAATATTTTTATGGTAACAGAGCAAGCTCGTCTGGCTTTGGAGCAATTGCTGCAACAGAAAGGGGAAGCAGAAGATGGCCATTTGCTCCTGAAATCAGTGTATCTGCTCTCACAGACTGACTTGGTAAGAGAAATGACTACCAAGGAGTCTTGTGGGCAGTGGGTTTTTTTGGTTGGTTGGTTTGGTTTTTTTCCTTTTTATTTCAGAGAAGCTGGGTAGCCACCTCAACAGTGGAACACCTAAGTCTCATGTGTGTGTTATCCGCAATGCTTTGTGCTTCAGCATGCCCAAGGTATACAGTCAGGTAGAGGACACACAACCAGGTTTATAGTTCAGGCTTTTCTATGAAGAGGGAAGTGTGTGCTCTGTGCTTTCACATACCCTTTTTATTTTGATCATCAGGCAGCTATTTTTTGTAGTGTTCCTCTGATTATTCTTCCTTCCCTCCCCTCCTTGTGTATCACTGCTCTTCAACCTTTCTTTGTCACTCCAGCTTCCATATCAAAAAGAGGAGTAATAAGGATCTATATGGTAATGTCATGGTTGGATTTTCCATCCTGATAGCCTCTCACTTTGAAGCATTTCAAAACATTTCACAAACTGTACTTGTACAGCCATCTTGAATGCAGACTGGCATCAGCAGTACAGCTTGCTGATGGACATTGTGGGTACATCTATCCCTGACTTTGGGCTGAGCAGTTTCTTATCTTTATCCAGATACATGAAAATAAAATATTACTGTCAGCTTCTAGTGGACATGTTCTGTGTCATAAGGATCTCTATTAAGTTATATATAGTTAGTAACAGCATGAAGTTCCTGATGAGGTTTGATTTTATTTTTTTTTTTTCACAGATTTAAGACGTTGCTATTTTTTGTGGCGCACACTCAAACTTCATATCACAAACCTCACCTTTCTGTTAAATTTTCTGCTGATTTTTGTTTTGATTATTGTGTGCCAAGCAGGCACACTGGGACTTCTCTCTGAGTTGTGCATAGCCATAGTGAAGATGGGAAGAACCTAAGTGTTGAGAAACGTTGTGGAGTTTCTTGCATTCATAAAATCTATAATTAGAAAGGTGTGTGCAGTTGTGCAGTATGTTACAAAAGGAAAGGTATTATAGCTAAATTGCTGCTGGCTGGGTCAAGGAGCGAATAAAGAATTAATGATTTTAACATACTAGACTTCTGTAGCTGCACAGTATCCCGTGAACTAATGATAAAGGGGGCACTGTCTGCCCCTGGACTTACTGCTATGTTAGCTGCTAGTTAATTTGCAAGCCGTATGCTTTATCAGCTGTAGGTTTCCTTGTACAGGACATAGTCAGTATCTCCATCAAAACTGTAGTTCAGCTAGAGTGGGAAGTCCTGGTAATAGCTATGGCAACACACGGTCAGTGTGTTTACTTCTGCCAAGTGGATTTGTACAGCCATTCTATATGATTGCCATGCTTGTGTGCCCTGGAGAACTTGTAAGAGTAAAATGCTCAAGTAGCTCTTTCATCTGCCATGACTACACTCAGTGTGTAGAAACACAAGGAAACTGTGGTCATCTTCTGAAGGAGCTGATTTTTATTTTCCTTACCTAGAGAACTATGCGGAACATAATTGCATCTGGCCTTCCAGCTGCTTTGATGCAGTGCCTGTACCTTTTCTTTACTTTCCCTCTGAAGAAAATCAGTGATGATGGAGACATAAGCGAGGATGGCACCCAAACTCAGGACATGGTTGTTCAGGTGAGATGCACCTCTGGGATTTCATTTGTTCTGAGTACTCAGATGTTCCTTTAGGCTTTTAGCTATGATTGATTCAAACTGCAAAAAAAAAAAAAAAAAAAAAAAATTGGGACTGAAAACCATTGAACAAGTATCAGGAGCAATATAGAACAATCTGAGATTTATTTTTAAACATATTTTTTGTTAAACAAAACAACATGACTTTAAGTGGCAAAAAGTCCATTAAGAATATCCTAGTGGTAGTTTAACTTGTTAATTTCACTGCATCCTTTCTTCTGGCATTAGTATCAAACTATAATCCCACCCCTAATGAATTTTTCTTAATCTCCCAGATATCTGCAGAGGTGTTTATAGTAGTTGATGTTTGTTTGCTTTTCAGATAATGCTTAAGATGTACAGAGAGGAACAAGGTGTAGAGGAACTTCTGGCAGCTGATAAGCTTCAGTCATTAATAATAGCAACTGCTTCACTCTGGGACCAGTGTAGCCACTCATGGAAAGCACCTACAGGCCGTGTGCTGAGAACAATTTCAAAGGCTCAGACGAAAAGCAGCATTGTGTACCTTCAAGGTTTGGTTTAATGATTTGGTTTCTCCTTTCCGTATAGCTCCACCGACAATGAATTCTCAAAAACAGTCTACCTGGGATAGATTTTTATCTTTACATCATCTGGTAGTCAGTCAACTGCAATACATGGGCTCTTGGCTTTCTAGACAGGAGCTTTATGTAGTACTGATAGCCAACTGGAAAATGAAGAGTTTTTTCCACACAAAAATAATAAAATTACAGGCAAGAGCCAATCCCACCTACCACACTAATGTAGGAAAGGACAAGATTTTTGTATGATTCAATGTATGAGCCTAAGATTCATGTGCACTCTAAATATAACGTGAGGGCCAGAGTAGTGGTACCTTTTGGGGCAACATCATGATTGGCAGAGGTACATCCTCGTTTCTTCCTAGGCTTTATTAAAGGAAGCAATCTTCTTGTTACTAAGAAGTGCAAAGGCCAGGAGGCTATATTTCTTAGAAGGAAAAAAAATATATAAATTTATAATCCACACTATACTGTCAGTGTTCCTTGTCATGGAGTAACTGCATATAGGTATTTTTATTTTTAAAAATAAAAAATTTGGCTTCCTGAGTGAGATTGAAAAACTGAAGAATAATAGTTCTAAGATTACTGATCTGTTTAGACATTTTGAAGCTGTCCTGGAAGGACTGGCCATCAGATCAGACAAGAAAACTAAGCTTCATTGCTCAGAGCAAGCCTCATTGAGGAAGAATTCATCTGTTAACTTCACATAGAATGTGTGATTGACTTAGTACAAAACAATAAAATATGTCAGCCTCTGCTTACCTTGTATTCAGACAGATGGATTTACTGTATACAAATTTTGGTGAGTGGGTGAGTTGAAGTTTGTACTCCTGAGACTGAATCAGCTGAGAGTTAAGCAAAGAAATGCATGCATCCATACTTTAAAATCAGAAATGTTCTTCATGTGGCCTCTAAAACAGGTGTGACGTTCGTATATCCTCTTGATGTTGTTTTTTTTTTACCTAGAAAAATTTTGAATCGATTCCTGTTTTACTGGGAAATACATTTTCAAATGTGCTGGTTTCTTTTTTATTAGTAACTTTGAACTTGTTTGTCAGTTCTTAAATACCTGCTTTTTTTTTTTCTCCACATAGCTGTGGACTGCATTAAAATAGCTATTCAGAATCTCTTTAAACTGGCTGACAACCTACCTGCCTGTGATGTGTGTGAAGCTGCTAGTATTATCTTGTGCTTTGTGAAAGATTCCTATCCCATATCATCAGCTTTGTTAACAGAGTTCGAGAATAATGATGGATACCAACTCCTGCTAAAAATTTTACTTGGGTAAGTAAAGAGGTTTTAAGTGGGCTTCTAGAGGGTGGTAAAACTTCATTTTCAGAATGCATGTTGTTTATTTTAAAATATGAGTCATGTAGGTAATCCTGTGTGGATGCAAAGCCAACAATACAGACCTTAATATTGATTTTTTTCATTACTGTTTTAGGAAGGGAAGTAGTACATAACTTCTTTTAGTGAAACCATAATGGAAACTAATGGTAGGAGAAGTTAGTCTACAGTTGGGATAGGGACTTACCAATCACAAGATGAAGGTTCTTTGTCAATTAATGTAAGAGGGGTTATAGGTCAGATACATTTGTCTGGTTAAGGTGAACTCTTGATCCAGGAGTGCAGTCAGCACTAGAGAGGGAAATCTGATCTCCTTGCTGTGCAAAAAACCCAACCAAACAAAAAAACCCCACTCAAACTTATATCTGAAATGGTTATGTTCCTCAGAACTGAGGTGAATATAAACATATCAAGACAAATCCCCACTAGTTATCCTAATCAAAAGTACAAAGTAGAATCCTTTACCCTCCTTGTCTCCTTGCATTGTCTAACAGACTCTGAGTTTTGCTATGCCAAAACAGTATATTACACTTCCCCAGAAGGACTTTAGGAATTTTGTTTTGGTTTTCTTTAATATCTTTTCTTAATAATTTTCTTTAATATCATATGAAGAAAGCATTTCCAGATCTTCTCAATCTATTCTTGTTTCCATTCTGGCTTTGCCTTTTCTTGTACTTCTCCAACATTTTGGTGGAGAACTTTGATCCCTGGTCAGTACCTTAGACTGAGGGTGGGTATTCTGTAATTTAGATATAGAGGATTGTAATTTGAATCGTGAACGAAAATATATCCATAAATGAGTATGATTTTTATGATTATGGGATAGCACAAAATTATTGACCTACAGTTGGAAAAAGTTATGTCTCTTTCTAGCGGTGTTTTCTGTAGTTACTGTAGATTGTCGAGTTTTCTGTCATAAGCTGTGTTGAGATATATATTTCTGATGAAATTCTAACTATATAAGGGCAGAAATGCCCAGTCTTTATCAGTAAGGGCTATGGCTGCTCCCATCCTTCTTAACTGATGTAACCAGGCTGGAGAGAGAAATAGCATGCAGGTGCTCAAGGCTTCAGATTTGTCTTTCTTTTTAACATATACTGGCAGAAATGGGTTGACAGAGAGCTTCTTTCTTGAATGTGCTGTGTGACCAGGTTTCCTTTTCTCTGATGTTCGGAGTTTCTTTTTCAGGTAAAAAGAAGCTTGATTGCAGTCTTTCCCACCAAATTGGATACTAGCATTTGCTCTGCTCCCCCACCCTCCACCCTTTTTTTTTAATTGTTTAAATTAAAGCAGAGCACATTAATTTTGTTTTCTTCTGCCATCAACCCATGCCCAGATGCTGCAGTTTTCCTTAAGAATCGATCTCTCTAAGCAGTATAGACTAGGATGACATGTTAAGTAGCTCTGCCTTTTGACAGACTCCCACTTCAGTCTAAACTATGGCAAATCTGGGATTACAGGTCAAACTATCTCCTTATGGAGGAGAGAGATGCCATCTTTATGTCTGATTCACAAAGCTCAGGCTGTCGCAACGGAGGGAAGACACAGTCACTCAATATGAGTGATCAGCAGACTTTGTTTATTGTGTCTTACAGTCACCTTTTATGCCTTGTTATAATTAGCTCATACATATTACAAAAGTTAAGCTCATTATTGTTTAGTTGCCTAAATACCAAGCCCACCCCTAGTTTCTCTTCTGTAGTTCTGTTCCCTCCTGCAACATTCTTTACCGACCGCAATCTTGTTGTTATTGTGTAACAAAACCAGCCAAGGACAATGTATTTTTGCTTTACTTCAGATAAGCTGAGTGTGATGTGCATTTTTGTCCAGCCAGCTGGACTATATGTGAAATTTTTCAGCTAGCCAGCTATCCACAATTCCCCCATTTTTTTATTTTGGGTGACATAGGCTTGGTTGACCATTTTCAGTAACAGCGTTTTAACACAGGAAAATACACAGCTAAGCACTACTAAAACTATTACAATAACGATCAAAAATAATAATCCCATTTGCAAAATGCCTTTAAGCCAGCCTCCTAGTCCCAACCAATTTCCCAAAGCGTCTAAGCCAAAAAAACCCCCGATATCTTTCTGTACACGCTGGGTGTGGCTGATAAGGTCTTGTATCTCCTTATGTATAGATTTTGAATGATCCTCTAGATCCATGCAACACATCCCGTCAAAGTCTTCACATCCATGCCCGTGGGCCAGCAATTACACCTCTTATTGATGATTCGGGATTGTTGCTGAATAAGGATTTTGGTCACTTTCTTCCTAATCGCGTGAAGCTCTAATAAGCGTTTGCTTTTGCTAAACAAATTCACAATTCCCACATTACAACCCTCGCAGTTATGTTTGATAAATCCAAAGTTCACGGTAACACCCTGTACACCATAACAATACCCATGCCCCACAGTTACAGTTACCACATTTAAGGCAGCTGGAGTGACCAACTGGCCTTGGGTTATGAGATTGTATCTTTGTTGTCAAAAGTTCGAGTTTTTCATGCGTGATCCCCTGTATGTGGGATCGGAACAGATGTCGAATAGGTTCCAGAACAGGGTCTATCGCACGGTGCAGTCGAAGCAGCGTTCTCGCGTCGAGCTCCTCCAGCGTGCTCTACAGCAGGTTTTATCCAACGGCTGGGAACCCAAATAGTACCTGAATCGGTAGAAATACAGACATAACCACGCCCCACATAAATCACCTCCACAGGACCTACCCATTGTCCTGTTTTTGCATCCTTACACAGTACTTTCATGTGTGGTGGCCTGGGAGGTTCTGAGCCAGCGTGGCGCCTTATTGTAGGCGGCTCATTACTGTCCCCAAATACACACAAATGATTAAGCACAAAAAGAGCCTTTTCTACCCTTTCTCTTACATCCTGAATCTCTTTGAACTTTTCTATATAACGTTCTAGCGTCCTGTTAGCCTGCTCTACGATTGCTTGTCCAGTTGGAGAATGAGGGATTGCAGTAACATGTTTAATATTCCACATTTGCATAAAGCATTTAAGTGATCCGCTACCACATGCAGGTCCGTTATCAGTTTTAATAATAATAGGCACCCCTAAAACAGCAAAGCAACTAGTTAAATGCCGGCGCACGTCCCGGACCTTTTCCCCGGGCTGTGGTGTGGCCCATAACATATGGCTATAGGTGTCTATAGGAACATGCACATATTTCAATCAACTGAATGCAGGAACATGAGTAACATCCATCTGCCAAACATCATTAGACCTTAGTCCTTGCGGGATGACCCCGCAACCGAGCCCTAAGCCTGAGTTATGGTGACTACATATAGGGCAAGCCTTCACAATGGCCCGAGCCTCCTCCATAGAGAGTTTGTAGGTTCGTGCCAGCCCCTTCGCGTTTTGATGGAAGATCGAATGGGCTTCTCGGGCTCAACAATATGGTGCTAATGGGGGTTCAGTAGCGACTGCGATGAGATGATCAGCTCGAGCATTGCCCTCTCCGAGGCCTTCTTCCCACTGATGGCTTCGGATATGGATCACCGCATACGATTCCGATCTCTGTGTGATTGCAAGCTGCAAGCTCACGAGTAGTTCTGTCAAGCGTTGATTCTTTAAATCACGCATGCTTGCATCTTCAATCCGGCTGACTACGCCGGCAACATAGAGAGAATCTGTGACTACGTTCATCGGGACATCTCTCCATCTAATACATGTCCAGACCACTGCAGAGAGTTCTAGCGTCTGTAGGGAATACTTTGGCTGCGCTTGTAGAATTTGGTGTTGCCACCCTTGCTCATCTTTCCACGTTATGGCAGTGGTCCTAGAGCGTCGACCCACATCAGTAAAGGCTGTGAGAGCATGCAGGATAGGCTGGCTGGATCGCTTCGGCTTAACAATCCAGCCCATGTTCTCCATCCACGACAGGATGGGCGATGGGAGTGGTTTAACTATTATTGCTGCTCCATCGTGGAGTAATGCAGCCTGTAGTTCCTCGGAGTTCTGCAAGTACCACTCCCAGTCGATCTGTCTCATCGGCACCCATATTGTGCCAGGAGGAGTGCCATCCACCTGTAAGATACGACAGCGACCTTTCTTGATCAGCTCCATCAGCGTAGAAAGTTTTTCTTGTATTGTGCGTCGTGGTCGCAGCGGGGGAGCTATCCATTCCAATACGATGGTGGTGTACTCCCCTTTCTCCCCCGTTTTTATTTTTCGCTGTGTTAGAGCACCCATGAGGTACCGAGTGCCACATAAGATAGTCAAATCGATGGGTAACCCTACAACACGCTGATGCGTGGAACGCGTAGTCACCATTGATGCTATTTGTTGTAACGTTCGTTCTTGCTGTTCAGTAAGCTGTACTGGGGTTGAGGTATCTGTCCCTCTCAACAGGGGGTGTAGTTGATTTAATAGTTTATTGGGGATGCCCACTACAGGTTGGAGCCATTGCAGATCACCGAGCAGTCGTTGGGCATCGTGAAGGGTTTGGATATCCAGATGGAGTGACAACTTTTGAGGCTGAATTGTTGTATCAGTAATGCACCACCCCAGATACTTCCAGGGGCTTGATTCTTGCTTTTCGGGTGCTACTACCAAGCCTCTGTGCTTGAGTTGTTCTGTTAAAACCTGTTTTTGTTGTAAAGAGAAGGGTGTCGGCTGTGCTAACAAGATGTCATCCATATAATGGTAGATTAAAGTTTTAGCCCAGCATTGTCGCAAAGGTTGCAGTGTGGCATCAACATAGAGTTGACACAAGGTGGCGAATTTCTCATTCCTTGCGGGAGGACTGTCCATTCAAAGCGTTGATCCGGTCCCTCCCGGTTGATCACGGGTAAGGTAAAGGCAAATCTGCGCTTATCATCTTCATGTAAAGCAATTGTGAAAAAGCAGTCTTTCAAATCTACAATGAGTAAATGCCACCCTTCCGGTATCATAGCTGGGTTGGGTAAGCCAGGTTGTAAGGCCCCCATATCATACATCTGTTTGTTTACCGCTCGCAGATCGTGAAGCAATCGATATTTTCCAGACTTTTTCTTGATAACAAAGATGGGGGCATTCCAGGGGCTCGTTGACAGATGCAAATGACCTTGTTGATACTGCTCTTTAACCAGTTCATGCGCCTGTTCTAGGCTTTCCCTTTTTAGCGGCCACTGCTCTATCCACACTGGTTCCTCTGTCTTCCATCGGAGTGGGATCGGGAAAGTCCAAGCAATGGCCGCTCCTAGAAAGGGAGGTCTGAAGTGAGGACCATCCCCATTTGGGCCAAGATATCACAGCCTATCAAAGCATGCACCCCCTCAGGCAGTGGAATAATCGAGACACAACAATTTATGACTTTGTCAGCTATAGTCCATTGCAGTAGGGGGGATTTGCGAGCGAGGGTCAATCCTCCTACTCCTGCATTGGTCATATGGGTTAGCCAATGTGCCGGCCATTTGTGTGCACTGATTATAGAGACATCAGCGCCAGTATCCAACAGCGCAGTAATCGAGAGTGTCTGGTCTCCATACTGCACTGTGACCGATCGCTGTGGTCGTTGACCCAAGCCAATAGTCAATAAAGCCATTTGTCCCGTAGACCCAAAGAGACCCTTGTCCTCGAGGTTGTTCTTGCAATGGTTGGAGGGTGCCTGCAAGATGCGGTAGTGGAATCAACTGGGCTATCTTGGTCCCTTTAGGTATAAAGAGTGGGGGAAACAGTGTCTGAGCCATAATATGAGTTTCTTCGTGAAAATCCTTATCAATCAGTCCCACCAAAACATTGAGTCCCAACATGGTGGCTGATGAACGCCCTATGAGTAATGCTCCAACAGCTTGTCTGCTTATACAAATTGGTCCTTGTATGCCAGTAGCAAGTTTTGTAGGCTTTGAGTCCAATAGGGTACAATCTACTGTTGTTGCCAGGTCCAAGCTGAGGCTTCCGCTGGTTGTGGGTCAGAGAGGAAAGTATTTTGTGCTGCTGGGTAAGCAGCCGCTTTTTGTGTCGGCGCGGGGTGGCTCTTCCCGCTGGGTCGCCTGTTTCCCAATCGATGACAAGCAGCTTCGTTGTGAGTGTCTGAGCGGCAGTTTCGACACCATACAGAGTTGGCATTGCAGTCCCGTCTCATGTGTCCGGCGACACCGCAACGGAAGCACCGTAGACGAGCTGGGCCGCGGGCATTTGATCGCCCAGCAGAGGCTTGCAAAGGAGCAAGGGCTGCCAAGACCTGACTTTGGGTAGCTTGCGCCTGTTCTTTTAAAGCACTCCCTAGTTCTTTTATTGCCTCGACTAACATAGCCTGGGGCCCGACTGGCACTTGTGCCATTCTTTCTAAAGCTTCTTCTATGGTCCATGTCCCTGGTAGCGTAGCTAGGATGTTACGTGTGGCTGGGTTACAATTCTCTATGGCACACTGCTTTAAAATAGAGCCTTTGAGATAGTCTTGCACCCCAGCCGCCTGTATGGCGTTGGCTACCCGATCGATAAATAACCCAAATGGCTCCTCCCTTCCCTGCTTGATTCCCATATACGAAGGGATTCCTCCAGGTTCCTTTATACGGTCAAGCGCTAGTCTAGCTAGCCTCATCGCCTCCTTCGCCTTATCCGGTCCCATCAGTGCCTGAGCTTCGGTTCGAAAATAGGGTCCTAAACCCATCAGCTCCTGTAGAGTAACCCCATGCAGTGGGTCCCCTGGCTGTCTAACCACTGCTGTCGATTCCTGAAAAGCAGCCTGCCAATGAGCATTAAACAGAAGCTGCTGATGTTGGCTCAAGATTAACTTCATTATACTGCGTATGTCACTCGGGAGTAAGATATTAGTTCCCCAAATATAATCTAACATTTGCCTGGTGGGTTCCCCTTTCAAACCTGACTCACTCACCGTAGCCCGTAGCTGAGTTAATAATTTCCAATCTAAGTTAGTGATAGAAACCATGATATTCCCCTGTGCATCTGGCTGTGAATACGTGACTGGGAAAGCCTCATGCACGATTCCTGCGGCAAAATCACATTCACCCTCAAGCATAGCACTTTCTGCTATCTGCTTCCAGACCTTTTGCCTATTTTGGGCAACCTGAAAACTTTCCACAAAAGGATTCGTACATTCCCTACTCTCTACTGGGTTTTTACGCTCTATTTCCTCGTTTATCTCATCATTCCCCGACGGAGGGGCTGAGGGTTTCGAAGAGGGCGGCGACGGGAAGGGCAACTGTTCCCACCTCCCCGCAGTCCCCTGTTGAACCGTCAGCGTATGCACCGAGGGAGGCAACGGGCAATCGGGGGGGGGGGGGGGAGCCGATTCCTCCTGCTGTATGGCTATTGCAGTCCCGCTTGCAACTCCCAGTTGTTCAGAGGCAGCAGCAGCCGCTCTCTGTTCAGCTCGATGTTGCAAAAGGGCATTGGCGACAGCTTGCCACGGTTTCATTAGTTTTTTGGCAGTTTTATTGTCGGCTATTATTTCGGCAAAGAGTGTGTCCCCATAATTACGCCACTCTGCATGCTCGAAAACCGTATCTGGATTCCCAAAGTGACCCTTCGCTACCCCATAAGCTAATAACCCGGGTAATTCCCTTTTACAATCTATGCCCTGAACGCTGCACTTTTCTAAAAAGCATTTGAGCAAATCGTACATTGCATGTCTCTCCATACCGTCATCAGCGCTGTTGCAGCCTTTGCGAGACTTCGGTGGCCGGCGGGACCCTCTGTAGGTGCTCCCGGGCGCGGGGACTGTTCCCTTTCGCCTCCTGCACTGCTTTCAGGACCGGTACCGATCTCCATCGACTCGTGGCTCGCAGGTTCAGCCCTCTCTAGGGTTCCTGTTCGGGCGCCATTTGTCACGATGGAGGGAAGACGCAGTCACTCAATATGAGTGATCAGCAGACTTCATTTATTGTGCCTTACAGTCACCTTTTATGCCTTGTTATAATTAGCTCATACATATTACAAAAGTTAAGCTCATTATTGTTTAGTTGCCTAAATACCAAGCCCGCCCCTAGTTTCTCTTCTGTAGTTATCTGTTCCCTCCTGCAACATTCTTTACTGACTGCAATCTTGTTATTGTGTAACAAAACCAGCCAAGGACAGTGTATTTTTGCTTTACTTCAGATAAGCTGAGTGTGATGTGCATTTTTGTCCAGCCAGCTGGACTATGTCTATGTGAACTTTTTCAGCTAGCCAGCTATCCACACTCAGGCAATATATTTTTCCCTTCCAAAGGGCTGAGATTTTTCTGTTACTTATCTCAGTCAGCAAGTTTCTTACCTTGTCAACCATATGCCTGCCTTTTAAGGTGAAGTGTCTGGTTTAATGTTTTGATTTCTCATAAAATTTAAATTTTTACTCCCCAAAACAGGCATTTTTGGATATAATGAATAATAAAAAAAAGTACACTTACCTGGACTAAATTCAAACATTTACCTTCCCTTTCTTCAGAAGACTCCTCAAAATTCTTTTTAAGTTTGAAATTTTTGTTCTAATTCAGAATGTGCTACCATGGTGTGGAGTTACTGTTTGGAAAATGGTTAAAGAAGTCAGAGAAATAAGGCAAAACAACAGTAAAATAGACTGGGGAGGAGTGGGGAGTAAGATGGGTAGCTCCTGTGTACTCAGTACCTGGTAATATATCCAAAATGTTTTACTAAGGCATGAACATATGACTCTCCCAAGTTTTGTTCCTAGATGTGAGGGATTGGAGCAAAATGAAGCAGACCCCTATCTGGATGAGATCTTGGACATGCTGACCTGCCTTACAACCTGTGGAAAAACTGAACTGAAAGTTTCTGGCAATATTGTACACCCACAGTTACCGCACTTTGATTTTGAACAGACACGATCTTCTGGTACAGTGTGTATATATATATTTGTATTTATATGTGGCTATGTAGCAGGTCATAGAAAAGTGAAGCTCTGTTCATTATGTGTTTTAAGATGGAGGAAGAAGTATGAGATGGCATCTTTTGCTCTGTGACCTTAACGCTGCAGGAGTCTGACTCTTACCTATTTCAAACTGAACTGATCATGTCAGCTGTAGGGTCTGATCCGAGGCTGAGAACATGCCTCCCAATCACATCCCTCATGTCTGTGACTTCTATTTCCACTTTCAGACATGATTTAACATTATAGTTATTGTGCTTGCAGTCTCAAATAGCGCTGATGTAAAAATGGTCTTACCTGGTTTTATCCCACAGGAATGACAGTGAAAAACCTCCAAGCTTTTCAGGTGTTGCAGTCCATTTTCCAGAAAAGTAATGACCAGCACTTATGTGGAAGAATCTTGGCAGCAATCAGTACCATATGGGCCTGGGATACAGTGAACTTCTTTCTTCTGGAATGGACACTACAACCTATCAACCAGTTTACTGACATAATCCATTTCAAACCACACCAAGTCCAAGTCCAGTTCTTCAGACTGGTGGAGTCCATAGTGCTAGACCTGTCTTATGTCCCCCATGAAATTTTGAAGAAGATTCAGTATTTAATAAAGGAAAACATAGTGCCATTCTGCACCTTGACAGCTCTCCGGTGCCTTCTCAGCATGACCAAGAAGGACCTGTTATTCAGTGACATATTCCGTGACTCTGGGCTCTTAGGCCTACTGCTGGCTGTTTTGAGGAGACAAGCCAAGATCCTCAGGAAGTCAGGTACAACTTAGTGTCATTCACAATGACTGTTGAAGTAGGAAGATCAATGGGAATTAATGAAACCCTTTCTACAGTTAATTTATACATTTTGTATACTAAGTAGCTAGGTTTTGTCTTCAAGCCAATTGGCCTAAGTTTATGACATACTAAGTTGGGGGTCATCTCTGAAATCTTAGCTGTTGATTATTCTGTTTGCTAGCCTAAACAGTTCTGGGCTATTCTTCACCAGTGTATGATGAATTATTCTGGAGGGTACCATTCAGCCCACATTTTTAAACAGGTCTTAATTTGGGGTTCTCTAGGATGCCATCTTGAGAGCAGAGGAAGATTTTTTCTCAGTGCTTAGTTCCTCTGAAAATAAGACTTAATCCTGAGGAATAATAATGGAAAGCAGTTCCTTGAATTTTGACCATATATTACGTGCAATTACTACCACTCATTGTCATCTGATATAGTTTATTTCCTATTATGAAAACAGGAAGGTGATGGTCCTGGTATAGTAACTGTGGAATACAGCTGACTTAGGGAATAGATTCAGATATTTAAAAGTTTATAACTGCTATTAAAGAAAGATGCATGGTAACATTTTCTGTGCTGTATGAATTAGGAAATGTCTTTAAATTTCAGTGCAATAGTTATTTAGTAAAGGAGGGAGGGACTCAAAGTACTAGGTATAACTTCTGATGCAGCAAGCACAATTAAATTATTTATACACATTTATTCCAAACAGCAGAAGGGACATGAATTGCAGAAAACGTTCCAGAGTGCAGATAACCATTACTGCAAGGATACTTAGATTTGCATTTTTTATATTGGAGAACTAGAGTTTTGTACAAGAGACTTAGGTAAGGTTTGTCAAGATACATACCAAGGTTCTTGAAAACGTACCTTCTGGTTAAAAGCTGGTGTGTAGGTGCTTTCTTTGTTTTTGCATCCATTTCACTCTGTGATTTAAATTTTATAGAATGAGTAATTGAATAGCTATGTAATTTGTAAATTTAGACACACAGATGAAGAGGGACTGGAGCAAAGGCACTGTGTGAAGTGATCATTACTTCCCTCTTTTGGTTTCCAGAAATTTAGCCTGCAAACTTCAAGACTTTTAGATCTAAAAATAACCTACCTTACACTGTCTAATCTTGGAAATGTTTGCCTTTGAATATGCAAGGAGTTTCTGCTTTTCACTTTTAGTTTAGACACTTGAGTACTTCTGTTGCTTAACATTTCATCACTTCACAGCTCATAATCCATAATTTTCTTTTTAATTGTGTGTGTTTCTGCTAAGGATCACTAAACAGGTAACTAACTCTACATCAGTTGAGAAGTGGAAACACTACAATTGCCAATATTGCCTGTGGTTATGCAGAAGATCTGGGCTGCAGGGCATAGAATTAGACCTGTGTTTCCCAATCCCAGACTAGACCCTGATGACAAGACAATGCCCTGTCCGTATTTTTTGCTCATTTTAGGGTTCAAGTAGCCTGTAAGCCATATTTAAGAGAAAACTGGAATCTGCTGGGGAACTGGTTTTGCTTTTTGGTTTAACATATTTTAGCTACAGTTACCTATGTCTTGTATAAATTATATTACAACTTCTAATAAACTGACAGCTGGAACGCATCTGCCTGGTGTGGAAGAAGGCACTGAGAAGGAATTAAATGCTGTGATGTTGAAGATGGTGGCTGCCCTTACAGTGAGGTCTGTGAGGAACACTGGTAAGAAATTACATATAATTGCCTTACTTTATGATATTTGGTGGTTAGTGACCACTATGCCTCTTAAGGAGCACCAACAAATTTTCCCACTTTTGTGCTTCAGTGAGAAGTGAAGGAGAAAATTTAGAAATGTAGGGATAACAGATACACCAGGAAGAAATGTGGCAAAGTTATTCTCATCCTGCGTAATGAGCCTTATCCCAGTACCCATCCTGCTTCCCTCATCTGTGTGGATGCTATTGAAATGTTTACATAGAAAAAACAATCTTGCCTTGAAAAGAAGACTCTGCCCGCAAGTTTTGGGTAATGTTTGTTCATCCAGATTTTCTTCTGTGGTATCTATTATTTGAAATCTTGATAGGATCAGACACATGCTGAGTAACGCTCATACATTTAGTATTGCATATCTAAGAGTTGTATGTGTAGGGAATATAGTGAAACATAGTAATACAGAAGTGAACTCTTCTGAATAGTGGAATCTACTCAATTTGCTCATGAATCCTGGAATCATCATGTTTGCAGCATCTTACATGGTGCAAATTATTGTCACAAACTATTAAGCAGTCCCCTTCATAAACTAAGGAGATGTTTAACCTGGATACTAGTAAGGCATCTTTTCCTTTTAATTCATTACTGTATTGGGAAACTGTCACCTATGATGATCAGAAACCATGGTCATCCAATCATTTTAGCTCTAGTTGTTCCTATGCCATTCAGTTTGTGTCATCTTTAGCTTAACCAGCTCTTCTTCTTGCTTCTCCTGCTGTACTATTACTCAAAATATTACACCAAAACCGAAAATCTATCTGCAGGTACTACAACTGTTATATAACATTTGTTATATGGTATTGTATTTGTCCCCAGTTGTTCTGAAGGACTATGGAATGGTGCCATATATCAAGATATTTTTGGATGATGAGTGCTACAGAAGTGCTACTCTCAGCATCTTGGAGCAGCTATCAGTCATCAACTATGAAGAATATATGAGCATTATTATAGGGGCCCTCTGTTCTTCTACTCAAGGGGAACTACATCTGAAACTGGACTTGCTGAAGGTAATTTATGTGGCTTCTCTCTTGGTTGTTGTTTTCAAGAAAACTGCTTGGCTTTTGGCAAATGGCTCTTAATCTCACCCCTAGCACTGAATTTTTTCGAAGAAGTGCAGACGGAAAAAGCCATGGGCCAATTTTTGATTCTGGTAAATTGGGCGCTTTGATTTTTAGTAGTGTATGTATGTGCAGTGAACACCTTCACTCAGTATCAGATTGTGAAGTATTTTGAAGACTTAAATAGTAATGAGGGACAGAGAAATGGAAGTGGCAAAGGGCACAGTTGTATGAGCAGTTCACATGTAATATGACAGAGAAAGGGGAAACAAACATGAATAACAGTGGAAGAGATGTGGAGGGAGGATGTGAGAAGAGGTAAAGGAGGAAGACTGGAAGAGGGAGGGTAGGCATGAGATGAACAGCTTGATTCTGGTGAGTTTGAGGCTGAAACTTTGCTGTTCTTAATTTTGTCATCTCTCATATGCACCAATGTAATAGAAAAAGAGATGTGAAATAACGAAAAGGAGTAGTCTTGTGAATGTTTGGAGGAAGAAATCAGCGTTATTCATAGCCTCTGTTATAGAGGGCTTAATCCATAAGTAATGAAGCAGTGGAAGCAATGTGTTTTATTTTGGTTTAGATCATAGGCATCAAACTGAAAAGCAGCAGTGTTGTAAGCACTGATTTAAAGTTTCATTCTACATTCTCTACAAAGCGTGAACTGAATTGAGCTTTCAGCACAATATAGCACTGATTCTGTGATTAAAAAAACCATGCTACTTTAAAAAAACAAAAACTTGAAAAAGTTTATAGTTTGATTTGAAACAGTAAACTTTAACAATGTTTGCAGGAAAAGTTGAATATAGTGTCCAAACTAATATGAAAATAAATGCAGCTTTGGTGTCTAATTTTGACAGATGTAACTGTATTAAAGCATAATGTAGGCAAATGAATTTATTATCTACATCCATTGGGACTGTGATTGTGTTACACACAAATTCAGATTGATTTGCTAATATATATTTATCTGTTAAAGCCTGAGCCCAAATGCAATTAACACTGCCATATTCCAGTGTGGCACACGGACAATTATGAGGAATAACAAATAATGGAATGTGAAATAAATTCTGTTAATGATAACTGAATTAGGGGGTTTTCAGCAGACATCAGTTTTATAGATTCAAGACAGAGGAATACTAAGTCACAGGCGATTAAATTCTAACTGAGTTAGAACTGAAGGAAATGTAGTTACTGTTGACCTTCTTTGAAATGTGTTAAAGCCGTCCTGATAACTTCAGCTCTGAGTTATTAAATTTGATCCCTGTTCAGAAGTCTCTGCCTGGTTTGATACATTATCATACAAAATTGAATGACAGTAATAGAGTTCCCCTTCCCCCTCCCCCTCCAGTTCTGCCAACCCTTTCTTATAGTCCTGGATCCTGTTACAGGGAGACATATTTGTTAAGAAACCATTCTTCTTCAGCAGGCTGTGAAGTGAAGCTCTTTCATTGGATGTCTATTGGAAAACTTTATATGTAAAAACAGTGCTTTCCAACGTTGGCTTGCAGATAAAGGTACTGCCTCAAATGTGAAAGATCCCTGGTGCCTGAAAGAGCGTCATATTTTCAGAATTAATTGTGCAATAACCCGAAAACCTGGAATGGATTACATTCAAATACTGTAGACTGTTTCCTTGCCAGCTCTTTTTTTTCTCACTAATTTTACTTCCAATACTACAACTCTTAATAACTGTTCTAGATTTGTTTTAAAATAGCAAGCCCATAGCATTCAAAATTTACAAGTGGTATAGGTTAGTTTTTATGCATGTGCAGTATTGTCAGGATGCTTTCACGTATAACCTGCTTCAAGCAACAATCTAATGACCTAATCATTTAGCAATCTGACTCTTTATGGCTTTTCCCCTCCAAAGTGTTATGCAAACTTTAAAACAACATCTGCTGAGAAAGGGAATTATTATTGCCTGCCTTAATGACAAAAGCCTGCTGCTTGGTATTCTTTGGGCTATCCTGTGTCACTGCTTTTTTGGAAAGGGTTTGCACAGTCATGTGAGCAAAAGTCCAGTGTGCCTTTCCATGTGTATTCAGGGCTGTAGGAAAGACTTGCCTATAGAGAGCTGTGCCGCCTTGTCAGTTTCTGTATAAGGTCATTTACAATGGAATCTCTGCTTTCATTTAAGGCAAAGGCAGATTTCTTGAGAGAGTCTGAGAAGACTGATGAAAGAATAGCCAGAGATCTGAAACTACCTCTGGCCAAACTCACTCGGATATGTGATGCAGGAAATTTGATTTCTTTGTTTATTCCTGTAAGCACTATTCTATACCAGTCAGGCTGACTCCATGGGTTGCTCTTGAGGGTGCATTCAAATTTTGATTGAGTCATTGGGTATACGGGAAAAGGGAGAAAGAGAAAAATTGTGCAGTGGTGACCTTTACTTTGACCAACTTCTTTTTTTTCTTTTTTTTTGTTCTTCAAAGAGTGAAATTTCAGTGAAAGAATTTTGGTACAAGCTTGGAATTTTAAAATATTCTAAAGCTTCTTTGTCCCTTGATTTAAGTACTGCTTTTGTCTCCTTTCTTCCTAATGCTTCTAGTCACTCCTGAGGATACTGGAGAATCCCAAGAGTCATTCAGCTTTCAGAACCTGTAGTGGATTCAATGGACTCCTGTCCCTTCTCTCAGACATGGAAGGTGCATTGCAGGACCCTCCCTCTGGGCTGTGGACAGCAGTTGGTCAGAATTGCATATTGGAGCTCGTTTTCTACACGCTTCAGGGGATAGCAGCAGCCCTGCACCTGGATCCTGTCAACAGCAACTTCTTCCAGAGGAATGGTCTCTTTGAAAAGATGGCAGAGGATCTTGGGTCACTTGGATGCTTCTGGACACAAGGGGAAAGGCAAATCCCTCTGAGCCTTGGGAAGACAAGGACGTTTGCAGAGTTCTTGGATGCAGCTTTCTGCTCTTCAGAACCTTTCCCAGTGTGGCTAAAGAACTGCATATGGATTCTGAATTTTCTTGATCACATGGTCAAAGGAACACTCCACCTGGAGAGCTACTTCAAGGAGAGAAAGCCAGAGATGGGAGAGGCATCAAGAGATGATCAGGATGAACCCCAGGCTCAAGAAGGGCATCCTGTTGCTTTCAAAAGACGAGGCAGCAAATTACCTGCCTCTGCCTGTAGGCTACGGGGAAACTCTGAAGAGAAGTAAGTTTTTATTTACTGCAGGAAATGTAACAGTAAGACTAATATCTGCATTTTATATGATAGTAAACTGAGGTAGGTTATGACATAACTTGCCTAGGACAAACAAATCCATGCCACAGTCCCAACTTCCAGACAACAGAAATCACCTCTTTTCGGAAGGTAAATGATGGTAAACATTTAGGTATTAAATGTTCATGTGAGCAGTGGGACACACAACCCCAAGTTGCAGAGTTTGTGCTGAAGGGTCTGACACATGCAATGTGGGAGCAGGAATGGGGTCTAAGGAAAGGGTTACTGGGACTTGAAGCTTGCATTTGCCCCAGTCAGCTTTGGCTTCCTCAATTATGTGGGAAGCTGTTTCCAGTCTCCTGATAACTTAAAAGTACAAGCTGTTTTAAATGCTCCCCCATGCTTGTGTCTCAAAGCACACATGTACAGACACACACTCTCACTCATTTACTCATACAGCTGAATCAGAGAAAATTGGAAGAGGAATATTAATGCTGCCTGCCTCATATAATGAAAGATTATATCAAAATACATATCCTTTGCAGGAAGGAAAGCCTACACCAGGAATCAACTGGCTGTAATCAGAAAGGTCCTTGTGTTGTTTTGCCGGCTGAGCTGTGAGGCTGTGTGGTAACTGAATGAGTACCACTTGTGGAGAAATTAATCATGTAAATTAGGATCCATTATGTTCACAGTGTCTGGTTTGGAACAGTTTGGCTTTGGCTCTGGGTTGTGAAGGCACAAAAGGAAGCCAGATTAGCTAGATGTGGCTGGAGAGTGTCCAGGACAAGTGTAGGCAAACACAGGAGAAAAACATGTACGGGCAAGCTGTCAATCTTCAGGCCACACAGCCTTTTCCAGCAGCAAATTTTCTGAAAATAAAAATAAGAAATGAAGTTCCCAGAGTTCCTGCAAGCCTGTGGTTCCCCTGATGCAGCTTCCTCTTAACTGTACTCCATGCTCACACTTCCTCCTGAGGAAGGCTTTAGCCTGGTGCTGTGCAACTTGAAAGGAGGAACTTGAGTGCAGTCAGTGTAGGTGGCCTGTGATGCCCAATCCTGCAACATGTAATTAACATCCTTGAAGAGAGCGAAAGAAAGTGATTCTACAGGAGCCTGTGACTAAGACACAGGAAAATCAGTATTTTAACTGGATAATACTTTAGCCCCTTATGCCGTCCTGTGGTCAGTGATGCTGCAAGCCACAGGGAATTGACCCTTCCATTCCTGTCTGCAAAACAACTCTCTGTGTTCCTGCTTCTGTATTAATGTTTGAAACACCTTCTGTGACAGATGGAGTCTCTGTTCTCCCTTTTGCTCCTGTTGATTAGTGATAGCTTTTGCAAGCTGTGTTAACTGAGGCTGATCTCTCTTTGGGAGGGAAGCCCCTCTTCATACACCCCGTAGCAGAATGGCTGCTGCAGCTGCTGTTCCCAGACTTACTGCTCTAATGGCTCTTCAGGTTCTTTGTGGCATCTCATTTTGTTCCCAGACCATCTTTGTCTTATTTTTAAGTAGCAGCCAGTGCAGAGCAAATTTAGGATTCACACCATTATACTGGTAGGGTAGATGAATTGGAATCATGGGGCTGACCGGTTAGCCTTGAGGCAGGAGTGTGAGAGATGGTGCATGGAGACAGCTTTTGTACTAAGACAAGCTAGGAAATGAGAGCCTCATGGAAAACAAAGGAGGCTGCAGATCAGACTTACATAATATTCTTAGAGGGGAGTGAGTGTGCAGTGCTAGCAGGAAAGTTGAAGTGTAGTTCAGTGCTGGTCAGGGACTCTGGATTTTTCCTTCTTTTTCCTTCCTTTTTAACAGTCCTGGAGAGTACTAAACCTGTCAGGCAGTGCTCAAAAATATGAAGATGTCTCCTTATAGTTATGGCAATGTCTTAAGAACTTAATGATTTTATTTGTTTTTTAAAGGATCACTTTATATTATTGTCTTCTGATACTTGCATTTTGTTAGTTCATATTTTACTTCTACTACACATTGTATGGGTTATAAGGTCTCTATATGAGAAAATTTTTTTTGATGTTCAAGTGTTGTGGTTTAACTCCAGCCAGCAACCAAGCACCACATAGCACTCATTCAGTCCCCTTGTGCTGGAGAGAATCGGAGGAGTAAAAGTGAGCAAACTCATGGGTTGACATAAAGACAATTTAATAGGTAAAGCAAAAGCTGAGCATATAAGCAAAGCAAAACAAGGAGTTCATTGACCACTTCTCAATGGTCAATGGCAGGTGTTCAGCCATCTCCAGGAAAGCAGGGTTTCATAACGCGTAAATTACTTGGAAAGACAAATGCCATCATTCCAACTGTCAACCCCCTTTCTCCTCCTCGCCCCAACTTATATACTCAGCATAATGTTCAGTGGTATGGAATATCCCTTTGGCTAATTCGGGTCAGCTGTCCTGGCTGTGTCCCCTTCCCATTTCTTGTGCCACTCCAGCCTTCTTGCGGGCAGGGCCTGAGAAACTGCAAAGTCCTTGACTTAGTATAAACATTACTCAGCAACAACTAAAACCATCAGTATATTGTCAATTTTCAGTATATTTGTCAAATCCAAAATACAGCACTGCACAGGCCACTAAGAAAGTCAGCTCTATCCCAGCTGAAACCAGGACAAGAGATAATGATATTTCTTCAGTCTAGGAAGAGTGCTGTGTGTTAAGAGAACTGGACACACTGCTTGGTGATGTATTTTTACAGTGCTAGAGATGGAAGTTTTAATTGAATTGAAAGTTTGTCAAGTTAGTTGAATACAGTGGCTTAGGCTAAAAATGAACTTGCTCTGAGGAGCACATTTGCAGCATGAAAACAGACTGAAGTTTCATAGAATCATAGAATTGTTTAGGTTGGAAAAGACCTCTGAGAGAATAAAGTCCAACCATTAACGCAGCACTGCCAAGTCTACCACTAACCATGCCCCTAAGCATCACATCTATCTGTGTATTAAATATTTCTAGGGATGGTGATTCTACCACCTCCTTGGGAAGTAGGTTCTGATGTTTGACCATACTTTCAGTGGAAAAAAAATTCCTAATATCCAATCTAAATCTCCCCTGGCACAACTTGAGGCCATTTCCCCTTGCCCTGCCGCTTGTTATCTGGCAGAAGAAACGTACACTCCACCTCCCTACAGCCTCCTTTCAGGCAGTCATAGGGAGTGATAAGGTCCCCTGAGCATCTTTTACTCCAGACTAAACAGCCCCAGTTCCCTCAGCTGCTCCTCATCAGACCTGTGCCCCAGACCTTTCACCAGCTTCGTTGCCCTTCTCTGGACATGCTCCAGCACCTCATGTCTTCTTGAAGTGAGGGGCCCAAAATTGAACACAGTATTTGACGTGCAGCCTCACCAGTGCCCAGTACAGGGGAACAATCACTTCACTAGCACTGCTGCCCACACTGTTTTGGGTGCAAACCAGGATGCCATTGGCCTTCTTGGCCACCTGGGCACACTGCTGGCTCAGATGTTCAGCCAGCCATCAACCAGCATGCCCAGGCCCTTTTCTGCCAGGCAGCTTTCTGGCCACAATTTTAAACCTATTGATTCTAGTGAGCCTGGGTTTTTCACTTTAAAGGTGGTTAGGGGTTTTGGGGGGAGATGGGAGTAGAGTGTATTCTCAGTGTGTACTTTTTTCTTGTTTGACACTTAAAAACTCACCCACATTCATGTCATGTATAGGGGTGTGTGTGTCCACACTGAAGACACTACTGAAGTAAGTATTTATATCAGATATGACTTTGGTTCATTATACAGAAAATATTGTAAAGGAGCAATTTCTTTGAGAGGATTTCTTCAGGGTGCAGTAAGAATTGTTGGTCACTGTGTGGCAGCGTGGTACACATTACTCGCTGCTCTGATGTATCAGATGAGCCTTACTGAAGTACCTAACGTATTATAGCCTTTTTACCCTCCTTTAGGTCCCTTGTAAAAGTGTTTTTGGTTTTGTTTTTGGTTTTTTAATCCTTACTCTTTTACTTGTACTCTTTGTTTTATACAGTCCATAAAGCATATTGTGCTTTATGTTCTCAGTCTAATTATGGTCATGAAATGTTGTCTTTGCTTTTCTCACAAGATCTATTTGGGACAGATGTTATGGACAGTGCACATCACAACTCCTGTTCAGAGGTGCACCCAGAAATGCTGATGATCCTTTGAATATTATAAGCCTGCAGTGTCTAAACTAGAGTTACTGCTATGCTAAGGCTTCATCTTTGATATATATATATGACTTCTAGTCTTTATCATGGCATAAGCAGATCTCTGTGGTAACTGATGCCTTGGTTCCTTCCTGTGCCTGAATATACAAAGTTGATATGTGTAAAAATGAAAACTGGTGGGGAAGCAGAGATATTTAACTTTCTTTTACTAATTTTGCTGGTTTGGCTTGAAAGTACTGAAATTATTGCCCGAGCAAAGTTACAAGCTACTTGAAAATAGTAAATATAACACTAGTTTTGGCCTCATGCAACTGGAGAGGTCCTTCTTGTTGTCTGTTATCTGTACTGCAAATATCTTAAAAGGTAAAGTTTGTTTAAACAGGAGAGTACACACCTTTTAATATGCAGGTCCCTGATATGTGAGCTCATGAGCAGGTTATGTCCTTTTGTTTTTACTCTAAGGAGGGTTTCAGCTGTTCTAGGTCATCTGTATTGTTCACTAAGTTTCAAATGCTGAGCCTAGTTCCTGCTAGGAGGATTTAATGCTTTACCTTGGAACATAGTTGGACCCTCTTTGCTGTTGTTAATGTTTTGTGTGTCTTTTTCCTGCAGGTGGGATACGGGAGACTGTGCCATTGTACATCCAGGTGCTGTCTGTGTTATGGTGAGGTTGTTACCAAAGCTGTACAAAGAGGGACACTCTCAGGTGAGCCTGAACATATCAAAGTGCCATCTAAACAATGTCTTCTACTTTTCTGTAGCTTCATTTCCAAGAATTTCTTACTCTTTCCAGATGTGGAAGTCTTAAATTTTACCTAGAACACTGGCAAGAGGAACAGCACAAATTTCACTGGGTCAAGAGAGTCACAGAATCATTTAGGTTAGAAAAGACCTTCAAGATCATAGAGTCCAACCGTCAACCTAGCACTGCCAAGTCCACCACTAAACCATGTCCCTAACTGCCACATCTACACATCTTTTAAATACCTCCAGTGACGGTGAATCAACCACTTCCCTGGGCAGCATATAAAAATAACAAAGGCTCTTGACTATCAGTTTGACTAAGTCTTTCTATACCTGTCTGATGTAGGGCATGGGTATTGGTCCCACAATGCTTATTGCAAAGGTACACGTGTAGAAGTCCTTTGAAAATTGTTTAAAATATTGCTAATAGACCTAGTGACCAGAACAGTCTGGTTCTTTAGGCCTAATGATCCATAAATCTTCAATGCAGCTTAGAATCTGCTTTGCTTTGTCAAACCTTCCATACACACCCGTACTCTGAACAGGCACATTGCCTATATTGTATCTGCTATCTGGACTAAAATACTTGAATACAGTTTAAGTACATATGGAGGGGTTGAAATAAGACCAGATTACTCATCCAGAGCTATGGAAGGCGGGAGTGCAACTAACTGTTGGCACATCCCAACTCTGTGTAGCAGAACCAAGTCATCAGCTAGTGAAATTTTGTTAATTACAGTAATTAACTTCTGAAAAGCAAGTAGAATAGTTAATTGGATGGGAATGTGTCATCAGGAATCTATTGGAGTCAGCTCTAGGGCTGAGCTCTGTGAGAAAGCCTCCCAGTCCCTCAGTAGATGGCAGTGTTCTTAAAAATATGAAGGACTAGAGCACAGATTTCAGCAATTTTAGTTACGTATTTAAGTGTGTTCATTTTTTCTTTTTCTCGCTCCTTTTTTTCTTAGTCAACAAGAAATTATTACTGATAGTGTTTGTTCAGTATTGCTGTTATAAATAGGGTTGCCTCAGGTAAAATGGGACCACTGTTACACAGGGTCCTGCATCAGACTCTAGCTAGGAGTTAACACATGTCCTGAAGAGTTTTTCATCCCACAAAAAGGATAGAGGAAAAGTAGGATTTTTTCTGGCTAATTCTATTTAAAATCACGTGAGAAAATGAGTGGAACCTCATACTCCATAGCTTGGGCAGCTCACTGATGCTGCCAGGTAGTGACACAAAGGGTCGAACTTCAGTACCTTCAGTCATGACATATACCCCTTGTACAATGAGATGCTACTTGAAACATGGGAGTCATGAGAGATCTGATACAAAAGGCGGACGTGAATGGCTAGTGAAGGGGTGCTACTTGGTAGAAAGGTGACCTAGAAAGTGAAGGAATTTCTCTTTGAATAGTTATATTCTGTCCCAAAGAGAGAACTATTCCTTCTTTTAGTGCAACAATATTTGACAACTATACGAGACATGAAATAATTTCTTTTTGGATAGAGCTTTTTTACTGCAGACTTTCATTCAAAAATCTGAAGGGGCTTCTTGCTGTGACTTTAAGACCAAGTCGAACAGTACATTTTTTAGGAGCAGTGGTGAAGAACAGACAGTAACTCATCTCTTGCTGCATATTTTAGTGCTGTGTCAGGTCTTTTAGGCCTAGGTGTTCAGGAGTAAACTGGAAAAATCTTCAGAATCAGTTCAGTCATGTACAAATCCTTTGCTTTCACAGAAATGGCAATGAGAAAGCACAGCTTTTACAGAAGCATTAATGGAACTCAATAAAATTAATGTACTTTGATTCTGACCCTCAGAGGTAATATCCATTTTCCGCCAAATTTGCAGCTTCTGTGACCTTTGTCAGACCCAAGCAGTGATGGGCTGAAGCAGTGTTGAGCCTGTCAGCATAGAAGAAAGAGTAGCAGAGAGTAAAACACGTGGTCGTGTGTTTCAGCCATTCTGGTCATCTAGAATGACAATTAAAAGCTGAGGAGAACAGATTTGTGGTTGTATATTACTGCCATTCCTAGGTACGATCAAAAATAATTTGAATGTTGTAAGCGTACGAAAATTTGCTTAAAACACTTAACACCCCTCCACCCCCAGGAAGACTGTCTTTGAGTCAGTCAGCTTTAGAGGATATTGCTCATGTTCATGCCTAGGACTGGTACTAAGCCAGTTCCCATCAGACTTCATATAGTTTGACCAAATGCAAGGTGGATTTTCCTTTTATTAATATGCTGCCTATTCTGTGATGAAAGATAGCATTGCTATATGTTTCAAAACCTAAGTAAAGTGAGACAGGATATGTGGATATCAGGATATTCAGAGCTCTTTTTCTACCTTACAAAGAAAGAAGTTTCCCCTCAGCCATATCTCATGCTTGTCTGGCATTTTGGAGCTGTGGCTTTTAAGACCGCAGAGTGTCATGCCAGACCTTTACTATTTATGATGTCAGATAAGATCTCCTAGATCTGAGGAGGCTGGTAAGGGAAACAAAAGAACTTTCAAGAAGAGAATCAAGGCATGATTCACTTCTGTGTTCTCATCCTGGTATGTTTCTTGCGAGTAAGGACAAAACCAGTCCTCATATTATTCATTATGTAAATTATCTATACATTTTAAAAATAATATTGCTTCCACAGCTGGATTTGTCCACTCGATTTTTGTCTAATCTCTCCTATGATGAACTGCCGTCATATTCACTGTTGTAAAACTAAAACATTGTGCAGTAATAAGAACTTTACACCTTTTTAAAAGACCTTTATCCCTGGTTTAAATTTAGCCTAAACTAGGTGCTCTCACTGTAGATGTTAACAGCATAACACTTTCCAAGTATTTGTACTTAAAACTGAAAAATATTCCTAAACTTAAAAGGTCTCTGACATAGATATGGCCCACAGAAGACTGTGTCATTTGTCTGCCTTTAGACTAATATTGCTGATATCACTGCTAATGTAATTGTTAATATCACAGTGAATTCCTAAATACTGCACTGCAGTGTCTGCATGAGGAAAATCTTTGGGTATTTTGCCAGAGCTTCATTCCCCTTAGGATTATGCAGCCAAATCTTTCAGAGAAAGGAAGGGAGACTGGGACTCTGGTAGGAGCAAGGAGACTAGAAATACTGTGGCAGTGGGTCCTCTGGCTTAGGCTGGTAGCTGAAGGTCAACTCTTTCCCCTGAAGGATTTGCTGCAGGCTTTGCTCCAGCCTTGTCTCCTAGGGGATTTTTCTTCACTGAGCCTGATTACAGCGCATTTTTTAAAAGAAAATGCACAGACTGTCTGCATGTTCTTTTCCAAGGTTATTTTTGGGCTTTTAGTAAGAAGTTTGCTTGTTCATTGATCAACCAGCTTCTGAAGCTTTCACTGTTTTTACAGACCAAGCAATTTTCTCCCTGTGCTTCCAACCCCAGAGCCTGCCCTTTTATTTGTTCTATTTCTCTTGCTATTCACTTTCTCCTTAAAAAGCAGCTGGTGTCTCTAAAGTTGCACTAAAATCTCGGTGATGTACCCTGGATTGAAGACACAGGAACTCTGCCAAGAATCCCTGGCTAACTATACTGAAGATAATTTTCTACTTTGTTTTGGTTTTCATGCAATCACATAACTTATGACGTGGCACACAGACAAGTTTACCTTCCTCTCAGGTGTCTGATGAACATCATATTATAGCACTACATATTAGCTTAGAAAAATGAGAAGGAGGCACTGCATTCAGCTAATACTGTGGGGAAAAAGCAAGAAGTCTGTCAGACCATGAGAATTAACAAAAGAATTCTTAACATTACGAAGAGATTTTGTTGCCTGGCTTAAAATGGTCAAGACTACTTAGTGTATTTTCTCTAGAAGGCAATAGTAGCCCTGGTGGTCATATGAGGAAATCTCTGTAGCTTTTCTTAACACAGAAGCTGTACCAAGGGAAATGTGAGGAGCCTGATGGAGATGGTATTATTTGTGTGGAGTGTTTAACTAGGCCCTATCTAGGTTTGTGGTTCTGGCAAAGTAGAAGCAGTTCACATGTTCATAGCGGGGTTTTTCCCTGTCTGCTTGCAAGGAATACATGAATACAAGTTACTGTGCAACTTCATAAAACCCAGTTATACATATATATACATATACAGCAAAGCAAGTTTTGCTCAAGGTCAGTGGATGAGAGTTAATCAGGAAAACATTTTGGTAGAATGGGAATTTTCTTGCAGCTGCAAACTGTGCATCAGGGATTTGAGCTATAATAAATTTATGATTTATTTTTAATAGCAATTTAAGGAAAAAAATTGCACAGATGATTTTCAGAAGTGACTCAAGCTCTCTACAGACAATAGGTTTTAAGCTGATGGATGTCATACCTTTTCTTTAGAAAGCACAATTTAAAATTCTGGGTCATTTGGAACTTTCTGAAAGTGCTAGTTTTGATGCCTTGATTTCTTCATTAGTAAAACTAAGTCTCTGTGATATGTTAGAAAGTTAATTCTTATTTTCTGTGAAGGGCTGCTAGCTTTTCAAGTAAGAGTTGCTCTGAGATTGAAAAAGAATTATACTTAATAAGCCAGCTTATTCTGAATCCAGTGAAATTGCTTCTCATTTGTGTTACAAAATCAAACACCATTGTCCTAATCTGCATGTCTGCCCCCATTATTGCCCTATTCTTTAAAACTTTACATAGATTTTTCTGAGGACAGCTTATCAGAAGGCCAAAGAGCTCTTGGGAGTAGGAAACACTTCGTCTTTCTAAGACCTGTGTTTAAATATATGATGCACAGTTACATTTGTGTGAAAGCTAGTTAGGTCAATGGAGTAGACATCATTCCTAATTGGGAACAAATTGCTCTAAAGATAATTTTTGAGAATTGAGATACTTGTTTACGATCATTAAGAAGCAACAATGAAGGAAAGCTTCAATTCAGCAAAACATGTAGAGAAGTGTTTAAAATTGTTTCATGATACTAAGAGATACAGTTTTGTTTCTGAACAGTGCTTTTGGAATGAAGAGTAGATCACGTCAATATGACTTCCCATGTGCTGAATGTTAAATATATTCTCAGTTACTGTGTTTGTTTTGGAGCTTGTGCCTAATAACCTGCCCTTGGTGCTGGTCCCTTCTTTTGAATGACAGCTGATTGCTCTCTTCCTTCACTACCATAGTGTTGTGGCAGTAAAGCTCAGCTGTGGATGGCCATGCAGGTGCTTAGGTGGGTATATGCACGCTGTTCACGCGCAGAGCTTCATAGAACAGACATGCAGTTGCACTTGAGCCTCTAGCCTTAGAAGCTTCTTTTCTGGGCCAGATTTTTGCACCCAGAGGTTTGTCAATTTAAAACCAAAAAGCAATAACCATGTACAGTTTTAGTTCCAGCCTACTGACTTCAGTTCTGTGTCCATTTCAGCTTTCACTGGAAATCCAATGTGCTGTGGTTGATCATATCCAGTCCTTGGTGAAGTCAGAGAAGAGTCGCCAGGTGATGTGTGGATCTGGCTTGCTGAGCACCATCATAACTTCCTGTCAGGATGCCTTCCGCAGTGAGAGCCATCCACTGCATCTGCCCCTCACTCGAGTGTTTGAGAAGCTTGCGTCACAGGCTGTTGAGCCAGATGTGTTAAGGTATCAGATTGTATCTAATGGAACCAATTTGCTTTAGTGGTACAAATATTTTGCAAAGTTTATGTAATAATTAATACTTCATGTAGTGCTCTATTTCAGCAAGGCTCTTAGCCTTTTGCTTCAAGTCTCAGTTAATACTACTTACATATTGATTACAGGATATATGTTTAATTGACTTAATGAAGATGGTATGACTCTGTAGTGTTCTGCTGCATCACCTCTGCAGGGGTTGTAAAGCCATTTATGAGTGGTAACTAATTAAGTAATTGCAAAACAGCAAGGGTTATTCTTTCCTGGTATTCATATGGAGAAGCTGTTTCCTGGAGAGTAAAAGTGACTTTCTCTTAGCTCAGATCCACGTCAATGACAGATGCAGAAATAAGAAGCATAGTCTTGTTTCTCAGTCTCTGCTGTTTCTACTTTGATTCTACTTTCTTCTTTAATGCTAGCAAATGCTAAGCATGAGAGCACCTAACAGAGATCAGAGTCTAGATGAAGTTGGATATGCAGTGGAAGATCACGTTCCTTTACTCAAAAATGGAACTGAATTTCTTAAAAACTAACCAAACAAACCAAAACAGTAACAACCACCAAATAAACAAAAAACACCCCAAACTCAAAAAAACCCATAGGGTTTTTTTTTCTGAAAAATTAGTGGTATTTAAAAGCATTGCTGAAGGAAATAAACCTATGGGTTTTTTTTCAATTAGAAAACTTTGAAAGGGGAAGTGTAAAGTAAACAAATGTTTTTGATGATACAATGGAAAACATTCCTTCTGTTCTGTTGGGGTGCCTTTAAAATTTGGTGTCCAAAAAGAAAGTTGGTCTTCAGAGGGATGAGATATATTTGCAGAGTTGCTATGAGTCCAGTGTCCAGAGTTGATTGTTCTCCTTTTTTTGGTTGCTTTCTCCTTTTTTTTTTCATGTTAGGCAATTTCTTTGGTTGGGAGGTTCTCTGTCACTGCCTTCCAGGCCCAGCACAAACAAGACTGAGGTCCTTTCATGTCAGGGGAGTGATTCAGCTAATGCAGCGTGGAATGAAGGTAATCACACCATGAACAGCCTGTTGCTGATACAGTGGCTGGGTCATAGATGTCTCTGTAACGACAGGAAAATGCTGTTGGAGTAGGTTGCTCCAAGATAGTCAGTGAAAGTGGAGTATGTATGAGTGTTTTACAGAGGGCATTGCCCAGGTTGGGTGATACTTGCCTGACACTGAAAGTTGATCTAATGATGAGTAGAGATCAAATTATAATACATGTGCTCAAGCCAGATGCTGATATAGACTCAGACTTGGCTGCATCAGACATGGGAATGATCTATAAAAATACTAATCATATTCCACAAAACAAGGGGAGTGTTTCCTGGGTTTGCAGCATATTTTCCCTGTGGTTTATAGCTAGAACTAGAATAAATATGTAAATAAAGAACATTGCTTTTTGTAATTCTTAGGATACCCTGGTAGTCTGTCTTGCTTATACAGGTGATTTTCTATCCAAGTCCTTTCTCTGTTCTAACATATTTTGCAGGTGAAAGGCTACAGTAGTAGTATTTGGCACTTAAACTGTTCTCGTGCCTATGGGACACCTGGTACAGAATGGTACAAATTTGGGTCTTATGTTCTTTGAAGTCATTCTTTAGATCCTCTCCCATGTGTTAGTTCTAACTATTCTGTTATGGCAGAATATATAACCACAGAATGTTCTGTGTATAAGAAAAGTGGAAGCAATGGGTCAGGAACTAGAGCTGAAGTTTGGAGCTACCTAAAGATGTGTGGGGAGAAAATATGGCTTGTGTAAGCTCATGTCTCCTGTCAGCCTCCCATTTTGAAATTCCTTCAGTGCAATATTTTTGTGTATTGCTGAGTATTTCTGCAGGCTGCTGAGGATGTGTTATTTGAAGAGCATGCAGATCTGTTCTTAGCAGTGATGAATATGGGCAAAGCCTGTGGCTGAAAAGGTATTGCAGACACTGATTTGGTTAGGCACTGTGTTGATCTTGTAGGTTCAAAAGAGGACATGGTGGACAATAAAACCGATCCTCAGACAGCTGTGCCTGTCAGCAGCTGTGCTTGGGTGTCTAAGGGATCTGCATTGGCACTCCAGACTGCAATGAGTCTCATCTCCATGACGTCACCTCGAAACTTCCAGCTCCGCAGTACTGCTTTGGCTCCATCTTTTGTGGAGTTTGACATGTCCATGGAAGGATACGGGTATTGCTGCTGTTGGTTTCCTGTTTAGCTGCTCTGCAGACTCCAAGCCCTTATTCTGGACACAGCAACCAACGCTCTCCATCTTAGTCAGTCCTTGTGTCCTATCACTGCCTTCCTTGCAGCAATGTTGCCAAACAATTTTGTTACTGTCTTATTGCTGATAGCCTAAGCTCTGGCTTGCTACTGTGATGCTGCATTATTAAGTCACTGGTGACCTTCAGGGATAATTTTATGTTTCTGATGGATGGGTGCCTTCTTGCTTTTGTAGGTGTTTATACCTCCCTACCTTGGCCACTGTCATGGGACCCAGTGCAGAGCAATCTGTCTCAGGAGGAATTGGCATGGGTAAGCACTCTGACTCATTTACAGCTTCCTGAAGGCACTGACTTTTCAGCACCACTTAAAGCATTCAACATGTGTAAGAAATGGCAGCAAATAAGCTGTGTATTTCAACACACTTCTGTCTGTATCCCAGTCCAGCTCTGAGCTGTATAACTCAGACTGCTCACCAAAATACAGTACCAGACGCAGCTTAATAGTGTGATGCTTTAACATTAACATTAGCGGTACAAATTCAAAGCAAACTGCTGAAAACAACAGTCTTAACAAGTAGAAGTCATGAGATTTCTGGGTTACCTTTCCCAGAAGGAATAGAAACTGTCACTTAACATGAAATGAGGTTCTCTTATAGATAAAAATCTATGAGTGAACTGTGAAATGGCTGTAGCTTTTGCTTCCTGAATTTTGTGAACTTTGAGAAAACTTGTTTCTGGCTCAGTGCTTCCCAACTGATGAGCTCTGTGGTATAGAGATCTAGTAGTCATTTCTCATCAGTTAATTTTAGGTCATTTATACATATGTACACACTCACATATGCAATCTGTATGATATTGAAGATAGGCAGTGAAATCTAATAGAACAGAACAGAAATTAAACCTCGTATTCTAATATTGGTTCTTACATGGTTTGGGCTACAGATGAAACAGAAAGCAGGTTGCTAATGTCTGCACAGGGAAACCAGCTTCCTTACTGCCTTTTTGTTTCCTGCCTACAGGAACCAGAATGTTCCCTCCCTCAAGTGGCCTGACGCTCTCATGCTGGTTTCTGGTTAGCAAGTTTGGTTTGGTGCACAACAATCACCCAGTCCGTTTCCTCACGGTTGTGAGGCATATGTCAAGAACAGAACAAGAATTTGTTTGCTTTTCAGTAAGCTTCTTCCCACAGGATCTTTCTTTGGTCATTTCCACAGAAGAAGTGGAATTTCAGCCACTTGGTAAGGCTCTTCTCAGTTAAGCTGCAGTGCTGTATTCTCTGATTATATGGAATTTTTCATGAACAAATTTTGTCTTCTTATAAGTACCCAGAACATTAGTGAGACTTCTTTATCTCTTCATTTCCCTTCTGTCATCCTGTTGTGATTGTAATTCTTGGTCATATTTCAGTTTTAGGTTTGCCGTAGGCATTGAGAATTATTCTATGGCATGCAGTACATAATAAAAATTACAGATATTCCAAGGAAGACTTTTGAATGTCAGTTATGTGGTTGTGTGCAGTTGTGGGAACTGGATTTAAACCAGCTGATCCCTGCCTGTTCTGTGTGGCAGTAGGCAAGTTTGGAGAGTAGGACTGAGGAGTTTGGGAGTGATCTACCTTCCTAATCAAACAGCACATTACTTTTCCTCACTCTTAGGATGTTTTCTACCATGCCAGCCTATTAATCTGTTTTCCTTGTTGACATTTATCCCTTTCTCCTTATTGAATACAGTAGACACTTCAAATGTGAATGTGATTGAACATTGCAGAGGTTTGGGAATAGAGTGGGAATAGTAGCTGGGTTTTTTCATGCACAGCTGACATTGTGTGAGTGCTCCAGTTCTCTTAGATGATGTTAAAAATCCCAGCTTACTTCTTTTCCTAAAAACTACAAATTAATGTACAGAGGTTTATCATCTCATGAATTCACTAGGAATTTTTTTTCTGTGTCAGCTAACTCGGTGAATATCCTGAGGGGTTCTCCTCTTAGAGAATATGTTGGCTTTGTCCTAGTTCAGTCTAGCTTTGCAGCATTGAGGTAGGTGTTATTTGGGAGTACAGCACATCGTATGCTGGAAGAATCTTGAGAGTTGTGCAAGTCTCAGATCCTGATAATAGATCTTCAGGGAAGGTTTTAAAAACCTTGAACAGAATAGCACCAAATCACTGTATACCTACAGAGAGTCATGTTCTTTGTGTCACACTTTATAGCTGTGTTCCAGAGGCAGGGGAAAGTGAGAGACTTTGTTTACTTCCCCTTGTTTTTACTCCTACAGATATCATGGAACCTGAGGATGAGGTCTTAAATCCCTCCCAATTTCCAGGGCAAGTCCAGTTTGGCTGCGGCAAGCTGATGGTCACTGGCCAGTGGCATCATCTCACAGTGACAGTTGCTAAGGAAGCAAAGAAGAACTGCATTGTGTCAGCTTATATAAATGGTCAGATGCTTGGCTCTGCAAAGGTAAAGGCTGTTTGATAGATCTTGTGCCAGACATTTGTCTTTCATTGCTTTTATTTTCATCTCCCCATGCACGTACCATGGCTTCTCAGTATTAACCTAAGAGACTCAAAGCACGGTGATCTGCATATATAACATCTGCCACTCTGCACTGTGCATGAGTAGAGTCAGAAATCCATACAAACCAAGCTGTATTTGTGCTGCTCCTGAGAAGTATGTTATTGGTTTATACTGATGCTTGGAACTAGTTCCTCTCCCCTCAGCATGCAGATAACCAGGGTAATTTTCAGTGGTGATGCTCATATGAGAGTTGCGGTTACCTAGTATGCAGGTAGCTCAGGGTTATGTTGATGAAATTCACTTCTACCCTTAGGCCAAAATCTTCTGAACTGACTAGTGATTTTGAGGATCTCTCAGTTTACACCCAAGATTTTCAGAAGTTGTCAGCTATAAAAGGTACATCACATTCAGGTGTGAACAGAGAACCCTACACTGACGGTGCTTTGAGCTTAGGCTGAAACCTGCAAAGGCAATAGGTTATGTAGGAAGCCTCCATTGTTCAATAAAGGCCTGAAAAAGCAGTAAGGTTGTTGAGAAAAGAGCTTCTGTGACTGGCCAGCTCTTTACAGGAATCCTAAGATGGATGGAATTTCCTCAAGCATCTTACATGGGCATGTTTCAAGCTGTCCTCTTCCTCTTACACCCATTGAACAATCAGTTGATGAGTCAGTGGCCTTTTTCCCCATTGTCACGCTAGGCACTCAGGAACAGATCGATGTTCCTCCAGGTTAGTTGTTCAATGTGTAAGATAGCTCTTGAATTAAAATACTTCTTTTTTTTGAGTTAATGGAAATGAAAGAAGTGTTTCAGTTAGGAGAAATTTGTAAATTTCATTAATATCTACGCAAGAGTTCATCGCAAATGTTGGCGTAGCTAGTATTTCCCCTAATGTACCACTTCTTGTCATCTTCTTGTTGCATAGGAGTCAGTTCTGAAATAGTGGATATCTGAGGTTGCACAAGATACCATAAGAAAGCAATGCAAATGTACCCGAAGTGTTCATAACCTACAGGATAAATGAGAAGAGCCTGTAGTTTGTTATTATCATCATGCTTCTAGTTTTGAACCTAATCTCAAATTATTTCTGAGATTTGATTTTTGGAATTTGAATGCTCCAGGCTGGTAATGTTGAAAATGCAGGCTATGTATGTTGCAGGTCTGGTTGGTGTGGTGGTTTTCTGGTTTTGTTTTTGAATAGTATCCTTTTATTAATTGAGACTTGTAACCTTGGTCTCTTCTTTCTTGTTCCCATATTTCAAATCAATCTCAACACACATGAAGCTAACTTCTGTGTTTATATTTCCCTTGTAAAAACAACCTGTTTAATTCCAAATATTCTCTTTCCCATACTTGAGAAAAATGATCTGTCTTCTAAATGCCTTTTGGGACCTATATCCATTTCAAGAATGAAAATTTAATTTCATTTGCTTTCCTTCAAATGAGACTGAAAGTCATCAATAAAACTAGGCCTAAGCATTGCAATTGATTAAAGAATTCACAGCAACTGTGTTTAACATACAGTGAAACAGCTCATAATAAATAAAACAAGCCTTTAGTAAATAAAAGGTTGTCCCAGTGCTGGGGTCTCTGACATGATGCAAGCCTTTGTCTTAATGTCTACAGTGAAGAAAAGATTGTGTAAGAAATTAGAATTGCACAACGGTTGTTAACAATACCAAAAGCTATTTTGGGGTTGTGGAGCTGGGGGGTGGGGGTTACTGTATTGCATCAAGCCTATTTGTTCACTCAAGTATCAAGTCCTACATACTAATATTGACCACCCCTGTCTTCTAACTTCAGTAGTCAGAGATCTGTAAACACTAGGAGTCCCATCTTAACAGCAAATTGTTAAAGGCAGAGCTAAGCCCTGAAGTACAGTATAGTTTCTCCCTATGAAAAAAAATCCATCTACTTCCTGTTAGAGCTTTCCACATATAAATGGAATAATAGACTTAATTTAGGAGGCACAATCCTTATTTTGATACCAAAAATGAATGGTGCAATTTCTTAAACTATGTTGCTTTGACTGAAGCTAACTGATGCACCTTGATACCCTATATTCTTCAAAACCTGTTTATTATCTAGGTGCCTAGTACAAAGTGTGATCTGTAACCTGGCTTTCTATATTAAAAGTCACAGTCTGAGTTATGAAGCTTAGAACAGGAAAAATAAGTCTGTGCTCGAGAGAGGATTTCTTTGCCAGTACTTGAAATGATTTTGACTGTGCTTTTTAAACAAAAAGTAGGCTTGAACTTTGTAAAATGCTTATGTCTGTGATGCTTCTGAAAATCCAGTTTCTAAACAGCAGTTGGTAATTGTGTTGCACAGCTGAGTAAGACTCCATTGAGGAAAGAGGTGGCAGGCATATCTTGCAGGGTCAAAACAGTGAGGGACCCCAAGTGTATTCTGTCCCCTTAATGAATTCTTCTTCTGTTGCAGATGCAGTATCTCCAGCCCTTACCAGGTAGCTGTATTTCCATGGAACCCTCTTCCTTTATTGATGTCTATGGATACATAGCTACTCCTCAAATTTGGAAACAGATGTCCTCCTTGACCTGGCGCCTTGGCCCTACATACTTGTTTGAAGAAGCCATCTCTGTGGAAGCAATGGAGGTGATTAATAAGCTTGGCCCACAGTATTTTAGCAATTTCCAAGCAGTACAGCTTCAAGGTATGTGATAATTCTCATATCCACCACTATTTGTCAGGGCAATGCTCTTTTTGTTCTTATAATCTATTATTAGTATTCCAACTGTGCCTAGAGCTTGCTTTAAAAGCCTGGAACTCTGCATTACTGAGTGTAGTAAGATACGATGAGAATCTTCTACCATACGGTAAAATGGGCAGAAAGAGAAGGGCAGGAATCAAGCAGCAGAGGGAGCTGGAGAGTGAAGAGGGATAACATGTCCTTGAGGAGATGGAAGATTGCAATTTCTGTTGGACAAACATTAAAGCAGCAGCTTTGACTGAGGTGTTCTACATTTATGGTGCTACAGAAAAAAAGTCAGAAAAAGAAGCATCATCTTTAATTGCAGATGTCTGCAGAGTAGGGGAGAGCACAGGGGAGAGAGGGGTAGGGGAGTAAGTTACATTCCATTTAATGAAGAGGCTTTTTAACTAAAGTGTACTGTTAGCTTCAATTATTAAACAGGCAGACAAAACATTTCAGTTATTGATTACTGTTCATTCACCTCTGTACTACAGCTTGGGGTAAAATGGGGATGGTCGTCTCCCATTTGAAAAGAGCAGAATAATCTCAGCTGGTAATGCTCCAGCCTAAAGCGAAGTGAAAAGACTGGCTGAAAATACTCCTTCAGAATGCCATCTATCTAGACTAAAAAAAACTCCAAGTAAAGCATGAGAAGGGGTTGTTGAAAGAGAAATTATATCAAAATACAGGCCTACAGTAAAAATGTTACCAACAGAAGTCAGGAGGTTTGTTGAAGTGTTGAGTCTTTCTGAAGTCTGGGGTGCTTGTTCTCTACTAACTGGTCTTCCCAGCTGCGCTTTACTACCAACTAATCATGGATTGTAGCCATCTGACTCCAGTGATGCCCTGATGCAGGGAAATCATGGGGTGTTATACAAGATGTAATTTCATAATTGTGGAAAGATATATTTCTTCCCTATTTCTTTCTTTTTGGGGTGGGCGGGGTGGGGGGAGCTCAGGGAAGGGAACTGTTACCTAATATCTCCCTATTCCACCAAAACACGCAAAAAAGAAACTTTTCTAATGGCAATTTTTACTTTTAAAATTTCAGCACAAACCCCACAAATATTATGGTTTATTCCTTAAAATGGATTTATGACCTTGTTGCAAACAGCAGTTTGAATTGTTGCAGTGGTGTTGTGTCCCATCTCACCAGTATCTCCTTCCTACTCCCTAATCAGCAGCAGCTGTGCAGAGGCTTAGCCGTAAGTTTGTGTCCTACTGGAAGGGAAATAGGTGACACGGTCTTGGGGCATTTACTTCAAGTTAATCTTCATGTGGAATACATGCTAATGCTTTTTGCCTATAAGGGCTTTTTCAACAGGATTAGTAAACATTTTCATAAATCAACTGTTTTCACAGTCTATAAAATAGTCAAAAATATACTTTTTCTTTTTTTTAAAAAAGGTACACATAGTTTTTTTCCAAATGCAAGCAGGAATAGAAAAATCTTTAAATAAAAGCATGTGAGAATTTCTATCATTAAACTGCTGAACCTGGTACCTTTTAGAGGCTTCTTATATGTTGTGGGTTAGCAGCTCTGAACTTTTGCCTTTGTCCTTTTTGCTTCCACATTAATCCTTGCTCCTAGTACCCCTGAGAAAGCTCCCAGTAACATGGAAGGCCTCTGAAATGTTTTCTCTGCCCAGAAAGTTTGTTTGTATTGTGTGGACAGAGGAAAGTTTATTCTGTACTTTTCTGAGCTTCATGAGATACTGGGAGAGGATGTAGGATCTACACAAAGCAGTAACCAGAGGAGACAAGCCAAGCACATCTCCTATTGGTGCTTACAGTGGCAAGCTCCTATGGACTGTGTTGCAAAGGGTGAGGGCTTTTTTCTGATTATAGTTGAGTCAAAATCAAATTCCTATCTAAACTTTCATTTCCTCTGGTTATTTTTCATCTGCCTCTCTCATGTATCATATGTTGAGCGTGTGAAGTTCCTTCAGAGATTTATACTTTTTCTTGTTTTAGGTGAGGATCAGTACAGTGATCATAATCCTACACCTCTGGTGGCAGAAGAGAAGATTTCTTTTGGAATCAATGCCGTGTGCTCATCTCTCACTACGGTCCAAGATATAAAGAGCTCCTACAATGAAGTGGATGGCCGGCTGATTGCCAAAGAGGTCACAAATTTCCCTCATTTGTCTTAAACACACTTTTTCTTGTTTCTGTTTGATTTCCTACAGCAAAATTTGTGACTTTGTTAGTTGTGGATCTTCAGTGATTTATTTTTTCCCCAGCTTCTCATTTCATAACTCCATTATACCCACTGTTTTGTTTTCATCTGTGGAGAGGAGTAGATTGGACAATGAGACAGTGTTAAAAACTTTGCTTGAAACAGCAACAGAAGGCACAGTTTGCAGGTCTAATGATAATTTGTTTCAGTCTGTGGTATCTTAATGCCTTCACAGTGACCTTTCACATGCTATTCTAGCTTTATGGCCAATGATACTGACATGTCAAAGTAATGCAGTTGCGGGATATTTTAGGTGGTGAATGTTTGTCCTAACAATCAACATTTAAGGGAAAAAAAATGGTTTTCATAGTCTAAAAGTAATAAAATAATCTAAATTATTAGAGGTTCTGTTTGTTACTTTTTGTCTCCCCCATATTACCATGGGTTTTCTTACTGTTTTAGATTGGGATTAACTCTCGGGACAATTCATCTCCAGTATTCCTAGCTAAAAATATTGCTGGACATCTCTCTGGTTCCTTGCGGACTATTGGGTCAGTTGCTGTTGGCCAATATGGTAAATGCACTATGCCTTAATGTTTCATATTTTTTAAGAGTTGGGCCTCTCCTCTGTCAAAGAACAGATTTATTCCGTGTAACTTTCTGGTAGAGTAACACTGTAATTTTCTAGGGGTAAGAGTGTTCCAGTCCTCTCCAGCCACTACTAGCCTGAACTTTATTGGAGGCCCTGCCATTCTCCTGGGTCTCATTGCTATGGCCCGTGATGACCACACTATGTATGCAGCTGTCAAAGTTCTGAACTCTATCCTGAACAGCAGCCCAATGAGTGAAAAATTGATGAGGCACATGCATGGATACCAGGTAGATACCCTTGTTCATTCATACTAGTTATAGTCTTTCACTTGGAAAACTTTACCCCAAAACCTATCAATGTCAATGAACCAAACATATCCTGGTTATTAGCACTTATGCTTGTAACTTTATAAGTGATGAGATCTTTGTGAGGGTGTTACAGGATAGTGCTCTAAATTCTGTGCTTGGAATCTCTCTAACAGCATTATATGCTGATGGAAAGGTGAGAACAGGTGCTTCTTGGTGAGATGTGAACTAATAAACTAAATAAACCAGTGCAGCAGATTTGTGAGTGACCCACCCTTCACATTTTACTAACATACTTGATCCCTCCCACGAGAGACTACTTCTCAGACAGGTCTGCGTCCTCCTCTTGGCTCATCCAGCCTAAGATTCCTCTTCACAGACTGCCCAGTGCAGGCTGACAGTGAATTCCTGTGGCTCAGTCTTCACTGTGTATTAGGAATTGTGCTGATATAAATAAGTGCTGTCTGGATTTTGTTGATTAGGTCTTTCCTAAATTCCTAAAATCCCTAAAATCTCTCAACCTCAAAGCTGTTCAGACTGAAGAGTTTGTTTTTATTTAAGTATTATGTATGTAATATTGGATGGCTTAAGGCTCAGGTGTGAAGTTTCAGTTCAGTATCATTTACTTTATGCTGTGTGGGCTAAACAGAGTCTTATAGAACAGAGAAGGCTCTTTAACAGAGATGGTTCCAAACAAGACTCATAACAGTAGGGTTTCATGAATGATTTATTATAAAGTTTCCATTTTCCCAATTTGTGAATACTTCATAAACTGATCCTGATTCATACTTCAATATTGCTTGCCCAATCCTTTCTTGTAGGTGAATGCCAGCCTTTAGATTGTGTATGAGCTGTTCCTTTTGACTTTGTGCTAACCTGACAGATCACCATGTTGTGATGGAGTGGTTTTGCTCTTTGTTTGGATGTCTGAAACTTTTTTCCAAACAGCCAACTAATAAACATGCCTTCATATGTATTTTCAAATGAGTATCTATTCCTCCCAACCTAATCAAAGAGTAGTGGCTTTCTGAACGTTTTTCAGGTTTTTCTCAGTGTATCAGGAATTCGTTTCATGATCAAAGATAAACTAATTTGAGAAACTGGCAATGTTTCACACATGCCTTTTATTTGAAGAGGTCAATATGAATTTTTTTTTTTAATTAATACCATTTGCAAGCAACTAAGAATATACCCATGAAGAACAGCGTAGAGAACTTACTGTAGTTATTTACAATTATATTTGTATGTTACTTTTTGTAAATTCCATTCAACATAGTACGGCATGCATTTTGCTTCTCTTCAATGCCACAGAGTTGTCAAATTCCTTCAAAAACTTACCTTTTCACCTACTGCACAAGATTTTATGCCTGGACTGAAATCTTTACTTTCTTCATGATGCTTATGTAAGATGTATGCATGCATGACTACTACAGCCAAGTAAACTGTGTATTTGTCTTGAATTAAAGTGTTGTATATTAGTTTATAAACAGATTTATACTCAGCAGATACTTACTAAGTCTTTATTTTCAGTTGCTGGCGTATCTATTGAAGAGTAAGACACAGCTGTTAAACAACAGGATTTTACAGTTAATGTTCTCCCTAGTGGGTACAGCTGAGCTTGGCTTTGAGTCTTCAGTCATCAAGAACTATAGTGCATTCCAGTATGTTCTCTGCAACTTCGAGGTAAAACTCTTGATGTGGCTTTGTGAGTTTGGCTGTACTACAGGTGGCTTTATAGTATGAAGTTTGGTTTGTTCACAGCACCTCCTGGACCCAGTATTTGGGATGGGGTGGTGTGTGGTGATTTTCCACACTGAGGCTCACCTGGGGAGGTGGTAGCTCCTGGAATGGCAGGTTCTCTGTCACCATGGCTCCCCACTCTTCCCTAGTGCAATTTCTGAAGTTTTCTTACAGTCCCTGAGGGCCTGCTCCTCAGGGCTAGCTCAGGAGCAGCCATTCCTCACACTGGCAGGGATTTCCCAGTGCCTGCAGTTTGTCGTTGCAGAAACAACCGAGAGTTTATGATGTTACGCTTCCTGAACTACTTGTAACTGTTTCTCTGCCACAAGTTACTGTCCTCTCTGCTCAGCAGAACAGCAGAACATCTGCTTTCCTTTTTCTTTCAGCTTTGGATGAAAGCACCAGAAAATCTTGACCTTGCTCTTTTTTCGCATCTTGTGGAGATCTTGCAGTCCTCCAGGTATACAAGCTAGTGTTTGAATCAGAAACGTGGGACAAGTTCACCTGTAACCTGAAGCTGGAACTGTGAGATCAATATGAAGGGTCCAATCCTAGCTGGAATCAGTGGACTCTGGCAGTTAATAATTTTTATATTGCTTTTTCAAGGCTGGATTTAGTGATTTAATCAGTCCCTGAGGTGATGATGGGCCAGATTGGGAAAAGCTATCTGGTGACCTGGTTTACATGGAACCACTGCTGTACCATGGAAGTTTAAACGTCTACTGGGCAGGGGGGATATCTGAATGTTAGAAATGAATATGAAATAATAAAAGTATAATTGAAGTTGTGTTTAAAACCAAAACACAAGCCAGGAAGACTTTTTTTATAACAATATACTTTGTTAATCAACTGTAGTAGAGTTAAATATATCTGAAGAGACAGAGCATGGCAGAGGAGTAAAATAGATCACAGCATTAGATTGCTTCTTTTTGGTACCAGAAGGTTCTTTACAGAGCTGTCTGGTGTCCCTTGCTGAGTTTTACAGGAATAGCATTTATTACCACCAACTCACTGCTTGAAAATTCAATAATGTTATTTTCTTTGAACTTGTTGAAATGCAGCAGTTTCCGGGGGAGAGGACATATAGGAAGGGTAGAGAACACACAGAGAAGTCTTCAGATCTCCTTTGCTGACACATATTCAATTTGTCTGACAGTTTGAAATGTTGCCACACCAACATTAGAAGCCAAAGGTGCAAAGTATCAGTGCAACCTGAGAATCTTTTAGCTGAAACCCAGCAAATTTTGTTATTTCCAGTAAAAGCTTTTAATAGTCTCTGTGCTTTTTTACAGAGATGGATGTCAGAATGCTGCAATTGCTCACCAGGTGCAAATGGTGCCCAAGCTCATTTTCCTCTTCAATGATCCTGAAATCAGTAACTCCAGGATCACTGTGGCCTGCACTATTCTCTCCCATCTGTTGCAAGGGTACTTTAACACAAGGGATATTCTCAGGTAACCTTCAAGTCCGTAGCTTTTTCTCAGTTTGCAGATGAGCTATATTTCTACCAGTGTTGGAGAGGGCTCTATAGTAGAACTTCCTCCACTTCACCTTTGGTAGGAGCCTCTAGATCTGACAATTACAGAATCCCCAGTGATGAAAAACTCTTTCTTGCCTTCAAAACACAGTTCATCCCAACCTTATATTTGTGTGAAGATGGTTTGGGTGGTGACTCTTACAATGATGGCACAAACAGTTATGCTGTTATGACTGGGACTACTCAAAGTCTGTACTTAATATTTGATTTCATTAAAGCCTGCCTCTGAAGTATTGCAGCTGATATAGTATTGCAACTTGGCCCTCGTGAACTGTGTACCTAATCCTGTTAGTTTGGCTTGTATCCCAGTAACTATCCTTGTTCTTGAATTTTGCTCAATTAAGGTATGTTAGTCAGAATTTCATAAAGCAAAACACTTAAATCCTTGTTTGCTTTCCACAGAATGTAGGCACTGCTTCATTTTATATTCCCAACCTAGTTGCATCACCTTGTAGCCTATGAACTGAGGAAGGTCCACACAGTGCTGTCTACAGCCACCTAACTCCAGGGAAATGCACTGCACAGATGAGAGCTCTGTTTTAAAAGCACTTTGTCCAAATAAAACATAGAAACAGAGTTACACGTCAGACCTGTGGTCTCTGCAGTCAGACTTTAGCTCTGTTGAAGACTATGAGCACATCAGGTAGTTACTGCGGAGTAAGCTAATATGTGAACTTACTGCTTGCAGCTGTTTTGTAGAATTATCTGTATGTATGTTCCTACCTGGGGCTTGTATGAGTTATCACATTCTTTTTTCATACAGGTGTGAGTAGTGGAGTTAGTATATCAAATTTACCATATGGTGAGGAGTGTGAATAAACATTCTTCTCAAAATACCATGATTTGTTATTGCATGGTAATTTGATTAGTTGTCAGATCCATGAGTGCTGAGCGAGTGGACAAAGGCAGTCCCTACCCTTCCAGCTCCAGGGCAGCAGAGACTATAGCAGGCTCTCAGCAGAACTGTAAAGTGCTGGCGTTTCTGCTGGTCCCAGATTTTTTACACATCTGATGGAAACTGTGGTGTGGACTATTCCTGCAGAACAAGTGGTGATCTGTCCCTTAAGAAATGTCCTTCTTGTGGGCAGGAGGAGGTTATATGCTTTCACTAAGTGTGTATGTCACATTAATCTGTCTATCCTTAGAACCAGGTAATGCGTTAAAGCTGACTACAGGTGAAAAGAGATTTCCAGTCCTCCTCCTTGTGTACCTGCTCTCCTCTGTGTGCTTGGAAACCAAGTGGTGATAACAGTGATGTCTGAATGCCACAGGCAGTTCAGAATCTTGTATGAACAGAGTGTAACTCAGTATTGCTTTCCTCATGGTGAAACACCTTTAAAATCAAGAAAGAGAGAAAAATGTTTCCATAGTAGAATAGTTATTACTTGCATTTGTAGATAATGTCCTTATTTTCTTCCTAGTTTATGAACTTTTGCATTCTTATTTCAACGCTATTTCTGCAGCAATTAGAATTTCCAGTGGTTGTCATTAACAGTCATTGTTAATGAGTATTGAGATTTGAATGTAATCTCAAAGTAATTAAATGAGTGCCTGCCTTTCTGGTAACCAAAATTGCTTCCCTCTTTCTCTGCAAGGATTGGATTGTTCCTTGTTTACACTTTGAAACCTTCTTCTGTGGATGAAAATCAGATTTGCTTGGACGGTGTGGCTGAGATGCCCAGTGAAGGTGAGAGCTACCTCTGGTGTATGTGTTCTGATATCTAAAGTACTTCCCTTCTTCCCCAGGGCATGATGAACCCTAAGTACAACATAGTGTTTCTGCCTCCAGTGGCAGGAAGAAACACAATTCAGATGACTTCATCTGGAAAGGGACAGGCTGCAGTGAGGTGACACGAAATTGTGGGAAAAACTTATATTACCACAAAGGCCTGATGTGAATAGTGAAGTGACAGTCATTGTTTATATATCCGGGAAGGCCTGACCTACCACAAGATACTTTTCCTGCTAAGGGAGTTCCCCTTTTGTCCTCTCTCTGCTAATAAGCCAGCAGTACTTTGGCTGCATTGTCCAGAGCCTACACAATGCTGGATTTCACAGATACATGCAGAAATGAAGGCCATAAAATTGAAATTGCCCCAAAACTAACACACTAGGCCATGAAGAGGAATAAAATTTCACTTGGCAACCTGGATTTTCTGTGAACATTTTGCTATACTTAACAGTTGTAGCAAATAATAATGTGGAGCTCTGCACCTTTTAAAGTATCTGTGTATTTATGTCAACTTTGTTTTGACAACAAATGTGTGGGATCTTCCAGTCAGCTGGCTCTTTCATTGTGATCTTTCAGTTGAGACTATATTGGTTATTGCACCTCTAAACAGTATATTGTATTAAGGGGACAATGATGACTGTAGTCTCTGTATATAGATAGCACAGCTAGGCAATACAAGTCAGATTGCCTGTTTTTGTTACCCTCTCTAGTTAACCTGAGATTGCTTCCTGTGGATCATTATCCAACACGTAGTCTGAATGAGTTTTAAGTAACTCTAAAGAATGGACTTTGACAATGTAAGCACTGGTCATTTCTGATGTTAGCAGGAATCCTTATGTCTAAAATCTGAAGCCTGCATCTTTTTACTCTACAGAAGACTGATACAAGTACTTCCACTGGGCTAATCTGGTGCAAACAAGGTTGTTCATCAAAGCAATGGAACATGTGTTTTGTGTGTTCATTACTCTTTATTACTTTCTGATATTTGTAGCCTTAAGCCAAACATCTGGAAAGACAATCTGGCTTCGAAACCAGTTACTTAAGATGTTGTTGGATGTAATGCGCTCAGACAAACTTCACCTGTCCTCTGAGTAAGTAGAAACAATATAGGAATGCATAGGTAAATGACTGTCTTCTAGATTTCCTCCTTTCTGGTGCCTGACACAGACTAAACACACTGGATAATATTGGAGTCTCAACAAAATAGTACATAAGAGCAGACTGGGTTCAGAGTTATTTTTTGTCAGTGATTTATGTGGCATTCATTTAGATATGTGATCAGATCACGCTCTGATACCCATTTTGAAAAGAGTTCAGTGTTTTCAGAAAATGTCTCAAAGGAGGAACTCGGATATTGCTGTTACTTCTGCATTGCAAGGGTTGAAGAAATCCCACCTGTCTTTGAAAATCAATTCAATCTAATGTGCGATTACTTACCACCTCTCTATCATAACCATGAGCACTCAGTTACTATAGTTCTACCTTGTATAACTGAAATGTAGTATTCATAGTGCTGGGTGCTGTAACTGTACATTTTCATTACTTAACGTATCTTGGACTTCAAAATTCAAACTGGAATTCTGAATTTTGTAGGTTGAAAGATCTTGCCTGTGATGTAGTTCACCTTAGTTACTGATACACACTCTCAGAAGCAGCTTCACATTAATGAGCTTTTTTGTCTGATGACGAATCAGATTTTTTGTCTACAGAAACTTCAGTTTCTAAATCACTGAGACACAATTTTAAATAAAATCTCCTTTCTGTCTTCTACCATGTGTTTTCATTTCCCTGATTGTCCTAGGGAACAAGAAGAGATATTTTTGGCGCTGGGGCCAGACTGGTTTCTGCTATTCACACAGAGCTACCTGCACTCTAGCACAGTTGTGCTAGGAATGAAGCTACTTCTGTGCTTCCTCCACAATCGTTTGCTGCTGCAGAAATTCAAGGAGGGGATGGTGGCTGGACGCTGGCTGGAAAACAGCTCTGCAGGCTTGAGTATTCTAATGGGTATGTGTTGGTTTAATGCTCCCAAAACAATTCCTGGATCCAGCTCAGTGATGGGAGATCACTGAAGTAGGTGATAGGAGAATGCCCACTGATATCAGACCAAGAAAATCGTATTACTTTCTAGGACAAGCTTTTCCTAGTACTTCAGCTTTTCTGTGCTAAAAAGTGGAAAGCATTGCTTCTCCCTTGCACAATAGCTGGCATTTCTAATTAGCAGTTGCAGGGAGACAGGCCTTTATTCTCTTGCATAAAATCAGGCTAGTTGATAAACCTGTGAGGTGTTCAGATGTCAGCTTGTGCCCTGAAACCTTCTGTTTCTTTAAGATTTGTTCAGATTGCTTTTTGATAACTAGACCTGTGGTTCTGAGAAAGGGAAGAGAAAGGAAGAAGAGTTCAAGGAAGATCTCCAGTACAAAAGTGATAGTGGGAAAAGTTGTTGTCTGTTAGTCTGAGGAAATTTTGTAAATTGTTGATATCGCAGCCTAGCAGAGTACTGAGTGGCCTGGGACACAGGCAAGTGAGGATAAAGTTGGGTCAGTAATCCTTCCTCTGAGACAGCATTCATTTTTAGACACTTCCTCAGAATGTTTTCCTTTTCCTTTAAAGATAATTTAAAAACTCATCCTCCAGTGCCTGACAATGACTCCTCCTTGATTTTTGGGTTTTCAACGTTGCAAAGATGTCTGATTGATCATGTCCACATCCCTGAGATCTACTTGCTTGTAGCAGGGCTATTTCTGGCAACTCCACAGTCTGAACCACCTGAAGCAGCCAAGGTATGAAAAAAATAGTGGACAAGCATGAATCTGCTATTGCTGTGCTAATTTGGCATTTTGCGGCCATTTCTGTAAGATTCTCAGGCAAGTTAACCCTCCCTGGTTTTTGTGATAGTTAAAATTAATCATTCATACTTTAAAAGTGAAGTTAGTTAGCTTTGATTTAAGGAAATTCTGTTTCAAACAAACTTGTTCATGCAGGTGTTAAATGCTGTTTAACTACTGTGCTTTAGAAGGTAATTCAGATTAGCTTCCCTGTCTGTTCTTACATTGTCAAAGCTCATTAAAATCTAGAATTAGTGAATCTGAGTACTTCTACCAGTGTCCTGAGAAGCCATAAGGCATTTTTTTCCCCAGCAGTGCCAAAGATGTTATTTCTGAAGAGGACAATCCATTAGCGCTATCCTAGGGAAATACATTTAACAGGAGAGGGAGGAGTTGCTGGAGGTGAACATGTTTAGGTTTTTTCTGACGTGGAGAAAGTAGGTATTATTCTTGGTGTATCATATATAATTCCCATCTTTTCTTGAAATATCTCTCTGCCTGTTGTAGGAAGATCTTGAGTCTATGTTGCAGTGGATCTTGCAGCACCACCTGACAGAGAACGTCCTCAAGATTGGGTTGTGTGGAGAGGCAGCTGCTTTACTGCTGGAAATGGTTAGAGTCACTGTGGACAAGGTAAGTGTTTTGTTGCAAGGACAGTGCATTGTGAGTGGCAGAATGAATTGCCTGAGGGTGTCAGATGTCAGTAGCAGTCTTTATCTGTAACCCCTAGCCTTCCTCTGCCCTCGCAGGGCAATACTGAGTATAACAGGGAGCAGGGACTTCAAATCATCAGCACAGCTATTGGCCTGGTTATGTTACATAGTAGATGATGTGATGGGCTCATAGAATTTCATAGAATCATTTAGGTTGGAAAAGAACTTTGAGAGCATCAAGTCCAACTGTTCACCCAGGACTGGCAAGTCCATCACTAAACCATGTGCCTAAGCACTGCATCTATGCATTTTTTAAATGCTTCCAGGGATGGTGATTCTACCACCTCCCTGGGCAGCCTGGTCCAATACTTGACTGCATTTTCAGTGAAGAAATTTTTCTAATATCCTATCTAAACATCCCCTGGCATAACTGGAGTCAGTTTCCTTTTGTCCCATCACTAGTTATCTGGGAGAAGAGACTTACCCCCATCTCCCTACAGCCTCCTTTCAGGTAGTTGTAGAGAGCAATAAGATTTCCCCTGAGTCTCCTCCATCCTAAAAAACCCCAATTCCCTCAGCCACTCCTCACAGGACTTGTTCTTCAGACCCTTCACCAGCTTTGTTGCCCTTCTCTGGACATGCTCCAGGACCTCTACGTCCCTCTTGAAGTGAGGGGCCCAAAACTGAACACAGTATTTGAGGTGTGGCCTCAGCAGTGCTGAGTACAGGGAGATAATCACAATCTTGTCCTGCTGCCCACAGTGTTTCGGACACAAGCCAGGATGCTCTTGGCCTCCTTGGCCACCTGGGCACACTGCTGGCCCATGCCCAGCCGGCCGTCAGCCAGCACCCCCAGGGCCTTCCCTGCCAGGCAGCTTCCCAGCCGCTCTGCCCCAGCCTGTGGGGCTGTGTGGGGCTGCTGTGACCCACGGGCAGGACCCGGCACTGAGCCTGGTTGAACCTCATACAGCTGGCCTGGGCCCATCGGCCCAGCCTGTCCAGACCCCTCTGCAGAGCCTTCCTACCCTCCAGCACATCAACACTCCTGTCCAGCTTGGTGTCATCTGCAAATTTACTGAGGGGGCACTCAATCCCCTCATCCAGATTGCCAATAAAGAGATTAAACAGAACTGGCCCAGTACTGAGCCCTGGGGAACATCGCTTGTGACCGGTCGCTAGCTGGATGTTACTCCAGTTATTACCACTCTTTAGGCTCAGCCATCTAACCAGCTTTTTACCCAGCACAGAGCACACCCGTCCACACCATGAGCAGCCAAATTCTCCAGGAGAATGCTGTGGGAGGTGGTGTCAAAGGCTTTATGAAGGTCCAGGTAGACAGCATCCACAGCCTTTCCCTCATCTGCTAGGTGGGTCATCTTGTAGAGGGAGACCAGGTTCATCAAGCAGGACCCATGCTAGCTGGGCCTGATACCCAGGTTGTCCTGTGTGTGCCATGTGATGGTGCTCAGGATGATCTGCTCCACGACCTTCCCTGGCACTGAGATCAAGATGACAGTCCTGTAGTTCCCTGGATCCTCCTTCCTGAAGATGAGTGTCACATTGGCTAAAGTCCAGTCTTCTGGGACCTCTCCAGTTTGCCAGGACTGTTGATAAATAATGGAAAGCAGCTTGGCGAGTTCCTATGCCAGCTCCCTCTATACCCTCGGATTTATTTTTAAGAACTTTAAGAATGTTTAAGAACTACTGAACACATAGGTGGATCTTACCCATAGCATTACCCATTTTGTTCATTCTCGATGAGGACATGCCACCTTTCTGATTGGGTGTGTCTTCAGTCTACAAGCTGGGAGTTGGCTGCTTGTGCCTTGCCTGACTTCTCTGTGGCCACATCATGTTTGTTTATTTGCTTAGGAATACCTGGAAATGAGAAAAGATGAGTTTATGTGAGTGAGAGGAATGCTGCCTTGACTAGATGCACATTTGTCTGTGTTCAGCCTATTGCAGATGCAGAAGCCTCCTGGGAGATTGCCTATCCAGGGAACGTTGTCCAGTTTCTGTGCTTGATCTATCACAGTTATACTCAGGACCCTGTGTGGCATTGTCCTGACTTCTTGAAAACTTTGGCTATGGTTGCTTTCCATTCTGGACCACCCAAGGTATGTGCATCTGAGCCAGCACAAGACCTTCAGGTCAGAAATGGGTTGCTAGGAGGAAAAAAAATATTTGAAGGAATTATGAGTTAAAATGCATTGCTGTCTGCTTCCACAGGGAGGCTCTGAAGACCTTTTGACTCCTGATGGTCCAGCCATTGCTGAAGGGAAAGGCTGTGTTGATCCCTCCTCCTTCCTGCTCCTACCCCACCCTGCCAAGAAACATGTGTGGGATTTTGTGCGAGTCCTCCTGATGGACAGTCTTCTTAACATCCCAGCAAACAAACAAGGCCATCCACTTGAGCTGCTTCTTGAGGTCTCTAACGTAGTCATGAGGCTTTGCTTTAAGGGTGGAAGGACAGGAGGTATCCTGCTAGTGGCCTAGTGAAAAAAGTGCTGACAGTGATGGAGAGGTGCATTCAGTCAGCATTTTCAACAGTGTAGGACATGGCTGGGATCACAGCTCTTAGCATGCACTACAACCTGGCAGTTCTGGACAGTCTATGTAGAGAGCAGAATTACTACCTTTTCAACAAGGAAGAAGGGCCTTTTCTGCCTGCTTTGCATTGATTTGAACCAAGAAAATGCTGCCCTTAGACAACAACAAAGGCAGGCAACATTTAATATTGAAGTCAGGTGTGGAAAAAAAATATCCTTTTTCCTTAGTAATACCTGCTTGTCAGTAAAGCAGCCCTTGGATTTGATGAGAACAGAAAATTTCACATGGAGCATTCCTGTGTACTGATGTTTGAGACAATAATTTATTTTCAGTGCTTAAATAAACCAAAAACAACTGTCTCCACTTTTAGTACAGATTAATTCAAGCTGTGGCAGCTGAGTCCAAATTATGGACTTCAACCACACAAAGAACTGCAAAGAATCAGAGTCTGAATAAACGGAAAATGGAAAACTTAGGCTTCGTCACCAAATTGTCAATAGCCCAAGTGTCCCAGATGTGAGTTCTGATGCAGACTTAGCTTAGTAATACAAATAGTAATGAATATAAGCTTGACTGCAGCTGTCATGATTTAAATCATCTTGCAGAGCAGCAGTTCCCTAAAGGTTTATACATTAACGTCCCAAGGCTTGGTGCAGTTTAAAAGAGAGGATGGCTCCTCTGACTGTCTGAATCCTGAGCCTGCTAAATGGAGCTTAAATTCCCTGAGGGCAAGATCTCTTGGGAACCACATGTGAACCTAGGTTCTGGCCCTGTGCAAAACCTTGTTTGTGTTCAGTGTGCAAAGGGCAACGGTGATCCCCTAGAGTGTAGACCTGCATAAGATTTCCTGCTTTCCCAGCTAGGGTAAGAGGTACTGCCACCTCATCTGCTGCCCATTAACTGTCCACACATGCACTCTTGCTGAACTCTGCATGAGAGATGCCACATTGTCTTTGCATGGAGGAGTACACCAGATCTCTGATTTACATTACTGTGGATTAGCTGTCACAGCTAACTTCTCAGCTTGCACACCAAGGGCTAGTGTGCAAGTGAGGTGGAGTAATTGTCCTCGCTCTTTTGGGGCTGTTTTCCCCCTCCTTTTCTTAACACAGTGCCTAGGTGTTTAAGGGAAACATTGGGCACGTTGAATTATCTCAGATAGTACTGAGTGTCTCTTGAAATTTCTATTCACTTCTTTGAGCAAAACTTACTGAATCTGATTTTTTGGCAGGAATAATCTGCCAAAGATCCAATGAAAGCAAACATCTTTGAATAAAGGCTGAACGGGAATTTGAGTCTGTTTTCCTGGCTGTTTTTCTGCTGTACTAATATGTATATGGTCACTATGTAGGCTTCTCCAGAGAATGCCACCAGTGAACAGAAGAGACATTTTCAAACAAAAGTTTTGCTGTCTCCTATGGATGTCTTCCATGTTACCAGCCAAAGTGAGGGGAAAACAAGACCAAGAGGTGAGTGATGAGAATCAGAACATTAGCTAGCTAGTATTTAGCATGTAGCTGTAATTGCTAGAAGAGTTCGGTAACAGTAGCTAGGAGGACAGTCTGGCTCAGCAGGCTGGACTGCCCATTCACTCCTGCTGTAGACCAGTTTGCATAAATTACTGTAGTTTTGCCATTTTTTTAGACAGCCTCTTCATATTTTTCTCTCTTTTTAAGAACAGATTCTGAACATTAAAAAGAGACTACTTAGAAATAAACCTAGGCTTATCCTTGAGTGCTTCTGGAAATAACCCTGATAACTTAATAGTTGCTGCTCTCCTTTCTGAGTCATTACTTGGACAAGTCCTTCATGATAATGTTTTAGCGAGATTGGTTCTGTCCTTAGGATGGAGCTGTCATTTCCAGACTGAGTAAGTTATTTCTGCTAGACCTAGAGTGTTTTTAGGCAGGTCCCAACTCTGAGACATTATGGCGTGAGACTTTCCTTCTCTGCTCTGGTAACCTCACATCTCACAATTTATTTATTTATTTTTGTATTTCAGCTTGTTTTGGAATAATCAACTCTCTTGTATCCTCTCCAGGGAGCAGTGATCCCCATGGCACTTCAGAATCAACTGCACCTGTATCCATGATGAATATTGCTTATTTTGTTCAGAAGCTGGTTGAGAAGCTGAACAGCAGAATGTTTGCTGCTGATCCCAAGCAAATCCTGATCTTCACTGCCAAACAGATTATGGGGGTGAGTCACATGACATTTTTTCCCAACTGTTATCAGCATGTTGTAATGTGCTGTTTCATACTGAGGTCATGATACTGCAGTTCTCAAGAAGATGGCTGTAATCCATTTGGTGATTATGAATATTCCTGGGTTTATTGCATGAGCACATAATGGCTCTAAATGACAATCAAGGCTAGATGGTGCAGCGTAAAGGAAGGATCTTTTGTGCCACTGTCTGTTGGCTATGTACATGTTGTTAAACAGGAATAAATTAATCTCTTACACAATTCCAGGGACTTCAGCAGCAGTACAGAAAAACTGAATTTGTATCTAACAGGTAGTTCAGGGAAAATAAGTCTGCAACAGCTTAAATGAAGTGAGAGAAGTTGATGCCGGGAGAGAGAGTTCTCTGAGCAAGCTAAGTACTCTGCTGTTTTGTGTTTTCACAGGTCTTAGAAAGCTCTGTTTCGCAAAAGGAAGTTCTTCTCAGTGCCCTGTACAGCTGTCTAAACAGAGCCATCCTGTACTGCCTGTCCAGACCACAACAATCATTGCCTGAACAGCTTAATGTCTTGCACACTCTCAATGTCCTGCAGGAGCAGTGGGACATTATTTTTGCGACTTACAACTCCAATAACAATTTTGTCATCTGCCTAATGTACTGCCTTTGCCAGTTGAATTCGGGCAGGTACAAATGTTCATCTCAGTATAATGTTTGTTTACATCTCTGTGCTGTTATCTATGGGAGTGGGTGCAGAGGGGGAGATTTCACATTAGGTAATATCAATTCTGGGGAAATGCTGGAAACTGGGTTGAGCTGAATTTTTTCCCAACTGTTATCAACATGTTGTAATGTGCTGTTTCATACTGAGGTCATGATACTGCAGTTCTCAAGAGGATGGCTGTAATCCATTTGGTGATTGTGAATATTCCTGGGTTTATTTTGGCTAGTGCTTTATTCACTACAATGGTGATTGTTGTTTCAGTGAAAACCTGCTGCACTGCTTAGAAGGTCTGAATTTAATCAGTTAATACAATATCACCTCAGAAATGAGATGCACTTCCTGAGGTCTTTTCTTGATGCTTCTTATTCCAGCCAGATGATAATTCCCAGGCCCAAAGTGTTGGGGTGGTATAAGGATTGCTTATATGTACCAAGAGCAGAAAACTTTTTAAAACATGAATTAAAGAGGTGTTATCCTAAAGCTAAACTTAGCAAATCGAGGGAATCAGAATTGTGGTATTTAAAAGAAAATCAGAAATAAAAATTGCAGCTTTGCATACCCAAGAGATTTGATTCTGCCATGTAGTAGTGCCTATTTATGATTGAAAGAACATAGTATGTTACATATATTATTGACAGCACTTCTGTGACCAAGTTCAGGTTGTCTGTTTGCCTTAACTAAGTCTGTTGCATTTATTTTATTACTGCTGTGCTGAAATTCCTGGTCTTTTACCTACCATCTGGTAAATTATCTGTCACACACCCCATGCCACCCCCAAAGCAGCACTAACTTTTTTTGGCTGTGGTGATGCTTTCAATTATAATCATGTCTAGATAGTAACACCATGGCGTGAAGGTTTGTAGGTGTTTTGTGCTAGGTGCTTTATAAATTGAAGGAACAATCACTGATGCAAAGAACTTAGTAAGCAGTTCAGGTGTAGGGTACCACGAGGCAGTGTTTCCAACATAACGGGAGACACTTCTAGTGAAGAAATTCAGAGCAAAGAGATGGCATACAGGGTACTCAAGGGAGGTACAAGAAACCTGGATGTAATCTGGCTACATCAGTACAGCCCTGTGTTCCAGCTAATTGAGATGAATGTTAGATACAAGTGCACAAAGAAGTGCAGGGATAAGGTGTGTACAACAGAGCAATCCATAAGATCTTGTTGACTGCTTCTTAACTTCAGAAACCAGACTGGCAGTGGTTTAGTTCCCCCTTCCTGTAAATCCTGCAGTATTATGTGATTGGTATAAGCCCTTGAGCCTGGGAATATTGATTTACTAAATTAATCAAGTAGGAGTGGATGTGCAGAAATACCTTTAGCTTTTTTGCTATCCTCAGTTTGTTCTAAGTCTGGTTTTCTCACATGCTCTCTTTTTGTGTGTGTGTGTGTATGTGTGTGTCACAGCTGTGCAGAAGGTTTTGGGGTGGACGCAGGACCAAAGCTGTCTTTGTATCACCAGATTTTTCTTGCACCCAGCGAAGAGGAAAAGGGCAGCCTGCCTACTCCAGATGATGGTAAATTATGGTACATATTCTCTTTGGCTTATGGAGCAGGAAAGTGCCTGGCCTACACAGTTATCAGAAGAGCTTATGCAAGTGCTACTTAATTGTTTCTTTGGTCTATATGCACTGTAGGCACAGCACAGAGAAAGGAAAGTAGTGCTAAAAATTACTTGTTTGCATCATACCTGTTTATTCAGAATTCACACTCACATACTCAGGAGTAATGGATATCAGTTTGGAGATCTCTTCCCCATGTTGTGACCAGTGTCAGTGCCCAGATACATATTTGTAGCTTTATTTCTGTTTTCAAGTCCTATGTGGAGCTTGTGTCTGTCTGTTGTACACAGGAAGAAATGTTTTGGTCTTTTAAGAGAAACACTGGAAAAATTTGGGCTGGATTCATTGTGTGGGCTGTTGGCTGAGCCCTGCAGCAGAGTGATACTTTATATATATATATACACACACATATATATTGGCTTGGATATGATGCAACCAAACAAGTTCAATTTGCAGGGAAATACAACAAAACAGCTCAGTACTTCCTTGTACAGCATCCTGTTACTGTGTCAAATTGTCTCACAACTTGGTTATCTTCCCCCTGCCATCTTTAGTGATGTTTGGCAACATAAAGGAATGTCCTTTATGTGCTTTAGCATTCTATGTATGATAATAACATCATCAAAATTCTGATGAGATGTTTTTTCCAAGGCAGAAACCAGCTAGAATCATCTGTTGCTCGTACTTGTTTCTTTCAGGGAGTTGTAATATAATGAAAGCAATGTCCGGCTGTTTTCTGTATTAGACTAACTAGTCTGGCTTAGAACCTCTGAAGGCAGTAGAAAAAACGTAGCAACTCCAACTGACTCCAGCAGTTACTCTGGACCAGTGTTGTTCCAAATGAGATGCTTTTGCTTTCTTTTGCTTGACTTGTTACCCAAAAATGATTCTTCATTTTTAGTTTCTTTTGTTTCCTAGTCCATCAGGAGATTTTGAGAATGGTAGAAATCATCTGGAAGCAGCTTATTTTTCAGCGGCGGCTGGCTCTGGAGGACACTTACAAGATGGATCTTTCTGTAAAAGGAAATGAGAAAGAAAGGGACATGAAGATAATGGAGGTCACTCCTTTATGGGAAGAAATTATGACAAAAGCTTGGCAACACTTGATAGGTCTCTGTTCTTTTACAGAACACTCACTGTAGTAAGCAAAGATGTTGCAGTAAATGTAGTGCTTAATGGAAAGCCACTGATTCCTTGGGTATACCCTTCCTCTGCATGTCACTTGCTAGATAAAGCAGACTTTCAGTTTCTCTCATCCAGGATTGTGATAAGTTTCTGTGTCATGCCCCAGCCCTTCTGTAATCACCTGGTGATGTTGTAGGGCTCGTGCTGTACTGCAAGAAAGAGGAATCTCTTTAGACAATTGTATCCCATAGGAGAATTTTAAAGGGAGGCTATTTGGGTGGAGAAGGGCATCCCAATGTGTGTAGTACTGCAGTGATTCAAAGTTCATGCTTATATAATGAATCTGATTTATGGCAGAACTCTGTTGAAGTCTTAAATAAGGACTTGAGATGTACGTGTTAATTCAATGCTCCTCTTATAAATAGAAGGACAATCTAGCTGGGGAGAGACACTGCCATGTTGTGTCTTGTGTAACAGGAATACAAGCCCTCTACCTTCCCACAGGCTCAACTTCAAGTCTTACAAACTTTTTTGTCTGTTCTGGTCCACAGCATCTGAAAAGAAGCTTCTCCAGAACAAAGCAGGGCCAGGCCTGCCACAGAGCAAGCACAATTCCTGGAGTGAAAGCCTCTCTTCAGCTATTAGGTTGATGCCTGGCCGAAACACAAAGGAAATGACAAGAAAATCTGAGGTAACTTTTGCTCTTTGTCTCTTCTGGCTCTCTCACTGGTCTGCCTTTTATATGGCTCTGGAGAGTTTGTCTGGACTTGGGAGACTTCTGAGCATGTCTGTTGACATGTTCCATTGTAAAATAGACACCTATTGCTGTTAAGGTTGCTTTTCTACGTTGCTAGAAATAAGCACTAAGAAATAATCACTGATCTGAAGAACTTTGGTTGGAAGCCTTAACATCTCAGGTATTAATGCATACTTTTTGCATGAGGCCTAATTATTGCACTTGAAAGGAAAAACCCAACAGTGTTTGTGCTCATAGGGCTCTGCTTGGGTCAGAGCAAGGTGGGGAGATGTCTGCTTTGCTGCTGCTGCTTCTGATTTACACCACTTAGGTAAACCTTGTCCTTCAGACACTGAATTAATAGAAAGGATCAGGTTGTACCATAGTACTGTCCTTTCATTTTTGTACTCGTTATGAAATATTAATGGTGCAAATTTTAGTTTACTGTCAGGAGATAGAGACAAGAGTTTACATAAACCAGGGATGGGTCTGGAGGGTATGCAGCATTGCTGGCACCAGCGATGCAGCTGGGCTATCTATTCCATGTGTAAGCTCCTCCTTTGTTGAGAGATAAGGCATTTCTGTTGTTTTGCTAGGTATTTGTCAAGAATACAAACAGAAAGCACCAGCTAGATGTTACTTCTTTTAGTGTTAGGGCTAGAGTAACCAGCTACAGGGCCGGGCAGCAGTGCATTGACAGAATATTGAGAGCTTTGGACTGAGCTTGTGTTACTGCAGTGCTGAACATATTAAGGTCTTTTTCTCTTTTGATGAGGAGACAGTGAGTTTGTTACAGCACCAGTCTAAGGTGTCTTAACCCTCTAGCTCGAGGTGTAGCAGATTGCAGCTTTATCCCCAGTGATGACTAGTTCACTTCCAGGTGTGTTGATACCCAAGTAATGTGTCTGATAGTACCTTACTGAGCTGCAAGTTTTTCCTCAGCATGCCACAGTATTCTTCTCATTCCTTAAAATCACTTTGCAGCTTACAGAGTGAGCAAGTTCTTCCCAGGTACATATGTAGACTGTGATGTCATACTACAAGAGCATCGACTATTTGCCCTAGGGTCTGTTTAATTATTTTTTTAAATTAATTTTGATTATTACAGCTGATTACACCTCAGTGAGCAATGTAATTGATATTTGTAAATGTATCCCAAGGAACATTTTGTACAACATGCTTTTTGCTGTTGAAGGTTAAAGACTCTGTTATTGGTTTTTCCCTAAATATGCCCACATCATTAGTTCCTCCAGTGAAAAGGTTGCCATCTGGAAAAGGCAGCACGGAGACATTATTCAGGCACAAACGCATGAAATTAGTGTTTCTGCATCTTCTGTCTCTCTTCTGCAAGGAAGCGGCTTGTAATTAAAGGAGCTGGGTTTGGAGGAAACATTACTCATTTGGTGTTATTCCTTATCATGTCAGGGACTGACAGGTCCACAGCTCTGATAAATTGTTCCTCTCAATGAGATATAAAAACTACAGTTCCAAATATTCTCCATTCTCCCTCTCCCCCCTTTCTCCCTCCAACCTATCTTTGAAAGAGTTTGATGCACTTTTCAGCGGGATGAAATCTAAGAGGAAGAAAATTATTTCTTTGCTCCTCAACAGCCTTCTTTCTTTGTATACTTTGTGCACTTCACAAATGAGGTATGAGGTGGAATTTTCAGTATCAAAGGAAATTGGGAGCACAAATTAACATTAAAAGTAAAGGGTAATTGTGCTTCTAACTTGTATTTTTTTACTTCACTTTGGTAGCCACTGTAAAGATGCTGTAATGTGGTTTTTTGTATCATTTGCTTCATCTCAGGTGCCTTCTGTATTCACTTGGGAAAAATCTTCAGATACCAGCCCTGGTCTTCACTACTGCTATTCATGGACCTATGTCCTACATCAGTAGGTAGCTGGTTGAAATGAGATAAAAGAAAAAGTGGCAGTATGAGCTACATAGCAAGAGACAAAGCCTTTGAGTCCTGTAGTAAAATAAAAATACTTGCATTTACTGAGAGATAAGGATGGTTGCTTCTAACTGAGCAAAGCTTATTAAATTTGAGAACATAGCAAAAATTCAGCTAGGATTTCAAAGCTTTGCCCAGTAGAAAGAAGAAATGGATTGGTTACTGGGTTATGAATTTGATTCCTTTATTGACTGAAATTAAACAAAGAGGTTGAAGCAGTAGTAGCATTTGCTGCAGATTAAAAAAAATAACAAAACAACAAACAAAACACCCCCCTCAAAGCTATCAACTTTTTCCCTGTTGTCATCTACAGGATAGCAAGTGTGCTTGCTTTTGAGACACAGTCTTCACTCTGGAAAAAACAGTAAAATTCAAACTATTGACTCCAGCATAGGATCAGGCCCCATGTTTCTGCTGTACTCAGGATCTCCAGCATCAGTGAAGCCAATACCCTGCTATTTGGTGACAAATGTTAGAATTAGCAATCAAATGCAGCTGTGTTTTCCCCATATTTCTGAATCCACTTTGTTATGTCATACTCTGCTCTGGGCTTTGTCTGGAAGGCATGATCATTCAGAAAGGAGAGTGTGTTCACATTTCTGGTAGTAGAATGGTGATGATCTGCTCTGATAATTGCTATTTTCTGCTTTTTTGGAAGCCTGAGTAGCCATGCAGGAGTAAGAGGAGCACTGTACTAAGATTATTTTTTTTTAATGCTTACAAGTGACAGAGCCTCTTGAGTTTTACAGCAGGCCTGATCATGCCTGGTCTCCCCTGTTTTGGTTCAATAATCACATTCCTCTATGCCAGAAGCCCATATACCTTGAAAGAATGAAACAGAAAAGGTCTTTTTAATCTCAGCCTTTGCAATGAAGAGGTCAACAGAGGCCTCCTAACTTGTAATTGCAAAATCAGTAACTTTATGGTAGGATTTTGGTCTCCAAACATACACTTGTGAAGACAGCTATAGATCTGACTTCCTTTGTGCTGGTTCTGTCACTGTCAATTGCAAGAGAATTCCTTCTAGTTAAGTGATAGGAGAATGCAGCCTTTGAACTCTAAGGATTTTTGAGCAGTCTAATGGATAGCTTGGTTTCTGCTCTGCTGCCCTTAGTATATGCAAGGTTGCTGCAGAGCTAATGGCAAAAAAAAAAAAAAAGCATTTAATGGTGTAGCTCTGGAAACCAGAAAATTCACTAAGTGTTAAGTTTGCCTTGATTGAGAATGATTAATTTTTCTTTATTTGGCTTCATAGTAAGAGCCCATTTCTTGTGCTTACTTTTGTAAGCAAAAGGTGGATTATTAAACCCACAGCAAATCTGTAGAAGATAACTGTATCAATGTGTCAGTGAGAGCTGCCTTTGTCTCTGTGGATAATTTTCTGAAGTCAGGAGCTCCAAGAGAAGACCTTTTGGCTGAGACTGTCAGACATAGAATCTACTTCAGTTCCTTTTTCAAAATTCTTCCTCTTAATTTTTTACGATGTAATATTTTATTTATTTATACTGATGGCTAAAGAGTCTTGATGTATCTGCTAAAAAAAACCTGCAAGTTTATTAACTCATTTATGAAACTGAGTTGTATGCCCTCCTCTTATCACTGAACAAGAAGATAGTGATATGGCCAAGGACCACTTCAATTCTGCAGTTTCTTAGCAACAGGTATTCTTGGTTGAAGTAATAGAGATGTCTCTTGGGCAAGCTCCACTGAAAGTTGTTGAGTCCTGTCTCTATAGTTAGATTTCCAAGAGGAAGAAAAACAGCCTCTCAAATGTCTTCTAGGAGTTAATGTTCTCTTTGAAGTCTGAGAAAGACTGAGGCATGTTTCAAACAACATGTTATTTCAAAACATTTAGGACTTTCTGTAGTTTTAGATTTACAGTAAATTTATTTTTAAAAGGTTTTCATGTGTTTATTCACCAGGCTTCTCTTAGGCCAGCAGCTAAAAGAGTTGCTGCTACAGAAAATTTTGTTACACCAAGAACAACAATCTTTTCAAATTTCACAGCCAGCAAAAATTTTTTAAAACTTGTTTCACGTGTAACGCTCATTCTTAAGATAAGTATGGCTAGTATACCTAGTATCTCTACTGATTCACCTGTAGTGGTAATGCATTATATTTTGAGAAGTACTTAAACATAACATTTCCATTGGCTTCAGTGGGAATTTGAACTACAGGCTTAAATTCTTTCCATGCTGGAAATGTAAATCTCTACTTCAACAGTTAAAGGAGTTTTTTAGTGTGTTTTGTAGAGTGCTAGGACTGACTTGCCTAGTACAAATAATAGCTGCATCACAGATACAGAATTAGTCCTTTCTGGGGCAGGACTCTCAACCCACGTGATTCCATCGGGAAGGAGCACTGACGCTTCATTCATGCCTGGCTGTCAGTCTTGCTTCAGACTTTTTGCAGCCATCTTTAGGGGTTTTGCGTTAGGTTTGGGGGAAGAGGGAGAAATGACCTGTTTTAAATGGACGTGTGCAGATCATACTCACAAATTCTTGGGTAAGATATCTGTGTGCAAATGTCTGTGTTTTTAGATGGTAGTTTTAAACCAGGCAGAAGTGTTTGATGTTGAACTGGAAGGCTGAAGATGTATTCCTAAGCTCTTGTCAGGTTACAGGAGACTCAGCCCCAGGACATAAAATCAGTGTTAGCTCAAAATAGTATGTGTTGGTGGCGCATACCAACAGTGGCACATACCAACAATAGTGGGTGTTGGCTTCTGTAAGAAAGAAGTTTTATCTGAAGTTTGTGGGCATGAATTTACAGAGACTTAGCCTTTACCACCCAAGATGTCAGTGGCAACACTAGCAGCTGAACCCAGAGCTAAATAGTAGACCAGTGCCTTCAAATACTAGCTATTTCTTTGCTGCATTATTATAGCTTCTTTCAATAACTGACTATAAAATCAAAACTGACTGTAAAATCAAAACTGATGCTGACCAGCCTCATTTTTCAAACAATAATAGAATCACTGCATCAGGGGGTAGTTGTTTAAGGGGAGGGGGGAGGGGTATGTGAGATACTGAAAGGGAAAGTGGGATTGAACAAAAATCTTGCTAATTTGGGATGAAGGAGGAACAAACAACATATTAGTTCATGGTAGGTGAAATAAAGAAAATAGAAAAATTTGAAACAATCACAATTATTACTTAAACATTTTTCTTACCAGTCAGTTGGACTTTTATCAACTTTTCAAGTTAACTGGGTTAAAACAAGCAAACATACAATGATATTTCTTTGAAAAAGTGCATCATTTATGTAACATCTTTATCTTCATAATAGAAGGATAATCAACATCACTAATTATCTAATTAAGTTCATTAACTATCCACCAACAGTGCACCGTGAAGTTGACATTATGTTCTTCTGTCAACAAATGCTTTGATTTCTTAGGAAGTAATTAAAATGTAAATTAGCATGTCATTAAATGCACAAGGGAGGTTTGGAATCAAATATTCATTTCAAAACTGCTCATAGCACACATTTTTTTTTACTTCAGTGAAAGCAGGCATTTTACTATTAATGATGTATATTAAACAATTTCCATTATAATATTATTGTCTTGTTTAATAACTGGCTCAAAGCTAAATTACAGTATGTTGCAGCAAGCTGGAAAAAGTTTCTTTAACTTTGAACAAAGAAATTTTATGTCCTCTTAAGCAGATATTGACACACTGCTCATTTATCATTTTTCAGATTGTTTACAAGATGATAAAGAAGTAATTCAACAGGTCAATAAGTTAGATTAAAACTGCATGAAAACATAAAATGCAGAGGTATCTGATTTTATGTAATACAAATCACTGAACTTTCTGCAAAGTATGGGAATAATTTTCACAGTTTTTGAAAATAACTGTTTAACAGAGAAGCTGGAATAATAAAAGTTGTGTGATAATGAATACAAATTATTAGGCTGACTCAGATCCGCAGCCCACTCACCCCACAGTCTATCCCCTAAAAATCCAGTAGTGGTTGCTACAGGAGATGGTGTATGACAGCACAATGTACAGTACAAATTCTGTCCTAGCAAAATTGTTCCTCTCTTGATTTGTATCAGTTTTATCTTAAAACCTGAAATACAAGAAATAATCTCTTCCAAAACTTTTTGTGGGTAACTATTCAGAGGGATTTTTTTCTGTTTTTTTTAAACTTGGTGATGTCCTGTGGCAGTGAAGTCCCTTAATTTAAGTACACGTTGTATGAAAATATATTTTCTTTTGTTTCCTATGTATTTTTTAAAGCTAGAGATTGTGTCTGGTTCAGGTTTAAGCTTGGATACATGATTTCAGTGAGTGGAGTTTAATGTTTAAAGCTGTTGGCATTGAAATCTCATCTTTTAAGAGCTGCTAGTTGCAGAGTTTTATTTTCACATAACAGGCAATGCCAAACGAGTTGAATGGTATTAATGGGGATGAAAGCAGAGTTTTATTTGCTTGCAGAGAAACTCTAGAAACAAGTGCTAGCCACTGAAACAATAATATTTTTTCTCTGCTGAATATATAGACAGGCAAATAATTTTTTTACATTTCTTGATTCAAATGTGTCTAGTTTCTTCCAGATTTTTGATACATTTTATTTATAATAATTTCAGAAATAAATTGTTTTTAATTAAGTTGTTTTATATGTATTGTTTGTTCAAAAGCCTGAAGCAGCAATTTAAACAGAATCAAACTTACATTTTTGTTTTAAAACTTTGGATGGACTCAACATTCTCATCCAGTTTCCCACCAGAAAATATTTTTTGTTATTCGTTATTTTTTAAGTTCCATATTGGTTCTGTTTTTAGAGACAAACTGTACATTTTTTCAATTGCATTTTATATTATTAGAAATCTTTATAAGGAGAAGAATTATGACTGAATCTGCTTATGAACAAGTTATGTGTCTATACATGGTGTCTCATCTCATGCAGGGGGCAGTATAAAATGCACATAGGAGTCTGGGTGCCCAGAAAATTAAGTATGAATTCCTATTAAACAGCAGGGACTGCAAATAGCTACAAGTGTGAACTGGATAGTGCTATGTGAAAGTAGAGTACAGGAAATAGGGGAGATCCTGGAAATCTCTGCAAGATGAGCTGAAATGGTTCAAAGTGAGGGTATGGGCTGCTAACCTGTGCTGAAGTCTGTGACCATTCATTTCTTGTTGTTATCCTTGCTAACCAAACTAAAGATAAAGCTTGGTTGTGCCTACTGGTTGTTTCATTCGTGCTTTCTGCTGCAGAGTAGCTTGCAGAGCCCAGGATTGTTCTACAAACACTAAAAAGCTCCAGAAATAATCCTGTCATTTTAGGTAAACTGATAATTTTAGGGGTCAGGGAAGAGACATTTCCTTGTATTCTGTATTCTGGGCTCTAAGCATATGCTTATATTTACAGAATTCTGACATCAGCTAAAGGATTAGAAGTACACATTTTTCTTAAATAAAAACCATGATTCAAATGTAATCCAAAAACATCAGTTCATGAGGCTTTCAGATAAACGCATTACAATACTATGTAATAGAGCCCTAAGTTACATAGACCCATAGAACTTCATAAAAAAATCACCATTTTAAATAGAAATAGTAAAATGGTAAGTAAGAAGTAAAGGCAAGAAGAGTTGCCATTGCTGTTCCCTAAAATGCCAGTCTGACCTTCACCTTTCAGACAGGCAAAAGCTAATACCTCTGATGTAGCAGGATGGAAACTGAGCCCTCAATAGGTTGAGTGAATTATCCCAAAGTCACAGAAGTCATTCTCAGAGACAGGATTAAAGAACAAACATGTCTTGTATCCCATTGTGCTTTTTTGCGATTAGAAGACAAGTTATCTGTTCTCCCAGGAATTCATCTCTTAACAGTATCATCTGTTGAAGCAGTGTGTGCGTATGCACACAACATGTATACATACATACATATATGTATAGTTGCTATAGAAGAAGAGCTGCTTCTGTGCTGCCTGAGTTTAGCTCTGTATGGAAGTCTTATCACACGTACACCGTACTTTGGGTTTATCCCTTTGAAACCCACCCCTGTGTATGGGTACTTTTATGATACACTGAAATATGGAGGTTTTTCTCATTAAGTTTGCTATTCCCCAACCACCTGGTGATGCCAGGAATCCATCCATGATCCTTAGGAGCAGTTGGCACTGTGCATTAGCCTCCTAGCGGGTTGAGGCACGAAGCTTCCATGCAACACTTAACTGCTGGAACTACAGTCTGTTGAAAAGCTAAATGAATTTTGGCAAAGCAACAATAAAATCTACATGGCAATAACAATTTTGTGATTTGAAAGAGCCTGCAAACAGCCCTCAGTGTGGAGAGTGTATGTGAAGGACTAGGATAAAAGCTCTTTAATCTGCTAAGGAAAATGTTATCTGCCTTGGTTTAATGCTTGTTACCTGGTGACTAATGAAACATTTTTTCCTCTTATGAAATGAACTTACTCGCTTCCTAGTGTATAGTGAATTACCTGAAGAGTAGTCTGTTCACAAGGTGGGTGGCTTATTATTTGCACAGGATATCAATGTACCTGGTCTCTGGTTCACCATGTTAGATTAGTAGCAGTAGTAGTAGTAGAATTGGAGATGTTATGTGCTTTGTCCCTGTATCTGAATACAACAAGGCTGGTGAATTGGATACTTCACCCAGCTCTAGTAATTTACTAGATTCTTCTCTGTAAAATTGTCATGCCTAGCTGTAAGCTGATCCTCTGCTTGTGAGGCTGATGAAGAAGGGATTGATTTATTTTCTGTGATTTAGCAGGAGAACACCAAAAGTATTGCGTTTTAATTGTGCATGTCAGGAGGGGAAATTCTGGTTAGGTGTGTGGAAAAAGGAGCATGAGAACTGAAGTGAATACATGAAGATAGTTTTTGCACCTCAGAAGAGATTAGGCTCAAAACTTAACTGCTGGCAATCTGGCTCTGTAGCTATGGTTTGTAAATTGTGGTTTGGGAATTTTCCATTAAAAAGTTTACTGGCTTTAGATGATGACTGCAAAACCCAATCAGTTTTGTGAGAAGTGTCTCCTTCCTCACTAAGTCACATCATCAGTGACAGGAGATCCACAGTGGTTAGGGTATGCAGTCCAGAGGAGAGAGCTGGTTATGGGGCTGCTGAGAGAAGTGCTGCACCACAGATGGATACCATTTAACATTGAGCTGCTGGGAAATATATACTTAAGTAAAAGTGAACAGTTTGCTCTTTATAAAATGACATTTCCTTAGTGTTCTATTTAATCAGAAATTTAGATCTTCTATTGGATTCAAGATGGGAAGAGTGTATCACAGTAGTATCATGTAATTTTTCTCATTCTAATGATGCAGATTTCCTGTTCCCCTCTTTTGCAGTCATCACCCATAGAGGTTTTAAGCTTGTTTAATTGCCACTTTTAAGGTCCAAGTGCTGTGTGTGTAGTATCTGTATGCTTGTATCTTAAATGCTTGGATTAAAGGCAAATCTGCCCCTTTTCAGTAGCAGACAACCTGTACATAAAAGATGTGAATTATATGCCTGAACACATCCTGAAACGTACGATTTCTTGCATAAGGGTCATGACATCAGTTTCTGCCATGCACAAACTCTTTCCCACTGTCACATATGCTATTTACATACAGTTTGTTGTCCCTAAGAGCTCCTTATCCACTGTTCTGTTTTTCTATGCCTGTGGAATATTTTCTAAAAACCTAGTGATCACTTGAATAGCTGTAATTAGATCAAAAAACCTTCCATACAGAATTGTGAAAGCCCAGATCAGAGGAATAAGGTATGTGAACTCCTCCTGTGATATAAAATCTAATATCTAGTAGATCAGCTATATTAGGATACAATCTGGCACCGGGAACATAAAGAGTAGAAGGGATTTCCAAATTGGTTTGTCAAATTGTTTCCCCTTCCCACTACTGCATGCTGTCACCATATACATCCTCTTTGTGGGCTTATCAGGCTGTTTCAAGTTAATTTGTGTTGGGTTTGCCACACCACCAACCCCCCTTCCCCTGCAACCAAGTCGTAGTGGCAGGATGTTCCAGAAACTCACTGTCTTACTTTCCCCATCTGTAAGCTAAGGACTTCGACCTCTTTCATAAAGACCTCTGAGATGTACTGGTGAAAAGTACTGTAGTTTTATTTGTAATAGCTGCAATACTATGTGAATGCTCTTACTGTGTGCGCTTCTATATTCATAATATTTATTTTGCTCAGAAGAACTAAAGTAGTAGACTAATATCAGTGGTTCTAGTCCTCACCAACAGATTACCAAACTGACATGCTTCGGAACAAGTATGTGGGTATTCTCACTATCATCCATGAGATTATTCAATTGGCACAGCGAGTGATTTGGATATTTGGGTTTTCTTTTGGCTCTTCCAAGTCCAGAATTATTTTGTCTTGAAGCTTATTTTTATTTATTAAGAGTTTTGGCACATACTTTTGTGTGCATGTGTGTTCTGTAATACATCACACAGCTTTTAATTCCCTGAAAAAAGCTTCAAAGTCAGAGCTCCAATGACACAATGTTTCTTTAGGAAAGAACTGTGGTGTATGTGGCATCTGTATCATGGTGTATGTGGCATCTGTATCATGCAATATGAGTTTATTATGGCAAGCTTGAATATTTATGGGGTGCAGGAGTGTTAAGTGATATATATATATAAAAAAATAATTTTAGAATTCATACATGAAACATTCCAGAGCTCAGTAGAGAATTGTTAACTTAGAAGTCACACCTCAAGCTTTCTTTTTTTTTTCTTCTCAACTGTTTCTTGTTACATGCAGCCCTTCAATTGCTTTAGTTGAAAGAAATTATAGAAAATCCCCTCTCTGGTTTTTTTTGGCATGTGGATTTCTCTGACAGATTTTTTTTCTACTTGCTCGTTTTATTTTTCCCCAATACTGAACATTTTCTCTCCTATGTGCATGAAGTCTCTATGCAGCAAGAGGAGAAAGGTTTTTGATTCTGTGGTTGGTTTGTTTGTTTGTTTTTTACTAGGGAAAGTTGCAAATTTCATCACCTTTTGAAGCTCTAAATATTGCCTAGGGAATCTGAGACAGCAAAATTATCTGTTTCTATTTAGAATGTGATTGTCTAGGGCTGCAAAGTAGTCTGTATAAAAAGGACTAAAAGCATGGTATCATACTTAGATTTTTAGGAAACAATGGGTCAATATGGTGTTTTAGTCTGCTCTTCCCTAGAATGCAGGTCATATTTCTTGCATTTACACTTGCTTTTCTGCATATAAACTTAAACCTGATATTATGTTACATAATATTAACAATTATCAAAGCCGATGCATTGGTTTTGTTCAAGATAGGTATTACACTGTGGCACTGTTGTATTTAATCTCTTGCATAAAGAGTTGCCATTTTTAAGGATAACCACCTACAATTTTTAATGGAAACTTTGTTAGAAACTTGTTGGCACTAGTTTTTCATTAAGCATGACAGTGTAATTGTTCTGAATGAACTTAATAATTAATAGCCTAGTCTGTATTCTCCATGTTGCTTGGATATCTTTTTCAGGTTTTGTTTTTGTTTGTTGGTTTGGGTTTGGGGGTTTTTTGGCTTTGTTTTGTTTTGTTTTGTTTTTCCAGTCACAGTGATCTCCAGTTTTGTGAACTGTTCATTTCATTTTACAACCAGATGGTTTTCCTGTGGGAATGATCATCAGGGACATGTTCATCTGGTTGACGATGGCTAGTTATACCTCATTTGGAAGCCAAAGTTGTTAGTCTTCAGTTCACCAGATGTGGCTAGCAGAATTTTTCCTTCTGAGGACCCTTTATACTTTTCAAAGGCTAGGAGCTGGGTCAGTGAAGTCAGTGAGAATCATTGCAATGTGGGCTTTGACCTTAGGGGTCTGATCAGTGACCATGAGTGAAATACAGACTATAAGCACCTTTGAAACAGCTGCCAGTAGAGCACTGACTCTGCTTGAATAGCCTGTGGGTATCTAAAATGGTTGTTAATACCTGGAGGAATCGGTTGTCTACTCTGAATGGCTTTTACCCTATGTCCACACAGAGCTGGGATCTCAGCTCTTCTCTAGTGAGCCCAGCTCAACAGCACAGAGATGCTGTTGCTTTCTAGGTCAGCCTTTATGAGATTTTTATATGAATTATGGAATAGTTTTGTGAGGCCACAACTGTGATTACAGATTTAATGATGCTTTAAACAAACAAAAATGTAATGACTTTCATCAGTGTAAAACAGGAGCTTCCTGCAGGGAAACACCAATAAATCTGACTTCACGGCAGGGGTACAGACCTGGCTGGCAGCCAGCAGTAATCGGCACACCACATAGACCTTGTGCGTTAACTTAATTATAGCAGTGCAAGCAGCAGCTAGACAGTTTGCTGTGAGGAATCACTGCCAGCATGGCACAGAGTCCATGCATTTAAAAGTTACCCATCTGATCCGTGGCTTTAGGTAGTGAGAGGCTGGGACTTTCACAGCCAGTTCTGACTCACAGCTGTCTCACCTTTGTCAGGGAAGCTCGGGTGCCCATGAGAGCCTTTGAATAGCACTGGGGGCACTCTAACCTCTCCTGTGTAATCTCTGAACAGCTTCTGCCTTCTCTGCCAACTCTAATCCTCAGGAATTTATCAAAGGAACAGATACTTCTGCTACTCTCTGTAATGCAGTTAATAGTCTGCTGGTCTGATTCCTTTTTTTTTCCTTTTTTTTTTTTCTTTGCATTTCATGGCTTTGGTGTACCTTTTGTAAGTTCCTGGGAAGGGTCAGCAATCTCATTTTTACTTCAAAATCAAGTTCAAGTAAGCCCACATCCTTCCTACACACTTGGCTGGCAGATGGAATAGATTTTTACGATTTATTTGGATACTATGACTTTGGGGATTCTGTTTCTTTCAGTAGTGTTTAGGAGCATCATTCTGGGTCAGGTCCCGATATGCTATACCATTGACTTCAAAGGAAAAAAAAAAAAAAAAAGAGTTGCTCTTTTAGAGAGCTTCTGGTTTGGAAGATTTTAAAGCAAGTATGCCCAGAAGGTCAGATATGGCATCATGTAGCTGTAATTGGATAGCTAGAATCTTTTTCCAGGATATGCTTTCAAACAGTAGAATTTTCACCTGTGACTGTTAGTAAAAACTGAACTCCTCCCAGTAGCTACCTGTCAGCAGTCACACAGAGATACTGAGCAAGGAGAGAAATAGATAGAGCAGCTGTATTTGTGTTGGCATAGAAAACCTGAGTTACAAGACTGTAGAATATTCCCATGAGTGTTTGATAGCCTGTTAAAGCAGAGTCCTATGGTTCTTCAGTTTCCTTCATGCAAGAACATAAAACAAGCCAGTAGCTTACTTGGCAGCTGCTCAGTGCTTCACTTATACACACAGCCTTTCCGTACACTTTGTCTCTCTGATCAGGCAAAAAAGTACATCATGAGAACAAATACTTTACCTCAAGTCTCTTTGGGACCCAGAATTTCATAGATGGCTAGGAAAAAAGGAGGGAACAAACCTAAGTATTTTCAAAACTGGAACCTTATCTTTTGATTGAAGTTTAACAGCTGAATTTGAGGAATTATTATGATAGTGACTATCCTAGGTTGTATTTTGTTGTTATTTTTATGCTGCTTGTTTGGCACCTGAGGGATTCCATTGAGTTTAATAATATTTCTGCTGATCTTTTCAAAAGGGAGGTTCAGATAGGAAATGCAGTTCAAAATTCTCTGGTTCTGTATAGATCTTGACTACATGAACCTTGTGACCCCAAAACCTGTGGGTTCTGGTGGAGTAGGTAGGAAGACAATGAAACCTATTTCATTTCCCTGCTCCCTGAGTTTATGGATTCCACCACACTGGACAGTTGTTCATGGTCTTAGCCTGTGTAACTCTGAGGCTAGTGTTATAGTCTCTGTTTTGTGGCTGGAGAGGTAGTGGTTTAGCACAATTGCATATCTTGCCTAAGGTCACATAATGATCTGTTTGCAGAGTGGGCAATGCAACTTGTAATCTCTTGACAGCCGTTCATCACTCTTGTACTTGCATACAGACCCTTAGTTTGAGAAGTTCATTCCAATAAAGCAACAGATTAAATGTATGACTGTTAAGGCATGCTTACTGTTCTGTGAGTCTAGTACGTTCTGGAATGGAAAGGTGGCCAGGAAGTTCTGTTGGTGTGCTTTAGAAAACGTGTGTTTTCAGAAACACCTGGGTAGCACTGGAGTTTAGGGCATATCTGTGCTGTGTAGTGGAGCAGAGGCAGTTGTCACGGGTGTGTTGTCTTACACTGGCACAGCTTTACAAGTTTCCAGTTCTAGAACTAGCCCAGACATCTCTGCATCACAATCCCTTTAAACAGTGTATTTATACTGCAAGTCGCTTCTTGCCAGAGGACTTAGTCTCCTAAATCTCAAAAATGTTTTTGGAAATATTTGGTTTCCTGTCTGCAAAAAAGGGACATGGATCATTCCTTTCTTTGCACTTTCTGTTTATGCAGCAAGGAACAGGTGTATTGTTATGAATCCTTACCTCAGTCTGGGTCTCTACAACAAATAATTGCCTTTTATGTTACTTGCAGTACTAACTAATTCAGCTCCAAAAAGAAGGGCCTTAAGTTTTATTTGCTGTTTTCTTTCTCCTTCTGAGTAGTTCCACTGATGACCCTTGTTAAGATCATGAATATGTTTATCTTCCTGGTGTAAGTGTGCAACTTGCTCTCAGATGATTGCCTCATCGCTATGGCATCTGGAGAGTTGTCAAACTTCCAGCCACAGGCCCTATTCCCTATTCTTGTAAAAGACAGAGCAACTAATGCCTGCTTCTGCCCCTCACAGAGTTTACACCTGCAGAACCTTGGTGTGATGAGTTCTGATGTTTCTTCTAGGGATTTGTGTCATGTATGGAACGGTACCGAAGAATTGGGCAGGAGCTGTATGCCTCTTTGTACAAGGACCACGTACAGGTAAAGAACAGCAATACTGTGCAACAGCTTTCTGTTGTTGAAAGGATGCCTTTGGACTACCCTGAGAAATCAGGCGTTTCAGAAGTGAGAATGAGTAGTGTGTCTGAAAAAATGCTGAGAATTGATGAGTTCCTGACATCAACACCAAAGTGTGATATAGCATCACTCGCCAATTAGATTCCTCACTTTATCTTTAGGAGCCTTTTTTCTTTTGAATGAACTATTCAACTCTCATAGTGGCAGAAATGAAAGTGAGGACTTTGACCTTTTTTTCTCAGCAGCCAGTAGAGTGTTTCAAGAGGTCTTAAACTCAGAGCCAGTAAAATCTTACAGGTATGTTTCTGTTTCAGGATTGGCCATCAGAGACCAACAAGACTTTCATTCTTTGAAATTCTCACCTCTTCTCTCCTTTAAATTGATATTTTAGTGCCCCCAACTCCCTTCACACACCTCCTAAGTAGAAATAATGAGATTTATGCCATGCTTGGAGGGAACACAGTACACTTGTGGCTGAGACTTTCGTACTGTATTTTCAGCGAGCATAGTTGTTGCCGTTTGACACAAACATTCACCAGAAAAAAACTGAAGTGAATAAAACCTCTGTGATGAGTTTTTCTGGCTTACTGCTTTTAAGTCAGAAATCCAATGAAAGCAACCATTTTCAAGGAGGTTTGCAACATACTTGTATTCGTCACTGTATCTTACTTTGGCTAGTAGCATCTCCCACAGCACACTTTCAGTGGTCAGTTGGACCTGTGGTTGCTGGGTCTGCAGAGTTACCTCTGCAATGGTCCCATCCAATAGGTTGGGTAGATCCCTCTGAATCACTGCAGTGGTGCCAATGCTGGATAGGAGAGAAGTGTGCAAAAAGTGGCACAATTTCGTTCTGTCCCGCAGATGCTGCAGTGTGGTTACAGCAAAGCAGCCAAGGACTGGATGATGCTTGAGGAGCAGCTTTTCTACAGTAGGGGTCCATGGAGAGATGCATCGCGATCCTTAGAGCCACGATGGATTCTTGATTGTTATGAAGGGCCTTCACGAATGAGAAGGAGGATTCAACGTGTGAAAACTCGAGTGGCAACTATGCGAATGAGGAGTGAGGTAGAAAGCTTTTGCAGGAGATGCACAATTTCTCTAACAGTTGCTGGTGACTATACTCGCCTCTTTCCTCTGGTTCTCACCACGTGACTTGTCAATATGCTGTGTCATGCATAAAGAACCCATGGAACAGGTCTGGTTTTGAGAGAGTAAGAGGGGCTGCAATATGTTTAGTAGCAACAGAATGATTTTCCCTCTTTTCTGGTATGAGATCTCCCCACACTCCCCAGATGAGAGTATAACCTGATCATATTTTTCTGCTCTTCATATACTGCTTATAGTATCCATCTCATGGGTACAGCGCTTCCCAATACATGCAAAAAGAGTCCAGTTAAAAGGCTGCACTGTCCTGTTAGTCTTACGCTGATTAGGACTGCTAGAGCTGGTGGATGATCGAAAGGGGAATTAGAGTAGTTTGAACTAAGCATTGAACTGTGTATGTGGGTTATTTACTAGTGTCTTTTTAGTGTCTAAGTGCCAAATCCTATCCACCAGAAGCTGAAGCATTTTAGTGTATCAGGAAATTCCCATTTCTAGGATATTTTCTGCTTTTATGTGAAGCTTGGATTCTTGCAGTTTTCTGTGGATTGGGTGGTATGTTTTTTATCCTATAACTGGCCTCATGCAGGGTAGTCTTTGAAAAGACAATAGTCCTTTTGCTTAATTGTTGATATTTGTTCCTATATTTAGTTGTTCCTTTGGGCCCTTTCAAATGAGTTTATTTGAATTTCCAAGACGTTTATTTGCAACATAGTTCTAAATCTGTGGTTTTCTCCACAATAATGTTCTGAGTTCTGTTTACCTGTCTGCATATTCCACTTTAGTCATACCTAGTCTCTTTTCAGGTTCTCCCAGCAAACAGAAATGAAACAACCCTCCCTACTGAAGTGAATCCAGGTAACCTTTTAGGGATGAATTACACCATCAAGAGGGTGGACACAAACAGCAAAAGAGAATTGAAGTTAGTGTATGGAGTTCCAGGTCAGAATTTCATCTAGTGGAAAAAAACCTTAAGAGTCTGGGCTAAAAAGTCACTGTAACATCTGGGAAAAGACTGATGCAATTGTTATAGGTGATATATAAACTGTCTTCAGAATATGTTGCTCTCTTGTTGCCACCAGAAATTTCTAAAAGCAAAAAAGCTATCTTGAAATGAAAGCTTTGGGCATTCTTGGGCATCTGGAAAGCTCCCAGCTGCTTAAACTCAGAAGGAAAAGTGCAGACTTTCCCCCTGCTTTTAGTAGACCCTCCAGTTCTACCTCTGAAATAGTATTTCAACCCAGGTAATAGATGGCTCAGAGAAGTGGTCAAAGGAATTGTAACTTTCCAAGAATGTGGACAAAATGATGGAGAGTGGAAGGAAATCATCAAGATCAGCACGTCAAATTGTTTCTCAGCTTTTAAAATAGAATATTATTTTTTTTTTCAAAATATGATCATGTCAACAATTTTCATTTTCCAAGGCCAGGTTTTTTGTTACGTTAGACATAAAAAGAAGAGGGGCAGCAGGTGGAGTGTAAGGTACAGAAGTCAACAGTTTTTTGCGGGGCTAGAGGGTAACACTGAGAAAGAACTGCAGTTTGGAAATATCAGCCAAGTCTAAGGCTGTGGATGTCAGCCACCTGTATGACTGTTACAAGTCAAGCTTCTAGTGTACGCTGTTGAGAATAGGAAGTATTGTTGTATACTTTTTAGTGTGATAGGGCCTAGCAAACATGTGAAAGCGGAGCTCATTGTTCTAGAGTCCGAACAAGATTCAAGCACAATGTAGTTTCTGCGTGAAAGTGGTTACAGTCTACCTCATTAAGAAGGCTGATCATACCCTCCCTAACAATCTGCACTGCATGAATTTGCAAAACTTGGGACAGAGCTTGGGCAAGATATGAGTGTGCTGTCTCTCCTTGGGTTCTCTTGCTCAGTGCATGTTCCCAAAAGACTGCCATTTTCAGTTTTTCCTAATTTCCTAATCTTCAGTGATTTTAGGAATTTAGTTTGAGTTATGACTGAGTGCAGCTACCTGTTTTTAGTTCCCTGAACTAAGCATCCTTCCTTTGCAGTCACAGATTTTACTTCTCTTGCCTGTTTTTTGCAGATAAATACTGGTTTTTCCCAAGGTAGAATAGATTGGGTGAAAATCTAAATGGCAAATGCTTTTGATGTCACCCGGCTGCCACTAGAACTGCAATCTCTTTTATATTGATATAGGAGAGCTGACATTACATGGAGCAGAAAAGGAGATGGATAAGAAGGGATTGGATTGCAACCAGCTAACGTTCTTCCCTGCTTTACATGAAAGTTTCCATTCAGAAGACTTCTTGGAACTCTGTGTGGAGAGACAAATTATTTTGCAGGAGTTTGCAGAGAGTGAAAAGGTAGGCAAGATGAACTAGAAAATTTTCTGTGGGAAGATGGCATTTTAGAGGGTGAATTGGATGTGGAGGCCTATCTGTTCCTTTCAGTTTGGGGTTCAGGTGAATTCAGGTTACAGTAAACATCACTATCTGTTTTCTTAGAACAAGTACAAATTTCCAGCCTCTGTATGAACTCCAGTAGACTTATTCTTGAAAAGCATTCAACATTAATTTTTTGAAGCAACAGAAAAAAAATTGGACATGTTACCAAGGTAATCTCATACCTGTGGGACAGTATTCTCTGAATTTGCCTAAGACATGGCAAATGATGAGTCTGAGAATTCCTGTCCTGCTTCCCCAACTTTACTCATGCTCAGAGCAATGCCTGGATCAAATTTATTTATTACTTCTGCAAGAGTGTGCCGATTTTGTATAGGTTGCTAGTTCAGTGATGTTTAAACCTCTTGCTGCTGAATAACAGAAAATGTTTTCTTCCTCCCTTCACATGCCTTTTTCTTTGCCTCCCTATGAGTACTGGACAGATTCTTCCTTCTAAGACTGTAAAGACTTTCCCTGCTTCCTGTTTGATGTTTCTATCGTGTGTTATCTAGCCGTAACAGTGCTGTTCCTTCTTTTTTCTTGTACTGGACTGGATATCCTTCTGCCAGGTTTATTCCCAGCATAAGGAAGAGGCAGGTTCAGGAATACTGGGGGAGGACATGAGCTGTGGAGTCAATAGGGGTAACTCAGGGGGATGGTAACTTTGTTCTGGTGTTCTAAGTTTGATCCTTTTGCGTGAAAGCCAGCAGCCTGCCCTTTGCTTTCAGAATAGTCCTCACAACAGTGACTCCAAATCAAATCCTTGACATTGGATATGCACTGTACATTTTTGTCGTGAGTAGTAGACCTGGCCTTGTCCTCTGACCTTTTGCAGTATGCCTGTTTCTTCCAGTGGCATCATTCCCCTGTCTGGCCCAATAATTGGCATCCCATAGTGGAAGCCAAGTCGGACTTGAAACATTTAAGCACAGCCATCACAGTGCTGTGATAGTTGTACACAGATATAGAAATAATTATTTTATTTTTATGTCTCATTATCAACACCAGATTTTCTTTATGCTTTGCAAGTGGCCAGGGGTCACATTTGTGCTTTCTAACATAATGGCTTTCTCATGCTTTTAGAGCTGTTGATACGCTGTCTCTCTACACAACATAATTAATTTCCCTGCTCCTCCTCCTCTTCTCCCCTCCCTCTCCCATACCTCTCCCCAGCAGAAAGAGACAGGCATGAAAATGTGAAGCATGTTTTCCATGCGCTGATCTCATTTTGAGCCTTCAGGCTGTCTGTCTCTTCTCCATGTAACTCCACGGGAAGCCGTCAGAAATGCCAGGCATGTTTTTTTCCAGCAGCAGTCACTGTGTTGCTGAGCTGACAGAAGTATTAAAAAAAGCAGTAGGGGGTGACATTAGCTGTCCTGCACTCACTTAGTGCGCTGTGGTCCTGCCTTGTAAATGGCTGCCTCGTGAGCTATTTGCACTTTCAGCAGGCAACTGGAACCATCTTACCTACTGCACTCACAGAAAAGTCATTGGGATGCTTTGGCAGATACTAGATTGATTAGATTGATTTCTGGAACACGGGGATAACCCTTGTCTGGAAAGTGGTCATTGTTTTATAGTGTCACCCAGTGCTTGCTTTTTTTTTTTTCTATTATCATTAAACAGGCACCTTTATATATATTCAGGTATGTGAGATGTCATTTTGCAGAAGCAGCAGATCAAATGCTCTGACGCCTGTTGTTCCAGAGTCTATTACTCAGCAAGTTAAATCAGGAGAATATGGGTGTGGGAGGGGTATTGTTTTGCTAATGTGATCTCGTCTTTTGTTTTATCTTAGTTGAAAAATAGAATAGAAAACATTTCTAGGAATTCCTGTGAAAATAATTCTAATTATTTAAACAAGGTAAGTTTGCCACTTGGACTGCAAGAGAATGGGACTATAAAGGAGAAAGCAAATGGATGTAGCTTGAGTATAAGCTAAAGGAAGCTACTGAGTGGCTAGTCCCTGAAAGTGGGGGCTAATCATATGAGGGAGCAGTTGTGCTCTCTGAACAACACTCAGACCATGCAAAGTTAAGCCTTTAGATGTGTCCTTTTTTGTCACTTTTTTTACACAATGAACTATGCACAGAGGAATGTATTTCCCAGATTTCAAAGTCAAGCACTGAATTTAGGAAGTGCCAGAAATCAAGAAAGTAATGCCAGATCTATGCAATTACAGACCTTAATGACATAATCACTTGCTGATTTTACCGTAAGACTATCCCTTCTGCTATTCCAGTACATAGAGTAGAAGGAATGCATACCTTCAAAGTAGTATTTAGTTGTATCGACCATAAGTCTGTTTCTTCCAGCCAGAATCCTTGTAATACATATAACTGCACTTTCTGTGTTCTACAGTTGGCAGGAATGCTATAGACTGCAGTCGTCTTCCTTACACAGTGCCTATTCATCACTAGAATGTGTCCATCCTGAGCAGGCTCTATGAAAAAAATATTATTTAATCCTGTAGTTACATGGTAACACATATACAAAGGGGATGAATTCAGGCTGACTTTTGGGGATATGAGTTTGCAATTGTAATAATGCTTTCTTAAATTTTGTGTGACATTCCCAAAGCTTGAAAATGGAAGCCTGTATCAGACCTCCCAAGAATAGCAGGCTAATGTCAGAATTGCTGAAAGTTGCAGGTATCACATTGACATCTGCTGGAGAAAGCACCTTTAGAGCTTTTCAGGCCTTTATAATGGCTTCTGCCAGAATGGCAGCTGGAGGGGATAGTAGGAGTATGTTACAGTCCTGGATATAGGCCTGTCCTGCTAGAGGAAGGAGGTTGCAAAGGAATCGCAAATCTCCTCCACCACGTGTCCCAGCCATGCCTTTGGAAGGGACAGTGTGTTGTGATGAGCACAATTTCTTTCCTGATTATTTGAAGTTTAGCTTCAGCTGTGTTGCCCCTCTCAGCTGCCCTTGCATTCCTGTTGTTTGAACTAGCTGTCCCATCTCCCTCCTCACCTACGTAGTGCAGCTTCCAGATCTCAGGATTCTTGATGTCATCCCATTTTCCTTGCCCAGAGAGCCCTAGTCTCTCCTCTGCAGTCACCCTACCCTGGGGGTAGTGGCAGTTCCAGTTACATGAAGATCCTTGCTGTTCTCTTCCTTTTTCTTTCCACACTCTGCACTAGTTCCCCCTATTCCCTATCAGCTTTCAGTGATCTGCTAAAGGCAGATCTAAAAGCCAAAGACTTTGTATTGCAGTGCTGGTGAAATGCACGGTACAGAGGACCATTGTTGCGTTTTGGCTCTATGGAGGTACATAAAGAAGTAAGTGGTGTTCAGCGGAGGTTTAGATGTTTATGGCTCACCCACACGCTAGATGTCTGGGGACAAGGGATGGAGGGTCAGAGCAGTCTGCAGGAGAATGGTGGGCCAGTAGCTGAGATATTTTGTTGCTTTACCTTCTCCCTTACAGATGACCCCAGTAGGGACCATTTGTGAAAGCTGGGCAAAAGGACTGCTCTTGGTGTGCTTGGGACAAATGTGGCTTTGAAATCAAAGTTGGGAACTGAGTCACATCACTGCTAAATGTTTGGAACTGGTGCTATATTTACAGTAGTGTAAAACAGTATCGATGTGTATGTGCCCAAAGCACAAGGCAGGTTTTTTTACCTGCACACAAGCTAATGTGTGTAATTCACTAGGTGAATATATCAGACCGCAGGTGCAGATTTACAGGTGTTGCTATTAGGGCTGTCCTCTCTGAAGTTACTGAACTGTCATACTCTGGCTGCTTGGTTATACATCTTGCTGAGGCTCCATTGAGGTTATAGTGTGTACAGGTGAAGAATTCATTTTTGCATTTATCTTTAGTATACTGAAACTGTATGTTCATAGGCACGGAAGGAGAGGTTATATGCTATGTGGATGATGTTACAAAACACGTGCTGCTGCAGAATTTTGCAAGAGAAATACAAATAAGAACCTGTCCTGACCTAATCTGTCAACTTGCTTACCAAAGGCCGGAGCCAGCCCTTTAAATAACCCTGGCTCACCAGCAGGGACAGGGAGATTGGATTCCTATACCTGCAACCCAAGCCCCCAAGTTGCAAGATTCCCTCCCTGATCTTTACAACCCTAAAGTAGTCCTGCCAGGTTGTTAATATGTAGTTAGCATGTAAAAGATGAGGAAAATGTTGGAAGGTTTGGGAAGTGGGTTTGGTGTAGAAATTCTGAATTTTGTAGAAAAGTAAACCTCTGTTTCCTAGCAAGTAATTTGAGACAGTAAGAAATACAAGCAGCTGGGGTAATGAATCTGAAGTTAACAAGAGGGCAGGGCCTAGCAGAAATCTGGGCACAATGCCTTTCCTTGAAGCAGGGGCTGGAGTGAGCACAAGAGACGCCAAGAACAATAATAGAAGGGACTAGCGTAAATTAGAGGGAGTGGGATCTGTGGCTGGGAGAAAGTAGCTGATTAAAGAACAGGCTCAACTGAAAGAGGGAGCAGCTGTAAGGTGCAGCATCTAGGACTGGCAGAATGGTGCAGCAGCTCTGCATCCACTTCGTGGAGCCAAAGCTTTTAGAGGCATCGCACATACCTCTTGGCTGTGAATAAAGCAGAATAATCTCAGTTAGAAGGGACCTGCAATGATCATCAATTCCAATTGTCTGACCACTTTAGGGCTGATGAAAAGCTAAAATATGTTATTAAAGGGTTTGTCCAAATGCCTCTTAAATACTGATGAGCTTGGAGCAGTGACCACCTCTCTAGGAAGCCTGTTCCAGTGTTTGACCATCCCCAGTAAAGAAATGCTTCTTCATGTCCAGTCTAAACCTCCCCGTCACAGCTCTGAACCATTCCCATGCATCATATCATTGGATACCAGGCAGAAGAGATCAGCACCTTCCTTTCTACTTCCCCTTCTCAGGAAGCTGTAGAGAGCAAAATGCAAAACACTATTGCAGGCTGTTTGTATGGGAGAACTTTTATACTTCATCCCAGCGCGAGGATGCCATGTGACGACATGCAATGGGAACAGGGACTAGCTGTTGTGGCTGAAGCAGGGGACGGGGAAGTCACGTCCAAATGGCAAACCATTTACCTTTTCTGTGCCTGAGTTTCTCCTCTTCCCTCCCTGCTGCAGGTGCAGAGATTGTAATGGCTACCCCATTGCAGGAAGTAATGCTAAGCAGTAATGAGATTTTTCAGTATGAAATTCTGCCTGTGTTCAGATGGAAGCATCTGAAGAATGACAAAGTGCAGATGATTACTCCCCTGACTTCCCCTATCTGGGTTTCTGCTGCACTGGAGAGGCTGCTGGGACCCTCTTCCCCAGCCTATGCTCTTCCACGCCTACCCTAGATCACTGAACAACTTTGCTACTAGGTGCAAAGGACAGGGTCTGACTCATGCTGTGTTACACACACACACACAAAACAAAACCAATGACAGAGCATCCTTAGCCGTATCTCTGCTGTTCTGGATGTGCTCCTTCACCACACTAGTTTGTGCTCCATGGATACCTCCTAGTATTCTCCCTTCATATCTACTTCTGGGTTTGTTTGGGTTTGGTGGTGATTTTTTTCCGAGTTTGCCTTGATGAATAGTATCTTTCAATTGTAAGGCTGTAGCTGCTCCCTGGATCTCTGCAGAGCTCCTGACAAACCCTAGGGCCATGACTGCCATCTCAAGAAAGCAGTGCTGATCCCCTAACAGTTGTTTTCTGTAGAGTGATGCAACAGGGAAAGGAGCAGGCAGATTTTTCTATAGTTATTCCTGAAAGAGTCATGAGAGCAGTGGGAAGGGCATGAACTTCAGTGAACTGACCTAAGGGGAAATTTAAAGGCTCATATTACTTTTTGGCAGCATTTTCTGTTTGACAGGAGCCTCGAGTGAGACAGAGATGTCTGGGTGTTCAAGAGGTATGAGCACAATCTTACTAGAACTGTCTTCCAGATGCTGGCATCAGCTAAGGGATGCCAGCCTCTCAGGCTGGTGATGGGCTGGGACAGATGGCAGCTTTCATCACAGAAAGCAAGGACAAAGAGCAGTCCCAGTGAGTCTCTACTCATCCTCCTTTTCTCCCAAATATCTGATATTCTCTTCTTGCAGCATTTGGAAAGTTGTTAAAACGTGAGAAGTGGATGTGGAAGAAACATCTCCCACATGGGGTTTTTGCTGCAGGGGAGGGAGGGTGAGTGGAGGCTACCTGCTTAAAAAGGAATGTGTCCTGGCTCTTCTAAAGCAAAGTTGTGACCAAAAGGCTTTCTTTCTAGTGATTCCAAAGGTTTCACTCAACTCTCAGCAGAAGAAATTTGATCCAGTGTTTGTGACAGTTCAGATGTAACCAAACTCAAGCCTAGAGTGCCTACCGCTAAAGACTAGGTCAAGTGGATTTAGTTTCCTTTGGTCATTGAGCAGCTGGGAAGAATGAAGCAACCTGTCATGTATTCTTAAGCTGTGATTAATGAGACGCGTGTGTGATGGTTTCAAAGTAAGAGGAGATTTCAACAACAAGCAAACAGTCATTGCTGGGAAGATCTTGTGAGTGGCACAGGGAGGTGGACCTGTATTGATCTCACCATGATAACCCATATCTGTTTCCCTAGCAAAAATTGTAAAAGCAATGTATTTGATTTCATGTACTCCTAGTAATACTAAACTCTGTGACCCCAAATAGCCTTGACCCTACTTTACTGACAGGTCCTTTGTAGCTGATGCACCCTGGGATTCCTCAATACACAACAGAAATGGCATAAAGAGTATGTAACTACAGGTTTCATCTCTGTGATTCCTGATACAATGCTACTTGAATGCATTGCTTTTATGTGTGTTGTGCAAAGTTTTTGTAGCTTTTGCTAAGCAAGTGATTAGAGACAGCTGTGAGTGTTTGTAGGGACACAGGAGATGTGACAATGAGGACGACGAAGGGGCCTCAGGAAGTCCCTAAGCCACTGATTGCTAAGAAGGTAGATGAAGATAAGAATGAATCCATACCTAGCACATTTCTTACACACTTTCCATAAGCTTCTATTACTAAGATGCAGCATAGTTGTTTATATGGACCTCTGAATTGACTTGGAATTGTCATTCTTTTATCCTTATTCTTTTAAAATGCTATGCTCAGGAGATTGTGTGGCATGGGTAGGTGTGTTCCAGTGAGATGGTTTTGTGACTTAAATTTCCTTGTACTGAATTTTTCCATTGAGCAGGCCATGCTAACACTACCAGAGTCAGGAATAGATGGCTAACCTCCTCCAGTGTTTTTGAACACTGTAGACTGTTTGCCTGTTCAGGCATGTGATTCCTCTGGAAATCTGGCTTTTGAACTCCAGAGCAGATATACTTTTATGGCTATTTACTTAAATGCAACTGCAACATTTACAAACAGCTCTTGTGAAAAACAAGAAGAAAAAAAACCATGCCTTTCAGCTTTAATTTCCTTGTACATCTGAATGAACAGAGCATTAAGAGATTCAGGGCTTTGGGCAATACCTTAGAAGGTAATTATTCAATTATTTTATGTCATGTTTGCTTCATTGATTAATGATTCTAGTGTCTGGTGAACAGGATTCTGTTCTGTTTTGACAGAAAAGGCAAGCTTTTATTTAATCTATGATAATTTCGGGCTGCTTGGTGTTTCAGTGCAAGACTGTAGGTACAAGACTGTCCTGGTGGGGATTCTTCAGTATACCTTTTTGTCAGATCTTTATTATTCACCTGGAATAAAATGAACCCTGTTCTCCAAATGAGAACAACAGATTCATCCCAAGGGCTCTAGTATTTCTAACAGTGCAGATGAATTTAATTCTGTTGGGGGTGATATAAAATTGAAGAAATGGATTTGGCGCTGGTGACTGTTACTGGTTGCGTAGTACACAGTACACTGAGGCTTGGAGTGTAAGGTTTGAGATAGAGAGGTACATGCTCTCTCTACTCTCAAGGCCAGCTTACATGCTCTGGTCCTGCCTTAGGTGAAGTAACAAAGTGATTATTTGTGCCAGACCCTATTAGTGATCATGAGCAGGCCCCCTTCACAACCCATGTGTCTCCCAAAACCACACACATAATCTTTGGCATCTGGACTTGGTGTTTGCCTGGGTGGATTTCTTAGAAGTCTGGATTTCAACTTTGTATCAATTTCAGTATTTTACACAACTGCCTGATGTGTATTTTGGAGTGGAGGCAAGGAAGTTGTAGGTTTGGTTCCAGAAATAGTGAGGTAGGAGCAAAGGCAAAAAGCGAAAGACAGTCATACTTACTCTACATATCACCATGTAGACTTTACATGATCTAGTAGAACCAATGTTATTTTTGGGTCAATTTTGCATGCACAAAAATAATACAGGACCTTTGTTCTTATGAAGTTTGGTAGAGGTAAGATCACTGAGACCTTAAGAGAAAAAACAGACTTTGTGATACTTCTCATACTTGTCAGTCAGTTCTCTCAAGAACATTGCACTAGACTGCTGAACCAGCAAACTTATGTTACGTAAATACCTCTCAGATCTAATCCCTCTGTATGCAGCCCTCTGGTCCTTGCAGTTTCAGATGGGCTCGGCTTACAATATTTTGCACTCGTTTCTGGATTATATGTGGTTCTGGGTTGTGTTGACTTACAGAAGGAGCTAACAGCGAGCAGTTTTCTTAGTAGATGAGGTAGTATTGGTGTTTAAAACACTAATGCTCCCAAAATCTTGGTTTAGTGTGTTTGAAGGGATTTTTTGCAAGCAGAGGGCACTTCATCTGAGGCTGAGATAATACGCTGATGATTAGCTCCTGCCTCTTTACCTGGGTGTGTAGGAGATACAAAATTCTGGCCCAAACTGGGCACAGCAATGAGTTGACCTTGATCCTCCCAGTTGACTGCCCTAACCAGTGGACTGCTGTTTTGGAGCCAAGTATATATAGAAGATTGAAGCAACAGAAAAGAAAAATATGGAACTTCATGCCTCTAAATGTTAGGGAAATTCTTTGCAATGAAGTACTGTTTGTTTTACAATCAGAATGTTAAGTTTCCCACAGCTCACACAATTGTCCAGGTCGTTGGGGTTTTCCGGTATCTGTATTGGTCTGCTTCCTTTCTACATCATCTCTCAGCCGTAGAAACTTCCAGAATGGTTTTTATTCTTCATCAAAACTGGTCAATTCCCAAAAAAACTTTTTATGAACTGGACTATATGACTGAAGAACTACTTTGCTGAGAAATTCCCAGTGCTTCTATATTGTGGGTTAGAAATTCCTCTATTTTAAGGGCCAAGTTTATTTGCTCAGGAGAAAGATAAAGAAAGTGAGTCTCGGGATGCCAAGGGAGGATTTTTTTTTAACTGTTTCAGAATGTTTAACTAAGTCTTTCGGACAACTAGAATCATAGATGCGTATATTTTGATTGGCCTTCTGTATAATATACGAAGGAAAAGTGCCACTGCAAGGAGTTTTGTTACTAAGATTTCTATCCATTGTAATCTGATTCAGCTAGCCATGGTGAGGTAGATACCCAGAGTATTAGATCCTTTCCTTTCTCATTGTCCCTGGGATCCCTTTGCAGGATTTTTTCAAGTATAGGTTTCACTGGGATATAAATAAAAATATTTGCCTTTTCTCCGTATTCTAAATATACATATATTTATTATATGCCACTGTTTTTCTGCATGATGTTGTGTCAGTCACTTCTTTCCTCAGTGCTTCAACCCCCTGCCTGTGTAGTATGTATTGCTGTCTAATTAAGTTTTGCAGTGCTAACTCCTGCAACATTTGCAAGCTCTTTTTCTGTAGTATGATGCTAAATATAGCCACAGATAGATGAGGAAGGAACAGATTTAATGGGGGGAAAAAGACATCAGACCCTCCCACTACTAGTACCACAAGAGGAATGTTCTGTCAATCATATGGTGATTTTGTGGCTGCATCCCTATAGACCTGCCAGTCAAGATGGCAGCTGATTTGGACGGGTGAGCTGTCCCTGTCTGCTGTGTTACCCACTCCTGGCTTTGTTACCCACTCCTGGCTTCGTTATGCTTACTTCCACGCTAGGTCACTTCAAAGTGCTCTGTGGCAGTTGTGCAGGGGCACACAGCATTGGAAGGAGTGCTGCTCTTTGGCAAAGAGCACTTCTACATCTGTGAGAGCTTTGTGTTATCCCCTTTAGAAGAAGTCTACTGTACACGTCACTGCTTGTCCAGGTGAGTCATTCTTTCCTCCCAGAGATCTGGGTTAACTTCACTATTGGCACATGGATACCTAGAATTTGCACAGACTTTGAGGGGTTTTCAAGAAGGATATTAGCACAGCAAGAAGTTTGCCATCCTTTCCGTCTCTTCACAGAATTGTTTAACATAACTAACCTAGGTGCTTGTTCACAGGCTTTGGAGGTACAACAAGAACTCCCAGCTCTGACTGATGGAGATGGTGGGCAGTCTAACACAAACATTGCTGGTTTTCAATTATTTTAAATGTCATTAATGTTTCTTTCTGATTGGCTCCCATCTTTTATTCATATGGAAGTCATTACAAGAGCCTTTAGCTTCATTGTCTCGTAAGTTTTTTGTTTCTCCGAGACAGAATCATAATTAATATTTGGCACACTGCTATCGTTGACTCATGATTTATTGAAACTGGTCAATATTGATAATGAGTTTGTTAGATTTAGCTCTTTGTGCATACTGTGTGCTCATGTGCAAAGCCTGGTGGGATGGTGAGTAACAGTGTTTTTACTCCCTGTCTGCTCTGTATCTGAATCTTACTGATTGGACTGAAGTCCAATATCAGTCAATCTAATCAATCAACCTCTAATCTAAGGTTCAATTGGACAGGGTGTGATAAAAGCTTAGGCTGTTTTTCTGAGGGATTTGCTATAGGCTAGGCTGTAGATAGCAATTGCCGTACATATACACAAGTAAAGTAATAATTAATTGCTTAATTATGTGTTGCAATTAATTGTTGTTTATAATAGCTGTGTATCCATCTGATGCTTGCCTTGACCCAAGCTTTCAGGTTCTTCCACCCAGCTCCTTCCCTTGCTGCTTCTCAGACTTCGGTGTGTGCAAAACATTGCTGTCTGCTTATTTGCATACACTAAAATAATTCCAAACCTACCCTTAACCTCACAGGCTCTTTATTTTATTTTGAGAAATAGTACAGCATCTGCCTTCAGTATTTAGCTTTATTTTCAATTCATGTATGCCCCAGTTGGTCTTGTTATCTCTTAGTATTTTTATTCTTCTTTAGGGAGAACTTGGATGTTCATGACAGTTCTCCTGATCTTTTTTGTTTCAAACTAATTTTTCTTTCTTTATATTTTTCTCTTCCAGCATCAGTGATCCATTTATTTTCAACTTATGTCATAAAGATCATGCTGTGGGAGACCAGATGTGTTCCCGTTATTCATATCATGACATAAAAGAGATTCATCTGATGCGCTTTCTTCTGCAGGTAGGAGCCAACTCGCTGAGTCATTTGAGGGAAAGCTGCAACAGCAGTAATGACATGTGACTGAAAACTACTTGCACAATTTTTAATAAGACTGAGGAGATTTCTTTGCTTGAGTCCCAAAATGCTTTTGCTCCCATCATTGCTTCATTAGCCTCTGGTAATACAAACTCCTCCTTATATTCACCAGAGTGTTTAAGCACCCTCACTGGAGTGGTTTGCTTACTAGTTGTTAGACTATCAATGTTCTTCACAGATTACCTCAATGTTTTTGAAAATAAGACTTGAAGTCAATTTCCTGGGTTTTGATGCAAGCTCCCAGTAAGTGCCTGACTTTCAGTAATACTCAACTCCCACAGACTTCAGTAGTTTTGGACGTAAGTGAATTATAGGTATGTGTAACATGCTTACCCTGGGCCTCTTGGAATAACTTTGAAGTTGTGCATGTGAGTCAATAAATGAATCAGAAGTTGGAGCAAAGGATTTGAATCCTCTGTACCTTTAGCTGCACTACCCAGAAGCGACTCATCACCAGTGGCCTGGTACCTCTTTAGTTTTGTCTGCTTTAGATGAGCTTGTGGTAAGAATCACAGAAGAGTTGTGCCTAGAGCTCCTTGCAGCACCAGAGCCTTCACTTGCTTAAGAGGGTTTTGGTACAGTCTAAAGATTAATTCACAGATGGTCATTGCCAAAAATATGGAATTTTGAAGCAGCCATAACTACTTCCCCATCATTTTTAATCCATTTTTGGAAGGTTGAGCTTCAACAGAGAATTAAGAAATCATTCAGAAATTGCAAAAGTTGGACAAAATGGGGCTCATTATTGTCTTACATCATGCAGTATGCCACTCATCCATGACTCATCATCCATGAGTCAACCCTATGTTATTTTATATTTAATTATATATGCAAACTGGACAATTTTAGTAGGTAAGACTTGTTTCAGGCTATAGCATATCTCAATGGTTAGGTCACTCTCCAAGCATGTATATGAATGTTAAGTCTTGTTCTAAGTAACTTTGTGAAGCTTATTTTCATACGTCAGTGGTAAGCAACCTGAGCAACAGAACTGTCACCTTTTCAGTTTTGTGAATAACATCAAAGTTGCCAGTGGCATCTTGCCACCTTCTCATATATTCATATATATATTCTCATATATTCTCATATATGCCTGTGTATGCACGGATTTTATTAAACATGTGAAATGGAAATTTTTTATGTGGTCCAAAATGAAAAATGGAGATAAGCAAAACCAGTCCTTGAATGGGCTTGGGGCAAAGGCCAGGCTTGTTGGTTTGAGGGGGTTTTGTGAGGTTTTTCGTTGTGGGGTTTTTGTTGGGATTTTTTTGTTTTATTTTTGCTTTGCCTTAATTAATGAACTGAAAACTCAGGTATCTGTATCAGGCTCTCAAATTCTTGTACTGGGCTTCCATGCTAGAAACCACTTTGAAAAATTATTGCAGAAAAAGAAAACTGATTCCTTGTACTTTCCCTGCTTGACAGGTGGATCAGCTGTTCAGGCAGCTACTGTGCCTCATGGAGCTGATCTGTTCATGAACGTAACCCAGCTCAGAGCAAAGCCCTGTGAAACCACATAGCCCATCACCTGTGATGGTGACGCTTGAGCAGACTTGGTTTGGAAAGCTGAGCTTCAAAGCAAATGCTGCAAGCTGTTTATTGTTGTAGCTGCTCTCATATTACCTTTCTGGTTTATAATTTGTGAATCATGTACAGGGAAGTTCCCATTGTGGTGTTTTTCTACGTTTGCACTGCACCTGCCACATTTGAATTGAAACTCGTGTCTGGGTTCCCAGTCACTATACTTTATAGTTTTACTTAACTGACTTTGAGGGAGAAAAAAGGACCAGTCACTAAGTAAACAGGATTGTGTGGAGACATTGCAGAAAAAGGGGGCGATGTTTTCAACTTTGATTATTTAAAGCTACAGTGAGAAATGTCATAAACTCCCCTTCCTCCTGTGCTGCTTCTAGTCAGCAGAAATTATTTCGGCTTTTCTGTTGTGCCCACTGTTCATTTAGAAAGCAGTATGGTTGCTTTCTGAAAGAAACTATTATTTAGCATCCCCTTTTCATGTTATTTTTATCACCTAACCAGAAGTTAATTCTACTAATGTCTTGATAGTCATACTGAGATTTCAAGATAAAAATGCTTCAGAAGCAGCAGGAGCAGGTGGGTGATGGAACCAATATCTGGAGTCTGGTTTTGCTTCAGAGAAGCATTTGAACTCCTAGTTAACACAGTAGGATTATTCCTACAGTTGGAGAAATGGGGAATATTAAGCATATTTTGCTGTACTTCTTCAAACTTGATATGAAGTCCAGGCATTTTTCTTTAAAGCTCTGAAGAACTGGACAAACCATGATGGACTGTGCAGCACTAACCTGTGCTCTGCAGCTCTTCACACTGTAAATGATTTACCTTTCCAGGAGATCGCCTTGGAAATATTCTTCAAGAATGGTTACTCCAGATTTCTTGTCTTCCATGACAGTGACCGCAATAAGATATTTAAGAGGTGAGCGCTACTTCATAATAACATGTGAACACCCAAGTGACACTCCTGGTCTACCACCCCTGTTAATCCTGGCTTCAAATGTCTGCCTTGTGCTGTGCCAGGAGCTTTTTCTTCAATTGCAGCTCCATAGTCTTTAATGGGTTACACTTAAGCAAAGCTATGAAACTTTCCTTTTGCTGACCTGTGGATTCTTTGGAGCATTGTATAGTCATCGATTTATCAAAGGAGTTAATGCATGTGTAGGACTCCTCTAGCACCCAGTGGTATGTTGTACGTCTCTGCATCCCAGGAAATTGCAATTGTAGCTGTGCTGCTTCCTTTCACTGAGATGAGAGCCACCCCCATCTCACGTCACAGTACTGGGTGAGAGAAGCTTTCTTCCCGCTTTCTTCCAACACAGACAGTGTCATTAGATTCTTTAGGAATAAAACATTTTTGTATCTCTAACTCTGGCCTTATCTATGGTGTGGAGTTAACTTTCAACAATGGAATTTTTGTTTAAAAAAGATTTATCCTTATGTGCTTGTCTTATTTGATGGAACTTTGGAGTGATTAATTTGCACTTTGTTTTCTTGCTTTTTTTCCTACTGAAGTTCGGGCTGTTGTATTAAGTTTACTTTCACTGTCTTTTATGTAGGAAAAGTACTTCGATACATAGTACTTCTTGTGGTAAATTCTGCAGCCTGGACTAAAGATTGGAACTGTTAATTTCTAAACAATCATAGGAATTCCTTCTGCTCCTGAAATCTCTGAACAGTTTCCAATGGAGTGTTGCTTAAAAAGTCAGCGTATGTTTATCTATCCTTCCTTTCTAAACTGGTTGCATAGTGTGGCTACTTAGAATCACCAGGTTCTGCCCCAGAGCCAGCTGCTTAGTTTAGCTCTTAGCTTTATGGTCTGTTAGCTCTGACAAATACCTTTTGGGGGAATCCTGTGGAGGCAGCTCAGGATAAGGTTTTGGTCCTCAGCTGCCTGTACTGCCCCTCAGATGAAGGTTACCGAACCTATATATTTCAAGGGTTTAGTATGTCTGACATCATAAACCCCCAGTGAAAGTAAACAGGAATAGCTGAGATGTGGGCTGGTATTCCTTTCTGCTCTGGCTTTAATTAATAGAACCTTAAACCAACTGATCATAAGTCCATAGCCCTATGTATCAGTTCAAGGTCCTGTTTCGGAAATAAATTGCTTTTATCCAACCCATAGTCAACTCCATAATGTTAAATGTATGCTTTTTCTGTGTTGTCTTGCATCTTTGTCCTAGGTTAGAGTCTCAGTGAAATGCTGTGGCATCCTTCAGGAAGAAAGTTGCTGTCAGGTCATGATATAGATTATATACATATGTAATGTATACCGATAACAGTTTAAATAATTATAATATGACTTTCATATCTCCTATAGATTTTGCTCTTTCCAGCCTGCTTTGAAATCAAAGGGGATAACAGAAGAGTCCTTGAATATAAGGTAAAACATAGAAAACACTGGATAAGTTAAATTGTGTGAATAAGTTGCACCTTAAAAAAATAATCTAGAAACTTACCTATTTGTGCCCTTTATTTTAAAGACTCAAAGGTGTCCTCAGAACTCCAAAAAGCATTCTAGCGTACACCATCCACAGTATGAAAACATGAAGAATCTGTTGAGTAGCTGACTGTGCATCGTTGTTTAATAATTATTACCTCCTTAATATGACTTTATTAGTAAACTCTACACAGATGGTTAGTGTGGGAAAAAGACAGTCAGTGAGGGGAGGTTAGAGCTGATCCATAATACTTCTGTGTAATGGCCTTTTTATTGTGTGGTTAGGGGAGACAGCATGTTATAGTAACTGTGCAGTGGAGATTCCAAGACTCTCAGATTTAGCAACTCAGGAAAAAAGGTTTTATCCTAGTGGGAGGTGATTGAAAGCATGTTCCATGCTGACCTTGAGTTACTCGCATACTTGTAACTCTTCTCAGTTTGGATATCTGAGGAACACAACCCAGAGTGCCTAATGGTATCCTCTGAAATGATTGCCTGGAGGCTGGAATGCTGTTGAGACCTGTGGGGCAGATTGCCCCTATGAGTTGTTGTGGCCTGTCACCTGTACTCTTCTTTTTAATTTTCAGTCTGTCTGTTGTTAATCATTACCTATCTTGGAAGTAAACATTTTCACCCCTGAGTACCAGCCATTTGCTTGCAAAAAGTATCAGTGCCATATGCAACCAGCTCTGGCTAGACCCTAACCTATGTCAGAGATGATCATTGACTCTATGGAGCATGATGTCTGTTCTGCGTGAAGTAACCAGTAACTCACCCCAGAGTTTCCCTTCCTTGTACTTGCTGGGTGCTCAGCAGATGGGAATATCTTGAGATACGATGCACTATAACTGCAGGAACTTTTGGCTTTAGTTGGGCTTATGTTTATTGTGAAAAACACTTGACTAATGTTTGGTCTCAGAGATTGAAGCAGACTGTATGTGTAGATCTAAAGTAGCCTGTCCTGAATCCCATAAGGCTCTGTCTTCAGTTTTACACCACTGGCTGAGCGAGGACCCTGTGCACCTTACTCACTCTGAGAATGTAAGTGGCCTTATGGTATAGCTTTGGGCTGTGTTAGAGCATGAGCTGAGCTGAAATAAAATAAATGTAAGACAGTACCACTGCCTAAGTAATGATCCCAGAAAAGTTGTGCTTAAGTGGAAAGTTAGAGAAAATGACCCCAGTGGACATGCTTCCCTTTTACCAAGCTCCAGTCTGGGAACTGAAGGACTGAGGACTTCATGAGTTTACTTTTCCCTTGTTTGAATTCTGAAGCCACTTTTGAGTTAGAAAAACTCAAGAGCAGCACAAGGGGCTCCTTACCCATCTAGGGTCAATGGCCATCTTCCATAGCATGCCAGCTTTTCCTATCCTACCTGAGACAGGGAGGCAGGCCAGACCAGACACACTATTAATAATTATTAACAGCTGAAGCACAGAATGAAGAAATTACTAGTCTGATGTATCATACAACGTTGAGGTAGTAGCAGTTCTGGGGAACTATATCAGTTTTCCACCTAGTCCATAGGAATAATACACAGGAGTTCTGACTTCCAGGCTCTACTATAGCCATTTGAAAAATGATAATGGGGTCTTACTGGACTACTGAGTACCTTTCCCCTGGCACTTTATTCTTCATTTAAATATACCTAAATGTTTGCTGTCACCATATGTTATTATGGTCATAGCCAGCACCTCTTCTCATGTCATGCTTGACTGCTTTTATAATCTGCTCATTGCTTGTACCTGTATATTGCTGTTTGTAGGCTGTCAGCACTCTATGCCCTAGGGATGTGATATGAGCAAGTGAATGTGTGTGCTCAGGTGCACACGTGCATGTGCACATGTAAACAGAAAGCTAAAAGTACTGTGGGGACACAGACCTGATTTCATCAATTCACTGGCTGACTGTTGTATCATGAAAGAGGGTGAATCTTTTTCTCTTTGTCACTGCTTAAGTGATATGCCCAGGACCCTTAAAAAGAGCAATCTTTTCCTTACCGCTTCTGATTTCTGTACCTTCCGTGGGGGGAGACTCAGAGGCAGACAAAACACGCTTGTGTAAGTTAGAAATCACTGAACCCAGGTATAGCACCCAAATTCTCAGAGAACTTGCTTATGCAGTCTGGCCCCTTGATGGGAAACAGGATCACTGGTTATTTAGCTCTAAGCACTGTGTTAGTGGCTCCTGAGAATTTGTGTCTGCTGACTCTGCTGAATTTGAACAGGTTCATGGTTCTCACATTGACAGTGCGTGCCTGAGATTCTCTGAGGGTTTGGTGGCAACCACCAGCAGCAGAAGGTCTGTTCCTTTTCCTCCAAATGGTGTTTACTGAGACTAGTTTAACTGTGTTTCACCCTATAAAAATGAACAGAAGTAATGTTTAGGTCTCAGTGGTGGGAGTGGAGTTACTAGAAAAAACGATCTTTTTGAAGATTCCTTCTCTGGACATGTGCGTGCACAAGAGACCCCCCAAAAAGCCCAAACAAACCCAAACATGAACACATTGTAGGAACAGGCCCAAATGGAAATAGTCCTTCCTTTCCCAAATATATGTCTGTTGGTTTAGATTTGTTTTAGAGACCACAGAAATCTACTGCTTCTAAAACTGAGTAGATCTTTAAAGGAAGGGAACTGCAGGAAGAATAAGGAGGAGGAGGAGGAAGGAGGTCAGCTTTTTATTAGCTTGGGCTGGACTCCATGTGACATGGTCTGTGGAGTACCTTGGTATATTTCAGGGATGTTTATCTCTTAATCTCCATTCTTCTTGGTTATCCTTTGCAGAGGAATTGGGTGTCTGGAGTAAAGGGAAATGTGGCTTCTCAGAGGGGCTAGGTGTCACGTTCTTTAACTTGTTCAGCTTATCCCTCTCATCCTGACACATCTTCAGGCAGGAAGAGCACAGGTCTTTCTCTTGTACCAGGTAGAGTGTTTCTATGCCTTTAACGGGGTCGGCATGCTCTTCTTGCTCTGTTGAATCTGGGAAAGGGTTTCTTTTTGCATTCAGTTTCTTGAGCTTGGGGAGATTTTTCACACTGTTTGGGATGGTGGTCAAGGTGTTGTCAAAGAGACCTATCTCCTTAAGTTCCTTCAGGGCCCCAAGACTAGTGGGGATACTGTCAAGACAGTTCAAGCCAAGGTTGAGAATACGCAGGTTCTTGAGAAGGTTTAACTCTTCTGGCAGATGTTTGCTGGTCAGCTTGTTGTTGCATATATTCAGGTAGAAAAGGTTTTGAAGTGTACCTATTGTCTTGGGCAGCTCCTCAAGCTGATTACTATGCAGGTCCAGCCAGCGCAGTTTCTGGAATTTCTGGATGCTGCTTGGAATCTTTTTTAACATGTTTCTGCTCAAATCAAGTTCATCCACGTCAGCCAGTTTCAGAATGCACTGGGGAAAGGTGGTGATGCCCATCTTGCTTAAGTCAAGACGACGCCCTCCATCAAAAGATATCCGGATAGAATTTTTGGCAATTTTCAAGGTGATCACCTTCCCTTTTTGACCTTTTGCTTTCCCCTCGGCCATCTTTCCCCTGAGAGACAGACAGACACACCAGACTGTGGATAAGGTGTGGGAACTCCCGTAAAGCCTTTGAAAGAAGTGGCTCTTACTCCCTAATTAAAAACAAAATAATCACATAGTTATGAACTAACATATGACCACTGGACTCTTCAGAATTCTTTTTTTTTTTAGGTCAGGTCTTTTCAACCCTGAAGTTGCAACTCTGAAAGTTCCTCCTTGAAAGTATTTTGAGTAGGTGAAATTCTAATAATCTACAATATTATTTTATTGCATTGTAACACCTATATTGCATTACAGGGTGAAATTACAAGTGGGAGAAATCTGCTGTCTTTCATCCCTAGATGCTGATTTGAGCTTAGCATGTAATGAAGCTGAATGAAATGTGGTATTATCCATCAGCCATTTGATGACCTGAGCAAAATATATTGTGGGTCCCAATACAGTCCTTAGGGACCGCACTAAAAAGAAGCTCTCCAAAATTGTACTGATTCTACCAGACCAACAGGTTGCCGCCTTTACAGGCCTGGCATCTGTTGACAAGTTAGTTAAACATGCTGTTTAATGAACCTCAGATTTGGGTTCTGGTTGCTATTGAAGGATTAAATGTGTAAAGCAAATTAAGAGTGTTGTTTTAACCAGGACCTCAGGACATAGTGGGGTCCCAGATTTGCCAGGACTGCTTGTAGGTCATACATCACCTACAGGGCAGACTGCAACAGAGGGGTTTGTGTCAGTGCTGCTTAATGATGTGTTAAACCAGGCCTTACTGTGCCTCCTGTGCTTTCAAGGAAAGACTCTGGATACTCTAATCTTGATGTTCCCTCCATGCTATGGGATAGATGGACTCCCACTGTGAAGGTGCCCTGCCCTCAAAAAGTGCATGTAGGTGTGATGGTCAGACTTCTGGCTCTTACTGGTGCCAGCACGTGCTACACGCTTGAGTAGCAGTCCACTGCAGTCTCAGGTTTGGTGAACTCTCTCTAATCAAAGGTCATCGAATACAACTGTTAATTATGGCTAGTGACAAAGGAAATAGGTTGATTCCTATTCCTAAATGGATGACAATGTCCCTCTCAGCTGGAGAGAAGAGAGGAGCTTGGGTTACAGCTGGCTAATCTCAGGATGGTTTGGGTGCTTTGGCATTTAATTGTGAAGAGTCAAATCACGGCTTTGATGAATGATTGTTTGGGACAAAATATGGATTTGTCTACGATACATTTCCCTGTTAGAAAGGCTTCATTACAAACCCTTCAGGCTTTTTGGCTGCTCATTAATCATGTGCAAATACATGAAAGGGAAGCTCAGGCTACAACTAAGGCATTTCAGCTCCTTTCCAATTACACGCCATAGTCCAAAATAATGCAAACCCAAGGGGGATCTCTGCCAGTTACCACCCACACTCCCATGAGCTCTGTAATGAGGCAGATGCTTCAGAAAATCCTGGAAGCTATACATTGGTGTCAGTCTCACCAGAGGGTATGTTCCAAAATTGAGTATTTGTTATTTTATATAAAAATATCTAAACACAGTTAAATCTTTCTGTGTCTGTCACTCCCAGGCTTCTGTCTCTCACTAGTACTTCCAGGGTCATATTACCATTACAACCAAAGGCCTCTCACTTTTTGCTGTTGTTTAACCTTACGTTGTCCCAGGGGCAATATCGATGCCATTCTTTCCATAGTGTAGGCTGGTAACTGAAGCAAAGTACAGTGGAAAATTAAGCACTTTGCCCACCTTTGTTTATGTTAGCTTAAGTAATTTGCCCAGGAGTGGGCAGGAAGTTCTGGAGAACTTCAGGTTTTTTGAATCACAAATGACTCATTTTAAGGATTTGATGCAATATTCTGGTTGGCAATTCTGTGAAGATAAAGTTCAGTTGCTTGTGAAATGGCAGAGCGCTATGGCTGGTACAGGACACCCTGAGTCAATTACTGGTGCACAGAGGGTGACTACCATGCTTCAGAAAAAGATCTGCAAGGCAGCTTCCTTACACTTTGGCAGGATGGAAAAAGACTTTGTTTCCTGCAATTGATATGAACCTGGTGACTTTTGGGTCCAACTTTCTCTTGATTTGAATTTTGTATTGGATAATTTGACAAAAACATTCAGTGCATTTTTACCAGTGAAGCTTTTCGACAAAGTATGCCTTTAAAACAATGAAAGGGATCCTCAAAGAAAAATAAATATTTTTTTATAAATTCAAAATGAAAATTTCTTTTAAAATGCTTTTTGAAATATCTGTAAAACTCTCAGGGAAGAAAACATTTTTTTTTTCAGTTCCTGGTAATTTTTTTTAATTACTTTTCATTTAAAATTCAAGGGGTAAACATTGATCCAAACCAGTTTCGTTTCTTAAAAATAGCGGGGAGCCAAAAAAACAGCTTGTCCCGCAGCTGCCGTTCCAGGCTGGTTCCCAGTGCTGGGCTCCCTCTGTGCTGTGCGTGCCTGCGAGCACTAGAGGGAGCTGGTGTACGAGGTTGAGTGCTGGAGGCCCGGCGTTCAGGAGTGAGTAGTTCGGCGGTTTGGGTTTGGGTACTTCTCTGTCAATCACCCTTGCCAACTTGTTACAAAGTTTGAACCTGGACCTTTCAGATTTTTAAGAGGTCCAAACAAACAGATCAGTGCAACTTTCCTGAGACAGATCTCTTTGCGTGATGCACTGGGTGATGCCCAGACTTCAAAGAGGTTTAACAGCCTCCTTTAGTTGGATTTTTTAAAATCCTACTGTGGACCTCCGAGGTGCACTGATCGGGAAAATATGAGTCCCTAGTGAGTGCTCGCACTTTCTAAGTGCTGTTTCCTTTGGGTTAAAAGTTGGAGCCACGTTCCAAACTTACAAAAAGGTGATTTGCAATCCCAAAGACAGAGATTAGCATTAAAGGTCTGCAGAAACACCACAGTGCACCAGACAACTCGAAGGGGGATGAATAGCTCTCTTGTCTCTGCATGCTTGTAAACTAATTATCAGTGTTTCACAGGGCTGTAGCTGGAGATAACGGAGCTTACTTAGCCATGTCTCATTTTCTTTAGCTCTGTATAAGAAGGCTCCAGTTCTGCAGCCACTGATATTATAAATTCAGGAATTGCAGGAGCCCTCCTTGCTGTAAATGTTAATTACGCCTGTTCAATCTCATGCTCATAGTGCATCTCCTGAGATAGCAGAGGGAGAGGTACCTGTGTTGCCCTGCGATCTAAGAAAAGAAGGTGACAAGAGGGAACTCTCCTTACTCGTTTTCTCTAAACCCTCGCCCCACTGCTAGGTTCACCCTCTGAGTTGCTGGCAAGTCTTTGCCCAGGGGTGGGGTTGCTACATTTCTATGTGGTAAGATCTCACTAAAGAAGACCTTGACTAGAAAACTCTTCCCCTTTTTATCTACACTTGGTAGATAGATACACTTTACCAAGTGTAGAGTCTTTGGTTTGGATTGGGCTTTTGAAAGCCCAGGTCTAACCCCAGCACTTTAGGAGTGTTTCACAGGCCCAGAACTTCGAGGCTGACCTGATATAGAAATGAACAGAAAACATATGTCAAGGGCATCATGCTCTCTGCAGTGCTCTGCATTGCTGGGAGCTGCAGGGATGGAACAGACCTTGAGCATCATGACTAGGGCTGTCAGTGCGAAGGAAGGATTTATGATTACTCCTTACCTGCACTTAAGCACTTGCACAGGGCCCAGTCATGGCCCAGTCATGGCCCATTGTAGCTAAAGCCTATCCTAAGAAGGAGATCCCATCCTAGAATATAGATTTGGACCCCGATGGGGCAGTCTCTTCTGCCTGAACCTACCTTCTTCCTTTCTCAGCACAGGGCTGGCAGGAGCAGAACAGGCCTTCTGCCTGTGACACTGTCTGGGTGTTTCAGTACCTCTTCCTCTGTGGTGCTACCTGTTTTTTTCCTCCCATAGGTTGCTGCTTCCTACTCGTCTGCATCCAGAGCTGCACAGAACCATCTTGATCCCATCCTGAACTAGTCAGTGAGAAGTTTCCTTTGTCTTTCCTCCTGGATGTCTGTGTATTGCAGAGCAGGCTTGCCAAGCCCAGAGGAGCTGTGCATGCCCTGCTCTTCTCTGGGGGCAGGCACGCAGTGAGGTGACATGTTCTAATTCACCCATGGAATAGCTCTGTGGAAAGCTTTCATGTAAAGCTTAAAACCAGCATTCATACAATGAAAGATTTTGCATGAAGCCAGGCAGTTCCAGCTAGGGTAGAATTTTATTTCCTTATTTATAAGCCTGTTACCATTTATTTGTTGTTGGATACGACCTGTTGTGGAAGAGAGATTAATTCGCTGGCTATTTTAAATGTAGTCTCTTGCTAACAGGCAGCTGTAGACTAAATCCTGCCATGACCAAATACATAGAGGTTTCCTTCCTTAATTTTCTTACTTTTCTAAATCACTTCAGAGCCACTGTGCTACACACTGTGCAAGATCACTTTTAAAAGCAAGGCCCACCAAGAATAAACAAAAATATTATTTCATCTTAAAAAATCTGCCAAATTGCCCCCCTCCATAAGAACTTACCGGCTAGCAGCTAGGAAGACTTAGAACACAAGGTATAGATGCCACAAGCTGCTTGATTTTTTTCAGTAGGACTAGCCTTCGTGGTCTGTTACTGTGCAGTTGTCCTCTGTCTGCTCTTCTCTTGAGTAATCAATTAGTCTCTCAGTCTGTAAATAAAACGGTGAGCCGGGATTGCAGGACAATTTGGCAAAAGTGGCAGAAAGGACTTCCCCAGCTTCAGGGTCTTTGTATTCAATTCTCCTTCCACAGCCTGTGAAACTTTTGTTCCTAAGCAACAGCAATGCTGTGTCCTTGGAGATTATTAGCATAATGCTTGGTTCCAGCTTGCAAGTTCAAGCTGGAGGGAAAAGAACTGAAAGGCATGCAGTGCCTGGAAATGTTAGATTTCAAATTATACAGAAAGAAAAAGCATCTGGACCTCGTTAGAAGCTGTTTGTCAACTTTTTACATTGCCTTAACTGTCCATTTTAGTCATTTGGCTGTTTCATTTTACTTGGCCGTAATACAGTGAGAGATACTTTTATGTGTGTTAAAACTCACAACGTTTGTGATACCATCCTTAGCACAATCCACATCTGACAGATATGGACACAAGAGGGAAGGTTCATTCAGCTGTGCAGCAGAGAGGATATGAACTATTAGTTTATATTCATTTATCTGTGACCCTTCAAAAGTGCAGTTGGTACAATTTCCCTTTGTAGCATGTGAATTTACTGGAATTTGTCTCTATGACTGGGGATACCAAATTCAAGTTTTTAGTAACTGGTTGCAATAATTTCAAAGGAGTATCTGAAAAAAAAGAACTATGCAAGAGAAATAGCAGTGTTTTGTAGTAGGTATTGTTCACAGGAAGTGCAACATTGAGGCCCCTCTCTTGCTGATAATGGGTCCAGGATGTTCTTGGCATAAAGCAGCTGATAATGTTGATGTGCTTGCCTAATGCCAGGGTTTGAGATTGCATTTTGTTCACCTCAACAAATTAATTGAATTTACTTGATTTTTTTTTTTTCCATGATCTGAAGTGTGCCTGAGTGCAGCATTTCTGCAGCGGAAACTTTATCCCTTTGTATGCTGTAAGCCTGTGAATATACATGGTGCAAACAGTGTTCCTTACAAGAGGGAGATTCTTTCTCCCTCCATAGCCCCCTCAAGACATCCCACTTCAAGGAGCCCTACTTTAATATTACACAGATTTACAGATTTCATATTGTATTTCTATTCTTTGAGCACAGAGTAAAAATACCCAGAAGGGAGACTGGTACAATCAAAGAGGACACTGTACTTTTATTCTAAATTAATCTAACCTGACACTTTTCTGAGTTTGAGAGACACTTGATTGTTTCACAGGGGAAGCTGACATTACTTTTGATGTCTTCTGTCCTCTTTTTAATAGTAGGATTTGAATCTAGGTTGTGGCTTACCAGGAAGGGTTTTTTTCTTACAATAATTTTGGTAATTGCAAAAATTCTTTCAGAAAAGTACAGCCTTGGCACTCTTTTGCAGACATAAAAGGTCTGGAAGATGGAAGACAAAAAGAAAATGAAAGCAGCTTTGTGAAGTCTAAGAACCCATTGTTTACTGGAATTTTTATATTAATTTCAGTGGGGGCAAAATCTTATCCTTTGAGATTATCTCATCTGCAATGAATCTCCAAATGGGTTGAGATCCACCTGTCTCTAGCAAATGGAGAGTACTGGCTATCACAAGAGTGAGATCATAGTCTGGTGTTAATGGAAGAGGGATTAATGAATCACTTATGTATAGTGTAGCCAAAGGTGGATCATCATTAGTACACATCACGCTTAGATTCTGCCATGGCTAGCACCCTACAAATATAGATGTAAATCTAGATAGATAGATACATGACTTCACATAACTTCACCCCCTCTTTAAGTTTAGTTATTTACATTTATAAAGCACTTCTGTATCTTTTTCAAACCAGCCTTTGATTATTTATTTAATTTTAAATGCACTTACTGTGGTTGGATAGCTGCAGTTGATCTGCTTTGAGCTTTTACTGTGCTGGCTAGAGAGGTGTTGGCTGGAGGAATGCTGGTTGATTAATTACCAAGGAGAAGGGAGGAGCAGGCTTGAACTGCCTATAATGCGATTCATGTTCTGAGCCCCTGTGAGTCAACAAGGGTAGAATGCAGAATTCCAGGTCTCTGGGCACTTGCAGGGAGCATCCTGCCTGGTCCCTGGAGACTCAGAAGTATGGCTCTTACAGGGGAGTGACTACGCTTAGCCTTGCTTATTTTCATCATGTGGTGAACTCATCAACGTCTTAGAATTATATAGTGGCTTCCGAAGTAAGCAGAGAGGATTGTTTTGAGCCTTGCAGAGTCCTTATTAGCTGCTTAGGGCTTGTGACACACAGAGCAAGAGTTCCACCAGAAGATCATGGCACCCACAAGTCAACATATGTTATGTATATTTGCATAACACACACAGACTGGCCCAGTTTAGTCCCGTGTAAAGTATTTTACAATGCTCCCACTTTAAATGTTTGAGGAATAATCGATTGAGCAGGTTTGTACATTGCATAATCCCCTGCTTTCTAACTCAGCCATAAATCCAAAATAAATCTGAACAGTTTTAGTGAGTGAGTCTGCCCCTGTGGAAAGGGAAGGAACAAACTTGATATCTCTGTGTCAAACACCCTAATCCAAACACACTTCAAATAATTCCAGGAATCCTGATCCTATTCCATCCCTTTGAGATACTCTGAGTTCTCAATGTCTGTCAGAGAATTTACAAAGGCCAGTGGGGTAAAGCTCTCTGAAATCTCCATATAGTGTGAGGGCTGAATTGTAAAGGGTAAGTCATCCTGATATCTGTTGTCTACTTTAGAATTCCTACATTCTTGAGCCTTGTGTGGCTCAAACTGGGGGTGAAACCACCATAACTCTACTCTAGTCAATGGACTTTCTTCTGACTTACATTGTGTAAATTGGGCCATCATATAAGCTATTCATTTTTTTGGACAAAGAGTGAAGATTCTGTTTTGCCACATTAGGTATGAACTACACCTTTTTGTGTTACCTAGTTTCTATAAACATAGCCTCCTGTTGTTAGATTTCTTGTGCTTAACAGGACAACTAAACAAAGCTTAGGAGTTGCAGACCACATGCCAGAATTGGGTATCACGTTTGTTCATGGAATAAGTTATTACTTAGGCTGTGCAAAATCCTTCCCTCAAAGACACACTTTTCTTTGAAGATAGTGCCTAAGCAGGGAAAAAAATACTGTGTTGAAAAAACCATAGTGGTTTTCATTTATGTACACTATTAACTGGTCCAGGACTGAATATGCAGTAAAATAATGATTCATAATCATGAGAGGTAGTTTACAAGAATTTGCTACTGCAAATTCAATAGAACTGTAATGATCATAGACCATTTTGGCGCTTTATCTAGATATTTGAGGCTGCTTTAAGCCTAGCTTTGTGGGTATTTAATGTGTTCTGATACAGAGCACAAGAGTGCAAAATAGCAGCTAGCTATTGCTGTAGCGGTTTTATAATCTATGGCTGAGCTGCTTTCCTTACACTTCGGGAATGTAGTAGTCCTGTCTCTGAGTTGGCACCTTAGAATTAATTTAAAGGTGTACACTCAAGAGGAAAAACATCTCCTACCACCACTTATATTGTGTCATGTCAGCAACCCTGTTTACTTTGGCAGATCAAAAGTTTCTTTAATTAATATGCTGGTTTTTTTGCTGGGATAGAGTTTGTTTTCTTCATAGTAGCAAGTACGGGGCTGTGTTTTGGATTTGTGCTGAAAATAGTGTTGGTAACACAGGGATGTTTTCGTCACTGCTGAGCAGCGCTCACACCAAGCCAAGGCCCTTTCTGCTCCTCACCCACCCCTCCAGCGAGGGGCTGGGGGTGCACGAGAAGTCGGGAGGGGACACAGCTGGGACAGCTGCCCCCAGCTGACCAAAGGGATATTCTGTGCCATATGGCGCCATGCTCAGCATATAAACTAGGGGGAAGGAGAAAGGAGAGGGACATTCAGAATGATGGTGTTTGTTTTCCCAAGTAACCGTTACGTGTGATGAAGCCCAGCTTTCCTGGGGGTGGTGGAACACTTGCCTGCTGATCAGAAGCGGTGAATGAATTCCTTGGTTTACTTTGCTTGCATGCACGGCTTTTGCTTTACCAATTAAAATCTTTCTGTCTCAACCCATGAATTTTCTTACTTTTGCTTTTCTAATTCTCTCCGCCATACTACTGTGAGAGGAGTGAGAAGGCAGTTGTGTGGGACTTAGTTACCAGATGAGGTTAAACCATGACAATCCAGAAGCTGTCACTTGTCTCGGTTTGGTCTCTAGGAATTGACAAGAACAAGTCTACGGCCTTCAGGCGCTGACACACCTTCTAGTTCAGCGTAGTCGAAGTGTGACTTTTGTTTGTTCAGAAACTTTCACCCTTCCACGTTTTCAAGTGAATTCCAGTTTAGTATATGCCTTCAGCTGGTTTCTTGAGGTTTTTTTTATTATTATTTAAAGTAAAATGTTGCATTTTGTGAACAAAGAAAGTGGAAAAAAATGTATTTACTCTCTTACTTTAAAATACAATTATAAACATGGCAACCCAGTTTTTAAGGACTACATTAGTTTCAAAGTGCTTTGCACAAAATATCTTTGATATGGAGACGGAGGCATCTCTGTTTTCAAGCCAGTGTTTTCAGAATGCTTTAGAAAAGCATGAGCCTTTGAGAATAAGGCTTCAGAATAGAAACAGACAGCCTTAATGGTACCTGTCACTAGCACTCTAGCTCTACAATGAGGTGAGACCAGGAGCACAGACTGATTAGCAGTTTGGCTTAGCTTTGAACAGCTGAGGAGGCTGCTGTCCCCAGCTGTCCACCTGCCTCTGCTGCAGGGGCATCTTCTCTGCCTGTGAGCCAGCTTCTGAATTCTTGCAATTTACTATGTGCTGTCACTGCCACAGTGTGCAGTGGTATCTTAAGGCAAACAGAATCCATCCTTAGCACCACCACCCTACTTCATTCTTTTTTCTTAGATATCATACTTTTCTCATACTTCATTCAGGAGCAGACTGGCAAGTAGCTTGGGGAGAGTCAGCATGTCACAGGGAGAGTGACTGACAGTGATAAATTCATCAGCCATCTAATGAAGCTAGGCCGTCAGCTGTTCATCAGGTAGAGCCTTCCTTCCTAATGAAAGCAGTAATGAAATTTGTATTGTGCAGCACCAACCTAACTGATGACGCTCTGATTTTGGAATTCTTTGGTCAATGGTGAAACCTCAACATTCTTCTAGTCTTGGTGTTCTCTCATATCTGTGGGGTGAGAGCAGGGGCACAGGGAGTACAGATCTGAAGTTGTACTGAAGCAGGCTATTTCAATAAAATGTTTGTTCCATACAGGAAGCACTCAGGAGGGGAAAAAACAATGCTCCAGAAGTGGCAGGTAAGCTACATCTTGGCTGCACACGGTTAAGTGAAGAATTTCAGCATCTGCCTGTGTGTCTGCGCACAGATGTGTGTGTGTACATAAGTACATAAGTACTTCAAGACCTAAGCTGTGCTCTTGTGCTGCTGGAGGTAAGGTTATTGGCAAGAGGAGCAGAGTATTTACATCTGGTTATTACAGAGGTTTTGCTCCTGCTGTGAAACATGTGGTGCTACTGTCTGGCAGATTAAGTGTGACTTTACACATTTTTAAACTGAGACCAAAGAGAGCCAGCCACCTAGCTGAATGACTGTTCACAGATCATCTGGACATCTAAATCAACACACCTCTCATTTTCCCAGGTGTTTTGCTGAACTGAGAGATGCATTTACTTACCTGCACCCCTGATCTTGGTGACCCAGGACACATTGAAGAAATCTATACCTTCTTGTTTATATACAGCACTTTGTGCAGCCTTTTCTGTACAGGCAGTTGTCCAGGATTTTCAAATATACAGATTCTTTGCATTTGGCACTCTTTTAAATTGGGAGAAAGCACTCTGTTACGCAAATGCAGCATAAAAGCACTGCTTAAGTATAGACAAATGCAAACAGCCTGTCTGAAGAAGAACCAGAATTAAGACAGATTCTGTTGAACAGAATTTGTTGTACAAGAGATATTGTGCTGATCTGAATGGCAATGGATGATTGATTACACTATATATAATTCTTGTCCTGGTAGACCTGGGAACCACAGGGCTTTGCGGGTGTCTTTGAAGCATAGTTCTCAGGGGTGGAGTTAGAAGATTTTAATTCTTGTTTCCTTTCCCTGGCAGAAGAGGGAGATCAGCAACTTTGATTACCTCATGTACCTGAACACGTTGGCTGGCCGCAGCTACAACGATTACATGCAGTATCCTGTGTTTCCATGGGTCCTTGCTGACTATCACTCTGAGGTCAGTGCTTGCTGTAGCATTCTGTACTTTCTATGATAGCAACCATACAAAAGTTTGTCGAATTATGCAGAGGGGCCTAGACCAAGGGTTCAAAATTTGAGATAGTTAATTTGAACAGTACTGATTCTTTAAATATTAACCTTATCTTCAAATCAGTATGGTGAGGATCACATTCTGCCTCAGAAAGATGGATGAACATCTGTTTCATACTTACCTACTTAAAGGCAGGCTGCGTTGTCTTGGCAGATAGGCAGGGACAGGCTTCTGTGACCCCTGACAAGGAGGTTTGGACAGAAAAGCCTTGAGAGCAGTTTGCAACCTGCAAGGTTCTTTATTTGTGAAGCTCCTTGTACATGCTATCCTTTCAGTGGCACATGCTGCCACTCTATTTCCAAGTCCCATACCAGTTCTGGAGATGGGTGTTTTAGTACTGAATCTGTGACCCTCTTTGTATAGGTGAAACTTCCAACACAGCCTTGCTGCTATCCAGTGTCATTGAGCTAGTCATGATGTCTAAGACCCAGGGATCTAAAATCTACATCTTTGCTGGTTTTGCTTTTCAGACTCTAAACCTTAATAATCCTCATACATTTCGGGACCTGTCAAAGCCCATGGGAGCGCAGACTGTGGAGAGGAAACACAAGTTCATCCAACGCTACAATGAGGTGGAGAAGAGTGAGGGTGAGTGTTTTAGGAGACTAACAAACAGCAGAAGCTTGGGTCCCCTCAGGCCTTTGGGGATGCTGGTGAATCCTTTGGAAATGGCCACGCAAAAAATTTCCAGACCTCAGGCTAAGGGAAGCACTATATGCCAAGGAGATTCTCTCACCTCTGGATACAAACTGGTTCAGGATTCAAAGAGAAATGACTCCTACAGGTACTGCCTTACATGTCTTGTACAGCTGCATTCTGTTGTCTTCCCTTGGCCAGGAAGGCACACTACAGCAAAAAGCAATGTTCCCTGAAAAAGACTGCTGTTAGCTAAGCTGTACACATTAGTCTTGTTTGTTAGCTAAGCTGCATGTAGAAGACTGCTGCACAAAGCTTAGCTAACAGGTACTTTAGAAAAGGAAACGGGATGCTGAGGCTGTTGAACTCTGGAGATCAAGACCTTTTTTGGTGCTAATGGGGAAGGGTACAGTCTGGAAAGTTAAAGGCCTTAATCTTCAGAAAATGCAATGTGGAAGGCGAAAAAAAGAACGTACAGAGATGGTAGTAACAGTGCACATGCAATGCAAATATGCAAGGTGTGCTTTTGCTCACAAATCCTTGAACACATCTGCTTTAAAGACCTGTTTGCTATTTAGTTGTGCTGTGGTAACTGGATGGTATGGGCTTGAAATGGTGATATTTTGCCCTAGAACCTGATTTTGTGTCCAATTTCCAGGAGACCTGTCAGCCCAGTGCCATTACTGTACTCACTATTCATCAGCAATTATAGTGGCATCTTACCTGGTCCGAATGGAACCGTTTACCCAGACCTTCTGTTCTCTGCAGGTAAGGGGGCAGGATGGCTTCCCTCCTACACCTCATTATGGACACTGTAGCACATTATAGTGGCCGTGTAATGAGGGGGGATTAATTCTTTTGACATTTTCTGTATACTGTAATTGGACTGTGGACTCACTGAAGGCTCTGTGCTATGTCTGTTGAATTCAATGAAAACATCTTAATGGGAGCGTGATTGATGCCTGATGATCTTCGTTTATTCCTGAGGGAGAAGGATTAGTTTTGGTCCTGTGATACATTTTGTGAGAGCTGGGGCATGTGAACACTTAGTGTTTTACTGCCTGCCTGAGTGTAAGCTTCTTGACTTTGGGGCAGATGATACTTTCATGGTAGGTATTCTAAGCCCAAGTGCCCATATAGTAATTCAGCTACAGGCAAGCACTTGGAGCTGGCTCTGGTGACATAAAGACTATTCCTGGGCCAGATGAGGGGACACAGGTTCTGGTGGGTGTGAAAGGATAGGGATCATGGGATCAGTTCCCTGAAGGAGTAGTAGGGTGAGACTACATTCAGTGCTCCAGGGAGAGGAATATTATGTTTTAGCTTGTTCTGAACTCGGTGGTGTTTTATGATGCCAGAAGCACCTACCATGGAATCGAATTTCATGGGAGCTGTGTGCTTACCTTTCCTAGATGGTCAGCATACAGGGGCACAAAATTCCCTGACTGCCCTATTCAACAGGCAGTTGGTGACACAGAAGCACAGACGCTTGGGCTGTAGCAGGCAATTGTTACCCTTATTTTTGTAAATGTGTTGTGTTATAAAAGGGTCTGCCAGGAGGACAGGTCCTCAAAAGTGTATTTCTTCGAGTGTCTTGCTGAAATCTACCTTATCCCTATGGAGCATGTGAGGGAGACAGCTAGGCTGGAATATTCCATACTCACAGACTGCTGTGCATATGGTGAGGGCTGGCCATGCCTCCTGCAGCTTTCCAAGTGCTTTGCTGTTGTGCTGGTCTTTTTTCTTTTTTTTTTTTCTTTTTTTTTCTTTTTTTTTTTTAATGAACTAATACAAATAAAGCGCTGTGCTAATTAAGTAATAAGCCCTATGATATTGGCTGTTACCAGCAGTAGCTGATGGGTTAGTGAACCACCTGAGGCAATGGTTACCATTGCACTCTGTGAGCCATATGTTAGCTGCAGTCATGAATGACTGTGGAGCAGTTATTTCTTGTAAACAGCAAAGGCTGCTGTATCTCACTGGCACACTTTTCATGCATAACAAGTTCCCAGTCTGAGTAGTTGCTTTGTGGCTGTGTTTGTGTGTGATTAGCAGGTAACCAGCATTTTTGTAGGGATAGTTCTCTTCAAAGGCTGCTGGGACCTGAAGCGCTCGAAATTTTGTCTGGATGTGGATCCACTGAAACTGTTGAACAACTTCAGTTCTCTTTCCTTTGCCCTTATGTTGTTGCATGTTCAGCTGAGCTCATTGCTGTCATTTCCCCCAGCTGACTGGTCCTATAGTGGCTTGGGAATCACTAACTGTGACATGCAGTCAGGCAAGCAGCAGACTTCAGAACTATGTGATTAAGTCAAAAGCAGGTTAGAAGAGAAGTACTCCCAAACGCAAGACCTTGGAAGGGTGCTGATTTGGGAGCTGTGAAAGCTTCTCAGCATCTTAAAAAGTAGAAAAGCTATGCTTATAACTGCAAACTGCCAGTCTGAATGCATGACAAGGAAATGCAACAACTTGGGTGCACCTCTTGTGAAAAGTTGATGTTGGTGTAACATCCTGTTTCTCAAGTCAAAGAATTGATTTACACCTGACCACAGAAGGAGGCAGTGAGGAAGCATTGCCTCTAGTAGGGGAATTGTACTGGTGTTTAAAAAACCTCACTATTTCAACTTTTATTTTAGTGTATTGAGAACTGACTCTATAGAAAAGTGTGTATGTGCTTTGCATATTGTACTGGAATGGGTGAAAAACTGGCTCATCAGACAGATGTTGGATGGTACCTTCCACTTCACCTTAGATAAGTACCTCCTGGAATTTCTTTCGGGAGTTGGTACCAACACTACAAAAAAGCAGCAAAAGTTTCTGTGTTTAGTGTCTTTTTCGGAAAGGACCCTATGTCCTTAATAATTAGTGAGACTTGCTTTTGTTTCAACTCAGCTTTTATCCCCTTTTATTCTTATCCCACACTGTTGCATTTCAGCAAGCAGGGAGATCTTTCCTGGTGTTTACATCCCAAAGGTACTTACAGAGAACAGGGTTCTTACTCTTCATTGTGTCACTGACTTGAGCAGTTATTTAAGCACTGTCTGCAGGTAATTTCTTCTTAGCATCTCTGGGCCTGGTAAGTCTTTGCACCTTCATAAACATCTCTTAGAAGCACTTTGAGGTCTTTGGGTTTAAAGCACCACCAAGGATCAGTGATGCTCAGTTTTATAAACGTGGAGTGTCCTAACTTTTCTCTAGAGATCACTTTGACTAGTTGCTTTGTATATACTCTGCTGAACTGTAGTTTTAAAAAGCATATTTTTCCAGTATTCCTGATGACAGACAGTATAAGGCCTCTACTGAAAGGAAAGAAAATACCGACTTACTGTGTCTAGCTACAGAAAAGCCATCAGTGTTTATGTCAACTTAGAATCTAAAGGAATAAAGCAGTTCTTGATTCTCTTTTTCCATTTCAGTGCAGTTTCTGCATTCATAGAGAGAGAAAACTCATTAATTCTGATATAAATATATGCAAATAAATTTATTAATATAGGAAATGGGAAAATCAGTTATTGCTTCCTTTATAAATAATACAGGCTTAAGTTTTAAAGATATTACTTTTCCCGAAAATGAATTAGACAGCGAGGGAAAAAATCACATTTTTTCGTGGTGGTAATATCTTTAACCAGATTTGTCGCGCTAACAGCATTTCCTATGTATATATTATTTTTATTTAATACAGGTAATCTTTTTATTACAAATCATATTGTTTCTCAGGAGATTACCATCAGCTCTCATAAAAGCTGCAAAAAAAGATGAAAAAGCATCAATCACCACCAGACACAGCATGCTGTGTGCAGATTAAATATACAAAGCCCTTTAATATGCTTCAATGAGATACTTGTTAGCTGTTGATTTATTTATAGTCCTCCTTCTACTCTGTTTTAATTTCAATTTGAATTTGACTCCAAGGGTTCCTGCCTAATAACGATCAAGAACAAGATGACCTTGTGCTTCAGATTAACTCCAGCTAGGCTTACTCATGTGATTAGCCACTTTTTCACTCAGTCCCTTGAGTGGGTATGGGAAGGCTTCACAATTGTCAGTGGTATAAAGGAGGAGGACAAGAAGGTAAAGCAGAACTACGTTGTCATTTAGAGATGAGGCTGGACCAAAAGCTTTGTCAGAATTCACACCAGGGGAAGCAGGGATGGTTTTTTTCCATCTAGAATGTGTTGGCTTTTGGTGGGAGTCTATCTCGAAAGACAAGTGCAGAGATGTGGCTTCAGAACTTAGGGTTTATTGATTTCTGTGTTTTGATAGCTTATCCATGGGGGTAGTTTCTCCCTAAGAAAAGATACGGCAAAAGTTATTTTTTGACTTGCAGTTCCCAGACTTAGCAGAATTTGAAGATCCAAAGGGGTTGCATCATAAGTGTGCAGGTACTTGCAGGGTCAAAAGGGCAGTGGTTCTTATCATCAGAAACCAATGTGGAAACTGCTGCTTTGGATTCATCTGATCCATGGGAGTAGGATTCCATCCTTATAGCATGATTATGCTTAGACATTATCTTCTTATTTAATAGACTGCAAGTCAGAACAGCTGACTGTTTATATGCAGGATGACAGCATTCTCCTCATCTGGCACATGCAACAGTCTACAGGCAGAGAGAAAACTAACCAAAAGCTATCAAGTTTTCCCAAGGGGTCAGCCATAGACAGAATCTGATGGCATCTCATGTTCATTAACAGATTGACTCTTGCACCACCTCTGGGTTTTAGTGTCTTCATTGTGCAATCCTACTGGCTTATTCTTTTTGCCTAGTGAAGCAGCTTTGAGGATTGAATGGTTGAGGATGAGCAATCATTCATACATTTTTACTGCACTGCAGAACTATTTAAAGGTACTTGTTCTATCTCTGACAATATCTCTTGAGCCCTATCAGTGGGATGTAGTGTTATGTCCCATGACATATAATCCAAATTAATTAAGTCCAATGAGAAATACCTATATTAGCCTGGGAGCATGCTGCAGTTGGGCAGCTATACTGCTGCCAGTACCTAAACAAGGTATTGGGAAACAATTTGGTTCTGTCACTTCATACAGTTAGAAAGTCAGCTTTCTTCTGAAGCAACTTGTTCTTTCTGGCAAACTCATTCAGATGATCTCAAAACCCCTGATTTTTGTTTGATTATTTCCATTATTGTAGAAATTTTATGTTAAAATAAATCCTTTCATGCCTAATGTAAGGATCCCTATGTAAAGGTGGACTTGGATTTTCACAGATGCACACAGTATATGAAATCTCATTAGAAAATCCTGTAGGAGATATGGTTCCATTGTAAGGCATATAGCCTTGATTCAGTAAGTGATTTATTTTATTCTTTACTTTCTTCTTGAGGGGTTAGCTCAAAATTACATCCTGGGCTACTGAGGCTGCTTTTGTCTAGTGTTTGACTCTTGTGAAACTAAACATGTTCAGATTATCTCAGGATGTGAGGTAGTTTGTTTCTCCTTCGTTACACATCAGTTCAGCTTGGGACCCAGATATTCCTCCTTTCTTCCCCTCTTTATGCTGTTGTTCCTTCCCATAAGGAATGAACAGCCCCTGCAGGCTCCTGCCAGCTGGGCCTTTCCTGTTTGCATGGAGCTGATGAATGCTATTTCAGTGGTACTGCCCCTTCCCCAAAGGTTTTCCTCAGTAGAATTGTGCATAAGATTGTTCACAACTATTTGGGTCTCAACTGAAGCAAAACCACTGAAGTCCACTGCTTGAAAATCATTTTGGGGTGAAAGGAATTAATTGCTTTCAGAAGGATTAATAGTGGGTATTCTGATATTCTCAAGCTGCCCATGATCATTTCTGCTTGCTTCTTGTGTTATTGCAAGCTATGCCAAGACTCCCAGCTTTAATGGTATTCTCAACCTACATATTTACAAATCAGGACTAAGGCAGCCCCTAATATGAGATCACAGTTAGCAGAGCTGGGACAGATCTTGAGCTATCACCTAATCAAACATGTGATAAGATGATTATTGCAGAACTGGCTAAGATTCTGCATCTACTTTTTATTTAACAAAATATTTGCACTGCAGTTTTTTTGTCTGTCTCCATTTCACAGGGTGGGAATTTTGATGTTGCAGACAGGATGTTTCACAGTGTCAAGAGCACGTGGGAATCAGCATCAAGGGACAACATGAGTGATGTCAGGGAACTCATCCCTGAATTCTTCTACTTGCCAGAGTTCCTGACCAATGCAAATCACTTTGAACTTGGTAAGTTCTAGAAGGGACTTCAGGGCTCCCCTTCTGCTTGTCAGCATAATGACAAGGGAAGAGATCTGGATCATGTGTTGAGAGTTGGTCCCTGGACTATGTGGACTGACCAGGCTCTCTAGTGATGAGAGCTTTTATTAAAATAAGGCTACAAGAATACAAGCTTGTGTTATCTGAATGCTATGAGAAGAACGAAGTTTACAGCTCAGAAGGGACTGTAGTTCCTATTAGTTACTGTGCAAAAGAATTACAAATTTTGTCAGACTAAGGTGGATTTTGATATAGGCAATCTAGATAGTTGCTCTTGAAAATTTGGTCTGCATCATCACATCTATGTGGCTATGAACAATATATTAATTTGACTTTTGCAGATAGATCAATTGTAAAATGGTGTTGGTGAAAGGTGTTTTTTTAAATTTTGTGCAAGATCACAAGGTGATTAAAGTTGTCAAATGTCCTCCCTATAATCTTGAAATGTTCTGCACAAGTCACATGAACTTGATACACTGTCCCTGGCCTCAAGCAGCATCACAATCCCTTCTGAATGTACACTGTCTTTAGACTTTTCTGCATCAGTGATTGAGGGTCAGAGAGAATCCAATAAAAACAGTATTCAGAAATAGTCATGGCAGTCCTGATCCACTTCACTTTACAGGAAATTCACATAATTTGCATAAAATGCAAAGCTGCTTTTTGTAGTGGACACAGGTTGATTAACAAGGCAGCAGAGAAATACCTTAAGAATCAGCCTAAATTGATGACGGCAAGGCAACTTAACTCAAGGTATTGAGGTCTAGGTATATTTTTATTTAAGATCTCAGTGAAATGAGACATCGTTGTGGTTTAAGCCTGGCTGGCAGCCAAGCACCACAGTCACTCACCCACTCCCCGCAGTGGGGTGGGGGAAAGAATCGGAAGAGTAAAAGAGAGAAAACTCATAGGTTGAGACAAAGACAGTTTACAAAGTAAAGCAAAAGCCGTGCATGCAAGCAAAGTAAACCAAGGAATTCATTCACCACTTCTGATCAGCAGGCAAGTGTTCCACCACCCCCAGGAAAGCTGGGCTTCATCACACGTAACGGTTACTTGGGAAAACAAACACCATCATTCTGAATGTCCCTCTCCTTTCTCCTTCCCCCTAGTTTATATGCTGAGCATGGCGCCGTATGGCACAGAATATCCCTTTGGTCAGCTGGGGGCAGCTGTCCCAGCTGTGTCCCCTCCCGACTTCTCGTGCACCCCCAGCCCCTCGCTGGAGGGGTGGGTGAGGAGCAGAAAGGGCCTTGGCTCGGTGTGAGCGCTGCTCAGCAGTGACGAAAACATCCCTGTGTTACCAACACTATTTTCAGCACAAATCCAAAACACAGCCCCGTACTTGCTACTATGAAGAAAATAAACTCTATACCAGCAAAAAACCAGCATAGGCGTGCTAAGAAAAGAGCAGAAGGGGAAAAAGATGCTAGAAGATTGTTAGAAGGTAAGAAAGAACAGGGGTACTTTCATCCTGAGGGGAGGTCAAGAAACAGCCTGGCTGAGATCAAGATCCAGAGACTGACCTGAGTGGAATCAAGTGGAGGGACCTAAAAAAGACACCAGAATCTTACCAACAGAGAGTAAATATCCAGGAAGATTTTACAACAGGCAAAGCCAAGCACCAGAATCCGTTCACTGCCACACTGTAAGGAGACACGGTCCCAGACCTGAGCCTCAACTTAGATTTGAATTCATCCTATTGTGCAACACTGTGCTCTGATTTCAGAACATATGCTCAACTCCTGAAAGGGATCAGATTGCGAAGTACTTGACAACAAAATCTTTTTCAGTGCCTGTTTTAGTAGGAATATCTGGCAGTTAGGCCCACAGGATTATGTATAAAAAGAAAGTTGTGCCAACAAGTTTGTCTTGTCTGAGTTTGCAGTCAGTGCTAAAATGTTTTGTGCTGTGGACATGCATATTTTTACTGTATTAGTGACAGTTATTAGAGCATCTCAGTGCTTTATTATTGGATCAGAAATGCCAGGAGAAATTGGTTCTGCAGTGTTCTATGGCACTATATTTGATGTAGAACCTGAAACTGCATGTGGGAACGTCACATCAATTCCCTTTGACTTCAGTGTTTTAGAAAATCTATTTCTATTTGCAATGTGTGTGATTCTTGTTTTTAATTCTCCCTTTGTAATTCCTGCAGGCTGCATGCAGGATGGAACAGTGCTGGGAGATGTGCAGCTTCCTCCTTGGGCAGACGGAGACCCCTATAAATTCATTCTTCTGCACAGACAGGTCAGTGAGTATCAAGATTTGTGACAAAATGCTGCACTGAGTTGCACTGAAAATGAAGCTCTGAAGGCCAGAGTCACAAACCAAAATGTTAGATCCAAGTGTGTCCTGCCTTTGCAGAGTTCATGTGGATTCTGAACTTCACATGTCTATTTGTCTGTCTGACAATTCACCCTGAATCACGGCCAACTTTCCAGACAGGTGAAGTTTGTATCTAGGTCTGTGACGTGGACCTATCTCAGCCTGTAAGTGTATGTGAACATAACATAATGCATACATGTGACATTTATATGCATATAGTTCCATGTTGTGGCTAACCAGCTGTGTGTGTTTAAACTATCTACCTTCATCTCTGAGTCATGCTAGGACTACAATTATGTTTTTATTTGGGGAGGGGAAAACCTAATGTGATTTCCTGCCTTTAATGGAGTCAGCCTTGGCAATTTGAAAGCAAATCGGTTTAAGGTCCTGAGACTTAACTACAATTAATGCTATCTATTAGTACTTAGAAAATCTTGACTTCTGCATGATGTCACCTGCTATGCAGCAGTGAGAACAAATGCAATTCTGTATGAAGGTTATTACAATGAATGCAGACTTTGCAGCAGAATGTCTTGGTGCAGGTGTCTTTTTGTTAGAGCTATAAAGGCAATGGGCTGTACTATAGTGCCTCTGCATTATGTCATCAGATTTCCTGTGGCACAATGAGTCAATCTGTATTTGTGAGTACAGACAGATTGTTGCTGTATACCAGAAATGTGATGATGATATGTTTTAGCATCAGTGGGACTAAACAATTAGCCTATGATTTTCAAGGCATTGCATTATCCTGATTTGTCATGTGTACCTTCAGTTTCTGCCTCAGTGGGTTCTTCTCACCTCTCCTATGCTACGGCAGGTCCTCCCCTTGGGCGTTCAACTTTCACTCTCTATAATCTCTTTGTAGGTGATTTTATCCAAACCTATGGATACATCCGTCTTCTCTATTTTGGTATCTCCAAATAAGCCTTTCTTCAGTTAACCTTTCCAAACGCAGGTTTAAATCCTGTCTCCTTAATGACTATTGTAACTTTTTTGTTCCTGTTCTGAAAAAAACTCAGTCATACTCTTGTCTTGTAAATATTCTTTTCACCACTGTTCCTTTAACCATTGACAATAACTGCCCTGCTCCCATTAAGTTACCATTACTTTCATGTCCCTTGCTTTGCACTGCTGTGCTGCATGCAGAATCCATATTTCTTGTGATGTACATACTACTAAATAATTTACATGTTTTTCTTGGGCATTCTTTTGAATCTTCAGCTTATTCTTTCTAACATCCTGATACCTTGTTTCAAGTCATTACAGAGATAACTGGAAGGGGGACCATTTCCATTGTCTGCATTGCATACAAATCTCCTTCCCACTGCCCTTATTATTTGAACTTTTCTATGGCTCCACTCCCTATACTTAGTGTCTCTGCTTTCCCTCTTGAGACCCTATGCATCTGTTTGATTTATTTATTCTGGCCTCTTATGTCTCCTTCTCCTTGCAGCCACCTGGGTGCTGTCAAGTAATCTAGCCTTAGTCCCATGTTTGACAATGCCATTTTTATCCATGTTTAAAAATAAAACAAAAAAATCCTTTATAAGCTGGTCTATGGGCTGTGAATCCATCCTGAGAAAAATTTTCTTCTGTTAAACCAGTTTTAAGAGAACAGGCTCGTAGTAGTGTACATCATCTACATATTTTGCAAAATTAATTCTGCAAACACTTTGGCTGGTGAATAGCTCTGAGAGCAAGCCTGTTCAACTCTGGATTCATTCACACATGCTCAGGTTACTCCTGTGAGTGAACTTGTATATGAATTGAGTCTGAGCTTGCCTGCTTTCTTGTGCAGTAGTCCTGCCTTTGTTTCTTTTTAAGGACTGTTGAGTGTATAATGAGATATATCCTTCTTTGTTGTTGTTGTGTAATCGATTAAGCAGCTCCCATTAGTCTCTATTGTGAATTCATCACCTGAACGCTTCACTTTAAATCTGTGGCAGAACAATAATGCTAATAAATATTTAAAAGAAGTTAAATTTCAGTCTGGCTACTTTACCTATTTTGAAATGGGTAACTTTTGTATACACTTATTAAAAATGTTGTTTTCAATCATTTCGGAAATGTCATTGAAAGTAGTCATCTACCACTTTTTGCCCCAGAATCCTGCCTCAGTACAAAACAGCTTGTGAATTAATGATATTCAAAATTATGTGGTGTGGAGAATAGCTGCTTACTATTATTAGCAGGTTTCAAGTGTCTCCATGCCTAGTAGCTTGACTCAGTGGTATGCTGTCATGCAGTTTAGTAACCTAAGCCAGTACACTGAATTTACAGCATATTCAGTAACTAATCAGTCCCTTTGCAGAAGCCACATTATTCTCCTTGTTCTTTGTTTTACCTTGTATTTCCGTAGCAGTTACCTGTGTAACTCAGATCACAGCCCAGTTTTACTGGGCTGACAAGCACACAGTGAGTAAACCTATCTGGGGAAAAAATGCATAGAAGAGCTTTTCTCCAGAAAACTAGTCAGATTGAAATAGGAGTGTGTCAGTAATAACAAGAAATGTCTCAATGAATCATTTCAACTTTCTGTCTTTGTTATCAAAACATTTCAAAATTATCTTTTCATTGCAATGTTTATATTAGATTACAGGCTGAACTGAAAATATTTTATTTTATGATGTAACTGTTAGAACTAATTGTGTATGGTATATAGGTCCATTATTAGTAAAATAAAAGGATGTGATTTTTCCAAATTTAGAACTGGGAGGGGAGGGGTTGTAGATTTTAATAAATGAGAAAACTTGAGAGTTGGGTGTTTTTGTTCTGATTTGGAAACACTGTTCAGTGTCTGCATTTCCCCCAGAATCTAGCTTCCATTTTTCAGTCAGAGTCTATCTCCTGCTTTTTTGCAACCTATTAGCTTGAAGGGATAAGAAGACAATGTTTTTGCCAGAGAACTGAGATGCAGAGAGGTTAAGAGCCATGTTCAGACTGCTTAAGCTCCTGTACATGCACAATAATAAGTATTACTGAGACTGACATCTCTGAAGCTGCCTGGAGAGTGATTTAGAGACCCAGAGCTCCAGTCACACTGAAAAGTAGTGGAAGGGAAGACAGAAATGAGTTTTTGTCAGTGCCCGTAATCACATGATGATACTCCTGCTATGAGGGAGGAGATATTTGAGTAAGTGTTCTGTGCACTGCAGGCTTGCCACTTGAAGTACAGTCCTTGCTAAAATGAAGAGTTGAGCCTAGCGAGTGCCTGATCCCTTCCCTTGCAGGGAAGCAGCTCAGTGCCACCCAGTGCAAATAGATGTTAGCCACTGAGGTCAAACATGCAGCAGTTCCCTGGTGTTCCCCAGTGGCTCCAATGAAGGCATGAAGGTTTTGGGGCACTCAGGTTCCTTTCCCTGCTGTATCTCATGCTGTCTATGTGACCTTCAAGGTCCTTAGTCTCTGTTCTCCAGATTCCCAAATACGGGAAGGATAACACCGTCCCTCCTTAACAGAGGTGCTGCAGACAGAAATCCATGGATGCCTGAAAGCTGCTGCAATTTTACGCTGATGTTTTTTTAAAGAAAAACATAGGGAGAAATCCTGTCTCGTATATTGTGGCTTGTTTGGAGTGTAAAGCACTGAGCCGTGCTCCTTACTGCTTGTGTAATGGTGAGCACTCTGAAGGCACTTAGATAAAATGGGGAACATCTGTTTTTGCCTTGTACACTGGAGTAAGAGTGCAGTTTGGAAATTAATCTATCAATCATCCCTGCATAATGTGGCTTTGCTCTTATTGCAGTGATCTCAAATTGTGTGAACTAGATTTGTTTTGGATGAAACAAAACCAAAAGCTGCACTCCAGTTGTGCACTACAGATGCTGATGGCATTCAGCCTGTAAGAGCAGACTAGATCTAATTTGAAGTAAAGCCCCCACAGTGTAATGTGGATATTGGGCCCTCTCAACCATCTGTTCTGTTCTACAGACCTGCTTCCACTGAGCTGCACTATTTGATAACATTGGCACTACTGATAAAACCACACAACTTTCATAAATTAATTCAAATCCCAAATAGGAGCAGTTTAGCAAATGAAAGATCACATTTATAGACTTGTGTTCTTAATGATTTGCCAGACCTGATCAGATATCACGTACAGTCAATGAATATTCTGTCCCCAACCATAGGTAGTACTAGGTGTTACACGGGAGGATGCAAGAAATCTTGCTGTGGAAAGTCGATTAGCCTGCCTGGGAAGTTCATCTGACTCTGAAGTGGAGGGTTAGAGATCTTGAATTCTGAAACATATAATAGTTTCTGTCTTCTGAAACCATCCACAAGACTGGGTGTACTTGTTACTGGTACCGTGGTCAGTTTTAGAAGGCTTCACAATGAGTTTGGTGCATTAAACTGATCCAGATCAACACTGTTCTGAGGTTTGACTATTGCTTTAAAGAATATGAGAGCAAAGAATTGCTCTTGACATAAAACTGAGTAGCTCCCTGTTTCATGTTTAATAAGTTAGGAATCTCGTCTACTAAAGAAATTTATTTACTTCCTTATTAGACACCGAGTTCTCCCTCCCTGGTTGGGCTTGTCATAGTGCTCAGTGAAATACTGAGAGGCTGCACATTTGCAGCTCTGTTGGTTGCTTTGTTTTTCTCTGTCAGTGATGCCAGGCAAAATTTACAGTTTGTAATTCATGGACTAACTGCTTTTATTAATAAGGATGAGTTCTGAGTCTGTTCATAAGTGTTTTCCTGTTGTTTGCAGGGGACAGATTGTATGCCACACTTGTTCTCTGAGCTGCCCTGTGATTGTTATAGCTGTGGGCAGGGTCATTTAAACCAGCTGCACTGGGCTAACTGTCGGCTCTGTGAAATGAGCCATTGTTCTGGATCCCATTAGCTTGTTTATTTCCACTGTGCTTTGGGTGGGATGGTCTGCTTGGGAGACCTTTAACTGAGCATCAGGGATTATTGCACAGTCAAATGATTTGGAGATCGGAAAGTATTTTTAATAATGCTTAACACTGCTGCTTGAATTATTGGGCAAGGCTGTTTGAGAATCCACAAAAATTTGGTGAGGCAGGTGATGGCAGGGGCACTAACGTTTAGTGAAGCCTCATGGGTAAGGCTGGGTAACCTGGAGGTGGGCAAAGGTTCAACTGAAACTTTTGTCTGCTGCTTATGAATTGCTCTCTGGATCTTCAAGGAAAACTTGTGTTTTCCACCATGTTTACATTGAGCTTTCTAGGGAGCCCACATTGGGGTGGATGTATTACCTTGTAACATCTCTCCCAGTCTTTTTCAGTAGTAATTGTTTCTTCTGGTCCCATTAATCCACACACTTGTCACTATGGGTAGAAAATCTAACTGAAGTAAACCATTTCTTATTTGGCGGGAAAAGTTCAGATCCCAGGTTTTTCCATGATGAGGAAATCCAGTGGCGTGACTGTCTCTGCTTAAGTCCTGCAAGGGTAGCAAAATGTTTGTTGATCAAACTCGGGCTGTCTTGAAGCTTCTGTCATACAGCTGCCCTGTTGCACCCCAAGTCTCCTACTGCAAAACCCCTTCCCTGTCTTGGCTTGCAGCACCCCTTGCCATTTCACTGCAAGTTCTAAATTCTCTTTGCTAGTTCATGGCATGCAGTCTCTCCTGCTATATCCTTCAGACCCCACTTAGAAGCCCCTCTTCTAGTCATCTCCCTTTCCAATCTATATTTATATGTATTTTCTCAAATAAAGTCTTTGCTACTCAGTATGATTTATAAGGCATATTTCTACAAATAGAAATTCACCTGTGATTTGTCCATAGAGCAAAGTGGTGGCACCAAATGCTAAAAGCTGTTTTGCTCATTTAAACTGTCTTGTGTCAGTAACAGTATCGGTGAAGACATGATAGCACAGGCTTTAATGTGTGCTAGAAGCTGGAGGATGTGCCAAGACCTGTGGAGCGCTTCCACTCTGTGGAACCTGCCTGTGGTGTCTCTAAGGATATTACTTCTGGTGCCTGTTAGGACAAGCATGCTGCACTTTGTCCTTCCTTTTCCTGTGGGGATCCACCTTTCATCTCTTTGGTCACATTTTGTGAGGATGTGCTGAGAATGGTGGTACTGGAAAAACTGAAAGTGTAAAGATTCACTTGCACAGAATTTCAGTCTCCAGCAAGGATTGGAAAGTGGTAATGTATTTGTCATGGATACACTCTGCTGAATTAATTAATTTTATTTTGGTTTCAGGCACTGGAAAGTGACTATGTCAGTGCACACCTCCATCGCTGGATAGATCTGATTTTTGGCTACAAGCAACATGGCTCAGCTGCGGTGGAGGCAGTTAACACCTATCACCCTTACTTCTATGGAGACAAGATGGACCTCAACAATGTTAAAGATCCTTTGATTAAGAACACTGTCCTGGGTTTTGTCAGCAACTTCGGACAGATACCAAAGCAGGTACCACTTTATCATGCGAGTAAAGAGCATAATTTGTTTTGATCTTGATTTCAACTGGAAAGCAAGAATAGAAATTTAAATCAGAGACATTTTCTGATTTAAATATGTTGAAAGATGGGCTATAGACTTCCTCAGATTATGTACTACATCAGTATGCACCCACACATGTATGTGATGCCACCTTCTAATCATGCTGTTCCTGTTGTATGCCATACAGCTGTGGCATCAAATCTGGGTACTGCTGCTTCAGTACAGTCACATGAGTAACCACTAGTCTGGGAATGGGTACAGTCAAATAAAAGCAGCTCAAAGTCTCACCTATACTTTTCCCTCTTCTGAATTGCTGGGATTAGCTTCCTATCTCTGTGAGGAAAGGATGTAGTCTGATGAAAATGTAACAATGGTAAGATGATACCACAATGAAGAGGTTTGTGTATGATAGTCCTAGAGTCTATGATTAAGGATTTAAACAGATGTCTCTCCTGTATGATCTGGCAAATAGATATTAGTTTTCTAATGCCATTCTTTTGTCCTAGCTCTTCACGAAACCACATCCATCGAGGAATGCCCAAGGCAAAAGCTCATCAGGAAGAGAGACTGTGCTGTCCCTTCACTCAAGTGGAATTCTTCCTCCTTTTATGAGCAGCCTGCAAAATCTGAAACTCTCACCAGTTACAATAAAAGGTGCTGCAGGGGCTGTGCTCCATTTCCTGAGCTAATAAGTACAGAATTCTTGGATGGGGTGAATCTGAATTTTCAAGAGCAGAAAAATATTCATGCAGCTTTGTATGACTTGGTGCAATCAAGATCCCTTCTGCCAATTATTATTTGTATATATGTGTATTGTGAGTGGGCATTGAAAACACTCAAATACTCAGGAGAAATCTTGAAACTTCTGTTGTAGAGTTAAGAAGATACATTTGTTTTATAAGAAACCTAAATCTTTTCTCTCTTATACATTCTGAATATGTTAAATTGAAACACAAAGCTCACTGTTTTCCATTTGCATTCTCACTTTTTATATTCAACAGCAAAGTAAATTATCTGTCTTTCCCCACTTCTCAGTCTTCACATCTTTTCTATTTTATCATCTTTTTCTTAGTCTGTGTTTTCCTTACCCTGGAAAATTTCACTGTGTCTACTTCTTCACGCCACGATGGTGTTCTCTGCACATCTTGGTAGGGACAGTGGGCTCCCATAGCTGTGCTACAGAGGCTGTTGGTGACATGCCCAGCATCCTCTGTAGTGCATGGCATAAGGCAGTCTGCACTGGCAGCTTAATGACACTGCTGTTAAACCCTCTCCTTCAGAGCACATCACTCCCTCTCATGGAATTATGTGGTCCATTGGAGAGGAGTGTTTCCACTATTCTGTCTGGAATCTCTAGTTGTAGAGCAGATTTCTGTCTATGGGCCTGGCCTCAACACTGAGCCTAAATGTGGGATTTGCCAGCCTCACCACACAAGCTGTGCAAGGATGAAAGTTAACATAAGTGCTCTAAAAACCCCAGAATTAAATATGTTCTTTGTCTTATCAGACTATCCCAAGAGAGCTATTGGACACATTGTTCATACTGAGAAAGGCATTCTGGCTGTCGAAAAAAATAAAGTTTTAATTCCTCCTCTTTGGAACAAAACATTCTGCTGGGGATTTGAGGACTTCACCTGCTGCTTTGGCAACTATGGGTCCGAGAAGGTAAATAAGGAAAAGTCTAAGTGTTTCAGAAATGAATGATATGTTGTGGGTTTTGGCTGGTTTGGACACCCATTTCAGAGCCTATTGTGGAGTTGATTTCAGAGGATGCTGTACAGTCAACCTTTTTGAGGAATCTCAAGTCGTATATCCCAACAGAGTGCAAAGTCATTATAGACTGCTCAAAAATGTGTAATTTCTGATCTCAATTATCTCAGGTTTTCCTTCCAGTAACTGTGTTCTCCATCAAAATGAAGGAGAAACACCATTTCATGGGTTGTAAGGACAACACAAGGTCTCCTGGCTACTAATCAGAAATTTCATTGTGCAGAACTTTCTGTTGGAATTAAAACAGGACCATCTGTCAATTTTTCTCTGTCTCCCCAGTGTAGCCCAGTGCATTCATTCAAAATAATAATATCTTCTGTGCTAGAAAGTTAATACTCCTACTTCTTTGCTGTTAAAAAGCAACAGTCTGTGTCACCACGCTGCTTGTTAGGGCACTTGACAGATCCAGTTTCTCTAGCACAATCACACTGTTTTGGATGTGTTTGGGTCAATGTTATGACACACAAAGAGATCTGAGTTAGCTTGGGTACCAGAATAGCAGAATATGTCATTCAGGAATTTGTGCAAGCCACATCATTATGTTTTTACAGACATACAGTCAATGGAAGTGAAAGAGCCATGAGGTATACTTTACTTCCTGCTCCCTGTATAAAATTATCGAGAGTTTTCTCCATTGAATTAAATTAAAATCTGTTTAACAATTCAGAATGCTACCGTGTCTTCAAAAGTCAGGATGTCATTGATCCTAGTGACACTGAGCATAATGAGTGTGATTAGACAGTCGCTGTGAGGGATAGTTGGGAATCCAACTTAAATTCTCTCTGGCTCAACAGTGCCTCTGGACATGAGCCTGGAAGAAATTGTCCTCGTAAGCAGGTAAAGGTTTGTCTGTCTGTGGTATGTGTTTTGTAGATGTGTCATCCAGCTGCACCAGAATCATTAGCAACATAGTGGTGTCCCTGTTGTGTGGGAGAGAGCTAATGCAGAATGTGAGCAGAGGGATGTTTGTGCTGTAGTTGTAGCAATGTGTAATAGACCTGACCTTGGTTTAGGCTGATGTGGGTGCTGCTAACAAAGCCATTGACACAGATTGACACAAAGTGGAATTTACTGCACAGAATGGAATTGGCTTTTCAATCCAAGAGGAGGATTGCAAAGCCTGGCACTAACTTTGTTAGCAGTGGCCATCACAGCCTGAGCTTTCTTTTTAATCTATGTTGAATGTTTGCATTCTGTCACTATATAGTGGCAGAATAAGCTTATCTGAAGTTATGTAGGAAGCCTGTGGCACAAGAGGGATTGGGACTCAGGTCTCCTAAGACGTAAGGCACTGATATTTGTCCAGCGTTCCTGTTTGGGCCCTGGAGGATGGCACAGCTGCATGTAGCCACAGCCTGTGTGTGTGCATACTATGCAGCTGTGCTTTGAGCATAGAGACTGGTTAAGATGAGCTTTTCTTTCCTGGATGTGAAGAAATGGAAGTTCAGTTCTGAAAACTGCATCTGCCATTTGGTACTAATAAATGCATGGTATCACCATATGAGCATTTGACTTAAAGCTGCTTTCTTGTACAGAACGTGTCTACATTTGAGTGCATGGCAGACTGGGGAAAGTGCCTCTGCGCTGTGTGTCCTTCAGCAACTACCATAATCACATCTGGAACAAGCTCAGTCGTGTGTGTCTGGGAACTTTCGCTGGTCAAGGACAAAGTGAAATGTTTGAACTTGAGACAGGTCAGTACTGTGGCTCTTTTGCTATAGAAGCTTAATGAAAACCAGAAGATTAGTTTCTCTCAGATGACTGGCAGAGGAAACACCTTTGGGTGAATCAAGAAGGCAGAGAAAACCCAGTAACCAGCATGTTATCAACCTGATATCAGGTCTGGAGCTGATAATATGCCTGATATTTATACACAGCTTATAGTTATGAACTCTGCTTGGGTTTATTTGATGTTTTTTTTCTCTTTGGTACCATTTCCAAAGTTTATCATGATGAAAGAAACAGTCAAGATAAGGCATATGCTCTTCTCACTCAAAGTGCAGCCAGCCTTTGGTTTATTTTCAGATACCAGTATCACCTGGAGATGCTTACAGTTCTTTTGGGCTGCTATAGCAATGGACAGGATCTCAAAACCACCCTGCAAACTTAGCAAATGGAAATGAAGGCTCAGCTAGGCAAAGTTCTTGATTCTTTTCTTTCAACCTGAATTCAGAACACAAAAGGTTTATCTGACACTCCATGAGGTAGAAATGCATCCAATAAGAATGATATAGTTTGTGTCCTCATTTTCCCAAGTCCTTTAGTGGCTGTTGATCTGGAGCTTGTGTATAGTCATCAAACAGCTGTATAAATGCTATTTCATTTACAAAAGTGAATACTCATGCAGGATTTGTGTGGTTCAGCAGTGATGAGTTCTCAGCTTTACAAGTAAAGCTGGAGTACACCTCTGTCATATCAGAAAGGCAGCATAGGACCCTTTTTCCCTAAGAAATTGAGGCAGAAAACACTGCTACTTTTAGGCAAACTAATAAAGGATTCACTGATCAGCAAGATCTCCAAGTGTTAGAAGCTTCTGTTCATTTGCTCTGGAGGGGTATTAGATGATATTTCAGTGCTTTCCTTACCCTGAGCCAAAACATATTTTATTTGTCATTAAATGATGTGAAAACGTCAGTGTCTGTTGGGATTCCAGAGAAGTATTTAGATCTTAATTTATCTGAAATCCTTGTGTGTAGAAATTAGAGGGAAACTGGGTTTAGGGCAGTCTCTTTTCTGAGGTTTATATTGTTTCCTGCTTGAGAAGAAGCCAGAAATATGAGATAAAATCTTCAGTGATGACCTTTTAATCCATCTGGTTATTATTTCAAAGCAGGACATGGACATGGAAGTGGAAGAAAAAGCAGCAGAGGAAAGAATAAGCAGTAAACTTCATAAACATCAAAATTATTCCAGTCAGGGGGTCAGTTTGAGTTTCAGGCAACTGTTTGACAAGGCTGTCTTTTATCTCCAATATAATGCCTTTCTCTTTAACAATCTAAAATCAGCTTTGCTGATGTGTTCTACTGTGAATAATCTGGTATTACGCAGAGTCTACAAAGTGGTGTGAGATCATGCTTTGACAAATTCTGTGTCTTTTTCCTTTTCTTTGCTAGCAGAGGCGCTTTTTTTCTCTCTTTTTTTTTTTTTTTTTTTTTTTAAACGACTGTCTGGCATAGATGTAAATTTGAACTATGGTTCTAAATGTCTTCCAGTGAATTACTTGCTGGTTTCATGTAATTCACTGTTTCATGGTGACTGCTTTTTCTGCTGAACAAAAAAAAAAATGTGAGTGAGCTTTGCTTAAGTAAAGCTGATGTGCTATAAAGTGGATGCTATTCACTTACCAGCTGTCTCATGGGACTGACACATTCTGGTTTGGAATGTAGTAAAGTACAGAAACTATATTTCAGCAGAAAAAGTCACTTTTCCCTCTCTAGCAGGGTCTGCTTCCACAGTTTTGTGGAACACTAAAGATTGAGCATAATAGCCTCAGTATTGATCCATGCATTTACCAGTTCCCTCAGTGTTCATGAGCAAAACAATCCATGCAATCCAGCCCCCAGAAAATCTGGGCCATATGAGACAATAGACTGGGAGAAGCATCTAGGCAAAGTATACTGTCTGCCACACAGACCTCTTAGGGAGGTGTTGAGCATAGCTGCAACATGTCTGTGTCCCCGTCAGCCAGTTAAGTTGGATGGTAGAACTTGGTTTATGTTTTCATGGACTAAACATTCCTGCGGTGAAGCTGGTCATCTTTTTTAATATTTGTGAATTTACTCTGGAGATATGCTTCATAGTTGTTTCTGCAAATAGGCTGCAGGGTACTTCCCATTAAGGGAAAACCTGTCAGTCATGAGAAGATGGTAGAGAACTAAAAGCATGCAACCATCTTTGCATGAATATGCATTGAGACACTGGTGGATTGAAGATGAGATTATAACTGTGCTCAGGTCCAGCCCTCTTCCACACTCAGCTTGTGTTTAAAGCACTTCACCACCAGGTAGGATCTTTCTGGGTTAAAAAAAGGGGTTTATTAAAACTTATGCGGGAGCTTAGGTTGGCTTGACTTGCCAGTTTGGATGCTGTCACAGTGGATACATTTTCTTTCATGATTTGGAGGAAAGAAAGGAAATTTGGAGCCCTTGAACCTGCCATGTCCCAACCCTTTTTGCAGAGATCTTGTGCAGTTCTCAAGTGCAGGCACTGGGTTATGCCCAGTCCTTTGTGAAAGAGACTATTCTACAGCCTGTCCAAAGCTACTGTTAAGCCTCCTTTTCTACGCTCTGTAGAGAGTGTTTGTGACCTCTGAAAACCACTCTTGGATACCCCATTTTGTACCAGTATTTTTAGTCAACAGTTCTTGTGAATGAAACAAAGTCACAAGCTGAAATTCATCCCTCATAGTTGCAGGTCACCTTCAGTAGTACAGAGCCTGCTGCAGCTCAGTGTCTTCACCAGTGGATTTAATGTTTCAGTACTGTTGTCCTAGTAACCTTGGCAAGTGGCAGCACATGTGAGCCAGCAAGAGTTCAGTCTGGCAGTCACACGCTGGAAAAGAGTATGAGATGTGTTTGCAAAAATCATCTGGGACATGTGGTTCTGCTCCATGCTGAACTGAGATAGACACTGAAGATGTGCTAATTATGTCCTGTAGAGAAAGTTAACAGGGAATATGCATTTACTGTTAAAACTGGTAAGTCTGACTTTTCACAGTAAAGCAGCTAAAAACTGAGCCCTTAAAGGCTTTTTAGGAAACCTGTGAAGGACTTGTTCTCTGTTGCCCTACAGGCTTTACTGTCATTGGTGGTTATACAGCAGAAATGTATACTGCTGTCACTTGAGAATGCTGCATTAAACAATTATCATCAGTATATTTCAATCCATGACTTCTATCTGAGCTATTAAGTTGCCTAAAGTGTTGTCTTTTTTTATGAAACAGTTTAAATAAAGCTAAATTAAACTGAGCACTCCTTATATCTCTGGAACCTATGAAAAATAACAAAAAAAGAATGAAAGGGAAAGGAATTTCTGTATGGCTTTAAAGCAAAAATTCTCCCCAAATGCTGTTTTTCTTAACTAAAGTAAAAAAAAAAAAATAGTACTTGTTCAAAAAACAGAAAGATAAGATTGAGAATGTCACTGAAATACATCCTGATGAGTTTTATTTCACAATTTTTTTTAAAATATTGAGAAACTGTCATTTCCAAGCATAAATTTTACTTAAAACTGCATGGACTGAAGTGAAAAATGTGCTTTTGAGCACAAAGCAGAGTCGTAGAGTCTGAAATGTATGCCGAGGGCCCTGAGTTACTGTGCAACTTGGGGCAAGTCATATAATCTCTTGGAGCCTCAACTTCCTTCAATCATGAGTTGAGAACAAGGGTGCTTCTATAAGATGCTTTAGTATTACCCCCTCATACCCTTTTCAGTTCTCCAAAGAATGACTAGGTTGCTGTTCTTACTAAGCAAACTGACAGTAGGACTGTGGTTCCCTAGTAAATCAGCCAGCCTCTGCTGTGGTTTATTTGTTGCTTTTTCCCCACCAGGCTTTGTATGGGCACACTCAGGCAGTGACCTGCCTTGCTGCATCTGTGACCTACAGCATCTTCGTGAGTGGATCCGATGACAGAACCTGCATCATCTGGGACCTGAACCAGCTGACGTACATAAACCAGCTTCCTGCCCACAGGGCAAGCCTCTGTTCTGTTGCCATCAACAATTCAACAGTAAGATCTTCATTTATCATCTTTCTTCTGATGCATCCATGAACATTTCATGATAATTTAATGGGTGCTTTTCCCAACGTAAAAACATCCTGAGAGTCTGATACATTGATTTTTTTCTTTCTACAGAGATTGCTAATAGTGTTCTTAATGATGAGAGGCGAGCACTAAAAGCAACATCTTAGACTGAGTAGCTAAGTAGAAACATCTTTGGATGGGTAGATAGCAGGATTAAACAACTTTTAGTTTACAGAGCATGAAGTATTACCCTAGTAGATCCTGGATTTGGCTCACCCTTAACCTTATTGCCTCCATTATTTCATTAATTTCTCCTGACATTCAAGCAGCAGAGCCATGTCAGTTGAGACATTAGACCTCAGTCTGCTGCCTCAGCTGACAACTGCCTTACACCTTTGTGGTGACAACACTGGCTTTTTGCTTTCCCTTCTACTCTCAGGTCTGGGGGAGCTTTTGATGGCAGTGGTCTGTGTCTGTGCCTGGGCAGAATTGCATGCATGTTGATAGGAAAATATTCTGTATTGAATTTTACTTTAAGCACTCTGGATGAGATTTTTTCCAACCTTCTACCTCCCAAAAGTGTTGCTTGCATATGTGTATTTTTTGTCTCTGCTAACATACTAGAGCAGGACTCCAGCTGCTCAGACAATTTGAGGTTGGATCCACTACTGGAGCTTGTACCAAGACAGCCAAATCTGAGTACACAGCAGTAAGAAACCGGGCAGATATTCTCTACTTAGTCTCTATCAAAGCAGGCATCTCATATCAGAACTTTATTAACCATACGATCTGAAGGTTAGCAATTGGGAATGGGAATTAAGTAGTCTGTTCAGTGCCAGCTCAGCTCCCAGTGCCAGGGGTCCTTGTTAGTGTAAAATAGCCAGTGGCTTCAGCAGGCCAGTTCAGTATACCATGGTGGTCCCTTATGAAGCCAGCTGAAGCAGTACGAAGCATTCAGAAATGAGTGGGTGGGCTGGCACAAAGCATGGGCTTGAGAGCCCAGAAAGATGGAGTCCTCTTCTTTCTATGTACCCACCCACCATTGACAGAGACTTTTTAGTTGGTAGCTCCTCTTCTAAAGCTGTCCAAAAATGAAATGGTCTGTGCCAGGAACAGTCTGGTGATTGATCCAAGCACAGTCCTCCAAGCTGTTGAGGTGCAAATGGTTAAACTGTTTGGACAATAGTCTGAAGAAAGATTTATTTAAAAGGGGAAAAACCTTAAGAAACTATGACTGAAGCTTCAAAAAAAGAAAGATGAAGGGGTCCCTATGTTGTGGATGAAAAAATCTTTTTTGATGTTAGCAGAACAGGATGCTTAATTCTGAAATGTGTTTGGGTATTAGTTTTTGTTTTGTGGGTTGGTTTTTATATATATATATATATTTATGTATTGTAACATGAAGATAGAAACAAAATGTTTCCATTGTGCTAAGTAAAATATTTTGATTGACACAAAATTGTATGTTTAGTAACAAGGGTTTTTTTCCTGGAAAATTCAGAGCAATTTGAAGCAAACGTTTGAAGGAAACAAACTGGTGAACCACATAGTTTTCTGTGAAATAAGAACTCTATACGGCTCTTTGTTATGTGATTGTTGGGTTTTGTATTTGCTTGAGTATCTAGAACAGGGGTCCTCAAACTACGGCCCGTGGGCCGGATACGGCCCCCCAGGGTCCTCAATCCAGCCCCCGGTATTTACAGAAACCCCCCTGCCCCCCCCCTCCCCTGCCAGGGTTGGGGGGGGGAAACCAAGCAGCCGCAGGTGACTGCCTGCCACTTCATCCGCGTGCCGGCCCTCTGTTTAAAAAGTTTGAGGACCCCTGATCTAGAAGCTCCATTTATAGATTCAAACCTTATGATGTTTGTATCATGTAGACACAAAATAAAATGTTGTCCCCAAAAGTTTATATGCTATGGAGGACTGTAAAAGCTTCCCGTTACTAACAGTTTCAGTTAGTTTTAAATCCCTGGTCTAGACCAGAAAAACACTGTAGATCATTACCAAATGCCTGGACATTATGTACTCTCATGAAGATAAGGTAGCTGAAATTTAATCTCTTTAATTATTGGCAACTCTGTTTTAAATGCACTATCCTTGTTTTATCTTCAGAATTCTGCCCTGCAGTGTGAAGGGCCCTGGGCCCAGATCAGGCAGGGGGGAGGTACATGTTGGTTGATTTAAACCAGATGCATGCCGCTAATTTAAGGGCACACTGGCCTGTGCCAGAATCAGATGACTTTGCTGATTATGTTCTATTTAGCTGGTTCTTAGTATGCATCAAAGCTGGAAAGGTCAGGTGGTCAGTTAGTAACTTGATCAAAATGCACTCTTAATAAGATCCTTCAAAACTGCAGCATTGGTTCTTAGTTCTGCTGCTTCTTGCTCCTAAGGGATTACCTGTGTATTTGCTCCTTACATGCGGTGTGTGGCAAAAGTATGCACCTGCGTGGAAGGGAGATGAGAGATGCAGTTGCAAAGGATGTTTTGTGCATCAGAAGTGCAGGCCACCGAGTGCTGAGCTGGTCATTGGTCAAATGCAAGTCTACAAATGCGATGACATTAAGCTCCCTGTGAGGGGCAGAGGAGGATTGTGAAATCACTGAAGGCTTCACAGCTAAGCAGGTGAACACCATGTCCTTGTTTAAAAGAATGCTTATTTGTAAAACTGAAGAGTGCTACTCCTGGCCCGGAAACTGTGCTAGCCATTATGTGCACGGTCCCTGCCTCTGACAGTAGCTAGGTCAGTCTGTCAGTCTGCTTTTCAACTAAAAGCCTGGATTTTCTGGAAAATAGGGAACATTTAAATAAATGTTTTCATTTTAAGATGTAAATAAACTTTGTTTCTGTATTATCTTGCTAAATCTGAGATAGTTGTCTTGGGTTTCTATGATATAAAAATGTCAGAATTTTTAATGAGGAAAAAAATGTCATTTTTCCTTTGTCTGATTTATATCATCTGCCCAGAGGCAAAACAAAAGTCAGAATTTAAGTCAGAGCAACTCTGTAATTTATAACCAGCACTTAAAAGTTGTGAGGAGGATAAATGTAGGATTTTGAAACATTGCCTCTTGCTTTGTTCCAGGGTGATATTATCACTTGTGCTGGATCTTACCTATATCTGTGGACAGTCAATGGTCAGCTTCTTGCAAGTGTTAACACCACCTGCAGCCCCAAGTGCCATATTGTTTGCTGCTGCTTTGCTGAAGTGATGGACTGGGATACACACAGCATCATCATCACAGGAAGCACAGATGGAGTGGTGAGGGTAGGTGGATGGAAGAAAAGAAAAGGAATCCTGATTCATTGTAGATCAGACAAATTTTGCATCCTAAATGGACAGATGGAGCTACTAAAAGCCCATACCACTTTCTTAACAGGGCAGCACAGGGAAGATGATGAATATCACAGTACAATGCTTGCTTTCTATCAACTTTTATCCTCCTGAATGGAAGAGTCTTTGCCATTCAGGAGAAGTTTTGAAAATGTGTTTTTCATTCTGGTGTGGTTTTGAAAGCAAAAATCATATTGCCCATTGGATATATGTTTAAGTCTGGTTTCAGAGATTTGGTTTATTAAATCATACTTTCTCAGGAGCAGGAATTCACTGCTGGTTCCACCTCCAGTTTGGTGGGAGAGCTTCCTGGGTTACTGGGATCCTCATTAGCATGTCAGCCTCACAACCCCACTAGCTTACTCCATACAGTTCTCCAGCATGACATCCTGCAGCACAGTGGTGGAGATGACTGTGAAATCCTGTTCTGATGTTAGAAGTCCAATTTCCACCCCTTGCTGGGAAGCAGACAGCCACATCTCTCTCTTGTTGCATTGTTATAATCCATGCTTTTTACATTTTTACCTCCTTGCCGGCACAGCTGTGGAAGATCAAATACACCAATACTCCAGAGCAAGCTACTGAACTGAGACCGCAGAGAGACACAGTGGCAGAGCCAGGCAACACAGGTATGACCACAGGGTGGGCTGTGCACTGCAGTGTGACTGTGTCCTGCAGACCTTGTTTGGTTGTGAGGAAGAAGAGGGTGTGTGAGTGCAGTGGTGTGAAGGGGAGATGGTGCAGGTAACTGGTGCAGCGTTTCTGCAGAAGTAACCAGCAGCAGTGGGTAGCCACTGCCCTACCTTAGAGACTGGGAGTGCCCCTGAGCCACTGGTCTCATGGGCACATCCTGCCTGAATGAAGCTACATGCTTCTTCATAGGCTCTGTTGTGGGTTCTGTCAAGCTTGATAGATCACCTTTCTGCATAAACCTATGAAACTAATGAACTATCCTGGTTCCAGAAAGCCCATTCCCTTGGCACCTTTGCTGATGGCTTGTACTAAAGTATCCTAGCATAATGTCAGACTGGGCACTGCCAGATCCTACCCTGGGATGGAACAGGGAATTTTGTTGTCTTTGCCACCTTAAATGGGGTCAGAGGCCCTTCAAACTGGTGGGAGGCCAGCAGCAGGCCCTAGCGCTTGGAGCTGTTTATTCAAAAGTGTGCCAAGCCAAAGCTGATACCCTGGATTTCGCACAGAGTTGAGGTTAATAACATGATGGGGGTACGGTGCTGACTGGTATTAAAAACAACTCAGGCTTACTTCTCTGTTCTAACAAATACGGGAGCTGAAACCTGCCAGGGAGCTTTAAAGGCACATCCTAAATAGCACAGCTCTCTTCTCTTCCCAGCACATTTTATAAGGGAAAGAAATTGTGGTGTTAGTATGTATAATTTACACCACTTATTTCCTGTGATCCTCATTACAGGCATTCTCTATTACTTCAATTTTAGGCACACGATTTGCATAGATATAAAGCTATAGATGTAACATCTGCATAAAAATATATTATAGAGTAATTGGGCATTACCACTGAGATGTTCAGAAGTGCTGTTCATGGAACTTGGCATCTACACTACTTAGAATGCTATATGAAAATATTTATATGTACAGAGGCATATTGGAAACGCCAGACCAGATGCCCATCCTACCTTTTGTCATGTCTCAGAGTAGCTAGAACCAGATGATTCTAAGGAAGGTGCAAGAACACCAGAGATGCCAGATGTGAGACAGGCTGGCTGTGGTAGCTATGTATTTGGTTTCATTGTGGTCTTTAATCAGAGATTGTTGTAAATCAAACCAAAAGACTCAACATTCCTTCAAAAACCTGTGTAGTATTCTGTAGTCATTTTGCAGATTATTTTTACATATAGAAACATCCGATATGTTTTAAGAATTTCCTAAGTTCTTGTCCATAACTTGCTGTGGCAGATGCCTTCATGTACATATATACTCAAGTACAATTGCATAGGCATGTCTTTGAGCAAACAGAGTTTTTAACTATTTTTAGAATTTATTTCTTAAACTGGTTTCTAAGCAGAGACTTAAAATCTGCCCATGGGAGCACAGCAGAATGCTCCTGTTTCTGCCTTTTTCAGAGAGGGTCATGTAAGACATGCACTGACCCAGGCACCTGGTGATGTGTAGACACACACACCTGTTTGCACATGACTGTAAGGATGCAAGTTTTCAAATGCATACAGCACCAGTGTTCTTTAATAAAGAGCTAAGAGGTGTAATCAAAGCAGTGACACACTCCCTTAAACGATTCAGATGACTTCAGAATTATTTTAAATGGCCAAATATTCCCACATCTCATTATGTGCATTAAAGAAAATAAAATTAATACAAACCACAGTCATTAAAAAGACCAAAGTAACTATGATTGAGTTATGTTGTTAGGTGTGTGTGTATGTATGTGTGTATGTGAAATGTTCTCAGCATTTAATTATTGGTTCTGTTATGAGCAGATTTAGATAAGTTGATAATACCAGAGCTTTATGTAATTTCTTTTTTACTAGGCAATTATGGGCTGTATTATATCCTGGCAGCAAGGTATTGTGGGACATCTTATTAAGCATAGAGCCAGTGAAAACTGATGAACAATTTTGCTGAACTAGGCATGCAATTTAGAAAGCAATAATACACAAATCCAATTTAGCACACAATTGATACAGCCGCACGTCAGCACATGTAACTATCATAGCCACAAATTAAATTGGGATGGGCCTATTTTGCAACAGCACAGGCAGAGATTAAATATATTTGTTCTCAACTTAACAACTTGCTGACTGTAAATAATAACAATCCCATCCATGCTGCCCCCAGACACTTTCTAAATATTTATTTTTAAACCACACAACAGGTAACAAGTGTGGAAAACATCTTGTTCTCTGTCGGGAACTGAATCCCAGCCTTGCCTTGACTGGAAAACCAAGTAAGACCAGCCCAGCAGTGACAGCACTGGCTGTATCCAGGTATTGTCCTTCCCTTGGCTTAGCAGCCGGTGCCCAGCAGAAGGCATCGCACCAGCCTCGGGCCACCACTGCTCTGCCCTAAATCTGCAGAGCTTTTCATTTTATTCTGGAGTTGGTATTAGTGCTGGGGTTTGGGGTTCTGGGTTTTGTTGTTGTTGAGTTTTTTTGTTGTCATTTGGTAGGGTTTTTTGTTTTTTCTTTTTTGTATCTCAGTCAAATCACTCTTAACCAAATGCAGTCACTCTGGGAGCTGGCCTGGTAACTGTATTGATTGAAGGATGTCGGGAAAGTCAATGGTCAGATAGGAGGCAACTCAGAAGCAACAGTAGGGTTTGGCCAGTATAGTTGTAGAGATCAGTAGTTGTTACACTGCTTCTGCACCTTAGAAAAAACAGTATCCTAGCAGTTTCTGGAGATACTATCTCCTTAAAATGTAAACAGGAAGTTTTTGGCCAAAGGACAACTCAGTTGTTAAAATCCACTCTGTTTGCACAGCCAGCAGTGTTTTAGTTTACTCAGTCCCCCTCCTGCAGTTTTATCTAGCTGTAATATTTGTTGTTATCTCCTACTCCAGGAAGTTATGACATACTGTAAAGCAGTTGCTGTCTTTCTCTCCAAAAGTGTTGGCATTTTGATAGATGCTAAAATGATTTCTATATTCTGCACGCTCAGCTTTAGAGCGCTTAGTGAGTGTGATGTTTATATGTGTTGAAAATAGAAAAGTTTGAGGTGGGACGGTTAGTTTCATTAGTGTTGGTGGCATTGCATGCAGCAGAGTTTTCAGTGGCTGAAGCCATAATTTATGTGCTAACAAGTCCAAACTTGCACAAGCAGATTATGTAACATTCACAGAGTCTCAGAGAATGGTAAGAGTTTCTGATCTGGCTAGATTATCCACAACTAATGCACTAAACTCCAGGAAAGTTTGTGTCCAATTCTAGATTCAGTCTTTGAGGTACAAATCTTTGTCTATTCTATATCATTGTTCTTCAAATTTAACCTTAAAGATAATCTGCTCCCCTGAATGTTGCATCCTCCTAATTGCTACACATACAGGAGAAAGTCTTGATCCTATTTGTGTCTTATTCTTAAACATATTTTTTTTCTTTCTTTCTCAAGAAATTCCTCCAAACTCCTAGTTGGTGATGACTGGGGAAGAGTCTACTGCTGGTCTGTGGATGGATAGGAAGAAATAGGCGAGAACTCTTAGTTTTTCAGCCTTTTGGATGGAGAGAAAATTACCTTTCAAAACATGACAGAACCAGAAAAACTGGAAGCCTATGGCTGGGGACTGAATCTCAAAGGAGTTGTTGGACTGACCCTGCAGTCAAGTCTGATTGAAATTAGAAAATGGACTCCCAACTAGTGAGAGAGACACTGACAGACATGCACGCAGACAATGAGATTTTACAGTATCTGTCCTGGGAAAAGTTTTGTATTTTAAATGTTATTTTAGATACTGAATTTGGCTTTATACATTGTATTTCACAAATAATAGCTAGCAAATTAAAGTGTTTTGATTATGCCAAAGATCAACGTAGCTTAATAAAATTAACATTCTAATTTTATTATCATGAAATCAGAAAATACTGAAGCTGCAGACAGATGTCAGGTGAGTTTGTCATAGTATCTTTGTTCTTATTAACATACAAGTATGTTACTACCTCTGCTTCTACTCTTCCTACTTCCCTGAGTCTGCATGAAAATGTATGCATGCCTTCTGAGAAGCTATTTTGTTTGCAAAGTGAAGGTAGCAATCCCCAGGTTGGTAGTGTTGCCCTTAACCAGCCCCATTGTGAACATGTGTTATGGTGCAATCCTTAGTTTCCTAATGCCTGACTTGTTTGGGTTTTTGTGTTTGGTGGTTGTTGTTGGTTTTTTGTTGGTTTTGTTGTTTTTTTTTTTTGTAGTGAGCAAGGTAGGAAAAATGCATGGAATGGGTAAGGATGAAAATCTGACACAAGTGGCCAACATATTCTTTCATTCTCCTCCTTCACTGCCTTCTTTCTTACCTTTGTCCTGATGTTCTCTGGAATATCAGTATATGAGACATACTGCAGGATTTACCTTCACAATCACCCTGCATGGTAAAAGAGAGTATTTGTAGTATAAGAAGGCTGAGGCCATAGTGCAGTAAATGTAAGTGCTATTTGTGTCCCTAGTGGAAATGGAAAAAGTGTGAAAAATCAAGCTCCTTACTATTTTATGAGAATTGGAAGGAGCTAAACTGGTAATTTTACTCCCGCTCTCCCCTGCCTGTCCTTGACCTGGTAAAGAAATTATCTTATCTTACACACAGAAGGGCTGAGTAACCACTTAACAAGAGCAGCTTCCTGAACACCACAGTCTAGATCAGGGCAGAACCAGAAAGAACACAAAGAACATTATGGTCATGAAGGCCTTTGTGTTCATACCGCCAAACACACCCTTGAACAGACAGAGCCAGGAGAGTTCCCTGGTTCCCATTGCACTGGGACTGGTTAGCACTGCAGTAGTGAAGCCCTGTGTGTGCTGCACTGGGCGCCCAGAGGCTGAGGAGTTGCTATATGCCACAACCTTGGTGCTAGAGACTTGCTAGCATTTTTAGGAAGAATCTGGAGAGGAAGACAGGTTTTTTTACCAGTCTTCTAACTACACCATCAACTTTCTTCTTCCTGTAGGGCACTGCTTTGTTCAGGACTCTTCTTTTGAATTATTTTGCTGAATGAGCAACTTCCTATAGCAAACAGCTTCCTTCCTTGCAGAGTGCTGAGACGTGTCCCTGCCCCAACCCACCCCACAGCTCTGTCTGACCTCCACAGTGAGTGAGGTAATAGCCTGTGGAAAATGTGGTAATTGGAGGTGATTAGAGCTCATGATGCAGACATATAAGGAAAGCTGTGTTATGTCTCCACAGATGACCTGGCTGGTTATCCTTTTTAACCTCCAAGTGCGTGACTTGATGACTCAAATACTGTCCTTTCTGTGCTCAGTGAAACATGCACTGAAAGCAGGGCAAAATGCACCAATGTTTTTGCAATCAAATTAGCCCTGTGGAGCAAAGGTAGACCGTGCCTGTCTTTCCTTTTCCTGAGGACTGGGGAAAGGTCAGTTGTCACAGAATTCAACAAAATTACGTACACTGCTTCTTTTCTCTTCCCTCTGCACATTACTTAAAAATAAGTTGCAATTTGGAAACATGGACAGCAAGACTTGGACTCCTGTCAACTGTGAATACAGCTTTACTGAACTGTGATATGTTATTAAGAGCCATGAAAGCAGCTCACTACCTGTGTTTTCATTTACCTAGTAAGCATCTTCATAACTTGATAATTGTGCCTCTTCCTTTAGCCTTTTCATGCAGCCTGTCTTTGCCAATAGCAGATAGTCCCTTTCCTAGACCTGGCACTGACACCTACTTTACAGCCTGGCTCCAATGCTGTAGACATCAACCTGATTCTGATATAAGAAGAGGCCAACTGTAGGCTAGCCATGCATGGATTTGACAGGCTCATCTCCTTGTGCCTCATGTTCTCTTACACCTTCAAGAGAAGGACAAGGTGCATTAGCTATTGGTTTGGATTACAGAGGAAAAATCGAGTGTGCAAGTCTGAATGGAAGTCAGCAGGTCAGGAATTAATGTCTTCCTGAGTCAAGCTTGTTCTAATGTTCAGGGAGTTGTAATTTGGGAGAATACAAAAGGCAAATGGATAGAAGTAGGTCGCAGTTTTTTCCTGGTGAAAATTCTGATTATGAGTGATTTGCTGTACAGCAGTGCTTGGTTGAGAAAGTTTCTAGCTCTAGAGGATTTTCCCCCAGACTTGTAAGTCATGAAAAGAAATACATATTGTGAGTATCAAAAGCACCACCCCTTCCTTGCGGAGTTAAGGCACAAATTTAAGCATGTTGCTGTCATCGTATTTCCTAGGTCTGATACAGCTAGTGTGTGCAAGTGGTAGAGTGCTACCTGGTCATTTTTCTGCAGGCAAGTCCCTGTGACATGAACATTTTGCTATAAATTTGCAATATATGATTGAACAGTTAGCTGAAACTCATTCTCTTACATGCATATACTTCTATATTTGTGTTGGTCACCTGTGTACTTGGTAAATTATGAACGTCCATGAAATTCTGTAGGCTCTAGATGTGGAGGTGGCTTTCACTGGCACGTAGACAAGACTTGGTACTAGCTCAGGGACACTAGTGGTGCCTACTTGGTGAGTATACTGGTGTGATGCTGAATCTCTAATGGTTGCATAGGATGTAGGGGTAGCAAATCTAGAATATGTTTGAAAAGCAAATGAACAATTCCACAGCAAATATACTTGCAGCATAGCTTCATTGTTACCGTAAATGGCTCAATGTGAACATCAACAGAGTGTTTACCTCAGAAGTAGCTTTGCAAGGGGTAGTAGCTCTGGGTGAGAATTACCCTTTAAAGAAATCCAATCCCATTAGGATAAGAAATGCAGAAATAAGGCACGGTCTTAACTCTGCCCTGTAGGGAAACCAAGAAGAGCAATGTGGAACAGCACAACCTTTATGTGACTTTAAAAATCAGTTTAATTGAGGCCCATAAACACTAAAATGCCTTAATTACACTTATTTGGTTATTGCACAGACCATCTTGCTTCCTTGTTCAGCAATAGAAGCCTCATAAATGTTAACAGTGAGCATTAAATACTGTCTGATTTCTGTGGCTTTCTGTTGTCTAATGAACACCAGTTAAGCAATATTTGCAGAACTGCCTGTGCACTGCAAGGCCTTTTTGCATCCTCATAAAAAAAAGTGTTTGCTCAAACCTCTCTTGAGAAATCCATGCAAACCAATCTGTAATTCCCACAGGGAATTTTCCCCTCTGATTGTCACTGTGCGCTGTGGTTCCCAAGTCCTTTTCATACAGGGATCTCAAAGCTTGTTACAGGAGGGTATTGACAAGAAGATAATCTCATTCATGGTTGCCTATGGCTCTCACAAGGGAAGTTATTTGAGTGCCATACAAGTTAAAATAATTTTCAGGAATATGCTCCCTTTTGTATGAAAATGTGGTCTGCCATGCTTTTGTCTCATCTTTCAGGAGGGACATCCCAAGGAAGTTGAAAAAGAAGCCCAGAAAAGCTCTGGACCTGATCCCAGCTTTCTTGTCTCCTCCTGTTTGGTACTAAGAGCACCTCTGAACCAGGTAGCTGGAGTGATTGTTTGCCTATGAACACACACATCACTCAGGGAGCAGACTGGTTGTTGCGTTACTGGTGTCACTCTTCAGATGTGTGCATAGGAATTGCTGTCATTGAAGTCAGCCAGGCTAATAGGAGAGTTGTGAGAGGGAACAGGGCTGGTGGAGGAATGCCAGCCTTCCCTATGTTTTTTGCCTTGTGAACAGGTTGTCATCAGAGTTCTTCCAAAGTGTCAGAAGGCTCCTGGAAATTTGCTGCATGAAGCTTTAAAAGGAAACTCCCTTGTTCCTCTGCACTGAACTTCAATGTCTTATGGAAACCTGGTATCCAGAACCAGGCAGCCTTCAGCAATACGTGGGGATCTTGGTGACCATGAGTAATATTTGCTGTAATAAGGACTGAGAAAATGTAGGCCTTGTGATGGGAACAGTTGTGCCTGTGTTCAGTGATCACTTGATGTGTTCCACACTCAAGTGTTGCAGCCCTATGCATGTGGAGGGTTGTCGGTGTGGGGCAGTCACCGACCGAGCAACAGCGAGTGTACTGGCTGGGTGGCTGGAGCTGAGGATGGCACATGCGTCCTTTGTGGTGGAAAGAACATTGTGAGCTCTTACTGATGGGGGAGAAGCTGTCTTTGTGTGGGTGACTGCAACAGCAGCAGCATGGGAACTTGCCCTGTTTCAGGTCAGAAATTTTCTCCTTGTTCAGCTTGGACAGGAGGCTCTAAGGACTTTGCTTCTGCATTGTGCATATGTTCCTTGACCAGGAGGAGCAACAAAGAGTCATGCTCCCACAGCTGCTCCAGTTCTGGTGGGATGGCCACCTTCCATGGGGGGAGCACAGGTATTAAGCCACTGGAATGAATAGTGACAGGCTTTTTGACCACTCCTGTGCTATGTCCAGTCCTCACAGTCTCCTGGCTGTGGCAGTCTCCAGTGGAGAGCTGCTAATAAGTTAAATCTCCTCTGCCAATGTCTATGTCTTTATATCTCCTTATTTTACTGACACCACTGGAGTAACCAAAATAAAATGCAGTCAAGATGTAGTCATTTAGGTTCCCTTCTTTTTCACAGTTCCAGAGATCTGGTAAGCAAGTAAAAAATGTATCTTTATTGTGACAGTGAGACCATGCATGTTGTAATCGAGGGATTCCAGCAGTGTTATTGAAATAACCAGAGTTGCTGCCAGACCATGAGGTAAATTGGTTGGGAAGGTGAAATCCTGATTTGCTTTAAAGCCTTTGCCTGCCTGGAAGGCTGGCTTCTGCCTGTAACCTGACATTTGTTGACCTTGGTTGTGTAAGGACTCAGTTGCCACCTTGCTGGGTGCAGCAGTCTGTGGTGGTCATGGTGGGCACCTGTTTGAAGCTCTGGGCAGCTCTTGGCTCTTCAGAGCCAGATTATGAGCTGAAGATATACTCCATGTTTGGGCCGTATATTCCAGGCCCTTCCCTGTGGCAGTGCTGGGGCTGTGATAAGTGGGAGGAGGCCCACTAGAAATCTACTCAAGCAGGTCTAATTGTACCAAATAGAACAGCTCAGTAGAGTGGAAAATAGTTCTTATATATCTACTCGAAGAAGATAATGACCTTTTAAATAACAGAAGCAATTTTATTTCAATACCCCAATTACTCTGAACTCTCAAATGTCAAAGTGCCGAGCACTTTCAAAATAACTTAATTTAGACATTTATAGCACTTAGACAGTGCTAGCTTCTTATCTAACCTAATTATGGGTTGTACAGGAAATTGCAAAGCATCCCAATTAATGTTATTTTTTATAGTGATACATAGGAGTAACCTTTGCCATTTGCCGTCATCATGTGCACAGTGATTTACTAATTTTGGCTTTTGAGTTAGTTCTCTGGCAGAGTAGAACTTTTCTATCCTCTGGTTGCTCTTTGAGAGGAAGTAGAAGCGAGCATAGCTGTGTTTACCTGGGGGATTTGAAGGGCACATGTTCCCGTGAGAGCAGAGTGCCATTGCAAGGCAGGACTGTTTAAGTCGTAGAGGTGCCCTATAGAATAGTGCTGGCTGGCTGTCAATCTTCTTGATCCTCTCCGATCTGAGTACTGAGGCCAGGATTCTCCACCTACTTGTCTCCCACAGGACTAGTGCAGGGGAATGAGATTTGTAAAGCTGGTTTTAACTGGCTGCCTGAAAAATCCCTTCACAGATGATGCTGAGCAGTTTCCCTTCTAGTTCCTATGCTGTGCAGGCAGAATCAGAGGTAGAAGAAGTGGTGTAGCACCACTGAATAGTACCCAGTGACTCCTTGCTTGCTTTTATGGTGGGGGGGGACACGTGTCCATTTAGCATGTCTGAAAGTGTTAACTGTTGTCCTTCCCCATGTGTTTTTTGCCCTGTATACTTTACCTGATGTCTTGGTTCTGTGCTGTGCACCCCACCATGACCCTGCTGTCAGGAGAGAACTGCTAGCAGTCAGAGAAGTTCCTGCAGGCTTCTTCTTTCCTGAGGATAATCCATAAGAGTCAACAGCTAATTTCTCAAAGAAAGATATGGGGCTGTGGGTAGCTACATACTGTAGCTGCTGTCAGCTGTGCCCAAGACTATGCCAGCCCAGAATGGGAAGGCAGAAGCCCCCAAAGGTGATCTTGTCTTGTGCTACTCTATGTACAGAGCTCTAATGTGCCGTTGTGGTATCATTTGCTTCCTTATGGTAAAATATTACTGCAGACAAGGCAGATATGATTTTAACATGGCTTAACTCAAATTAAATCCAAGAGGGAAAGTTTGAGTTTGACTCAACAGCTTGTGTTCGAGAGGGACACAGGGAACAGGCACACAGAGAGTTCAGAAGTCCCTTTCCCCAAAGTTTTTCCCTAGACAGGACCAAAGCCCAAGTGAGTTTGCCTGGAGACTCTGGGCACATGCCCTCCTACTTCCCTGGTGTGAGATGCAGAAGAGTCCCAGATCCTGCGCAGCAGGGAGAAATGCAATTGCTGTATTATGCACTAAAATGAAAACCTGAGCAGGTCTTCAGCTGGAAGCTCAAAAAGGGCTGCCGGAACATTTCTGATGGGGATGGTCAAAGACTGAAAAGCCTCCTGTGGGGTTTGCAAACAACCCAGAAACACTGGTGAGGAATAAGAGAGACTTAACACAATATGGTGCCAAGACAACTAGCTCTCTTGCCCTACCTATTGCTATGCAGTCAGCAGAACACATTGCTTCAGCATTCAGCCTCTGGATGGAAATGCTGGAATACGAAACTGCTGTGAAGTTTGCTGAAAAAGCTGGGGCAGCCAGGGAAAGGGGTTGTTGAAAGCCGCATGTTGGAGCTATGATGTGTTTTGTGCAGGTATTTCAGCAGACCTCTGTGGGCTGTGGTCAGAATGGCATTTGGGAATCCAGCTCAGAACCCCACTAACCATTCCCCGAATTTCCAGGGCGGTTTTCTCTGGAATAATTTCTTCATCTTTCCCATAGAAGCAGTATTGGGAATCATTTGTTCTTTACAAGAGGTACGACTGAGAGAATTGAGGTTGTTAATTCTTTTTTCAATCTTCCCTCCAATAGTATTCAAATATGGCAAAGGCTGTTAAGAGGAAAAATGTCTACTGAGGAAAAGGCAAGAAGATATAGTCTATATGCTAGGAAACACTTTGAATGATTAGGGCTGTGGAAACGGGTGGAGGAGTGTGGAATCTTATCACTAAATGTCTGAGAAGAGGTTAGAGCAGGGGTCCTCAAACTTTTTAACCAGGGGGCCGGCGCGTGGATGAAGTGGCAGGCAGTCATCTGCGGCTGCTTGGTTTCCCCCCCCCAGCCCCCGGCGGGGGCGGGGGGGGGCGGGGGCTGGTCAGGGGGGTTCTGTTAATACAGGGGGCCGGACTGAGGACCCTAGGGGGCCGTATCCAGCCCATGGGCCATAGTTTGAGGAGCCCTGGGTTAGAGCAACCTCTTATCAAGTTAAGACAGATTGACTTGGTCCAGCCTTGAGACCAAGTGATAGACTAGCTGATATCTCAACATCTGTTCTCTAGCAGACATCTGAAAATCTGTTCAGATCCATTTTCTCTTTTTATTTTAAGAGGAATAACACAAACTCAGAGTCTTCTATTGACATGCAGTCTTTGGATCTACCTTGCCTCCCAACCAAGATAGTAAAATGGTGTCAAAACAGGTGGTGGAAAGAAAGTGCACCAAATGAGTGTATTTCAGATTAGTGCAGGAAACCCAGAAGAGTGGAATTTAGGATTTTATGTTTTACTCCAGCAGGTTAGACTGAAGCCAAAAAGGATCTCTGCACCCTCATGTCACTCACTAGAGATGTTTCAGAGGAGTCCTCAAAAAGCAGAATTTGACCTACAAATCAAACGTCAAATGAAACCTCATTTGGTCTGAGACCTGCTGTGCCAGCACAACCTGGCCAAACCCTGACTAAGGACACAAGCTAATTGAACTTCTTAATGGAGAGAACCCCACAATTATGTTACAGTTTTCCTAAGACAAATAATTTGCTTGTAATTACAGAGATAATGACATTCTGACCACACCTACCAATTAGAAAGTTGTAATAAAGAGTAATAAAACACCTTTTCCTTGGGCTGCAGAATCAACCCCCACACAGCCCACGACACTAATATGATTTACTCCTGTTTGCTGATGGAGAACTCTAGTAATAAAATTTAATGTGGAGGAACAAGATGCATTTAACCAAAGCTGTAAACATCTCTAATTCTATTTAAAGCTATAGGGTGTAGTACATTAACATTTAACAATCTGATACTAAATTTGTGTAAAGCTAATAGAGCTGTATTTGTTAAAATTTCAGCACTGGGCCGTGTTTTACCAATGACAATAGGAGGAGTAACCAAAATAGTATGACTCAGCAGAGTCCAGCTGCTGCTTGATAAGGTATTAAGAGTCTTCATGGGAACTCCTGTTGTAAAAGAACAGTGGTCCACATTCAGCTCTGCTGCTGTTCTGCTGAAGCCAGAGGGAACTAGGCCAGAGATTAATATGGCCTTATGGTTCCTGTTAATAGGAGCTAAATCCAACTTATTCTGCATTTCTCCCGATAGAGCACATTATACTCAATGAAATTTTCTTCTCTGTAGTCTTCCAGGTGAGTTGCTTTGATACTTAAAGATGTACAATTAATTGCAAGGTAAAGAAAAATGGTTTTCTTTCTCCAAGGATGTGTTCTGACACTATTAAATCTGCATCAGAAAAGGCATAAGAAATGTCTGCTCAGGAAGACAGGTGTTCTCCCAAGTAGTATTTCTGGCTTCCTTTCAACTCAGCTGGTCTGTTGCCTTTCAAGATTTTGTTGTCATCTTGAAGTCAGTCACAAATAGAAAACATCTTTAAATCATGGAATTTTCTGCAGAATGAAAAATTCAATTCCCACCTGTTGGGATTGTCTAAATGCTGTGTACAAGATAAACACACATACTTAAATCGTTCTCTAGCAAGCAATAAATCCTATACAGACTAAGAGAAGTTAGCTCACAAAAAAAAAGTAATTTATTTAGCTCAATTAACTATTATTCTGGGAAATTAGATATCAAGCATAAACAAGAATATATAGAATATTAATACACAAAGAATTATATTCATTAAAATACTGGGCATAAACATACAGTAGAGGATTTTTCTAACAATGGGCACAATGGCCGGTTGTGTGTAAAAGGAATGTTTATGTACCAAACTTTAGAAATTTTCACAACAAAGTGGTCAACTCATTAATGTGTTAGGGTTTTATTTTTAATTTCAAAGGAATCACTAAGTTCTATACTTTTCTAAGGTCTTCCTTACAGCTGTCTGCATAAGAGATGTTCTCTCTTGAATAGTTAGTCAAACTCTGGCTGTTCCAAAATGGATCCCTGAATGTTTGATCATTCTTTAGCACCGATTTCTTTTTGGTCAATGAATTGATTGCTGTTGTCATTGGAAGTCCATCACCCAGTCGGAGAACAAGAAAAGATACCATGCCCTTTTGCTGGGTGATTACATACCTAGGATAATGAAAAGGTGAAATAAACATTTTCCTGACAGCTCACAAATGCAAACATTAAAAATGCAAATAATTACTATCAAACCTATTGATAAAAGCTGGCCTTTGTCTAGACATAACTGTTTTGATAAGGGACTAGAGTTGGAATTAGTACTGTACATAATAGCCAGCCTGACAAGCTTTTCTTAAATTCTTTTTTTATACAAGAGATTTTTATCTAACATGGAAGCAGGAGACCACATTTTACACTTTCACATCCTGGCTATACTATAACAAATTATGTATGCTGTCTAATCTTTACCACCACTCAAAAAAGTTAAAACCCAGTTTATACAGACTCACTTATTCTGGTGAAACCCTCCAAAAGACAGTGATGTGCTCCCTTCCTTTGTTGCATGACCCCATCCCTGCATTGTCACCCCTGTCCCTCTTCTCCTGCTCTCCCATGCAGGAGGACATGAGTATTCCTGCAGTGGTTCCCAGCTGTGCTCTAAGCCCTGGTGAGAAGTTGCTGTATCACTACAAAAGCCTGACCTGTAAAGGAGGAAGCAACTTGGATCACCTTGATTAGGATTTCAAAACCCAGTCCTGCAAGTGCAGCTCCAAAATCCACACTAAATACTGCTGAATGAGCAGACAACGTGGTCCCTCCCAGACCTGGAAAGAACCTGGCACTTGCCAAGTATCAGATCTCCACAACCTGATGGTGAGCTAAAGAGCCTGTGCTTTTATGTCTCTGTTAACAATGCAGTTACTCAGGAGCTAAAGCTTCCCAAGGACTGGAAGATGTTGGGTACCCAACTCTCCCTGAGCTTTGGTGGAATTTGGGCATTGGAGATTTAGGAGCTTGAAAACATCAGTCCAGCTACCCTTCATGACTGAAATGCTCAAGGTGCTGCAGATTATCCCATTTTCCATGAATGTGTATAAAGGAAAAGGAAGAATCCTTTCTCATTTATGAAGAGGTGGAGAAAGAGGAAGAATATTTTGTGTTCTCACATTAAGCTCATTTCCCTATTTCCTGAACCCTGGTCTTTCCAAATAAATAACTCTAAAGTAAGTGAGCGGGGTGTTGACAGAGTCTGCTCCATGCTAAAAGAAAAGCTGTGTGATATTTCCTCTAGATCAGCAGCTCAGTAGTGTCGGCCACAGGAGGAAACTTTTGCAGGCTTGGGAGCACCAGTCTAAATCAAGGCCAAAAGGCTAGAGCGTCCTGGCTCTGTCAAAGTCTTACTCACCATCAAGCTTTTCCTATTCCCAGTCAGAATTAAAAAAAAAGATCGAATCATGGAAAACGTTCCCAAGCTATAAATTCTTCCTTAAATCAATGGGGTTTCACTACAAATGTTTCCTTTGGATTATTTTGAAATGTTTGACTTCAAGCACTTAAGAACTTTACTAAAAGTAACATAAGTTTTTAAGGATGACGTCATTTAGAAAGTGAACTTGAAAATATAGAAACCAAATCCTTCTTATAACTATTTCTGGAGGGGAAAAAAAATCAGAAAAAGTAATTTCAGCTTTTTCTTTGCTGTAGAAAAAAGTCTCCACTTTACTGAGCTAATATTTTTCTGATGGGAAAAACAGCATTAGATTGAGAAATTTCCTGATCAGCGGTCTTTGTCTTCAGAAGCAGATTGATGTGCACGAATCCTGCCACTAGTCCTTCTGAGGCGTGCAGAGATGTTGATGTTTACAGCTGAACTCATCAAATTAGCATCAAAGAAGGAACAGCGTTTAGTATTGAAAATGCCCCAGGTAGAACTTCAGTCCAATAGAAACAGAGGGGCTGAACACTTGGAAGGGTGTCCCTGGGATGTCACTCGTAGACCAGCTGTTTTTTCTATCATCACTTTCAACTACATTTTGTTTAGAAGTCTCATAGGAAAATAGAAGCGCATGAATGGAAATTAAAAAAAATAGGGCATTTTTATGATTTTTATTAATAAACAGCACAGCAAGAATTAAATAGAACACAAAGGACATTTATACAGGCATGAACTATTACAGCTTGTTCTCCTCAAAGAGTATCTGTGCATAGACTGTTGTACTGGGAATGCCTTTGGCTTCCTGAATCGGCTTCATAAGTTCAAGTTCAGCGTATGTTAAATTCTCCTCTGTGATTTTTGGCTAGAAACAGAACCAGCAAATTAGTTATAATGTTGTTACCACTAAAGGTAAATATTCCATAGAATGGGCTATATTTTTTCTGTCACACATCCTAATTCCACTGTGCTGTTAATCAGTTTAGTCTGCATTAGTTAGTTCACAGAAGATGAAATAAAAATCATATTAAAAGCAAGTAACAGGAAATAGTGGGATTTTCAGGTTCATTTCTAATTTCTGCTTGTTTCTCAAGCACTGAACATTTTAATTTGACAATTAAAATATTGGAGATTTGAAATATATGTGTTAGCAAAATGTTCAGCCTCTTTAATCCTAAATTTCTCAATTTAATTTTAGTTATTGCAGTTTCACAATTTGAAATATATATGCCAAATTTGCTTCCCAGCTGTAAACCTTGGACCAGTTACATCTCTAATCACAGCCATGTCACAGTATCTCTTATAATGTTTCTTAACAGAACCAAGAAACCTGTTAAAAATATGAAGGCGGCAGCAAAAATTGATAGATTTGAGCCACTGTCTTTCCAATGAGATTTCACCACTTTTGCCATGTTATAGATGAGTTCAGAGTTTAGAGCAAAGGCCATACCACCCAAGCTGTCTGATGTATTACAGTAGCTGAGTTTTAGCATTAAAACTGTAAAACTTAGCTAAGGGAGAAGTTAGCAAGAAAATTGACGGGACAAATTTCACATGGGTGACAGAAGCACTGCTTACTGCTGTTGGGGACTTCATCCAGACTTAGAGTGGTAGCTTAGAGGAGGAAAGCCTTGTCTTGTGTTCCTTTGTGTGTGTTGGCTCATCACTTGTGAGTGGGTTGTTCATGTCAAATTCACCTCAGAAAATGAAGCAACAAACAAAAGAGTTGCTGTAGATTATTATGTGGGGCCTTAGTACTTGAAAAGGATTTCATTTCATCTGTAGAAGATTAAAATCTGTGCTCCCTGAAGAAGGGTGAAGTGCTAAGGCCCTGTGCAAGTGAAGGACTGGAGAATCTGGGGTTTTATCATCTTGGGTACTGTTCTACCTGAGTATAACTGTGTCCTCAAGTTTAAGCCTAAAAAGGGCAATTAAAACAAAACCTAAAATATTTCAGCCATGCAAATTTTTTGCAGTCACAGGGCTATACCTTATAGTAAAAGTTGCATCTCTGAGATCAAGGAAGGCTTTGCCAATTGTAAACTGAAAATTGACTCAAAGTTCATAAATCAAGATTTTCCACACGGTATTTAAATGTTATAATGAAGAAACTGACAATATTTTCCAAGGCAAAGAATTTCCTTTATATTTTATTTACTGCTATTTATTTCTTTCTGATTTAACATAAATGATTCCTGTTTCTTTGAAATGTGTTTGAATAATTGTTATATTGCCTCCTGGCTAAAAAGGTAAACATCTAATATCCTCTGAAATCGGTCCCTGTTCTCCCCTGCTTCCTGTCTTTTGCACTGCTCTGGAATCCTCTCATTTTGCTTTGACAGTTGCTCAGACTCTGCATTTCAGATTGTTTCCCTCTGGGTGGATCAGTTTACACTTTTCCAGCATTAATTTAATCTTATTTCTTCTCTGTAGATCTGGTCCTGAAATACTTTTTACAGCAGCTGCTGCAAGTGGTATCACTGAAGGCAGTTGATCTTTGCCTGTGAGTGAAGGCCATCTGCAGGGCTAACTGCAGGACTGTAACCTTTGCATTTGATTATTCACATGGTCCTCCCTCCCTCCCTCCCTCCCTCCCTCCCTCCCTCCCTCCCTCCCCTTCTTGCATGGGTAGTTCTAGTTGATCTTAGTTTCTGGTATTCATGCACTATCAAATGTTCCACTGTTGACTACACAGAAAATTTCCTGCTTTCATTGAATTTTCTGGTGTGATGATGCAAAAGGATTTCCTGTGGATCCCAGCCTCATCTTGTATGTAACAAATGAAATCACACATTTCTTTGTACATTATGGGGACTGAAGTGAACCACAATGTCTAGAAAGACATCTGTCCTATCCTGCCTTTGGCTTAAAGAGTTAAAAAAACCACCTTTGTCAACTGCTCTGATGTTTAATTAATTTTCTATATTCCCCCTCTTCTTTCTAGCCTGAGAGTATTAGTCTTAGTTTCTAGGCATTTAAGTTGTTTTTGTCTTTTACAATATGTTAAAGATTCCTTTTGAGATTTCAAAATTATACTTGCCCATCTATTCAGTAGATAGCACAGAGCCTAATACAGGAGTTAAATTGAGGCTGGACATCACAACAACACCAGCAAATACTGAAGATTTTATTTTCAGTGTGTGATAGCACATCTAGTCTGTGTTTGAAGGTGTTGGAAGTTTTGCTGTCAACTTCAGTGTCACCTCAGACCCTCAGCGCAGAATGATACACTGAATGTGAAAAGCCTCCTAAAAATGAATCTGATAAAACTGCAAACAAGCTGTTGGTCACTGCCAGAGTAAAACTCTACATTTCCTATGACTGACCCAGTGCACCTTTTGAAGTAGGAATATTTGCATTGTTCTGTAGCATTCAGTTGCTCAGGGCAAGCTAAATTTGTATATGCCTTCCCTTTTGCTGTTTAATTGTATTTCATGTTATGTTTCCATTTAGAAAATGCTGCATGTCCTAAAATAGCCAACCCAACGCCCAGCTCATGTAAATTTTAGAACTAAGATTTATGAAATCATATTGTCCAGGTGTTTTATTATATTATCTCAAAATTGCATTGTTTTCCAGTGTAGATTATCTCTTTATTCTTACTTTATTCTATTATGTTTGGATATGAAAAATAACACTAGATTCCCCAAAACAAGTCATTGGGCAGTAGTGGCTGATGTGTTGCTTTCATACATTTTTATGATGTTCCTATAGTAAACATAATTTAATAAAGCCAAAACACACTAAATAAATAATTGCATCTAGAAAAGCAATAAAACCAAATAAAATTAGTACTTTCATAAGTGGAAAAGGTACTTCAATTACTGCTACAAGCAACAGCACACCATAAAATGTGTAGAATAATTTCCCTTATGCATATTTCTAGTATGTAATAATTTGATTGAAAATATAAGGAAACACACAGGAGGTTCAAAATTGTGAAAGGTATACAGTTTGCAGCAAAGGATGCGTAATAACAGTGCATGGAACCAACACTACTTTAAAGTACCTATGGTAGCCAGGGTTTTACTCCATGCGCTCTTCTGTACTTCATTTATCAACCATGTTTAATGTAATTTTGCTGGTTTGTTTGTCCAAAACCAATTTTTTTGAACAGACAAGGGAAGAAAACTAATTCTACAATTTCATTTCTCATTTGGATTGGATAACATTTTGGCAGTGTAAACCTGGAACCATGCCACCACCTCCTTTTTGGAACAATAGCGTGACTTTAATAAGTGATGTTATAGATGGAACTGATAGTAAGGCGGAAGAGGAAGAGGCAGTGAATGACTGGTCATTCACCTCTCTCTTTCGATCCTGGCTCTTCACTTAGGAGGTCTTTGGGATTTATATGGCTACAACGTCCTTTCCTGAAAAATTACATTGTTGTTCTAAAATAACATTGAAATTATTTCTTTAAATGCAATTCTTTTCCAGTGTAACATTTCTACATACAGTCTTTATCTTGTATGTCTGTTTTCTCATCTTGGGATCATACGCTTTGCAGAAATATAAATTAGGAAGAGTCACCATTTTCCAGTATATCTTAAAACTATTCCTCTTCCAGATTTCTTCCAGTCACAGGGCTTACCATGGGCAACTAGTTGAACAAGTTCACTCATGGGAACATTTTTCTTAATAAACAACCTGCAGTGTCTATCATGTGAATATTTAAAAGAAACTGAAGTATGTGTATACATAGTTTTGGTTTTATTGGGTTTGTGCAGTATATAAATATGTTAGAAATTACCTAGAAGCGTTGGGGTTTAAAAGAAAATTACTCTGATTTTGATGTCATAATGACCAGGAATCTCTATTTTGCTCTTCTTAGGCTTATCTAGTTTGTGTTTTGGCAGCCTCAAGGATGTTTTCTGCAGTTAGACCAAAAGTTCCTGAAGTTTTAACTATGACCACTTTTGTCCAGATTTGTAATTAGATATGAAGTAAACAAGCATATAATAACCTCATAAATTTAACTTGTCTGGAAAAACAACTGATGCCAACTTACACTTATGGATTGCTGCAATCTCAGTGTTCAATGACCACACCAGTTATAATGAAGATGACACAATGAATGTGAATTTCTAAATTTAAAAAAAATATAATTTCCCTAATTCTAGTTTACTATCAAAAATAAGCAGAAAAAGGCTCACTTCCTGATTCACTTCAGTTTAAAATATTTTAGTGACTATTGCTGCAGACATTTGCCTTGGAATTCGGTCTCTTTATGATCACATGTGATAGAAGGGGGTTTTGGGGATATGATGCAGAATGACTTTAACATGGGACCAGGGCAAGAAAATTAGGTTTATAAACCAAAATGAATTTTCACCTGAATTTTCTGAATGCAGAAAAATGAGTTTTCTGCATTTAACAAGCCTGTGTCCCAAGTTCCAGTCAGAGCTTCATAATATCTTTAATAACTCATATCTCCTGCAGCAACACTTGAAAGTGAAACCCTTCCTTCACTGGTATGGTCTACGCTTGTGGGTGAACGGATTAGGCCAGCAAGGATAAAACCTTGCCAGTTGTACGTATGTTTGCTGATTTGATTGCCAGTACATGGCAGACTGCCACCTATGGAGTGGCCATGCTGTGCTGTTTGGTGCACAATGCGGTACTAAGAGGATGCTATAGGAAATGTAAATGGGAAAGATAGAGTCAAGAGGTGGTGGTGAGGTTTGTTTCATCCAGACTCTTAAGAGCTGGACTTCTCTCCAGGTTACCCCACAGCACAAAGTAAGCAGCCCTGGCTCAGTGCCATGAAGTAGCTCTCCTAGCAAGCACTTGCTGAAACTACCATATTTTCTCTTCCTTCTTCTTGCAAAGGCCAAACTCTAATCTTTGGTCTTTTCCTTTTTATATTTGAGAAATTTTTGTTTTGTAGTCTGCTTTGTAGTCACACTTGCTAAAGGGGTCCACAGGAAAAATGTGGGTATTGTCCAGATGGCACAGCTCATGAACATCCTATGTCACTGCCTGAGCACACTCAGTCAGAAAGGGTCGAGACAGGACTGTCCAGGCCAACTGGATGGGCTTTGGCCACAGAGACAGTGTTGCTTCTCTCTGCACGCATGCCCAGATGGGAGGAAACTACATACTGCATATAGCCTAAGGAAAAGGGGCTGGCCCTTCTTCTCCTTTCTATGTCTCATTTTTATAAGCATCTTTTTTTGAAGCTGTGGGAGAGGGCAGCATATAGCTGGCAGCTTGGCCATCATCGGTGGGTCAGTTACAGAGGTGAGGGTAACAGTGTGCTGAAACAAAGATTCGGCATGTGTGGTGGGCGGGCTGCAGCTTCCTTCTCTGGGCCACCAGGGAGGCAGCACATGCTAGTAGTAGGGTCAGGCAGGATTTTGCAAAGTTAATAGTGAGAAAACTCACTGTAGCTTCAGAGAGAAAAAGATTCATTTTTTTAAAAATACACTGGAAAACCCCTCTCTAGAATGTATGGTCTTTCTTGTGCTGAAGGCAGTAGTGCTCCTCAGGGCCTTAGATACACTTTATGTTTAAACTCTATGAACTTCAGTGGGGTGGCTCCCTCAGTAAGGCAGTAACTTAACTTGGGAGTCAGAAAGAGATCTTTTGCTTTTTCTCTCTTTAGAGCTTTGGGTGTTTACTGGTGTCAGTGTCTTGATTGCAGGCAGAAGGCCAGAGAGATTCCCCTCAAAGAGAGTAGCTTCAAAAATTACTTCTGCTGATCTTCATGACAACCTGAAGCTAGATCTGCAAGATGAGAGCTATCCCTTAGAAATGTAACTGCTGGCCAGTAAGAGTGCTGAAATATCAAGGGAGCCATTGCCTTCTCACTGCCAAAGCTGAGAAATGTGACATTGGAAAATGTGGTGAGTAGGAAGCATGACTTTTAGTGGCATTATCAGTTAAAAAAGGACAGGTTCTTTCCCTTAAGATGCCTATTTTTTACTCCCTAGAGTAAAAAATACTTCCCAGACTCCATGAGAAAAATATCTACAATTTGTGAAGCCTCTTTCAGCATTGCATCTAAATTTTTCTATTGAATCCCACAGAAATTGTGATGAAAAAGTCAGAGACAAAGATGATTTACTAAGTCCCATTGAATGATTTTATTTTAAAGAAACAAAATCCCACAAATGTAGGGCAGGCAATGATGCTAAGGGGTGAGCCAGTCCGTCTAAATTAACAAAATTAAATATACCTGGCAGAGGTTTGTCCAGCCTGTTTTAACAGCTTCTGGGGAAGAACATACTCACCTTTGCTAATGCTTTATTCCTTTTACAATTGCAGAGTTATTCCTAGATTCTAACCCAACACTGCTGGAAATCAGGGTGATTTCTTCTTATCCTTCGAAAAGGCCCAAGGAAGTAATTAAAGGTTTTCAGTTCTCTAGTGACACTTTTATTACTGAAAATGTGTCATCACACAAAAATCATCTGCTGTGGGATTTTGTAAATACACAAGTCTTGGCACAATTCCAGCAAGAGATTTTACGTATTTATACAAACTGTTCCTTCTTGGGGGTAAAGATAGCAACCTGTGGTCTGGATGGGAAAGCAGGCATAACTCAGTAGTTTTGAATGTGTTGTGTTCTGAGTGTCAGCCTGAATGTGTAAATGATATTCATGTTCCTATGGACATCTCACAACCTAAGGAGAGACTGGGGAGGGTGGCGGGGGGAGGGATTATTCATCTCGCAGAGAGAGAAATTATATAGACTGAATGGAAATATTCAGGAATCACAGAGAGTCAAGGAAAGAAATGTTCACCGCTCCTTTGTATATCATATGTACAATGTTACTCAAAGTCTGTGGAGATCAATATTGCCTTAAGAAATTGGGAACTTAAATCATCACCCGTTGTTATGTACTGTGGAGGAAACAACTCTTCTAACAGAGGGTGGCATAGCTTTTAATTTAAAATCGTCCAGGAGAAAGGAAGACCTGATTGTTCCAGATCCAGAATCCACAAATTACTGAACAGATGTATTTCAGCTTCCTTTTCCTTTCTCAAAGAAAGGGCCAACAGCACCTATGGGTTAAGACTAGTGAGGAAACCTGCTAGTTGTGCAAAAAGCTGACTAGCCTACCTTTCCTAGCTAGCTTGATGCATATAAAACTGGCTTGAATGATGCGGTACTTAATTATAAGATGAAAAAGAAGACAGGGTAAATGTTCATCAAGTACAATCTTGCAATGTATAAATTTGCCCCCGGCCTGCTGTGAGGCTGAAGCTGCAGGACAGCAGCCTGGAGCACAGCTTAGAAGGCGCAAATTTCCCAGCAATCAAAACCCAAAAGCAGCCCTTTAAAATTTCACAGCTCTGACATGGAAACCAGACTGCAGATAATTCACTTGCACATCTAGACCCCTTTCCCAAAAGAGACCGCCAAGGTCACTCGTCCTGATATACAATGGGGCTGGTTGGTTTATTGTACAATGGGAAATGCACTCCTGAAACCTAGAAGACAAAAGGATTTTTCAGGTGAAGGAAACTTAAGTTTCTGGAGCAGCTTTAGGAGCGCCTGCCTTCATTGCTTGATTCAGGAGCATACACTGAGCTCAATGTGTAATGCTGAAAGCTTGATTTGGCTGAGTACATGCAGATAAGGCCAAGTCACAGCCTTCTCAGTTGCACAAATGTCAATCCTATGTCAAGTTCCTGCTCAAAACAATACCCTCCCACTTTGTCGACATAGAGGAACAGGAAAACTGTCCTTTGAATGAATATTTTCAAATTCCAGACTTTCAGGCAGATTACTTATTACAGAGTAAGCACTTTCAGGGCAAGGACTGTCCTGATCTGCACTGTCTGGCACTCAGCACATTGTCGGCACTTAGCCTATAATGATAGATAAGGATGGGATTTTCAAAGCTGGAGAAAGAAACCTGAGCTTCCCATTTCTGTTACATCTGTGAACACCTGGGAACCCAGATCTCTGAGCTGGCTTTGCAGCTCTCAGCGTAAAATTTATAAGTGGTGCCTGAAAAAGGCAAGCAGGTAGAATGGGTGCCAAAGATTATGCTTTCACTGGAAGTTAACAACATGACTTCCAGAAATTTCCCTCAGTCTTAGATAACCATAAGCCTTTCCTGTTTCTCAAGTAGCTTTGCACCATCATCATCATCATCGAAAGAAAATCTCAGCAATCATGTGGCACCAGGCCGCCAGTGATCCAACCCACGCCGAGATAAGCAATGCTGTCTGCACTGTATGAGCTGAAGGGTAGAAGAATACTTCTCTTAAATAATCAGCCATGGTCACTGAAAGCACTCTGCTTCAGAAGTACCCAGGACCAATATGTATTCTGTGGTGGGGAACAAGAGAAGCCAAATACACTGCAGGAAAGAGATTATTCAAGAGGTTAATTAATGCAGGAGAAGTGGCAGCAGAAGCCAAGTCTTATGTACTGTGTGCTTTACATGTACAATGTGTTTGAAGATCTAAACCCAAGGGGATCATTTGTAATACAGGATATATTTACCTGATTTCAAAATGGGACAATTATATGACTTAGCAGAGGCCACAAAAGTCAGCAGCAGAATCAGGAAGATTCCCTATAGCCTCTTATCTGTGCAGGATTTCCTCCCTTTAAAATTTAGTGTGAAAAGGATGAAGTCAACAACATTTTGCTTAAGTAAAGATTGCAGGATCTGGTCTAACCTTAATCACATCCTTTCCATTGGCTCTACTGAATCACACAGGAGCTCCTAAGCTTGGTGGTGCAAACCTTCATGAAAAGGCACTGAAACCTTTTCATTTAGATGATGTTCTATAACTGACACTCTTGGGCTATGACAACTAATCTCTGGGAGGCAATGAAAGACTTACCAGAAAATTTGGTTGAGGAAGTATGAGATTTATTTCTGCCAACTCAAAGGGCTAAGTACTTAAGGCTATAGCAGAACAGCCCTTAGACAGCAGAATTTGTGGGCCCCTAGAATTTTCTTCTTCCTAATGACTCTCTGTGCTTCTTGCATGCTATAAAAACCATCCCTTTTTGCATTTCAGCATCTCTATTTCCTTTGATCTGTGCACATTTCTCATTGATGCTAATAGAGAATGACACTGATGGGGAATATTTTTGCAACAGGGGGAGCATAGAATTGTTATTCTGGCTAAAGCAAAAGCAATATGACTTAAGCAGAGTTTTTAAAAGGCTTTACTCAAGGCTGTGCAATTGAACATGATATTAGGCTTTCTCTCTTTTTTGTAATTTTCATTGAGATTATGTCCATATTTTATCCAGGTTATTGTATTCTTATAAAATTATATTGCAACCCACTCTAGCATGTTAACAACAAAAGAAATTCTCCAGTTTATTATAAACATCTTTCAAGAAACCAGAAGCACATGTCCTCTGGAAATAATTTTGCTGGTATTTAAGTTATTACAAAAAATTTCCCAAAACACTGGAATTATTTTGTAATGTTCCCTTGTACTCTAGCTTGTTTGCTTAGGTTTTCTAGAATGTTCTCCTAGTGTGGCGGTGTGGTACCTTGCTTGGGTTGCACAGGGAAGCTGCAGAAGTCCAGGAACTCAGCAATTTGAGTGTATCTTTGCTGTGACAATTACCTAGTAACTATGTGCCATCAGTGAAAAAAGACCTAGTGCACACACCAGCTGTGCGATAATTACAGTTGGAAAGAAAAAAATATTTCAACCTGCAGAGACTGAGTAGGATGACAATAATATTTTTTTTCCCCAAAGCAGGCTGAAAATTTAAAATCTGAGGAATTTTTGAGAATTAAGAAAAGGGGGAGGGAAGTTTGCTGAAAATCAAGAAAATTTTTTGTTTAGATGAATCTGATATGTCTTTTTCTCTGTAATTATCACCATTTTGCGTCTTTGTTGAACGTTTTTTTTACTTCAATTAGTTTGATTTCCTCACTGAAAAATCATTTAAAAGCCGAAAAAATTGATTTTTTTTTCTGAGAATACTAAAACATAAAGGATTAACCAACTGTGTTGTAAAGGGAGGCAAGAGGAACAGGAATGGGAAAGAGCTGTGGGGAGTGTCCTGCCCAGCTTCTGAATGTGCCTTACGAACTGACTTGGGTTTAGTTTACTTTGCCCTTTATTGCACTTAATTGCTAGATGAGTTTGGGTCTTGAAAATCCATTAGATAATATTTTTTGATTATTTTCTGACTTCAAACTAATCTATGTCCATAGATTGTGTGTTTTCTGCAGGCTGTGATGTCTCTCCAGGTGCAGTCTGCAGTGAAATATGAAAGGGAGAAGAGCAATGTACGGAAACAGCTGCCAGACTCGAGTCTCAGAGCAAGGCATTAAACCCGAGTCAGCTGGCTGCACACAGCGTGTGATCCTCAGTCACACTAGGGAAGACAAAGCTGATTTCATTGTTTGAAAGGGCTTTGTTCCTGCTCACCTCCTAAGAGTTTGAACCTTGACTGGGGTTGCACAGCAGGAAGGGAAGAGCCAACAGCTATTTGTGGCCCACATCCTTGGATTTATTCCAGAAAGAAAAAGCATCTGGAAACAGATTTACCTCAAGTTCACCATGTGTTGATGTGCTTTATTGACCTGCAGGAAGAGTCTTGAGTGCTTTAACTGATGAGAGCTTTTCCTAGGAGGGCTGAAGACTAACTGATTTCTGATGTAGCCGTGTGCCCGGGAGCAGTGATTAATGTCATGTGCATGCAGCAAAGGGTGGCTGTCATCCCCTTGATGCCAAGTGCTCTCATCTGCCTCTTTGTCCTCTTAGCTTAGCTTTGGCCTGACGCAATTGCCTACCTGCTTGGATATAATGGGGGTTTTATGGACTTTCCTCTATGCCTCTTCCTCTACTGAAACCTGACCTATATGAGCAGAGCCTGGTCAAGGTGCAATCTCTGCAGGACCAGCAGAAGAGAGGTGAGCTCCATACCCAAGCAGCAATATGGCCTAAGATTTTAGCTGAGCTGTTCTGAAGTCACCTGGCATTATGCACGGGTATCCTGTGTCATACCCTTACCACGCTTACAATGGCAGAGGTTATTTACTGACAATTGGTGAGAAGGCTCCCAGTTCCCTCATCTGAAAGTGAAGCCATCACAGTAGCATTCGGGTTATTCACATGACCTAACTGTAGACACACAAGTGACCTAAGTTAGGGAGTTAGTCACTTTGGGCTCTCTTATTGCCAGAGAAGGGAAGAAGGATCCCTACAAGGCAATTCAGAGCATCTAGTCTGAATTAGTAGGGGCATCAGGCTCCTACTCTGGCTTTTCTCTGTTTCTATAGACTATGCAGGGAGCCTAACAGAGCACCCTCCATGTATAGGCAGCAGAAGTTAGTTGATATAGAACTGACTCTATTACCTCTGGATGTCTTGTACAGGTACTGTTTGTTACTAAGGCAGAGAAACATTTCTCCATCTATTTGATTTGTCTGGCATGTATTTGCAGGTTTTCTTTTCAAACAAACTTACATCCAACAGAAGCTGTCATATAAGGGTGGGTTTTTTTACCTTAATACGAGCTATATACATTCATCTTATTCCTGCAGTTCGGTTACTTCTGACTTAACACCACTGTAGGGCAGAATCAGGCTTCTCATTTCTGACTTGAAAAGTCTCAAAAGCAATGTGACCAGTGTGGTTGTGATTCTGTCAGTAACTGGTATTTTTTCCAAAGCACCAGCTGCCAGAAGCATGTGAGAATCAATAGCAGGTTTCATTTAAAAACAGGCTAAATTTGTAGGCACGATGACTGTTAGAAAGCTTGAAAACATAATCCAGTGTAACCTAATGCTCAAAATGAAAAAAAAAAAAAAGCCAAGATAATTCATCACTTGAAAAAGTATTACTTTTAAAAAAAATGACTTGTATGATTTTTAAGCTAATTTATAGTTTCTGAACCTAGAGTTCTGGCAATATTATAGCAATTGTATTGAGAGACAAGAATATGGAGAAAATAATGTCATAGAAAATTACTTACCAGGATCAATTTTCTCTGAGGTTTCAAGAGCTTGGGCTTAGGAAAATTATTGCCTATTGGAGCTATGGAAATAAATATTAAGGGATCATTTCATAGTATCATCGTTCACTGTCATTTTTAGTGTATGCATTAGCAATTTAGAATTTACAGTTTAATAGCAGAATAAGAGCAAATACATGTACTTATACCATAGTTTAACTGTATTTCAGGTAACATTCTACAATGAAGCACAGGACTTATGAATTAGAAAAATTCATAAAATTATAGAGTCTGATATGCAAAACGTGCTGTTTGTGTGCAGCAGCCAAAGCAAATATACTCCTTGAGAACTGATCACTTGTGATCTAACCCACAGTAAACCTTCAGGTCCTTTCCCTCCTCTCTGCTAGTGGCTTAGCACTGTCAGTAGTGCTCAGAAAGCACGCCCAAGACCTTATTAGACTGACCCCAGAGGTAAATGCAAATCCTGTTTGAAAGTGAGGTCCCCAAGAGGTTGATCTTTATCTGCTCAGCTTGCTTGACTTCTCAAGTGCACCTGCAATTTTAAGAGTTCAGTCTGCTGGCTTCCCTCTGTCTATCCTCATGAATTTTCCTCTTGCCTAACTTTAATCTTCTCTTTGAGCAGGGTGAATATTGCTACAGAGGTTCCCCTCTCTCCTCTAATTAGTGGAAGCTGAGACCTCTTGCTTGGACTCAGTGACTAGTTTTTCAGTAGCTAAAGCCGTGGGGAGGTGAGAGCCTGGTCCCAGCGGCATGCACAGGCCGTTCCTTTCCCCACCCATGGGAGCAAGCACAAGTCACCTCCCTGGCAGAGTCAGTGGCAGAGTGTAGGAGTCCTGACATCCCACGCTCTGCTGGCCCTCCATCGTTGTGCTTGGGATTTGAGATACCTCTGCAACTCTGTTTTCATACCTTTTGCTGGGATGGCTGGTGGCTGCTCCAGTTTCTCTTTTTTTTTCTTCACCTTCTTGGGCTGTAGAGGGGACATGCTTGTCACGCTGGTAACTGTCTCCCCAGAGCTACAAAGAAGAGGTCCATATGTGAGGGAACGTTGGAGGCAATGGAGAGAAAGACACCATCCCAGTGAGTTCATGCAAGCACGTCACTTGCCACTTGTGACAGTCCCTGCCCAACAACTTGGATTTTGACCAGGGGATATATTGAAAAACCTCTTAAAGGAGTTGGAAATGCTCTGGGTCTTGCATTTTTTCAGCCATACATCCTGGCTGAGAAACTCAGGAATCTGCTCTGTCCTGGTGCAGAAAATGCAAAGTATGGGGTCTAAACAAGACTCATTTCATAGCACCTATAACACCTTAAAAAAATCTATGGCCCCAGTACTTCACCCAGGATGAGTTTGTACCCACCTGTCCTTGAGGGCCAGAGGCACAGGTGGGCTAGGTGACTTGCATAATCTCACACAGAAAGCATATGGCAAAGCAAAACCTATGCAGTTCCTGGGCTGAGACTGGCTGAGGGGACAGCAGGCCAGGAGGGCATGCAGCATGTCTTCAGAGAGCTCACAAACCCACATTTGAAAAAGCTAGCTTCTTAAAAGAGGACACTGTGCTCAGTGCATATAAAATGGAGAAACTGTGTGCCAGTCTCTAAAATTGGGCATTCTGCAGTACATCTGTGCTAAAAAAGCACTAATAGGTATGAAGGGAGAGCACAAGCTATATTGTAAATAAACTCCAGTCCATAAAAGCTTCTGTGTTTGGGCTACTACGGTTTAACTTCCTCTAAGTCTGAGGTTTTTACCCTTAGCATCTCCCAAAGCCTGAGGCCGTAAATCCTACTTCAAATATTTAGGGTTTGGATATGGTCAGGTTGCAGCAATTGTCACCATGTGTCAGCTGAGCTGTGGTAACCGACTGTGCAGGTACTCCTGGCTTGCAGCTATGATTGTATTGGCTTCACTGGTGATGAAAGCCTTAACTTGCAGCTGGGGTGGGAGGAGAGTGTATAGCAGTTAGTTATGATTACTGCGGTGGTGAAGGTGGCTTGGCAAGCAGTTGTTGCTCAGATGCATCTGATCATGGGCTCACCCTGGGAAGGTTAATGCAGTATGGTTGCGGGGACCTTTCTGTTCTGTGCTGGTGAGTTACACCACACAATGGGATCCAGCCAGGGTCTCCATGGTCATAACACTGACAACACTGATTTCACTGAATTTTAAATCGTTTGTCCCAAGTTGCTGTTCCTCTCCAGGTTCTTTTGCATAATGAAACATTCTCTTTATAAGAATAAAATATTCAAACTGGGCCAAAGTCTTAATGAAAGTTCAGATGTCTCAACTATTGCCCACACAAGAATAACAGAATAACAGACATTATCATTTTACACAGCTGTAAATCCAAATGAATGTCACTACCTTTGGTAAAATTACTCTGGATTTACACTTGCATAGATTACAAAAAAGACTCTGGTTTGCTGATTTTCCCAAGTTCTGTTCCACGTACTCAGTCCAAAACATAGGTTTGCTGCCAAACCTCTTTTAAAGTGTTTAAAAGGTTAAATATTTTCATAATATATCAATCACATAAACTGAAGGTTGCATTAAAATAATATCAAAGTCTGCCTGCACTATTGTGAACCTATCACACAACCATTTGTTTCTGTATTAAAATCAAAACATGAACTGGTTTAAAACCAGCAGGAAATGAAATTGTCCTGCCTGGCTCCATGGCCCAAACACAGCAAACTGCAAGGAACAAAGAATACCAAAAAGGTGATCTTTTAAAAAATATTTCTGGTTTTAATAATACAAGGTCATTAAGGCAGATGTGTAGTTTAAATATATTTGTTATTCTGATATAACTACTTTAAGCACAATATATGGAAAGGCTTAGTGTCAATTCATTACATTAGTTATTATTCCTGCTTTGCCACTGAGAAAGTGAAGCTACAGAGAAACGTATTTGTGGCTTACACTTTTCTTTTAAATGCCAGGGCCATACAGGGTTAACTAATTCTAGGAGATACAATAACTGTACTTGCTGTCTTAGAACTGAGCTCCTCAAACCAAACAAGGAGGCTCAGTAAAGACTCCTTGGCTCTGAAACACTGCCTCTTTGTGAGCTTGCCTTGTTCTATGTCTAAAAGGAAAGTTCATTTTTTATCTTCAGCTCCTCCTCCAACCTCCTGGCTTCTATTTCAACAGTGTCACATTGTGCATTTCTTGAAGGATCTGATGAGTTTTTAAAAGAGCAAGAAAAATATAAGTGTTTGGGGGAAAAACCTGTGGAAGGTGTCTGGCAATCATGGCACCAAGACAGCACTTTCGCTGGAGGTCATGGCTGTCTCGAGCTGGCAACCTAATAAAATTTTGACTTTACTATCCTTATTAGAATCAAGGATGTGGGACTTTTCCTGTTATCTAAATCAGCTATTTCCTCTTTTCAAATGTCTGCAGGGGGATGACAAAAAATTCACTGAATTGAACTGGGAGCTGCCCTGATATTTTCCAAATAGGAAAGCTGTGTGAAAAGGTGACAGGGGTGGAGTGGGCACTTGGTTCTGCTTCAGTCTGGCAGAATTTGCTCCTGCATTGTTAGATTGGCACTGTGGAACAAAGATGTCGAGATGAACAACTTTCTGAGGTGAACACTTCTTTCACCTCAAATTATTTGTCTCCAGAAGAGCAGTCACTGAAGGACTGGAGAGTTCAGGCCAAAACAAATATAAAAGACAGAAAAAAATAATTCCTATTTCCAAAGCTACACCTCCTGGGGTTTCTGGATCTGAAAAGTGACAAAATGATCTAATAACAAAAAAGCTAAAAATAAGAAGGATATTTAAAGAAAAGAAAACCTCAGAAAATTCAATTAGGTGGTTTGGAAAACCTAAAATAACTGTACTTTTTATTTAGGTATTTATTTTTAAAACATGGGTAACAAATGGATTTTGGTTAACTCGTTTTTTTCATAATTTGTTATTGGTCAAGCAGCAAACCAAAATCTAAACATTTGCTTTGTTTTACTCAGGAAATCTGGATTTAATTTTCTCTTCTACCAAGGCCATTTTGTGAGACCTGGGGCAAATCACTTAGCCCTTTGTGCTTCAGATTCCAATTAAGTAGAAACACCATTATGATGTCAAGACATGAAATACTTTAAGATGCTTAGGTATTACTGCAGTGGGAGTACAGACACTTCTTAGACACCAGACTATAAATGCAATTTTGAAACTGGATTCTGCTCTGAGTCTGAAATATCACTAAGGGAGTAGGGGCTGCGCCTCTCCTAATCAAGGCTGAATTTTGCACAGTGTAGTCATTTTGACTGGCAGGAATCTCATGCAAGTTAGTTCATCAGTTTGGCCTAATGGATATTTAGACACTGGGTTTTGGGTCTAAATATGTTGAATTAAGTTCCAAGACAAGGAGTGCATAGGTGAAGAAAAGTTAGTTCAAAGGAATTCATGGATTGTGTTTTGAACAGAGGATGGAAAATAAATGGTACCAAGTGCGAAACATAACAAAAATGATCATACTGGTCACACTTTCGTAGCTCTTTAATTTTAAAGCCCTGAAGTCGATGCACTTTAAACATGCATTTGTGGGACTGGGGCTTTCATCAGCATGTGTTGTCACACTGAAATACCTGAAACCATATCTTTTTCCATATAAAGTCACACATTTATTTTGCTTCTGGAGATTCCATTTTACAGTGAAGAAATCATGTTGGCTTGTTTCCCCCTTGCTGTTCAGCCTCCTAAGTTTAGAGTTTGCAGTGGTATTACTACCACGTCATCTATTCCTGGAGAGGCAGGTTCTGTAGCCCGAGTCTTTTTATCTGACTGCCATGCTCCATTTTTTTAGTCATGTCTTCAGTCAGGTCAAATTTTTCTCCTTTTTTTGTGTTCTCTACCAATCTACTTTGATTCCCCCCCCTCCCCCTTCTTTTTTTGTTTTTGTAATTGCAACTTTGTCCCAACAGCTAATAAAGAAAGGGAAAAAGAAAGCATCCAGGGGAAAATGAAAACTGCTGAGCTGTCTCAGTAAATTTTTGGTGTGGTGCAATGGCTGGTCAGGGTCACAGAACAAAGATCTTTCCATGAATAACATGAAAGTTTCAGCTTGTACTGGCTTCTCCTGAAAGCTCTGTTGCTTTGTTGTGACTTCATTTACATCCGAGTTTCAGTTAGATCACATACAGCAATAATCCCATGAGGATGCACTAAAAATTTGACTGTTGGAGGACCTAGGGTATGCTGTACTTGGCACCGAATCTTACAGTATCTAAAAAGATACTATGAGAAATTGTATCTGTGATACCAAGTGATACTGGATTTAAACTACAAGGCTAGAAACACATGGTTTATGTCACTGAAACCTGGGAAACAGCTGTTCTCCCATGTTATTATGTAGCCTCCCTCTTTAAACTTTTTTGTTTGTAAAATGCTTTTGTCATCTTTTTTTTTTTTTTTTCTACTGCAGTTCCAGCACAATTTATACCTCAGGAAAATCACACAATCAAAATCAGTTTTATAGCACCACATAAAAACTTTTGGCAATCAGTGGTATTTAAAGGGACAGTGATTAATGACTGCAGCAGAAGTAGAATTTTTTCCATCACTTGGAGTCTTCAGCTGAGAATAGACTTTGGGCCTTGAAAATCTGCTTTTGAGCCCCACTCCCTGTTCCTGGGTGCAGGAATCACTGAGTAACATTGTAGTTTGTTCTGTGTAAGTGGATGGTTTAAGTTGTTACCATCTGGTGAGGTGCTGGGAAACCCTAGAAAGCCACACAGGATGGAAGTAGGCTCCCGAAAGCAATCCAGAGCCTCAAGGACAGGCTTATCACTGAAGCACCTTCAGGACCTACAGCTAGATAGCCCAGGTAGGTCTTCCTTACCATGCACTGCACGTACTGGTTTGCAGGCACATTCATGAGTCACAGACCCATGACTCCCTATATTCCTGCAGGCTTTTTGGAAAACATTGCTCATCTTCTTCAGCATACATGGCAAAACAAAAACAGAACTGGTGCCTTGGGTTATAGTAAAGAGAAGTATAATCTCCTACCTGTTCTGGGGGCATTTCACCAGGTAATGCTTCACTGTTAAAGAAAAAATAAAAGAAAGAAAATGTGGCTTCACACCAACACAGTTTATGAGTTACAAATGGGCACTGCAGATAGACCTGTGCTGCTGAGACTGTGGAGTTGCCAAGTTGTTACACTGTGAGAGCTGCTAATCATCACCATTCGTTGTAGCGTGCATTAAAATGTAGTCTTACTTAAAGACATAGCTAAGCTTGGGAGAAGGGAATTTATCAAACAACACCAAAAAACTGTGGAAGTGCTGGGCGACTCACATTCTAGTGGTCAGCCCAGCCAAAAGACAGCTTGCTAAGGAAAAGCACAGCAGGCCAGTAATTTTGCTTTGAAGACTTTTATTTCCCTTGTGGTGCCTCTATTTATTTCCAGAAGCCTGAAATAAACCATTCACCCACAGGAGCCACTTCTGTTCCTAATGTAAGCTAGATTGTGGCCTCAGGCATAAAGGGATTGCCTTCTGGGATCGGATCAGAGGTCCAGTCCAGCCACTACCCTATCCCTGACAGCTGTGTGTGTGAGCTGTATAAATCCTTCTGCTTTGTGTTGCTTTGAATCACTAGTCCTGAGCAAGGGCAGCTCCTCCCCTTGCAGAGAGGCTTTGCAGCCTTTCAGGAGCCAGAGTTATTAAGATGCTCTTTTGTGGCTTAGTGGCTTCTGTGATCTGGCCAAGCTGTGCCGCGTGCTGAATGCAGAGACACGCAGGCAGAAGGAGAGGCTCTCCTGGTCAACCTCCTGACAACTTATTTCTCTGAAGGGAAAAAGGGTGCATCCCTGGGCCACGGTGTGAAGCTGAACACAACATAGATCCCTCCCTCCCTTCATGTTCTCTGCTCTTTAAAAGGCCATGAAAACCAGACATCAGTGCACTTAAAGGATTATGCCCCTCTACAGGAAAGTTTTCACATTTGAAATCATTCTCCCATTCTAAGGAAGCTACACAGCTCCTAGGAGTGCATTTTAGTCCTGCGGAAAGGGGAGCTGAGAACACTAGGAACTGGGGTTAACGCAGGGGCCATGTCTAAGCCAGCCAAGGCAGTGCTTCCATCCATCTGTCCGGCCTTGTTCAGATGCACAGAGAACAGCAGGCCCGACCCTTCGGGAGCAGGAGGATGCCCATGTACATTAGTGACATGCTTTTGAGCATCTCTAGGTATGTATTATTTTGTTTTGCCCTACAGTAAATGCTCCGGGCCTTTGAACCAGGGACTGGGAAGAGCAGCCACTTCTGTGGCTGGCATAGGGTGGGCATAGGCTTCTACCAAACCCGCAGAGGGGACCTGACCTGCAGCCATTGCTGCTTCCCAGAGCACCCCGTAGCTTGAGGGAGTCCCTTTGGTGAGGTGCTGGGTTCAGTATTGCCCTTCTCGCGTCAGAGCCCTGAGGTGAGCCAGGATCTGCTCGGGTTTCACAGACAGACGCTCCAGAGGGATCACCTCCAGCTTCAGCTACTGCAAATTTGAGTTCAGGTATGCGTTCCGCTTTCCCCCAGGCTGGGCTGTGCTTGCAGAGGGCCAGGCGGGTGTTCCCGCATTTTCTCCCTGTGCCTCCACTGCCTGCAGGCGACAGGGCACAGCCCATCGCCCTCCTTGCGCCTAGGGGCTGAGGAACAGGGGAGGAAGCTGGAGTGGTAGGAGAGCGGGGGGAGCTGTTGGTGTCTCTGTGACAGGGGTGAGGTGACCTCGGAGAGGTTCAGGGAGAAGCCCTGATGGAAACCTGCCCAGTAAGTTGAGGTCAGGAGATAGTTTTGGTTGTCCCGGGCCCTGGAACTGGTGACATGCGGAGAAGCAGAGCCAGGCTTCTCTTGGAGGGCCTTTGAGGAAGATGGGTCGACAGCCACCTCACTGAAGCTAGAAGAAGGCTGTGTCTGAAGCCTGCCTGGAGGCCTGGGGCGATGCAGAGGGAGGATTGCTTGGCCGGGCCTGTCTTTTCTCAAGGAAGGATGGACTTCATGATTCCACTGTGGGCTCTTTTCACATGGATACTAACATCGGCCTAGTCCAAAATGGAGGTGGGCGCAGAGTTGCCAAAGATGGAGGGAAGGTAAGATAATGCTTTTTGAGCAGCAGTGCTTATTCTAGCAGTCTGAATGAGAGAGCACTGCTGCTGGCTGACGGGGTGGGTATCTTGTGGTCAGACCTTAACCCCTGGAAGATGCTTCTGGAGGGGGTAAAGGAGTGCTGAGGGAGGAGGGGGCTCATTGTGCCCCATGCCCGTATGGCTGAGTGGAAACAGCACCTCCCAGGGAATGGCTGCTCCCTGGAGCTTAGGTTCAGGGCCCAGCGTGCTGCCATGGCCCAGGGGCTGCGGGGGGGAAAAAAGCAATACGGACTGCTGAAGATTGTGTCCATCACTGATGTTTCTTCCACTACTGTTTCAGAAGTGTTGATTCCCAGATGCTTGACTGGATGCCAAGCCAATTAATGTGGCTCTGGTAAATACACTGATCAGGTGGTCCTAGTTGAAAGACTTGCCTGAAAAATCTTATCGTTGTATACTGAGTGCCTGTCTGCTAAGCTTAATTCTGTTACATTTCTGTTGAATCTGTAAGTTTAATGCTGCCAGTATTTACTGGATAATGTTCAAAATCTAAATGAAAATTTGGTGGATTTTCTGCAAATATTCAGATATTAGGGTAGTGAAGAAAGGTTTTAACAGCTTAGAAGAAAATACTTTTCCTGTTATATGTGCTTATTCTATATTGTATTCTACATTATTTCTATATTTTAATGGTGTTGGTTCAATGTAAAAAGACCTTTTCTCCAAGCTGCTTATATGCTTATACCAGTGTAAATCAACAGAAGCAAAATCTAGCCCAGCGTCTGCTCAAGAAAAACCAGGATACATCAGTGTGTCTAGTGCTTGTGGCTTCAGGGTGACTCGCCATGACCAACATACTTAAGTGTGGGTACTCCCTTGGCACAAAACCTTTGTCATCACTTAACAGGGTAGGAAGAATAACATTGATCCTGCTCCTTCCTCTTGGCAAGCAGAGTGTTTGGGTTCCATTAGAATCAAAGTTACTCTACTGAGCCCACTACTGGGAAGAAAGAGCCACAGCCTGAAAAGTGTTTGTGGTCAGGCAAGGACCTCTGTATACGTTTGTTTTTTAGTTTATGTGTCTTCTCTCTCGTGTATCTGAGTTACTCATTCCTTCATTATGTGTGCAGTGCCAAAGAGGCAGCAAAGTCATTATTTCCTCCTGTCATTAAGACATCACTAACCAAACTTTTTTTGAAAGCTTCTGTTTGGAGATGGTCCTTACACTCTCCTTTACCATGGTGGCTGCTAAGCGTGCTGGTATCTCATTCTCACAGCTTGTGTGAGGTTAAACTGAAAGGAAAGTAGAGCCTGCACTGGCTGCTCTACAGATCTGAAATTGCACTTTTGATTACAAAAGGACAGCTTTCATGCAGATGTAACCTCCTTGAGAAACTCTCTCTGAGGAAGAGAAGAATGAAGCAGTAATCCTTGATTTTGAAAGATTATTGTGAAAAGGCATACCTGAATGATTAAATGATGCTTTAGTTTCAAAGAATGCTACAAATAAAAGAGTACTAATAACAACTCCCATATTCCCAAGAATATTGACAGCTAGTCAGGAAGGGAGAAGAAAACAGAACAGAATAAGGCTGCTTTGAAACCCCTCTAAATGTCTGCAGAAAGGTCACTCATGCAAAATGTTAGCTAGAGCTGATCAGAATGCAATTTAATGATATATCACTTAGTTTTCTTTCAAAGAAGCTCCAACAAGCTTCAATTTATGCAAAGCTGAAAGATTTTGAAGAGTCCAAACCAATTTTAAATGGCTATTCAAAGGGAGCAAAATGCCTTTGTTCTAGTTTTGCTGGCAGAAAAGTTTTTTTCTGCCAATAATTTTTTTTTTGTTTTTATTAAAAGCAAGACAAGGAGATAATTCTCTTTTCTGCTTTTTATGTATTCTCCTTCTCCCCCATCTCCCTCTTTGGTAAGGTCCTTGCAGTCAGCAAGAATGACATTTCACTAACCTGTGGATCTCCTCTTGTTCAGAAGTGACTGACAGAGAATAACAAGTGTAAATAGGAGGACGCTGATGATTCCTATAGAACACACAAACACTGCATATACATACAGATCTGAAAGACAAGCACAGATAATAGTCAGTGTTGCAGCTGTATGCTTCATGCTTATAGGATAGAAAAATTAAATCAAGATCTAAATAGACCCCTGCCCAAAGTATTTAGAGTAGAAGCTCAGAACTAATTTAATGCTTTTGAAGCTTTCATATAGTGTCCTCCTCAGTTTAAAATTTGGTTGAAGTCTTCATATATGCAACTAGGTTTAACTGCACCTAAAAGGGGGCTTACTTTCAGGAGAGATGACATGGCTGGTTTGGGTTTTTTTCTTTCCTTTTTTTTTTTATGTGGAAAATGAGAAGCAAATAGACTTCAATTGGATTATTTCCCAGTTCAAACAGCTGTGCTTTTTTTTATATATAAATGAAGAAAAGGGGGGTGGGTTTATATATAAACCAAGAAAAGGTGCTGCAAAACAGCAGGGGAGAAGTGCTAAGTAGCTGAGGAAGAAGCAAGAAAGTCTGTGATTGCTTCTTTTGGTGGCAGCACCAGCTTGAAATTTTTGGGTTTTGGGTGGGTTTTTTTGGTTTGTTTTCCAGTCTACAGCCTCAGTCTCCCTTTATGGCTTTCATTCAGGTGCCGTAACACATTCCCAGTGGAGCTGACAGGAGTTGTACATGGCAGATCAAGACAGAGTATTTTGTTCAGAAAAAAGAATAAATCTTTACTGACTTATTTCTGCTTTTACTAGAACTCCAAATAAAGTACTTCAGGGTTGCTGTACCCATTAATGTCTTGAAATGTCCTTAGGGAAGTATATTGGTTTCTTTCCTGTTTCACGGAGAGGAAACTAAGCCTCAGAGGTCAAGTGTTCTTGTAGAAAATAGCGTTGCTGCAACTAGACCCTTGATCTGCAGTTCTGTGCTTCATTTCCCTTACACAGTACAACAATATAGTTTGTAAATTGTGGTTTGAACAGCAAGGCTCCCCACAGAATCAAGGCCATCCTGCAAATGAACATTCCTGCCTGGCAGGCAGTGCAGCGGCTGCAGATGCTGTGCTGGCACCTTGCTAGTGCTCTGTTTTGGGGTGGGAGGAGGAGGAGGGAATCCCAGCTTCGTGTAACTTCAGATTGCGCTCTCGTGGAACGGTTGTCCACTAATCTACACAGAAAATACTGCTTGCCTGGAAACTCAGGGGAGCTTTTAGCTGCTCTTGCAGTGCAGAGCATGTTCAGCATGCAGTTTCTAAGGCTAGTGGGAGCATAGAGACCTTGGTACCTCTTCAGACATGCTCAGCACCTTTATGGATAAGGGTCTGCATTTACTTTGCATGATTAGCCAGGCATAGGTTATTTTCCCATTGACCATAACAAATATACAAGAAACTGAAGCAGAGGCCTTCCATTCTCTTTTCTCTGGCCCCTTGTACTCTGTGAGATGTTTTTTCAGGCAAAGCCTGAGTTTGCACAGGAACTGGCAAAACTGGTCCTGTTTGGGGCATTTTAGTTGCCCTGTAGTGCTGGACTAAGCTAACATCTTGTATAGAACCAATAGCAGTTAGATGCATCTTTACCTTCAAAAAACTTCCAAGTTTCATGGTTTTTCTTGAAAGTGGGATCATTAGAAGATTTTGAAGAAATCACTGGAAAAAAAACACAAAGAAGACATGACAAGAACTGAAAACCTGTGGCACAAAGAAGACATGACAGGAACTGAAAACCTGTGGCATAAAAAGTTGGGACCTCTTGAAGCAAATGTAGTTCTGCCTTAGACTTCAGTACACCAATATGTTGCTTTGTCTTACAGGATAATTAGCTTTCGATTAACGCTTTATAACACTTCAGTTATAAAACAACATTGTAAAAATATCTTCCAGCAGATCGCATCCGGCTTGGCACTCCCCATGACTGCCATATGGCTTAACACTGCCTCCCTGATGTCATCTTATTCTGGGAAGATGCAATGTATGGCTCTTCAATCAAAAGTTAAATGCAATGAAGAACAGCAAGAGAATAGAAACGCACTTTAGAAATGCCTGCGCCTTAGAATAGGGTGGCCATGTGCTTATAAGGTCTGTAATGACTTTGTGGGGATGGTCTCAGTATCTCAGGGAAAAAGCTGCCATTAATGCTCTATGTAGCTGGTTTTACTCTTGACTCGGTGTTCTCAGTTACCCAGAACTCGTACCTCTAGGGTTGCAGTTTGTGTTTCTGTGCCAAAACGGTATTTCTGAGAGAGGAGATGAACAATTTTTGCTCAAGAGAATGGGAACTCATTTTCCCTTGTAGTTATATATTAAAGATTCTTAACACTGTAGTCTATTTCAAAGTCTTAGAGGTTAAGAAAAAAAAATAATTGGAAGAACAGTAGCTTTACTGAAGGACACAGCATGGAGCCAGCCACATTAGGCACAGCTTTTTTAAAAACACAGGGAAGTCATTCTAGCAATTCCAACACGATAGTGTTTCCCCAGCTTCAGGATTGACTCTGTAGGCCCCTGATTATGTCCAACTTGCCTTCCTTCCAAGGTTTCCCTCCAGTGTTCCTTAGCAGGTTAAACTGCCCTGCAATTCTTACAACGTGCCCAAATAACACACTGAGAGAACCCAAGGTAAGAGCACTGCCCATGAGTTCTTTTTCTTCTTACTTCCCTCAAAAGCTGGCTTCTATGCCATGCCCTTTAAAAATACATGGATATGATACCTGCCTATCTGCAAAAAAACCACCCATGTATGCATGCATGGACTTTCTGAAGCATGTCCATACACTTCAGAAATTGCATATCTGAGCTCAAAAGCAGACTGCATCGGCTGCATCTGCATACTCCCAGTGTCCTTCGCTTAGATGTAGGAACAGATGAGGCCGTACATCTGAACTAACGTAAACTGCTCTGTCAGTGCTGTATCAATGGCCATCGACTTTTGAGTGCAGAATAGTTTAAGTTCTCAGCTAGCATTCCTCTGCCTATGGGTGGGAGGTTTTCCCAAGAAGACTGCATGCCCACAAGTTACACCAGCTCGCCTAGAAAAAGGGTGGACTGAATGACTATGTTCTAACTCAGTTAAGAGGGAAAATAGCTGCAGTTTGCACAGAATTGTGCTCTGATTCAAAAGGAGCAGACTACAGAGCACTGGGCAAATCGGTGATTGTCAGTATCATAACAGCTGTACAACCTAGCACTAGAATCCAAATGCTCTGACTGCTGGATCACTGTTCAAAACCTTCTCTGCTCTCCTCAGCCACATTGTTTATACATGCTGACATTTTTTGATGACATCAGATTAGATTATGTCACTTGTGTTAAACCATTATTTTTCTTCTGCTAACAATTATTACAATGGAATAGGAGTCTGGTGATGTCCTCCAGATTGCCAGTGAGGTCTGAATTTCCAAAAGAGGTTCACATGGCAAATCTTTAAAGTATCTTACTGGAAAGGGAATTCATTAAGGAGTGTCCTGTATGGATGTGAGGTGTGACGCTAACTCAATGAATATAGAACTACTTTCAGGACTGATGAAATCTTCTGTTCAGTTGTGATGGCAAGATCATCCCGAATATTTTAACAAATCTGTTCATTACATGAAATCATCACACATGTAGATTTTTTGCAAGTATTTTACAATAACTTCCCTGAAAAAAAAGGGCTTTTCTTCCTACTGGGGAAAGAAAACACCTTGCATTCCTGTAACTTGCAACATTTTTACAGTTTAGAAAGAAGGAAAAGTTAGTTTTCCTTCTTTGCAGTAACTGAATTGATCTGAACCCCACACCTTAGCTACACAGAGCAATGAGAAGTTTCTGTGTTACAGTTAGCAATAGCCTGAGCAGATATGAAAGATGCAGAGTGGCATTTTGTGAAGAGGAGTATGACAAGTGGTCTGACAACATTTTATGTTGTTTTTTCTTCTGCTACCATTTACCTGGAACATGTCATTCCCTCTCCAAGCCCTCCTGACAAATCCGTATGTTTCATTGCAAACATTTAAGAAATTCCATCATTTAGTGAATGAGAAAACACTTTAAACTGCTGAACTGCTTTATGAAATTACATTATCACAGGAAAATCCTAAAAATTATTTTCCATCTGACTTTTTCTCTACACCCCCACTCACCCCACCCAGTTTGTTAGTTGTTCTAGTTCTGTATTCCTTGGGTACATCTATCGCTCTATTTTGCAAGTCCTTCATGCAAGAAACACATTACTTGTTATCGATCCTATCTTTCAGTGTATTGCTCTTGGAGCTAGCTACCTGGTCTGGTGCAGAGGATCTGAGGGAAAGGTCAGTACAGTGTGAGCCCCTGGCTGAAAGAGCATTCTCCTCCTCCAGTTTCTCTCTGTCTCTTAACATCAGACCTGGCCCTCTCTAGCTCTCTTCCCTCAAGGTATCCTCAGAATTTTTTCTCTAAAGCATTGGAAAAAAATGTAGTCTATGCTCTAGGAGACTCTGGAATTGTATGGTGGCCTCCTAGCCCTGCTTGTAGGCCTGCAAGCTTCAGCCCTGACCATCTATTTGAGATGCTGTTGGAAGTAACAACACCTGGTAGTTACTCACAGCCTCTCCTCCTCTTTTCCACTGGCACAGCATTTGAATCACTTGTTCTTTCTGGGTTGAGATGAGAGCCTTGGCTTCCCTTCCCCATGCCAGTTGCCAGTTTTGCCCTTTCCCAAAAGCGGGAGGCTGAGGCAGTTGGGATGATCAGCCCTCCTGTTTGCCAGTTCCTTCTTGACACTGGCTGAATCTCTCCTTCCAGCCAAATGTAGAGGGGTGAAGAAGGAAGAGATAGGGAAAGGAGGAGCAGAGCCTGTTCCTAGCCAAGCGCAGGAACAGCAGGGAAGAACAACTGCTGAGCATGAAGCAAGCTAATGCCTGAATTCTGTAGGGCTAAATCATGCATGCAATAAAGTTTCATTTCATATCCCTTTGTGGTTGTAAAACTAACCACTGTGTCTTGGCTCCAGCCACTCAACATGGGGTCAGTGCTTGTAAAACTTCATGCCCTCCAGAAATTAAGATGGCTGAGTTCAGGAGATCTTGGACTCTAGTATTTTTACTCCTCCCTGTTTAAAAACAAAAGAGTGAAAACAGCAGCAAAAGTCATACAAGACACTGTTCTTTCAGCTGTGAAGCTAATTAATTCTATGTTCCATACCCAAATGGCTCCCCTCATCACAACCTTAGTACTGGGCTCATTTGCCTGTGGTATGTCCAGGAGCCCCTGACTGTAATATGTAAGGTCACTGGGCACACAGCAGCTCAAGAACAATAATTAACCTTTTTTTGTTCTTACAGCCTTCCTTCAGTTAGGAGGTTCATACAGATCTTCTCATCCTCACCCCAACCAATTTCACATTACTTGTACAACCTTAATATCTTCAAGGCTATTATCTCATTAAAATCAGCCCATGGATTCAAAAGGGTGCAGACTAGTTTATAGTGTGATCATGTAAGCTTTGGGTTTTTTAGGATACCAGGTGTGGATTACAGATCACACTTGGCTGCAGGATTATATTTCTGACCTGTGCTACTGATTGCTCTGGTAATTCATACTTAGGAGTCTAATGAACATTGGTGAAGTTTTCCTGTAAGTCCAGTTGTGTGGTCTCCTGTGCAAAAGAAGTGTGGCTGATGTACAGAGCTGTGGTCTGGGTGTTGGAGGGGTGGGCATTTCCCTGGTGGAGACAGGTAAGGTGTTGGGGCTCCTCTTGGGACTTGGGTCCTGCTCTGTCATTATTTATATTTCTGACTGTCTGCAACCAGGGAGCAGGGGAAATCCCATATCAATGTCTTAGAGGCTTCCCAGACAAGTTTTGCATGCCAAATAAGACCTAAGAGTTTAGACTAGGATTTTCTTGCTGTTGTTTAAAATTGATCCATGGTCTTTACTTCTAAACCAAACAGAACTTCAGCTTTGGACCATTAGTGTCTTTTATCATTGGTAGTAATAATTAGCTAATCACATTATGTTAATGCCATGATTTCTCAAGGCAAATTTAAAGATCACTGGTCAATATGAAGCTGCTCTTTATCTCTTGTTATACGATATTTTTTCATGTCTTTGTTGTCAAACTTTTTGATAGATCAAAGTGAAAGCTTGTGATACCCGAGAGCCATCCACAGGAGATAATGCACTCAAAATTATTTTTTACTGTCACACTTCTCTCCCTAGTGTGTTTATAATCCAAAAGTAATACAGAAACCTGAATGACACCAGTGAAGCTGGAGTTGATGGAATGTGCTTTGGATTAAGAGCACATAAACATGTTCAAATCCATCTTGAAAAGGCTTGTAGTCAATGGAGTTCCCTCACACCAAAATTAGTTTCAGAGTAGAGCTAGGGCCATTTTCACCAAAACATACGGTGGATAAGTGGGATTAGGGTTTCCCAGCTGCAGGAAAAACCTTTAAGGTCTAAACACAATGATAAATTTAGCATGAGTAGGAGTGGCAGAAACTTCATGAAGTACAGTTTCCTCCCACAAGATTTTCTGTGATTGCTGGATGAGCCTTTTGAATTTCCAGACCCATGGTCCAAGCAGTCACCCTTGATTTTTGGCATTATCTTTAGAGTTGGCCATGTGGGAAATGAACTTTTCTGTTTATAAAGCCACAAGCAGGGGGCTAGTTTGCCAGCTAGGGCTAATGGCACAACTGCTGAGCTCCACCACCTCTTCAAAGAAGCCTGTTCTCCAAATTCAGTTTTACCCATCTCTGAAAGAGTGGGTGTGGTGGTTTTAGATTTGAGCTGACCCATCCCAAAGAGAAGGCTCGTTTGTAACTTGGTTCAAAACCATCAATCATTGCTAGTCATTTCTTTATCTGAAGTTCAATACGGCTTTTCTAGCTCTGCTTTCTGGCTACAAGTGGTATAAACAAAGGTACAGAAGTGATACTAGAAATGCTACTTACCAACTGCTGCTAGACTAGTTCTAAAAGCAATGAAAACACTAAGAGAGAGGCAAAACACAGATCTAAAATATAATGGTTCTATTTCTGGCTGACCCACTGCATTTTTTTTCAGAAAATAAGTTAATTTCTCTCTGTTTCTATCTCTTTGTATTTAAATAATAATGGCATTTGTTTATTCCCACTAGCAAAGTCATAGAGAACTTGTATTCGGTCTGGCTGAGATGGAGTTAATTGTCCCCATAGCAGCCCTTCGAGCGCTGTGCTCTGTTTTGGTAGCTACAAAGGTGTTGATAACACACCAGTGTTACGGCTACTGCTGGGTAGTTCTCACACAGCATCAAGGTTGTCTCTCTAGCATTACCCCCCTCACCAGTAGGCTGGGGGTGGGCAAGATCTTGGGAGGAGAAATAGCCAGGACAGCTGACCCAAACTGACCAAAGGTTCATTCCATACCATATAATGTCTGCTTGGCAATAAAAGCTAAGAAAAAGGAGTAGGAAGGGGGGCATTCATTATTTACGACAATTGCCTTTCAGAGCAACTGCTATGCATACTGAAGCCCTGCTTCCTAAGAAGTCTCTAGGCATCTGTTTTCCTTTGCTTCTGTGCACAGCCTTTGCATTTGCTTTATTAAACTGCCTTTATCTTGCCCCACAAGGGTTTTTTCCATCTTATTTTCTCCCCTCCCTGTCTTACTGAGGAAAGGAGTGATAGAACATTTTAGTGGGCACCTGGTGTCCAGCCAAGGCCAAACCACTGCAGACCTGTGGCTGAATGTAAAGGAGTTTTAATTACTGCTATTCTGGTAAAAGGCAAAGGAAATAGACTATCTTCTACAAATCTACCAGTCTTCCCACTTTTTTACATCTCACTATGGGCTAAATAATGTTTAAATTGTAATGTGTAAGTAAAGAAATTATTCGTTTTTCTTCTCATATCCACAGATAACACTCAAAAATAACCTCACTTCAAGTATCTTA